>NC_041809.1:23675337-24925337 GCF_900964775.1 Scleropages formosus
TATTTTGAAGCAGAATTAATATAAAAACAGGTGTAAAATGTTAAATGAAACAACAAGATTAGAAAGTTACAGAAGAAAATGTCAAAGATATCCCGTCCTGAAAGGAGAAGGATTTGCTTAAGTAAGGGTAAAAGATAAATAGTTAATTTGGTTCCCAGTGCCTCAGATTGGAGCTGCGACCATCACACTAATAATCACCAGACGTCAATACACAATAATGGTCATTAGTATGCATTCATTAATATTCCAATTAACGGGCATCAGTTACAAAGCCCTGATCTCATCCGCTGGATGTGGCCCTTTGTTTAAAAATCACTTCCCCTCAGTATAGCTTGGTGGCACTAAAGACCTTGAGAAAAACCCCAATCTTTCGCGTTATTCTCCCACCGCCTCCCCCCCCCCTTTTTTTTTTATACAGTTTTTTCACGTGTTGAATAAATTTGGTACCCAAAGCGGGGCAGGAGGACGGCCTGCTTGTCTGGTGTCGGGTTTCACCGGGAGAGATGCGGACAGTCCGCTGAGTTTCCACACAAAGCCGGACTGGATGCTGCGGCGAGGGGACACGCAGGGTTCGGAGGATCCGGGAGAAGGGACAGACTGACAGCTGGTGACGGACAGATCGCTGCAGGACACGCGAGCCGAGCGCGCGCCGGGGAGGCGTTACCGAGCTGGACCACGCGTCCACCTGAGCTGAGCTCAGAAAACGGGAGGAAAGCCGGGCTGTCACGCTACGATCTCGTTCTGATCATGGTTATTCAGCATATAACGGATATTCTGTAGACAGCGCACGAGCTCTGCTGTTAGATGAGCGGTCACCGGGGGAATTGGGAATATATCTGCATACGAGCGGAATTATAATATTATATTTGGAAGACAACCGGCGCCCGCCTGAAGAGCTGCATCAGGAGCAAATGAATGTAAGTGTGTGATATTTCCCTTCGCGTTCACGTGCACCGATACTGGCAAGATTTATTCATTCTAGACGTGCAGTCTAATTAAGGGCGCTTACGGATTCGCGCTGCACCGTCTTGTCCGTTATCAATGAGGGGGACAGAGCGCTCGTTTCCACGACACAGAAGACAGTGTGATGAATTAAGTGCTTGTATGAAGGCACGTATGTGTATTGCATGGATTTTTTTTTTTTCCTGTTTTTTTTTTTTTGCCTGCTTGAATGTCGTTATCCTATTGTTGAAGACCGCTGAGGAGCGGGTACGTACCGTACTGCATCGATCCGCGGTTCGTGTTGGGTTACACTGTAATGCCGTGCAGTTTTGGGATCACGGACGGAATGCAGATGCGATTAATGTCTACACATTTATATATGCTCGTTGGCATCGTGCCCATTCATGTTGCAGCGGGAAAAGGCGTAATGCCGTATACTGCATACAAATGCAGCCACGCACATGGCTTGTAATTGTAAATGAAGGTAAAGGATATGACATGATGTACCCCGGGCGGGCTCAATTGAAACGCTTTGACTGACCCAGAACAGAAGTCATTGAGAGATGTATGTATGCAGTGAAATTTTGTGTTATTTCATGATCTCCCAGAATACATTCATCATGCACTCTGATTTCCTTTATTATCAAAAGTCTAATATATCTGATAACTGTTAAAGGCACTGGGGCGTTCAATGAAGCGGAGTAAGTAACGTGAGCACGGTATGATCCATAATTATTATATGCCCCGTAAAATGAAACGCCGCACTTTTACTGATCCAACTTCTCCTTCACTACACAGACCTCTTCGGGTTGTGTTACAAAAAGACGCACTGAAGCTAATTGGATAGAGATTTCAATTGTAGGCAACTGCTGCTCAGATACTGTTACATGTGCCGCCTGGTGGAAGGAAAAATGAAAAAGAGACCAGCGAAGTGCGCGTCCGTTCGTTTTCCTCCCGACTCTCAGCGTGACATTAGCGCTTGGGAAGTATCAATCAAGTTTATGATTTTCCTGCGAGGAAAGCCGGCTCGGGTGGCGTTGCATTATTTAGGGCGCTGCTGCGTGCTGGGCGTCGCGGCTCGGCGGCTCGGCGGCCGGAGGGCGGAGGGCGGATGGCTGAGGCGGGGCGGGCAGGCAGCGAGGGCGGCTCGGGTTGCCCTGAAAGCCGACGCTGCTCCTTAACTCGAAACACATGTTGGCAGCCCTCGCTGGATTAAGGTGTTTCTGCGGGGCAAAACAGCTACCGAAGACCCACAAATTGCGGTTCCGTTTGTGTGGCTACAGAGACGAGAGAGCAGAGGACACCCGAAACCAGCAGCGTCACCCGTTTGTCGGGTGTTGCGGGACCAAAATGTTCCCAATGCCTCTCAAAGAAGTTATACACGGGCTTCAACACTAGGGACACCTCCTCATCTGGGTGCTCCTGTGCCTTAGATTATATTTTACGTCTGATCTAGGTGAAGAGACACAAACTACTGGTGCTTGACATATTTATATTTTTATACTTTATACTCTTCAGCTCACTTCGTTCAGGCATGTTCATGAGATAAGGGTTAATTTTTTTTTTTTTTTTTTTTTTTTTTTAATTACGTCCTTTAGCAAAAACGGACAGCCCACGATGGCCTTTTTTCAAGTTGCAGTATATTAATAATAAAAATGCAGCATCCAATATGTAACCTCAGGTGTTCATTGTGGTTTCAGGAAAGACTCAGGATAGCTGTTGCACAACAATAATAATGAGGGGCACAGTGAGATATTCACATTTATATTTAGAACTATTAGTTTGGTGGACACTTTCCTCCAGAAGGATGTACAGCTCAGAGTAAGGAGGAATATTGAAATACTAGACTATTTCATATTCATTCATCTTGCCTATCAGTTAGTTAGTTCTATATAAATGGATATTTTGTAGTCAAAACCTATAATATGTTTTGTGACAAAAAAAAATGCTCTTTCATTCTGCATACTATTCATATGCACATGCGCTAATGAATGATTATGAGGAGCAGAGGGTGGAGCGAAAGGTGTCTGGCAAGGGAGGGGAGGAAGGACACCAACACACATTGAGAGCTGAAATTTTCTACAAAGTGTGAATTTTAAGATACAAAATGAGCTTTTGTGGTCTGTTGAAGAACTAAAATGAGGTGCTTTCACAGCGGGACTTTATAAAAGAACATGGGGAATCTTCTCATTATTTCAGCCTTCTTGAAGGAGTGCGTTTCACTCCAGTCTTAATCTGGAGCCCTGAGGCGACTGCTTTCTTATTATCATTCCTACAGAAGAAGCCATGGCAGATTATGGAAGCTCATCTCTTGATGAATGAATATATATATTCCACTTTTCCTGAAACCAATAAATCTTTCTTTTGTTTTAGCTCAAACAGTTGACATTTGCAGGGTGATTGAAACACCCCCCCCCCCCCCCCCCCCCAAACAAGCAATTGATGTGTAACAGAAGATAGTGAAAATCACAATTAGACTGAGGACAAATAAGGTTGGGTCTTGGTTTGAAAGATTTTCTTAAGTATTCTCTTTAAATTACATAACTAATGAAAATGTTAGAATGATGCAAACTTAGATATCTTAAGTTGTTTCCTCTGCACATAATTCTTCACATAAATTTATTTTGGAGGTTCAGTATATTCAGTTTTTCTTAACCCACTTTTGGACAGAGCTCAATTCCTCAAAGACTTTTATAGGCTATAGGTTACTAGTGTTTAATATTTGTCTGAACAGTGGAGCTCAGAACAATGCATAGGTATTATAACACTCTGTTTGCCTGAAAACTTAAATCCAAATTATCCAAGTGAGACTGGGATCACAAACAATAATGATAATGGATTTTTTTCCATTGGCTAGGAATTTCTATTCATTTTCAAATGACCTTTCTTAGAGCAGTAGTCCGTCTCTCCCAACATGTGCTTTCTCAAGGCATGTTGGTTTCCATGGTGACAAAGAGTACCAGCTTGTCTCCATCTTGGTTCTTTTGAAAATTAAGCAGCAGAATTGCATTGAGGAATGATGGTGTATCGGTGATGGGGGGCAGGGAGGTTTAGACGGTTGGGAGGTGGAGCAGTGGGGAGAGCACAAAGAGGAGGGAGCTAGCTGTACATATGGTACAGTCATTTTACTAGAAGACAGAGGTTTTCATGGATAAAACAAACAAAAAACAGCAAAAAAAAGTCATACTGAAATTCTGGAAAGAGCTGAAGTCAGTCTTGATGTGGATTTAAAGGGCCTTCTCTGGATTATATCATAAAGCCACTGTCTCAGAAGACAGCTAATTAATTGAGTTTTGCCTCCTACCCTTCAAGCAACGTTTAAAAGCTGGTACACTGATGTATCGCAGTGTGTCAGAGCAAATTAAGGAGGACTGTGATCCAGAAAGTCAAAGTCCAAGCATAATTGGTGCCGGGGGTTCTGAGCTGATTCTAGCCCCATGAAGTCTGATCTAGACTAGTGACACCAGGCCTGACTGCCTGTCTTCTCTAGCCAGATGAGCATCTTGGGAGCCCCTGGATTGGGCACTGGCAAACCGAAATGTGGTTTTAACCAGTCTCAGGAGGGACTGCACATGGATTTCTTCCACTGTGGTGTCCAGACTCTGTGTCTGCTTTCCACAGGACCAAAGGCCTGCAAAACCAACACTTGCTTTTCTCATTATGACCTGGCTGGATCAGGAGGATGCAGAATTGTGTCCACAAATATGAATTACGGTGTTGACAGTGGTTAAAACCTTAAAGGTGTGTCTTTTTATTGGACATGACATGAAGTGGGTGTGAAGGACTGGAGGTAATCTAGGGTTTGTGTATCATCTAGGAGAAGGGCCAGTTTATGGATCTGTTAAATTTGGCATGCATAGATTCTTTCTTTTTTTTTTTTTTTTTTTTCTTAGAAACTGTAGAGATGTTTGCTTTTAATGGGTCTTGATTTATGTAAGTCAGCTTTTTCCTTTGTCACACAGGTTGTTTATTTGATTTACATATGTGTAGATGGATACTGCATCAACAAATTCAACAAAGAACTAAATTTGGTACCTATCTTATAGCAGGTAGTAAATGCATGCAGGATCCTTTTTTTTTTTTTTTTTTCTTCAAACGCATAACTCATTACTGTCATTGTTGCCTTTTCATTTTGGTCTACTATGAAAATGGTCATGTATGCATTAATAGCACTGCTGAGGTGAAATGGCATCCCTTCATCCTGCACTAGCCCATGATAGGTGACCAGCAGACAGTCCTCAACAACCCTCTTTTACAGTTCTCTGCTGTGAGAGAGT
Organism: Scleropages formosus; assembly: GCF_900964775.1. NCBI lineage: Eukaryota > Metazoa > Chordata > Actinopteri > Osteoglossiformes > Osteoglossidae > Scleropages > Scleropages formosus. The sequence continues at coordinate 23,680,557 of NC_041809.1, forward strand.
ATGTCCATAAGAGTGGCAGACCAAGGAAGACCCCAGTTTTTTAGATGTGGTTAAAGTGAGCCTAATGGGGATACCTGGAGTGTGGTTTCAATGATTCTGCGAAAAGAATTAAATGTGAGTACCGGCGATCTGTAGCCCTTGAAAAATACAGAATATGTGTGTGTATAAGGCAAAGGATGAAAATTCGATAAATCATAGTATTTCTCAGATTTGTCCTCCAATTGTATAAGAAAGTCATTTGTCTAGAATGTATGGAAAGAAATGCATCTTGGTGTGGTGACTAGAGAGAAAGTTTCTTTAAATTATCACAAAAACAACATGACTAAGAATTCACAACCTTAATTTTTCTGATAAGGTAATGTAAGGACATTAATTTGATTTAAGGATTTATTTCCCTTCCTTATACACATCTTTAAGCTCAGTGAGAGGTCAAAGGTTAAAATTATTTTAAACTAGGGCTTGAATAAGTTAAATTTTTTAGTACATTCTGCGCATCTGTGTAATATATTTATACTGGGGTGGCATGGTGGTGTAGCAGGTAGCACTGCTGCTTCACATCACCTGAGTTGTTTTGGAGTAGGTTCAAATTCAGCTCAGCCTATGTGGATTTTGTTAGTTTTTTCTGTGTCCTTATAGGCTTTCTCTTGTGCTCTGGTTTCCTCCCAAAGCATGCAGTTCAGATGAATTGGAAGATCTAAATTGCCTGCAGTATATGAATTTGTGTGTTTGTGACTACCAAATGATGGGCTGGGACCCCATCTAGAGTGTATCTCCCATTGCCTTGCTTGCAATGATTCTGAGATAGGCTCAGAACTGCCATGACCCTGACCAGGACAGTTACCAAAAGTGAGTGAGTGTTCATGATGCCTCAAACTTTTCTTAACTATTTTAAAACTCTAGAGGAAATCTATTCATTGTATATTTTTTTTCACTGTGGATTTTCTCTTTATGTACAATTAATATATTTTGTATTCACATACAATGAAAAGTATACTATATGTACACTTATATACTATGTCTGTCCACTAAGTGTAGTCCAGTTTTCTCAAATTTTTGAATGTAAAAGGAAAAATCGTTTTGTGATAGTTTTTTTTTTTTTTTTAATATATATATTCTGTTAAGATACTTAAGAGGAAGAATTTGAGAGATGATTACTAAACGTAAAGATCAGGTTCATACTATGAATCTCTACGGGCATTTTGCACACTTAGAAGTAAGAGGATATTAGACCCAGATTGTGCCTGTGCAGTAAGCAAGATCACAGGTTCTCAAGACACTGCGACAGCATGCTTGGAAACTTCAATCTAGAGTTTTCCCTATATTGTCATTTTAAAATGTGGTGGTGCTCTGTAGTGAAGGCCAGGCTTTTGTGCCTCATATCTGGTTCACCACTTTGTCATGAACCAGGAAAGCTAAAGAGCATTGTTTTTCATTCATGAGAAGTCCTGGTGTGCCTCTGCAGACTTCATAAAACCTGAGTAGGCTGCATCAGGAGACATCAGCAGGTGACAGACACTAACATAGTAGGATCAGGTGTGAGAGAGAAATTCATGACTTTCTGTGAGATGTGTCATTTTCATTGTGCATCAGTATCTCTCTCTGTTAATGAAATGCATTTGTCTTTACTCTGAGTTATGCATCACAATGTAGAGAGGCATCTGCCAAAGAAATAAATGCAAATGTGTAAGTGTTAAGTAATAATAGCAACAATCTGTTTTTTGGAATCATCATTGAAATTTCTCTCGCTGAAACGGTGGTACAGAAAGACACTTTAGGTGTTCCAGACTAGGGGAAGAAACTTCTTTATGTTAAAGTCTTGCCAAAGACAATGTCGTCTTTCCTGACTGATATTATGACAGTCTTATAGAATTCAGATTTTGTGCAGAATTTTTAAAATGAAAATATTTTGTTATTTCACGAAAATTCCAGTGTATTGAATAGTTTTGAAGTGGTGTGCTGGATTGTTTCTTGTGGTCAAATTTAGCTTTTTGGAATGACCCTTTCTTCCTGTTTCCTGGCACTGTTTTGGCTATGCCTGCTGTGTTTTGCCTTTTGTGTCATTTTGCATTTATTTACTGAAAAGTTCCCAAATATAATGTAATGACCCTGCGTTACTTGTTCAGGAAGGAAACTCCTAAATGTAAATAGTTGCATTATGGGGAATAATGTGAAATGTGGGTGTGCAACCACTGGGGGCACTTAGGAAGAAAATGGTGGGGTGACTGTGCCTCTGAGTATGTGGGGAGAGAGCCTGGGAATGCTAGGAAGGCTGGCTGTAGGTGAAGGTCCTGGAGGAAACCCGGTCTTTGGACCGAGAGCATTATTTCCCTGGTGCTAGTATTCAAATAAATCATTTGTCATGAACGCTGCCTCTGTGTCCTTCACCCCATCCAAACCCTCAATGCTGTGTGCTGCAATAATATTTTAAGTGAACTCTTCCCAAAATGTGTTTGGGTTAGCTGTACCATCTGGGAATTCATTGTGGATGGACAATGTTGACATCACTTCTTACTGTAGCCATGCTAGTGATGATTACTCATTTCTTACCTGTCAAGCATGTAATTTGTGACACCTGAAGAGGACCTAAACCCCAAAAGCAAACAGGATATTCATATAATTGTTGAAGTGCAACATCTATTTCAGATCATTCACAAGATGCTATGGCAGAAGACTTGTGGTAATGGATATTTAATTTACCCCACACTCCCACAGGCACTTTTTCAAAGGCGGAAAACAGAGATATCAGGGGATGTACAGTAACGACACAAATCAATTGACCGAGAGTTGATTTGTTATCTTAAAGTATTAACACAATGAGTTAGGCTAACTTCCTTGGCACACATTTCATTTTCTCCTCATCCCTACTCTCCACGTGTTACCCGTGTGTGGCCAGGGACTGATGGTGTGTGCAGTGACCTGCGCTGGTTTTCCCACACCCACTTGGTAGCCTGAGAACTTAAAACTGGACGGAGGGGAAAGATGCTTTTTGTCTAAATTGACACCCAGGTCTCCAGTGTTTTGCTGTTACTGTTTTATGAAAAACTTTATTGATGCTGAACTAAGAGAACAGGTAGATGGGATGTGTAGAACATCATTAAAGTCAATGGGAAGTGTAGGGTGTGGGTAATATTTTTATGTTTGAATGCCTGAGCTGTTGATCCCTTCACTGAAGCTTCTTAATGTTTACATCAGTGAATCTGGGGATTCTTTAGGAGAACTTTGCTTTGACTTAATAGATTCTCGACAGTAAAAATTCATCACTTTTCTTAGTCACCGTTGTTTTTTGCCAGTAAATTCCAGAAACTCAGCTCAGGTCCGGTGACACTTGCATTTTTTTTTTTTTTTTTTTTTTTTTTTACTTTTATGGAGTAAGGTTAAAATTCAACTTGCAGTCAATACACAAAAGAATAATCAAACAGGACAGTAGCAAGCAAATAGGCAGCTGGTCTTGTAGTGGTTATAACTGCTGCCTTTGAACCCAAAGGTTGCAGATTCAAATACCACCTCCAGCTGTAGTACCATTGAGCAAGGTACTTACCCTAAATTGGGCCAGTAAAATTAACCAGCTGTGTAAATGTTATTGTAATAACATAATTTCCCATATTCACATAATTGTAAATAGCTTAACATTGTAAGTTGCTTTGGAGAAAGAAATTAAGTAAACGTAAAGTATGTCTAATGTTTTTAACCAGCACAAATTAACGTTCCTGCTTTGTGCTGTTGGTTGATAACACACACACACACATTTTCAGAACCGCTTGTCCCCTACGGGGTCACGGGGAACCGGAGCCTACCCGGCAACACAGGGCGTAAGGCCGGAGGGGGAAGGGGACACACCCAGGACGGGACGCCAGTCCGCCGCAAGGCACCCCAAGCGGGACTTGAACCCCAGACCCACCGGAGAGCAGGACTGCGGTCCAACCCACTGCGCCACCGCACCCCCTCTGGTTGATAACATTTATTTACATTTCCATTTATTCACTTAGCAGATGCTTTTCTCCAAAGCGACTACCAATGGATACTATGTAGTGTTACTAGCCCACACACCTTATTCACCAAGGTGACTTACACTGCTAGATACACTAACCCAATTTGACCTGAGAGCTGTCTTGGTATATAGGACGTAAAATACCAAACAAACTCTGTCTCCACTTAAAAAGTCATTTTTCTCTGTGACAGCTGTGGAACTACATTCAGAAAGACAAGATCTCTAGTGCCAGATTTTTGTGAACCCCAATGAAGTCAAGCAGGGATGCTTTAGACGTGGCTGATGCAAGTGTCTGATGTTCCGTCCACTGATTGGGATAGTTGTCTCTGCACGCCAGCAGCAAATGTAGTGGAATATCAGATGATGCCAGTTATACACACAGGAAATAGGGATATTTCTGTCCTTATTGCTTCATGGAGGGATGATGCCATTTTGGATATTGTACTGTATAGGAGCTTCAATCCCCTCACCTAAAAAAAACAGCCTGTACCCCAAAACCCTACATTTCTCCTTTGTAACCCAACATGTGAACCTCCTCTTTTCAGTTAGAATGTGAAGTGTCCATGGCAGTTTGCCTCAGATAGAGAGGTAACCTAGTTTTTGGGGAAGCTAACTAGAAATGTAGGGGTAGGGATTGAGGGTATAATGTGCACTTCTAGTGGGACGTTGAATTTAAGATAAAGAGACGTTGAGTAAGTATAGAGCTTCATGACGTCATGTCCTGTTTGACTTGGCAGCATAAAACCAGTGTAACCGCTTGGGCTGCTATATCCATCAGCCAAAGTGGGCCTCTGAGCCGTACCTGGAGAACCTAGTCATACTTCTGTGGCTTTGACCTTTAGAAGTTTACCATGCTTTTCTTAAGACAAAAAAAAAGAAAGTCTGGAGCCCATGATTAGCACCTCCGCAATGTAAATCTCTCCATTGAAAGTTCACAGCAACTTCAGTTGTCCGGTGTGGTTTTGCATGTTAAGAATTGCATGTTAAAATGTGTTTGGTCTCTATTAAATATCCTGTGGGGACACAAGGGGACACAGTGATTCTCACAGAAGGCTCTCAGTGAATGTGTGTGATGCTGGGCTGTGGCTAAAGTGAAAACCGCTGCTATACACACATTGAGGTTGGGTCAATAACAGATACCACAGTGGGAAAATCAAGAACATGGAAATTTGTTTTCTGCTATTATTTTACATGTTGTGCGTGTTTGCATTGTTTACAGTTAAGATTTGGGCAACTATCAGTGCATGCGAGAGCAAACAGTAACTGTAAACTGTAGCGCAGTTCCTTTATACTGCACTGCAAAGCATTGTGGGTCCACTAGAGGGAGCATATCAAAAAATATTCTTATTCAGTCACAGCAAAGTTGCACATGTCTCATTTGGTTTCTTCTGAATGGAACTTTTTGATTTTTTTTTTTTAATACCCATGCTTAAACATCTTTTTTCCTTTAGCAGTACTTGAGGTTTTCAGTTTTTGTTCTTGTGAGCAGTTTAGACAGACCCGCTGACAATGACAAAGTTTAGTTATGATGTGGTCAGTCATAAAGCACGAACTGATGTCTCTGCATCCTCTTCACCAGCAGGATGTTCTGAGGTTTGGATTGTGCTTTGCAGAATTACAGAGCCCCAGCCAATTACACAAAACTTCTGCCAAAATAGCATAATTGTCTAATCATCCCAGACTTTTTTTTCCTCCTCACTCTAAAATATCAGCTCTAAGGTTGGGCATATGCCTCCTGATTCACATATTCGTATAATCCACTTATTTTAGAGCACTCTCAAACTCTGTTCTTTAAGAGGTGGATGAGTTCACGAATTGAACCTTGCTCCTAGTATAGGTGATTTCCAACTAATGGTAGGTGTATGGTATGAGGGGTAAAAATAGTGAATAACCCCTTTTTTGCTGTGGTGCCAAAGTAATGGGCAAGGCCATATGTCCATTAAGAATTCCATGGAAACCATGATTTCTTCCCATCTTGATGGTGACTCATCATCCACTAGTATCTGTGCAGTCTATGGAGGCTCATTAACATGTTGAGCTGCCAGGAGTTAATTTGCTGATTATCTATGATGAAAGGGTCTGAAATCCCTCCTTGGCAGACTTGTGCTTTTTCCCAATACTAACTAAAAGGGAATCTCTAGAGCTAAAGCTGGGTCTTCCCAGGTCAACTCAACCAGATATGTGGATAATAGATCTGATATAACAGCAGTGGGAAGATACATGTATTTCTTTTTATCTGTGTGGCTGTTGTCTAGTATATCACCTGCAAATCTCTTAAATTTCTCATGTTTGGTCAAGTAAGAGCAGTAAATGCACTTGCGTATGAAAAAGCAGTCATAGGCATGAGATCTGTCCTTACTATTCGAAGCATGAAAATTAGAATGAATTGCGGGACGGGAGGTTGCCCGAAGAGCATATGTGAACCCAAGTGAGCAAATCCTTAAAGTTGCAGTCTATTTCACAGTGTTGTTCATTACTTGAGTATTGCCAATAATACTTCTGTGAAACAATTGTTTGTTTATATGTCCGATTTATGATTTGTAAGAAATTCTTTAATTTTAGGTTTCTAGTGTAGAGGTTGCATGTCTCAAAAGAGGGAGTTTTATACTTTTGGAAAAGCAACTGGATGAAATAAAGCCTACTTCACTGAATTAACTGGCACAGCTCAACATCTCCCCCCTACCCCCCAAATGATTTGTTTCCACATATGGTGTTGGAGGATCACATTCCTAAAGCTGACGCCCCTAGGCTAGACACGTGCCCGGGAAACACTCGGTCTCAAAGATGGGGCTTTGGGACACCACACTCTGTGCTTTCACTGGGCAAGATTCCATGTCCTGCTGTGGCCTTGGGTGCAAGCACAGGCTTTATAGACACGCACGCACACGCGCACACATGCGTTGTCTGAGCTGCTTGTCCCATTCAGGGTTGCGGGGAGCCGGAGCCTAACCCAGCAACACAGGGCGTAAGGCTGGAGGGAGAGGGGACACACCCAGGACAGGACACCAGTCTGACACAAGGCACCCCAAGCAGGACTCAAACCCCAGACCCACCAGAGAGCAGGACCCAGTTCAACCCACTGTGCCACCACACCCCCTGGCTTTGTAGACTCTCTTGTTTAAAGCAACAGAATTCTTTCTGTGGTTTGTCAATTGAAATCACTTGTGAAATAATCAGTCACAAATTCTAAATTGGTAAATTGGCTTCCTCTGTGTGAGTACCTAATGCATTTGACAGTATATCCCAGGGTATTGATGGGAGCTGTCCAGAGATAGCAACCCCAACTCACATAACTCTTAACCTGACCCTCTGAAAAACAAAGGCTTGTGGCCAGGACAAACAAGAAGTCAAGACTTTTGGTCAGGACCTGCAAGCTACACTTTAATCAAGTCTCATGTCTCTGGAGGGGACGTTTCTAGCATTACATTGAAGAAATTAGCCATGCATTCCAGGCATTTTGTTGTTTTTATATGCATGCGTGTGTGCAACCTAAAATCCCCACTGAAGGCCTTTTTTATATTAACTGCTCATAACATTTTTCTTGTGTTCATTCTCTGTAGGTTTAAGAAAAAACAGGCACGATGAAGATGATGTTGAAAGGACCAGGGGAGGCAGTGATCAGTCAGCTGAAGCAACATGGGACCTGCAACAAGAAAGTGTTGCTGCTGCTCTATGTGGCCTTGGAGCTTATTGTAGTTCACTCATCGGCTGTTCTGGGGACACTGAACCTGCAGCTAGATGAGGAGCAGCCAGCAGGTACCATTGTGGGTGACATCAATGCAGGCCTGCCACAGGGCACTACAGCAACACTCTTCTTCATCTCAGACGTTGAGGGCACGGGTGTGGGCACTGACCTGAACATTGATGAAACCACTGGCATTATCAAGACCAACCGTGTCCTGGACCGGGAGGTGAGGGACCACTACAGCTTCATTGCCGTCACCATGACTGGTGTGACGGTAGAGGTGTCGATACAGGTGAATGACATTAACGACCATGCTCCACAGTTCCCCCGGGAGAGGGTTGTCCTCAGAATCCCAGAGCACACAGCAGTAGGGACAAAGTTTTCATTGGACCCCGCATCTGATGCAGACAAAGACCAACTGACCACCCAGGGCTACTTGATTAAAGATGGGAATGTGGGACAGGCTTTCCGCTTGGAGTCCAAGAGAGGGTCAAACATGGTTCTTTACCTTGATCTGGTGGTCAATGCTGTTCTGGACAGAGAGAAAAGGTCCTCTTATTCTTTAATTCTGGAATCGTTTGATGGGGGCTCTCCCAGGAAGACAGGACAGATGATTTTAGATGTGTCTGTCCAGGACATTAATGACCATGCTCCTGTTTTCAACCAGAGTCGCTACCATGCCATTATCTCAGAGAGCATGCAGCCAGGCAGTAACATTCTCCAAGTATTTGCATCTGATGAAGATGAAGGTGACAATGGGCTAGTGCTGTATGAAATCAACAGAAGGCAGAGTGACCCAGAAAATTACTTTGTTGTGGATCCCCGGTCTGGTATGATCACCCTTAACAAGCCCCTGGATTATGAGATGAGGAAAGTCCATGAGTTGGTAGTGCAAGCCCGGGACAATGCCAGTCAGCCAGAGGTTACAAATGCATTTGTCACTATCCATGTACGCGATTACAATGACAACCAGCCCACCATGACCATAATCTTCCTTAGTGAGGATGGCTCCCCCCGTATTTCAGAAGGTGCACAGCCTGGTCAATATGTGGCAAGGATCTCTGTCTCAGACCCAGACTATGGGGAGTATGCCAATGTTAATGTGTCCCTTGAGGGAGGAGATGGAAAGTTTGCTTTGACTACCAAGGATAGCATCATTTACCTTATTTATGTGGACCAGATGCTTGACCGAGAAGAGAGAGACTCCTATGAGCTGCGGGTTATGGCTACAGACTCAGGCACACCACCTCTTCGGGCCGAGTCTTCCTTCACCATTCAGGTCACTGACATCAATGACAACCCTCCTCTCTTTGACCAGCAAGCCTACAAACAGGCCATCCCAGAGGTGGTGTTCCCAGGGAGCTTTGTTCTACAGGTCACAGCAAGGGACAAGGACCAGGGCTCCAATGGGGAGGTCCACTACAGTATTCTCCTAGACCCTGGTACCCACTCTAATTGGTTCACTATTGACCCAGTAACGGGGATAATCACCACAGCAACAGAGCTGGATTACGAAACAGACCCCAGACCCCAGATAAAAGTGGTGGCCACTGATGGGGGCAGGCCGTCTATGTCCTCCACAGCTGTAGTTGATATCATCTTGCAGGATATGAATGACAACGAACCAGTTTTCGGGAGCAACTTCTACAATGTATCCCTCAGTGAGAACACAGCTGCAGGAACCTGTTTTCTTGAGGTAGGAATGAACTTCTACCTTCTTTACATGTACTCTATTCTTTCACCTTTTTCCGCAACAACATGTTTAAAATTGGCCCCATGGGTGACTGTTTCTCAACTAACCTGATTTATTTGCTGTTTAAGGAAGTTATGGAAAATGTACAAAATAAAAATGACAAATTTATAATGTCTAGATGTCTGCTAAAATGTCATTTCTCAATGATTTTCAGACTCTTCCACAGTTGAAACTGAAAAGAACAGTCATAAAATATAATAATTTGATCTTGCTATGGAACAGAATTTAAGGCTAGATTTATGTGAATTCACTGGGGGTTTTGGAAGTATTGCGGAAGAGCTCACCTGTATACCGTGAGCTGCAGTAAGCAGATTGAAACACTTGTCTCTCCTGTCCTTCCCCTCTCACAGAGGCTTACCACAGTAACTGAGACACTTGAGGGGAGTAAACATTGAAAATCTTGAGCTTCACCATGTGTCTAAATAAGACCCAAGTTTTCACATTGGGTTTAGTGACATTTTGTTTGAGTACCTTTTTTTGAGGAAATAAGGAAAAGGTTATTTTATTTTTTCATGTGGAAGGAATAGCATCCTTGTTCATCAAGTCCAATAAACACTTTAAAACACTTTTAAAAAAACTTTGGTCTTATGCCTTTGAGTAACAGACTGAACATTGTTTTTAAAAAGAAAAAGGTACATTCACATTTTTGCTTTTGTGTAGGGTCTTCCTTGCTGGGCTTTGGCCACCAGTTGACCCAAAAAAATCTTGAGAATGAAAAATGCTGTCTAGGAAAAGTGCATCTAGTTAAACAAGCGCAGGAATTCTGTGTTGTCAGGGCTTTATTCAATATATAATTTAAAAGTGAATGCGAGGGAGCTTTTTCGGATGTGGGCCAGTCGTCGAGAGGAACTTGGCCAAAGGGCAGCTCCTGGGACCTGCAGGGAGGGAGGAGCCACATCAGGGGAGTCAGATGGCAAGAGAGTTGGAGGGATGGGAGGGCAGATTTGAGATGTGGGGGAGAGGGCTGAAGAAGCATAGGGAATAACAAGACACAAATGCTAAATCCAGGAGGCCTCACTCATACAATAAGCGTTTTTGGCATTGTTTCAGTAAAGGAAAAGGAGAATACGGACATTAGTTGACACCGAAATTAAATTTGAAATGAAATATCAATAAAGACAGTCACTAAACATAGCTCAGTGGAAATGGGGATAATGTGTTAGTACAAAGAAAGGGATGTACACAGAAGGGGACGTTTCTTTATCTCATCCCCTCTGGAACCATATTGACTGTTGGCTGTTTTAGTGCAGCTTGGTAAAATACTTTCACTGGCTGAATGATTTTGCCATATTAACTACACTTTCCTAAAATCAGAATTTAATTGCTGACTTTTCAGTGAAGGAAGAACAAACAAATTGAGTTCTGTAAAAGAAATCCAGTCCTTAGATTAAAACTATGACAGGTTTTAAATGTGAATGGCATTCACTAAGGCAATGTATAAAGTTAATGGTTCAAAAATAAAAAAAAAAAAAAAGAGAAAAATTAGAGGGAAATGGGAACTGATTTTTAGAGGGGAAAAAAAATTTGCTTTCTTTAAATTTACCGTACCAACCATTACTGAAGGATGTGTTTTATTGGATATTCTGATATTCATCTGTATTCAGCACTGTCCATCAAATTTTTCATGAACCTTTTCCTCAGATTATAGAAATATGCAAAGAGAGAAGACACGTTTTCTCACACAATGCATACTTTTGGGAGAACACAAGACTGGTGTACATACTGTGTTAGCATTTAGTGGACCTCTCATTTACTGGGCACAGCCTCCATCTATTTCTAGCAACCCATTCCAGATAGGCTGAAGGCTCCTGTTGAACATTCTGGTTAGAAAATATTTTTCTTTTCTTGCTTCTTTGAATGAGAGATGAAATTGGTTGGCAGATGTGTTAGAGATCCCTGATATCCTCAAGCTGGCGCCATTTTATTCAGCTCTCAGCCGTCTAGAAGCTTATCAGTTGCATGATGGCTTCCTTTGTGCAAAAGGAAGCAAGGCTGTCATTTGTTTGTTTAACTGCTGGGGGAGTTTCTAGACACTCCAGCCTGTTGTGTTGTGTGTTACTTTCCATGGGTTCACCCATGACAGACCCATAATGGAGCCTTTCAGGCCATGGCATGGTTCTTTTGACATGTGCAGAAACAAGAATCATCCCTCTGTGTGTTCAAGGTCCAAGGGCATGACCCCCAGTTTCAGTGGGAAGGTGAGAGGTTGTCTACAGGCAGCTGAGGGGGAAGTGAGGCCTGCTGGGAACCCCTATGTACCACAGAGGCGCCATGTGGACTGCAAGGGGGCCTCTACCGATTGGCATCCTCTGCATTCAGTGCTATTAATTGGGACATGCATGGAGAGGGGAGAGATCCCCTTGGTGTGTTTTCACTCACCCCAGGACACAATAAGCTTCAGTCTTTGTCTATTGGAAGCCATCCTCCTTATCCCTCCACAGCTGTCACCATCACATCCCATAGCACACTGCCTTTTTGAGGAAACTTATTTAGGCATCTTACTTTTTTGGTATGTTGTGATTTCATTATGGTAGAAACCTTGAGACCCAGTGTTTACCAGTTCCTGTGCAGGCCAAGGAGGCATCCAGTTTGGGCTTCGTTCTGTCCCTGCCAACTCCAACTGTCCAAAAGAGAATTCAAAATTTTTCTGTGTTAGCAGCAGGGCAATGTAAAAAGAGCCTAGTCCTGAATCATGAGGTCATATTTTTCCTGATTCCATAAAGGAGGACTAATCATGTTTAATCTTACTGAGAGTTGGGTCCAGCATCCGGCAGCATGTTGAGGGTGGAGGGAGGAAGCTTCCTGGGGTTGGCTTCCTGTAACACAAGACCCTCCAGTGGATGTTATGCCAGTATGACCCCCTCCCAAAAAAAAAAATAAATCAGACACCTTTCAGTCATAGCTCTGGCATAGGTGCCTGTGAAGAAATATACACATCTTTTACTGCCATGCTAAAATAGGGAGTTAATGGATCAGTAGTGACTCCCCCCTTATACGCTCCCAACGGGTTGAGGTTTCACAGGTATTCTGCCACGACCCTGCTTGAAACACGTGGTTGTTGACATTGGTTGGTTAGTTGGTCATTCTGACCAGGGCTTGCTTCCTTTCTGTATTCCACTGGACAAGTTCCAGCAATCACTTTGTGTCATTTAAGAACAAGTGACATTTAATTTTTCAGTAGCTGGAATTCCGTTATCCCCAGCAGCTTTTTTTTGATGAGAAGGTGGTGTAATCTGACCTTAACTTGGTTGTACTGTGTATATACCTCCTGCTGTGGCAGCTGACATATCTGCAGTAGTGCTATTTGTGCAGTGTTGTGGATCATGGAGAAATGTGCATGCCAGGTTTTGTTGTGCTCATTAAACTTATTGTCCTCTAATCACTTGTTACATTAAAGGGATGCTTCAGGGCAAACCTGTTTTTAAAAGCACTGGTGTCATGGTTGTCTCAGTAATTCACAATTCATGCTTCTCTGTATCTTCCTTTGATTGTTCTGTCATTCCGTTTAACATGATTTTTTTTCAGTGGTTTTCTGAAGATGGCTGAGAAGTCTGTAGCAGGGGCTGGATGTTCAGAAGGGTGAATATGGCATATATATTATGCAGTATACAAACAACTATGTGGGTTTTCATCTCCTCCTTTCTTAAAACCATGTGTTACCTGAGTTTGACACAGACCTTCAGTGTCCTCTTCCAGAACAGCTCTCCACCTACTTCTACACCTACAACTTCTGCAAAATCTTACTCTATATCCATTGTGTTGATATTACAGCATCAGGGTGTAGAACAAGACAGACGTTCTCCACCTGAGCTTGATACAGGAATGTAGCCATGGATAGATGACTGCTCCCACATGCTGCCTTGATGGTCCCACTAGATTTTAATGAACAAAATTAACAATCTAGCATTGTCTCTTGACCCAGTCAATGTCACTTGGTTACTGTTTTTAGGATCTTATCTTTTTAGGAGCTATAACACAGCGTGTGAACCGACAGCTTTTGCAAAGTAGAGTAGTGGGTGAGAAAGGTCATGTGTTTGAAAAGGGCAACATGTAATCAGACTTCACAGCTGTTGTAATCACTCGGATGACAATACAACTGAAATGTCGACAGAGATGTTTGTATCAGGAAGCTCATACTGCTGAGACTTAAACATCTGATTTACCTCAAACTAACAGTTACCGATTCACTCGTGCATTCCTTCACCAAAGTAGTCAGTGTGGTTTAACACAACTTACTGGAGGAAGGAGAAATTGCAGGACACTGAGCATAGCTTTTAATTACTTTTACTAATATAACACTTCTCAGGCTTCAGCACTTCAACCACACGGGGGTTGAGGCATTCTGTGGGATATAAATACCTGAGTCCGTCTGGGTACACCGTAGGTGTTCAGGTCAGAGCCACGGAGGTAGAGACATCAGCTTACACTTTATGGTATGTGTGCACATCCGTCTTTCATCACTCGCTGGATCTGTCTGCATTACAGCTGGAGGGAGGACTGTTGTAAAATGTTTAACTTTCTGGGAAGAGGATGTGCGCATGACGGATTAGTCATTATTGGCGACTGTGACCGTCTGTGTACTTTGAAAGATAATCCGATTTTAGGAAGGATGGAGGATATAGGTCTATTACAATATGAAAACTGAAAATATTTTTCTTTTCCCCCAGTATGGAAGAGGACAGGATTTGTTAGTGGTAACTGCCAGTTTTCCAATCACTCAATCTTTTGGTCTGAATATGTCATCAGTCAGAGAGGGGGGGACAGAGTCTCAAAAACTCACTGTAATGCCAGATGGGGTGAAAAGGTCATTGCCACTTTTGAGGTCAATCTGTTTGCAGTCTGACCATTCATGTAACTGCTGAAACAATATAAAATATGCTGGTGCCACAAAGACATTTGATAACATGTGTTCTATTGCACTTGCTGAAAATGATGTGCTTTTTTTAATTCCTGGCAAACTACCAGTGAGGGTTGAAGAAGATGGAAGCAAGAGAGAAGGACAATCTAAGGGTGGCCAAGGGTTGTCCCTCCCACCTAGAGAAGTGGTTGGCCACAAATCCGTTGGCCGGTGGTCAACCTTGACAGCTGGTTATGCTGAAGGGTCAGCCTCCAGTCTCCCATCTGCCTGTGTGGCAAGAGGGAAAGACTTTCTTGATTCCCCTTGAAGGCTCCCCAACCTCCGTTCTTTTTCTTTTCTCTTTCCCACACTGGTCTTCCTCCTTTCCTTACACACTTTTCCTCCAGCTGCTGTCCCTCCTGTGTGTGAGGAAGGGAGAAGGTAACCAAGTGAAAGCACATCTGGTGACCCCATGACACTGGTTATAGCTGCAGGGAGGTAGTGATTTGGTCTCCAAGGCCTGGTCTTCTGGAGGTTGTACAACAGAAATCCAGTAACACTGCAATGTAAATTTGAATAAATTTGCCAGCAGGTTTTAGGATGTGGATAGAGGGGATATTTTTTAATTGAGGTGATTGTGAGAGAAAGTCTGTCCAGAACAACCAGCATTTTAAGAAACCAGGAAAGTTGAATGTAACATAATTGATGGACCATTAGCTCAGCCTAAACTGACTTTACTTCTGGTGCATGGGGTGAAGGGTGCACGAAGAGCTCAGATTGTCAAACTTTCCCTTCAGAGACACTGCCTGTTCATGATGTCACATTAAGAAGGACATTCATTCTCCACCTATCTCTTCCATCTGTCTCACCCTTTCTGTGTCAGTGGTGCAAATTACATACGGTCCCTGATCACAAGTTTAGACAGCACCAGAGAAAACATTCACATTTTTCTTGGAGGCCTTTTGCCTCCCAAATCCCTCCTCCTATCTGACCAACTTCACTTCATCTCTCATACCTAAAACTCCTGTACAAGAGCCTCCCACCTCCCAAAACTGTCATGAGTTGCAGTCCATTACCTTTTTCACAGTTCTGAACTCCCCAGTTGGGAGGTATGTGATGAGAGACATCTGAGCAGTGGAGGTGCCACAACTGATGTCAGTGAGGTGCAACTTGCTAGTGGTGAAAGCAGGAAGGGAGCCAAAATTCCCTCAGAAGGGTGGTGAGAAAACACATCGCTTGGCGACGTATTCTGCACCACTCTCCTTGACTATGTCCAACACAAGCACTTCTTCCACCATCCAACACCTGCAATGCCTCCTCCATTCTGAAGTTAACTGTCTTGCTCTCATAACCCCTTTATGTTGACATTTATATAGACTTTCTAGAGTACAGCACAGACTTAGAAATGATGAACGCAGTGGAGATTAGCAGTGTGAAAATGATGAACTCTGCTAGAAAGAGAAGACAGAATTGAGTTGCGGTAAGCGTCTAGAACATCTGGCTCTAGGTCTGAGTTCAGTGTACCTGGTCTGTGCCTTTTTGATTGGGTTAGGGAAAAGAGATTGCAGACATTAAGGCAAAAAGCTAAAACTGGTTAGTTGGAGTTTACCTTTCTCTGTATTTCCTCTTCAGCTGTAAGGAGGAGGAGGCTAGAGCTAATTTTTGCCCGCCTTGCACTTCCAGCCACCAGATCTTGGAGTCCGATTAAGCTGCATAGCAGATGCAGTGACTAACAAACAGTACTATTTCTGTCTCCTTTTAAAGAAATTCCTCTTTGTTATTAATCTACTTCAACCTAAGTAACAGAATAGATGAGAAACATGCATGATTGCATCTGTGTCGCTGGAATACTGGCACCTGTTTGTTTGGATTTTTTGTTGTAATTTTAGGCGCATCACTGATCCCACAACAAAAATTGCTAGAGGATCCTCCAAAGGGTTGACAGTTTGGACAATTTTAGCAAATTATAGACCCACAGACATTTTGAGGCACCAAAATTGCAATATTGGAGATAAACCATCAGTTTTACCTCCTTAAAACTAATCCAGTGATAAGTGTTATATTCTGTTCATTGACACATGATACACAGTGTACTAACATTTAAAAGGTACCTGAATGCAAGCAAACATTTCCAAGTTAAATATTTACGATGGCTTAATGAGGTGGTATAATAAGATAACTACAATAGCTAGTATACTTGCCCCTCACTCTCACCTTTAATCCAGTCTTAACACCTGTGTGAAGAGACCAGTAAAAAAAGAGACATGAATTCCTGAAGCTGCCCTCTCCCGTGAAAAGTCTCATAAAGCAGCAGTTAAATAGTGCAATAGAAATGGTCACCCTGCGGCAGTCTTGTCATTTCCTTTGTGCCTGTTTAGTCTCTGTATTTGCTGTGCTTCCCTAGCCACTTGTATGACTAAATGAAATATAGCCTAAATTTTTTACCCAAATTGGGTAAAAATTCAGGTGTATCCATTTGGTAAAATTGTTGCCAATTAACAGTTAATAGTGAAATAGTGTGTAGAGTTGAAATGTTACTGCCATCTAAGCAAGGACAGTGCAAAAGCACCCCCTGTTGGGCTGCTCTCCAAATGCTCACTAAAAGCTTTCTCTGGAGATGTCCGCAAAGATAAACTGCAAGCATGCCCTGGTAGAAAAGGAGTCCAAGAAGGAGAGTCACATGTGCATGGATTTAACTGGTGCTCTCTAAACAAGCGTGAATTATGGCAGGTGGCCATTTTACCATTTGAATTGTTGCCCCTAGCCAGGAAAGGGGCTGTCCATTTGGAGTGACACTTGGCCACTCCAAGCACACCCTACTCTGCTTAGCACACTCAACTGAGCATTGTAGAAAGAGAAGAACAAAGGGAGTCTAGGGAGAGGTGAAAGTGAAGCAGAGTCGAGCAAGCCATTTAGGAGTGACAGAGTGTGAGGGACACAGTCTTATAAAGATGAGACGGGGAGTGTGTGTAGTGTGTAGAAGGGTAGAGGGAGATGGTCTCAATGAACATGAAAGCAGGAGGAGGCAGGAGTAGTGGTTGCCATGGGGATGGAGACAGAGGAAGCAAAGGGATGACTGTCCTGCTGGTTCCTACAGCTGCTGAGTACAATGTCTGTATGTGCATTTCTGTGGGACAGTGTGTCTGTGCTTGTTTAGAGTGTCTGTGTGCTTGTGTGTACAGGTATTTTGCAGGTATTCATGAATTTTACGGACCGAACATGTGCAAAGAAGGGATACGCAGGTCTTGAAGACCCTTTGTCTCCATTTTCTCGGACATGAGCTTCATCTCATCCTCCCCCACCTCCCCTGTATCTGCTCTGTGTCTGGCTGTGAAAGCCTCCCGTTTACCCCTCCCCACCAAGCCATCTCTCCTGAGCCTGATAAGCCATCTATGCAGTCTGTGCCGACCTCAGTTTGTTTTATCCTGCATTTTCCACTCTGGACAGGCAACCATGCATAGATCAGACTTCCTTTGCAAAACAGGATTGTTCTCTTGCTATCAATTAGACTTGGATGTTTTTACCACCATACAAATGACCGCACATTATCAGACACACGATACAGAAGGAAAGTCACACATGCACACTGATTCACAACAAACCTCAACAACGCACACATACAGACACATACACTACTTAACCCTAATCCATTTAGAAACATGTGCTCCAACAGAACTACACATTGTCTTTTACCTACAACAGAGCTGGTTTTCAGGGATCAGCACAAAAGTAAACAGAAGGAAGCAGACTACGTATGTCTAAGAGGGCAGCCAAGCGATATCATGTGTTTCAAAACAACTTAATCTGACCCAGCTAGATTCTACAGTTACTTCACTTCTGCAAAGAGATGGGTTAATTGACTCTGCACACTATACTACTGAGTCAAGAGGTTTTTCAAGAATAAATCATGTCTGTTGCTCGTTCATTTCTGTAGAGACTTGGGAATATTACAGAAGTGAATCACCCTTAAAGAAACAACTCTGGCTGATAATGTGATAAGGCATGCAAGAGCAGAAGAAAAGGGTAGAGATGTTTGTCTTTGGAAGTGCAAAGCTAGCCATGATGTGCATGCCAGTGCTACCCATTGCTGTGTTTTAAGTCTGAAACAAAGAGCTATAGCATTTGGCAAGGGGATCCAGAAGCTGAAATCTGGTGGGGGTGGTGGGTTAAGTCACCAGAAATGATAGAGACCAAAACAAACAATACCTGCAAGTCAGATATGCTGTCATTTTCAAATCATCTGTCTGCCTCCAAGTCTCTCTTTCTGGTAAGGTAATGCACTTATTGTATTTTTATGTAACATGTACGTCACTTTGGAGACAAGTATATGCTAAATAAATGAATTTAAATGTATGTAAATGTCATAAGAGTGGGTGCAAATGTTAGTGCAGGATTTTCCACCAATGGGATCTTTGGATATCTATCACCTTGACTAGACTGGAAAGTTGGTATTGAGTGATTCAGTTTAAAGTTTGCATTCCATGCAGTGATGCTGGTCACCACTGGTTATCCAGTCTCCTCACTCTCAGAAAGCACATGGGTCAACCATTTGATCATGTAGCTCATTGTTGTTAGATCTGAGCTGGAGTGGTGGGGGTGGCGATGAGGGGGGTGGTGGCAGTAAAATAGTATCAGGGAAAAATAAACATAAAAAGGAAGATAATGACCAAGGAGAAATGGTGTGTCCTAGAAAATGAAGAAAGCTTGTGATAGGAAAGAAAAATGGAGAAAAAGGTTAAATGAGTCAGGAAAATGGAAAAAAGACAGGGTGACAAGAAAATGAGAAACAAGATGTGCACAGAATTAAAAAAAAATGGGCAGAGAGAAAGAGAGACTGTCAGCTAAAGAGACAGAGGTATTGACAAAGACAGAGTGAGATGAAGACTGAGAGGTAGAGAGAATATTCAAACTGGGCCAGCAGGCATTGTGACACTTGTGTACTCTGCTCCAACCAGCATGTGCTTGCCTTGAATAACCAGACAACAGCAGCTGTGGATCAACACACTACCCTGCCCCTAGGGGATACAAGGGCATCCAGCAGACCATAGACACTGGTCTTTCCATCTCCTTTTCTGGCAGAACAAAAGGGAGAGTTGTTATTTTAACTGGTGTGAGAGTTGTGGATATAAATGCACTTTGTCTGAACTCCCTGGTCAGGAGTGTGATATACAACCTCCTCAAGGTCAAGGTCCAGGTGGTGGTGGTAGTGAAGTCATAGAAGAGAAAGTGCTCTTATAACTTCCACTTATATGCTTGACCTCAGTTGCCTTAGGAGATATCCATTTCAGGTTGACTGCTTACCCTTTAACATCTCAACATCTTTTGGAGTAATGAGTCTGCCTCGCCAATAATATTCTATAAAATCCTCTGAAAAGTAGCTATGGTAGCCATCTGGGCTGATTTCCATGTATAGCGGGTATCACAAAAGCATATGTTGTTATGGTGTGTACATTTAAGTTTTTAATTTTTATATGTTCCATTCTTAAAACAGCTGTTCTTTGTTGTTGGGTGGTTTTGAAATCTTACAAAGATAGATGTAGTACTCTGTATTTCCTTATCCTTTGGCAATAAACCCTGTGATAAGTAAAACATTAGATTCTGATTTTTCAGAGGGCATCCTATCTGCCATCTTTATCTGCATTTAAAAGGTCTTATCTCAAATTCCGTAAGGATGACGCACTAGATGCATTGCTGTGCTTGGATGTGGACCTTGTTCTTTTAGCAGTGCTGGGTGGTATGTTTCATTAACAAATCTAGATTCTTTAAGTATGAATAACCATGTTTTCAGATCCATGAATATTCATGTTGTTCAGTGTAGTGCTATTATAAAACTGGTTTGGAGAGAGGTGAATTTGGAACAACAGTAGAAACCATTATTAGTTCCTTTGTGGTGCAACGTCCTCTTTAGTATGTACAATAGCTTCAGTAGATTCAGGAAAAAAATACTGGGAAGTTCTTGTTGATACATGTGACTATGAGCTAACACTGTGAGGAACTGACAATGGTGGGAGCAAAGAGAAAGAGAAGTCATTATCACTTAAGTTGTGATGAAAGGATATATTTTGAAGGATTATAATTTTAATGTTGTTTATGCTTTGGCAGGAGAAAGACATAGGGTTTGCGTCATGCCAGTAAAGTAAGTTAATTTAGTTTGTATTGACAGAGACTGAGAAACACGAACTACACTATAGAAATGACTGCCAATGGTAAACTTAGCTAGTGTTGTTTAAAATATGTAATTCTTGTTTATTTCATTTGTTTTACTTCACTGCAGTCCTTTACGTGCTGTTATGTACTGTACTTCCATTTTGACTTTTTTTGGTTGTGCATTTCAAACATCTTAGATTCATTAGTTTCATCCTTTCATTCATAGCGGTCTTCTACTGACATCCGCACATGAGGCACATTCTGCACTAGTGGCCATGATAGCAGTGGCAACAATTTATGGCTGCTTTTACACACATGCTATGGTACTGAGTATGTGTGTGTAAGGGTGTTTGGAATGCCAATCAAAACCTTCTGGTCTGGGGGTCTGACAATGTGACAATGAGAGACCTTCCTTTACAAATGGGTCCCTGAGCAGGAAGTACAATTGCCACAGTTTGGATGATAATTTTGGAATTATTAAAATGTTACTGTAGTAGTGTTTCTGCCCTGAATCAAGCAGTCCAAGACATTCTCAAAGGAAATTGGTCATAATATTCTACAGCCTCATTTTCCTCTGCAGGAAATCCTCAGGGAGGCCTTTGTTGGGTTTGCCATCCAGATGCTAGTGATTAAATGTATTTGATTCAGGAGCCAATTAATTCAAAGAAAGTCGTTAATGAAAACTTTGATCATGCATGGATGTAGGCAACACTGGATCCTACAAGGGAATTTTAGGGGAAGAACAAACAAAATACAGTCCTTCAGGCCTATCCCAGGTTCTCTCACATACGTCACTTGAACATTTAAGAATGGCTTTTATGAGCTTTCAGTAAGTATACCAGAGACAGAAAACCATATTCCATACTAGGCATTGTTATTTTAAACTATCCAGTGTTGCTAAAAATAAAGTTCTTTCTGCGTGTTTGGTTGGTAAATGATATGTTAACAATACTCTTTGGTTTGTGGTGATGTGGAAATGAGTTGGAGATAACACATTCCTAATTTCTATATTTACCTCCTTTTTTAAAACGGCTATTATTTTGTTAACTCTTAGCTATTCTAAGGCTTTCTTGCACGTTGTGTTTTTGACCAGTGCTGCAGGGCAGTCTTCAGTCCAAAAACTGAGCGATGCAATAATCAAAGGAGGCAGGGAGATGAGAGATTGAACCCAAGTGCAGGTTTGATTGAAAAGAATTGGGCCAGTGGTCATTTGGGCAGGGTGATGAAGAAGAGCCGTTGTCAAGGTCCACGTCAAAGCCGAGTTGTTTGTCCTTAATCCGTGGGGTAAATCCAAACTCCAGGTCAGAGAGCGGAGCAGAGGTAGAAGCCAAGGCAAAGAGCGTTATCCAAGAGGCGAATTCGAAATCCCAATGAGATTCTGGAAGTGGTGTGGGTGGTGGAGCTGCTTTTATGCCTCCCCTTGATCAAGTCTGCTTGCCTGAGCTGCTGTAATGTATTCTGGGGCATGACAAGAGAACCCTATGGCCATCTTTTGGCTTTCTTACTTAGAGTAAGTAACCTCAGGGAAAACTGGTGAGATCTGACTTTGTAATCTTGGGCCTGGCTTGCATGACATTGCGGGGGTAGGCTGTATCGTGGCCCTAGTGACCCATTTCATGGCTCTGCTGATGCAGTGAAAAGATGGAGAAATGAACCATGGGGAATAGTGAGTTCACAGTGAATGGCTTTCACTGAAAGGTGCTTATACCCATAATGTTTCAGAATTTGTTCTAAATGTAGAATTAGCTGTTCAAAATTGGTGGCAAAAGGAATGGATAGCTGTGGTCAAGCCTATTTATTTCCTTAAGCTTCCCTGTGTGTTCCACTCATGAATTCAGCAAGCAATCTCTGCCCTGCCTTGGGAGTGCTGTCCCCTGGGCAATGGTTCTGCATTATCTATTTTAGCTGGGGCATCAACATACTTTCACACATTGAACTTTGTGGTGTCATCTTAAAAGTCAGGTCAGAAGTCAGGGTGGGAGACTCTTTGGAGCCGATGCTCCATTTGTCACATGCTGCAAATGTCCCTTTGCCCCAAACCTAGTGGCGTATTTCACTGGTTTATTAAGACAGCCAGATGCAAACAAATCAAAGCAAAATAAAATCTTGCTTGCAAATACAGGCCTGGAGATCTCACACACATTGTCTGAAACAGCTTGTCCCAAGCGGGGTCGCGGCAAACTGGAGCCTTACCTGGCAACATAAGGCTGGAAGAGGAGGGGACACATCCAGGACTGGATGCCAGTCCATCGCAGGACACCCCAAATGGGACTTGAACCCCAGACCTACCGGAGAGCAGGCACAGGCCAAACCCACTGCACCCCCGCACCCCCGCACCCCCCCCGCGTAGATATTAATAGAAGCCAAACCAGCAACTTGTTATGTTTTCCTGTGGCATTTCTTTATTTAGCAGACACTTTTTTCAAAACATTGTGCCATGATTACTAGCTAGTATTGAACTGACACCCCTGTCTAAGGTGACTGACAATGCTTGATACATGGCTCCTCAACACATTTATGCAGCAGAGCAATGTATCACAGTCATACACACACATTATGACCAATTTAGATTGCCAAATCCACCTAGGATTGTTGGAGGAAACCTATGTGAATTCAAACCCATGTCCACATGCACCAGTGCTATTTGCTGCGCCACCGTACCAGCCTGGCTCCATCTATTTATTTGTTTTGTCTGCAAGGCGGAGTGATAAGACTGGATAGAGTAGGGTAAAATGAAAGGGAGAGGAGGACAGATTAAGGGTGACAGAGTATGTGTGAGAAACAGAAAGAGTTCGATGGAAAACAGGGTCATGTTGTGTGTGAATTACAGAGTGACCAACACAGAAAGGGAAAAGAGACAGGGGAAGACAACACTGGAATAAAAATAGGTCAAAGTTGCAACAAGTACACTAACCCCAGAGGCACCACTTCAATGGTGATGCACCACAGCTGCTGCAGCTCCTGAGATAAACCCAAGGATACATGCAGAAATGATTGACACAGAGGAAGATGTAGATATGGTTGATCTATAGTTTGTGGGGACAGACGTGGTGAAACTGGAGTCAAACCTGTCTGTGCAGAGAAGAACACTGAAGGGAGAAGGATCGGGTCATAAAAGGATAGCAAAAAGAGGAGTGGGAATGTTGAGAAACTGTCTGAGGAGCAGGGGGTGACATTAAATGAGTTGGACACCTGAGAGACCCTGAGTCTAATCCAGTTTATGTGGTGCAACTACCTACCCTATATTAAGGAACCCGAGGAACTTTGGCAGGCTGTCTTGGGGGGGAGATCCAAAGAGAGCCGTCATACTTTCTACTTGTGGACAAACCCCAAGGTTGGCATTTGGGCTGAACAGGGCAGCAGTGTCTGGATAGGGCTTAAGGCAAAATTTTGAAATTTGTAATTGTTTATTACATCATTATTTCCTTCCTGTCAATCAGGCAGGAGAGGGAGGCAGTAGCCTTATAGTGATTGCTGGGGTGCTGCTGCACAATACACTTGGAAGTGTGAAATAGTGGTCAGGCTGTTAAGGAGCATGCCATGTTGCCTTGGAAACGGACTGCAGATGAAAGGAAGTAGGAATGATGAAATGATGGATGATGAAACAAAAAATAAATGAATTAAAAAAGCAGGAAAAAAAAGGACTGGCCAGATAGGCTTTTGCATCTGGAGCATATTTGAAGGGAAAATATTTTCATAACTGTTTGAAATTTTAGATTTTAAGTGGATTAAGGGTTTTTCTCTTATGTTTGAGTGGAAAAGTGCACTGGATTACATTAGTTTTATGGACTATTTTTCATTGCTCTGCATTTGTCATCTTATGAATTGGGGTGTAATATGTGCCTTTGTGGTGGCTGTAGGGACAATTATTGTTTCTCTTCACGCTCACTGTTACAAGAACAGAATGTTTAATTATGCTGTGGAAAAACAGAATATGTGTTTCTATAACCACTCGGAAATGCAGTGATGACTTTTACTGCATTTTTCTGTTTTATTAAAGAGCTAAATTGTCAGAGCAAAACTGTAGAACAAGTAAATTGCAGTGGCTGTGGCTTTAGAGAAGTTTTTTTTAATTTTGACTTTAAACAGTAATGACCCTTGTCTACCTCTTGAATGGTGCCAAAAGTCTATCCATGAACACACAAAAGTGTAATCTTATTTTTTTCCCCAACCCATTCCTTGTTGAGATATGTCAGCCACTAGAATTTCACTTACAGTATATGCAGTTTATGGCACTTGCTGACTCAACCTTTCAAGTTTCTGCAGTGCTGTTCTTTTTAAAACTGATTTTTCCGTGCTATGACATCACAGCATTTCCCTGTAGGCGGTCTACTAGGGCTTTGCCAGGCCTTGGCGGGTTTCAGCCGAAGCTTGTCTTGGGTAACACGTGGATGGGCTACTCAGTCATGATAGCAATTCATGCTGGAGCTGGTGGCTTTGTTGATCATTCATGTGGTGGAAGTAGTTCCTCACCCCTCCAACACTCGGTGCTCCCTCCCTCCCACCACTTCATCTGGTAACAATCTCCACTCAAACTGCTTCAGCCACCAAAAACACAGTTCATTCAGCCTTCACTGAAATATGGATGAGAGTGGCGATACGGAGAGAGAAATGTTCCTTTAAAATGGGGAAAAAAAGCACTGTAGCATGTTTTATGGTTTGTATTCTTAGATTTTAAATTTATTCATTTAGCAGATGCTTTTCTCAAGTTATGTACATCTCACAGGAAATACAATGTGTGCATTGCATCAAAAGAAAGAGAAACTTAGATGCAAACATGTAATTATAAAGCACAGTTAATTTACTTTCCACCATCACACGAGTACCTGTATAAAGGTTTATCCAAATAATTGACAATTCCTAATTTACTATTAGTTATTATTCTTTGTTTTAAACAAATATTTACTATTAGCTGCGTAAAAGTTTATCTGTTATTCAGAAGTTGTGATCTCAAAATTATAGAGCATGGACATTTACACATTACATGTACTTAAGAGATCATGGTAGAAGTGAGTCCGGAAGAGTGACTTTTGCAACCCTTCCTGAACGCAGAGAGGCTCATCATTTCTGAGTGAGAAGGGGAGGGCATTCTACCACATCAGAGCCAGAACTGAGAATCTTTGTGTTTTTGCTTTTGGACTTTTCTCCATGGGACCACCAAGCGGGCATGGATGGAAGAGTGTAGCAGTCTGGTTGAGGGTATAATTGATGATCAGGTCTTGTAGATATCTGGGAGTAGTTCCACTTATGCTTTTGTAGGCCATAATCAAAGTCTTGAATTAGAGAATTCTTGAAGTCTTGCTTTTCTTTTAATCACGGTCACGCTGGAATTCAAGGCAACTCACAGGTTCTTATTTACAATTTGCTTTACAGATAATACCTGTTATGTCACACTGCATCCTCTTTTCTTGGAAGAACAATATAATAAGGAAATACCTTACACATGCTCAACAGTCCCTGGCCAGCTAACTCAGAATTTGTAGTGAAATGCTTTGTGTAGCAGAGGGGGTGTGGTGGTGCATGGGACCACCGAGCAGGCATGGATGGAAGAGCATAGCAGTCTGGCTGAGGGTATAATTGATGATCAGGTCAGTGGGTTGGCCCGTGTCCTACTCTCTGGTGGGTCTGGAGTTCGAGTCCTGCATGGGGTGCCTTACGATGGACTGGATCCTGTCATGGGTGTGTCCACTCCCTCTCCAGCCTTACGGCCTGTGTTGCCAGGTTAGGCTCCAGCTTCCCGCAACCCCATATGGGACAAGCGGTTTCCAATGGTGTGTGTGTGTGTGTGTGTGTGTGTGTGTGTGTGTGTGTGTGCGCTTTGTGCAGCTGAGTGTTCTGTAATATTTACATCAGTGAAGGTGGAGTAAAGGTAATTGCAAAATCTTTGAAGGGGAAAATTTTTGTCTTATGCTATAGAGCAAGAACCCTCTAGCTTTTTTGGTTTGTGGTAGGATGAATCACAGTTTGCACCAACCCAAGGTAAACAGTCCAGGAGGGCACACCTTTTCATATAGATTACAGCAGAAATACACACAGACACACACACAATGTCTACAACCGCTTGTCCCAAGAGGGTTCGTGGCAAACCGGAGCCTAACCTGGCAACACAGGGCGCAAGTTTGGAGTGGTTAGGGACACACCGCGGACGGAATGCCAGTCTGCCGCAAGGCACCACAAGCAGAACTTCATCTCTAGTCCTTTAAATCAGTCCAAGAGTTGTGTGGATGTCAGGAAGCTACACAGATGCGAAGGTATGGCCCCCAGCATGGTTTTTCTTAGACCTAGCAGATACCCAGCTTCTATTTTCTCCTTCTATTGGAATCCCAGCACAGAAATCATGACTCTCTTGATGACTGAGGCTGTTGCTTCTTGGGTTTTCGCCTGTAAAATGGTGAATATGTGAACAGTTCTAATAGGGAATGTAACCCGTCCTCAGCAGTGTTCAGCTCCTCACCACTATGTCAGTGTGACTTGAGTCATATGCCAATTGGTCTTTCTGCAGTCAAATTCTGGGTTACCTTAATGATTAGTACCATATTTTATGGTATGTTCAGGAATGAGTATTTTTCTCTGCTATGTTGGCATGCTCCGCTTTTCATGGCCTAAAAAACTGCACTGTGAAACTACTGGCAGGGATCCTAAAAGAAGCATTAAAATGCATCACCACAGGGTCAAAACGCTGAAACACGAGGCTGTAATCCTCTGTTTCATTCACTTTAGCAGGATGATTGATATGAAATTTCCAGTTCAAGAACAAATTAAAAAAAAAAAAAAAAAAACTTCTTTCTGAATGATACATTAGTTTCACATTACTGTCTTATTTTGAATAGGTTACTATCAGGGGGCAGCTGATAGTATAGCAGTTGCTGGTTTGAATCTTACCTACTGCTATAGTACCCTTGAGCAAGGTACTTACCCTGAATTGCTCCATTAAAATTGTCCAGCTGTATAAATGAGTATATAATTGTAGATAGCTTAACGTTCTGAGTTCCTTTGGAGAAAAGTGTCAGCTGAAAGAATGAGTGCTTTGTTTTCTCTCAACCTCGCTCACCCCATTTTGATGCTCAATCATGCTGTTGCCAGGAGTTAGTCTACCCACACACCCATTCACTCATGATGTTCCATTGTGAAAAATGATTTGTCTGTGTTTGAGTTCATGCCTTTGCATAGCACCTTATGTGTGAACTCTGTGTGACTCTTCTAGCTTGCACTAATATTTCAAACGCTATGGAACAATGATGGTCTTTAAACAGAACACTATTTAGCATTAAAAATAAACTGTTGTTTTGATGGTTCTGAGGACAACTCTCCCTAAAACAGTTTTCCTTCATAAGTTTCATGGCCATATTCCTATCAGCAAAAAGCACTAAGACCAGCTTCTGCTCTTGTAAATTAAGTGGTATCTTGACTGTTTCATTCCTCAGCTTATACTGTTCTCTGTCTGGTCCTGCAGTGACATGTGGGAGTCACAGGTAAGTATTGGTTCATATGATTGTAATGTAAAGTAGTGTTGTGCAGAGTTAGTCAAGTAAGTGGTTGAAGGTAAGGTGCACTCCTTATCATGTCTGCATTCCACTGGTATTCATCTAAGTTGACATGGGCTTACTTAGAAACAGGTTTCTTGCTGTTATTATCTTGAAGCCACTTTGTTTCTTCCTTACCATAGAGCTGTACTCTGTTCACTGTACTCAACACTGCTAGACTAAAGGACTAGATGCCTTCCCTACACCTTTTTGCAAACTGGTTCTTGAGCTCTCTGGTTCTCTGTCCTGTCCAGCCTATCTCCTGCCCAAATGGCCACCATATGCTGCTGCCAAGCTGACTTATGTTTATCTAACAATTGGCTTATTACAATATTATCAGAGTAGCATGAAGGCCTAAAGTTAATCTGACCTCTGCTCAGGACCTGCTGCTTTAGTTCACGTTTTTTTCATGGTCATGTGTACTATAATAACTTCGAGTGCGTTAGGCCATCCTTTTAGCTTCTGCAGCTTTTTGAGTTGTAACTATAATCCTGCTGCAACTGCAGGACATTTGAGTTTAAGATCACTTAAATTGCTAAATATTATTCGTTCCGTCAGGATATGAAGTGGGCTATTGTTCTAGTTTGTTGGAAACACTCTTAGCTAATTTGTTTGTTATAAAACAATTGTGACAAAAAGTGGCAAGTTTTTTGCCAGGGGCCTTTTATTTGGCATTTTTCCTTTTTTGTTCAGCAGTATATACTGTGCTAGAGAGTCAGTTTCAAAGCTAGCCATTAACATATGTGCTTCAACTGGCTTTTTTCCAATAGGCAGATAAGTTTAATTTCTTTTTACTTTGGCAGTACTTGATTAGAGTGTCATGCAAGTACTCAGATTAGTTAGGATTGCAGTTCATTTGGCCACGTGAAATCTTAATAATTAAACATAGTGATTTGATTTAGGGTCGCAGCCGCTATTCAAGGTGCCAGAAGTCTTTGGAAACAATGGCACTGTTTACTTGCCAGCAGTTCCACTCTGTAATGCAGCAGTTGTCTTGAGGCACAGCTCAGGGAGCAAAATTCACCCAACCATTTGTCCTGAAGGAGCAGAGTCTGGGCAAGCTAAAGCATTACTGGTTATCTTCAGCACTGATGATCAGAAATCTCTCTGGCCCTCTTATTCTCTTGCCAAGACAGCCGTCTGTAAGGTTCCTGGCCAAGGCTGTGTGAGTCCTCAGATGAGACTGTCCAGGGTTACCAAGCAAAGGAAGAGGCACCAGTGGGAGGGCTGTAGGCACAAGGGGAGGTGGTTGTGCTAGCGTTATTAGTGAGCTCATCAACGTGTCACCCGCTGCAGAGATGATCCTGGGACAACAGTTGTAAAAATATATTTAATTCCTGGATTGAAGGACATCTGATACCAACCAGCAGGGTGGCAGTGGTGAGCACAGTGAATGTGTTGAGAATACCAGACACATAATCCTGCAGTTGTTTTATCCAAACAGAGAAAAGCCCTTATGCAGACTGAGGACGCCGAGTGATGTCACTTGAAAAACACACACACAGACACATTGGCTGAAGCCGCTTGTCCTGAGTGGGGTCACGGCGAGCTGGAGCCTAACCCGGCCACACAGGGTGTAAGGCTGGAGGGGGCGGGGACACACCCAGGACGGGATGCCAGTCTGTCACAAGGCACCCCAAACGGGACTTGAACCCCAGACCCACCTGAAAGCAGGACCTGGCCAAGCCCCCCACACCACCATGCCCCCATTTCACTTGAGAAACAGTGCTGCATAATTTAATAACTGACACAAAATGGTGTAAACGTAAGGTTACAGGCAATTTGTGCAGTTTTTTTATTCTGCTGCCTTTTCTTCTCACTATGGTGTTCACATTTTTCATTTTCCATCTAAGTCCATTACTTTGGTGGGAAAATATATATTATGATCTCACCCTGACTAATTTATTCCTCAAGCCTGCTGGTTGATACTCCTTTGGGTGAGGTGATTGAGAAAATTACCTTAATGGCCACTCTTAAAACTCTAGTTAAGTGTTGCCGTGATGGCTGAGAAAGTCTTGTCAAATCAAACATGAACATTGGTCATGAAGGCACGGACTGCTTTGGCAGATGTGTGCGAATAGCTGGACATGTCAGTAGAGAGGGTCTGTTTTCTCAATCTCGTCTGGCTATTGCTGAGCGACTCACGCATTGTGCTGATTGGAGACCAGAGGCCATTTGTCAAACTGGAATTTCACCTCGTGCACTCCCTTCCAAGCACTGCTTTCCTTACCTCATTCATGAAATGTACATAATGTGTATTTTATTGTTCAGGTGGGATACGCTAATGTTGCCTTTGTTGAGTAATATATTACAATTAGCTGACTTGCGTGTTACTAAACTACACTGTATGTGGAAGCTCTGAGTGCCAGCATAACAAATGTATAGCAATTAGTTAAATGCAGCTGTTTTTGTGTGGATGAAGTATGCCAGATTTATGGAGTATATTAGTCAAATGGGTAGGATGCAGAATTTCTGGAAGTGCACTCCAAAAGTGTCTTCATGTACATGAAAAGGGTTTTGTTTAGAAATATGCTGGAGATAGTAGTCCACAAGGTTTTTGCTTCAGTAATGTGTCTGACTAGAGTCAGATGGCTCAGTGGTTAAGTCTTGGTCCGCATGCAGGCCTCAATTTCTGGATTTTTGGGTGCGTATCGGGGGTAGAGAGGACACGGGAATATGAGTATGTTTCACTCGCCGCATCTTCTCATATTCAAAAATCTCAGGGGATAGAGACACGGACTGAGGTGAGAATATAAGAATGTGGATATTTGGCACTAGAAATCAACAGGACTTTCACTGGTTAGACAGCTGCCAGAAGTGGTTGAAATGGATGTGCTGTTAAAATTCCCAGATGAGGCACAAACACTGGGCCTGCAATCACCCTCACTACCCTTGTAAGACAGCAGAAATGTCAGAGATTTGAAGGCTGCAGCAGATCCGAGAGCCTGACTCACCGCACCTCTTTTCTGCTTGCGTGTTTTCCATTGTTCCTGTGTTCATCCTCTTGTAATTTCACCTTTATAGCAACATGCAAGTGGATGGAGGCAAATTTGTATTTTGGGTAACTGCAAATTCTACAACAGTTTTTGCAGAACAAATAAATAACAAAGCAAAAAGAGCTCAAGACAGAAAAACAGAACTCTATAGCATCGTATTTTCAAATTCTTTGTGTGCCAGATATGTATCCTCTTGTGGGTACCGTTCATGTAGGCCTAAAGATGATGACGGGCATATTCCATTGTCAGTGCTAGAGCAGATAAAATGAGTGTGCATGTAAAAATCATTAATGAAAAATAGCAATATAGCAAAAGTTATAATAACATTAATAACAAAGGAAACTGTACCAGGCTGCAAAATAAGTGTGAATATACATGTTTGTATATTGTGTGTATACTGTTGCTTCCTGATTTACTAACTTTTGAGTTTCAACCTTTTTGCTGATATGGTATTAGTATTTATTTTTTCAGAGAAATAAAGTTGGCACACCAGTTAAAATCATGTGCCAAAGTGTCACCTAATGTCTGACAGATCAAGATCAGTAAACCTTGCCTTAAGACTTTCCAAAGAGTGGAGAACAAGTAAACAGGCTCTGCCTTCTACTTTTGCTAGTGTTGAGTTGTCAGCCTTTCTGTCACTCTGCACCTCCATATAACAGCATACGTCTTACATTGTTTTTTACAGTTATGCTGTTTTTCTTTTTATTGCACTAATATGGAATATTAATGAATTCCATGTGATCTGTGGGATTAAAGAAATGATAAAGGGGCTGTAGGTGAGTACTAACACCCAGGTCCAGCTCTGGGCCATGGTTCTTTATTGGATTTTCTTATTTACATTCTGTTGTAAATAGTCCTGCCAGGGGACTCTACATACATGTGTTGGGTTTTGGAGAAAAGCGTCTGCTAAATGAATAATTGTGAATGTAAATGTGTGCATGAGTTGTGCTGGCTCACCAGAGGAAGGGCTGTCTGGCCTCTTGCTGCCCCCTGTGGCTGCTTCATGTCACATTTTACTTAATGAAAAAACTCTTGGCACCAATTCAGTTCATAAGTCAGGGACCAACTGTATTCTGAACTGTCAAGGGGTGAAGCCAGGGCATGGGGCGGGGATGGACGTGATGGACAACTCCCCACTGCTTGTCCCTTGAAAATTCAAGGTAATGACCACCAGATGCAGACAACTGACCGACTGAAAGTTTTCTGTGCCTGATTTGGATTCCCTTCGCATTCCACCTTAAACTTTCTTGATGAAGCTCTTTTTGTTTCATAAACCTGCTTGGCTATTTGCCTCTGTCCAACCCACATGGTCACTTTTACTCCACATTAAGTTGCAACACAAATACGCGTATGTAAATGGCGTAGTGAAATAATTCAAAGGGGTGGTCCTGGTACTTCACAACACCCATCCCACGCATTCTGACACGGGTTTTAATCCAGCACAGTCAATATGGAGTTTACGTGGGTTTGTTCTGGGTGCTCTGGTTTCCCCCACAGTCTAAAGACATGTGTTTCGGGTGAACTGGTGACTTGGCTTTGACAAAAGCTGTCAAATACTAATTAAAAATCATTGTACAATGCCCTAGAGGGAGAGTGAGAACTGTGTGGTAAAGAGTGCAGTTTCTTCCACATTGGGTTCTTAGTGTACCCTGACGTGGCCAACTGTGACTACACACAGTGTAGCTCCATCACCCGGTCCAAACGTGACTCTCTTTTTCCCAAAACAGGGACAATTTATTAGCAACAGGTGTAGCAGAGGCTCGAAAGTCCTTCCGATGCCAAAAATGTAAAAAAAAAAAAAAAAAACACTTGAGGCTGTTTTGTTGCTGAACATGTTCTTGCCCTGCAACACACACACATACATACACACACACACACGCACACTTGTCAGCAACATAAGATGTGCTCAGCAGAGTCTCGTAGGAGGCTTACACACTAATCACAGTGGGAGGAGTCGGCAGGTTGAAAAGAAGAAACCTGAGGGATGCTCCTCAGAAATGTCAGTTGTAGTTAGGCATCATCAGAGGATCTGCAGAAAGACAGCATGTCACAACATCCATGCTGCTAGATCCTTAAGAGTCCTCTCTGCCACAATGAATTCTGGGGAGTTGAATCGTACTGTGTAGCGCTCCCAAAAGCAGGAGCTCTTTTGTCCTTCTTTGGCTGCTTAACCAGTCCTCCTGAAACAACAGCGTAATTATCCTCAATAACTGCTCTGTTGAGGCGGAAGGAGCTCAGAAGTGCAGGCTGGGCTGCTCATTCACCCCTGCACCCTTGTTGTCTGCAGTGGCTCCTGGTAGCTGCAAGTTGTGGTCACTCCCTGGTGGAGGTCAGGCTGGGAACAGGCGGGGAGCCAGGCATGTGTAATAATGCAACAGCAGCACGAGACTCACCAGCAGAGGCAAAGGAAGCAGACAAAGGCAAACACAATCTGCTCTCAAAACTCACATTGACTTCTGGATGCATTTGTTTATTTCCTTTTACATTATTATTTTCTAACAATGCGGGCTGGGTTTGGTCCTGTTTTTCCTCATCACCATTGCAATCACCATTTATTACATTTTAGATTTACATTTATTCATTTAGCAGGCTTTTCTCCAAAGCAACGTACATCTCAGAGAGAATACAATTTGTGCATTATATTAGGAAAAAGAGAGACAAAGCTAGAGACATGTGATTCTTAAATAAACCTCGTTTTTCTTTCCACTTTATGCACCGAACTTCATTGCACGAGTAGGTGCATAAAACTTAGGATAGACAAAATCATTATTTTTATTATTAGAGTAAGTAACTACATTTAGAACAGGTCTAACAACGATAACTTATAGTTTTGTTTATTCTGCTTTCCTACTTTACGGACCTCTACTATACTGTCATTCAGCCTGGAGAAATTGTATAGTAAAGCAGCACCACCGATGATGGAATAAATCTGCTTCCTGGGTCTTGCCCCTAGTCAAGTGGTTTAATATTTAAGTACTTGTGAGAAGCCGGCGTTAAAACATTCAAGGGGCAATTGATTGCACGTCGACCATGGAATGGCACTTCGGAAGCAATTTTCCCTGTAGCTTTTTACTCTGGATTTCACTGTACCACAGAATTGAGTTGCTTGTTCCAGAGTGATATGTTAAAGTTGTTAAAGAGAATATCATATTTTTTATCTCTGAAGCTAGTCTTTTTCCTGGGGAAACTGCGATTTCTCACAGTTTGGCACATATGTAGCCACATACTGCTGTTTTTTTTCTGAAATGCGAGCAGGTGGTGACCTTAAAGGCTATGTCTATTACCAGTTACTCAGAGTTGTTAAAAATAGTACTGTATATCAATGAATTAAAGGCAGAAAAACATGAAACCGGACGGACACATTATGACCTGAAGGTCAATTTTGTTCAGCTGAGGTTTGCAGCACAGTGTGTCTTCCTGCTGCCTCGTGTTCTAGCTGTCATTTCCGCTCCACTTCCTCACGTCCCTTTTGAGGGCTGCTGTTTCTATTGTTTTTTTCTTCCTTAGTGTGGCAGGCAAAAACTCACCAGGATGACTTGTTTCCATCCGGGAGCCATGAGAAAGCTCTCCGATTGCAGCTGAAGTGGCAACAAGCTCAACATTCTTTGATTGATGTGTGCAGATATTGCTGGCTTGCAAACTCTTGTCTGTAGCTCACATCACACACCCACCCAAGAAAAATTATCAACAGTTTGATTGACATATCACACCAGCGTGTCTTACACAAGTGTACCAGGTGTCTGTTTTTTCTCCAGGATGGACTGGAGGATGTTTACAGGGAGACATAGCTAAATGTGGGAACTTGTTTTGGTAGTCTTTGCTACACCGATCCAGTGATGTCTGTTTTACCCTCATTTTGAGTTTAAAAATTGACTGTATCAAAATTGAAATCAAAAGTATTAGCGACTCCGATTCTTGGGCAAGTGACAGTTGTAGCTAATAACGAGAATATCACACATTTTTACATCTATTCATATATAGACACTTTTCTGAAAGTGACATAGAATGATAACAACTTGGATTTTTGTCCAATGTGCCTTGAAATGCTAGATGCTGTATTCCCTACAGTAATCCCATTTATGCAGTAGAACAATGCCAACAGGCATTTTGGATTTCCTAACTCACCATGTCTTTGAACTCTGGGAGGAAGCCAGAACACTAGAAGAAAACCCACATGAACATTGGGAGAACATGAAAGCTCCATAATGGCTTAGCCAGGTTTGAACCCATGTTTGAAGCACTAGTGCTATCCAGTATACCACCATTCAACATCAAGATATCTCATCAATACATCAAGTGTTACTAATAACTACTTTTTGCTAAGTTTAGTTAGATAAGTGCATGTCCCAGGAAAAAGCTGTATGTGCTGTGTAACACATTTCTCTCCGCTTCCGCCTGAATTTCGAGAGCAGAGGAATGCAGCCATTGTTCTGATAGCGACAGGCGAGGTTCAGGGATCACGGGAGATGAGCCAAAGAGGCCAGAATTATGCTGCATTCCAAAAGGGCTGACCGAGTTGTTCTGGAAGCCATTACCTGGAATTACCTCCGGTTCAAAGGCCTCTTATCTACCGACATGATACTCTGGAGAGATTCGACCCACCGGGCAAGTTACTGGAGTGAATAAGATCTCAATGTGTGCAGCATGGCAAGAGCACTCCGGCCCTTTGTAATAACATTAAAATGTACAAGCCAGAAAAGACGTAATCGTAATAAGCAACAGAGCAGGTTTGTCTGTGCAATCTGTGGAGTTGAAAATGTAAAAGTAAGGGTAATTTCTTGTTTGAAGTGGAACATTTTTATCACACTGTTAGACACAGCAATAGCTTTTTTGGCAGATTTTGAATGGCTACGTGAGATTTAATAGAAAGATAGCTTGATATTTAAATAAAGAGACAAGGAAATGCATGATGTTTGAGCGGACACTTGTACAGTTTCGATTTTGAAACAAGTCCTAAAATGTCCAGAGACGAAACAAATGTTTTCCTTCTTCAGCAGCCATGTCTGGGGTTTCTAAACTGCATGGAACTGCCAGTATCAGATTTGCAAACAATCATTTCTGACTGTTTAATGGCAAAATGATGGACTGCAAGTTACTCAATTTCCATCACCATGTCCAAAATCAGAGGTCAACCTCAGAGTGAAAAAAAATTACTGTGATGTCATTTTGCTGCTGTTGTTCACTTCCAACCATAAAGTTGTACTGTGAGCATTTTGTAATATACAGATACACACACACCTATTTTCTTTATTTTTTCCTTTAATGTTTTCAGTCTATGGGTGGTGCAATGGCACAGCGGGCTTGGCTGGGTCCTGCTCTCTGGTTGGTCTGGGGTTTGAGTCCCACTTGGGGCTCCTTGCGACGGACTGGTGTCCCTTCCTGGATGTGTCCCCTCCAGCCCTGCACCCTGTGTTGCCGGGTTAGGCTCCGGTTCGCCATGACCCCACTTGGGACAAGCAGTTTCAGACAGCGTGTATGTGTGTTTTCAGTCTTATCTTTTTCTTGTTGGGTTCATTGTATTCAGGGGTTGGGTTCAGTATTTCGCTTTGCATTCATGCACATCGAACCTCCATTCATATTCATCCACAGTAAGTTTACATCTTTCACTATGTTGTTGTTTTCACAATTAAGCCAGAATTGATTAAAATTACATTCCTGAATTAAAATATAAATCACTCAGAAATACTCTCATGAGATGATGGTTAAAAATCAGCAAACAAATAAAGGTGTAGTTTTCCAGTAGACATACTTTGTTTCTGATATTAAAAAAAAAAAATCCTCAACAATACCAATTCACCTCTCCTTCTGTCAGCTGTCATTTATCAACTAAAACTGGAGTCTTAGTGAGAGGTCTGCCTTCTTGGTAACTGCCACCTGTCACACAGAGCAGGGGCGGGTGTGGACCCAGTTGCACGATCATTTATTATAAAGATACTTGGAGCTAGGCAATTCTCTGAATCGGGGGCAAGCGTGGTTCAATCGGAGGCGGGGAGAACCTGAAGACGTGGTCAGTGACATGAAGCGAGGGTCTATGCCATAGGAAACAGGAACGGGGAGACTCAAACATATGCATACTCTTGTGAACCCTTAGACTTTAATTAGACATTAATGCCATTTCTTTACCGAAATGCCTAACAAGAATAAACGCGGAACCTACCGATACAATGTCAGGAACCGTTCCACCCTCTTTGTATTATCAGTGTTTTGAAAGGCATTTTCTTGAAGAGAAAGAACATTGTCGTTTTGACTGACAGGTGCCCCAAGCTTCCTGTCCCAGCAAGCTACCATCTATGACGGTGTCAACAGCTTCTCTTTTCGGTTTGAGAGAGAAGCCGCCGACACTTAGACTGCTCATGTGTATGGGTAAGACCCCCCTCTCAGGCACCATTCCTCCCCTGATGCTTAGGAGAGCAACTGAGCTCTGTGGGTCGTGAAATTTGATAAGGATTGTTTTACAGTGTGAATGATTTAAGCAGATGGGAAAATTTAATTATTTTGTGTGTCTCACCATGACCAACACCGATCGGCTTATGTGTAAATTGAGGGAAAAGTGTGTCCTTGAACTTTATTTAAAAATTCTATTCCGAGGCTGGTTTGTGCTCAACATACTTCGCTAGTATCCTGCTTCATAGCCACATTGTCCTTCTGGTTAAGTGTGAGAACATCAAGGGTTTGCTGGGGATCTTCTTTTATAGTGTCAAAAATTTGGTTTCTTTATTTTTAACTTCAACTGCAATATAGGTGTTTGTGTTAAGATACATATACATATTAAATTTGGCCATGACATCAAATTGATGATATCATCTGTTGACAGGATGTATACAGCTGCTGCATGCTTTTAGCTGGAAATTTGGAAAAATCTGGGCTATGGTGACCTGCTAAAACCAGTGTGTTATTTCAAAGGTTATAGATTATAATAAACTTTATGAATGCAAGTTGTCCTCTTTTCAGGATGTTTAAAACTGCCTGAAAAGGAAAAATGCTTCTAATTCCTGGTTGAACAATGGTTTTTTTTCAAAGATGGAACAATGGGGAAACGTTTCCTGGTTTTTCAGGACACTTGTGTTTTCCTGAATCCAGTTCAACACAATTACAGATTTTGTGAATAATACAACGACCAAAAAATTGGACATTGTTAGTTTATATGTTGTAATTACAGAGATGTTCTTTCTGTAAGAGTATTAAATAATACATCATTGTTATCCCTCCGATGGGCTAACAAGAACAATGTGTATTGTCTTTCATGCAGGAGTAAGCAGTGCTGGTGGTCTGAGTGTTAGTGTGAAATGCACACTCAGACAGACATATGTACATACAGTCAGACAAACATTTGTGCAAAAAAGACAAAGGCTCAAAGCATGGTTATTTTCAGTATACTCAACGTTTCTGTGGCCTGCAGTGAAATTGCTAGCAGGCATGTGACTACATGCAAGGTCATATTGCTCCTGTGCAGATCATTAGGCCCATCCATCAGGTTGTGGACCCTCTTGTTGGCTCCCTGAGTGGAGTGGAGTGATGGCTTCAGAGGTGGAAAGGTCTTCTTGCTTCACTCCACACAGGACATTGGCCCAGGAGTACGCATCAGGTGGAGGACTCATTAGGAGAGCCAGAGAGTGTGTATGTGTGTGTAAGAGAGACAGTCAATACAGAATAAGAGAGATTCTAAGAAAAACAATTGTCAGTTTTTCTGAACATCCTAAAAATTGTGATCTCACTTTTGCATGACAGGAGGATGCTGGTATGTAAATTTATCTGATTATAATATAATTTAAAACATTTTTAATATAAATTTATCTAATGAATGGCCACTAACATTGGTTCTCTTCAGAAAAAGTGGACCTTGGTTGGTTATACTTCCAGAGAAGTTGTTATGAACAGCTGCCTAAAACCTTGGGTTGCAAGATGTAGCTGTGACTTCTGTTTCTTGAATAACTTATACCAGGCTACTCTCTCAAGTGACACTCACCAGCTATGTATAGATCAGATCCCTGGCATTTCGGCTTCCAGTGGGGCTCAAGGATTCAGTGAAATGTCATAGATGTTCGCTGCTTCAGCTGAGTCAAGAAGTGCTTTGTCATCATCAGATGGACAAATAAACAAAAGACTTCTGCATACTGCTGTTGTCTCTCATGCTCAGCGTTTATATTGCCTGAACGCTGTTCACCACTGAACATGACACTATACAGGAGCTGCAGATTGAACCTGAAGCTGCAAAGTAGATTCATGTTTGCGAAAGGCAGTTTAGCTTTGTGGTGGTGTCTCAAATGTTGTGGCACTGTTATTTAGCCCAAGCTGCAATAATTGAGTCCTAGGAAATTATAACAAGATAAATTTGATAGTATTTTTACTTTGCCTACGCCTTGCAACAGTGCATCTCCTCGGATTTCTACAAAGTCAAATGCCTGTCACTTTATGTTCTAAACCTCAAACAAAACACTTCTCATGTTGTCCTTGTCATCTGTTTACCCCAACAAAATAGAGGGCATTTCCATTGTGTGGTTATTATTAAAGGTATTATTGCACAGTTCTTTGGTTGCTGCAGCTACAGTAGATATCTGAGTTCATAGTATACACTCACACTTGCACATACAACTATTTGTATTTTGGGTCTAGCATGGCTTCTGCTTTAGGTGAGCTGATAAATCAGCCTTGATATGTAGAGATCAAGAACATAGCTGTTTCATCAGACTTATGCAAATTCTCTGAGTGTTGGGCCTGTCGCTCAGTCTTAGTCAGTCAGCTGCAGGAGACATTATGCTGTATGCTAAGATTGTCTAAATACTACTACTACTACTACTAATAATAATAATGTATTATCAGTAACTGATTATCCAATGCATCATCATTATACAGACTTCAGTTCACCTGAAAAATGTCTTTTGACTGTGGGAGGAAACCGGAGTACCTGGAGGGAACCCAAGTACGTTTTATACTGAAATGCTTTAAATTCCAGTACCAATGTGCAATTTAAAATAGCATTAAAAAAAGATATAAATGTTAATTTTTTGACCTGAAACCTAGGCATATACGCCAAAAGGTGCTAAGCATTCAGAGACTTCACAGTAAACAGTGCAAAACATGATACTTTGGCTAATAAGATTTTCTGCATAGCGCAGGTTTAAACAACACCTCTCATGGGATCTGTGTTCGCTAAGCTAGCTGACTGGAGAACAATCCTGAAGCCAAGTCAATTTACTAATTATAAGATCTACTGCTGTGTTTCAACTTACAGTGCCAGCACTGCACTTTCAGGTGCTAAAAGCATTTTAGGTATACCCCTTGGGGCCTACTATTGATCCACTGGCCGCAGCATCCAAGGCAAGGTTAGGCAAGGCTACAGTGTGGGCCCTGTAGTATGCATAAGTCAGACGACTGTAATTGACAGGTATGTTAATAAGGCAGTGGGGACTAATCTGTTCAGTGGAGAAGTATACAAGCGCATTGTTTTCTCATCCTGGGAATTTTTCAGATATGGCCTATTTTTCTTAAAGAGCTTCACACTGCGGTATGGATGTTGTCCTTTTTGCCCCATCTGATTATGATCTTTTGCATGCACGTCAACTGTTTGTTGTTTGTTGTTGAATGTGAAGTAGCCTGATTTAAAAATCATGCCAGAAGAGGGGGGAAGACTTGTCCAAGTAGGGAAGTTTGAATATCTTGGGTTCTTGTGGAATGAGACATTTTGAAGGTTTATGGGTGCAATGTTCAGCAGCAGTTTTGCGTGACTGTTGATCTATGATGATGAGGTGGGCGCTGAGCCTTTTAGAAAAAGGTGCTGGTTTACTGCTTAGTCTGTGGCCTTATCTTCAGATATGAGCATGAGTTTGGGAGATGCATGAGATTGCAAGTACAACTGGCCCAAATGAGGTTTCCCTACAGGATTGCTGGGCTCACTCTCCATGACTGGGTGAAGAGATTGGCGATCTGCGAGAGTTTCGGAGTAGAGTTACTGCTCCTCCGCATCGAAACAAATTCGTTGTGTTCAATTGAGAATGTCAAGAATGACCCCCAGGAGTTACCAGGCACATACCACTGGAAGGAGACCTTGAGGCAGGGCCAGGAGACACCAGGGAGATAATATCTCTCGGCTTGCCTGGGGATCCCACAAGATGCTGGGGAAGGGAATGTTTTGGCCCTCCTGTTCAGCCTGATGTCAACACAGCCCTTTCTAGGAAAGGTGGAAGGGATCTAAGACTAAAATTTTTGCATTGATCCTCTCATATCAGCAGCTCCTGATAACAAACCACTTATGGTTTAAAACCAGCCTGACTGGCAATTACATTCAAAAACATTGACCAGCTAGTGACATTATGTGACAGGAGTGTGGTTTACATTGTTTTTTGCTGAAACCAGACAAAAAGTAATCATGCCATCATCTGTAGAACAGGGGGATCCAGTTACATTTCTCAGACAACAGGGGTTTATGTTACCTGATGTGAAACGGGACATGCTGAAACAGCAGACAGTGCATTTCAATGGCATTTTCCTGTGCCGTGAAGTCCTCATAAAAAATTATCTTCAACAGTTTGCCAATTATATGCCCAACAGTACATACACACCATGTCTATGACATTCCCAAAGCTCAGGAAAACTTAGAGATAACTGCACGGTGCAGCATAATAACCCAGTTGGGGGAAATTAAAATGAATAAAGTCCCTTTGGAGTGCTGAGGTGTGGTTCATTTGACACTAATTTGAGGCAGTCGCTGGATAAGCTTGAATCTGAGTACTGGTCAGAGACAGATGACAAATAATAAGTTTGTGGGAAGCCAGGAGGAATCCATGTCAGCAGGCCTGGAGGAAGTA
Source organism: Scleropages formosus (assembly GCF_900964775.1). Lineage (NCBI taxonomy): Eukaryota > Metazoa > Chordata > Actinopteri > Osteoglossiformes > Osteoglossidae > Scleropages > Scleropages formosus. Next base: position 23,722,291 of record NC_041809.1, read on the forward strand.
TTGCCGGTATGGAAGATACCAAAGAGGTAGTGCAGTTTTGACACAAGTGCCACAGATTCTTCTGCCTGGCCTCTGCTGTTAACTGGTAGGGTACAAGCATTGGGGAAGAAAGTCCAAGAGATGTAGTTGATGGCCATTTGTACTTCCAAATGCACATAAAGTGAGGATGAAGGTATGGAGCGAGCATCTAAAGAAACAATTTCTTGTTTCACTTTAAGATGCAAGTAATCTGTAAACCTCAAGATAAAAAAACAAGAACTAAATATGCCTAGAACGAAGACCTCAAGGAAGCTGTCTGAACTTTACCAGGAAAAAAATAAAGTATTCTGAGCCTGTAGTGACTATATAATGGAGTAGTGCAATGTTCAGCATCTGCAGCTTGGACCTTTTGCTATGTCAATATGCTGCCTTTACAAAACTGCAAAGCCCCTTCTTAACATAGGTGTAACATATGGTTGATTTTACATTTTCCCCCAGAATTCAAGCGTTGTGCTGGTATGGGTGACCTATGATGTCCTGCACCTAGAGATCTCAGCCTCACCCTTGTCAACTCCCATCGCCCACCTCTTCCTCCACATCTCCTTGCCAGACTCTCTCCACCTCTGAAAGTTAATCCACTTTTGGGACCTTTGATCAGTTCTCATATCCGTCTTTCCACAGCCCCCAAATGGTTTTGGTCCCAAAGTCTATAGCTTGTCATGTGACACCCATGTCTTTGACCCGTCAAATTGGCTTAAGTTTTACTGAGAGTCTGTGGTCTGGAGGTCCCATGATTTGTCACTAATCTCTGTTCCCTTTTGTAAAAGCTCTGCCAGGAAATTCTGTGCTTTTGGTCTTTGTAATTTCAGTTGTCAATGAAGGAAATTCTTTGATTTTCACCACAGCTGCAGTCAGAGCTGGTATGCCCCTCCAATCTCATCTGCGGATCTGCATCTTATTTTTATATTTTTAGTGATCAAATTCTGACAAACTGTTTTTCAGACTTTCTCTGCAGCTGGTGTGCAAACGTTTTAAGACATGAACGGATATACATTGGACACAGACTGGATTCATCATAATGTGCATAGTAACATCCCAGTGGGAAGCAGTCTCCGGTACTAGCTAATTCTGTTATGGCTCAGTCTGATGCAGATGCTGTCACTTCTTTCCCGGTCCACTGTTGTGACAGGTGTGACGGTAAATGGTTCAGTTCTAAAGTCAACTCATTCTGGAACCCTCTGCACCCCTCCTGTTTAGAATTTCTTTTAGTCTTTGTGCAGAACAAATGAAAACATTGTATAACTTTCACAAAATAGGTCCTGCAAGGCTGTTTTGGGAGTCTCGAAGGAAACTGGGAGGACACAGAGGTTTATGGGATTAAAATTGTTTGAGTGAAATTTCTGTATCTCGTTGTTTCACATGGTTATTAGTCGCCTCGTAAAATGCCGAATGGTTTACATTTAGTCGTCTGGGCAGTCTGTCTGTTCCATTCCCATTGAACCTGTCTGAATGAGATATGTGACGTGTTTCCCTGCACATTGCCTGGATTTCCCTTATAACTGCCTGGATGACACCCCCCAAGGGCCTTGATCCCTCAGTTCAGGCATATAGTATGGATGGTACTATGGTATAGTTGGCCATTTTTAAGCACTCGTGGGATGTTGAGGTTGTTGTATTTTAGTAGCTCTACATCCAGTATCACAAACTTCTCATCAGAGTGTCAAGGTTGCATACCATACTTAACATAGGGGAGAGCATACATAATATAATTTCTTTAAAAGGAGAGGTCTGATATGTTTGATAGTTTCCCCTGTTCCCTAGTGCTACACCTTTATAACTGTATGTGTGTCATAACCCACAAGGATAATACCCCTGGTGACCAGAGGAGGGGCCACTCGGTTCCACTAGTCCAAACTTGAAAACCTGTTGACAATTTGTTAATCAGTCACGTATAAAAGGAACTAACAATTGAGACAAGATTGTGGATTCTTAATCAATGTTCTGCTTTGATTGCCTTGTGAATCTTAGTGAGTAAACCCGTTTCTCGAGTCTTGTTCCATAGGTGTTTATGTTCCAGTCCCGAGTGACTGTCCTGTCTACGCCTCCCTTGTGTGCTCCTGTCCAAGTCAAGTGATCCAGTATGCAATTTCGTCACACCTCTATTTCGAGTCCCACTCACAGATTTGTTTTTCACTTTTCACAATACACTGTTTGTGTCTTTGTCCCCTGTTTATCGTTTCATCTCTACACTGTATTTTCTAGTTTGCACGTTGCACTTTTAAACACACTGTACACATGGGGTCATTATACTTTACATCCATATCTACATTACAGCAATATGCATCTGTGTTGGACTCGCATCTGGATGCGACAATGTACGTATACCTCCCAAACCAGGGAAGATGTATGCTTGTGTGGAGATGTATTATGTCTATCTATATATCTATATATGTGTACATTTGTTCATGGTGTAGGAGGTACGGTGGCGCAGCGGGCTTGGCCAGGTCCTGCTTTCTGGTAGGTCTGGTGTGGGAGGACGTGGGTTTGATCCCTTCTCAGACTGTGTGGAGTTTGCATGTTCTCCCAGTGTCTGCATGGGTTTCCTCCAGGTGCTCCAGTTTCCCCCCACGGTCCAAAAACAAGCTGTTCAGGTTCACCCATAGTGTGTGAGTGACACAGAGAGAGTGTGTTTCACTAATGTATGGATGAGTGACCCATTGTAAATAGTGTACAGTACCAGGAGTGTAAGTCACCTTGGAGAATAAGGTATGGGCTGGTAACACTACATGGGGTTTGTTGGAAGTTGCTTTGGAGAAAAGCTTCTACTAAATGAGTAAATGTAAGATGGGCTGGAGAGAGAGAGAACAGAGAGCCTTGTGTGAATATGCTCTGAAGATCACCATTGCACTGATCAGTGTACCAGTAATTGTTCCACACTCAGTCTTGACCTGGCTTAACTTATCTCTACCTGTAACTCATTGCAGAAATCACCTGTTCCAAAAATTTATAGCAGTACAGTGAGGATCACTTTAAACATTATTTTCAGGAAACAAACAATGTGGACCCTTTTTAAACAGGCTACATTTCAATTGGACTGTCCTAAAATGTTGCTGAACCTAATCCCATGACAGCGCCATCACCATAAATTGATCTTTTTTAGCTACATGTTATTTTTATATCCGATTATATAAACATAAAATGTATTCAAACCACTGAGGACATATTTTGTTCTGTTATTTACTTTACTCCAGCCTCATAATGTTAAGTTCATATATTAAGGTACTTACTATTATATACCCATTCATTCGGCTGGGTAATTTTACTAGAGAAATTCAGCGCAAGTATGTTACTCAGGGGTACCACTGTGGGAGTGGGACTTCAAACTGAAACCTTTTAACTGAAAGGCGATGGTTTTAACCACAGACCCTGAAGTGGTCAGCAAGTTTCATATACCACACATTAATGAATATCACATAGTAAAACTGGGAGCTGTAGTTCTAATGTTTTCAAGAAATTCAAGTCTACGGTGTAATTTGGCCTTCCCTAACCTTTTTTCCTGTAACACATTTGGTTGGGTGAGAAATTATCCAATCTACCCTTGCTGTTTTTTTTCATTTTTTCTGTGCAGCAGACTATTGCAAGTGATAAATGGTGATGGGAAGGAGTTCAAGGCGATAAATCCCATCAGGGGGGATAGCAGCATAGACATTGTCCCTGAATCTGTTTCTATGGCTCCAGTATAATGCTGTTGATGAACCACTTAAAGAAGTTTTTTACCATTCTTTGCTGTGTTCATCCAGACCTCTCTGTAGAAAGGATTAAGGGCAGCAGAGGTTAATGGCAACTTTTCTTTTGTTATAGAAGAGACAGATTAAGATTAACGGCTCCAGCTCTGACTGAGCTGACGGGTCCAGCATTTAGGTATTAATTTGTAAAGATTTAACAAGGACTGTACAGACGTGGGCCATGTGCCTTGGTTACTGCTCTGAGCCATGTGTTCACACTGGGGTAAATTACATCTGTCCTCCATTAAACAGAGTGCAGCAGCTTTGGGTGGGTGTGAGTGTCCAATGTGTTGTGGTGGACAGATCCTCTGGGTTAGTATGTGAATGACTTACCAGGTGTGTACCTTAAGTTTATTAGTATGTGTGTTGGTGTGTTATATTTTCATCATATATCGTGTTGACTTTATATGTATCTGTGGACATATTTGCAATTTCCCAGTGTACTGCTTCTACATGTAGGTTGCTCTGACCCAATGCTCATTTAAAACTAATAAAAAAGAATTTTAGGTTTTACATAAATGTAGAACTAGCATAATAGAGGAAAAAAGAAGACAAAAATTTAAAGAACTATTTCAGTGTTAAACATTTTTCAATAAAAATTGTTTGTAATTTTGAAAAAGTGAGTTTTTAGTAACCATTGAATTACTTACCACTGTAATTTTTACTTCCTTAAAGCCACCATCAAGAGAGTACCAGAGGGCAGGAGCTGTCCTACTAAAGATTCTGCCATTGAAAGTGTTGTACCTGAACATGGAGTTAGGCTGAATAAGATTTGACTGGACTGTGAGGAGAGTGACGTGATGGTGCAGCGAGTAGTGCTGCATCCTCACAGCACCTGGGTGGTGCGAGAGAACATGCATCCAATCCCTGTTCAGTCTGTGTGGAGTTTGCACGTTTTCCCCGTGACTGTATGGGTTTCTTCTGGGTTCTCCTGTCTCCTCCCACAGTCCAAAGACTTGCAGTTCTGGTAAACTGGTGACTCTAAATTACCCTATGTGTGTGCATGTGTAGCTACCCTGTGTTGGACTGGTGTTCTGTCTAGGTTGTACATCCCCATCCCCAGCTCCCAGTGCTGCTGGGATAGGATCTGGATCACAGTGACCCTCTTCAGCGCAAGTTGTAATTGAAATTGGATGGATGGATGTACTGTGAGGTGGAGTGTGCTTTAGGCAGCACTTAATGCAAACATTTTTAAGTATGTATACCTGTAATGACATGCATGCTTTGGTCTGAGTGCATTCTTCTTATAAGACATATTCTTACAGTAGTGTGTAGTATGTATGCCTATAAGGCTGGTGCCTCTGTGTACACTGACCTGTGTTTCACCTCAGTGACAATAGGCTTTGCTTTGTAGATTTTCTGTGGAGGTTGAATTTTACTTTGGAACAATAGTACTCTATATCTTGGAAAAGACTGGCCATTGATGTCTGAAGAATGTTTAACCCCTTGTTAGTTACAGTTTGACTTTCACAGACAGAAAAAAATCTTTTTTTGTGAAATGGAAACCCTGACCTGATATAAGCTGCTGTTATGATTGTTTGCATTAATGTCATTTCATTATCAAGAAGAGGCAGTTCTGTTCTGACTAGGCCAACTAGGACAGATAAACATGGATTGATGGAAGGGTTGCATGACAGCCTTCTGGACATAGATCCATCATCGGGCACAGTGAGAGAGAGAATGTGTAGCTTGATGTGTTTTGGTTTTTTTTCTATTTTCACCCAGTGTTTGTATTTGAAAACACTTTGTCATGCCTTGAGATAATCTGAGTACTCCTGGCAATACGAATTAAAAGAGATAAGAGATGTTAGACAGACCCATTTATCTAGCTTTGGCCAAAAAACTGAAGGCTTTTTCTGTGGTTTTTTGACAGCTGAGAGGTGTGATGAAGCAAACAGAGTTAACAGTGCACACCCCTCCATATGTTATCAGTTTGATATTTACACAGACTCTCATGTATGACAGTATTCAAGACTAGGACTACTTTCTAAATCTGGACCAAAAAACAGAAGGCTCTCATGTCTATCATTTTGAACACTCACTCACTTAATGCTGCTGACATTGTCTTCAGGTATCACCAAATAATGAAAACTTAAACATTTGGCTGTTTTTGACAGAACATTGCTTAGATTATATGGTGAGGTCACATTGAGCAGTTTGTTTGAACACTTTTTTGAGGGATGAAGGTACATTTGAAGAGTGAAGGTATATTCTGTTCTTCAACTTTTAAAGAATGGAAGACTTCCCTTTGCATTTTGCATTCAGTAGAGCACGTTTATCTTTTTCATACTTGTGTAAACTGAAGAATTTTGTGGTACAATTTTTTTTTTTTTTTTTGTTTCATGTCCTCTCCTTTATGAAAGTCTGTCTTGTTTTTGACGTCTATACACACTGTCTTGTAATTCATGTTCAGCCTTTGACCCATGACTCCACACCACACATGTCTTGGGTACACAATGGGACAAGCGCAAACACATGTGAACATGAAGGGGTAAATGAACATATATCAAATGCAATGGATTAAACATTCCTCTTCACGTACACAAGAAAAATGCTGGTTCTTGATTAGTCATGGAGGACCTCACATGTTTCTAATCTGTGGACAGATGCCCAGACCCCTGGGTGCTTCTATGGGCAATGGGGTGCATATAGAAGACAAGACAGAAGGCATTAGTGTCAAAGGTCAGGAGGGCAGCTGGACATTTCAATGACTTAACCAACTGGCTTCTCATGGTCAAATGACTTCCGTCTCGATCGGATCAGTGGATCCATTCTTCTTGCAGGAGGCAACACTGTTTGAGCAGTAGGTTGAAGGTTCTATATATCCAACAAAATCAAAGCAATATCTACTAAATGAAATCCAGAAGTCTGGGTACCACCAAGTAATGAAGCATTGCATGTGTCTGCATGGAGCTTTTGGTTAACGTGATGACACTAGAACAGAGATACAGTAGTGCTGGTATAGTGAAGACCAACAGCAGAGTTTGTGGGGGTGCAGTAAGAAAAGTGACTGGCATTAATTTAGAGAGCGAAAGAATGGAAACAGATGAATCTGAGTGGTATCAGTCAATCTTTGCAGGAAAAAGAATTTAGGGAGGCGTGTTAACGCCCAGAGCTGTTTTTAAGAACACCAGGACATTTGCTTTGAAAGGGCCCTCCTGCTTCCCAGATTGCCTCATGTGCTACAATAGAAGCTGCTAAATGAAGTGGAAAGCTCGGGCAGCATTGAAATAATCCGCAGAAAGCTGATGAAAACCTTGAGATAGAGATAGGGCGTATTAGTCCTCTGACATGAACCGGACCGGAAGGAAAGGAAACGCAAACACAATGGGTTTTGGGGTAATTGGCCAGATGAGACGTGGTTTCACTTCCATGATGTAATCTGGGTAAATGTTTCAGCATAGCTGGAGACTAGTTGTATCTAAACTGCGACCCTCAAAACATTTGATTTAATCATGTTTTGCTGGAAAAACACGGATAGAATGCCAAATTAATTTCAAAATCTTGTTTTAAATTATTTATTTTGGATTATTCCCCGCATTGATAGATATTCTCTAATTTTGGTATATGATAACAATTGTTAATGCATTTTATTTTATTTTTCACATACTGCAGTCTGCTTTTGTAAGGGAAATAAATTGCGTTATGTGTCATTCAGACCCTTTATCATCTTCAGAATGCTTTCACAGCTGGAGCAGCTATCATCAGTAATTTCTCTGGCCTTCTCTCACAGGGACATGTAGTGTTTCCTGCCTATATTGGTGCTAACTGTGTATGTCTTAGTGCCAAACTATTACAGACACTATACTGCCACATGTGGCCCCATGTGGACAGGTAACCGATGATGCTATCCTGTTTTTTAAACCAATAATATGTCATAAGAAGTAATACTGTAAAATGTGGATTTCACACAATGGTTGCTGAACCTTGCAGTTTCAGGCTATATTCTAAAATCCGGTTTTAAACTTTTCTCCTCTCTGCCTGTAGTGATGAACTGAAAATGTGTGCAGTCACTCTCAGAATAGAAAATGTATCATCTTATCTTTACAGAAATGATCTTATCCTTTCCTTGAATGATTGTCACCAGTTTTATTTTCACATCTTTAGTCTTAAAAAAACCACACTGAAGGGATTTAGTGCTACTTAACTATTTATACAGCAAATTGATATTTATATGTACAGTGGCACAGTGGGTAGTGAGTTTCATATAGTACCAGGGCTGTAGGATTGGATGTAGGTTTAATACCCATTCAGTCGAAGTGGGGTTTGTTTTCTATGTATTTGTGTAGGGTTTTACTGGGTGCACTGGTTTCCTCCCACAATTCAGAAACATGTATTTCTGGTGAACTTGTGACTCTAAACTGCAAGTGGTGTGTGGCTACCATGTGATGGACTGGCATCCTGTTCAGGGTGTGCCCTACCTAGCGTAGTGCCCTGTGCTTCTGGGATAGGCTCTGGGATTGTGCTTTTTCCTTGGACATAGTAACCTGCTCCTTTATCCTTGTCATGTGCCCAGAGGTGTGTTGGAGACCATGATTCCGCAGGGATTTACTGGATTTATTGTTGAATTATAGGAGAAGGGGAGGCCTAATTTGTCCTCCTTTGGAGTGTTTCAGAAAGCTTTTTACATAATGAGAGAATGCATTAAAGGGAGGATAAGAACGAAACCTTTCCACTGAGAATCCATCTAACTTGCAGCTATGTATGTAATGCCAAATCGAGAACATACTACTGCATTGTGGGCTGCAAGGAGTTATGTCTGAGTTGAAAAGGAACAGATATCTATGGTGTACATGGACCAGAATTTACAAATTTATGGTTACTATGGGGGGGGTGCGGTGGCGCAGTGGGTTGGACCACAGTCCTGCTGTCCGGTGGGTCTGGGGTTCAAGTCCCGCTTGGGGTGCCTTGCGACGGACTGGCGTCCCGTCCTGGGTGTGTTCCCTCCCCCTCTGGCCTTCCGCCCTTGTGTTCCCGGGTAGGCTCCGGTTCCCCGTGACCCCGTATGGGATAAGCGGTTCTGAAAATGTGTGTGTGTGTGTGGTTACTATGGGACAGTTGCATAAATTATGAATTTTTCATACTGAAAATTGCCAGAATGTTTTTTGTCTAACTTTATTGATTCCAGATCTTCAGATGGTGTATTTCTAAGTAAAATGTTAATTTTCTGAGCCCATGCCCTGGAGGTTGTGTCAGTGTAAGTTTGTAACATCAACAGCAGGCCTAAAAATAATTTTAAATAAGAAGATTAATATTAATTTTCCAAAAACATGTTTAAATTAGTAAGTTTTTATTTTCTAACATACTGTAAGCTAGTTTGGCATTTGCTACTGTCAAGTTAAACAGCGTGGCAGCTGGAAGTTTGTAGGAGCATTGCTGAAGGTGTTGTCAAGGGTGCTCAAGTACTGTCAAATATGTTGGTAGTGCGCAGGACTTTACAGCAATACCGTAAATTATTGGCTAAGGCTATTTGACAATATGTCACATTAACGGTTATGTGACTCTCAGTGTAAACCTTGACCATATAATCCCATCCTTTATATATTTCAGTGAGTCATCTCAAGTGAAGGTTCCCAACTGTATGGAGTTGAAAATAAAATGACTATGCTGTAAATATTTTAAGCAGAATAAAAAGTTGGCAAAGCACTTATTTCTCAAGATCTGGAAAGAGTGGAGTTTGTCAAGATTCCAGTGGATTAATGGAATAGAATATGGATTGCGAAGTGCTGTTTTACCATTTGTGTATATTTAAAAGTTAACAGCATAATATTTGCTGAGTTACTGCTTCAGTCAAATGCTGACAGCTAAGCAAACTGTTTTTCACAGTGTCGAGTGGGCTTGTGAATGAGTTGCTTTACCTGTGATTACATTTCTTATACTTAAACAGATGCTCAGCACTTTGAACATCCTGCTGGCCCTACATGGTCAGAAATATTTTTCTCATTTCACCCCTATAAGCACAAACACACAATGTGCATGTACTCTGCTTCTCACAAGACTCAGAGGTCAGTGCTGGTCTGTCTTTGAGCATCATGGTCCACCAGTCGCACAGTCTCTGGGAGGAGGAGATGTCGTTTTTTTTGCCCTGTTTACAGGATTTTGACAGGTTATGCTTATCCACATAATTGCATTCGAGCTTGAGTGGCTCTTGCGCCCTGACCTCCCCATCCTCTTGAGTGCCTGGGACTCCCAGATCGACACAGCGATTAAACAAGTGGCCATGATTTAGAGCGCCTTCAGCAGCGCTGATTACATTTTGCAGGAGCTGGACTGTTTGTTTGGGTTCAGAGGAGGTGCACATTCAACCGCTACCCCTCCCTATGCGATTTGAGGAAGCCCGGCTGAATGAACTGACTATATTTTCATTTATTCATTTAGCTGATGGTTTTCTTCTGAGCGATTTACCATGTTGAGCTACATACATATACTTATTTTTACCCATTTATACAGCTGGGTAATTGTACTGGAACAATTTATGGTAAGTACCTTGTTCAAAGGCACTACAGCAGTAGGTGAGATTCATATCAACAACCTTTGGATCCATGGGCACTGCCTTTAACCACTAAGCTCTCAGCTGCCCAGATGTGAGTGGCATAAGAGACGTTTTCACCATATTTCATCTTTTCATCAGAATGGGATACGTGTGACTGACAAGAATGTTGACGACCATGGATTGCCACAGAGTGTGCACTGGTAGGAAGTACTTACTAGAAGGTGGAATGACAGCACACACAGATCTTTACAGCACACTTTACAAAATCACACACACCAGTGGACTACTTCAGATATGACATTCAAATTAATTCCTAGTCTTAATGTTCATCTTATTCCATCTTGCAAAGGTACTGCATTCCTAAAAAGATGAACTCTCAAAACTCAAAGATGTTTTTGCTATTAGTTTCTCTAGGAAAAATTTTTAGTTTACTTTGAACCTAGTCAGTTTACCTTCATTAATTACTCTATAATACCATATGGCTGTCTACCTGCAATCATTTGGCTTTTTTAGTGCTTTCACAGCTGTTACCTACAGAAAGCTTCACAAAGACTTAGAAACAAAACATACGTACACATGATGCTAAGTGTGTACATATTACTTCAACCTTTAATGCAAAAATCAAAACTGTCCAAATAATAACTGCAAAGAAATGCCTTTTAAGCTGAGGCAGGGACATTGCATTGAACTTATTGTAAATTCAGAATCTGGTAACTTCAAAGGGAGTATCTCAGGGTATGCATACAGAAATATTATACAGGTACTCATTGTGTGGACATTCACTTAACCAAACTTTGAGAATTTATACCAAATAATGGGCTGAAATGTCTAAAGATATATTAGCGGAGTTGTTCTCTTATTTGGTGTATAAACATTTGCTTCCCCTGTAATTTTCTGGAATGAATTAAGGTTGGATGCGAAGAAGTGGGTGTCTTTAACTTTGCTTTAAAAAATTAGTTGAATCTAACCAATGTGGTCTACAATTTTTCTGTAATTTATTTTCATCCATACTACATCTGCTCCAATGACTTTTTGACAAGTTTTGGTAATTTGATGTTATGATGTCAAATATGGTTTTGCATTTTCAAACATTTTTTCACATGTAAGTTGTACACTTGTTGGCAGCTCCTGTTAATTTTTATCTTCGCTTGAATGTTGCTGGATGACTAGCATTAATTTCCTGTTTTCCTGTGTGTTTACCCAGCTTGTTCACCTTGGGCTGTTTACACTGTACTACTTGCTTTTTCCACCAAAATGTTTATGTGCGGAATAAAAACTGACTAAGATGTCAGACTTTTCACTACATCAGATGGGTCTGTCCAGACAATTATTAACATGCTTAATGTTGTTTTTTTCCCCCAAAATCAAGAGGTCGAGCACTCAGCAGTGCTCATTTTTACTGAATGATTAGAACATTCAGAACATTATAATCATACCTTCCTGCAAAGTATTCCTTCATTTCCTGTTCATTTTGGGATCTTCTGTTTCGATCTCGGCTTGCATGTTTTGTTGGGGGAGGGGTGGAGAGATTAATCTGGCAATTCAGATAGCAACCAGAGCCAGGACACACGGGGCAGCGTTTTCTTTCTGCGCCAGAATGATGTGAAAAAAGCTTGCCTGGTGGCTACCTCTCCCCACTGTGAAGTCTGCACACACTAAAAGGTTGCTGAGTCCTGGCATGGTCAAAACAGGAATGGTGGTGAAAGGGGGTTGGACAAATATCTGGGCATTTAACAGCAGGATGAAAGCTGTGTAGCAAAATGCTACTGTTCTTCCCGCTACCGAGGTGTCCCCAGTCAGGGCTCATTATGCAGGACTGCTCCTTTTCCCATTTCTGGGCTGAGGATGCAGTTGTGGGTGCTAACTGGGAAGCTGTAATTCACTTGAACTGAATCCAGCCTAATTTGCAACCTGAGACACGCCCCTTCTTTGTCTCCATTCTGCCAAATGTCGAACACTGGGGGATGGTGTAGGCAGACATGTATTCGGTTAGCCTCGTGCACAATGATAACCAGCCTGCTTTTGCCTCCTCTCACTCACTGTCTTACCGGCATGAAGATAAACCCGACAAAATTAGTCAAATCTGATCAGAGCGCCTGTTTGCCCCTCTAAAACTATAGACTAAAATACACCAAACCCACAGCTGACTGCTGGAGGAAGAACAAGCCGTGTGTCCTCTTGTTTCTCATACCTCATTTAAGTATATTTTTTCAACAAAGAGTACAAATTTGAAACAATAGCCAACAACCAAGGCAAACACTTTTATGGGAATGTGCTCGGGTGATATGTTTTGACAACACTGAATCCCACAAGAATGTAACTTGAAGGGCTCTGTGGTGTCATCATAAAAGCCTTGTGAAAGTATTTTTTTAGTTGAAAAATAAAAAACTGTTGCAATGTAATCTATTATTTTTCACTTAAAAAAAATCTAAAGTTTTTGAATGGTGTGCACGTGTGCAAAGAACTGCTACAGTGGCTTGTGAAAATATATTCCCCTTTTTTCTTAGAATGGTTTTCTCATAAATGTAAATGCAGTACATTTCATAGACGATTGAAGATAGAAGATGTTTTATTGTGTTTTTTTTTTTTTTTTTGTCTTCATGTAGTCTGAAGCTAGATGAGTGAAAGAGGAAGACTGATTGAATGACTGAGGTTGGCCCCTTGTGGTAATAAGTCGTAATTACTGTCCAGCAAGTTCTTCCAAAGTGGTCTAACTCTTTTTTAAAATTACATTTCATCTGTAATTTCAAGATCAAATGACATAAATACTTATTTCCTTACATCTTTTTCAATGTGACAGATTTTCAAGTGTAATTCTTAGAGCCAAAGTGTTCACGTAGGGAAGCTGTGTCTCCGGAAAAGATAGGCATAAAACAAAAAAAATCAAGAACCTTTTGTTCATTATCTTCATCTTGTTCATAAAGCAAATAATGAGATGTCAAAGAAAAGTGAGAACACTGAGGAACAGATAGCACTGCAAGCAGTTCTGGCGTTCTTGCGGCTTTTCTTTAAATCCTCACTTGGAAATCCACACCATATTTTGTGGAGCAAATTATACTTTCAGTGGTAGATAAACTGATGCTTGAAATGCAGTGTATTGAAGGTCTCCATTCAAGACTTATTTGTTGTCCTGAATATTAGAAAAAAAAAAGTTTTTGGATGACTGTTAAAGCCAAAGGGCATTCACACAAAAATTGCACAAGTCTTTGTAAAACAAACTTCATTGTGCCATGACATCGATCCATTATAAACTTAAGCTCAGCAGCCAGTTGTTCTGTTTAAAACACACTGTTTTGAAAGACTTAACAAGTTGGTGTCCATAACTGTCAGCTGCAGATTGTTTTCATTGCTGCAAGAACTACTGTGAATAATGTTTTGGTACTTTTGTTTTGAGCCCCATTGCTGCACATGTGCATGTGTGTGCCATTTATGCTGCTGCTGTATAAATCCAGGTATTTACATTTTTGGCACCCTCAAAAATCCCAGAATTACCATGCTTTTTATCTATGTCTCTTCTTCTCCCTGTTCTGCTTTGCACTATTTCTCTCACTCATATGACGGTTTGATGTTTTAATAACTTCCAGCTGTGAACAGCAGATGAAAGACAAGTGCTTGACTGCAGAGATGGAAAGAGGAGAGCAAGGAAAAGGGAACAAACCCTGATTCTGGGGTTGGTCTGGACTCTGCAGTCTGGTGCCATTCCATCTCTTCATGCCACATTAGCTGTTCTTCTCTTGCTTTGTCAAATGTTTATACTTTACATCATGCTAAATGTCTGTCCTCTTTGGCTACTGAGGAGCTTAAGTGCTGCCATAGAACAAAGATTCAAATAAGGGGAATGTGTTGGATCAGATGAAAAGGCAGCAAAGTACATAAAATTACAGTGAAAACTGTCAATCAAGGACCATTTGAATAACATCGCTGCAAAGAACTTTCTTCTGGCATTTTTAAAAATATACCAGGTGACTACATTAACTGAGTGTGAGCTTAGTATGGCAGTGCTCCTGCAGTATATCAGCTGAGAAAGTTTCTCTGTTAAAAAGGCATAGCAGTGTGGCAGACAGAGTAAGAGTCACTGCCACTTCACTGTATCCTATTCGTTCTGCATTCACTCAACCCAGCTAATCTAATGCTAACTGCTTTGATTTTGGGTGAGTTGTATTGTGTGACACTCATGGCAAGCAGCAGTTCAAACATAATTGAATTTCTGAAGGCTATCACCAACTGTACTGTTGTGAAGGTTCTTACGATGAGATTATTCTTTGAAGGGTAAGCCTTATCACATGCTGTTGCACTAAAAAAAGTAGTTACTTTTTCTGAATGTGGAACTTTATTACTCTTTCCTGTGCATTATTCTGGATGTTTCTGATGGTTGTCAGAATGACCTTTGTTGACCTTATCAAACAGCACAGACATGTAATACAGCATCGGGCACATGATACATTCTGTTGGCATACGACAAATAGCTCAAGTATTACCCAAAGGACAAAGAAATGTATTAATGGCTAAATATAGCTTCCACACCATAGATGTACTGCTCATGGAATGAGAGTGCCTGAATTAAACCTACCATAATCAAGCTATATGAGTTTGTCATCTTTTGGAAAGTAATATAACAATAGAACTGTTACTTTTCACATATCACACAAAGTAATAGCACACACACCGAAACTGCTCACAGCAAGCCGGAGCCTAACCTGGCGACACAAGGCTGGAGGGGGAGGGGACACCAGTCCATTGCAGGGCACTCCAAGCAGGACTCAAACCCCAGACCCACCAGAGAGCAGGCACAGGCCAAACCCACTACACCACTGTGCCCCCTGCTATAAGTACACACACACACGGAACCGGAGCCAACCCGGTAACACAGGGCATAAGGCCGGAGGGGGAGGGGACACACCCAGGACGGGACGCCAGTCCGTCGCAAGGCACCCCAAGCGGGACTTGAACCCCAGACCCACTGGAGAGCAGGACTGTGGTCCAACCCACTGCACCACCACACCACACCTGCCTGCTATAAGTAATAAAATATATATCAGTTATGAAGCAACACACACACACACACACATTTTCAGAACCGCTTGTCCCATATGGGGTCGCGGGGAACCGGAGCCTACCCGGCAACACAGGGCGCAAGGCCGGAGGGGGAGGGGACACACCCAGGACGGGACGCCAGTCCGTCGCAAGGCACCCCAAGGGGGACTTGAACCCCAGACCCACTGGAGAGCAGGACTGTGGTCCAACCCACTGCACCACCATACCACACCACACCACACTACACCTGCCTGCTATAAGTAATAAGTAATAAAATATATATCAGTTATGAAGCAACACACCCAATACTAATTTTAGATGCATCTGAAAGTGTACATAAATTAAGAGCTAAATTTGGATAAAGACAAATCTCAGCAGAAGGGGAGCAGTGCGAAAATCTGAAAGCTAATGTAAATCAGTAGTTAAGGATATGAAGCAGTATACAGGTTTCTTACATTTGCAATCATCAGAAGCAGCATCTTTTTCTGAGCACCTTTTGCTGACTTTGGAAGGGCCAACTAACTTGCACAAATGCTTGTCCTCCAGAACACTTGTGGCCTGGGTATTCCATAGGAAAATAAAGCTTTGAAAGGTGCAGATGACTTATGAGGATCAGCACAGAAACTATTTAAGACCTCTGGAACAGAAACAGATGGCTGGTGAGCACGTGGTTCTGTAGTTGATCAGAGCAATTTCACCAGAATATATCACAGGGTGGACATTCAGCATATTGGTGGTGCTTGGTACATGATCATCTTTTGTTGTGAATATCAAAAAACTCAGCAACATAGATAGTTTTTTTCATTATCTGCAATGCAAGGCATAGTAGAATTTCTCTCTCCACAGCACAATGAAATCAAATGACAGACATTTATTGGGTTTGCAATGCTTATTGACATAAACCAGAGCTGTTGCTGACATAATCTCAGAATTCTATTGAACAGCCTTTCAGGGTTTTAACTGATAAGCAGCCAAAATTTCAACTAATAAACACACAGTTTAATGACCTGCATTTCTTATTAAACTCAAAGACAGAATCATGGACCACATTTTCATATTATGTCCACTCTGGTCAAAAGTATTCTTCAAAATTTCTGATGTGAGATAAACATTTTCTACAGAAGTATGGAAATACAATACAGCATACTGCATCGACCTCATTACATCCCTCTTGAGCATTCTTTCATTTTTCTTCCTGTAACTCAAACTCATAAGGGGGACACTCTTTTACTACCAACCTGTAATGTCGTCATCTGGTAAAAGAGAGTACCGGTGTATATAAAGAGAGGTTCCCTTCAGGCTTTTATATTCTTCAGTGATCTCTGTATTGGGCTAAATCTTCTCTTCTCAGTGGAACACCACTATGGTTTTCTCAATTTTATAAACTCAATTTATTTATTGTCCCTCTCTGAAGCGTCCTCTGTTTGTTGTTGTTATTCTGACAGGAGCATGATCTGGCTCTTGCACCTCTGCGTCTACCATTATTTTGCAGCTGTACACAAACAAGGGTTTGGATAATGAATGTGATGAAAGGTGGAAGCCAGGAGAACATTTCAAAGCCTTGCTAACGGTTTAAGTTTATGTATGTGGGCATCTGTAGGCATGATGAAGCTGTTTTTCTTTCTCTTTCAGAAGCACCCCATCCTCTGCAGGTCATTTTGTTTGGCAAAGACACTTCTTCTGACTGGATGGTTTTGCCTAGGGCCTGTTTTTTGGGCAAGCATGCTGATGATGTACATGATTCAGTCAAAGGCTATACTTCCTTTTTGCTCGATTTTGTTTTATTCAGCAAGTTTTTTATGGATGAAGATGCTTCCCTTTGACCCAACTCTCAGAGTTAATTCACCAAAACCATATTCTAAACAATGTTCAACTTTATGGATTTACAAAACATGATGGGACAAGTCTGTAGTACACATCAGCATCATAATTCTGTTGATGAAAGCTTCAAAGGCAATAACTTACTATTTGTGTTCTTTAACCACAAAGAGTACTGTATGAATAAAAAACACTGAAGAGTGTAAAAGTGGTCAAAGTGCAACACAGAATGTGCCTGGAAATGTCATTATGAAAACGACAGTGAAACTGCAGGGTGGCCTCTAGTTCGTGCAGCTTGTTCTGCAAAGAGTCCTGGATAAACTGATGCCTTGGCCTGGTCTCCTGTCTGGTGGAGAGGAGCACAATGTAGGAGCTGCTAGTGACAGCCTTGGAGCCACAGCTCTTTTTCCCTGGCTAAATTTATAACCTGAAAAAGAACTAGTGTGAGAATGTGGCATCACATAGACATCATATAGGTAGCAACATCAGGGAATGTCTCGTTCACCCTTAATATCCCTAGGAGGCCCTAGAAAAATAATACACTTCAGGTTTAGTTAGGTAGCGTTCCAAAAAATTCAATAAATTTATCTTCAGAGCCAGTGTGATCAGAACACTGACTGCATGAAGTGTAGGAGACAATATTGGCAAGTATAAGGGCTTTAACAGCACTCGTTTCATTGTGTTTCTGAAAATAAGTCATAAAAAGAACAAATTCACCACACATTTCAGTATATTGACCTTTCCTGTCACTATGGCTTTGTTTAACAAACAGCAATGAACATTAATGCCTCTCAGGGTGTATAGAAAGACCTCAAGAAACCAAACCTTTTATTAAAGAGGGACTTTTTAACGCATAACTTTTATTTTTGCTTTCATAAGACTCATGGTCGAGTAGTTGCTGAACACTGCTGCTGGTCCTTTCTCCACATGTAAGAAATACGGCACCCCCAACCTAATACCACTGTTCTGAGCACCCGAGCTCTGCCTCAGTATAAATTTGAACCCGGTACATTTGGCAGCTTGACAGTTTGTGGTCTGGCCCTCCGCCCATGCAATGCATGGCGCTGTTCTGTCCCACATGAAGCAGCTATAACACACTAGAGGAGCCGGTGCACACCTTGGTACGACAAACTGCTTTTTCAGGTGTTAATCTGAAACACAACATCAGATAAGAACACTGTAACATTGATATCTGAAGTCCTCTTTGCTTCTTGCCATTGGCTTCGTGACACAACTTTGCATGTTTTGTACTTTTTCAGGCCCTGTATAGTCACTGAAGTATATAGTTGTTTGCAATTGATCATCCTCCAAAGAGAGACATGTACTGAGATCTTGTTTTTTTCCTTTCTCTCATATCTGCACCAGTCAGCTTATCTTTGGTTACTTGTTTTAGTATTGATTGCTCCCTATCTATGCAGGTTGTTCCTTCTTTTCTTTTGACTCATTAATGTCTGTCAGGTAGTTAACAAGCTTCTTCCTTTCCATCGTCTTCTTTTCCGGTCCCAGGTGTTTGGTCCTTTCTGGCAGATCTTCTTCAACTTTCATGTCATAAATATTCACTATAGAAATTGGCCAAGTGCCAAGGTTTTATGAGGGCTGAGTGCCCAGAAAAATAAACAGTCAAGATTCTCTGTGACTGAAATGGAAAGTGATTAGGATTTACATTTTTCCCCAAATAGGGCTGCCATTCAAAGTGGTAACTACCATGCTAACTGAGAGGAAATAGCTGTATCTAATTGTAGTCCGTGTGGGTTTGTTGGGATGGGGAGGTCACCATGTTGAAGAGTGGGCATGTGCGGACTATCTGAGATGGCACCCAGCCATATTGTTTCTTTGCCTTGCAGGCACCACCATTTTAAGATTTTGGGTATACTTCTGGCGATTTAAATGATTTTCTGTAAGTACAGAACAATACATTGGTTGGCTCTGTTTTTTAGCAATTTGTGTATGAACATTGATTGATAAAATGGATGTTCTGGTTTCTGTGTTACTGGTGGTCTTTCACATCTCCATACCATTGTGTCTGAAGTTTCCGGAATGAACACTGTATCTCATCAGCTAAACAGTCTTGTTGACTTATATCTGATACTTACTTCTCTTACAAAAGAATTACTTTCAAGGTCCTCTGGAATTTTTCATACTTTCTGCCAGTAAAGTAGGGCTTGCTTAAATCAGTCTTGGAGGGTTTCATCTCTCCAGTAGCCAACAAAGGCTAGATCAGCATCTCAGTGCCCCGGGGAGCAGTGCACCAATTGGTCAGGCACCCTGAGTGACATCTCAAATGTATTAGATTTCCAGTCTTGACAGTGTTTTCTGTTACACTCCACTCAGTGCTCCATCCCTGTCTTGATCTCCCTTGCTCAAGTTCATGGCAGCTGGCCCATGCCTTGTCCAAAAAAGAACCGCTTGGGGCCTGTGAAAGTCATCCATTCCCCCACCCCACCCCATCCTTTAGCTGGTCCGTGTGATGGCAAAGATTCACCGACAAAACAGAGGGAAGAAAAATATGCCAGTGGCAGCCTGGGGATGCTGATGCGACCTGAGAGCATATAATTTGAGCTTCAGCATGGTCAGAGAGTCAAGGGTGCAGACGTCAACGACCTGTTAGTTTATGAAATTGAGAATTTATGTTTTCCTTATAAGGATTCTATCACATGCTTTCTGGTCATCAAGAAAACAAAGAAAATACTCCTAAATATACAGTATTAATGCTAACAAATGAAATGGATGTAAAACATGAGTACATTTCAATGGTGCCATAGGGTCTACACAAAGAAAGTTCCCTTTAGTGACTTATTTATGTTTTGTGTTCGTGCAGGTGACAGCAACTGATGCAGATGGGGGCTCTTACGGCACCGTATCTTACTCTATTGGTTCTGGCATTGGAATGGCTGTGCCTGCCCAGTTCACCATTGACAAAGAGACTGGCCAGCTCTGTACCACTATGGATCTGGACCGGGACCAAGGCCCAGCTAGTTATGACTTCACAGTCACCGCAGTGGATGGGGTGAGTCAAGGACGTTTGCCTCCAAGCAAAGGCTGTTCATTTCAGATCTCTGTGAGTGATCTAGAGCCAGCTCAGTCAGAGAGTGTAGGAGCTATTCCTTCAAACTTCACATGGGACAAACTGTGCAGCCAGTGCATGACAACAAGTACCATTTAATAAATTAAATAAAACCCCAGGAGGAGCCCTTTGGCTGGATCCTCAGACAAGACAGTGAGCTCCATGTGGTGTGCCAAAAAGTGAGGAGGACAAATAGGAAGTTAATGTGGCCACCTATAACTGATCTGTGTAGAGCAGCGATTTGGCCAGTGGCTGCCAGTATTATATGATATGCAAAATCAGTTGGCCCCTTGCCTCCCTTCCTGTGCATTATTGGGCCTCTGTCTAAAAGTAAAGCAATTAAGTATTTTTGGAGATATACTGGCAGGCCTCCACAGAATTCTGGAATGCCCCCCAACCCAACTCAGCTCTCTTAAACAGTGCTGTTATGCTGTTCCTTTGGGAACCCTCTGTTGCTCCAGCCCAATTACACAGTGCTCCAGTGCTGTCTCAGTCACAGTCCTCCACCACCCCAACCCTCCTACACATGGTTCCCGTGTTGACCGAATCAGACTCCTCCCTCATCCCAGTCCTCCTACGCACTGTTCTTGTGCTGTCCCAATGGGAGTCTTCCATCACCCCAACCAGATGCTCACTGAGAAATGACGCAGGCAATTGCATCATTGCCCCCCCTTTTTAATGATGGTGCAACCTCTGTTTCAAATTCTGCTTTCTGTATGTGATTGCTGGCTGTGTGGTTTGCTAAGTAATCACAACTTTGCTCTAATAATGAAAGCAAACATGCTCCCCAAACCTAAACGTAGAGAGTAAGTTGCCATTGTTGTATCCCCCTCGTCCAAATTTCCTCAGGGTGGCTTGAATTCCATGACCTATGTGAAGGTTTCCCTTGTGGACATCAATGACAACAACCCGACCTTCTATCCAGTGCACTATGCTGTCAGTCTGAGCACACAGAGCACACCAGGAACCTCCGTTGTACGGGTGACAGCCAATGATCCAGATGCAGGAGCCAATGGGAAAGTGACCTACCGGACAACTCCAGATGGCAGCTCACCCTACTTCACTCTCAACAAGGATACAGGTTAGTGTGACAGCCAGATCTACTACACACAATTCTATTCAGTAAACATACAGTTCTGTAGTAAAACGTGCTTAACTTTCCCTGATATCTTTCCATTTTTTTTGCTATTTTGAGTGCTAGTTGGGGGCGCAGTGGCGCAGTGGGTTGGACCGCAGTCCTGCTCTCCGGTGGGTCTGGGGTTCGAGTCCCGCTTGGGGTGCCTTGCGACGGACTGGCGTCCCGTCCTGGGTGTGTCCCCTCCCCCTCCGGCCTTACGCCCTGTGTTACCGGGTAGACTCTGGTTCCCTGCGACCCCATATGGGACAAGCGGTTCTGAAAATGTGTGTGTGTGTGTGTGTGAGTGCTAGTTAAAATTGTAATGCTGTGTGAAGAAGTACAAGACAATGGTGAAACTAGGGTATGGATTGGATGTGTTCTACTACTATGTGTTTTTCATGTTAATTATTCCCTGGCAGGTGTTATCTCCTTGTCTCGCTCCCTCCATGGCAAGGCCAATTCTGTCATCTCCATGGTGATCACTGCACAGGATGGAGGTGGGTTGACAGCACTGGTCAACGCCCAGGTGAACATCAGTGTGGTCGCTGGTTCGGTGGCGCCCCCCATGTTTGAGCAGGTGCAGTACTTCTTTACCGTGTCAGAAGACGTCCTTCGTGGGACAGAGGTGGGCGTCGTGAGGGCCATCAGCAGGAACGGTGAGTCAGACTGGGATTCAGGTGACTTAGATGTGACTACATATATCTTAGAGACTCAGAATATACTCAGTAAACACTTGGGCACTCACTGGAGATGAAGTATAGAGTCTGCTAAATGCACAACCTTAGATCAGTAGTTGAACCCATGCATTACTCATGAACAGAGTATAATTCTGTGTCTTTCTTCACCTTCCCATCACTGCACCAGTTGTACAAACAGGTATCCAGATGCTGTGTACACCTAATTTTGAAGGCACATTCATCACAAAGTTTCCATTTCACCACATAGTTTTTCATGAGTGTTTCTTTTGGACCCCAGTGACTTTCCGTCATCTTCACAAGAATAGGAAAGCAGATCATTTTGCAGTTGCCCTGGCATCAAAGTATGTTAACTTTCAGAGTTATGAGACCAACTGTTATCAACAGATGTCTCCAGAGATATCTCCTACACCATTTCCGGTGGTGATCCAGAAGGCTACTTCACAGTGGACCCGCATACTGGTGCCCTGCGGACTAGCCGGCCACTAGATCATGAGACGCGGCCCTCTCTGGAGCTAGAGGTGCAAGCTCGCAGTGGCTCACCACCTGCATTTGGACAGACGCGTGTGCACATCAGTGTGGCCGATGTCAATGACAATGCTCCCACCTTCCTACCCTCCTCTTCTGAGTCACTGCTGCTGCCTGAGGCCACGCGGATGGGCACGGTGGTGTACCGTGTGCGGGCAGAAGATCCTGACTCAGGCCCCTTTGGTCAACTCAGCTTCGATCTAGTGTCGCCCAGTGGCCAGCGCACCTTCGGAGTGGAGCGCAGCAATGGCGAGATCCGCCTGATTGGTACACTATCGTATGAGAACACTCCACGATATGACCTGCTGGTGATGGCACGGGATGGTGGGACACCACAGTTGAGTGCCACCTTCACGCTAGTGGTGCACGTGCAGGCTGAGGATGACCAGGGCCCTGTCTTTGACACTCTCACATACCGTGTGGAGCTGAAGGAGAGCACACCACTCAGCACCCACTTCCTGCAGGTTCGAGCACTGAGCCGTGAGGCTGCTGGGACAGGAGGCTCCACTCCTTCTGGCCCACTGGCATACCATCTGCGTCCTGATGGTGATGCAGCTGGCTTCGGGATCATCCCAGATAGTGGCTGGCTGTTTGTGAAGAGTGCCTTAGATCGTGAGACGAAAGACCTGTACCTACTGACAGTTTTGGCCACCTCAGGCAGCGGGCAGCTCAAGAAGACGGGGAGTGCCACTGTGAGAGTGTCAGTGACAGATGAGAATGACAATGCACCACGGCTTACGCAGGAGCGGGTATTCCTGGCCGTGCGGGAGAACTTGCCACCTGGCACTGGCTTCGGGAGGGTGTCAGCCACTGATCGAGATGCAGGCCTAAACAGTCGACTCACATACCGTCTGCTGCATGCTGACAGAAACTTCCAGATCAACTCCCAGACAGGTGAGTGCGCTGTTCTCACTCACAGTGAACTGTATGGAACAGTTCATACCCCCACATCCCACTAAGTATGGAACCTTTGTGGAGCATAAGAAGCTGGAAGCATAATCTGTAGGCTAATACATCTGTTAGTAAGAAGAGTAACATCATGGCTTTTTAACTTGCAATGTAAATAATAAAAGAAAAACTAAGCCATATACAATAATAGAAAAATTAAAGTGTAAGAAAAGAAAAAAAAATCTGAAGAATATTTAAATCAAGCAAATACTGTCATATTGATAAAGCTAAATCGTGTAAGTCAATTTGGGTAACAGGTTAGCTAAGAAAAAATACTTGACAAATGTATAATAATTACAATAATAAGAATGAAAACATGTTTACTCAGTACTTGTCTCTTGCATCTGGAAATAGAACTGATAAGCCATGTGCAATGAACAGTGTTCCACCTGGCCTGTGCATATGTCTGGCAGCAGAGGAGCTCAGCCCTTCTGTACTGTAGTTGAGTTCTGGCTTGGACTTCTGTCGCCAGTGCTGCTTTGCTGACTTGGTTATGTTCTGCCTCACCAGCTGTAGGGGGGCGTGGAATCTCTTTAATGAAACCTTCGGTGAAGTGTGCTTATGTCCTCTCTTTGCTATCCAGGGGAGATCAGCACACGGACGGCCTTGAACCGCGAGCTTCAGTCCAGCTACCAGCTGGTGGTGGTGGTGCAAGATGGTGGCACGCCCCCCCGAAGCGCCACAGGGACCGCCCATGTCACAGTGTTGGATGAGAACGACAATGCACCTGCTTTTGTACAGGTTCAACCAGGACGGGAGCTGGTGTTGCAGGTGAGAAACTTTAAAGAAATGGGGAGGCGGGGGGGGGGGGGGCATGCACCCTGCCTGAGCTCTGGGTTCCTTGCCATATTTTCATGCTCCTTTGACAAAGTCCCCTACACCACATATCTCCCCAGGTGCAGGAAGGCCAGCCCTCTGGCTTTCTAATTGGGACATTACATGCCAAAGATCCAGATGAGGGAGAAAATGGCACTGTCTTCTACTCGCTATCAGGTGAGAAAAATAAGTCAGGAAATCTCCAAATGTCCAGGGAACTCATAATCCAGTCAAATCCAGCCAATTTCCAAACATCAAACTTCAGTAGGAGCAACAACAACAAATACCAGCCTCTGACTGTGGGTGGGGGTATGTGTGAAATGTAAGAGTTAAGCAGGAAATTCACTGGGTATGAGTATACATATGGCCAAATCAGAGTTGCAGGCATTAACTGAATTTCTTGAATTAATTATAGTGAATTCTTATAGAAGTACAATAAAAAAAAATACAATTTTAGAATTAAAGATGAAAAAGAAAACAAAAATAATCATAGGTCTTCCAGAATAAGAATATAAGGAACAAGTAGGAGAGAACATTGGAAAGAACAGATGACCTTACCTTTAGAATACATTATCTTTACATTTATTTATTTTGCAGATGTTTTTCTCCAAAGCGATGTACAACTCATAGAAAGTACAAGTGCATTTCACCAGCATATGCAGAAATACAGATTTGGGCCTATGATTCTTGAAATACAATTAGTCCAATACCAGTGTTTAACCAGGAAACATTACATGAGTGGCTGCACATAGAATAGGTAGAGAGTACCTTGTTTTTTTTTTTTTACCTTGTGTCAGGTACTTTAGACTAATAATAACATTTAGAAGGCTTTCTAGTCTCATAAGTTGGTCACTTTCTCACCTCTTATTCCTGCAGGCTCTAGAGCTGAACGTTTCTCCTTGAATCCCAGCACTGGTGAACTTCGCAC
This sequence comes from Scleropages formosus, assembly GCF_900964775.1. NCBI lineage: Eukaryota > Metazoa > Chordata > Actinopteri > Osteoglossiformes > Osteoglossidae > Scleropages > Scleropages formosus. Next base: position 23,747,496 of record NC_041809.1, read on the forward strand.
TGCCTCCCCCATGAGCCGTACCGAACGGGCTGAGTACAGCCTTACTTTGACAGCTACGGACCGGGGGGTACCCCCACAGAGTACAGACTGTGCCCTTCGCATCCAGGTGAGCAATGTGCTACATCTGGCAAATCATGGCTTTCGACTCATAGTCAACCCATTTGAGACCTCATCCATTTCAAACGACACCACAATTGTACCTCCGCCCACACCAGACGTCTTGTCAGCCTGACTAAAAATCAGGCAAAACAGTTAGCGACCTGAACTACTGCCCATAAAAGCAAAAACACCTTGGAAGTTCAGCCCGTGCTTCCTTTTTTGGAGGCGTGTTGCAAGTCTCAGACTCAAGGTGAAAACCCCAAAGGCACCAACTGGGGAGCTGGCATGTATTCAGGAATTGTGTTTCACAGTCCTAGGTAATGTTGACATTTGTTAAAATTAGGAAACTTGAAAAAGCACACATATACACAGAGACAGAGGAAGGAATGTTGTTGAATGTAATTCTGATGATTACAGGAGGTTTTTCTCAGCTTATATTATGATTTATCGAAAGAGAAGTTTCATTTTGTGGTAGAAGGAAGCACATGTGCATCAAGTCTTGGTCCTGCCTTTGGAGAGAGGCACATGAAGGCTGTCCCAGCCATGGACTTCAGTACTTTATCTCTTTGAGATGCAACTTCATTCATTCATTCATTCATTCATTCATTCTTAAGGATTAAGGACCCATTTCCTCCAATTTTTCCCTTTTTTCTCTCATACCCACACACTTCTGTTTCTACACTAAACTCAGAGAAGCATCAACCCAGCCGTTTCTAGATTAGATGCTTCCCAACTAGGAAGCAGGACAGCAGAATAATATTACCACAGCAATGTAATACTTAACTTTCAGTGTGGCTTTGTGCATGTTCAAGTCAGTTCCTGGCATGACTGTGTTGACCCTTACCCTATCTGATATCAGCAGAGCCATGAAAATGCATCTCATTAATGCTGACAGTGTTTTAGTTATGATCTGTGAAAATGAATGTTTTTTTCCAAAGACAAAAGTAACAAAAAATGGTGATTTTGTTTGCCAGAACTGAGTTCATTCTTGAATCATTATTGGTAGTGTTGACCTTTCTACCATAAACAGTGTGGAACAGTATTAGTGTTGACCTGTGCTAGTTCGTCATGATGTCAAATTTAACTTGGAGTTTAACGACAAAATAGTGACACAACAAGTAGTGCTGTTACCTCACAGTATCAGTTTTATGGATTTGGGTGTGGGTTCAAAACTGGCTCAGTCTCTGTGGAGTTTGTGTGTTCTCCCATTTTCATAGGGGATGTTGCCCCCCATAGGTTTATTACAGCAGTCCATAGGTGTTTTCAGATTAACTGGCTGTAAATTGCCTGTAACATGTGCATGTTTGAGTTATTGTGTGTGATTACTTTTTACTGAACTGGTGTCCTATCAAGGGTGAACCCTCCCTCATACTCTGTGCTTCCGAGATGGTCTATGGACCACCGTGACCTTGCATGGGGCTTACTGATAATGAATCAGAATAACAAATAGCTATTTTGCTGTTAGCTTGATAAATTGTCAACATCTTTGTACTTTTATGTCTCTTTTACTAGGTTCTCATGTCCAGCAAAACTTCTCCAAAAACCACCTCCCTATCCATGACCCTCAACTCAGTGGAGGGAGCCAAACCAGGCTCCATCATTGGTTCTGTTCGCTCACATGATCACCAAAAGGGCCAGATAACCTACTTGGTGGTGGGTGGCACAGACCGTGACGGCACATTCATGGTGGACCACCAGACTGGCGATGTGTACCTAGTACGAGAACTAGACTTTGAACATGGAGCTCGCTACACTTTACAAATTGAGGTAGATGACTTCTCACAAGTTTATCCCAGCAGCCACCTGGTCCATTTGGACATAAATGTGCAGGACAGTAATGACCACGCACCCCAGTTCCCTGAGGACCCCATCACCATTGTCATCCCAGAGAATATGCCTCCTGGATCATCTGTCTACACTTTCCAGGCAGTGGATAAAGATGGGAGTGGACACAACAGCGAAATTCGCTACTCCATCCAGCACCGCTGGCCCAACAGCCCAGACCTTCTGTCTTTGGATCCATTCATTGGGGTTCTGACTGTCACTCAGGGGCTGGACCATGAGACCATTCCCTCTCTCTACCTAGTAGTACATGCCACCGACTCTGCCCCTGATGTGGCCCAGCGGCGCTGGGGTTCGGTGACAGCCCGTATCTTTGTGACGGACGAGAATGACAACGAGCCAATTTTTAGCTCACCAGCTGCTGTCAGCGTCATGGAAGACCAGCCTGTGGGCTTTGTGGTGTTGTATGTTATGGCCCGCGATGCTGACCAAGGCGAGAATGGACGCGTATCTTACCGCATCCAGGCAGGAAACACTGGAGGGAGATTCAGCCTCAATCCCAATACAGGTGGGTTGCTGCAACTCTTGTAGGTGACCATGGGCACCTGGGGCATTATTTTTAGTAAGAAACCTGGAAAGCAAGTTATGTTTACAGTTGTTTGAATCAAGTTAGAGACATCCCCAAGCAATTTGATTGAATAGGTGCCTTATTCCCTTTGCCTCTGCTTCTCTATAGGTGAAGAATGTCCTTCTTCTTTCAAAACTCCTTTTCTTCATTTACTTGTGGTCCTCCCTCTTTTGAGGCATTTCAGACTGGAATTCAATCCTTTCGCTTTGCGGCTTGGCCTTAGTTTTACAAAAATCACATTTAAGAACACACAGTTTTTTGCCTCTCACACAGCATACCCCTCGTTTCAGTCTTCAGGAGCTTCAACGTGTGAAAAATTATAGGGTGGTAACCATACGTTCTCAGTTACAGGGGAACCCCCCCTTGCTACACTCTTGTGAATGCAGCATGTGCTGTTGCGTCTACCCTGCGGGCCAGCTTTCCCCAGCCAAACCCACTAGCCTGTCTTTGGTGATGACAGGGGCCTAACGATATTCTGGCAACAGAGAGCACTCCAGTTCTCCCCCATGCAAAGTTATCTCTGTTCCAAGTTTCAAAAGAATTAGAGAATCAGAATGTTTGTTATAATTCTGAATCGAGGCAGGTCACTTTGGAAGCTGTAAGCAGAAAGGAGAAAGAATTCAGTCAATATGGCCTCACAATGCAGTTGTTGTCCAGATTGCTTGTTGTTTGCCTATAGTTAGCACATGTCTAATGTAAAATCAACACTGAAATCAGTACAAGTGTGGTCTTCTCATTTCCCACCTGTGCGATCAGTTTGGGGTATGGTGCGGTTGGGTTGGCACCTCTCCCACAATAGACGAACAGCTGTATAGCTGTGGCTTGGCCAAGGAAACAGGGTGCTCATGGTGTGTCCCAGACACTCACCTCACACCTCCTTGCTTGCCCTGCTATTCTGGGTTGTTTGGACTAAGGACTGCATTCACTCCATCTGGAGGACTGCAGATCACATGTGAAGACTACATTTTAATTTCCACCCTTCTGAACAAATCTGAGCTGGTCAACTACTTCAATGTCTGTCATGTTTTCTTCTTTTTTCCTTTTTCTTGTCAAGCTAGACATTTGCATTCAGAGGCATTCCAAAAATCAAGACAAGCCTGGAAGTAGCTGGATTGAAAACTATTTCTTGTCTCTCAAGCTGTAGATTCTCTGCTTCAGTGATGTTCCAAAACCAAGAGCAGTCTAGGTTTTGTGATGACTCTGAGGTTAATTGCTCTGTTTCTGCTTCTTCTTCCTTCTCTTACTCAACGTATCTGCCTAGGCTCTCTGTCTATCCTTAAGGCCCTGGACCGTGAAGAACAGAGCCTCTATAACCTAACCATTGTGGCTGAGGACCATGGAATGCCACCGTGCTCCACTTCACAGCTGCTGTCTGTCCAGGTGATTGATGTCAATGATGAGTCCCCCTGGTTTGAGAAGACTGAATTTGAGGCCCAAATCCTAGAGAACCAACGGCCCGGGACCACTGTGCTTACTGTGTTTGCCTCAGATCGGGACCAAGGTAAGCCAGGCATACTGTTTGTAGAGGAAGCTTTTCTTTTCTAGGATTGTACACCATGTAGTAGATACAGAATCCATCTATTTACATAAACCACGCATTTTTCTCTGCTAAGTCTCAGATACTAAATTGTTAAAACCAGGGTTTTGTGCAAGCTGCTCTATCACATCCTGGAAAACAACAGTTGTTTTTAATTGCTTGTAAATGTGTTTGTGCAGTGGGTGGTGACACATTCTCCTGGTCTTAGTCTGGAACTTATAAAGTAAGGATTATAAACTTTCTGTCCAACAGCAATTAAAGAAGCAAACAGGTGACGATGCCAGGTCATTTTTGGTTAGCACGCAACCTTACACCCAGACCAATGTGTGGGATACCCAGGGCTAAATACTTACAGACCAGAACCAGCCACAAACAAATAAAGCAAGCATGCATGGGAGGGGTAACATGTTTGCATGTCAGACAAGACAAGCCAACTGTGATAATGGCAAAGCCCACGCACCATGACCCACTGAGCAATGTAGATCTGAGTAATACATGCTTTCAGGATACTTTTTCAGAGATTTTTCCTTTCCGCCCAGGGACTAATGGTCAGGTGACCTATGGAGGCATTTCAGAGGAGGGATTTGCCATTGACCCTGTGACGGGTGTTATCATTGCTACCAAAGCCCTTGACAGGGAAGTCCAGGACCGCTATGCTTTTACAGGTGACTGCTGACAGATTGAAAGGTCTTACAATACTCAGCTTCCCAACAAGCAATATGGACACATTTATAGCCTTTTAACAGAAGACCTGGTTTTAGCTTTTTGGCCTTCATCTACCCTGTTTCAGAATAGTTTTTCCTGAGTCTTATAATGAATTACAGGCAACTCCTTTTCTCTTTTGATGCCTTACACTCACTGTCGGAACGTCTTGTTTCACTTTTTATAAACACAGTCTACGCAAAAGATGGTGGTATTCCAGCTAACTTTGCCACAGCAATGGTGAGGATAACAGTGTTGGATGAGAACGATAATGCACCTGCTTTTGGAAGGCTTTTCTACAACCTAGAAGTGCCAGAGAACCTGGAGCCTGTAGAGCTGTCCACCTTAAGGGCTACTGACCAGGATACTGGAGACAGTGGAGAGGTTGAGTACAGGATCATAGGTATGATTTACATGATGTCTCACAGTGCAGACTAAACTGTGTGCTCCTCTTTAGAAGAAGGAACTTAATGAAAAATCAAATTGAACAAGGCCTAAAACATATGTGTATATTGTAAACTTTTGCATGAATTAGAATGGTCTGGGTAATTCTTAACTAGTGTGAATCCCCATATTTCAGGTGATGTTGTGTATCAGGTATGAATTAGATTTGCAGTTTAGTTAAAAGATGTTTGTTTTTGTTTTGTACTTACACAGCTGGGGACCCTGACAGTGACTTTAGTCTTGACAGCAGCTCAGGGGAGCTGTCCTCTTCTAGAGCCCTTGATCGAGAAAAGAAACCAAGCTATTTGCTCACTGTGGTGGCCCAGGACCGTGGGACCCCACCACTCACCAGCACTGCCACTGTGGAAGTTACCCTCCTTGATATCAATGACAACAGCCCTAGGTTTGAGCGTGACAGCTACACAGTGGATGTCTCAGAAGATGTGGTAGTAGGGTCTCCACTGCTGGAGATGACAGCTACAGATGCTGATGAGGGTCTCAATGGGAAGGTGCTGTACTTCCTGAGCCCAGATTCTATGGGCGCCTTTGCTATTGACCAGGATACAGGGCGCATTACAATAGCAGCAGTGCTGGACCGGGAAAAGAGGGCCTTTTACAGCTTCCAGGTATGGGCTGTGGATTCTTCCCCTGCAGTCCCACACAACAGTACAGCACAGGTCACCGTCAATGTTCTGGATGTGAACGACAATGCTCCCTTCTTTGTCCAAGACCCATTAGTTATCAACATCTCCAGTGGCAGTGTCTCTAGCCACCAGGTGGTGGCCACTATGAAGGCCGAGGACAAGGACTTTGGGGCCAATGGGTCTGTCTTCTATCGCTTTGCCAATCCTGTGCAAGGCTTCACCATCAACTCTCTGACAGGAGCTATCCAAGTGGCAGAGAATCTGCAATCACTCAATCAGCACCAGCGAACCCTGATTGTAGAGGCTGTGGATCAGGGCAGTCCTGCCCAGTCATCCCTCGGAGTAGTGATCATCTACATCAGAGAGGAAGAGTACAAGGGCATTCGCTTCTCACGAACAGCCCGGGACATTAGTCTTCAGGAGAATGCAGCTAAAGGTCTGTATCCTAGTGATATTATACCATAAACAATTTGGGCAGTTTCATGGCTTTGCACTTTTCCCCTTTGATCAAAAGCTAGTCTCATGCATCTTTCATTCAAAATGTACAGCTTTTTAAACTGGAGAAATATTACTAATCAGTAGACATTTTTTTGCAAATAAGTGACAAAAAAAATACAGTATGTAGTAACAGCCATATAATAGATAAAACTATAACTACACTCCAGTCCAGACAGAGTGTGATGGCAGTATCATCAATTCATCATCAGTGATTTAGTTTGTATTTTTAACAACTATAGTCTATAGATAGATGTTAACTGAGGTGTTTTGTGTGCTGGTGAACAGGTACCACTGTGGTTCAGGAACTAGCACAATACCTAGAGGGCTCGCGCAAAGGCATTACCTATAGCATTTTCAGTGGCAACCGGATGAAGTCATTCAGCATAAGTGCTACTACAGGTGGGTCTAGACTGCAAATACTTCTACTGTTACTCCAAACAGGGATCCCAGGAGCTGCTCAGCTGTATGATTCTCTGCTCCAAAACTCTTCTCCCTCAGGTGAAATTCAGGTTCAGAGCTCTGCTGGCCTCGACTATGAGGATACCCCCAAAATCCGTCTGGTGGTGAAGGCTGAGACATCAACCTCCAACTCCTACATGGCCATTAATCTGATCCTGCAGGACGTCAACGACAACCTCCCACGCTTCCAGCTACAGAACTACATAGCATACATGCGCGAAGCTCAAGGCTACGACCTTCCAATCATCCAGGTGCAGGAACTGCCTCCATTTTGCTGATTAGTGGCACCAGCTGCTTTTTACACGCAAAGTTGTGTTTCTTTAGCAAAAAAGAAAAAACTGTTTATACTCAGGGAGATCTTTTTTTTTGTGTGGTACTATGCATTCCATATTTTCTCCCGCACTTTCCTGTCACAAAGAAGTCATAGGTTCAGCAGTACCATGAAGCCACAACCATTTAACGTTACTCTTTCTTTTCCCAGGCTTGTCGTCCAAGCCCAACATCCAAGCGTGCTCTTTCACTTGAAACAGCTGGTACAAATTTCTCCTCGAACCTGTTTTGATTTTCTCTATTTTCTCCTCTTGCCTCACTAAGGTTTTGGCTAATGACCCTGACCAGGGTCCAAATGGTCAGGTGACCTACTCCATCAAATCATCCAGCATGAGCGGCCTCTTCAAAATCAACCCCTCAACTGGCGGTATCACTACAGCAGCCATTATGGATAGAGAGATCTGGACACAGACAAAGTGAGTGAATGCCCGTGTAGCCTATTGCAATTTCCCCATCTCTCAGTTAAATTTATGTCAGACTTCTAAGTTCTCCATTTTCTTTGTTACAGCAATGTACTATGGAATTTATATCCTCTTTGCCACTCCTTTTAATTCAACTGTATTGGATTTTATGTTCTCCACAGTCTCCATAGTTTTCCTTTATGAGTATGTTCAATTGTTTCATAGATTAAAAAGTCATATAATAGTAATAGAGAGAAGGACAATAGCAACAGGAATATATGAACCATTTCACATTATACAAATTTTTTATATTTTGGCAGACTTGTTGTCACGGCGACAGACCGAGGTAATCCTAGGTTGGTTGGCTCTGCAACCCTCACAGTAATCATTGTGGACCTTAATGACAACAGCCCCACGATCCCCTTACCACAAGAGATCCGCGTGCCTGAGAGTAAGTAGTTTAACTTATGAACTTTCAGATTTAAGAATGTTCTTACTGGGGTACACAACAATTGTTTTTTGTTTCAAAACCTTTCACTTTTCTTTTTTCATAGCCAAAAGCCAGTTAGTAATATAAAAAAAAACCAGCGTGAGGTTGTTTGTGGTAGTTCATTGACGCATACAATTTTAAAAAATAACCTTTTTATTTTATAGACACCCTGATTGGAACAGAGATTACGCAGGTGACCGGCAATGATGTGGATTCTGGCCCGGCCTTGTCCTACTCTCTGCTACTGGATGGCTACTCTAGTGGAAAATTTGGAATTCATCGCTATGGTGGAGGAGTGTCCTTGACTGGCCTATTGGACTTTGAGGAGCGGACTTGGTACACTTTGACCATCCGTGCCTCTGACTCTCAGCATCAGAGTGAGGCCAATCTGACCGTCCTTGTGGAAGACATTAATGACAATGCACCAACCTTCACCCAAGATCTCTATCAGGTGTCTTCCATTGTCTCTAAGCCTCTGCTGTAGTGCTGATCTAATTTCAGCCTTATTTAACGTTCTGCAATTTTGAAAGTGTTTAAACTTTTTTATATCACTATGTTATGACCTTAAAGATAACAGCCTGTTAGACCACTGAATGTAGTTTGTGATTTACAGTCAATCTGATGTACCTGTACACTGAATTAATTAACTTCTGGAATTTAATGTCAGATGTCACTCAGGCAACAGTTGAGAGCTTGCAGCCTAAAAATGAACTCTTTGGTGAACCAAATCTGAAGTTGTCAGGTGTCAAATAGACAGGAAATAATAAATCATCCACATTTTTTTGCTTTTAACCCAAGGTAACACTGCCTGAGCATTCTCCACCAGGCAGTCCTGTTGTCACAGTGACTGCTACAGATCGTGATTCTGGGATGAATGGGAAGGTAACCTACAGAGTAATGTCATCAACCAGGGATGGCTTTTACATCGACCCCAGGAATGGTAAGTCCCACTAAATCTTATACTTTCGTGTTACTACCTCACACGGAATCACTTTGAGTTCTTACTTAATTCTGGCTACTGGAATGCTAGCCTCTAAAATAATTTTAATCTTAATCCTCGTTTTTAGACATAGAATGCATTTCTGTTAGTCAAAGTAACTGTGATTTATAAATATCTTCCTTATTTATATTACTGTTACCAAAATACTTTGTTGTTTATGAGTGAGTATCTGTGCTGTGAGTAAGTGGAAGGTTTATGCAAGTGGGGCAGCTGGTAGTATAATGGTTAGAGCTTTTAACTTTGGACCAAAAGGTCGCAGATTCACGTATCACCTCTGGTTGTAGTACCCTTGAGCAAGGTACTTATCCAAAATTGCTTCAGTAAAAATGATCTGGCTTTATGAATGGGTAAATAATTCTAAATAGATTAACATTGTAAGTCTCTTTGAAGAAAAGCATCAGCTAAGTAAATGCAAAAACTAATTTTTTTTCTGACAGCATACAAAATCTTGTTTTCTCGCAGGCACTTTGTTCATCAGTCGTAAGGCAGAGTTTGATCCAGAGCATCCCTCAGTTAGTGTGGTGATCGAGGCAAGGGATGGTGGCACCCCAGCGCTGTCATCTGTCACCACTGTCCAGGTGCATCTCTCTGATGTAAATGACAATGCCCCAACATTCCATCAGTCAGAATACAGGGCAACAATATCAGAAGATATTCTGCCTGGTGCCACCATTCTCACCCTGGAAGCAGTGGACACTGACATGTCACGGGAAAACTGTGGCTTTGACTTTGCCATTGCAAGTGGCAATGTGGGCAATGCCTTTCAGATTGAGAGCAGTGTACGGTACTTGGAGGGACGGGGCTTCCAGACAGTGGGAACCCTGATTTTAGCCGAAAGACTTGACTTCGAGTCAGCATCACGCTACAACCTCACCATTGTTGTGTCAGATCGTGGCGTTCCCCAGCGCAGTTCAAGCGTAGCAGCGGTGATCAATGTTGCTGATGCCAATGATAACCCTCCAGTCTTCAGTCGTGCAGAATACAGTGTGGCGCTGAGCGAGGGGGCAGTTGCTGGCACAGAGATTTTACGTCTGACTGCAACTGACCCAGATTCTACCCCCAATGCTGAAATTCAATACACCATCAGCTCAGGAGATGAAATGGAGCTCTTTTCTGTGGACCAGTGGACAGGAGCCCTTCGACTTAGGCAGTCACTGGACCGCGAGCGACAGTCTTCCCATGTAGTCATTGTACAGGCTTCTGATGGCCTTGGTCACTTTGCCTTGGTCCCTGTTATTGTGGAGGTGAAAGATATCAATGACAACAGACCTTATTTCCCCATCCAGACGTTGACAGCAAGCATTCGTGAAAACCAGCCTCCAAACACTCTGGTTACTGTACTGCATGCCATTGACTATGACAAGGGAATTTATGGCCAGCTGCAGTATTCCATGGTGGAAAAATCAGGTGAGGGCAGAGACTTCTTCCTAGTTGATCAGAATACAGGGGAGGTAAGGGCCAGGATAACTTTTGACTATGAGAAGGTGAAGTCTTTCAACTTCATTGCCCTTGCCATGGATGCTGGAAACTTTTCAGCTTCTGTCACGGTACAGATTTATGTGACAGGGGAGGATGAGTATGACCCACTCTTTACTTCACCAACCTTCTCTTTTGAAGTGCCAGAAGGGGCAAAGAAAGGCCAAAGCATTGGCCAGGTACAAGCAAGTGATGAGGACAGTGGTGTAGATGGCATCATCCTATACTCTTTTCCCAGCCCATCACCCTACTTTGACGTGAATCGGACCACAGGAGTAGTCTTTCTGAAGATGGATAGCTCCAGTCGTCACAGTGGAACAGGCCGCTCTAAAAGAGAGGCCCGACTAATGACACTGGATGTGGCGGCCCACAGCCCCCTGGATACCTCACGTGTGGCCACTGCACAACTAACCATTGATGTCACATATACTTCCTTTGGGCTTGCGCCTGATGTTAACATCTTGCTAATTGTTGTCATTGCTGTTTCCCTGGGCGTCATTATTATCCTGGTGATAATTGCTGTAGTGTTGTTCCTGGTGAAGGCTAGGCAAAGAAAGAAGGGGCAAGGGGCCAACAACAGGGCTAGCTCTCCCCAAGGAACAGCTCTGCAGAAATTGGATGACACTGCAGGAGGTGATAGAATCTACCACCAGACTCTTCCTGGCTATGCTGGAGATCAAGGTGGTGCTGGTGGGGGACCCTATGCTAGAGGAGGGTCGCTGGACCCCTCCCATTCCAGTGGAAGGGGTTCTGCTGAGGCTGCCGAGGACGATGAAATACGGATGATAAACGAATACCCACGTGTCTCCAGCATCTCCTCCTCCATGCAGGAGCACATCTCAGCACGAGGTCCAGACTCTGGTATCCAGCAAGATGCTGACCAACTCTCAGATATTTCCTGTGAACCAGGGGTATTGGAGGCAGGCCAGTGGTTCAAGGGAAAGAAATTAGGAAGCCTCAGTGGAACTCTACTATCTGGTCAGCATCCAATCTACAGGGATGAAGGTGGAGGCTACCTTGGGGTTGGAAGGGGCCTAAACATCTCACACCCTAAGGACTATGCCTTCCCCGAGGATGGGAAGCCCTCTGTAGATGGCTCCCTCACTGCCATTGTAGCCAGTGATGAGGAGCTACGCGGTAGCTATAACTGGGACTACCTGCTCAACTGGTGCCCTCAGTTCCAGCCCCTGGCTAATGTCTTTACAGAGATTGCCCGGTTGAAAGATGAAAGCGCTCCTCCCAGCAATCCCCGTCAGCCCTTCCAGGCCAAAGCTAAGGCTGACCCTAAACCCCGGATTGATCCACCACCTCTTATCACCTCCGTGGCTCACCCAGGAGCTAAGTCAGTTCCCCCAAAGCCAGCTGTCGCACGGACGTTCCCACACTTGGCATCATTGCGACGGTCACCCATCAGCCATGAGGGCTCCATCTCTTCAGCTGCCATGTCCCCTAGCTTCTCCCCCTCATTGTCTCCGCTTGCTGCCCGCTCGCCAGCTGTCTCCCCTTTTGGGGTTACACAGGGCCCCTCAGCCTCAATGATCAGCACAGCAGAGCACTCTCTGGAGCACAGTGAAGAGCCAGAGCTAAGGATCTAACTGCTGGTGACAAGGACAAGGTGCAGTGTTCTTCTTCAAGCATATCCTAATACAGACTCCTGTTTTTCTGAGGAAGGAAGTGATCTTAAACCATGTGACAGTCTATTAATTTTCTTCTCAACCATTTCAGTATTGATGTCTCTAGATAAATCTGTCATTTCAACTCACTGGCTGGCCAGGAAGCTCAACTTTTTTCAATAGTTCTAAAACTATTAATTATTTAGGACAGACCCAGCTGGCTGCCTTTCTTGTTTGTTCATCCATTCAGGAAGTCTTCATCAGTGTTTGAAGACATCAAGGAACACCCAGCTTTTGCACATTTGAACAGTCAAATTAGAATGGATGTTAACATACTGCATTGTATTCAGTTATTTTTAAACTGGCTTTTGTTTGCCAGCTAGACAATACCATCACCTCGTGAAGAGGTTGCAATTTTAAAACACCAACATATATGTTTATATGTATGTGACTGTACATATGTCTGTTGTAGTATTTAGGATTGCTGTTGGAATTGTGGAATGAAGAGACTATTGACATCTGTGATGTACGTGATTGGGGAACGTGTTTGTTGAGAGTTATTTATAAAGAAACGAGTAAATGCTTTATATTAGAAAGCAATGTACAAACTAGCTTAGATTTGCTTCAGTGTGGTGTATTGTAATGTTTTAAGGTTGGAATGTGCAGACCTCAGAAAGTGTCTTAGACTTTATAAGGAACATGGGATAAGACTAAATGAAAATGGTTCACCTTTTTTAACGGACACTGGGACAGTACACCTCTCCCACAGACCTACCAAATGCTCGCCTACCAAAGCTCCATGACATGGGGTCCACAAGTTAAACAAATGCCTCAGACTGAACTTAAAAGCAGAAACCTTCTCATTCGCTAACAGCTGCTGTTTAGTTACAGTCCTGTCAGGGCGCTTGCAACATTGCTGCCCTTTGCATTAAAGCTGGGCTGCCTCATGCTTGCTGACCTAGTTCAGTAGCTTTTCTTTTTGCCATCCCGTTGCTGCAATCTTTCAAAAACAGTGGTGAGAAACTAATAGTTTAATATGAACCCCATCTGAAACAAGTTTTCAGAAGGCACATGTGACCTTCTCTTCTTGGAAGAGAATGGGTTCGATTATTTCAAGGCAGCACATTTCACTTCAAATATTCCTTTAATTCAGTGGAGCTGTGATCATTGTAATGTCATTCTAGGGTTCATTCTGGTTGATGTACTCCAGCCCAGGTGAGGGAATTGAAGGCTTCAGATCTTAAATTTTTTTGTTATGCCATTTAGTCTGAAAAACATCACCTCCCATCTGAATGAGGAAGACAAAATCCAGACCACAATGGGCCCCTGATGGCCTTGCATTGCCCTCATCCCCACTCCCATGTCTGCTCTGAGCTGAGAGGTAATTACAGCAATCAGATGTCCCTGTGTTTGCTGGGGACCTCCTTTCCTCCCTCCAGAACCCTTCTCCCGCTTCCAGCTTGGAGAAAAAAAACTGTAAAGAGAGGGACAGAAATTGTGTGTCCTGTTCACTGAGCTGTATTTTGAAGAGCTTCAAAACACTGAGGTTATATTGTCTCAGAGCAGGACAAACTCTGGGCTGCTGCCAGCTCCTGGACAAAGAATCAGTTGTTGAAAATGATGTTTGTCTATTTAAAGCACACAATAAATTTCCCCAATCTTTATTTTCCCTCCCCTCATTCCTAAACTCATGTGATTTGTAAATGAGAGGTAAATACTTTTGGTTGCAAAAGAATTCTAGCTTTCTCCTTTGGAGTCCTTCTTCTGCAGTTACTCTGACTGGCCACAGTGAAATTCTGTACTCATTAACAAATAGTGAGCAATTAGCAATATACAGATCTAGCCAAACTGGACATCTTCATTAGACATCAAGTTTAAACAGTTCGTGTTCCATTACCCCAAGGAAATTAACATACATGGCTTTACTACACTTAGGGAAGGGGCTGTAATGGCAGCTATTATATAAAACATCAGCAACATTGTATCACAATGCAAAGCAAACAATCTCAGCCAGAGGTGACTGTGGGCACAATGGACTGGATGAGGTACAAAACCTCTCCATCTCCTCTTTCAAGGCCTGTAGACTAAGCCGTTTTGTAGATATGTAAATATTCTTTTCTCACAACCACTGAGCTGAACTTTTCCACTGAGGCTGTGCGCAATTTGACTCAATTAGAAGTCCAAACTGAACAACTTTAGAAAATTTCAAAGAATGTACATATGTTTGACGTGGCTCAGTAATTAAGAGACGTTCTCTTGTGTTTCTTCATGTGGACCACAGACGTGTTTACATAACTATAATGAATCTCTGCCTCATTGCACCAGGGAAAAAAAGCAATACATTTTTTATAAGTCCAGCTGAATCTTTACAATGAAGATTAAATGCTTCAGAGCACTCAACTCGGGAGAGGGGGAATTTAAGTTGGAAAACAACAGCAAAAAATTTTATAAAATTTGGTAACTCTTTTTAAAGTTACTTCAAAGAGTGAAGTGCTTCCAGTTCTAATTCCACATTTCAGGTTTAGCTGATACTGTCTTAATTTTGTAATTTGTCAGTAGTGTAATCATGGACTTGCACTATGGTTATGTCTGCTTGCAGTTTTGGTGTTGGTCATCAAGATTATGCTCATAATATGTCACCCTTGCTCCTTGTTAAAACCATGACATTCAGGTGTGACAAGACAATGGGTTTGAACATAATAGTGTTCACATGCCAGCAGTTTCCTGAGTGTTGTGTTGGGGCTATATAAAGGCTGTTGAAACAGAAGTTGTTCTAATACACCTTTGCTTTGGAACTCTACTTCAGGTTCCAAAACTCCAGGAACCAGCTTTGGAACCTTTTTGAAATGTCCTTTGTTTATTTATTATGCCATGTGTGAAACACCAAACTGTACACAGGGACCATATAAAGGTTAAAGGTAAGGCTATACAGAAATGATAGTACTTACCTCCTCATTGAAGTTTATGTTCTAGTTTGTTACTTTTAACAAAAAATTCAGCTGCGAATTTTAGGTTCAGTTGGTTTGTAAAAAACATTTCAAATTCAAATCAATAGCTTCTTTATTTAATAAATGTTCATTTCAGTTCCATTCTGAGATTGGCTTTCAGTCCTTTATATGGTCCCAAGTATTATAGCTTTCAGAGAGAACTTTTGATTTAGTAATAGCAATTTGTATGGTAATGGAAACAATAACTAAAGAAGTGCTGTTTTGGGGCATTGATCATATGCAGGTGTTCTGTACTGTTTTGAGACCTATAGTCTGTCTCCAGCTCAAGCTACAAGCTCCTGGATAGTCTATCATCTACCAAGACGTTGTTATTGGCTAACAATCAATTGCCTTAACAGTGAAACACATTATTTGAAAGAAAATATGGATTCCTCCAAAAAACTTGCAACTGTTTAGGCTGATTTTCATTAAATGATTTACCATCTGTGAAGTATCTGAAAGAATTGTTCAAGTCTGCGAAAGGAAATTGCTGTGCACTTTCGTTGTACAATACACATTGTACAATAGTCCTTATCTGGGTTGTGGCATTGAATCAGGTTTCTCCTGTTTATTTTCTGTCAAAGATGTTAGGATTTTTTTTTTATTTTGAAGGTACCATCAAGACACCTCATGCAAAATTCAGGATTGTGAAACTAAACTGTTTTCTGGCACATGACTTTCACAGAAAAGTTGAGAATAAGGTCAGATTTATTAATATCCAAGAGTTAATAAGGAATAGAAGTCTGAAATTTACACTTTGCGTAAATTCAGGAAAGGTTTTTGTGACAGGTTTGGAATCTGTAGTTACATTTTCAATTGTTCACATGGTAGTAGGAAACAAGTTCAAATTTGGTGCAAAGTGCTTAAAGGCACATCATGAAGAGCTTGATATGTTACTCACTGTCCTCAAAATAGTGAATGACAAGAGAATATTCCATGAAAGTACCCTCAAATGTCTCAAAAAATAGGGGTGTAGTTGTAATGTTTTAAACATCTAAGAGTACTGCTTCACTGAAGGTATCAGAATGGCAACACGTTCACTTTTTGGATGCGTTGAAACTGCAGGTGTAAAATCAGTTAGCAAGGTGAGGATCAGTCACTAGTTTCCTGTCAGACCTGGCAACAAAAATGAAATGGCCATGTGTGTCACACCCTAATTGTAGCTGACAGATATGGCTTCAGTCAATTTTGTGGGTCACTGCATATCGTTGGCAAACTATACCAATTGTAGCTGACATTTACATGTGGTAAAGTTATAGAGGGAAGAAACAAGAAGAAAAAAAAAAAAGTGTGATGTTCTGTCAAAGTCCCCAACTCAGAGTTCATGTGCTTGTCATTTTTCATTGTTCAAATATAAAAATGCTGCATTGCTGTTCATTTTTCTCCCCATTCTGTTGCTGGGTTATGTACAAACAGTTGTGTTAATGTAATTTACAAAAACAAAGCAGACCCGTCAAGAGCATATTATGGTTGTATTGTTGAAAAGGGGAAGGGGGTGTTCTGGGTAAACAACCCTTATAGTGGAACCAGTTTGAGATGCAGATGTTAAGAGTGGATACAATTCACTCTGTGCACTGGCCCTTGGGCCCCATGGTCTCTTACTGTGATTATGGTCAAAGACTTTCCCCATTTTAAACTGCTCTCTATGGAAATAGTCCAGCAGTTTTCCCATGTTGCTCTTACACCTGTTTCCCTTTAAAATTGTACTGGAAGATTTAAGGTTTATCTGTGCATGTAAGCCTGGAGAAAAAATGCAGCCTTATCTCCTCCCATTGAAAATGATGGAAAATCTAATCGTAGACTTTGAATGACTGTGAGCGAAGGGATGGTAGCTGGATCAAACACATTAACGTGTTGTCAAGGTTGTGTAACATCTTCTGCCAAAATAAAAGGCAGATGTGGGGCTGAGAGGATAAGATATTTAAATTTATGTCTGTAAGCAGACATTAATGGAGAAACTGCTCTACATCATAAATCTTTGGCAGTTTTGTCATTTGTTTATTCTTCCAGCTAGAAGAAGACTGCAGGGATGTTGTTAGGCTATATTAGGATTAACAGACATTTAGTGCTTTTAATCTCTGTGATAATCTTGCATATGCATAGGGAGCACAGTTTTTTCTTTCTTTCTCAAAATTGCCAGTTTTCAGGGCAAAATACAAATACACTGACCTTGGAGCAAGCTTTTATGTTTCTTTGGGTGGCAGTTGTGATGTACCCTAACACTAGCATACTTGATGATATTGCACCAGGCCTTGCTAACAGACAGAAATTATGACCACTGACCAATGAGAATTTACAGTGCCTTTAGGGGCTGCATTTACAGCTTGCGCAGTAGTGAGTTGAGAGGTGTGAACTGGGGACAGTAATTTTTTCAACGGAGGCTCATACAATCTGAAAAAACAGGTCTAGAAATCATAATACAGCACATTTCATACAACATGGGTTTGAAACCCTTGTCTAAGAAGATCCACAGCTGTGGAAATCTGTAAATTTTTGAGCTGCTTTTCATTTGCCAGCTGATTTATGTTACCGATTACTTACCGATACTTATGTTAACCGATTTCCCCACTCTGTTCTTCTGCAGAGCTTTATACACTGGCTCCTAGTGTTATGAACATTTAAACTATACACACTAAGATACAAGCATTTTCCAACTATTTTATTTTTAATTTATGCATTTTTTTTGCAGTTTTTTTTTTAAAAACTTGTCACTTGCTAAGTAAATGTGACCTGTGTTTTTTGCTGAGCCCTTAGTTGGCAGTAAAACACAATTCCATCCAGCTCACTTCCAATGACGAGAGCTTGTGCCTGGTGTTCCCGAATGTTGGTGTTATCAATAACAAGATGCTGTTGCACATGTTTATATAATAAATCAGCCAACATTCTGTGCTGTATAAGAGTTTGTGGCAAAAAAATGCACTTTTTTTTAGCCATTTTAAGATAGTTTTACTTTTAATATAGCATAAAGATAATAAAATTTTAAATTTCCTGTAGTTTTCTCCAAGATTTTTACATTGAGGGAGATCTGCAATAAGCTTTTATTATAAAATAGGTATTAACGCAAACTGCAAGTAGCCAAAAGCTAATGAACACTGACTGTGCCTATGCTTAATAACAAATTAGGTTATGAACAGACTTCCAACCTCAGCTGTGTTTCTAAGTTGAGGAGCCAGCGTATAAGGTCCAACAGGTGTTATAGTGATTACAACTGTTTTCTTGCAATCTGAAGGTCCCTGGTTCAAGCCCTCATTCATGCTGTAGTCCCCTTGAGCAAGATACATATGGTGAAGTTAGAAATTCCTGTTTATAAATGGGTAAAAACACAGTAAAAACTTACTTCTCTAACACTTTAAATCATCTTTAAAATTCTCACTGATATTAGTAACCCCTTGTACAATGTATAGTGAACAAGAGCCTATCTTAGAAGCAAAAATCTTACACCCTGGATGGGGCGCCAGTCCATTGCACAGCCACCATCTACCCAGTTGCATGGTAAAGGAAGTTTAAAGTCGCCAATTCACCCAAAAACATGTGTTTAGGAGGAAACCAGAGCATCCAGAGGAAACCCATGCAAGTACACAGAGGACATGCAAACTCTACAGTCTTCAAGACATTAAGGAGCCGTGAGGCACAAACTTTTTCTGCTCTGCCATCATGTCCTGCTATCCCTTATAAAATTCTGTCAGCTAAATAAAAAATAAGGGAGTGCGCAGTTGTGTAGCGAGTTTGACCAGGTCCTGCTCTCCGGTGGGTCTGGGCTTCGAGTCCTGCTTGGGGTGCCTTGTGACGGACTGGCGTCCCGTCCTGCGTGGGTCCCCTCCCTCTCCAACCTTGCGTCGTGTTGCTGGGTTAGGCTCTGGTTTGCCACGACCCCACTTGGGACAGGCGGTTTCAGACTGTGTGTGTGTGTGTGTGTGTGTGTGAATGAAGGATAATAGTAAGAATGGAAAGGGTTCCATTTGCAATAGCCTGCCTTCATGTAATCAACTGCAGCTCAAGCAAGCTCACAAAGTTATCTCTCCTGCAATCTGCTGGCCTGTATGAATGTCATTAATGCATCAGTCCCAGAAGATAGGAATGTAATATTCCCACCAGCCTTTCTGGTGCCAGTGTTCAATTACATGCATTTTGTGATTTCAGTGCTCATTTTCCAATATTTAATGATAGCTTTTTATGCCATGAGCACCCAGGGGAAGGTCATTCCAGGTGAAAAGTTCTAGAGAAGTTTGCTTGCTTTATTCAGGTCATGTAAAGTCACTGGCACTATTCAGTGCTATGAGAAAATTGAACCTGTGCTGTTCATCACACTCTGCTTTTGTCCTAATAATTGACTTCCAGCTGATTGCTCTCAATACCACATGGGCTTATTGTGGACAGTGGATTGCAGTTGCAGGACCGCATTAACAGGGAGGGATCCAAGAGGCAAAAATGTAGGGTATACCATGGGGCACTTCACAACATCTAAGAATGAGGATCCCAGGCCAAGTGCACACAGCAAAGCTCCCATAATGGTACAAAATGTCACGTTTGTGGTTTAGCTGTCCCTCTAGCAACAGCAATGGAATCAAATGACAATGCAAACAGGCGGGTCTGTGCAAAGCTGACAAATGAGAGGTCCTTTAGTTCCAGAATATGCTTTTCTTTCTTTTATGCATAGTGCCTTTTTGTTTCTGAGGGACCCATTACATCCACTTTCATATTGTGTCTTTTGGCTTTAGTGCATAGAGACCTTGGTTGAACCCATATTCACTCACTTCTATTCTATATCATATACTTTTGTACATTACTGTCAGTGGGAATGAAGCCTTTTATTTATTTTTTGTAAAATTAAAGTTTATTGGGTTGTCTTCATGTTTTCCGCTAAGTATTTCTGAAGTCACGTGTTTCTGACAGGTTTGTATTTTGTATGTAGTTGTATACTTGTAGGCATATGTTCCTACTAGAGTTTCTGTCCTGGGATGTCATACTTGAGCACAATAGTGCCACTGTTGTTGTTTTGGTGCCATAGATTTAAGAACAGATGCCTTAATAAATGTCCTGGGAGTATTTGTTACAATCCTGGAGAATTTTTTGTCTGCTTTGAGACTATACACTCTAAAAAATGCAAAAAACACACCACCACTCTGATTGACTTACCTGAGGCTTTTTACGAGAAAGTTCATACACTTTTAATGATGCAATTCAGGTTGAATTCCTTAATTAAGGTATATGTCTTAATACAGTCCTCTGGCTTTGTGCTGTGAGGTAAATCTGCAGTCTTTTAAATACAGAAGTTTAGTTTTTACGTAGTTTTACTTGCTACAGACTTCTCCTTTAATTGAAAACCTCTTATGGCTTCTTGCATACCCTCAAGTAAAGGTCTGAGTCATCTGTATACAGCTACCGCACTTTTTGGGTTGACGTCAGTGAAATGGAAGGTGCTACATGCCAGTCACGCATGGTAAAAACATCATTCTTGGATAGAAGGGCTTTCATTTCTATTCCATACGTTTCCAATGATGGCTACCAACTTAAAAATTTGCTAGAGCTCAAGTAAATTCAGATTCACAGTTTCATGAGTCCCATTTTAAGCTTAATAAAGATCAGGTCCTGTCATAAAAGTTAAAAGAACGATCAGCCTTTTGGAAGTTTGCTCCCAAATGCTGTTGTTCTCTCTCACTTGTGTGTCCAGAGCACCCTTGACAGTGTAATAATTTGAATGACCGGTAGATGTAGAGGATTTTACATTGCTTTTACAGATGTGTTGCAGCAGCAGGAAAACATCTGCAGTTTGCTGAAGGCCTTCTCTTCAAGAACTCTCTGTAAAGGTGCGACAATTGCGGTGCGTGGGTCTTCCATGTTAATTAAACCCTGATCCAGTAAAAAGGCCTGGTTTTTCTTTTAAACAGTGAGGCAATTAATTGGCCAAACAGTTTGATTATTTACTTAAAGTGCATTCAGCTAACACCTTTTCCACATGGATTAAAAAATATTGCAGTGCCATAAATTCCATCAAGGTGTTGATTGACATATTTAATTCCTGAGGTATGACAAAGTGCTGTCTCTTTGTGGCTCCCTGAGTGCCTTCATCGTTTTGGTAAGATAAGCAATCATAGACATCTCATGACATCTTGGAAGGAGGCAGTAATGGGGCAAAGGAGAGAGTCTGGTAGCCAACAGCCCATCTACCAAAGGAGCCCATGTTAGATTCATCCATATCTCAGGCAATGGGGATCAGGAAGAAGTCCTGGCTTGCAGCCTGCTAAATAGTGGTTTCAGTGGGTGTGCATGCACTGGACCAATTACTCCTCATTTATTTTTTTCTTTTTTCCTCAATCTCTCACTCATTCTTTCAGATTTCTCTTTAAAGTTCTTCATTCTCGCCAGGCCACTTGCATGTCTAAAGAGAGCGGTGCAAGAAAAAATTATTCTTAGGAAACTGGCACAGGAACCCTTACTAACTATTTTTGGACCATATTCTTTTTTGTTATTAAAAACCAGGAAAGAAAAAAAAAAAAATGACGGGAGAAAGAAGCCAGGCAGACTCTTGACAAATGTCTGTTTCTCATTTTAGGCGACTGGCCTCCTGGTCTTGCCTTGCCAGCATTGAAGTCCAAGGGTGGGAGAAAAGGCTATGTCTTTGCTGCACAGCCTAGCCCATATCCTGGGGACTGCACCTCAGCATCTGTCACTTAGCAACTGCCCTCACCTGCTTCCTATTAGGAAGGCAGCTGCTTGAGTTTCAGTTCCCCACCCAGCATTGCTTTCCTTCCCTAACCACCCCTCTTCTCTTAGCCTTGCCTGGATATCAGGTTTTGTCCACACATCACTCCTCCATATGCTGACAGAATGAAATTTGTTTTCTGGTCCATGTTGGAAGAAATGTTTACTGGATGATTGTTGTCCTAGTTTTTTCAGTGAGAAGGATCTAATTTCAGACATGGCAAAGGGAGCCCACCATTAGTTGTGTGTGTAATGAATAGATTACTTTCATTCAAATACCATGAGAACTGTATTAATCTACTGCTTGGCTATTGAAGCCCATTAATAGTAACAGCTTCTTTCAATAAGACATTTGCCAGATGTTGACTTACTGGGAGCTCTTGAGAAGCTTGTCTGTGTTCAGGTCAAACCTGTTCATATGAAGAATTCTGGATAGTCAGGCATAACAGTTAGTTAGAGCTAAACAACATAGGCTATATCCAATTAATCTAATTAAATTGTCCGCTGTATGAAAAACTTTCTTTTAAACTTAATTTAAGTTTGCATACATGCATTACAGTGAACATGGGAAATTAAAGACTGAATAATGAGCTCCTAACTGGTAATATAAAATATGTTTATGCTGTTTACAGAACAGAACTAATTGAACGTAAGTGAAGGTGAGCGCTAAATTAGTCCCAAGAATGAGTGGAAATATGATGTATTTGGTTTAATTATTCATTCTAGTGTCAGCTTTTACTCCCCATTGAAGACTTACGAATTATTTTTATTTGAAAAATCTTCATTGGACAATGTTTGACATAGGTATGATAGTTTAGATCCATGCCCTCCTTGTGGCAATGAGCTCTCAGTCTTCAAGTTCTGAGAACTGTGGAGGGGTACCTTTAATCATAGCTTTTTACATGCAAATATTTTGCAAAAAAAATGGATCCTTCACCTTTGTGGACACACTGTTGAACCAAAATGACATTCCCAGCTCCCAGACTCAAACGAAATGGTATACACCTAGAAATGACTAAAGGAAAGTGTGAAACTGCTGTGGATGCCATATTTTAAAATTTTATCCATAGTTTTGGACAAATGTATTTTTCTGTTGCATTGTTTTCCTTTAGTAGCTACAATGTTTCTCTAACCTTACTGGTGAAAGCCAAGATTATTTTCTTTAGTTGGATATCTCTGTGGAACTCTGACCCATAGTTTTTGATAAGCCTTTCAGCAAGGGACAGAGAGCGCAAAAGAGAGATTGATGGAGTGAGTACAGAAGGCTTCCAGCTCCCTGTTCCACACACCAAAATACAGACAGCTTATAAAGACAGTGAACGAGGAGACGTTTTTTTTAACTCTCTCACTAAAAGTATTCATCAAGGTGGGACACTTTGGAAAAGGCATTCAAATGCCCATGTACACACTGTCTCACTGCAGATGGTTTAGTCCAGTTATTATGAAGCCAGGATTTAAAATTCACACTGTTGAGTTTCATTTACCTTAATTATTCCATGTCTTACTTGCCCACAATTTAAAAGAGGCCAGCATCATCAAATGGAAGCTCAGAATGCACTTGAATTAAACAAAGTCTTTTGTTCCTTTCCATTTGATTATATTTCCAGTCACATTCTAATTCAGTGCTATGAATCCTCTGTCTGGATTTGGTTCAGAATCCACAATTTAGAATGCAGGCAATTTTATATCAGTTCACTTTTTGGGAATCCTCCATAAACAGTAAAGCAAAACATGTGGCTGAGAACTTTGAGCACTTACTGCTTCTATGTCCAATGTGACAAAAATATCCCATTTGCCTTTATGTATAGTGATCCTCTTAGCAACATGTATTGATGTGTTCCTTTTTCAGTGTTGGAGCTATCAAGCACCATCGGGTGCTACTTGTGAGGACCATAGCTGTGTGCTAGCATGAGGTCGTAGGAGGAAGAGTAGAACTGCAGAGCTAAGTGTAACTCTGTCATGGGAATGAGTTCTAGAGTTTGTCCCAGTTGCCTCATACAATGAGAAGAGATGTGACTACCATATTTTATCTTAGTACTTTCAAGAAGCTAGCTGCACTCTGATTTCTGCAACTAAGTACCACTATTAAGTGACCTTGATCTGGATGGGCTCAGAGACCATCAGCTTAAATCACAACTCTAAAGCTCCATAAAACCTGGGGTTATGTGGACCACCCTATTACCTCCAAAAACCTGACCACCACCACAGGTTCTGCTCATAATCGGTTTTCAACCCAAAATTCAGAAAACCCATATAAGTAGATTAATCCTTATCAAGGGTAAATGACAGAATAGATGTTGTGAAAATATAAGCTTAATGAATATAACATACAGTGTATCTTCATCAAAAAAGGTAGTATGATGTCTTGCATAACAATGTGGCATTATTAGGAAAGGGTATTTTACTGGATTCTTTTGGCCAACATTGTCTTGTCCAGTAAGTAATGAATTATGTGTAAATACCGAGCTGCAGGTAGAATCACTTTTATAAAATTTCATTCATCACCAACACAATATACAGTAGATTTGAGTCCCTGAAAGAACTCTGCTGTTGTTTGATTAAGAATTGTAATGAAGTGGGCTAGCTTTATTAAAACATCAAACCACTGAAAAGACATGAATTCCAGAAGTAACAGTATAAAACTATGGCCTAAGTCTCTTTGGATGAACATTTCTGGCAAAGTTGTAAATTTATGTGAAACAGGCAGATTGACAGATATTGGTTCTTCCATTATAGCACTCCACAGTATTCTTTTCCATTAAAATTATCAGTCCTAAATGCACTAAGTTGTTCATGATAATGGCCTATAAAATGCCCTCTGTAACGAAAGACAGATGAAGTGGAGTGGAAGGCGGGAATTTGTCCCTGCTCTCCAAAATGAGGACATTGCTCTTTACTTTTATTGACTTTGACTTCAAAAATTCCCTGGAGACCCCAGAGCAATTCAAGTCAAGGGAAGCCACCGATAAGCTGCTCTGCATCAAGTCATTTAGAGCTTAACTATAAGTGTACATGGTATTTTTAGCCATGATTTGCACTCTGTTACACTTTGAAAACAGAGCCATTCTGGTAAGGTATTTCTTCTTTCTTGTTTAATGATTCTCTCTTTTGCTGTAAGTGCTCTGGTTATGGTTCTTTTAAAATATATTCCCCATCTCATGTTGCATGGCTTCATTAGTCTTTTTTTGGGCTGAACATTCAAATGGAGAAATTACTGTTTTGTTTTGTACCCGCCGGAATGCTAAGAAGACTGGAAAACCAAAGAAGAATTTAAAAAATTGATCATGAAAATGGCTGTGAAGTTTTTATAGTATTTTATTTTGTATATAATGAGAGTTCTGAATGTTTTAGTTCACATTATTTCCAGCTGCTCCATTTTGCTCTTCCCCATAAGATTCATTCATAATTTGACAGTGGTATAAATACCAGCTTTCCTTATTAGTCATAAATATCAACTAGTCCTTGCCAGTGTAGTGTGAAGCACCAAACACAATGAGAAGACATCTAATTACTAATATGATGTTTACATTTTACATTTACATTCATTCATTTAGCAAACGCTTTTGTCCAAAGCAACGTACATCTCAGCAAAAGTGTTTCTTGGAACAGTTGCCTTGATTTCTGCAGAATCTGACACACTTTGGCTAGATGATGTTAGTTTATATTCTGAAACCAGAATATGCTGGAAATGCTTTTCAAACCTGTATCCGGAAGAATTATAGACTTGCACCCAAAAACAGGATGCCTGCTCCGCTGTGAGATGAGCAGAACTGGTCCAGAAACAATCCTGTTGCTGGGAAGGGGTTGAGAGCATAAGGTTTTGCAATGGATAACAATGTCTGAAAGTCCCACTAAATTGTTGGAATTAGTTTTCTCTAGTTTGATATTTTTTGAAGTTTAAATAGACAAAATTAAATGTAAAAAATGAGTATTACAAATCTCACCAGATGCTATCTATCACAGGTGTGTGCATCTGTGCATTCCAGTGCAATCATTTTATCCTCCTCAAAACTGTCTTGTCTCCTTGTTCTAGAAACAAGAACCTTCCATTATGTTCTTCATCCAATGCAAATTAAGTGGAATTTACCAGTAGAACAGATGTTTTTCTCCAGAAGCTTCCACGGCCAGCTGCTTCACAAGCACACGAGGAAAATAATATAAAGATGAATACCATATAGTGAATAATGTAATAAAGAATAATTAGGGATTAAATTAAAGGTGAAAATAAAACATAGTAATCATGATATACAGAAGAATGCAAAAGCAAATCCATTCTAACCAAGTGTAAGAGAAAATGTTATGGCTTCCTGACAAAAAGGCTACTTGTTCCTTCGGATTAGCCAAAAAACCAGACCAGATTAGGATGAGGTACAAAACGTAGAAAAGCAAGACATAATGAGGAAAGCTGTAGAGGTTGTTAGTGGGTGCACTCTTTGTCTTTCTTTTTAGCTCAGCATAGCTCACTGGAAACATTTGCATATGTCTTCACACGCAAGAATTTATTAAAGACTGACCGAAAAACAAAAATAATAAGAAATAACAAAGAAGGCCTGTTCACTATTTGGTATTTGACCCAAACCAAAGTCAGCTAAACTGAATTATTATCCCCAAACATTGCCTTGTAAGGGCAAAGTTAGAACAGTTTATTTTTAATTTCTTGTTTTGCTTTTGTTTGAATTTTGGTGGCAGTGAGCTACAGCATTAAAAGAATAATGGGTGGCACCTTTGGCCTCTCTCGGGACTGTGAGCCAGTGACTGCTCTTGACACTAGGACGAGTAGCAAGAAGACACTTGAAGGAGTCAATGATAGACCCTGTCAGTGTTTCAGGGTTTACGTTGGTTTCAGCAGTGAGAAAATAATAGAGAAAATAATAGTAGGTAGGGCACAGCTAACCAGATAGGCCAGAGGAAGGAGGAGGGAAGTGATCCATCACATATGATCACCTCATCACAGGATATGATCATATGATCATTATATATGGCTACTGTTGCATGGAGTCTGTTTCAGAGTTACACCGTGTTGAATAGGACTGTGAATATTCATTGGGTCACTCAAACATCGTAGTGGTCAGTGACGAACACATGCTCTCCTTATGAGAAAACAATGCACTCCAGTGCAGACAGCCATTCATGTGATCAAAGCTCTTGCTGGACTTTTTTGAGCACCATAGATTTTTTTTACATAAAAATTGCTGAAGGGAAAAATTAGCTTTGGTGTATTTACTTACCAACACATACACAGTAGAAAACCTGTGGATCAAAATATTTGTGGAAAATCAGCATGAAAAGATTGGATTTATATTTGAAATTATAATCAACAACAAGTCTTTAAGAGTCTGAACTGCCCAGCAACTGATTCACAGTTGTAGTATGAGTTTATAACCCTGTCCCTCTTCTGGTCCTAGTCCTAATATGACAATGACATCACAGAGAGATGTCACCCTGAAAGCTGCATAAAAATCAGCTGTGAATCAATCAGCACTGTTATTGCTCTCTTAAAAAGAGAATACCAATTCAGCTGCTCGGTCTTGCAGAACAAGTCCCATTACTCTTTGTGATTACTGCATATCCATACATCTGAGATCTCCCAGGGACTCTCTTCTGCAGACTGAGGGAAAATAAAAAAAAATAAAACTACTGTAGCATGGCCTGTAAAAGCTGTTTTACAAAGAAACCACAAATGCTTTTAGTTGCATACTTCTGCAGGCTAAGAAAAGGAATCTTTAGTATTCAAATTAATAAAGGGTTCTGAGGCTTTGGTCTTGATCATTTCAACAATCGTGGTTTGGCCAAGACAACTTGGTGTTTTTATAATTTATCGCCTGCTAAAAAATGTTAGATAGGGTAATGTCCCCTAGTTCTGCCAAGCAAGATTTTATTTAAAAAGTAGATATAAAACAGACATGATTTAATTTGAATACGCTTATTCAAATCTGGTGTTTCAGTGTGAATGGATATTTATCCCTTTTTCGGCCCTTTGGCAAACAGCTTTTCCATATTGCTTCCGATAGATAGGATTTCATTCGGGCCTGATGGCAAAACTTAGTCCAAATCATTAAAAGTACATGATGGAGCTATTCTAGAAAATAGAGGTGGTTTACCCAGAGCATATACTTTATTGCACTATCGTTGACACTTTTTGATGGTTATTGTTTTTGTCCCCTCTGCTTCAGGACATGTTTGATTCATTGTGTCTGACACAGAGGGCACACTGCAATGTGGTGAGATTTCAGTGGGTGGTGCAGACGTCTGCACCACCTAGCGAAGGGAAAACACGCTTTAATTTGACAGATTTACTGTATGGGAAGGCTATCATGCCGCTATGGTTGTCTGAACAGAAAAACTGATTCACAGATGACAGCAGAACACCAAGCAGACAGACAATGTAGGAATTGAAGGCATTTTGGTTTATAGGGGGTGGCTCGCCTGGTGCATTGTGATCAAATATGGAGAAAAAGAAATGAGGCCAATTTAACCCTTAGATATTAGTGCCAGTTTTTCCAACATCTGCAGTGGGAGAAGTTAACAGTTGAACACAAATGCTTTTATCCATTGCTTGTATTATCCAATATTTCCTTCAAGCCTTCTGTTGAATACAAGCATATGTTTCTAAAGTGTAATGAAACCTGTGGTAATTGAGAATGCTGACCATCTCTTCTTCAGTTAAGCTTGCCAAATGTGAATAGTAACAGCCTCAAAAGAAGAAACATATTTCACCCATACAAGTGCTCTACAAGCTGGAGTCAGAAAAAACAAAAACACTCAAGAGCTCATGTTCACATTTTGAAGATAAAATTTCATGACCAGATAAATGCTTCATTACAAAAACACGGTCAGGGGCCTGTAGTGGGGAGCTGAAATAATTTATTCCTACCCTAAAACAATAAATATTTTTACAAAATTGAAATGAAAAAACTTGAAATTTAAAATTATATATTTACAGTAGGGGGTGCGGTGGCGCAGTGGGTTGGACCACAGTCCTGCTCTCCGGTGGGTCTGGGGTTCGAGTCCCGCTTGGGGTGCCTTGTGACGGACTGGCGTCCCGTCCTG
Organism: Scleropages formosus; assembly: GCF_900964775.1. Taxonomy (NCBI): domain Eukaryota; kingdom Metazoa; phylum Chordata; class Actinopteri; order Osteoglossiformes; family Osteoglossidae; genus Scleropages; species Scleropages formosus. The sequence continues at coordinate 23,776,338 of NC_041809.1, forward strand.
GGTGTGTCCCCTCCCCCTCCAGCCTTGCGCCCTGAGTTGCCGGGTTAGGCTCCGGTTCCCCGTGACCCCGTAAGGGACAAGCGGTTCTGAAAATGTGTGTGTGTGTGTATTTACAGTAAAAAATATACATTTTATATATATATATATTTAAATATTATAGCCTGTTTGAACAGTGCAATTTTTCTCCTTGTGTTATGTATGTTATATTACTGAGACCCATTGTTGTACATAATTCCCAGATTGATTTTATATAAATAATAACTAAGGACATTTATAGGCATGCACTATTTTCTGTTTTCCTTTCCCTGTTGGTTATTTGTTCTAGGTTTTTCTCCATCGCTTACACAATTATGTAGGTAAATGAGACTGTCATTGCAGATGCCATTCAGCTCTTCCATAAGTAAGAAAGCACCACTTCTAACAAGGTGAATGGCATACGGTACTGCTTTTCCTTGCAGGTGGCTATGTATCAGATGAGCAGTTCATTTCACAATAATACAATGTAAAGCAATTTCTCTATGTGGTTGCCAATTGTCAGCATGGCCTTTTACTGTGAGGCCACTGGTGTGTTGCCCCCAGTCATAGGTGAGTCATTCGATTCAAGTGGTTTCTGGTTCATAACAATGTATTAATGTATTCACATCTCAATAACATTGCTCTTTGTTTCATTCGACTTTGGCCCCAGTTCTTCATTTTGATCTGCGCTTCTACTTGTTTAATGTGTTTATTTACCTGCAGCCCTGCAACCTGTTTCATGCTGTAGTTCATCTCCTACATTGCCCTTTGTGGTTCATTGCTGACTCCGCTACCTGATTCATACCCTTGTGCTGCACCACTGTTTGTAGTCATCATTGATGCTAGATGCCTTATTTTAAATTAGTATATTAACAACCTGCTTTCTATATTTACTATGGCTTCAGTTCATGCTCCAGTTCACCACTATCTTGGGTATTTGGTTGACAGTGATGCGACTGTTCACCCAGTGCTAGTGTTCAACACTGCTACACAGCCCATGTCAATCTTCATTGTTCATCACTGTCATTTGCTTTGCACTGTTGTGTAATTCGCCATCAATCAGCACTATTTTGCGGTGCACAGCAGTACCACCAACACCACTATTCTTATCACTCAGTTCGTTAATCATTTGCCCAAATTAATGATTATAATCAAATACTTCCAATTCCTGAATTATTACTTATTTCTTATGTAATTATTTCTGTATTTCATAACGTTAGGGCAGCGACACGTTTTTTCATTTCAACATACAGTCTGTAAAAGATGCAGAAAACCATAGAAATTTCTTCAGAAACAGCATTTTTAGGCTATTTTTAGAATAAAAGTCATAAAAAATATATTGGAGTGCTGATTCCAATGTGCCAGTCCTCTTTGGGAAACAGCTGACATCAATTTGCTGAAGTCAACTCAGACACCTTAGAGTGCTTTCTTCAAGAGCAGGAGCAGATCAACAGAAATAACTCTGTTGTTTTTCAAAAAGCATATGCTGAGACTGAATTTCCTCAATAAAATCATCAGCTGAATTAGTAAGCAAAGTATGAAATTATGTAAGTTCTGTTATAATTTTCTGAACCTGATATCTTTGTGTAGGATGACTTACAGCTTCTTGGGTTTGTTAAATACATAAATGCTTATAAAGGACAGGGTAACACATTCACATATGTAGCAGATGCTTTTCTTCAAAGTGACTTCTAATGAACTCTCTGTAGTGTTATCAGCCCACACACCTTATTTACCAAGGTGGCTTACACTGGTAGATACACTGCTCACAATGGGTCACTCATGTATACATCAGTGGAACACACTCTCTCTGTGTCACTCACACTATGGGTGAACATGAAGAGCATGTCTTTAGACTGTGGGAGAAAACCCACACAGACATGGGGAGAACATGCAAACTCCCCATAGACTGGCTGAGGATTGAACCCACATCCTCTTGCACCACCCAGGCATTGTAACACAGCACTGCTTCTCACTGTGCCACCATGGCACCCAGTAATAAGATCAGAGACATGTGATGTGTACATCACAGAGAATGAAAGAACCTGATAATCACCTGTCTAACTGCCAAGCAGGTGTGAACCTGAACAAAGCTGTCACAGAGTCCACTGCTAACACTGGGTCTCAACACATGTGGTAAAGGCACAGATCTGTAGTCTATGCTTTGCTGGCAAAGTGTTTCATGCTGAAATCTTGCAGAATCAGAGTGTGAGGAAGCAAGATGGATGGACCTTCAGAGGCTCTGGCCTTGGACTGTCTGGGAACGTTCAAATCCAGGCTGGTCCCTGCTCCCCCACTGTGTACAAGTGAGCAGCTGGTGTAAGGAGCAGGAAGCTACAGCAATCTATTACTGCCCAGCCAATGAGTCTCGGCACCCAAACCCCCATCCACCTTGTCATCACTACATTTGACATTATAGTCAGCTCTCAGGAGGCAACCTGAAACACTTTTTTTGACAGTTTTAGACATTGCAGAATCTTGAATATTTCTTTGTGGGGGCGAGAAAAACATGTACAAGAACATTTGCTGACTAAAGAATAACACATGCCAACAGAGTCCGAAGGGTCCTTACAGTTGGAAAAGAGAAGCATGTATGTTAATAAATCTGTAGTATAACTCATGCTGTTACAGTCTGTTTGGTGTACTATGGAATTTCCACAGGAGGGTATAACCAGGAGGGTAGTACTGTTAGGAACGAGGACGGGGGAGAGTGCCTTATTCCCTGTCAAGCTCTCATATGCACCTCCAGAACTAAATGAAACCTGAAATCTAACAAAACACTGTGGTCGTGGGAAATGTTAAGCAGTGTGGACCCAAAAGACCCTCCAGTGTGAGATGGAGAGGGCGAGGATGGTGTTCTCAAGTGATGAATAGGGATACAGGTGTGTGAAACGTTAAAATAACTTGCCCCTGTGCCTTGGACCTGATGGAAATATCCAGTTTGGAGATCCTCTTTGCACAGGGCAAGCAGAGGAAAAAAAAACTGAAGCATTCACAAAAAAAGTCTTGGAAAACAGATCACAGTTTGGCAAGGTTCAAGACCAACACCTGAAATTGTAGTTTTTACATTTGACCCAAGTTTTTCCATACCTTGGTGCAACGTGCTTTGATCAGCATTTTGGAGTTCTGATGAGGTGAAGACAAGCGCTGAGCTCTGGCTGCAAAGCTAGATCACACCAGACAGGCCACATGTGTTCAGAAGCATGCACCAACTCGGCTACATCAAGTGCCTTAGCCTTTATAGCACAGCCCTCAAAATACTCCATGTCTCCACATAAAATATGTCTATCTTACCCCCTCCAAAAACTTTTCCAGGCTACTTTAAAACAATACTGGTCAGAGGTAGTGCCAGCGTACAGAAAATAGTCACCATAAGATCAATTTTTCCAGCCACTTCTGCTTTCTGTTTCTGTTCTCCTTTCTTTGAGCAAGTGATCTAGAGCTTGATACAGGTCAAGTGAGTCCGTTTATTTCCATCTTGAGTTTATGCCCTCAGTACAATGAATTATATTGGGAAGGGAGTAGTCCACAGGCTAGAAGTGGACGTAGTTTAGATAAGCTAAATTCCACCTCTGTTGCAGGGATATTTAGATGCATGGCGGTCAGGGGGGAGAACAGGGGAAGCGACAAACCCTTATTATGGAGTTGGGAAGGAAGAAGATTGGTGAGGTGAAACTTGAGTCTATTGCATTAAGGCAAACTGGTGCTATAGGACTGGGATTTTTAATTATTTGGTCTGCCACTGAGGAATGTTTAAATGAACCAAACCATTTGGACCAAAAGCTTTTACTGTGGTTGAGTTACACCTAAATCACTTGGCGAGGTGACATATTGTCCAAATAACAACTTCCAGCATTTAGGAGAAGAGGTGCGGTGAAAACCAATACAGCCGTGGCCCTTGTGCAGAGAGGACTTAGTTAAGAACAGAGTTCTGTACAAGGAACTCTGGGTGAAAGTGTGTGATTGTTTATCATAAGCCATTCACATGAACAGCACACCAGTCTGCTCAAGAGTTTGGTGAACTGGTACATACTGACACAAAAAGTACACACTCACCTGCTTGAGATTCTGCTTTTAAATTCTGGGTTTTTCTTTGACAGCACTGTATTACCCCAGAAGTGGAGGATTTAATAAGCACAAAAGTACTATCAAATTGCTGCTGAGGTATTTCAGGAGGAAGCCAAACTCAGGTCAACCCTGACTTTATTTTCCGCATGACAGTAGCAAATCATCACAAACAAAAACATCTAGTGGCTGTAAATCTGAAGCACTACTGACTTTCTTCTAACTCCTGCAGAGGTCCGTTTTCCGTCTTTACCTTCTGACCGAGGAACAAAAGCTGATCTGTATCTTCTCCTTAATATCTGAAAGAAGACCTGAATTGGAGCTGTAAGTATCCATTCGTCATCTTCTGCATGAATAAAGGCAAGGCTCTATTTCCTCGACAAGTATTGAAACAAGAATAGGTGTAGGATTTATTCTTCTTTCAATATTTGTTGAGGATATAATATTTGTAGAATACTTGTATAGGATTATCCTTTTTTTTCCTTACCTTCTGAGTGTGGAGCAACAGAAGAGGTCTGTCTTGTCCTTATCATTTCAACATGCAACCAAGGATTCAATGAAACTGGTTTGGAGACATTAAGAGGGCCTGCAGGAAACAGGTGCCTTTGCTAGATTACTGATTAACATATTTAATTAAATTTCAAATTTGTTGTGTTATTATTGAGAGCTAATTATGGGGAAATGAAATAACATGCCAGCAAAGTTCCCACCAATATTCATTATCTGGTTTATCTCTGAACCTGGCATGCCTCAGTGTGTCATAGGTGGTTTGTTGGCTCTGTGCAGTACTTTAAACCGTTCTTTTTGTTTGTCTGACATTTGAAGACTAATAGTTTTAATTGCTTTATATTTAACCAAGACTTTCAGCATTATGAGCAGTTGTTTATAATCTATGTGTTCATGATGAATGCATCATTACTGTGAAATGAATGGTGGATTTGCTGCCTAGGCCAATAACGCATACAGTAACAGGCAAGTCAGCGAGACTCTCGTAGGGAAGAGACTGAGTACAGAGCAATTACTCCATCTGGAAGGGCTGAGTATGCCAGGCCCAAACTATTCATCATGGTGAGGTCTGTTTGCACTACAGGACCTCTTCTGATTGCATCTTTATTTACAATCGACTGAAAAATCTGAGAGGGTTATTTTTCTGTTCAAGGGGAAAAGAAAAAAACATTTCTTCAGATGCTTGCATTCTTTATGAATGCCTTTTTATTTCTAAATAGCAGTAGCTGAGAGGTGCAGATGGTGTTTTCAGAGTTTATTGAACAATGAAGAAGTGTCTAACTGTTGTGTCAATGTCCATGTTTTCAGTACAGGGGCCTCTTATTCAGCTGCTCTGCACCTTTACTACAACAAGTAGCTGTATAATGAAGACTAATTTGTTCCGTTATACAGACACTTGTCAGACTAACTTTTATGCGAGTACACAACCTTTACTTCCCTGTAGTTTGCCATGTTCAGCTTCTTGGAATCTGTCTAAAATATGAAATATTTTTATGTTATTTATTGAATTAAATGGAATGAAAAATAGACATCAGTGGAATTGTAACTTAAACGGTAATTCAAAAACAATTTTCCTAGATATTTTTTAGAAATTTCTGGATGGCTGAAAAAAGTAAAAAAAAATACTACACTCGTGCTGGAAGTCTGGGAGTTGTTAATGCTGGGAAAGTTAAAGGTCACCCAGGGGTGATGTAAAATGCAGAATGAAGGGGCTCTGAATGGGTCACCCCCCTCAGCTGGAACTGCAGGGAGCAGAGGTTACTGTAAGACTCGTGTGAGCACACTTTGTTTTGGAAAATGGCCTTAGTGTAATGTGAGGTCACCACAAAGAGTCTTTGGAATTTTTTTCTGGAAGTGGAAGACAAAACTTTCTCGATGTATGGCTCACATTTGTGCAGAAACAGGTTTTGGTTTCTATTTTCCCACCCATCTTTACATGTGCACAGATGGGGCTGGGTTTCCTAGGCTGAATCATCTTTCAGGAACAATGCTGAGGAAGGAAGACTCCATTTGCTTCCTCTGCCACAACATCCCCAATTCTTTCCCTCACTCCTCGGCTGGATGTAGCAAAAAACAAAAAGTCACCTTGCTTCTTTTTCACCCTTGTTACTGTAACCTTGCAGCACAGCACTAGCTAGGCACTAGGCCCAGTTGTCCTCCAAAATCTGGGCCTTGGCCATGGATCAGACCCAGCGGCTGAGAAAAGTCCAAACAAGCCCAGCATACTTCAAGTGGAAAATATTCCGATTCGTAGTTCCATCTGCTTTTACTTTAGAGAACGATCCTCCACCTAAATAAAGATCCCTCCTGTGTGCTTTTATTTTCCAACCTCCAATCCCTCCCCTTGCCATTCTGTTATTTATTCCTGCAAGTACATTAAGTCAAGTGATCTCAAACAAGTATATGTATACTTACCTGCCCCTGTTCTTCCCTCATTTCAAATAAAACTGTCCTCAGTTCAGGACCAAACAGTTCTGGTTCTTACCTGTGACTCATTGCACTTTTTTTTCTTCTTCACCATGTAAGCCACCAACTGTAGATGGAAAAGTACAGCTGAACTAGGGTATAATCTCCTAATGCCCATGTTCATTTACTGATTACTAGACTCAGTTTGGAGCCATAATACCTACTAGGGTGTCAGTCCCTATGCTGAGCAAGAAAGAGTCCAGGTTGCTACAGGTTGCTTGAAATTTGCTCATTTTATAGTTAGAATGGCATTGTAGCACAAGGATGTGTTTTATTTCAGTCTTTTCTCTCAGGCACTGGATAAATCCTCCAGACTGTTTCAGTACTCAGCAGTTAATTTGTGTTTGTCTATGAGTTTGATCGCGCGTGAGAGAGACTCTTTTACAATTACATTTATTCAGTTGGCAGAAACTTTTTTCCAAAGTGACATAGAACACCAAGTAGACAAAATTGCATTCAACAACAAATAGATGCAGACACACAGTAATTTCTTTTAAGGGACGGATTTCCTTGAAATGTTTTTGTCAGCCACTTCCTTCTCTTGTTGTTTTTGACTTCCAGAACAGATGCTTCTACTGTGCAACCCAGCAACCCTGAAGGAACCTGCTAGCAGAGAAACCTGTGCTACATTGACCTCATAATTCAGGGAATAAAACAGAGAACATGCTGAGAAACATTTGCCAAGTTGCCAGACATGCTTTCTCCATTAGGGATGTTAAAACCTGTTACTAATCCAGTTTGTTGCTGACCTCTACTCTCCACATGACCATGTCTCACCCACGGTCATGTTGTAATTGACAGGCACAGCCAGAATGGAACCTGTCATATGGTCAGGACCATTTTGCCTGTGTTTAATTCAATTAGTAAAGCTCTATCATCAGTGGTGCCTGGCCTTGTCCCAGCCAGTTGTCCATACTGTGCCGTACAGTAGTCTGTGAGTAGTGAGGTATCTCTCAGTTGTACATATGCAGAGAAGCATGTGTGCAGTCAAGATCCAATAAGTACCCTTGAGCACAAAAGTTTGAATTATGAATAAATAAACCACTATCCTCCCTTCTGACAGGACTTTTGAAAAAAAGAAAATCTGAGTCTAAAGTGAAAATATTAACAAATAAATACATATATAAAATGAAAATAACAATGACCTTTTAATAAACTTCTTTTTTAAAATAATCCTTTAAAAATATTGTTTATGAATACATAATTTCTCAGTAAAAAATATATGATTTATTTATAAATAATTCTATTCATGGGGGTGCGATGGCACAGCAGGTTTGGTTGGGTCCTGCTCTCTGGTAGGTATGGGATTCAAGTCCTAGTGGAGTTGCCTTGATGTTCTGTCCAGGGTGTGTCCCCTCCGGCTCCAGCCTTACGCCATGTATTGCCGAGTTAGGTGCTGGTTTGCTGCGACCCCGCTCCGGATAAGCAGTTTCAGACAGTGCATGTATTCTATTCATAATTTCTTAATGCAGGATAATTTTTTAAGTTAAATTAACTTATGTTATTATTCTCAGCAACTGAGAAAAGTTAATAAAAGTTAATAATTTTCCAATTCAACGGTTTTCTGATGCAACTTGGACAAGTTCTCTCACTGTCTTGAGACTTGGATTAACAATACTTTCATCAGAAAATCAGTTGTTTACCTACAAAGCTGCCTGCTGTTTGTTTCCTTGTCTGCATTCTCATTCTAAATAGTTTAATTTTTTGTGATTTAGTTTGCACATAATACTGTATCAGCAAAGGTGCATGGTGTCACCCAGCTATAACTGAATGCCAAAAAATTGCTGTGCCAATAATAAAATCACAACTTGCTTTGATTAGTTGTTGCAAAAACTGGAAGGTTTTCACCTTTAAGTGCCTCCAAACATCAGAAACAGCGCCTCGGATATATATTTAGATGCTTACAAGCTTTTATTATGGCTCCAAGATGTCTCCTTCCTTTTTCTCTCTCCGGCTGTTTTGTCGCATTATTGCATCAGGTCTCAGTGCTGTGACTGGATGATAAATTCCATTGTCTCTCATTGATCTATTGATCCCACTGGTGATAGCTCTTGGTGGTCCCAAGAGAGGCCACGCAGCATAACTGCTCACGTTTCATCCCACTCGATCCAGACCTTGCATTCCATTGAAAAACCACAAGACAGACCTCCTGGAGCAGGGTTTGGAAGATGGGGGTGGCTGAAGGATAACAAGCCAAAAGGTTGTGGGAGCTTAAGGGGGATATGTTGGGCTCAACCTCAGCACATGACGTAGTCTTGCATGCAAGACAGGCACCCTAGGAGACATGAACCAGGAAATGATTGCAAGCTTTGTGATGCATCATTTAGCCATCACCGCAGTGATGTCACTCTTTTGCCACTTCAACGGGTCTGACTGCACCAATGAGGTGTGGAGATAATCGTGGTGATTCACTTGGACCGCCGGAACATCAATATCTCCTTCTCATGCAACTCGCCTTACCCCTGAGATGGCCAGTGGTTGTACAATTATGACATTCTGCTTTCTCTGAAAACCACCATGTAGACAATGACAGGGCAGTCCAGGGAGATCAGCTTTGACAATCACAATGTTTGTAACTGGAAGACTTGTTTTGCTGTCTGGAAAAAAGTTATAATTATTCCCATACTCATCACCAAAGCTTTCTCTTTTTCCCAGAATGAGTTACGGTACACAATGAAAGACTAAACTGGTACTCTCATTAGACATTCTTTTTTACTTTATTTCATCCTGAAATGTATCTTTCTAAAAGTGTGAAATGTCTTCTGGAAGTATCTGAGACCCCTTTTACTGGAGAATGAAAAAAATACATGAAACATAGCCTGCAATATATAACAGCACTGGAACTGGCTCCATTGAGTGGTACTTCTCTCCCCATTTTATTTGGGCAAAATTTGCTGCTCCCCATAGTCTTTTCGTTAGCTTATGTATTACTTTTCTGGACGCACTGTAAAACACAATGGCCATAAAATCGGGTGGAAAAAGTGTATGAAAAAGTGAAAAGAAAAATAGGTCTGTTCACAGTTATAAATCACAGGGAGACTCTTAGGTCACGGTAACGGTACAGGCTAATGAACCCACCCAACCCTGCACCACCACAATAATCACTTAAACACCTGCACTGAGTGGTCTCAGTGGATGAGATAGATGGTATATAACTGTCAAACCTGAGCGCATACACCGTGGTCTGTCATTACACGCAGCAAGTGCTTTGAAAACTTTTCACAAGTCTAAATCATAGGAAAGTTCCCATGAAAGGAGCTTTAATCACAGTCAAGCTGCAAGTTGAAGTTATCATTAATTTTATGCCAATATAAAGGGTTGGGGGGTGCGGTGCCACAAGGGGTTTGGCCAGGGCCTGCTGTGTGGTGGGTCTGGGGTTCACCTCCTGCTTAGGGTGCTTTCTGACACACTGGTGTCCCATCTGGGGTGTGTCCTCTCCCTCTTCAGCCTTGCACCCTGTGTTTCTGGGCTTGGCTCTGGTTTGCTGTAACCCTCCTTGCAACAAGCAGTTGTAGACATTGTGTGTGTGTATAAAGGGTTGTTTCTGCAGATAACCATATGCTTCATGGAATTTTCACCCATAATGGCTAATTTGAATGGTGCCCATTTTGGAAGGACTAGGCTGCTGGAGAAGACAACAATACAAAGTGCTTTGAGATCTTCAAAAATATGTGCATTGACCATACATTATAAATTTAAATAACATCCTAAACATTATGCTGGTGTCACTCCAGTAAGGTTTAATTCAACAGTGCTGGTTTAATGAAAAACACACACACACACATTTTCAGAACCGCTTGTCCCATACGGGGTGGCGGGGAACCGGAGCCTACCCGGTGACACAGGGCGTAAGGCCGGAGGGGGAGGGGACATACCCAGGACGGGACGCCAGTCCATCACAAGGCACCCCAAGCGGGACTCGAACCCCAGACCCACCGGAAAGCAGGACTGTGGTCCAACCCACTGCGCCACTGCACCCCCCAGATTGAAAAACATATATCTTGAAATAATGTTTTGAAATAATTATTGCTGACATTTTTGAATGAAGCTGCAGTGATCTTAGTTTGATGAATTTAGCACTGGAGAAGATCTGGAAAAGGCAGATTATTAAAGTATATTAGAGCAGGGGGAGTACAGTCTAAACATAGAATGACGGCTCTCTGGTCATGGTGCACAGTGACAGGCGTAACTGAGCTCAAAACCACACTCCTACAACATCAAGGGTTTGAGCCCCTCTTTTCTGGGGTAGTGTGCAGGACGGGTGTCTCCTCAGGGCTGATTATATGTCTGAGAATCCAGGACCAATATAGTAATGGATGGGGATGGGAGATGGGCAGCTCGGTTCACCAAAAATAATAGATTTTTTACCGTGGAGCCCAGCAACCATTAGTTGGTCTTTTCTTTTCTCTTTTCACAGAGAAAATGGGGCATCCTTGGCTCTTCCTCTGTTCTTCTGACCCATCTGTCTTGTCCGCTGATGCCAAATGCAACACTGGTTCTGAATGTAAATCTGTGACTTGGTATCTGGGATAGGAAATGAAGCAAGACATCAGTGTTTGTTTTCTCACTGCAATGCTTTGCACAGTGTCTAAAATGACCAACACAGCTTCACAATTTTCATCACTGCACAGTGAGGGCCAGTTACATTTTACATATTTTTTATAATTACATCATTATTCTAGAGATTATGAAGGTCCAATTAAACAAAAAGACTGGAGCAAGAGAAAGGCTTTGTAGACTGTCACCAACATGGCACTCAGTAAAGGTACTCTGGATCCTTCATTCATTCCATACCACACTAGTTACCCTCTTGGTCACAGACAGGCAAGGATGCTTTCATAAAAGAGGTAGTCTTAATCCTAACAACAGAAGTGAAAACCATTAAAATAAGATGGAAAAACAAAACTACTGATGTCTCCAGTGTCCTGTGGTCTGATTTCAGAAAAACTCCCCAGCTCAACAATTGCAAGAATCAGATGTCAGACATCAGCATGGCTCTAAATTGTCTTCTTTTACATGTGTATACTTTAAGTTTGCTTTAAGATTGATTCTTTTCAAAATGACCTTGATCAGTGGAACCATTCCATCTTTCATTCTCCTAGAAGGAGAAATACAATATTGCCTTTCAAAGTATCTGTGGAAATGCTGCAAAGGTTTTCTCATCTTAATACGCTGCATGCAAATGGTCATATTTTTCATGCTGTTTTTGTCACAAAATCTCACATGTACAAATTGAAAAAGTTGGTCATGGCACTGCCAAGTAACTGAAAGCCTAACCACGTTCATGACCCAGAAGAAAGAGTAGTGTTGCACCTGTGGAAAAAAAATGCTTTGCTATAAACCCTCCTGCCGTAACTTACCAGGTTATTTTTCCCTGTTAAGTGTATTCATAATGTAGCATAACCAGAGAAGATGATCTTTCATCACCTGTTCCAAGTGCAGTCCTTGTCTGAGAGGCTTATGCCCCTTCCTCTGCTAAGTCAGGGTATGTCAAAGGTAACCACAGAGGGAAATCGATTAGGTTTGTTTTTCGTTGTTTGCAAATGATTCCTTGTTCAAGTGCAGTCTTTGTTTATAGTCACCCTTGATTAACATTACATGCTTCTATTAATCAACAAAAACCTTTTTTCCTTGTGGCAGTTTCTCTCAAAAAATCTTAAAATCAGCATTCAATTCTATATCATTTAAAAGTGTTTCCTCTGGTTCAGAGAGCAATAGTCTTCCCAAGGATTTCATGATTCTCTTTTGTCAACTGAGCACATTGCTCCACTGAAAAAAAATAGATTAATTACTTGTGTACTCACCATGTAATCCAGGATGATATACAGTATTTTGTGTTGGAAAATGACATTACCCAAAATCTTAATCGTTAGAACATCAGGACAATACATATTTGGAAAATCTCATAAATTTTTTTTTAAAAGCATCAGCGAGCCTACAAATCCTGGTCTCGCCAAAAGACTAGCAACAACATTCCTTTTACCTCGGAAAAAAAAATCCAGCAGCTATTATTTTTTATTTTTTACACTGTGTTATTGGCCAATGACTTCTTTACACATCCTCAGTATGCGCCAATGGCCCAACGTTCCCGCTCCCATTCATCCTCCATCTTTGGAGCCCTGGCTAAGCATACTCCTGGGATACAGATGTATTCACAGCTGTAAGTCCCCCTTTCCATGCACCCTTGCTTTTCTAACACAAAAGGAGAAAACATCTGAACACCTGGGGGAAGGACAGAGGTAGCTCCAGCTCCAGGCCATTTAGACTGAGTGAAGAGGGGTTAAGAATTAGCTGGATAATAATAGAAACAATCTTTATTGAAATCCTAATATAAGTCCAATATCAGAGGAAGCTGCTTTAATTAATCCAGATCCGTGGTGGATAGACACATATGTGTAATTTGGAGTGTAAGGGTAAACTAATATTTCTATATTTCTTATGTGACACAATATCTGTTCTCCCTAACATCAACAATGTTCTCTCAAAAGCCATTGAGCTCTCAAAACTAACACTGAAGCTGTATCTAAACATAAATGCATTTTATCTTGTTTGAACAGAAGTAAAATACAGTACATACTAAATCCATTTGGATGCTTTGATAAGAAATCTCAGGAGCAATTATCTAAGCACCATTTCTAGACTTATTCACATCTTTAAAAGCTTGACTCGAAATGAAGCCAGTTGGAAAAAAACATCAGATCTGGCAGAGACAACTAGACATACTATCTAGAAATGCTTTTGGGTTTTCGTCTTCTGCTTTTTCTTGTTTGTTGTTTTACTGTAGCATGCATCAGTGATTACAGATGTGGAGAAAAATGCAGCAAAAAGAATGAGGAGGGGGAAGGACGAGTGGTGGAGTCAGGTTTGGGAGGGGGTGCAGAGGAGGCGGTGTTTAGTTTACACAATTTAGCAATCAGTCTCATCGCCAAAAGAAACATGGGTGGAAAAAAACAAACAGGCAGTTTGCCGCTATTTGAACCCAGCCCGAGTTATGGGTTATTCCCACCTGGGGCCTCTGGCAAACATGCAAGACACATGCAAAGTTGCAATGTTGCAGGTACTGCATTCGTCCAGTCTCTGGTCATTGTTTTTGTTTAATCTCCCTTGAACCAAATAATTTGCTGTAATGGAATCATTTTGTATGCATTGTTTTTCTGAAATGGCTTGAAATTAGTGGTACACCTTTCATTCAGTTATCTGGAATGCTCAATAGCTTCAGAAATGTGAAAATGTAGTTAAATAAATAGTTGGTCCCGAATTCAGAGTTTATTTTTACTATGCTTTCCACCTTGTACTGTACCTGAGGTGGAAGAAACAGAGAGACACTCCCTCATGTTATAAAGTGGTAAACAGGTTATGCTCATGCTGGCTTTTCAACATGATGTCAGGGGTGGCCAGTGATGGTGCCAGCAGAGTGTGCTGTCTGTTTTGAGCTCCAAATCGAGGTCCTGGAGACAGAGGCATAGCAAGAAGTCTGACACGCAATGATGGCTTGTTGGAAGGTGGATTGCCAGATGCCAGGTGGGATCCATCAGCACTTTCATTTCTCCCTCCAGTTTTGCTGTTGCATCTGGTCTGCAGGGTGCAAAGAGATCCGAATGGCAGCACAAATGTTTCTACCCTCTAGAGAAGATGTTGTTCTGTGTCCCCCAAAAAGGAAATCCTTCCATGCAAACCAGGAGGAGGATAGGGAGGTCAGGCAGTGGTCAAGGTGTCAGGCCTGATCTAGTTCCTTTTGGTTCTGCAAGAAAGACCATAGGATCACATGTCAACGTACACTTGACATCAAAAGCAAATGAAAATACCACTCTGCTGCAGCTCTCACAAAGAAGGCCAAAATTCTGACGGTTATCTCTGGTGCCTGGATACTTATGTTAAAGGTATAGATGGGCCTCGGATGCCTGCCAGAAAGATAAGTCAGATTCTGTGATGTAGTATCAGCTTTGCCCCTTCTGGTTTATTTTGTGAAAAGTTCCAGAAACGAACTTTGGAACAAATTGTCCTTGCCCAGACATAACCTTGATAATCATGAGCTACGTGATCCTGGGTTGCTACTAAGACTCTAATGTATCAAAACCCTGAGTCTTTCTCAGTACCGCCTGCAGTCAAGCACAGTCTTCAATCTTACTGTTACTCTTCTCCGATTACTAGCCCTGAATGTCTTCCCACAAAAAATTTTGCGCCGTTACACCACAGAATTTAATCTTTCAACATTTATAAATAACTACTCAAAAATTTTGGTCTTTTCCAATTAATTTCTTTCTTCTGTGAATGCTTCATTTTATATGCTCCTTTTCACCATATAACAGCTTCTAAATTATTTTCTCATTTCCAGTTCATGTCTGCAGACCAAACAGGACTTTTGATGCAATGTATGTTTCTCTGAAATGTTTCTATACTTCAGAGATGAACACAATTTTGCTGTATTGGATATGTTTATTTGTTAGGGTCAACTGGAATGCAATGTTGCCATGTAACCACAAAATCTCTCACCTTGGGCCAGCAGTGCCACAGACTTTTACTTCAATTCCATAACCTTAACTACACCATCTTAGACCGTGCCAGGCACATTTCCAGGACTTGCACTGCTTTGAAATAGGTTCATCCTGTCAAGCTGAAGAATTTGCCTCCTTTAACTTTAATCCCTTTTTTTGTACCTGTTTTCAGGCCAAGTCATTTTTGGTTTTATTCCTTCTCAGTTTTAACTGTGAACCACTCTCCAAGCAAAACTACACATGCCTTGCAAAGTACAATCAGTATAGGTGCAAGACAAATATCTCCCTGGTCCATCATCATTCACAGGAAAATTCTTTATCAGAGAAACAAAAGAGACGAGATTAATAATAGTAGAAATCTGTGTTTGAACCCATGAAAATCATGCTATCCTACATTGTTCTGATGCTTTTTCTCCTCTAGTCCCACAGCTAACCATCTCCGGTCTTTTCATGACCATGACTCCTCCATCAGGCTGGAATCATGATAGGAAATCTTCTGTTTTCTTTCATTATTTCAACTTCAATTATTCAGTCATTCTTTATCTAGACACCTTTATCAAGGGAGCTGTACAGTGAGGATGCTACAGTGTATTTCATAAGGTGAAAACGGCTGTACTTCATATAATCCACATTGTTTCCACTATATTAAAGCATCAGCTACACCCAGACTCAAATGGAGAGTAGTGTGTACTGTGCTGTGTTAAGGAGAGGCAAACGTAGCCCAGACCTTAAAGATTCAAATCCTAGGGAACCTTTTTAACACAGCAAAAGTATTTAATCTAAGGTGCTTCAGAAAATGTCAGAAGATGCTAGAAGTTTACATAAAAAGGTATGACAGGTTCAGCAAGTAAGAAATATAATCATCTTTGTCTGAAACCAAGTTGGAGAAAAGAATTTATCGTATACGACAAAATCTCGTTCTATGTTACCCCCTTCCACTTCCCATCTGACATTTTCATTTTTAAACCGCTGGATGGCTTCGATGTGTTTAGGATTGGTGTCGAGGCAAGCCAAATCCCCCTGGCATAATTTTCAAGGAAATATGCTTGTAATAGCCATCAAATATAATTTTAAATGTATACACATCAAAAAAAATAGGAAATTTACTATTCACAAATGTTTAATATGCTTCTTGCAGGAGTAAAACCCTCCTTGTTGAAATAAAGGTGATGTGTGCATGAAATGCGTCATTGCTTGGGAAAAGACAATCCAGGAGTCATTTAATGGCATCACTTTCTGGAAAGAGATGGCTGGTTTTCACAGCACTGGGGCAGTGCCAGGCTAGTAGTGGCCTGCTCCACATCTGTAAAATCTTGCAGGTGTCTGATTTGGAGCTGATTCATTGGCCTGGTGAAAACGTGTAGTCAATGAGAAAGCAGCCTTGGAGAGTGAGCCACTCTGAAGCCAGATCTGCCAGTAGAGAGAGTTTCCTCTCTCACAGTGATGGCGATTATAAAACCTCTGGCATTTGAACACCACTAAATCAGCCTGAGGCCAACTGCCTGAAAGACCTGTCTTACTCCTTGGACAGCTTAAAGGCAGCTGGACTGGTTCAGGTGGCTGGTCCTGGCCCTGACTCAGGGTGGAAAAGAGGCTATGTTGTATGATGGATTTGGACCTTTACCTCCCATTTCAATATCATGTTATGAGAGTGAATATAATTAAAATTAGTAAATAATATAATTTTACCACATGTTTTGTGTTTGTGTGATTTAGCCAGGTAACAATTTCTGTATTTACGTTTGTTTAGTCAGTGACTGATATGTTTACTTTAACATCTTGGGACAGTAATCGGTTTAAAACCAAAACAGCATGTTTAAGTAGGCTAGTTCCAGTATAGCCACACTGTATGCAGTAAGTAAAAAAATTGCATAAACATCGTCATCTACCAGTAAACATGTCCTTTCCATAATGTACTGTACACAAGCACTACATATAAAAGGATAAAGAATGCAAAATCTTCACGTCTGTACTTTTGCACAGCTGAGAAGCTGGTCCGCACCATCAGTCTTCATTAATTTCTCTCAGTTGTCATCATAAACAAGATTTAAAGTTGCAAGCATATATTCACACATCTTCCATTTATGGTGAACTATTCAGGCTTGGGGGGGGGGTGCGGTGGCGCAGTGGGTTGGACCACAGTCCTGCTGTCCGGTGGGTCTGGGGTTCGAGTCCCGCTTGGGGTACCTTGCGACGGACTGGCGTCCCGTCCTGGGTGTGTCCCCTCCCCCTCCGGCCTTACGCCCTGTGTTGCCGGGTAGGCTCCGGTTCCCCGTGACCCCATATGGGACAAGCGGCTCTGAAGATGTGTGTATTCAGGCTTGGACCTTTATTTGAAGCTTTTAGGAAATATATTTATTGTCTCAATATCAATACCTTTCAACTAATCACACTCGAATTTGTTGTGTTAATATGTCCCAATCAATCACTTGCCAATAAGGGCAGGCTGTCTAGAATGACTCAACCAGTAAGCTCTGTCAGAGCCCCACCTACTGGATCTGCTGGGGCCTTGCATAGACTTGTATTAAACCTCCCTACATCAGTGGAAAGTTTTGCACGCATGACTTTTCAGTTTTGTAATGGTCTGTGGGCTGGTCAGCATGCGTCTCTGTGTGAGGTTGCTTGAGTGTGTGACTGTGTGTATGTATGTGTTTGACAATGGGTGTCTGGAGACTTCTCTGTGAGAAGATCTACGTGTAAGCTCCACATTACATTGATGAGGTTTCATCTGCGTGACCTTGAGCACGTCGTAAATGAAAAAATATTGAGGGGGAAAAGGCCATAAAACTAGAAATCTGGCAATGCAGGACAGCACTTAAAATCTCCCAGTACACCACCACAGCGCTAAGTGTGTTCTCTTTTCCACCCTATCACTCAACCCCCAACACCCTGCATAGCCACCAACAGCAGGTAGCCACACACAAAAACAAAACTAAAAACTCTTTAAATGCTGGCAGACCACTGCCTGGTGTTTATGAGTACCTCTTTTTCCTTAGTGTTCGGATTTGCTGTAGCTTTGATTCCACAGGTGATTTTAACATATCAGAGCACATCCAGCTCAACCCAATCCTTTCCCTCCTTGGTGTGCTGAGGGTCCTGCTGACTGAAGGGCTGTTTTTTCTATCGAGACCATTTTTTGGGTCGTATCTCCCTCGTTGCACTCTGAAGCCTGCCCATGTATCGCTGTTGTCACGGGATCGATATGTATGGGGGCTATCATGAGACATGACAAAATTGTGTATGTATGGATGAGTGGCCCAGTGTAAGTAGTGTAACTAGCAATGTAAGTCACCTTGGTGAATAAGGTGTGTGGGCTGGTAACACTACATCGTATCAATTGTAAGTTGCTTTGGAGAAAAGCGTCTGCTAAATAAATACATGTAAATGTAAATGTAAATTGCTTCCAGCAGCAGCATTTTCCACCAACATCCTGAGAGTTGGTGGCTCAAAGTTAAAGCATTTAGTACCACAGCAAAAATCCATCTGACCATCATAGATATTGGTGAGAAAAGGGAGGCGAAAACCCTAATTCTGTAATCTTTTAAGTCATGTTTACCTTTTTGAAAAATTTTAAGATTTCAAGTACCTTTGAATCCCCTGGTTAATTTTTTCCCAAACCCCTAAACCCACTCTCGCCTACATTCCAGCTCTATGTCTTCTACAACTTGTGATGAAAATGGCAGAATCTAGTTTCCACCCAATAGATCTCATTCTGCCCTGCACACTGCGGCTCCTTTAAGATCAAAGAGGATGAGAGGATTGTAGAAGAATGCTTTGTAGTCAAGTCTCCTCACCCTAACACCCTGTCATGACACATTTAACAGCATTTTTTCATTATTTCTCACATGCACCTATTCCAAATATTGGTCTGCTTCAGCATTATTTGTATTGATGCTAAACCACCACAGATAGAAACAAGAAGGATCAACCTGTGTCCCAATGGGTACAAGAACACTGTCCATGACAGTTTTAATATGATGCATGTACTGTATGTTTGTGTATGTGTGGTAGTAGTAGAGCTCATGTAGCCCATCCTACCCTCTTACTCAGACTTGTGAGAGACTGACAGCCTGATATATCAATGTCAATGATAAATCCCCTCTGACACACCTCATAGGAAGCATTCATGCAGTTCTGAGCTTCAGCCCAAGGCTGCCAGTCAAGTCTATGTGAGTGACAATGGGTGTCTGCTTCTGTGATACTCAAATACTTTATCTGGTCACCTAAAAGACATAGAATCCACAGTTTTAATTTTTTGCTCAGATTTAAAACTGGATATTACTACTGACAAAATGCAGGTGGTGCCTTTGTTGTGGGTACAGCTGCAGGCCCCCCATCAAGAGAGAAGTCCAGTTCTACCATAAATCAATGTATCCTGAAGGGACTGTGGGTCATATTTACCAAAATATGGGCCTTAGAGTTGTGTGGGCTACCTCTGGCTGCATCCCAAATCAGACTGAAAAACATAGACAGCTGAAAAAGGTTGTGGTCTAAGAATACATGGCTTTTGATTTCACTCATCCTGTGAATTGTCCACTGTGGAATGTATAGGGCAATTAAGGCAGAGCCCTGTTATTGTGGTGGAACACTCATATCCTCATAATTTGAACCTTCATGAGGGCAGCTGGTATGAGAGGATGGTCATATAAAAATCTGGGTTGTGTTCTCCAGTTCTAGATGGTCTAAGGTGATGATGAAAAGCCCAAGGGGTCTCTCTGAGCAAGAACACTCCACCTCTGGCTGCTTGTT
This sequence comes from Scleropages formosus, assembly GCF_900964775.1. Classification (NCBI taxonomy): domain Eukaryota; kingdom Metazoa; phylum Chordata; class Actinopteri; order Osteoglossiformes; family Osteoglossidae; genus Scleropages; species Scleropages formosus. The sequence goes on from NC_041809.1 coordinate 23,796,134, forward strand.
TGTCCTACTCACGAAGAGCTCAAAACTCAAAGCTTCAAAATTCTCAGTTTTGGGCCCAATGCAGTGTAGTGAATGCCCTTTCTCCCCCAGAACAGCTAAATCCCTCCCAGCATCCAAGAAGGGTTTTAAACTAATCTCTTTTGGATCTGTTTCTCTCCAGATCTCTTGACAGCTCTATGAATTACAACCGCATTTCCAAAAAAGTTGGGACAGTATCTAAAATGCAAATGAAAGCAGAAAGCAGTGATTTGTAAATGCTCTTTTACCCATATTTAATTGAAAACAGTACAAAACCAAGATATTTAATGTTTTACCCCATAAACTTAAAATAGATTTGTAAATATGGGCTAATTCCAATTGTGATGCCTGCAACAAGTTCCAAAAGAGTTGGAGCAAGAGTGTGTTTATCACTGTATTACATCACCTTTCCATTTACTAACATTAAATAATTTTTAGGGAACTGAAGACACTAATTGTTGTATGAGATTTCTCCCATTCCTGCTTGATATAGGGCTCCAGCTGCTCAACAGTCCTGAATCTCCGTTGGTGTATTTTACACTTCAAAATGCACCTCACATTCTCAATGGGAGATAGGTCTAGCACCAACAATGTCCGACTGCTAAGGCATGCTGTTGTAATACGCACTAAATGTGGCTTGGCATTGTCTACCTGAAATAAGCAAAGACGTCCTGAAAAAGACATCGTCTAGATGGCACCATATTTTGCTCCAAAATATGTTGCCCTCACAGATGCCACAGGCACTAACACACCTCCATACCATGACACCTGGATGTTGCTGTTGTATGGCTTCTGCTTTGCATAATACAGTTTTAGCTGGCTTGCATCTGTAGATGCATTGATGAGCTGTGTTTACTGAAAACAGTTTTCCAAAGTACTCCTGAAATGTGGTTACATTCATTATAGAAGAATGTCAGTTTTTCGTGGAGTCCTGTATGAGGGCTTTCAAGATCACAGGTATTCAATATTGACTTGTGGCCTTGCCCATTACGCACACAAATTTTCCCAGATTCTCTGAATCTTTTAATGATGTTATGGACTGTAGATGACCAAATCCCTAAAATCCTTGCAATCATATGTCGAGAAATGTTGTTTCTAAACCATTCTTCTCACAATATGGCAACCGTCGACCAATTCTTGCTTGCAAACGACCAAGCCTTTCATGGATGCTCCTTTTATACCCAATCATAATAGCATCACCTGTTACCTATTCACCTACTGACCTGTGGAAAGTGTTCAAACAGGATTTTTTGACACATTCCACCGGTAAATAGGCCCCCTTCCCAATTTTTTTGGAATGCTTTGCAGTCTTCACAATCAGAATTAGCTTATATTTACAAATTGATTTTAACTTTATGAGGTAAAACATTAAATATCTTCTCTTTGTACTGTTTTCAATTAAATATGGATATCAGGATTTTACATACTGTTCCAATTTTTTTGGAAATGGTGTTGTAGTTCAACATTATCTGTCCCAATTAATTATATACTGTATTTTGATTACTGTATGTCACTTCTACAAATAGCTTCATGAGTGATGACAATTATGAAAATGATGGTATCAAACAAGCTGTCTTTTGATACTTGTGTGATCGTATCGTAAGCTCTCATCTGTTGTTAAAGTTACTTTTTATATGCTGAGACAAAAGTCACTTTGGAGAAAGCATCTGATAAATGCATTAAGATTAATTTATGAAAATGGTCACTAGGTATGTGGTATTGTAGTACATATGGGTGGGGGTTGATACCCTTCTTGTTCAAAAATGACATTACTAACAGTAGAGAGCTATTGTGCTACTGCACCGGCATCTAGTTCTCCAACTGTGTGTTTACATTGTAATTGCTGCTTGAATTCAGGAAGCCTGACATTTTTGTGGAGTCTTTCTGCACTAAATCTGTGCATCTTGCATGATGAGGAACACACCACTGGTGTCAGTCCACAGCATATGGTGTGAATTGTAATGATTTTAAAAATGCTATAGACTTTATCTCACACTGAAATATTATGGCTTAGGGACACAACTTGGGGTATTCCCCTGAAAGTCAACAGAAAAAATAACTTGTAATTACAAGAATCCCATTATTTTTTCTTTATTCCCATTCATTACACATGTTCTTACTTTGGAGAGTGGGTTTGCTCAAGAACAGCAATAGGAGTATGTTTTTGCTGCTGCTGTGTTCAGTAGTTTAAAGACTTAATAGGCTGCAAAAAGTCAGTTTTTTTTCTATAAGCAGACTTAAGCAAGCAGTGGTGATGTTCAGTTGCACTATTTCCAATCAAAAGCCCAAAATGGACAAAATGTTTTACACAGACCTAAGAATGCTTCCAGGTAACTCCATATCCTTGCAACATATAGCACAGTACTTTCCCTTAAGTGTAAAAACAGGAAAAAAAAAAACCTTCTGTATAAATGGGTGAACAACTGGAATGTTGTTTGTCACCTTGGACAAAGGAGTCAGCTAAATAAAGGTTAATAAACTATTAGTACAGAGCTGATGCATTTATTCAAGGCAATGGCAGTTGGGTAACTTTTCCTGGAGAAATTCAGAGCAGGTACGCCGATCAACAGTTCCACAGCAGAAGCGAAAACTCAAACTCTGCACTTTTGGAAAGCAAGGTGACAGCCCTAAGTGCCACACTGCCTGCTGCCATAGTTCTTAACAAATAAGTAATGTTTCTTTTGTTAAAAACAAGTGTTGCAGGGTCTCCCTGATTCTGCTATCCCAGCGCTCTCACAGAAACAATTTCTTCTGTAAAACACTGGAAAGGGCATATGAGCCAACGGTCTGCTGACCGTGGGGAGGATCAGGAGTGGTCACCACATGAGTTCAGCTGAAGGTATGAGGGCAGTGGTGCCGCTGTAAAGGCCCACACACTCTGCGCGATTTTCAGTCCCACCGCTGCCAGCGTGTTCATGATTCATGACCCTGGCGGACGGTTGTTTTCTGAAACTCAATCCAAAGAGGCTCGCTCAGCCACCACATTAAAACTGTGGGGAAACTGCATACTGCGGTTCAAAATATACGTTTTCCACAGTCGTAGAAAACACTGATCTTTGATCCTGTTTTATATTCTAGGAAGCAAAACTAAACACTGAAATAACTAGGCACTAACAAATGCAAAACTACTTAACTTGTATTGGAAAAAATAAAACAAGAATAAGCACTGGGACGTGGAAATGGATGACTGTATTTGGTCTTATTCAAATGGGAGACTGTTGCTCAGATCCATAATGATGATGGATTACAGGCACTTAAATAAAAGCCCTGATTAAACGGCTGACAGGAGGAAAAAAAAGGTCTGACAGCTTTTTGAGATGGCAAATACCATAAAAGGCAAGACTTTAGAGTGTCTCACACATATGTTCCACACCACAGGAAGATCAGAGAGACTGGGGACAGAGTGACACTGCGATACTGCAGAAAAGAAACCACAAAAACCATGTGTCCGGGCTGGGGGGAAGCTTTCTTATGGTGGCTGGCGGCAGTCGTCTCGTGCTCCGTTGGGATGCAGCGATGAGACTCATTGATGGAACCACATGCTTCCCGCCCACAAGCTGTAGACACGCGCCACAGTGGTGACGTCACGATTTTGCAGTCAGCTGAGGACTTGAGACACGCATCCCTCCACCCATCTCTATAACCAAGGGCCTGAAACAAACATCCCTGACAAGTAACAACATTTTGCTCAATATTTGTTTTCTCTGTGTGGTTTTTGTGTTTCATCTCCCATGAGTGTGCCATTTTCTGCTCATTATGCATTCTTAGGACAAACAGGGGGTCGTTTACAAATTAAATAAATGAATAATATCCATGAAATAACTGGCGCCATGCAGCTGTAACCAAGATGCAGACCATAAGACTGTAAATAAAAGTGTACTTTAATACAAAGTAATAGTTACAAGTTATTCAGTATTTACAGTTGAGAGTTATAACTGTCATTTTGACATTCATGGAATGTAAAAAATAAAGTGGTTTATTTGTAGCTTATCCCTGTGTGACTATGGATGTATGTCCCTGTCACATTTTAAAAAGAGCAGTTTTGTCCCTTGCAATTAAAGACTATTGTGGGGTATTTATTTGTCTTTAATTAGACTGTTTGGTCAACATTATTGACGTGTTCTACTTCATTTACAATCAAAGCTACAAATAACTTGCGTGATAGCGTATTTTACCAGCCAAATTGTTAAAACTGAAGATGACATGACGGTGGTTGTCCTGATCAAAAACAACGGTGAGGCTGCTTACAGGGACAAAGTGGAAAACTTGGAGAGACGAAGTATACTAAACAATCTGATTCTGAACAACAAGAAAACCAAGGAGCGAATTACTAAAAGTAGAACCAACGAGCACAATTCTGCCCACATGAATGGTGAAGAAGAAAGAATCGGCAGTTTTAAGCGCCTTGGTCTTCATGTTTCAGAGGGCCTCTTGTCCCTTAGTATCTCAGCAGGAGTGGGACAGCTGGTAGTGTAGTAGTGAGAGCTACTGCCTTTAGAACCAAAGGTCATAGGTTTGAATCTCGCCTCTAGCTGTAACACCTTAGAGCAAGGTACTAACCCTAAAACTGGTCCAGGAAAATTTCCCAGCTGCAAAAGTGAGAGCATCATGACCTACTGCAACACATTGTTGTATAGTAACCAATTCTGGATGGGGCAACTGGTAGTGCAGTGATTAGAGCTGCTGCCTATGCATCTGAAGGTTTGCAGGTTTGAATCTCACCTACTATTGTAGTACCCTTGAGCAAGGTACTTACTTGAAATTCCCCCAGTATAAATTGCCCAGCTTAATAAAAGGGTAAATTACCGTAGGTAGCTTAACATTATATGTGTCTTAAAAAAAAGTGTTTAATAAATAAATGTAAATGAGATGATTTGGGGATGTCATAAGAATGCCCCTACTCAGCTCCCAGTGGAGTTATTTTGGACCCATTGGGGGTTTCAGTCTTTTCTCCCCAAAAGAGCACTTGGATCAGAGTACTTGCTAAGTATCAGTGTCCACTGGTGGATTAAATTACGAGCACATTTGTGGTTTATCAGGATGTGAATAAGCATGACTAAGATATTTAGTGCTGTTTCAGCAGTCCTGATGAGGTGAGTGTTGTTAAACGGCCCTTTTCATGGTGTTCCTATACAGGATTCCTGCTGACACACATTGTTCTGCAGCTCACGCACCCTGATATGCTAACCCTGCCCACTTTGATTTGGGCCTAAAGCTGCCTTCAAATCAGAAGGCAGCTTATTTTGACACTTAATGGTCCTTGCAACCATTGCCTGTATGAATGCATGTACCACCATGCTCTCACATGACAACTGATAGAACTGCTGCTGAGCCACATAGGATGTAGTTGTCACTCTGGAAATGTACTTTTGACCAAATGATTTGCCAGAAGATTTAAACTAGAGTAACCAGCCTTCTTTCCTTTTTCCTTTTCATTATTGAGATTGTCTGAGAGCCATAAAGTCAAAAATCAAAGCAAGCAATGTACTGAATCTCTCTCACACACACACGCGCACACAACACACACACACACACACACACACAAACACACACACACACACACACACACACACACACAGTGACTGAAACCACTTGTCCCGAGCAGGGTGATGGCGAGCAGGAGCCTAACCCAGCAACACAGGGTGTAGGGCTGGAGAGGGAGGGGACACATCCAGGATGCGACGCCAGTCTGCCACAAGGCACCCTCTCTTGTACTGAATCTTAAATGTCTAAAATGAAAAATTATTATTTTATTTAGCCGCAGTGTGTGTTCAAGTGTGTGTCTAAATAAAACTGTATGATCATGTCATTCAATACAATCTATAGCATTTATGTAGGTATAGTATACATTAATGATTTTACAAAAGTAAAATCAGGCTGTGTAGCCTTGAACCCTGTGCTTCCAGGATACGCTCCAGACCACTGTGACCCTTACTTGGAAAAGTGAGTGAGTGAGTGAAGGAATGTGTGAAAGCTGCTGAATTATTCAGTGTTTTTTTAATTTCTTCAATGGAAGTTTCTGTAGAAATTAAGTGGTCTACAATTGTCCTCAGCTCCATCAGAATTTTACAGTGCAATTTCATTACAACTTTAAGATGAAGAATTTAATGGACGTCTGAACATCTTCAAACAGGTTTATGCATAGCATGTCAGCAGGCAAGTACTTAAAACTTTTGCAGACCAACAAAGAATCTAATAGTAAATTCTGTCAACCAGTTTGTACCAAACTGATAACTAATTTCAATCGGAATTTCCATTAGAGAGTGTGAACTCAGAGAGTGTTGGATATTCATGTCCATCATCAATCAGCCCCCAAAGCCACTGAGCCTTCAGCAAAAAGCTGAATTAATATCACTGAGCACACTCACATTTACTCTGTCTTGCTAATGCATTTTCTTAACGGTCTATCCTTTGAGTCAATTTCCTCTGTAATATTTATACGTTTTAAACATACTGTTTGTTTCAAGAAGTAAACTTTTGAGCAAAGAGAAATTCATGTTTACACTCGATGATGCTGGATAAGATGACCAATGTAAACTGATGCACCATAGCCCCTGGAAGGCCGAGTGGGGTTGTGGAGAGGGCAAGGGGATTAGCGTTTCAGGGAAGATACAGGAGGTTACTTAAAATGTGATGTAATTATTCTATGTCTATGGCCTCCACAGAAGGCAGAAACAAATTAGGGACAGACAGACGTCAACAGCTCTGTCATTTGGTCTTTTATTAAAAGTTACCTTTCCCAACCTTTTGACCTGCAGGGAATCTGTTTTTGTTCAATAGACTCACATTTACCGTAACTGTGGGATATCGCCTGAGTCAGAGAGATACTCAAAGCTGAGGCCTTAAAGTCTGCGCCAGAAAACAGAGGGTCTGTACAAAATCACTTTTAAAATTTCAGTAGGTAATGGTTTTTGGAGATTAAAAAAAATTGCAAACAGCTGGGATTTTATTTTTCACTTCCTCTCAAGTACCGCAATATTCATGGGCTGTGTGACTAACTTCATTCATGGAGTGAGTAAGGCTTTAAAGAAATGTATTAAATGATCAAATTCTCTAATTTTTCCAAGGCTAGAGGTTATGCTCATGTATATTTAAATGACATCATTATATACACACACATTTTCAGAACCGCTTGTCCCATACGGGGTCACGGAGCCTAACCCGGCAACTCAGGGCGTAAGGCCGAAGGGGGAGGGGACATACCCAGGACGGGATGCCAGTCCGTCGCAAGGCACCCCAAGCGGGACTCGAACCCCAGACCCACTGGAGAGCAGGACTGCGGCCCAACCCACTGCGCCACCGCACTCCCTCTATCATTATATACTCCTTAAGCAATTAAAGATATGGATTATGAGGCATGAAACAGAATGTGTTGATACAGCAGAACTGTCACTAGACGGACTCAACCTGAACGGATACACTGCTGTATAAAATGGACAAACCCCGTTAATTTGCTTTGGACAATAGCAGCAGCTACTGTATGCAGCAAATTAAAATCTAAATTTATTGAGTTGTATGTATCCTTTTACCAATTGGGTTAGCATTACATGAAATGAAAGTATCTCTGACAGGGAACATTAACAACTTTTATTTTCATAGAGCAATTTATAGAACGTCAGTTCATTTATTTTCATCAGTGCTTCTGGTTTAAGATCATCAAAGGGATATTGAATCTACGGATCCATTTTCAATCCAAGCAAGTCTTACAATTATATCAGAAAACAATGAAACACTGGCAGGTGTGCATCATACTTTACTGAATATAGTGAATAACCCTCCTGCAAAATATCGCAGACTGGCTTTTTCTGTCTTAAGTGAGATAATACTGACTCCACCAGGGCAAGAAAGAGTATGGCACCACTGTATAAAACAGCAGAAATTACCTCTTCATGTACTGAGTTCCTGTAACAAACGTTACAACAATGGCTTTATTTACATTTACATTTATTCATTTAGCAGACGCTTTTCTCCAAAGTAAAGAACATCGCACAAGAAATACAATGAGTGTAATGAATTAAAATTATTGGCTGTCATTACAACACATCCTATCTGGTGTCCATGAGTGGTAATCAATAACTAGGTCACAAATGTTGCACATGTTTATGACAGAAATCATGTCGCACTTTGCATTAAATAGGAATTTGTGGAGATTACATTTTTCCTTTCAAATATTTTAATTTGGTTTTAGTTTTAATTTAGCTCAAAGTTAATAAACCTTGAAGATTGTTAAGACCTATTTTTATTTATTATAGCTATATCCAAGACTTTTACACTACAAAACCTGCCCAGTTCAGTTCAATTTAGTTATTTCCCGACTATTATGGTGGAACACAGCAACAATACATTGGAAAAGCAGCTGCTGAGCATGAAATAAATAAACGAAAGACTTATAACAATTTTTAAAATCGATTATAACTTTATCCGAGGCCTGTTACACAACATAAAAAACATGAGAATGAAATGAATGAGTCTACAGTGGGGCGGCTTTTATTGATTGTGACAACTGTTGCATTTACAAACTAATTGCGTTAAGACCCAGGTAACACTGGGTTCTTGTTTTATGAACATTTTAAACATTCTTAAAGAATCAAACACTGTCCAATTTATGTCCATTGATTGGTATATTTTATTTAATAAATGTACTTTCTTTTCCATTCTATTTTCTAAAATTCATGTTCACTGGTGATTTTCTCTCTGCAAAAGAAATTTGTGAAAAAAAGTATTTCTTTTTTTATTTTACATTAGTTTTAATTTTAATGTTAACTCGAAGTTAATACAAATGTTAATTTACAATGTAATTTATTCAGTATCCTATGCATCCAAGATAGGCTTCCTTTCGTCGGTTTCGGGGTAGTCGTATAGTACAGCAAACACACTCACAAAAAAATCGCCGTGTCTGAAAAACAACGTATTGCTGAGTAGAGGAGCAAATGACAAATAAACGACTCTGATTCAGTAAAATGCAAATTTATGTCACTCTGAATGAACTCTAATCTAAAATTACATTTCAGTGGTGCAGACAGCTCTCCAAGCCGCTTCCACGCTCGTGAGGGGAATGGTTACAGTTGCAGCCCCCATATGTCGTCACTTCCGCTCGGTGTTTCCAGACAGGGAAAGGGGTTGGACGACAGCGACTGGATCATACAAACAGAAGCCGTAGGCAGAGTGGAGGCATTCGGTCAGTCATGCGATAAAACACCAGAGCGGAGGTTTGTCGTTTTTCGAATGCTTGTTGTGGTTACTGGATAGGTTTTAATCATTTTAAATTGCCAGACGGTCAGATCGCTAGCTCCGAGAGGCACTGAAGCAGCCGTTAGCTTGGCCGTCGGAAGAGCGCACCCGCACAGGTAAGACGGTCTGTCAGTAATGATCTCGTTAACATGCAGGCTAACGCGTATGCACACCACCATGGCATGGCTTCGGAAACCGTAGACAGCAACAGATAAGCCTGTGTAAACACTTTTTTGCCTCCGCTAAAATGGCAGTCGAGAATTCTCGGTCAGGCGTGGAGCTGTGGTGTTGATCATTGAAGGCCTTACTGACGGACACACCGATACCGAGCCCGGCGTGTCATTTGCACCAGCAACTGGGAGTTGCTGAATGGAAGTACAGTGGACAGCAGTGCCTTACCGTGCTCCATCCATGATGAGCACTGGAAATTGTCTCTGTCCGAAGCGCGGCGAAGCCGACCGCCCGGTTAAAAAAAGTCATGTTTTATCATGTCTGACGCGTAAAATAAAGAAAAAAAAAAAAAACACGATTGCACGTTTAGGATATAATCCTGTGGGTTGCTAGGCAGCTGTGGCTACATGATTGAGACTGTTTATTGATCGAGCGAAGAGAGAGATAAACACACACAGCCCGCTTACCTGTCGAGCACCTGCCGCTACCCAGCTGGGCGAAAAATTACTAGAAGAAAACCCGTTACGTATTGGCTTCGTCAGCATACTCTGACTTAAACAATAAAAGACAACATAAACGCTGTATTAAGGTCTTACTTATTAAACTGAGTAGGTTTGTTTTTGACGACTCCATAACCGTAACGAGACCGGTTAGTTTTTTCCTCAGACAAGCCACGAAGGTAGATCATGCCTCAGAGCTAGGTTGTGGTTTCCAGACCTGTCCATTAGCGGCGGTTATGTATCATTTAGCAGTTGACGTAGTAGCTTGGAGTGTTTTCCGTTTCTGAAACACCTGGGTAACGGCACGAGTGCTTCTTGCACTGGTAAGGACTACTGCGGACGGGGACGACGCACTGCACTGTGAGGTGCGTGCGCGCCCGACCGTCGCCCTCTCCCGTCTCGTGCAGCGTGAGGCGCGCGTGCCGCCTCGTGTGACGCTGAGTGGTCTCGAGGGATGATGTTGCCAAATCCGTTGCCACGGGCTGCTGTTTTTCCTAAGCGTGAGGCGCTCGCCCTCCAGGAGGAAACCGGCTAGGCGACGACACTTGTTCACGTTCTCCATTGCCTCAGCTATGTGTTGTATTTTTCTGACACCTGCTACAACTTCTAGTTCTACACACGTTCTTAAGGGTGGTCATGCTGGTAGAGTAGTAGTAATCCTCAGCTTGAAGAAGAGGGTCAATACAGCGTGCAGGACCTCACCAGGGACTTTTGTCTTTTCTCTGAATAGGGGATTCCAGGCCTAAAGTGGACCTCTCCCCATATTGGTATTTTTTTCTTAGAAAGAGGACTTTAATTTTCTGTCCATTCATTGAGGGACAATGGTCATTATTGCAGTAGAGGGAATGATTAATTGAGGAATTATAAATTTTTAATGTGGAACAATGCTGGGAATGACAGACAGGCCTGTGAGGTGTAATTTGTTTCTCACTAATCTAATCGCTGTTGCAGAAAATGTTCTTAATGAACTTTGGTATGTCAGTGGAATGAAGGTTCCCAGGACAGAGGTGGTTGTTGATAAAGACCTTAAGTGACTGGCTGTGTCCTCGTAGCGCTGCTGGATGGTGGTTCCTGTGCTTGGAATGGTGTTAAGTGGTCATTGTGAATAATGCAGCAAGCCACTTCTGCCCTTGGTGTGTGCGTTGCTATGTTTTACTTGACTGGCTGGGGCCATTGCAAGGTACATTTGCACAGGTTAGTATGGGTCACTGTTAATTGGTGACCATAATGAAGTCTGTTTAGGTGTAGCCGGCAGACTCCTGTCCCAGCTTGCCTCAGCCTGATTTGTCTTTGACAAATTCTGTATTTTAACACTGGAAATGGACTTTATGACTTTGCCACTCCAGATCTGTTATTCATAATACTTTCAACATGAAGTGATCTTTAAGGAGAAACAGGGTGTGTTAACTTGAATCTTTCACCCTGGGCCTGTTACCTGGAAGGTCCAGCGGTAATGGGTATTCCGAAACTGAGATAGGAATGGAACAATGGAATATTTCTCTGTCAAATATAGAACTTATTCCTCTCGTTGATGGTGGCATGGAAGTATCCAGAGTATTTATTGTCAATGTGGTCTTTGATCATTTTCGTGGTGATGAATCATTGCTTTCAGGAAGTTACCCCTTTTTCTAAGCCTCTTCCTTGTCTGCAGGTCTCCAAGATGGCCGACAGCATCATGAGTAAGGCAGCCACCATGGAGATACCCATCAATAGCAATGGTGACACTGGGGCACTTCCAGAGGATGACAGCCTCGAACAGGTGTGTGGAACTCTATGTCTATGACAGAGAGATTAGGGTTTTTGGGCCTTGCTTGGAAGGACATGATGCAATTTGCTCTGCTGAAGTACAATGAAGGCCATTAATAATGTTCAGCTGTTTTTGGAGGTCATAATGAATAAATGTTATTGAGCTCAAAATTGTATGTTTGCAGCATAGGCTGGCTTGCTTGCCAAGCTAGACTTCCTGGGATAAAATCTATTTGAATACTGTGTACATATCTGATAAAACTTCCATAGTAAGTTTATGTGTCTTAACACCCCAACTCTGAAAACTTGTGAAAGAATTGCCTGTTTCGGGGTGTAGGGCAAGTCACTCAGTAGATTTTTCTTTGAATCCACTGAAGTAGCCTTCTTCGTTTGCACTGAGGTTGTGGTTTCACATGTATTTATTTAGCAGACGCATTTTAAAATGGGCATTTGGTTTCTGCGGAAGAGCGTGGTTCTCAGGTGTCCAGTGCTAAGTGTAAAATAAAGAGGATGATCCACTCCATCTGTAAGTGCGATGGGATACCTTTTTATCTATGGTGCAGTTGGTGGTGACACACTTAATGAACTGTTTTTAAGATGGTGGGTTGTGTTCCTTAAGCCGCAGTGATTTTTTATTGTATTTTATCCATTGGATTTTGCTGTATCTAGGTTGGAGGGTCTTTAAAAAGGCAGGACAGGGGGTGGGGTGGCTCATTGCCCTATTGCAGGATTGACGATAATACAGGGAGTTGCAGTGACTCAGGTGGCAGGCACACCTAGTTAAACAAAGTATGCTGTGGCTAAAGATCCGGGAGCAAGAGGAGGGGAGGGGAGTGTTGTTTGCCAAGGAACAAATGTGCTGGGAATTCAGGTTCAGAGGTTTATTAACCTGAGCAATGGCTAACTATCCAAATCATTGCAGTGGATCTTTTTTTATTCACTTTGCTGTCATGTGAATTCAGGTCAGCTGAGTGACTGTTTCAGGGTCTTTTGTTTAATGTGGTGCTTAAACTGCCAACGGAGGGTACATCGGTCTTTTCCTACTCAGTAGTTGAATCTAAATACCTATTGATCCAGCATCTAGCCCCCACCCTTTCACCTAATCCTGTTTGCTATATAGCATGTATGTATATACATGCCAGCTCGACAGGTCTGTGTATTTACTCAAGCTGCAAGGCAATATGTGACTGGTCTTTTATGACGTGGTCAGGAATTGTGAGCAAGAGGGTGGGACATTCACCATATCTGTAGGAAAATTTTAGGATTATCATGTCTGTGTCCTTCATGGAACAAGGTGAAAGGAGTGGAATGAGGGTTTGCCAGCTCACTGCATACACACTGCTTTTTCCAAATATTGCATTTTTTTGCTCTCTTTTAGGTTTTTTACGAGTGGTAAAGTCTTTGATTATATTGGCATTAAGGTGCCCCCACTCTGACGGCTTTAGAGCCTTTTGATCACTCCACCTAGTGGCATATCACAGGGAGACACAATGAGTATGCCTACGGGTGTTCTTTTTCCATGAACCACCTTTTTCCGGCAAATTCCTCCAGTGTTGATACCTTTGTTGTTTTTGGGTCTGCAGGGAGAACCAAAGTTCTACGTAATATCATGGATGTCCTTTGACACTCCAGTTGAATTTATAATTGCATACTTCATGACACTGAAATGTTCTTATACCCTTCAACTAGCAAAAGTGGTAGGTGGTCAGATGGACACTTAAACGTTATTGAAACATAATAGAAAGATCAACAAGATCAAAAGCAAAGATGAGCATTACAGTAGTTGAGAGAGAGCAGTACAATAAAGAGACAAGGAGAGATCAGCATAACTTGCAGGCAGGAGAGATCAGCCAACACCAGCACATGCAACATGAGTGGGCAGGAACTATCTGCAGGCTGCAGTGAGCACATGGGATGCAAGGTTCTTCCTGAGATCCTTCCAGCAAAGCAGCAGAAGGCTCTGGAACTTTGCTAGTTTCCTAGCCTTCAGCACTTGATACTATTCAGTTTTTATTTTACATGAGATGTATTTCCACCAAAATGTTATTTTAGTTTAGCTCTTTTATGCTGTCAGACATCCAAATGAAATGCTTCGCTAAAGCTTGCTGTTGCTTGCTTTTATGTACGACCTGAAAATCTTTGTTTAGCATTCCACTGTAGCTAAAATTTGATTGTGCTGTTTGTGGGGGTGGAATGACAACTGACTCATTTTGTGTCAGGAAATTTTAGCTGCTCGTTCGTTTTTTTTTTTTTTCCCCCCCTCCTTTCCCCCTCCTTTTGTCATGTTTCTTTGGCCTCGTACAGTAATTAGTGATTCCATGTATTTTTTTCCCCATTTCCTGTCTCCTTTTGTGTTTTTCTTTTTTTTTTTTATATTCCTTCCTTTTCATGTGTCTCATTTTCACACAGGCTGCACAAGTTCAGTGGCGCTTAGATGAGAAGGTAGGGAACCCCACAGTGACCAGGGTGAGAAAGGGGGTTGGGTTGGGGAGTGATTCTCAGTGGAGGATGGTGGAATTTTGTGTGTGTCCTGGAGCAGTTGTTCCCAGTCCTCATTCAGGTAACCCCCTGTGTATGCTGGACCAAACATGTAATTAGTCTTGAATGAATGGCAGGATTTTGAATCATTAATATTAAAACCATTAGTTGTAGTCCTACTGTGACTTGCATTAGTCACAAAATAACTGTAGTTGCTAGTCAAAGTTAAATGTTGATAGATCTTTAACATTGAAAATGTTATTCATTTTAAATGGGTAATTAGTGAATATATGTTCCACTGTATTCATGCTGTTAAAATAATTACATAAATCACATTTATCAGTTTTTCATAATTTTTAGGTTTCGTTAACACTGATTAAAGCGAACATATTTTATTAGCACAACCGCACCTGTAAAAGTTGTCTTCATTGTGTGTTCCTCAACATTATGTTTATCTGCAAACTTAAACTGTACACATTTGAGTACTCTAACATGAATTATTTGTTAGTCCAAAAATCAAGAGGAAATTAACTGACAACTCACTGAGAACATATACCCCCATACACAGGGTGCTGCCTCCCAGGTTTGGGAACTGCTGTCCTGAAAGTGCATGTGGCCTCTGTAATCTTATACAAGTTCCGGGATGTCTTTCAATGCTCTTTTATACCAACAAAGTAAAAATTGTGTAGTGCTTTTAAAAATAAACTTTTGGGATACAATTGCACAACAAAAATTTTGGGACAGTTGGAAGTTTCAAAAAAAAATTTTTTTTTTTTTTTTTTTTTTTTTGTGTTCCTAGACAAAAAGGAAGGGTTTGAAAAGCATCCTGTTGGACACATGCAGTAGTGTATGCCTTGTTGTCAGACTAATGGCTGGTTTGTCTAGCATTTAACAGAACTTTTGCCTGGGTTAGGGGTTCAATTGCAGTTGAATTAATGTGTGTTTCTGTCAACAGTATATGGGATTATACCTTCCTCCATATACATGTACATATATATCTTTGTGTGTGTTTTTCCACAGGTCTAATGTCCAAGATTATCATTAGTGTCTGCATCATGATATAAGGTGTTGTGCTCTTTGTGTGTTATGTGCAATATTTACTGTTTCAGTGCCAGGAACAAGATGGTGGCAAAATGGTGCCCACAAAGGGCAAGGGTATAATCATCATTCTAATGCTAGTGATATTTACATGCAGTAATTCTAACTAGAAGCAGCTGCGCAGGAAATAAACTGGCATGTTGGGATGAAAAGATGTGACTAACTCTTTATTCTTTTCATTATCATTTATCGCAATTCAAACTGGCTCTCTTGCTTCATTCAGTCGGGTCACTCTGAAACAAGACTGTCACTCAAAGTGCTTGCTAAGGCTCTACCAGGCTTGAGCGTCCCCCCCCCAACATGTTTTCTGCATAGTGTGCGTTGTCTGTTTCTCTAACCCCAGTGTCCTTCGCTCTAACAGCTCCTAACCGCTGTCACCCTGCTATGCAGTAGATTAGGTGAACTCCCTGATTTTTTTTTTTTTTTTTTCCTTATTTCTTCTAAAGCCCTTTCCCAAGATACATCTACAGAATAGATATGCATATTTTACATTTGTAATTTATTTGCTTATTAGGAACCTTTCTGTAAAGCGACAGAATAGCATGGAGTTCCGTACCACAATATATGTACTCAATTTCATATAGGAGAAATGTGTTTATTTTAAACAGCTTTATCAAAGGCACAATGACAGTAACTCTTCTGTACATTCAGGTCTGTCTCTGTGAGCACCCAACCACCTGCTCCCACTGATTTTTATTATAAGGTGCACTGCTTCATGAATTAAGATCTGGCCTCTGCTGTTTTCTTGACTTAAGTTGTTAATGTCTTATGCATAAACTGTTAATATTCACTTTATCAAGATATTCGTATAAAATATGAAGTCCCTTCTCTGCCAGTGCTCATTGGCATGGCCCTACATGTGAGAATCTCTAGAGGTTAATTTGACAACTCAACCTGTTCCTTTAGGCATTTTATTGGATCAGTTCAGCTTCTTTTCATCTATCAGATCTTTGTGGTATTTCAGTACCATGATATGCAGCTCTCAGTGAGGCTGCAGCCTTTAAATAAAAGCTTTTTTTTTTTTTTTTTTTTTTTTCTCTCCCTGAGAGGAAACATGATTTTGAATAGTGTATAGAATAATGATACTCTGGGAACATGAATAAAAATGATGGCCTATTTATCAACTAGTGTACCCCTCACCTTCAGAACCTACCTTGAGTGAATGACGCAGTCAGCTGCTTGAGCTCAATCATCTAACAATAGGATGGAACCGAGGGGGCTGCATACTGCATCTAGCATTCCTGCTGGTTTATTGTGTGGGTTTGTGTGCTTTTGAGAGGGTGAATGAATGAGGCCTTGTTCTTTCTCTTTGTCACACTCTCCCTCACACTCCTATTTGTGCTGTTCAATGATCTCACGCTCTCGCCACCCCTTTTTTTTTTTTTTTTATATTAACAGGACCTCCAACAGGTCATGGTGTCTGGACCCAACCTAAATGAGACCAGCATTGTGTCTGGGGGATATGGGGGCACAGCTGAGGGGATCATCCCCACCAGCACCATCAAAGGTAACCCCTGCACCCAACCAGTACTTTGTGCATGACTGGCACAGGCATTTAATGTCACCCCCCCCCCCCCCCCCCCCATCTGTTTTTGTCATCAGCTGAGAACTATGCTTTGATATTTGTCAGCAACGGTGAATTTGCATGCAATGTAGAGAATGGTCCCAAGAACCAAGTGACCCAATACTTGATGTGATAGATCTGCTTTGCAACAGCCTTTCTTGTGTCTTAGAATTGAGTTCTTGCTGGCTATTGTGACTGAATACTGTTCTTATTGGTCCTGTTCAGTGGCTTAACGTTGATTCCATTTTGTATTTTCACAAGCCCTGACATCTTCGTTACCAAACTATTGCAATTAAGGGGGCAGACACAAAGGAGCTTCTATTAAAAATTTTTTGTTTAAGGGCATTTGCAGAATGACTTGCAGCTTTTCCTCCAATATGAACAGGAACATGGAAAAACTTGTTTTTGAGTGAACAGTTTATGTTCTGTTAAGTTGTAAATACCACAGCTGTTAAGAAATGCATTCCAGCTTCATTGCTCGGCTTATGTGTATGAAATCTGCATGAATAAGGCTTGAGTGGGAAGTGCTTTTTGTTGGTGGGTCAGAATAATTTGTTAGCAGTTTTCATTCATTTACACTAGCTCTTTAGTGTTGCTCTTCATTCTTGCCACTTCACATGCTGTATGGTTTTTCACACCAACTTTGGCTTACAGTCTGGATTCTCCAAAAACCCATGTAACGCAGAACTAAATCCTTGACAGGTGCCTTGCCCTAGGAGGTCATGGCAGGCTGGTAATATTACCCAAGGCAGGCTAATCTTTCTAACTTGCTTCCTTATAAACAGCTTTGTGCTACTCTGGCTTTTCACTGCCAATCCTTATGAATCAAAACTGCTGTTCAACAGAAATCCTTCCAAATAAGTACGAAAATCCAAAATATAAGCAAAATATCTTTCCATATGCTTAAATACACTTCAGTTATTGGAAAATAAATTATCGCTTTTGAATGATATGGCAGTTGACAGCATTAAAGCTATTTGCATGTACTGCATAAAAGTTCTAATAATTAATGTATGCAGATATCCCTTGTTATACAGCCCTAATTCATTCCTGAAAACAGCTTGTATGCCATGTCTGTAAATGAGGAGGTCCTTTTATTTTAAATGGGGCGGGGTGTCTTCCTGGACTTCACAAACATGCTCAAATATTTCCATAAACACCCTCTAAACATTTAGAACTGTCTCAAGAAATAGTAATTTGAACGCTAGGATGATGTCATGTTAAATATAAAGGAAGTTAAACACTAAATTAGGACAGGAATTTTATTTATTACACAGTAAGTAGTTGTAAACATACGAACGACACATACTGTATTTACATTTATTAACACTTTTCTCTGAGAGCAATACACAGAGTGCATTACATCAACAGGAAGACAGATGTGGATGTGTGCTTTTTTATAGTACAGTCAATTTGCCACATACTACACCCTAAAACAGTATATATTACATGAGTACCTGCATATAGGCTTTTCCATTATTATACAAATTATTAAAAATTAACAAAAACATGTACATGTTTATTGAGCACTTACTAGATCAGGGGAGAAGTAAATCTGAAAGATAAGAGGTTTGAGACCCCTCTTAAATGTCAAGGAAAACTTTTTATTTAAAATTTAATGAAACAACTTGGAAAAACAAGGCAAAATTAAGAACAGGTTATTATACATTGTTAAAGTTTGTGGCTCATTGGCTTTTGACTTGTATGTCAGGGTACTCATCAGGGAAAAGTCTGCCTGGAACATGGAGAAAAATGTACATAATACCGGGAGCAGTCGGTTTGTATACTGAACGTGGGTAAACTTTTCTAGTGTTGCTATGCTGAAAAACTGTAAACCGGGAGTCTGTATACTGGGGTATACCTATATCTTAAAATACTTTAAAATATAACTTATTTTGGATTAGATTTTCTTTTTTCAATAACTTGTACATTTCATTAGAATAATTTGTTACAGTCTCTACAGGACTGTAACCCTTCCCTCCCAATCGTTGCTAACAGACTCCCTGCGGCAATGCCTTTTCCTTAGGCCCTGCCGTGAGGTACAACCCAGGATTTCTGGGCGCCAGACGTATCCCGGCCCCTGGACAAGGTTCCTCCTCTCACCTAGTCTCCTAGATTGATCACTCTCAATTTTCTAAATTCACTCCCTCCTCCTGTCACTGATTGCCTGCAGAATGGGTGATGCTCTCCTGTCATCTCTTGCCTATCCAGAGGAAATAGTTTTGGTTTTTCATGTTCTGTGGGTTCCTATGGTCAACGTTCTATACTTCTTCATTCTGTTGGTTGCTAATGCCAGTTCGTCCACCAGTGTTCCACTTGCTGATTTGGGTTCTGTCTTTTGGATGATGGCTGCATTCAGACACAGCCAGTTGATCTTCTGCATATTCAAACAAAGGCCATGTTTAAAATATTATTGTATTATCAGCTTTGTCAGTAGTATATGAGTGCCACTGATATTTTCCATCATGTCTTATCTTATTGATGATGCGGTAGAGTGTATGTTTGTACATGTGGGATGAAATGGTTTGAAATTTCATTTCTGATCTTCAGCTGTTTTGCTTGGTGTCAATTTGACATCAGATGAGGGTTTCTTGTTCTGTGGCTGTTTGTATGCCATTTTCACAAGTTCATTCTCATGCCTATTTTCCATCTCTTTCATGTTTTTGCCTTCATCCACTCCCCTGTCATCCTTTCTTTTTGGACCTTTCATTCCTCTTCCAACTCAACCTCAATTTTTACCCTTCCATTTCCCTTTTTTGTTTTACTGTACACCATTGGTTCAACCTCACTGTTGTCCCACACCTCCCCTACAAACTTTCCCTCAAACTCCCATCACATCCACAACAATTACCCACAACAAACACCCAACTATACCCTTCCAGACCTGCGTATGAAATCCAGGGGGATTATCGTACCCCCAAGTCGGTCTGCAGCCAGCTGTATAGCCAGCCAGTCACAGGACTTCCCAGGTACTGCAGCACTAACCCCTCTCTCTCCTCCACTGATGCAGATCCTGTCACTCAATATCATACCCTACATCTTACTGTATGGATATGTGTTAGTGATGGTGAGCTGTGGGAAAGATGTAGGCAGGCTTCTGGCCTGGGGTCTTCTCTCTTTGAGTCTGTGTGTGTACATGTGCGTGGGAACAAGGGACATGGTCCCAGCTGGATGCCATCAGGGAAACATGCCACCGTGTTCTTTTGGATGATAACCAGAGATGACAAATGAGGGTTGTGAACCTTGCTAGACAACTGATGATGTGCATGTGTCATGTGCGTGAGTGTGTTGACATGGTGAGCATGTGGACAAGGGAATGTGCATGCACTTGTTCAGCGTTCAGCAATGTGATCAGCATGATCTCTCTGTAATACACCCCCCCTCCAGGTCCCAATGTACATAGCAGTGGAAGCGGCTCATCGGTCACAGCGGAAGAGGCCACACGGGGAGTAGCGGTGGAAAAGTTTGATATTGTCAAGAAATGGGGGCTGAACACTTATAAGGTATAGACAATTCTCAGTGTAATTGAGGAGTCTTATGTGCTTATTGCCCATATTCGTATAAGGTCTAATTTTTCTGGTCACATTTTAGTTGCTTATATTAAAAAGAATGTCAGTTTTTGGGATTGCTCTCTCCTCACTTTTCCCCACACTTAGCTCTCTTTACTCCTGACCTGTACCAGACTGTGCGACTTTCCCATTTTTTTCCTGTGCCACAATCTGCCTCCAGATCTGTCTTTTCAAAATCACTGCTGTTTTTTTTTTCTTTCTTTCTTATATCCACTGCTTCCATGTTACCCTGACCCTTCCTGTCTGCAGTGCACAAAGCAGATGATATCTGAGCGCTTTGGGCGGGGCTCACGAACAGTGGACCTGGAACTGGAAGCGCAGATTGATGTGTTGCGGGACACCAAGCGCAAGTATGAGAATGTGCTGCGACTGGCGCGAGCGCTCACCAACCACTTCTACAGCATGGTGCAGACACAGCACGCCCTGGGTGATATTTTTGCCGACCTCAGCCAGAAGTCGCCTGAGCTCAGGGTAACTCATTGGCCTTCCTTTCACCTCACTCATCCTGTATCCCTGTCTGCAGTGCCAAGCACTGGAATGTGTCCTGCAATGCATTAGTTGCAGAGCACCCTAAATGTAGTATGGAAAATGGAAGTACATGAACTTGCAGGTTACTTATGCAGAAGGACTTGGGGCCAAATGATGCAAACATTATCAGTTGCAATCATTACATTACTGCTTTAACCTTCATTTGTAATATTAAAGAAACACAAAATGAGGAGTAAAAACACTACATGAATCTCTGCCTACAGTAAATGGATGTGGTAGCATATAGTGCAGTGGTTAGAACTGCTGCCTTGTACTTGAAGGTTTGAATCCCACCTTCTGTTTCTTGTACCCTTGAGCAAGGCAATAATCCTACATTGCTCCAGTCAAAATTGTCCATCTGTATAAATTCATAAAAATTGTAGGTAGCCTAACATTTCTGCTTTGAAGAAATGAAAATATTTAAATATATGTATGTATCTGATAGCATAATGGTTAGAGCTGCTGTCTTTAGATACAAAAGTCACAGGTTTGAGTCTCACCTCCAGCTGTAGTATGTTTGAGAAAGATGCTCATCCTAAATTGCTCCAGTAAAATTGGCCAGCTCTATAAATGGGTAAATGACTGTAAATAGCTTAACATTGTAAGTCGCTTTTTGGAAAAGCATCAGCTAATAAATGTAAATATGTTCCTTCTAGGATGAGTTTGGATACAATGCTGAGACACAGAAGCTGTTGTGTAAGAATGGGGAGACCCTGCTGGGTGCCATCAACTTCTTTGTCTCCAGTATCAACACACTGGTAAACAAAACCATGGAAGACACTCTCATGACCATCAAGATGTACGAGAATGCAAGGTAACCACCAAACCCCCCTGCCAACCAGTAGTAGCAGTGGTGGTCAGTATTTATTCTTTCAATTGCTATAGCAGTTAGTTCCATTTTTTTTAAAAGTTTTATTTAAATGTACTCTCAACTAATATACAGATATGTGGTCTTGTACAATGGAAAAACTGTTAGAATAGTTTATGATATATATTTATGTTCAACAGGGTTATTATTCAGTACAACAGAATTTTGTCTGTGGTGATTTTACTTCCACAATAGATATTTTATTTGCTTACTGTGTTTTTTAATCTGCAAAGCACTGACAGAATGCTTCTTGTATATGTACTTCCTTATCATATTGACAGTTTCAATCAGTTACAACCCTTGTTTAGGAAAATAAAATACCATAGCTGAGATAGCAGCTGTTATTGAATAAACTCAGACTGTTCTCTGAAGGAACTCGGTGTTAAATGACTTACAATGATTTACCCATTTACCAGCATTGTAATTCTTACTCAAGCAATTAAAGTACCTTGCTCAAAGGTACTGTAGTAGGAGAGGCATTTTGAGCTGTGTTCTTTATAGTCTTGTAGGAATAAATGAATGAAACTGCTTACTCAATTATTCAGCCATTTAAACTGCTTTTGTAACATGAATACCCATACACACTTTAAAGTCTTGAAATTAAATTGTCATCTAGCATCATACATCCGTTAGTAATGCTACGCAGGTGCTATAATGGCATAGTGTCCATGTGCTTTGAACAGTGAAAAGTATAACTAGTGGTCTTATTCTGGACATCGTAAACATTGGTGAGCTACATTATTAACATTTCTCCATCTAGATTGTGACCTGTCTTATATGCATCCAAGGTAGGCTACACAACCCTGCGTTGGACAGAGTCCAATTGATAATGATACAATTAAAATACAATGTTAAAGGACAAATTATAAATAGTCATTACTATAAAATGCTTGTTAGTGTCTTGCATAAAGAGCGTGTGTGTATATGTAATATGCATATACTTACGTTTTAAGAAATAATGGTAAATGCAATATGGGAATTTGCTTAACAGGTTTATTTCATGTAAGGAATTAATCTTTTTTTGAGGAATGTAAAAATCTACTGGGGTGTATCACTAAAATAATAAATGTCCAGCTGACTAATTGTAGTGATAAGCAGTTGTAGGTATGAACAACCAAGGGGTGCTTGGTTGCAGGGTTGAAACACCTCTAGAAAGACAGAAGCTCATAATTTTATTCTAAAGAGGTGTATTGCAAATACCTTTGAGAAAGTTTTTAAGGTTAGTAAGTAGGTCCATTGGTAAGATATTAGTTGGGGGCACAAAACACTTGTTTAGTGACTTCCCAATCTCTGTCAGGCTGGAGTTTGATGCCTACCGTGCAGATCTGGAGGAGCTGAACATGGGCCCAAGAGATGCTGTTACCCTGGCCCGCATTGAGACAGCGCAACAACAATACCAGGTTCACAAGGACAAATATGAAAGACTGCGAAGTGATGTCACTGTCAAGCTCAAGTTCTTGGAGGAGAACAAGGTACTCACAACATACATCACATTTTTCTTTCACATATCTGTGTTGTATACAAGGTGTTTAGAAATGCTCCATTTAATTACTGGTGTCATTGGTAGCTGGAGTTAAATTAGTTTAATCTGGGGTCATGGGGTTTTTTTTGGTCTTTCAGCATCAGACACCCTTGTGCAGATGCCTTGACAAGGGTTCATGAGACCCTGGCCTGCATCTAGGTAACACTGCCTTAAACCCATGGCTTGTATCTCCTGATCCCCAGGCATGTAAATACTCTCTCTGTAGCCTCAGTAACTTTTATGGCCTTTCTTCTCTAGCTCCCTGTGATACCCTATGCAAATCGCCTGCAACTTTTCTCGATGGACACACCTTGCCCCAAGCGGCTCTGCTAGTTTTTCATACTTTGCCATCTTTTTTTGTTAGCCTTTTCTATCCATTCTTTCCAAGGAATTGTAAGCTCTTGCAGCGTGACTCAGAGATGTGACTGTGATAGCGGCCAGAAACCTTAGCTACCTTCCTCAAGTCAAACATCATCCTCAAGTCTCATTGTCACCAGGGGTCCTGAACTGACACTGGAAGCTGATTCTGCCCTTTCATCTTCCTTGAAAATTCCATGGTCTGCAATTTACTATCCCCACACAGATACTCTGCTGTTGCCTTGGGCATCTGGCTGTAGTAGTTCTCACTCAGTACTCTTGGGCACCTGTTGAAGACATGTTCCAGTACTTGCTAGGACCACCTTTGGCAGCAATTATGACTGTCTTTCTATCTAAGCCTCTGTCAGTATTGCTCATCTTGACACTGGAATTTTTTC
This sequence comes from Scleropages formosus, assembly GCF_900964775.1. Taxonomy (NCBI): domain Eukaryota; kingdom Metazoa; phylum Chordata; class Actinopteri; order Osteoglossiformes; family Osteoglossidae; genus Scleropages; species Scleropages formosus. The sequence continues at coordinate 23,820,182 of NC_041809.1, forward strand.
CCTTTCTTTTTGGCAAAATTGCTTAAGCTCTATCCTGTTAGATGGGGACCTTTTTGAAATTCAGGCTTTTTTTTTTTTTTTGGTGGAAGTTATTCCAAAAATTTTCTGTTGGATTGAGGTCTGGAGTTTGAATGGCTCACTCTAGGACATTAACCCTTTTCATTTTAAGCGATTCCATTGTGACATTTGTTGTATGATTCGAGTCGTCCTGCTGGAAGCTGAATAGTCTTCCAAATGTCAGTCCTCTTGTGGACTGAAGTGTGTTTTCTTCCAAAATGTTTCTGTATTTAATGTAATTTCTCAGTCCCTGCTGCAGAGAAGCATCTCCAAAGCATGATTCTGCAGCCACCATGCTTCATTCTTTGGGACGGTGTTCTCAGTGTGATGTGCTGTTAGGTTTGCACCATACAGTACTTACATTTACATTTATTCACTTAACGGACACTTTTCTCCAAAGTGACGTACATTTCGGCGAAAAAACACATTTGTGCATTACATTAGGAGAAAGATGTACTGTAGCTGCAGATGTGATTCTTAAGTAAACCTAGTTTACCTTCCATTTGATGCACCGATGTTTGCTTGAGTAGGTGCATAAAACACAGGATAGATGAATCCTGATAACCCTTACATACAATACAAGAGTAGTGGGTGTGTAAAGGCTTATCTGGGGATGATCATAAAGTTATGATGCATGAACATTTATACCATACACAAGCTGGAGAGATCTTGGGCGAAGTGACTCTGGAAAAGGTGAGCTTTCAGACCCTTCTTGAATGTAGACAGAGTTTCTGCAGTTATGAGTGAGGGGGGAGGTCATTCCAGCACAACGGAGCCAGAACAAAGAACCTCTGTGCTTTACTTTTCGTGCGCGGGACCACCAAGCGAGCGGAAGTAGACGAGCGAAGGGGTTTGGCTGAGGTGTAGTGGTTGATCAAGTCTTGTAAATAGCTGGGAGCAGTTGTATTGATGCATTTGTAGACAATAGCCAGGGTCTTGAATTTGATCTGGGCAGCTATAGGAAGCCAGTGCAGAAAAATGAGTAGAGGAAATACATGGGACCGCTTTGGCAAATCAAACAACTCGTGCAGCAGTGTTCTGTATCAGCTACAGAGGTTTAATGGCAGTAGCGGGAAGGCCACACAGCAGAGTTGCAGTAGTCCAGATGGGATGTCACCATGGCCTGGACAAGTAGTTGGGCAGTCAGTTGGAGGTAGGGACGGATCCTGTGAAAATTATGCAGGATGTAGCTGCAGGACCGGGTTGTGGCTTCGATGTGCTGAGAAAGGTGGACTTGAGTCACTCCCAGACTCTGGAGGTAGGCAAAATGAGTGAGTTGTCCAGTTTAATCGATAGATCGTGACAGGAGGACAGGCCAGCTAGGAGGTGAAGAATCTCTGTTTTGGAGAGGTTGAGTTGGAGGTGGTGGTCAGACATCCACGCAGAGGTGTCCAACAGGCAGGCAGCAATGTGTGCAGAAATGTCTGACACTCCAGGTGGAAAGGAGAGGAAGAGCTGGGGATCATCATGCTTAACACCAAACCCCAAAATGTCCATTTTAGTCTTGTCAGACCATAGAATCTTTTGCCAAATTGAGTTTCTCCCATGCCTTTGCAAAAACTCCAGAGTTGATTTCTTTAAAAGTAATGTGTGTCAAAGCAATGGGGTAAATATTTATCCATGCAATTATTTTCTGTTTTTGTTAATATAATAAAATATTGATTAGATATGGAATTTTTTTTTTTTTTTTTTTTTTTTAAAAAAAAAAAAAAAAACCCACTTTGACATTAAAATACTTTTTATATGGGGGGAGGGGAATTCATGGATGTGAATACTTTTTACGAGGCTTTACTGGCTTCTCATGAATATTTGAATTACAAATTTTTGAAGGCACAAATGTCTTTGTTTTACTGTTAATTGCACTTCACTGATTTAATGAGGTGTCTGTGCAGGAAACGCAACCCGTGTTTATGCTTTTCTGTGATAGTGATTTTAGTAGTGAAAGTGATTTTGGATTTATGAATAAATTGAATTATAAGCTGAGGAGCCAGTGTTCTCTCTGACTGAATTATATTTTATTGTTAAATTTAAGCCTGTCAGTCTGTGTGTTTGGACTTACTGATTTACCACTGGTTGAACTGTGGTGGTGTTTTCCCTCTGCAGGTGAAGGTAATGCACAAACAGCTGCTGCTGTTCCACAATGCCATCTCTGCCTACTTTGCTGGAAACCAACAGCAGCTGGAGCAGACCCTAAAGCAGTTTAATATCAAGCTGAAACCCCCTGGGTCAGACACACCTTCCTGGCTGGAGGAACAGTGAAGATCGTCCCCACCTCCCACCCTGGCTGACCACTGTCCCACATCTCTCAACCCTGCTTCTCCTCCCTCCACCCACTTCCATTCTAAGTCCCTGGCCTGCAGCCAACTGTGCAAATGGACAGATGTGAATAAAAAACGATGCTGACCAAATGGCCAGCAGTGGCTGAAATAAGAGAGACCGGTGGTGTTCTTAAATGGAGTAAGAGAGGGATGAGCACTTTTTTAGATCCATCCCTGCCTGTTTCTTTTTCTTCCTTTTATGTCATTCTCATGCCCTTCCTCCCTGAAGTACAGTCTTTCTCCTTCTGGTCAGGAGACCCATGGATGTTGTAGTCACTTAGACATTAATGTTCCCTCCAAACGTAGCATTTCTTTTAATATCCACAACATTTCAAACTAAGTAATTGGAGAAATATGGCATCTTTTAGGAATCCAGTGACCTGCTGGATGCTGGAGAACCCTGTTGCCCTGGACTCTGCAAATGCTCATTCCTGTTACTTCAAACCACAAAGGAGATGGTGACCAACCAAGGATGAGGAAATGCACTGTTTACAGATGCTGTTTCTCCTATGTAATATATGGTTCTTTATGTAGAGCTTCTTCTGTTGGCTAGGGTTGATATCTATATACTATGTCTACAGAGGTTTTTTAAAAAAGGAAAACTTCAGGTACTTTTAAACCTTGACTGAGGAGGGTGACATTGAAGCTTAAAGGTATCAGACATACAATCAGAAATCAAGACCTTGGGGTGTAGGGTGCAGTGAGCATGAATTTCTCTCTTTCAGAGAACAACCAGTTTCCTTCTATTTATTGATTTAACTTATTTTTTTTTCTTAATGCAAACAATCATGTGTTGATACTTTAAAGTGAAATGTGGACTATTTAATTACATCTTGGTATGGATTCCTGTATCATTCATGGAATCAAGAGCTTGAAGATTCCCCACCCCATCCCAAACATGAACAGATGCTTGAGTTTCAGGTACAGCTTGAAGGCATAGCCATCAAGGTCCAAGGTTCTGTGTGTTTACATGTGTATGCAGATCTGAATGACACCCATGTTCTTTTACATTGAAGATAGAAGGAAAGTTTAATATATACCAGGAATTTCAAATTCCTGTCTGGAAAATGGCTTGTAATTTGTAAAAATTGAACAGTTTTGAATGTGTTGGATTAATTCTTTCATGAGAGGAGTGAAACATTTCTCATTCCTGCCATTTCTTTGAGCTGCTTTAAATGCTAGTATGGCTGGGCTTTTTTTTCTGTCAAAAGTTAATTTCTTTTGTCTTACCTTGATGATTGCATTGCTTCCTGTCAGTATGACAACAGAGGGTTAAATACGGTAACTTATCAGAAAGGTCCTTATTGTCTACTGACTGTTCCTTTGTTAAAGGAAAAGAACATACTGATGCATTACCATCTACATACACTTATGAGCTTAATGCATCTGTGTACCCCCCCAATACCTGAGACCTCTCTTCCCCTTTCTTTCTCTGTCCCAGAAAACACATATTGTGAAAACAATATACTGAATTAATGATTTCTATAATTAAGAAAGGCCACAACTCACAAGGTTTAACAAAGTATAACTGATTTCATGTCACTAATTGATTTTTAGTCAAATGAAATGTGAAAATGTTTATATCATTTGCATACAATCTATTTTTAGGCTGCCCTGTGATTGTGTAGTGAGTGAATGAATGACTGTATATATCTAATGATATTTAAGATGGAAAAAATTAAACCAGTGTCTTTGGTTCATCTGAGTATCTGCCATTACTCCTCACTTTGGCCGGATTTCTAGAAATTAGGCAATCTTCTAAAATGCATAGCAGAATTAAAACCACTTTTTCCAAAAACCTGTGTTATAGTGTAGTATATTGAGATGTTTTCAAATGTGATTATTGCTAGGAAGTGCTCTGATTTCCCTCCTCCCATATTTCAATCCTCAGAACATGCTCTAACCTTGTCATGGTATAATGAATCCCCATGTCTGACATGTTGCCTACAACTCAGTGCTGCTGTTGACAACAGAATTGGGCATTTTGTCATTATATTACATAATTCACTTTGGTGGGATGTCTGTGCAAGGAAGTTGAAACCCAAAATTAACATTATGCACAATGTAAAGTATGGGAGTTCAGCACTTAGTGTTTACAGTATATTTATGGATTCTGAATCTATTATACTTTGATCTTCTGACACGGGCATTTTGGGAAAATACATGTAAAAGGATTTGGTCTAAACAAAGGTTTCTTAACTTGGGGTTCATGGAACCCTGTGACTCTGAAGTACAGAAAATAATGAAAATATTGAATTTTATTCTAAAAGAATGCTAAATAAAAATTAAAACTATCTGAAAATTGTGTACGAAAGTAATTTTCAGTGCAATGAATTGAGTGCTGTATTTTCTCATTTTATTTCTGGAGATTTTTCTAGGATGGGTTTTTAGCACTTGTTAGAGACAGGGTTTGTGGTCTGGAGAAGTTTAAGAAACTCAGTTTATCTCCAGGACCTCTAAACATTAGTTAACATTACATGCAATAATTTCTGTCAGCTGTTCACCTCAATACTGCAGAGCATTTGTGGTATGAACTCTAGGAGGCAGTTCGCAAACTAAAATGTAACGTCAAGCTCTGAATTAACAGATGCAACTTTTTTTTTTTTAAAAAAAAGAATGATTAAAAAAGAGGGGGGATGCGGTGGCGCAGTGGGTTGGACCACAGTCCTGCTCTCCGGTGGGTCTGGGGTTCGAGTCCCACTTGGGGTGCCCTGCGACAGATGGCGTCCCATCCTGGGTGTGTCCCCTCCCCCTCCGGCCTTACGCCCTGTGTTACCGGGTAGGCTCCGGTTCCCTGCGACCCCGTATGGGACAAGCGGCTCTGAAAATGTGTGTGTGTGTGTGTGTGTGTGTGTGTGATTAAAAAAGAACCCCCTTCAGAGCTACAAGGGCCACACATTACAGGACAGAGCTTTGCCATCCGTATGTAAAGTCTGCCAGAGGGATCTTTGCAAAATGCTGACGAGGGTGTGAGTAAATGACCCCATCTCACCTGAAAACTTCCTTGGCGTTACTGCATAATATTTAAGTATGATCAAATTGTTGTTCCTAATTGATCACCTAGTTGAATGCCTCCTTAGGGCTGGTATATTAATGTGTATTGCAACTACTCTTTGTGCTCCAGTGTTCTTGGCTCTCTATGTTCTGTATCTCTCCAGCTCTTAATGGGATCGGCAGAAGGGCACTGAGGATAGCCCCCAAACAGGCCAGCAGATCACACTCCGGTGTCCTCTCACCTTGACCTTCACACACTTATATCATTCTTTTCAATCTCTTTTAGTAGCATGCAGCCTTTCGCTTACTGAAACACAGTGTGTGGCTAGAACATAAAGTACCAGTATATTTAAATCCCAACGTGGGTTGGGGCTTTGTAATAGGCCCCATTATTAGGGCACCCAAAAAGTAGGAGTATTGAAACATGTTTTTAAAATATTTTTTCCATTGTTCAATTTGGAGCGATTCGGTTCAATTTATTTTTATAGAGCGCTAAACAAAGGCAGTTCATAATATTCAAGCAGTCTTTAACAAATGATTCTGTTTCTACTGCGCAGATCTTTGCCGACCTGCTGCTCGAGCCAAGGGGACAAAAGCCTGGATGGGGGGGGGCGGCTGCGCAGACGCAGCGCAGGTGAGTCGAACCCTGGACTGTGGGCGGGGCCTCAGGCAGCGCTAAAGGAGACCTGCTTTGCAGTGAATTTGTAGTCGTGCTTTTACCGGCAGTGATGGAGTTTGCGTGAAGAAATGGCCGCTTGCGGTTCGGTAAGTAAACCGAATTTCTCTGCGCGCGCGCGCTCGCTCTCATTCCGCGCGCGCGCGCTCGCTCTCATTCCGCGCGCAGCAGACCCCCGTTAGGCGCCGCGTTATTTGCGAGGTCGTTTTTCTTTCGCACCCGTTTTCCCGACCGGCAGTTTGCTCTGGAAAGCCTCGGGGCTCCAGGGGAACTTTGCGTGGCTACTTCATCATTTCACGTGTTTTGTGTGCTCAGTAACAGGACGCACATGAATGATCATGATGAGGCGAGAGGCGAAGAGAAGAGCTCAGAAAAAGAGTACATTCCTTAAAGTTCCTGTAACGACCGCGTTCCCATGTTTAGGCGGGAAGATTTGTTTATTGTAAATAGTTGCATTATGGGAAAAATGTGAAATGTAAGTGTGCGAACACTGGGTGGGGGCACATCTGGGGGTAATGATGGGGTGATGTGTTTGCCAGTGTGTTGAGGAGCCCCTGAGGGTGCTAAGTAGGATGGGAAGGCTGGCTTGAGCGGTGCAGGTCCTTGAAGAAACGCAAACGGGTTCTCGGAGCGAGAGCATCATTTCCCTGTGTGCCGGTGTTCTAATAAAACGTTCGACATGAACGCTGTCTGTGCCTCCTTCGCCCCAACCAAACCCACAGCACTGCAGGCCACGTTCCCTTACGTCACACATACCTTAAGGTTCTGAAAGGGAGGTAGCACAGCGAGTAAGTTAATGAATAGGGAATAGCTGAAGAATCTGAAGAGGGACAATGGATGGTGCAGATGGAGTGATGCTCCCTCAAAAACCATGTAGTGGTGCATCTGCTTCCCTACCTTCAACAGTGCATGTCTTACTCTGGTAAAGTCACGATGGCTGTGGTGTGGGATCCTCTGACTGCACTTGTTGCTTTATGGTGTAATTGGAGTAAGGCAAGTCATCTCTGCTTGGACCTGGTATGTGTCTTGTTGAAGGGGGGGACTTCAGACTGAATAGTCAAATTTCCTGCTTATCTTGGAGGGAGGCGAGGCTTCTGCACAATTACTAGTCCTGTCTGTCCTCCCAAAATTTGGAAGTCGTCGCAAATATGCAAAGCGGTGTAAGCTTTGACATCCTGCAATACATCAGACTCGAAGTTAACGCTCCAATATGGTGATGTCTGCACGTAGCTTTGAGAACGCTATCTGCACAGAGGTCACACTCGGTCCACTGTGTTCTGCATCACCCCTCACAGATAAACGTAGGTGAAGGCTGCTGTTTTGCCAACCCATGTACTGTGGCCCTTTCAGCTGACTGTGAGTCTACGCCCAGTCATCTTGACACAGGAGTTTAACAAGCTGCAGATAAACTGTCTCTCCTCCCCTTTGTTGCAGGATGTTTTCTGAAGAGAGGGGACTGCTCAGAGTGTAAAGGGGAGCAAGAAGACCAACAGAGCATTGCTTGGGTGGTCGATTTTGTTGTACTTGCCTTTTGGCATAGTTCTTTGCACGTGTTACTGTGGGGTGTCACTACTGGCAGGGGACACGGTTAGCGGTCCGCGGCCACGTTTCTATCCCGCTCTCTTCAGTTGGGTCTCGGCCTGCTGACATCCAGGCCATGGATGGCGATGTGGGATTCCTTAATGCACAGCCGGGGTGTCTCTCTCCTTCGCCGGGCAGACAAGGCTCGGGGCAGTTGCCTGTGCCGCAGCCACCCCCGCCACCTCCTCCTCCGCCGCCTCCTGGACCTCTTGCGGCAGACAATAGCTGCGATGGGGGCCATTTTGCCAGCACTGTTCGTCGGCAGTCCAGGATGCGCAGCTTCAACTGGGACACCCTCCCGCGACACAGAGTGCTAGGCAAGCGCAATGTGTGGACGGCGTGCCGCGCCCTGGAGGACTTCCAGCTTGACACCAAGCGTATTGAGGAACTGTTCAGCCGTAGAGAGGCCACGCAGTCTGAGGATGGCACGGGAAGCCTCAGGAAGAGCATGTGGGGGTCCTCACTGCCTTCTCTGTCAACGGAATGGGTGAGTGGACCCCCCCCCCCAATTGGCTTGGTCAGCGTGTTGCAGGTTAGGTGAGCTCTGACTGGTCAATTTCCCACAATGACCAGGAAAACGGGTGACAATGCAGGATATGTATGCTAATAGTAGCAGTTTATAACAAATTAATGTACTACATATGTCTGGGCCCAGCAGATAGTGTAGTTAAGTCTCACCTTGCAATCTGAAGGTCCATTCCTGCTGTACTACCTTTGATTGAGATACTTACCCTGAACTGATAAAGTAAGCATGCCATGCTTTATAAATGGATCAATAAGTGACCCATTGTAAATAGTGTCTCTAGCAGTGTAAGTCACCTTGGTGAATTAAGTGTGTGAGCTGATAACACTACATGGTATCCATTAGAAGTTGCTTTGGAGAAAAGCATTTACTAAATAAATACATGTAAATAATTGTAAAAGCTGGTCTGTCAGCTTAGACAAAGGTGTCAGTTAAATAAAGGTTAATAGTAAATTATTTGCATGCTGCCATGTCCTGCCAGTTTGTGTAAAGGCTGAAAGTGTGGCTTAATGAGCAGTGGAGCTCTTTTCAATGCCCATTTCCTGTTGTCATACTGTCTCCTGTGAGGTGGCAGTGACCACTCATCCTAGAATGTGACATGTCTTTGTTCTACCTTGTTTCACAGCTGTGAGTGGGCCTTGACATTCTGGATATCTGGAGCTTTGGCATTTAACTGTGTGTTGCTTTGTATGCTTTTGATTTCTGTAAAAGTCCATTTTAAAAAAGCCATGTTGCTGCACGTTTCCTAATTTTCAGGCAAAAGTTAAGCAACTGAACTCCTGCCTTGTTTACTCATAGGATAATTCTGGAAGGGGGAAGATATACAAATAATGTGCTGTTTTAATCACTTTATGTATTGGTTTGTGGAAATCCTTTGTGGGGATTGCCGTTTTTGTTGATATTAGTCACAAAACTAATTTTAAGTTGAAAAATATATTCACCATTCTGTGAAACACACACATGTTGCTGAATTGAACATCATTGTAGCAAATGCTAAATATGTCGTGCATTATATTCTTTTCTTCCCTGCAGATCTCCATTCTTAGTTCCAAACGGAGCATGAACATTGGGATTTTCCTGAAACAGTTCAAGAGGTAACAGCAAGTGTTCGGGCAATGGGGAGTAAGTCCAGATGGATAAAATATAGGCTTATATCAGAAGGTCAGACTATGGTCCTTGAGTGGCAGGTGACCCTCACGTCTACTGCAGCAAGTGAAAGCACATGGGGTTTCCCATACCCAGAAGAAAACCTGAGATTTCCTCAGTCACCCTTCTACATACCTGTTTCAGCTTTGAGATCAGTCTCTTGCTCATAATATCCAAGAAATTGCAATTATAGAAGCTATGGCACAAGGAGTTATCATTAACCTCAACTGGTAAATTTAAATTACTTTGTGCTTTGTACTTGAATCTGCAGTAGGATTAGATTCCATAAAACAAGAAAAAGCCTCTACAACCCATGTGCAGCTTCACACATCTCCTAATTTAGATTTACTTTGATCAGGGTAAACATGGCATTGCTTTCTGAAGCACTGTAGCATCTGAAATGATGACTAATCAATTCTAAATCTATGCTAATTTTTATGCTGTGCAGGCCAGTGAGGGATATGGTGAAGGACATCCGGCAAGGTAACTGGATGGCCTTTGGGACTGGAAAACTGAAGGAGCTGTGCAAGCTACTTCCTGAAGAGGAGGAGGTACATTGACTTCTGCTTTTGCTTTGTTTTAATCTGCATAATGAGCTTTTTCCTTCATTCGCTGTGCTACAGTCATGATTGGTCATAGTTTTTCAACTCCGTGTACCACTGTGTCAAAACATCAAAATCAAAAAAATGGCCTACATCATGGACTCTTTTACATATAAATATCAGTAAAGTGAAAGGATCTACATTTCAACTGAGTAGTCCCTTCAGAGAGGTACTGGTGTCAGATTGCATTGCGCTTGCCTACATTACATGTCATCTGTGAATTTGATGTATCTCTGATCTTTTTTGGATTTCAGGTGAAGGTGTTGCATGCATTTACTGGCAGTCTGTCCCAGCTTGCCGAAGCAGATCTGTTCATGACTATGTTGGTAAAGGTGCCGAAGTGAGTTTACTTTATCTTTATTATCATAATCATGGCCATAACATTACTTAAAAATCTCAACAGACAAATGAAATTACTTGATGTTTTGTACTTGAACAAAATGAATATGCTGTTGGTGACTTCCCATAATGGTGGCTTTGAACAATTGACTTATATGATTGAAAATGTGAACACCTGCTGATCAAAAATTCCACCTATGTTGCTTAACAAACATGTCTGAGCCTTGCTGTTGTGACTGGTGGGTTGAGTTTGTTGCTGGCTTTGGGTGCGACTCACTGTGATTACCATGGCTGATTACAGCTATGAGGAGCGGATCCATGTCATGGTCCTCAGGGAGGAATTCTTCCCTGTCATTGAAGACTTGAAGCAGGCCATTAGAACCATGACCATGGCTGCAAATGGTAAGATTTTCATTCTGGGGAATGAAACACTCAGGTTGTGACCCTAGAAACCAGTTTTTAAGCCAAGAGCTAGTTTTGTTTGTTGTCCAGCAAAGCAAACTGATTTGACATCAAACTGCTTTTGGGAAAATGTAACCCTGCTTGTTCATTCCAGACCATCTAATGTTTTTATTATTGTTACACAGCCCTTCACATTTGCATTTATCTCTTTAGCACTTGCACTGTGGTGTACTATTATCTTCCACTGACTACAGTTCACTTCATGAATTTTTTGTTCCTCCCTCCCCCAAACACTGATAGTATTTGTGTCCTTTACCAAATGTGTTTGTCCTATTCCCAGAACTGCTAGACTGCGATGATCTGCACTCTGTCATTCGCTTGGTCTTGAAGGCGGGCAACTATATGAATGCAGTGAGTGAAAGGACTGGGACTACTGGTTGTTTCTGTAGTAAGAGATCAGTTGCTGTGGTCCAGAAAATTTTGTATGCATAAAACTAAGCATGTGGGTCACATCTGTGATGCATTTAAAAAAAAAAAAAAAAAAATTACTTTGATGTTGACTGTAATATTGGAGTTTTATATTTGACAGGATTTTAATGTAAGCAAAAGTTAATACATGCATCATTGCATGTTTTTACAAGTTACATTTACATATTTAGCAGACACTTTTCTCCAAAGTGACTTCCAATTAACTCTGTGTAGTGTTATCAGCCCACACACCTTATTCATGAAGGTGACTTTCACCTCTAGATACACTTCTTACAATGGGTCACTCATCCATACATCAGTGCAACATGCTCTCTCCATCTCTCACACACTGTTAGGTTCAGTTACAAAATGCAGAAAAGCAATCTTAAAAAAAAAAAAGTCCCATCCTCCCCTATTCACTAAGTGCCTCTTCAATCCACAGTCATATTAAAAGTCAAACTGCTGCATGAAAAGTCATTTTAGAATATCCAAAGAATGCCATTCATCCCTTAAATGGTTGGTTTTTTTTTTTTTTTTTCCACTTCCTGATCAACAATGAAACACGTGATACTGCTACAAATGTGTGGAAAAAGCTGAATTGAGGACAACTTGTACTCCTGTTTTGGGTGTGTTATCCTGCCAGTTAACAGCTGGCTATGAAGAAGCAACGTGCTTTCCCTCTAACAGGCATAAATATAAAAAATGGAATGATTACAAGCTGGAAAATGTATTTTTGTAATTAAAATGTTTGGAACACAAGTCAATGTATGTGGGAGGATGTTGGTTGTTGCCCATTCCTTCATGGTCTGATTTTTAAACTGTTTTGGTACACAGGGTGGCTATGCAGGAAGTGCAATTGGCTTCAGGATGTCTTCCCTGCTGAAGCTGGTAGACACCAAGGCCAACAAGCCAGGCATGAATCTGATGCATTATGTGGCCATGGTAAGGTTCTGGAATTGTTGGCTGAGTTGTAAATAGCATGATAATGAATATCGTTCTCACTTCCTTGCGCCCCCCCCTTTTATATTTTTTATATTTAAAAAAACTTCAGCAAGCACAGGAGATCGATGTCTCTCTGCTGAAGTTCCCAGATCAGCTTCCTCATATTGGAGAAGCAGCAAGGTAAGCTTAGCAAAGGTGTCTATGTATTTAAATTGACTTTTATTTCTAAACATGCTCATAATGAGTCTAAAGCTGTAGTGCTGACTTTTTCAGCTTTTTTTGTGTGCTTCTGGATGATTAGTGAGCTTTGTCTGGACTTCAAAGCTGTCACTGAAAACACAGCTGACTTTTAGAAGTTTTTTTTTATATTTATAAACAGAACTGTTGTAGCTAAGATATGGTACATTTAGGCATTGATTACTTTTGTTTGTGAGAACTGTCATAAAGGCTTGCCCTGTCATTTGTGTTAGGATCAGTAAACAGGAAGTAGAGATGGATTTCCAGAAGGAGGCGGAAAAGGTTCTGGAGGCACAGCAGATCATCAGGCAACAGAAGGAGCTACAGGTGCAAATGGAGGGCTTCCTTAAGGTGTGTACCTAAGCAGTCAAGCTGTATCCTATGAAGTTGTTGATGATGTGTTGGGTCAGTGCAGTAAACTTTTAATTTTGATCTGCATTAAAGTATTGATTAATACAATGTGGTGATGGGTATGTGTCATTTATTTGGGCTGCCACAGAGAGCACAGTCTAAATTGGCTGAAGTGGAGGCCTCTCTCCAGACCCTGAGGTCAGTGAGCAATGCTGTGGCAGAATACTTCTGTGAGGACCCCACCCTCTTCAAACTGGATGAGTGCTGCTCCATCTTCCATTCCTTCTGTGAAAGGTTTGCACGTGCCCTGAAGGTGAGTCTGTACCCTGTAAGATCTTGAAGGGCTGTTCAGTTCTATTCAGCCATGACATTAACAGTTTGGATAACAGGAGCCTCATCTTACAAGATGCAGGGCCACCTGTTCCTTCCATTACAAAGAAGCAGAAAAGGAGTTGTAACTCTTTATAACCTTACAACTTTGGTATAATGGTTCCTAGAATTAGACTGCTCTAGTAAGCTACCTTTGGGTTATTTAGATTGACTGTATAACTGCTACAAACGCAAATTTTTCCTGCAGGAGAACCATGAACATCAGGCAGCAGAGGCTCGTAGGAGGCAGCAGGAGCGACAGCGCTCCATTGCCAAGCGCCGTTCCACAGCCACCTGCTCTGGCACAGACAAGGATGTGGACGGTATGGCCCTGGAAGCCCTTCTGCACAGCTTCTTGACCAACCAAGGATCTCGTAAGAAAGCAGGGCAGCACTCACAGCCTGTGGTCAGCAGCCTGAAAGAGTTCTGTGAGGTAGAGATGACTGCTGATAACCGGGAGGCATGGCTTAGCAAGTGGTGTTCAACCCAGGATCTAGCAGATGGACAGCATACTGGAGATACAAGTGAAAAGTGGAGAGTGAGTACAGGACAAGAGAGATTGTCCTCTATTAATGACAAGCTGACCCCTAAATGTCGTGACCCACGGGGTCAGGGTTTGCTGCCCAGGAGGAATGGCAATATGCCCACCTCTTTCTCTTTGGTGGAGGGGGAAGAGGAAGTGGAAGAAAATGTAGAGGAGTGTTTTTGGATGAGGGAGACCCCTAGCAAGACATCACACCACCCTGGGCCAAGCAGCTTGTTTCTTGAAGGCTCACCCCTTTGTACCTCAAGATCTCCCCATGGAACTGTCCTTTTTCCACTTTCCCATCACCAGCAGGAAGACAACAGCCCTAGGACCATCCTCAGTCCCTATCCATCCCCCAAAATCACTCCTAGATCTGCCCGACGCCACACCATTGCTATGACACTTTCGCCTTCCTGGGCCTACATTGATGAGCACCATAACCTATCAGCAATACCTTGTACCCCAGTTCGAGACAAGTCCCCTCCCCTGACACTTGTGGGGGAAAATAAGTCTGCGGATAGTCTCTTGTCTGTCACTGCAGTGGATTCCCCCTTGAGCCCCCCTACATTATTTCCAACCAGTGATGTCAACCAAGGGGGCCTTCCAGTGGATGTGGCAGTCTTGTCCAACCCCCAGGTTGAGGGTGGTGCCACAGAGACTCTGCCCAGTTCCCGCCTGGGCCACTTATTCCATAGACGCTCAAAACCACAAGTTCCAAGGACAGAGCGGCAGGAAAGCTCAGCCTTCATTTCCTTCTTCAGGCGCCTTGGAGAGCGAGGAAGCCGCCATGGTGATGGTGAGCTGGATTCCTGTGGCACTGATTTCTGAAGGATTGTGTAGGTTGTAGACCATAATTATCCCCCCAACTGCTTTTGTTTTAACTCTTGTGGTTTGGAATGATTTTATTAAAACCAGGGAAAACTGGACTCTGGTTTTATTAATCAGCGAATCATGTGGGAGGACATAACTGGATAGTTTTTACTATTGGTGAAGGTACCCAAACCATTCCGACTCCTTATTTAGACAGTTTTTAGAATATATTGATACAGCGTAGTTTACAGGGCACAAACTCATTTTTCCATGGATTCAAATTTATATCTCAGGTTGAAATTCCTGTTCATTACATTGTTCTTCATGTATTTCTTTTTGTGATGCGGTCAAAAATTGTTTTATATATGTATGCACAGATTTAAAAAAAAATAAAAGTGGTTTTCACCAATCTTTCAACTTAAATGGTTTTGTTACATGAAATCCCATTGAGTAAAATTTACACTTTGAAGGCTATAACATTTTTTTTGGTCAAATTCAGAAGCAGTATTAATTGGAACCCATTAAGTTGTGAATGAATCGTCTTATTTGGTGTAGCTCTTCATATGGAAGAGTGAGCCTGGAGCACGCGGTGGCCATCACTGCTTTAAATACGGGTGGGGGCCTGTGACCACTTCGGTGAACATCTGACCCGGACTTGTGACCACAGCTCAAGTGCACCTACTGGTGCAAAAATCTTGGAGGTGCAGCCAGTCAGCTGCTTAAGGAGGAGCTTCTGCTCCTGTGTGATGAGTTAACAGAGTACCGGCAGAGAACGTGGTCGTCCAGACAAGGCCTGTTTTCATTCTGCCTCATCCATTATTTCTCGTCCAAGGCAGATGAAGGCTGCTCTGTTTCCTTGGCTCCTGTTGTAAGCAATGGGGCTGGAAAGAGGACCAGACTTTTTTCCCAGTTGCCTAGGAAGTGGTGTTTATTTACAAGCCTGATCTCATTCAGGCTGGTGCCACAGTGAAATAATATCCTCTGAAACAACTGGCACCATAGAACCTAATCATCCCTGCCCAGATCTCTCTCTTACACACACACACACACACACACACACACACACACACACACACACACACACACACTTTAAGCAGAAGCCAAAGTGTTACTTCTGGGTAGCTACTGAAAGTACTGTCTTCCTGTTTTCCAGCAATATGGCCATGGCCACTTCATAACCCATGTCATTGTTACCATACTGTGGGGCTTCCATTCCTATGCTCTACCATGTTTGTCAAAATTAAATTTTGTGTTCAAATGCATTCCTCCCGGGGGGGCAGTACTCAATATTAAAGTGTGTTGTTAATGATGCAGAACTGTCCATGCTGGTAGACCACAGTTTCTCCAGCACCCGAGGGGTTGAGTAGCCTCTTGTTAAGAGCTCTCATACCCCATGGGATAGAGGTGTGTGTGTGTGTGTGGAGACTGGTGATGAGAGGAGGAATAGGATCTGGGAAGGAGATTGGGGGGGTGGAGCAGGCATGAGGATGGAGCACAAAGGCTCTCAAAGAGAGGGAAAGGGTGGAACTCGGATGAGAAGGAATGTGAAGTGTTCTCTAAACTGAATAGGAGACTCGAAAACCGTCTCTGCACAAGTGGACGTCCATTCACAGGGAGCCCCACAAGAACCGGGAGCTGGTGCTGCACCCTTACACCTGCCACAGGGTAAGCCCTCTTCGGCCTATTCGCCTCAACTGCTTGTGGGGAAACGGCCAGGGGCGGAGGTCAGAGATCAGTACTCTAGCCTCGAACAGTTTCTTAAGTTAATGGCCTGACTTTGTGTGACTCACAAGTACGAAATAAGATGTTTTCTCGCATCTAAAACAAGCAGAAATATAAATTCATTAGTCATACCTACACAGTTTGTATAATTTATCAGTGTAAAAAGTAAAAGGAATGTACAAAATAATTTTGAGAGAATAAAGGATTGAAAAAAGCTTTTGAGTAACACTACAGGTAAGAGCTGTAGTAGTGTCGTCGTAATGGACAATAGTAAGACATACAGTGTATAAAGTATGCAATCAATGTCTTGTTAATGTGTTGTACTGTATTAATCGGAAAAAAAAAAAACTAAGTATCTTCACAATTTGTAATTTTTTTTCAAGCTGTGGCGTTTAAAACGCAGGCACAACCAGAATTACACCACAATTACGCGGGTAAGTTGCGGCATGTAAAACGTGGTTGCTTACTGCCAGTATGTAATTTGAAGTGAAAAGTATGCAAGACCTTTAATGTAATGAGTTACTCCGCAAAACGCGAGCTTCCTAAATGAAATGTGGAAAAGAACAGATGAAACCAATAACAAAACAGAAGCTTGATGTCACAAGACAAAGTTTTCCGCGTAACACTGTTTTAGTCGTTCCTGTGGCCTTAAATATGAGTGAATTACGTCACCGTCGAATGCTGTAGGTGAGCTTCCAGGTTCGGCCACCAGGGGGCAGATGGCGGCTGACTCGGCATTTTATAACTTATAAAATGCGCGAGGGAAACGTTTCCTGCTTTACTTCCAGAGCTGATCATTTCCCTCCTAATCGGGATTCAGGCTGTATGAAATTTATTTGAATTTAATTCATCTTTGCGACAGTTAAACCACTAGTGTTTTTTAATCCCCCTTTGTTTAGACATCCTAATTCGGATGTGCCCAGGAATCAAACTGTACAGTGCGTTAATACCCGGGTAGAGATGTGTAGAAAAGCAGCATGAATCCATAAACCATCATCAGCGCCACCCTCTAATAAAACCTACCACAAGATGGCGCGCCTCAGAGCGCTGTAGATGGAGGAGGCCGTAAAAACGGATTGAAACACCTCACTGAGAACTCGCTTGTTGTACCTTAACGTTTTTAGAGATTGCGTGTTTTTATGTGAATGTTGGAGATAGGTTTTATGGACAAGTTCACAATCGTGTGACTAACAGTGCTTAATTTGTCAGAATACAACATTGTCACGCAGTGTTTTCCATGTTTAGGTGGAGCACGTCCCTGCTGTGAATGTCGAACAACAACTGGTGAACAGTGAAGTCGAAGCACGAACAGTCAAAATGACTCGGTAAGTAGTGAGGAACTTGGGGAAAAAAGAAATAAAATTCTTGAAACTACAATTCAACTAAAATTCATCCATCCCGCTTTTCTAAAATTGTCACAAAATGTGTTTTTAAAAGGTTCGTAAGTGCACATTAACGAGCATGGGTGAATAGGACAACTAAGATGTAATGACATGTTTAAGGTCTGCTTTTTTAAAAAAAAAAAAAAATTCTTAAACAGATAAGCTGATAAAATGGATGCCTTTGCCTTTGAGTATTGGGGACAAAGAAGTTCAATACAAAATTATAGGATATGTAAGTATTGTAACGACCCGCGTTACTGCGTGTTTGGGCGCGAAGATTTGTCTCTTGTACAGAGTTGTATTATGGGTAAATTATAAAATAGTGTACAACCACTGGGGGAACTTCTAGGGAAAAATGATGGAGTGTCCCACTGTATTTCACAAGAACTTAGGGCGCTCAAAAAGTAGTTCAAAAAAAGAGTCCAACTGAATAATACTGTTTTTTTTTTTTTTTGGATAGTTGGAAATTTTAAGTGGGGGTATATGTGCATATGTAAGTACTGTCTGTAGAGTACTATGAGATGTGGTCTGTTCTTGTTTTTATGAACATAACCTTGCACTTTCTTTAGAGAAAGAAGAGTAATAAAGAATTATTGTTAAATGAAGGGGTGGGCTATAGCGCAGTGGGTTTCACCAGGTCCTGATCTTTGGCGAGTCTGGGGTTCGAGTCCTGCTTAGGGTGTTGTGACGGCTGGTGTCCCACCCTGGGAGTGTGCCCTCCCCCTCCAGCCTTACGCTCTGTGTTGCAGGGTTAGGCCCCGGCTCGCTGCAAGTCCGCTTGGGAGAAACGGCTTCAAACAGTGTGTGTGTGTTAAACGAAGACAAGGGATAAAACCCAAAATTCCACATCCAAAGGTTTTACTTGGTTTATTTCCCAAAGCCTAAAACAGTAGTACAATTGTAATGGAATTATCTGGGTCAGTGTCAATGCAGGATAAAACCAGGGACCAGCCTCCTTTTTACAGAAAGTTAAGGGGGGTTGAGGGACTTAATCCTTGCATAGACATGCTTTGGGGGGGGTGGGTGTTCACTGGAGAGACATGTAGTGAGTCACCCATGCAGCATCCCTAAAACAAACTTGTACACCTCAGCTGTCTCAGCTTCAGGGCCAAGAGCTTGAAAAGGGAGACTCTTCTGATGGACCCCTCGCCTGTGTTATTTCTGCTGGATGTGCAGCTGCAGTAGCCTGTGAGGTCCAAGGACTCAGTCTATAAGGTCATGTGAATTCGAAGCTGGTATAAAACAAAAAAGCTCTAGGAGGGCCTGATCTTTTTAATCTGGGCATTGTTCTGTGCTTTGTGCTGCAGTCTTGAATAAAGGCTGGTGAAAGTACCATGAGTCTGCAGGGAAGGCAAACTTGTGCTGTTGGGGTTTGAAGCAATGTATGGGGTGGCGGTGGGGGTGCTTTGTTTTTTTAAACGGTGGTCATTTCTGTTACATACTAGAAATATACACACACATAAACCATGGTCTGCAGTAAATATTGTCAAATATAGTATTCATTCTCTAATGTGTAGCCAGTTATGAAACATCAATCTTATTAAAGGAACTTAATGTGTGGGAGATGCATTATGGAGAATTTAGTTTCATTGCCTCAAATATGTAATGAATGCTGGATAAGGAGTGGCGTGTGGGATGGCACTGTGTTGGACTGTTGCCTGTGAGCTCTGGAGAACCCAGGGGCGCGAATGCACCTTGTTAGTGGTTTCAGACAAACTGCTGATGGCAGATGTGCAGGTGGTGGAGTTAGCAGCGGGGAAGCTTTTGGGTGGATAATGCAGTGGAGAGGATATAAAACGGGCAACTCTGGATGCGGTTTCCATGGCAACCACTTTCTCGGGCAGTAAAATCCCAAGATGACGTCTGTAACGTGCCACTCCCCCAGCTCGTATCATTCCACAAGTCGATTTGTCAGTTTGTTCCTGCTCTCCTTCCTTTCTGCTCTGTATGTTTCCTATCCTATTGCTTTCAGTGTTGCTCATCCATTGGTTGAATAAATAATGAATGAAAAAACAATGAGGGAAGCTGGGAAAATGGCTGGAGATACACTGGCAGTGCTGTCCTTGCTCATCTCTTTTTCTTTCCCAACAGACTATTTTTAGCCTTTCTTCAAGCCTGGAACCCTTGTGTACTACTTCAGCCTGGCCCACACCTCCGACTCACTTGCACTCTGTCTATCTCTGTCTTTCAAGATATGTGAATTCCAGGTGGACCCCTTCACTGATTTAACCCTACTTTTACCTCACTTGTCCCTGAGCCTACTGCCTTCTCTGTTTCAACAACTCACTTCCACGTCCACTATAAGGGTCCTTCCAGAAGAAAATCTGCTTGACATTGCTTCCATCAGCTGTGCACATAATTTACGTTTCTCTTGTTTGCTTCAGCATAAAAGGTAAAACGTTAGGAGTTCATTTGCCGTATTATTCTTTGTTCTGAAATTCCACCCCTTTATGATTTTTACATAATCAGTCACTATTCTTCTTTCTGACACTTGTCAAGGTAAGAAGACAATTTTATTTTTAAAATGTATTAATTTATTTGCTGGCAGCTGAGCTTGCACTAGCTCAAAACCCAGTTGCAGCTGCTCTTTCAGTGTCACCATCATCACAGCACCTCTGAAAAGATGTGTTTGGAGCTGCCATTTTGCTTCTGCTCTGTGCCTTGTTCACGGCATTGGATACCCAGGCTCCTCCCATTTCTCTGTCTGACCAATGGGCTGCATTCTCTTGCCTTCTCTATACCTCTCTCTTTCTCCCTCTCTCTCCCACACAGGAGTGTAAGTGTGCGCGCGCACACACACACACACACACACACACACACACACACGCACGCACGCGCCCCAGTTCTTGCCCATCTATGTCTCTTCTGCTGTCACTCCCACTATTGCTGCATGGATCGGTGTTTCCGGGATGTGGGGATCTGACAATGGACTGCCCTCAATGTGCTTTGGGATCCTGAGGCTGCCATAACCCCCAGTCATCACCACCACCACCACCACCACCACCAGCTTTTCCCTGAGAACTCGCGTGAGTAGAGGCATTGCGTTTCTTCCTGTCTTATTACAGCACCACTATGCTCTCCCCCCCAAAGGGTGCTTCGTTGCCATGGTGTGCGACACTGCATGCTCCAACAAGATGTACCCGTTGAATTATGTAGATTAATAATTTGCTTTGATCTTTCATATTTGACAGCTCTCTATAAGACAGTTAAAGGGTAAAGCAGTTGTTATAAACCATTTAGGGCTGTCATGATTGTTGTGGTTTACTGTGAAGTTGTGAAAAAAGACTATGTGTGTCCGTCCATTTGCTCTTCTGCATTATCCCTGTTTTGGCTTGGTTGTGACTCTGATGCACCTGCAGTTAGGGCTGGGCGCAGTCTGACTCCTTCTCTCTCTCTCTCTCTCTCTCTCTCTCTCTCTCTCTCTCTCTCCGAGACTCGGGTAGCAGCAGAGGTGACGTTTTGAGGAGTGTTATCACATGTTTCACACATTCATCAGTGTGATGGGCGATGTTGGTGAGGAGGGTGAGGGCTGATATGTCCATGGTGTGACTGGAGATGCTGCTATCCAAACTGTAACTACTCATAGATCTGTTCTTCCTTGTCCCTCTGCTATCTCTATATCCGATGTTTATATCTGCAGAGTGTTTGGTGTGCACCCGGGCTGTAGTGGATCCTTTCTTGTTTCACAGAGAAACACAGGTTTGCGGCATCTGGCGATTAGAGAGATAAGCATGGATTATGTGGAACAAGACATTGAAAAAATGTGGAAATAAATTTCCCAGGAAGGCGGCCGCCCACATGTCGCCTCAACTGTCATGTATGCATTTCTATCAGTGCGCACCCTCTGTGGGAGTGATTATAGAGGAATGAAGCAGCGGTCAGAAATCACTGCCTCCTTCAGATCAGATTATCAGTGGCACTGCAGCTTGTAGTCCTCCAGTTTTTAAGTTTACACAACACATTTTTTCCAAGTGACTACAGCCAGAGCACACTAAAGTTATTGGGTTAACATTCCAAGGATGTGATCATTCAATATTCTGACTTGGCATGTCACATTCTAACTGTTTTCACATTTTGAAGACCAGTTTTCCAGTTTTTTTTTGCATTAACACTGAAAAAAAGTCTGTTTATAGGCATGCAGTGGCTTATAAAGTGTTCATCCTTTGACTCTTTCACATATTTTAGTGTGTCCAGTGTCTCCCTCTTGGCTGTGGGTTTACCACGGTTGTCAGAAACAGTTCTCAGTGGCAGCCTAGACAAAGATGGGCAACATTGTGGGGTGAACAATGAATGGAAGGTAGTTTTGGCCACAGAATATGTTGCAGATGTAGTTTGAAGGATCATACAAAATGAATGGCTGTATTCTTCGCTCTTTATAAGGGTGTCAGCTAAATGAATGAAAAACAGAATGTACAGATTTTACAAGGACCAGTAGGAGTTTGGTTTAAAGGTAGGCTGGCAATCAGTCTGCATGTGGAGTCTGAGTACTTTGGTAGACTTGTACATAGTCCTTGTTATGGGTGTAGCAGTATTCAGTGTTTTTACCTTGGATTCATAAGTACTTGTGAGGTAGCAGGATGGGTGGAAGTTATTGCCTGTCATCCCATGGCTTTTCATCAGAGCTGTGATTTGATCTTGTGAGTGAAGAATGTTTGCTGTTCAAGGGCAAAGAGACTGCTCTCTGCTATTTTTCTAATCTTGCTTGACCAGTCACATGGCTTTATGTGGAAGGAGGAAAGCGATTTAAGAATGATGCAGTGTGACTTGCAATCAAAAGTGGTGTAAGACCTGTTATGCAGCAATTCCAAGCAAATGCTATCTTAAGAAGATTGCACAGCTTGAATTAGTGTGCTGGCTCTAATTCCAAATCAGGAAACTTCCATCAAACTCATTTTTTACACATGACAAAATTGTGGATTTGCTTTTGCAAAGGTTGGAGGATCTCACAAAACTAGGGTAGATAAGTTTACCATCTTTTTAGAATGAGAGACTGATTATGGTGAAAGGACTGTTTCCTTTACAGATATCAACAAGTGTCACTTTACACTAGTTTTGTCAGTGCTTTGTCATTTTTTATACATTTACATTTATTCAGCGCTTTTCTTCCAAAGCGACGTACATCTCACCAAAAAATACAATGTGTGAATTTTATGTAATGTATTTTTTGTATACCAATGACATTTCATTACATATGCCTATTAGATAACTGTCACAATAAAATAACAAAGGACCATGTTCTGCATATCCACACATGGCAGGAACACCAACAGAATTAACTGTAGCATCAGAATTGCAGTGGTTTCATGAGATCCAGAGTGAGACTCATGCTTCCTTGCTTCTACGATAGTGAGGTGGCAGGGGGATCCACTCCGAGGGCCAAGCTCCATATTGAACACCGCTTCCAGGTCATATTAATGGTGGGGCATATGGAGGAGAGAAGTTAAGCAGGGGTGCTGAAGTATACCCCGTATAAATCGCAAGGTAGAGAGACAGACCTTCTCTTTCACAACGGAGTCAATTTTAACTGCAGCTGCCTTCAGCTTTATCAGTCAGTGCTGTTACTGCACACAGTATTTACCCTTAGCAATAACTGCTGTGGTGGTGCAGTGATGCTTCTGCTTGATTCTGCAGGCTGGAACACTTCTGTAGTCTTAAAAGAACATGGACTGTGGATGAATGTGACAAATTCATCAGTACACTACTTTTCACTGCTTGCAAAGTGCCCAGAGCATTTGCTCGTGTGAGAACAAGAATGCCAGTTAGAGGTTGAGAATGAAAATAAAAGGTTCATTTGCAATGGTGGTACCCAACTAGGTTTTCCGGTTTTGGGATTACATTTTTTTTAAAGTATCGGGTTGCAGGAACCATTGCCTCAGGCTGTTTGATTTGGTTTGCAGCGCTGTCAGCCTCTAAGCAACATCTTTATCCTTTAGTGGCAACACTAGTGTACAATTATACCATCAATATTTTCACCTCGTACCACAATTTTAATTCAGGGTATTTCGACTACAGGTGAAATCGTTCTTCCTACTGTTCAGAATCTGCTCCATCCAGTGGCTAATTTAGCCAGTTTTACTTCCCGAACTCACACCTGGTTTCTAGTTGAGATCCATAAAAGGGAAAAAGTCAAAACATTCTGATTTCTATAACCCAAGTAACCCAGCAGTGAGTCATTGCTCAAGCAGATCATCAGAACTAATCTACAAGCCTTTCTGTAGCTCTGGCTGCCCTCTGGTGATTTATCAGCAGCAATTGCGCCACTGGCACTTTTGTGGAAATCAGTTCTGGTGGTATAGTCCGTAGAATGCTTAGGGTTCAGCGCATTTCGGAACAAAGGCTCAAGATCCTTTCCCTTCTGTGCTGTCATCCAGGAAGTCATTATATCAAAACAGCTAACATGGGCTCCCACTCAAAATGTGTTCATGAAAGACATGAGTCAAAAATAAATACAAGCATGGGTTTCATTTGTCATGAATGGATTGTTAACTTTCCCAGTTTGCTTTCTTTAGAACTCTTATGCCACCCATAAAGCTAGTAATGCAGAAAAGATAGAAGGTCTGTGTATATTTCCCTTTATTTCGCCATCATGTGTCATGGAAAGAGAGAACAACATACTGTAACTAGTCTGGTTAGGAGCTGGCAAGCCAGGCTGTGATTGACTCATCAAGCTCTGAGGGAGTTGACAGACGTGTCGTGTGTACTTGACAGCAGTTCCCTGGATTTTTCCCTAAATGCTGCTGTATGCCATGCCCAGGATTTTTCACATGGTCATTTGTGTTGTGCTTGTACATTTGGCTGCAGAGATTTGCCCTAGGTCAGCTGACTAATGGCATGAACCTGGTTCTTGTGGGTGGGGCTCTGCTGATGGGCAGTCCTTTTCCTTTTATGAGTCTCTTCCTTTGTACTTGCTTCTGGGCGCACACATGCACATATCCCCATGTACTCTTCATCTGTCGGAGTCAGTCTGTATCTGCCATACACAGATTCACACTTATCTCTCACAGACACACACACACACACACACATTTTACGTTGCCCATCCATTTCATCTTCTTAGAAATAAAGCATGGAAAATGCAAAGTGCAAAACCCACTGAAATTGCCCATTCCTTTTTTACTTTCTTTTCAGTGTTTTTAAACCCACAAAATCACACATGCTACTCCCCCCTCCCCCTCCCTTGCTCCTTCTCCATCTCTCCTTGTCAGAACTGTCCCTGCTAAATGTGGTTGCTGATGATTACTGTCTGTCTTTGTCTTCAGCTTGGATCTTTGGGAGGTCTTCGGTAATTACTCAGCAGCTGAAAAAAAATGGAATAACCTGTACCTGCCAGGCAAGCAGACAGTTGAGGAAAGTGTTGATATCTCTGGATAAATCCTTCAATTGATGCAAGCATCACTTACATTTTGAGCAAGTGTGTCTATGTGTGTCCAATTTACCTTGACTAACAGTATTTCTGCTTCCGCTTTGTGAACCAGTAAAACCTCCTCACTGAATGTGTTGGATTTCCACATGTGGGCTCCCTTTGTTGTCCTCTAGTGCAATAATAGTGCCTGTGTGATGCACTACCAAGTAGGACATCATCTCAGTAGAACAGATCTGAGCAGGCGTTGCAGTCCAGTGCTGCCATGCTCTGTGTAGGGTGATGACTGTATTCATGTTTGGTAGTTTTTCATGTTTTACTGAAAGGAAGTCATTTTTGTCATGCTTCTGTATCTCAGGTCACTTAGACTCACTGCTGCTTCCTCTCTCTGCCCATATCTCAGTTGTAAAAGCTCTCATGCAGAATATGCCAGTAGTGTGGACCCCCCCCCTTCCTATGTGTTAATTGAATGATTTCCTGTTGGTCATGCAAACCCCATTCTTGTTGCCAAATAAGGCTCTTTTGTACTTATTTTATTATCTTTATATGTAAAAAAGCATAATTTAATATAAAATAGATTTTTATAGAGTGGCTGTGATTGTTATACTTGATTTGCAAAATGTATTGTGTAATCCCACGTGTATTAGTATTGTAATGAGTATATATTACTTGAAAAGAAATTAATTTTCCAGTGCTGTACTATATTTTTAAATATATAAAGCATTCTTTTCCTGAAGACTTTAAAAATATTGCTTTTATATAAGGGTGGTTTTTTCTTCTTTTGTTTATCAATGTTGTCATAACTCTGAAGTCTGTTGAACCTTCCCAAAAGATCAGAGTTTTTTTTTTTTTTAAAAGAAGGGCCACTTGACCTTCTTCACTAATCCTTAGTTTCTGGCTCTGCACCTGCTGGAACTGGGGTTAGATGTTTCTTCTTTGTTGTTTCTAATGTCTGGTTAGAATAACTTGAGGTGGCACGTGAATCTCAAATCCAGTGGTAAGAAGTGAAGCCACTGGCTGCCCCTTATACTGAGAGGTGACAGTGATGATGATGGTAAGGCTGATAGAAGAAACCAGACACCGTCTGGATTAGACGTGTGTTGAACGTTGAGGTTTTCAGATCTGAGTTTCTGGTTTAATAAAAGGGAACGTGAGACAATTGAGATGGCGAGAGTGTACAGCTGAAGTTCTTCCCCTTTGATGAGGGTCTCCCAGTGAACAGGTACTTTATCAGTTAAAGTTCTGTATTTGTGCAGCAACTTTCCAAGTACTTGCATCATGCCCAAATGGTCCCAGGAAAGATGTATTCCACTAACTAGTTTGCACGTGGATGCTTCCTTAGTATGGATATGCAGTCCCAGATGATTTTCTCCCAGTAGTGTGGAATGAGTGTGAACTGCTTTGGCTCAGGCCTGTGAAAAGCTGCAACCTTTTAGACATGTAAATATTTATCATGTACAGAGGGAGTGACCTTTATTTTAAGGGCATGGGGAGATGTAGTGCTTACAGAAGAAAGTATGAACAGTTAGTATTCCTTTCAAAATACTTATGTAAGAAGTAATGTTCTTACACTGGTACACATGTACACTGATGCATTAACCATTTATGGTGCATGTGAAACATGACTAGCGGGTCATCAGTGTTAAAAGCTTCATTCAGACAAAATGTGATCACTTCTTATTTTTTCTTTATGTTCCGCTACATTCAGCTTGGGGGCACGGTGGCGCAGTGGGCTTGGCCGGGTCCCGCTTTCTAGCGGGTCTGGGGTTTGAGTACCTCTTAGGGTGCCTTGTGATGGCCTGGCACCCCATCCTGGGTGTGTCCCCACCCCCTCCACTCTTGCTCCCTGTGTTGCCGGGTTAGGCTCCGGCTCGCCATGACCCCGCCCGGGACAAGCGACTTCAGCCAGTGTGCGCGTGTATACTTCCAGCTTATATTCAAGAGCCAGGTTTCCAACACAAGGGGTTCATGCATGGGTGCAACTGCCCATGAGAATAGTGCAAATCAGAACAGAATCAGTGTCTTTATCCTTTATGTTCCATCGGGAAGTGTGTGCGCCTATGCACGTGCACTGAACTCTTGTCTTTTCTGAATTATAGGCATGACTGCACAGATGCATATGCTGTAACAGACTCAGACCTGAGGGCATGCACATGCAATCACGACCAACCACACAAATGTGCCGCAAAGTGTGCACCCCCTTCAGTCACAGAAGAGCCGTATTTGCAACCAACTGCATGTGAACAACAATGAAAAAATGTATCTTTATCACAAGCAAAAGGGAAGCTTTCAGAAATAGAAAATGTTGTAGTACAATGGGTTTTTGTTTTGGTGGGCTAAGTATGGTAAATGTGACCATTTGACTGCTACTGTAGAAAAGGAAGTAATTTTTGTGTGGTTATTGATGTCGGTCTGGGTAATAAAGCAGAGTACATTTTCCCTCTGAGGTAATTAACGCACATTTTGTATCTTATTTCATAATGTCAGTCGTCTTAATCTCATCTTAAATCAGCTTTCAAAAAGCATCTCCCAAAAAACCAAATGTATATGTGCCTAGTAAGCATCACCAAATCTTGTTAAAACAGCCTAACGAGCATAAAGCCGAAGCACCACACCGTCAACTTTGTTAATGCAGCCAGGCTTTTTGGAGTCTGTGTGGTTAATGTTCCACTTTTTCCTTTGTGTACTCCATGTTCTCTGTCCTTTTGGTCCTTTCTCTCTCTTTATAATTTCTTCACCTTGTCTCTCTTCCACCTTCTGTTTTCCTCCTCCATTGTCCTTTTCCCCCTCCATTTCCTCAGTTTCTTTCTCTCACTGGCTAGAGTCTCCACCCTCAAGCCATCTCGCCTCAATGCCCCTCTTGGTTAGAGCATCTCTTGCACTTCTGTGATGCCACATTACATAATAAATGTAATGTCATGGTGTGTCCAGGGAGATGGCTGCACACACTTTTCTCTGTGTAATGTTTTGGCTTGAAGCAAATGCTTATTCCTGAAATTATTCAAAATTTTCTGTGCTTGTCACCCATTATCTCATGAAGTCAGGAAACAAAAACATACCAGCCAGCAATAGTGGTCTGTCCCATCAACTAAAGGACCTGAGGTTGGATATTTTTTTTAAATCTTTGTCCTAGTACTGAGTCCATCGATTAAATACCCATCACCTTTTGTACAGCTGTGAAAAATGTATTGACCAGTCAGCTGCTAATTTTCTTGTACAAACCCATTAGATGTTGTTTTCTATACAGATAACTTTCATTTTCCTTTTGACCATGGGTATACATTCCACTTCAGATGCTGCTCTTGTCTTGTTCTGCATGTTTGTAATTGCTGAATTTATAGGTTCTAAGATGAAAATATTTCAAACCCTTTGAATAATTACTACTGCATTTACATGCAGTTACAGGACAGCCTTAGCTAAAGTGATTTAATAGGTGTAACTGTTAAATTTAACTACAGACAAAATTATGTAGTAGAAATCAGTCCAAATCAGTAGCATTGCAAAGGTTAATGAATACCAGAATGCAAAGTCAGTGCCTGGATGGTAAAGCCACAAAAAGCAATAGAAATGAAAGTTACTCCAAGGTCTTTCTCAGCCTCACTTCCTCTCCATAGACCATGCAGCTGGACTGTGAGTCAGTAACCTGGGGAGGATTTGGATTGGGTGGGGGCAGCTGACTGTCCTCCTTTTGCGGCGGTGAAGACCCATCAGTCTTCAGGGGCTCTTATACAACCCTGCCCTCATTAAGACATTAGTAACAGGCATTAGAAGCTGCCATGTGGTCTGGGATGGCCACCTGAATCATTACAATGCTGAATGCAATTCTCACTGTCAAATAAATGGGAGGCTTAGAAAAGGGTCCAGAAAAGAAACTGTTAAAAGATGTCATAGATTAAGGAGAAAGTTGATAATTTCATTATTAATGGCATTGTGAATTTAATTTCACTGGAATTCATGATTTGTACTTTAACCATCAGAGTCAAATCAGAGGACAGATGAAGGGGCTAACCTGTGGGAGCTTTGGTTGTTGCTCTTTTTACCATGGTATAGATTAGCTAACATGGTCATTAGCTAACATGATGGGGGCAGCGAATCAGAAATACTGCAGGGAGCTGAATTATGCAACTGGAGCAAATCTGCCATCTCAACCTGAGTGGTCTGTGAATTTGATCAAGGGAGTAGGATGATGTGCTATGCGCAGTTTTGTAATATATTTCATTGTGTTACATAACTGCAAAAATCAATGGAATGAATAAGTATGCATGTGCAGAATGGCGCTTGTTAGTGCTGTTCTTCACATTGAAGAGCTCATCCTGGAGTGCCCGGAAACAAACCAGCAGACTCTGACCTCCATAGATTAACTGCACATTAATGTTTTCTCATAATCTGGTCAGATTAAGTTCAGTCCTGCTGTGGGGATGAGTGGTGGAACATGAGTGGTAATTTACGACCGTTGTTTTTCCAACTTCTTTCAATACTGGGAGCCATTTCCAGCTGTTTGTCTTGTCCCAGAGTATTCCTGAGGGACTATAAAATTACTGTTTAATGGAATCTGTTTTAATAATTTTTCAGATTTATTAGATTCGCCCCATCTGTATTTTCAACATTGGTGGTCATCGTGTAAAGCTGAAGTGTGACTTATATGCTCACTAAATGCGTTCTATAATGGGAAATATGAAACAGACTTATTTGTTCATGTTTCTAAGGAGCATTTTGTAATTTTTGTAATTTAGATGATCTTTTTTGTATTCCGTACACATATATAGTGATGATCTTGAAAAACAGATGTGCTTTGAGACTACAAATCACCCAGGACAAATGCAGCTGAACTGGCAGAAATTACGGTTTCTGAATCTGTCTTGACATGTAGATCTCTGTTGAAAGGGCACATCATTTTCACATCGTTAGATGCCTGCTGTGACTCAGACTGTGAAGGCGCCCCCAAGAGTTGAGATGTTGCTGGTTATAGTTTCCATTTGTCTGTCACTGGTGAGACTGGAAGTTCTGGAATGGAAGATTTAGAACAGCAAAGTTATATCAGGCTGCCCACTGAACCTCATGTGGATTTGTTCAAATTTGGCCTCAATCCTGGTTGAAAGGGTGATGTTTTGGCTCTAACTAGATGTGATGGTAGTGGTATGATTTTCTTCCAAAAGCAGCTAAAACAGTGGGCTGTAAGCACTGACTATCTCGATGACTACTGAAAATTAAACGTGAAAATCTTAATGAAAATATTAACTAGAAAAAGAAATATAACCTTTTTATTTATTCCTGTGAATATGTATGTATGGAAGTGCCACCGAGTTGAGTCCAACTCATAGCGACCACTCGCATGGTTTCCTAGACAAGGGAGGAACTGAAGTGGTTTGCCAGTGCTGCCTTCTGTGCATATTTGCAGGATCCAAACATGGGGAGAATATGCAAACTTCACAGACAGTAAGATGGATTTGAACTCCAAGTCCACCATGTAGCTCAAGAACTACCTTCCACTGGCAGTATAGAGCTTATGCTTAAATTGATCAAATTGAAGCACTTCATCAAACAGTAGTTACTGATATTGAATAAGCAAATTAAAAACAGTTATATGCAAATTAATATACTGTAAAGCAATAACATTTTGGTTATATTTGAACAGTTCTTTTCTCAAACATTTAGATATTAACATGCTGAAATGTACAAAATGCCACTGTCGTAGCATAGTCCACACACTTACATTAATAAAATCAAAGCACCTCACAAAATAACATGGTTCAAGAATAGTGTTTGTAAATTCTTGCAGTTTGGGGGGGGGGGAGTATTTTTAAACATATTACAATATTTAAATTCATATCTTCAGAGTCCTGCCAACCCTTTCCACACCAATGATAGAAATAGGTTGTCGTTTATGGTGGGACAAATTCAGGGCTAAATCCTGACTGGTCAACATCAAACCTGATTGGTCTCGTTTTACAAAGTAATGTTACAGCTTTATGGAAATAACATTATGTTCATATGATCATTATGATATGCTCATCATATGATCAGCTCATTCTGTGTGTAGTTTGCATGTTCTTCCCATGTCTGCATGGGTCTCCTCTAGGTGCTCTGTTTTGGGGCTGTGAATTTTCACACTAAACTGAGCTGCTTGGCAAGTCTTCTGTGGCATTCAGTGTTGGGGAAAACTGTGACTGAAAGCCAACAACAGCCAATGCAGTCCACTGAAGAACATGGTGAGGAGTTGTTGTTATTGGTGTGCAATAAAACTGTTTTGATTGGCAGAAACTGTGGGTAACAGCTAACAGTTTCCATAAAATCCACTGATAGTAAGGAGAATATGCAGTAAAAGTATACTCAAATACAGGTTTATAAAAAAAAAAAAAAAAAAAAAAAAACTGATTCCATACACGACTGTGCAAAGTAGAAATTCTCCAAAGGAAACTTAAGTATACGTAACAGAGTAAATATGATGCTTTACTACCCACCTCTGGATGGGCAGCCGTCAATTATTTGTATTTATTTCATTTATACCTTTCTGCAAAGCAATTATGATTATCCATTTTTATAACTGGATGATTTTTACTGGAGCAGTTCAGAAGAAATGCTTTGCTTATGGATATGACAGGAGGAGCAGGCATTCAAACCTGGGTACTCCAAGGTGACAGTTCTAACATCTTCACTACCTAGTTATGACATCACTTTTGAACTATTTATGCATCTGAATATCCATCAGAAGCAAGAAAGGTAACAGAGTTCAGTGGAACAGCAAGACTGCTCTTGGGTTTGAAAACTTTTGGTTCACATCTTACCTTTAGACTGGAGACATTTTGTGCACGCCTCTTTCTTTTTCTGTGGGCATGCCCAGGAGGGCCTTTCTGTCCCTGCTGAGTCCCCTGTGTGTTGGTGTGAATATTTTATCTTGTAGATCCTGTTTATCAGACAAAATATATAGTGGAATTGGAAGACATTTAAATTGCTAAATTTTAGGTGTAATTCTTTTTGGGATAGGGTTGAGATTTCTATTTTTCTGATTTGTGGGTTAGTCATAAGTTCTTTTTCGCCTGTTGTTCTCTCTACCTTTTTCTTCAAACCCTCTCATGTCAGTTGAAATTGTTCTCCTGTGAGGCAATCTGTTTCTCAAGCAGGTCCTTTTACATGCCAGGATCAACGGAGCCTGTTGTTAGAGTGATCTCAGAAGGCCTAGAATAGAGCTGTGCAGTAGGGGTGTGGCCTCAAGGTTTGGGCTCCACCCTCTGCCTCTTGACATCACTGCTCAGCTGTTCCCATTCAGCGCGTGTGTTTGTGTATGTGTGTGTAAAGAAACTAGGCGGGGACAGGCAAATCGGGTGGAGGATATGGAGCTGGAGCACAGGGAGTGAGCAGCGAAAGGATTCTGTGGTGCTCTTCGGTCGCAGGGCCCTGAAACCTACGAGCAAGAAACAACAATGGGGGATTCCTGAAAGATCACAAACACTTGTTGTGCTTGTAAGTGTGCCTTTCTCTCTTGCCATCTTTTTCCATTGTTCGCTATGGGTTTCTGAAGGCTTTGCTTGCTGTTTCCTGCCACTCTCTGTGGTAATGTGCATTTTTGCACGTGTGTGTGAGAGAGAGAGAGAGAGAGAGAGAGAGAGAGGAAGGCCATTGTTCCAGCTGCTGTCAGCCACAGGGACAGCAACCCCGGCTGGCGATCTGAGCTGCAAGAAGGACTAATTTCCTGCTCCCTCCCTCTCCTGCTTTCCTCCCCTTCTCCCTGGCAGGGCCCTTCTCCTGTAGCCTGTAGCAAGGCGGCAGTTCCTCTTTTCCCTCTCTGCTTGGCCAGCTGGAAGTATGGAGAGAAACTGACTTGGAGATGAGAATTTTAGGAGTGCCATTTTAAGTGCCCCCCACCCTTGCCACTGGTGCTTTGAGGTTGGTAAGACATGCTTTGCTTGCAGTGTCATTGTACAGCATAGACCACTGTGTGTATGTGAGAAAGAGAGGAGTAAGGAGAAACATTTAAGGATATAAGGACCAAGCGACACACAGGAGTGTAAGAGATCACTGTAAAGTAACTTGTGTAGTTTTGTCACTTAGAATCAGTGAATTGATGAGAATTTAGTTTTCATCATTTGCTGTCAAAGAATTGCTCTTTATTATCACTTATATAAGTACCAGATAAAGTAGTACAACTATGATGAGCATGGAATAAAGAGGTTTGTCTCCATGATGAATGGGCCTTTTTTTTTGTGCATGGAAACTATTTGTGTCTTTGGAAGGCATAACTACACCAGCCTGCAATGCTCAGAAGTACCACAACTGTGAGGTACCACATGTTTGGTCATTCTCTTTTTGAGGAAATATCTACAGAGTTGCTGGGTCGAGAGCTGTCAGTTGTGATCACATGCTCTGGTGTCTCTTTGTGTCACTGTTACAGCAAACACTACCTTCTTTGTGTCCGTATTGGGCTCCATTTTCACCGATAGCTGGCTATTTATGTATTATGGCTTTTCGATTGTAAACTATCTTCATGTAGTCATTACTGTAGATTTGTGCTTACGCAGTCAGCAAGTGTGAAAGCGTTTCCTCAAGAAGGCTGTGCCGTCTTTACTGTGTAAAAGGTGGGTGTTTTAGGAGCTTGTGCAAACATTGCATCTAGTTTTATCTCGGAGTCTGTGACGTGCAGCTGTGTAT
Source organism: Scleropages formosus (assembly GCF_900964775.1). Classification (NCBI taxonomy): domain Eukaryota; kingdom Metazoa; phylum Chordata; class Actinopteri; order Osteoglossiformes; family Osteoglossidae; genus Scleropages; species Scleropages formosus. Next base: position 23,853,633 of record NC_041809.1, read on the forward strand.
CCATCGCTCTCTGTGTGGTGTTGGCTGAAGGTTTAGCATGTTTACCAGGTGTATTCCCCACCTGAAGGGATGACCTCCACTCCGCTGCAGTTGTTTGGCAGGTGTGAATGAGTTGCGGCTTCCATGGTGGTGTACACACTGACTGATGCTGGCACTGTGGTGGCAATATGACTGGTACTTGAACCTCTGTTCCTCATTTGCCTGTAGAAATTAGACAACGCTGGTTTTGTTCACTTGCTACTTGTAATGTCCTTCAGGAGACCGAGAGACTCTGAATTGAATTTTGAACTATGAATTCTGGTTCATGTTGAAGCTGGAAATACTTTAAAAAGAAAAAAAGTCATATGTGTTTACCAGTGTATATCAAATGACAGAGAGAATGTACTGCTGGCTATTTTATGGAAGTATTTTACAGTGTACTTCAAAATGTACCATGTAATATAGCCATCCCATAAATTCAAATTGTGTTCAGAAGCCTGTGCTTAACTCACGTAGCTTGTGGCATTGCAGGACAGTCAGTGTCTGATCTCAATTCATGTCTGATTGGCTACATCTAAGCAATCCAGGTTCATGCACTTCCTCTCCATCTGCTGATCTGTCACTATCAGCCAACATGGAACACAGAGTCTGTGTGGAAATTTGTAGCAACCTGCCAAATGAGATTTTATGCCCCCATTTTTCAGTGTAGACCTCATAACCTACCTTAGAGGTTTCACTAGCACCTCAACATGTGTTCGTACAATTTTGTTTTAACTGGCTTTCATTGAACAACATGCCGCTTTTTCAGCAAAGACAAAGGCTTACAAGACACCAGCATCCATTAACAACAGTGTGACCGAGATGACCAGTACTTAGGTGAAGATGATGTCAGAACCACAGGATGTCAGGGTGCAGCTGGAGCAGGAGGATTAGAGGTTCCCACTGGTGGGTGCTCCACCTGATGTACATTGAGGGAGAAAAAAGTGTGTGGGATTACACTTGGGCAGACGTCTATGCAGGCAGACTGGTGACTCAGCTCCCACCCCCATCGCTGGAGAAACGTGACACTTTGTATGCCTTGAGCGTCTGCGCAAGAGAGAGGGGCAGAGAGGCTGTTGCAACTGTCATTTCAGCAGAGCTTCATTTCACTGTACACGCAAGCCTCTGCGTCACAGAATGCACAGACTACACGCTGTTATTCCTCCACGAGGGATTACATGCAGTTTTACACGTCTCCCCTCTGTAACCCCATCTGGATATTCAACAGAAAGTATCTTAACACCAAAATAGTCATGTGGTTCGGAAATAGTGTATTAACATCAGTGCTGTCTGTGTAACAGATTAAGGGTAATACTTTAGGAACTACTATGAAGAAAAGCATAATTTAGCAGAAATGGGTTTGCTTTCAGCTGCTTTGAAAAGGGGGGGCTTACAGAGAACTCACACCTAGCCACCCAAGAACCATGGAGATACGGGCAACCTTCCACATGCTAAACGTAACGAACTGAAAACGAATGTTTTGTAAACATTCATTCAAGTGTCTCTGCCTTGACTTCTCTTTAAGAGTTGGTGGTGGTCTGCATGTGGCAATGGCTTCTTTTACACACAGGCTGAGAGCGCTCTCTTGGGCCCCATTTGCCTGCAGACTCAAGAGTTGTTTTGAAGTAGAGGGTCTTGTGGTAGTTTGGGCATTAGATCAGACTTCTTATTTTAGACTGTTCCACCAGAGTGCTGGCAAACTCTGACTATGACACGTGTGTGACAAGCTGTCACCACTGTGGTAACCACAGTTGTTGTGTCATGGATGCAAGAACATATCTGGATGTGGATGTTTTTAAAACTGACTACACAGTCATTGCATGATTTGTACCTCTGTTGGTGTTTAGTCAGGTATGTCGGTTGTCACCAAAATGTAGTAATACCCAGGATAATGTAAATACCATTATTTTTAGACATTGCTCTTAAGAGTCATGCTGCTATTCGGATAGTAAATTGGAATAAATTAGAGGGGATGCCATGCTTAAATTTATAATCTGTTAGTGTTTGTGTCTGAGATGTTGGGGTTCTTGAGTGGTCTTCACAATGCCTGTTTAATGTACCTTTTTATACAAGTCTTTTGGAAAAATGAATGGAAAGTGAAATTAATAAAATTACCATTTTCATCACGTACTTTAAGGGGTCAAGTTAATTTATAATTCACAGGAAGAAACAGTTGAAATGAGGAGTAACTTAGAATACATTAATTGGAAACAGCTTCCTTGTTAAATATGAGGGGTAATATCCCCTCTCTTTTTAGTTCCCATGGCTATTTAGTATGATAATTTCAGTTTAAATTATGTACACCTGAATTTTGTCATCCTAGTCTTGTGTGCATCTGATTAGTGCAACACATAAAATCATCCCAAAATAATACAATGAGTGTAATGTCCTCTTGTGTTCTTTCCTTCAGAAAACCATTTGTATTTGTTTCTTTTTGCACATTTATTACTATTAGTACTTTTTCACATCTGCTGTGTTTTGCGGTGGGGCTCCGTGGGTGTGACACATGCCCAGATAATAGTTTTCGCTGTGACTTTACAGCATAGCCTCACCCTGGAAGTGGTACTGTCCACAACCTCTGAAATGCTCCCGGCAAGACATGGTCAATACAATTACTACGTTTACTACTTGAGTTAAGAGTAAAGGGGTAGAGGCTGAATTAGATTAGAGGAGATAGGAATGTGAGATGGCGAAGAAATTCAGGCCCTGAGCCAGCTGCAGCTGTCAACCGTCTCTCTCACCACAACTCAACAATGTCGCCTCAGCATGAAAAGTGCACTCACGCTTTTGAATGGTGTGCTCCAACCAGCTATTATCCTCTTACAGAAGAACATCTTGCCACTGTTGACATTGGTTATACTGTTGTTTAATTTTTCCCATTGTCTGCTGTGCATTACATGACGATGGAAATCCCTTCTACATGCAAGGTGTGTGCTTTGTGAATTGGCTCACAGATAATGACTTGTGTAATCTTTGTATTAGTAGAGGAGCAGCCTTTCTTGAAAAACATGAGATTTGTCTATACAGTAAATGGTCTATCTTACACATGCTGCATGTAGCGTATACTTATGAAATGACACAGTGCGAGTACGCTTCAGGGTGATGCGACAGCACAAGTTCTGTTGCCATGGTGCACAGTGGAGAATGCTCCAGTTCAATCCACAGGCAGCATGTTGATAGTGCTTTGTGGGGTATGAAGTAACCAGTATCCCTGATGGAACCTGATGCTGATGACTTACATGTAGGCTGTTGTGGAGATTCCCTGTGTCTATTGGCCAGTAATAGTGTAATTATCTTGAAGAGAGAATCTTTTCAAGGTCACTGCTCACCTAACAGAAGCTACCTGCGTATTTGGTAATGGCCTGGTTTCTTTTTTTTTTTTTTTCCCCTCCCTTTCTCCTCTTGACAGGTTCCCTGGTGCTCAGACTCCTGGCTCTGGCCTTGAATGCCCATTGCCATGGCCAAGCGTGAAAGTGGTAGTGCCAGCCCTGTGGTGCGGCAGATAGACAAGCAATTCCTAGTCTGCAGTATCTGCCTGGATCACTACCATAATCCAAAGGTCCTGCCTTGTCTGCACACCTTCTGCGAAAGGTGGGTTTCTCCTGCCCATCTACACATCATTGCCATCTGTCCATGATCATGTAATGGGCTGGCTGTGAATGACACTGAGCCCTGTGTGCCTGGGCATGCACATTGATGGCCTGGGGTCGGAGTTCATAACCTCTAGGTGCAGAGTCCAGGGCTCTGGCTCCTGTGCCACAGGAAGGGAACTACAGCATGGAGCTGAGGGCATACAGGGTCTTGGAATCGGCCTACTTTTCCACCATAATGCAGACGCTCACGGAAGAAGATTGTTACACAGCGGGAAAAGTCTCCTCTTCAGTTTAGCCAGTCACCAGAGGTATAAGTGAAATCCATTTGCTGATTAATTTCTTTTTTGACAATTGGGAGATATGTGGAGGGTGGAGTGGGGGGATGCACTCTATGGTAAGTGACATTTTCTGTAATTTCTGTAGGGACAGGACAAAGTCCTAGGAGGTTATGGTTTTAGGTGCTTGGTGTTGTGCATGTATTTTGGACAATGCATAGCAATTGCATATTTTATGTCACAGTTTTTCAGATTTATAGACACGCATACTATGTCCAGCACTAGTATTTGTGTGCCCAAAAGGACAAGGATGAGTCCAATTTGTTCGGTGCCCGGGGACAGACTGGGTGCCTGGGATGCCAGTGCCTTTCCTAATTGCTCTATCTGCCACTTGACAGACATCCCCTGAGCGCACTGACATCACCTCAGATTTATCCAGTGTGAGGCAGTGCTGCCATCCTGCTTTGCAGTTACTCCCAGTGCTTCGCCTGCTCATGTGACAGGAATTCTTGCACTAGTTCAAGCCCGCACCCTTCATTTTCACACTCATTACCAGTAACTGGGGCATACCCCAATACCTCAATCACACCACATGGCACATTTTATCTAATTTACATGCATTTATTTCAAGAAGGTACATTTATTCACCTTGCTGGTGCTGCTGATGACATGTGTTGTCACTGTGGCCAAAATTTTATTATGTGTAATATTAAGTGTCTGTGCTACTGATACAAAAAATAGATTAACTGAAACTATTTATTTTGAATTACCAGCCAACTTTTTGTGAATTTTGTGTATTGAGAAACAAATGACGTGAGGAATATTCTTAGTCAATATCTTCTGTATTAAAGAAACTGAGATTAGTTTTAATCTATTGCACAACTGAAATGTACAGGTGGTCCTCAATTTACAATGGGGTCCATTTCAACAACTTTCCAAATTACTAATCCCCTTATACTGTATTATATAAACTGTAAGGATATACAGTTAACATGCATGAAAACTTCATTGTATAATAGGACTTTGTCACATTTTTTCACTAATTTCATACAATATGTATTAAAATAATGCTTGTATAGAATAATAATTTAAATACAGTATAACATTTTCATGTGCCACTGTTTTCATTTTCACAAGTTTTCTTTCACTTTGTGTGCCATTTTTTTAGTCATGTGTTTTGTTTTGAGAAAAGTTTGTTGAATGGAATCACAAATGAAATATTTCATAAATAAGAATTCCTGTAAATAAAATTCGATTTCTGATAGATACACTGACTGAAATATGGGTGAAATATGAATATGAGTGCCTTGTGGCGGCATGACCAGCCAATGTTAACATGTAGCAGGTGGAGCGATTGTTGTTGCATGTTACAACAAAACATTGGGACTCCAAAATAATTGATTGATGGAACAGCTTTGGTAAACCCTGGTTTTCAAAGTCACATATACTGTAAGTTGTGGCCCTCTAGTACATCATAAATGAAACCTTCATACATACTGGCTTTTGCTGCTCTTTACAGTTCTCCCGCTCTGTTTCCCACCTTGTGTTTTGCTGTGCAGGTGCCTGCAGAATTACATCCCTCCACAGTCCTTGACATTATCCTGCCCTGTATGTCGGCAGACCTCCATCCTACCTGAGAAAGGCGTATCTGCCCTGCAGAACAATTTCTTTATCACTAACCTCATGGAGGTACTTCAGAGGGACCCTGAATGCACGCGTCCTGAGGCCTGCAGTGTCTTGGAGTCGGTCAGTGCTGCAGCTGCTGGCAAGCCTCTCTCGTGCCCCAATCATGAGGGAAAGGTAGGTCCCCATTAATGCCTAACTGCAAGCATATGGTAAAAACCGCTTCTTGTTCAGTCTGTGTAAGGTAGCTACCATCCCAGAGGTAAGCTGTTCTGTTTCTTGGTCTGAACTCACTCTTATCAGATTCTATTTGCTCATAGTTTAATTATATTGAAGACTGCAAAACTGGAAGTGGACAAATTCCCAAATGTGACAGGTTCCCTGAACTAGGAGTATATTTGTTTTTTATGATTCGAAATGTTACCTTACAGCCGTTTAGTAGCAGAGCTTAGTTACCCCTAGAACTGTCCCCCCTGCAGGTGATGGAGTTCTACTGTGAGTCCTGTGAGACAGCAATGTGTTTGGACTGCACAGAGGGGGAGCACCGGGAACATGTGACCGTCCCTTTGCGGGATGTCCTAGAACAGCATAAGGCTGCGCTCAAGAACCAACTGGATGCCATTCGCAGCAGGTGGGTTTCCACTGATGCGAACCGACAGTTCTGCCAACAGTGTGTCACATAATGGTTTGGCAAGCAATCCAGAGATTCTGATATTGGACTGAATGAAAAATGATATCCATGGCAGTTATTGTCTTACTGTGAATGGTCACGGAATGTTTAAGATGAAGTATTGCTAGCATCACATGTTGGTCTTGGGAAAAGTATATTGTATGTGGCTATTTGTCTGGCTAGACAAGTGTTCTCTCAAACCCCAAGGCTCCCTCAGCTAACGGCCGCCATAGAACTGGTGAATGAGATCTCCAGACAGTTGACAGAGCGCAAGAATGAAGCAGTGAGTGAAATCGGCGCTACCTTTGAGGAACTTGAGCGGGCACTGCACCTACGCAAGTCTGCACTGATCACTGACCTGGAGAATATCTGCAGTGCCAAGCAGAAGGTCTGTACCATTGTCATTCCAGGAACTGTCTGCCCCCTTTCACTTCTTGTATTGGAAACCCGCACCTCCTTTTCCTTCCCCCTTTCTCAGCCTCCTGAACTGCTTTCTTACCAATAACCTCTTTTCTCCTCTCTGAGATTTTCCACCCTGTCTACCAGTTTTGCATTGTACAAATTGTGCTCTATAGAACATGTAGGTAGTGTTAGAATGTAGCTTTTATAATCAGTAGTAGTCACACACATATGAATGCCTTGAGTATGGCATTATGACCCCCTCTTGTGCCTCACATTCTCTGTCAGGTGCTGCAAGCCCAGCTGGCCTCACTGCTGCAAGGCAGGGAGCACATCCAGAGCAGCTGCAGCTTCACGGAACAGGCGCTGAGCCATGGCAGTGCAACTGAGGTCCTACTAGTTCGCAAGCAGATGAGCGAACGGGTTGGGGCTCTGGCCAGGCATGAGTTCCCTGAACAACCTCATGAGAATGCCCACCTGGACTGTGTGGTGAGCCCACACCTCCCCATCCTTTACTGGATCATGCTGCAAATCCATTACCAGACTGAGCCCAGCCATGGGCAGTCAAGCATTGGTTGCATTACTAGTCCATTAACACTGGAATTGGTCATATTGCCATTCTTTGGAAATAGGAGCGGTCATTGTCATGAGTTATGCTAAAATCACACACGCTGTCCGAAACCGCTTGTCCCAAGCGGGGTACGGCAAGGCAGAGCCTAACCCGGCAACACAGGGCGCAAGGCTGGAGCGGGAAGGAAAACCCCCCGAACGGGACACCAGTCCATCGCAAGGCACCCCAAGCAGGACTCGAACCCCAGATCCACCAGAGAGCAGGACCTGGCCAAACCTGCTGTGCCACCATGCCCCCCCATCACAATACTGTATATTTAAATATATTCTAGTATATTTCTTTCTTTATCATTTTATGCTACCTCACTGTGCCACCTCGCGCCCCTGCTATACTAAAATCGTTAAAGTACAGGGCAATGCCAGGTTTTAATGGTCACTCTAATCTCTCTCCTTCAGGTTGAGACTGAGGGCCTGCGTCGCTCCATCCAGAACCTGGGTGTGTTGCTCACCACGGCTGCTGTGGGACACACCAGTGTGGCCACAGGCGAGGGGCTGCGTCATGCACTGGTAGGCCAACCCTCCACCATCACAGTCACCACCAAAGATAAGGATGGTGAGCTGGTGCGCACTGGAAACGCAGTGCTGCGGGCTGAGCTCACAGGACCAGATGGTGCTCGTATTGAGGCTGAGGTGACAGACAACAAGAATGGCACCTATGATGTTGGTTACACACTGCGCTGTGAGGGCGAGTATTCCTTCTCACTGCTCCTCTATGGGCGGCCCGTACGAGGTAGCCCCTTCCGTCTGCGTGCCATCAAGCCCTCTGATGTGCCGCCATCACCAGACGACGTGAAGCGTCGAGTGAAGTCGCCTAGCGGGAGTGGCAGCCATGTGCGGCAGAAGGCTGTCCGTCGACCCTCCAGCATGTACAGTACCAGTAAGAAGAAGGAAAACCCTATTGAGGATGAGCTCATCTACAGAGTGGGTGGGTTCCATCATGTATTCCTCTCCCCTGCAGTGCACTTCACTTGTTTTACCCAGCGTGTTCTTCCCTCCTCTCCCCTTGTGCTCTTAAATTTATTGATTAGAACTTTTTTCCAAAACAAAAGTCAGTTATTTCAAAGTAGTTTTTTAGCTGACATTTTTATCCTAGGCAACTAAAATGCTAGAGACAAATTTTTGCTGTCATTCATCCATCTGTATAACAGGTTAATGTAACATACACACAGTATAGGCAATTTAGATTCCCCACTTTACCTAAAACCCATGAAAACATGGGGAAAACATACAAACTTCATATAGATTGAGCCAGATCTGAGTCCATGTCGGAGCCCATTAGCTGTGAGATAACAGCATTGGCCACTGCACCAACATGCCACCCACTTATCTCTGCTCTCACCTATTGCACTCCAGTTGCACAATATATTCTAAACAGCCATCTATACTCATAAATTCTGATGCTCGAAATACAAAAGAAATGGAAATTTGTGCCATGAAGATTATATATAGTTTAATAGTCCACCCTACCAGCTGATTCCCAAAAACGTATACAATTTCTTTAAAAAAAAAAAAATAAAAAAATAAATAAATAAATAAATAAATAAATAAATAAAAATTAGAGCTCCCTAGAATCCTCACACATATTCTACAAAGTTCTTTGCTTATGAATTCGGTTGATAGTACCTTAATATGCTATCTTAATTGACAATGCTTTACACTCTTGGTCTTACAGGCACTCGAGGGAGAGAGAAGGGAGAATTCACCAACTTGCAGGGTATTACAGCCTCAAGCAATGGGAGGGTTATCGTGGCTGACAGCAACAACCAGTGTATCCAGGTGAGTTCAGCTGATGGTTAGAGTTAGGATTCTGTAATTGTTAATTCCTAAAAAGAGAAGTGACCACTGTGACACTTTAGGTAACACAGTACTTTTCAAACAATTTAAATTTAGAAAACATTAATTTTTAACTATGAGTTTTTTACACTTTCAAAACTATATTTTAAAACAAATTTTTTTTGGTTATTGTTTGGAAGGTGTTCTCCAATGATGGACAGTTTAAGCTGAGGTTTGGGGTCAGAGGTCGATCTCCTGGGCAGCTTCAACGCCCCACAGGTGTCACTGTGGATATGAATGGTGACATCATTGTGGCTGACTATGATAATCGATGGGTCAGCATTTTCTCTCCTGATGGGAAGTTCAAGGTGGGGTCTCACTTTTCGAAACAGCCCATACCAGTTGAGCACACTTGTGTGCAATCTCAGTGTTTTGCTGTTTAAATCCACATCTGAGGTTGAATGAAAATCTGCATGCTTTGTACATCTTAGATCTCTTGAATCCTGAGATTATTCATCTTGATGCAGAGGGTCTTCATTAGTCTCCCTGTACCTTTAACTGATATTTTTTTTTTCCCCTTCACAGAACAAAATCGGAGCAGGTCGTCTCATGGGCCCCAAAGGTGTGGCTGTAGACAGGAATGGTCACATTATCATTGTTGACAACAAAGCCTGCTGTGTCTTCATCTTCCAGTCCAATGGGAAGCTGGTGACAAAGTTTGGTGCCAGAGGGACTTCCGACAGGCAGTTTGCAGGTACACAAGTAGTGGCGGAGAGGCCCTAAACTCGTCCTGTGGTAGATAGTGGACCCCGACACCTGCTGGTCCCTTTATTGGCCACGACCAGTAGTGATCATGATCATGTGATCAGAGTGATCATGTGACCTCTGCATGCATGATGCTCTCAGGTGACAATAAGCCAAAGCATCTCCTCACAGCTTGCTGGCTTGGCTTTTCAGTTTCTGCCTGTAGCATTTGCATCGCTAATATTTTGGGCCTTTGGCACCAGCCTCGCGCTCTACACATTAACAATACACATTAACAGTTTGACATGCAAAGTTGTCCTCTTTTTACCAGCTGACCCAGTAAATATTTTTTCTCCAGAAATGCTTTTTGAAATGTCATACGTGCTATTTACCTAGCCAAGGACATTCCATTTTAACTTAAAGATGTAGTTTTTTATGGCCTAGATTACCCATTTTATAAAATAAACCAGGAAAGGTTTCTTATTACACGATATATGTGGTTTGCCAGATTCACCAGACCTTGAGTTCCAGTGTTGAAAGGATTAAAATGTTGTTTTCTTCTTCTAGGTCGTCCATTTTTCAGTTTTGTTCAATATAGTTTTATTTTGCACTCTGCATTTGTTTGCTCCCATTTTCGTTTGTTGTTGGTCATTTGTTTCATTTTATTTTATCAGTAACAAATTCCCTACCTTTGTCATGCCAAGCCTCTTTAGCTGGCTTGTCATGCAGTTTGGGGGTGGAGAGCAGATTGTTGGTTTTCTCACCAGGATCCTCAGCCCATCCTGCCTTTCCCCTTCTCTCTCTCTCTCTCTCTCTCTCTCTGTCTCTGTGTAAAACCTCCATTAAGGATCAGTGCGATTAACTACTGTCCTACAATCGCCACTGCCCAGGAATGTACACACTTAAACCCTGTGTGTATGCTTGTTTTCACACTCTCTCTGTCATATATCTGTACTGTCTGCTTTTTGCAACCCTGTTTTTGCTGGCATGCAGTAAGCCTTACACACAATATGCAGCCCCCCCCTTCTATGGGCCTCTTGAGGGTGCCCTGGATTGCTGATACTCTGCATGGAAGAAGTTGCAGCAATGAGGAGCACTGAAGGTTTGCAAATAACCAGTCCTGTGCTGGATACAGCAATATTTTGAAGCTCCTGATTGGCTGAGAGGTTGACCAATGAGGATTCTGCTAATGCTGAAAGAGGGCCTTCCCCATCCATTTTGCCCCAACCATTTTGTTTTCCCTCTTTTGTTGATGTTTAATTTCTTACCATTGTTTTGTTTTTTTTTTTTTATATATATTTCCCTTTAGAAAAAAGTGGTGCAAACATTGCACTGGAGCACAAGCTCGGTAAATCTGGTCCCACATTCAGTAAGTATTGTGTGAGTTTCTCCAGAAGCGCCCAGCTAACCTACTCTGAGTTTGCTCCCTGATGGTGCCAGATGTGTGATCAGCCTGTCAGTCCTTGGTTTTATCCTGGCTCCTCAAATCTTGAATTATTCATCACTGTGATGATTTTCTGAATCAATGTCAATAAATTACGAGACTCAATTATAATGGTATATTTTAAATTCTTAGTATTTGATCTCCATTCTAGAGTTTTCTCTTGTTTTAGTATAAATTTGTTGTAAATTTCATTAAATTAATACAAAGATCAGTGTCATGATTTCAGATCATTAATGTTTGATTTTTGCTGCCAACTTCTCTGGCAGAATAGAAGACTCGGAAAACAGAATCAGCTTAAATCTGACACGCTGCTTTCTCTGACAAATGTTTCAAGATTTTACTCAACAAAAAAACAGCTTGTGGGAGGAAGTCCAGCCAGGCCCCACTTCCTATCACTCCATGTGATGTCACCAACTATTGTCTTTCTCTTTCTCCACCCCTTTCCCTACTCTATCTAAAGGTCCACACTTTGTTGCTGTGAATAACAAGAATGAAATTGTGGTTACAGACTTTCACAATCACTCTGTTAAGGTAAGGGGGGGTCATTTTTATGTGTCTATGACTGATACATGTGAAATTAATAGCTCAAGAATATTGCTTCTTTTTATATCTTTTCAGTTCCTTAAATATTGATACATGAAATATGTGGACCTGTGTAGATGGTCTTTCATGATATAAGATCTGATATCTCATGAAATATACTCAAGTAAAATATATTACGTTTTTCTTGTCAAATATTAAGGTAAATTTATTTTTGTAGAGCATTTTTTTCACCAAGGTGACACAAAACACTGAACAAAGTTAAAAATACGGTACAGAATACAAAAAAGATAGAATACAGAGTAGCAGCAGTTAAAGTTAGCTATTAGCAAAACCAGCTGGCAGCTGAGGAGAGGAAAACAAACCTCTGGTGGTCCAATTACCACTGGTTGTCAACCCATCCTGGGCATTCTAATGTGATGCCAGGGGACCTGTATAGATACATACAGTCTGAAACCGCCAGTCCCAAGCAGGGTTGTGGTGAGCCGGAGCCTAACCCGGCAACACAGGGCATAAGGCTGGAGGGGGAGGGGACACACCCAGAACGGGACGCCAGTCTGTCGCAAGGCACCCCAAGCAGGACTCACCCCAGATCCACTGGAGAGCAGGCACAGGCCAAACCCACTACGCCACTGCGCTCCCTCTGTGTGGATATGCTGAGAACAAAAGACTGGTATCTCTGTTAGACAGAAATAAATATACTCCATGGAAGGTAAAGTAGGTGTCTAGGCCCCTCATTGCTGATCTCATTGGTTGAGGTTGGCAGCTCCTGGCAGTAGGTCATTTGTCCAAAGGGCAGTAATATGCTAGTGCTACTGAGGGCCTCATCGGATTCCTGGTGTTATCAGGAAAAAAGAAAAAACAACAGCTTGTGGCATTAGTTGGGATCAGCTACCGAAGTAGAAGATTAAGGAAATGTGTTTTTAATCAAGCTTTAAAGACAGAGACACTGGGGATGTCTTTCATTGTATTAGGCAGTTTAGTGGCACTGTGGTTAAATGCTCTACCACCTGGAGTCTTCATGTAGATGTCCATTACCACAAGCAAATCAGCATCCTGTGAACGCAGGGTGTGATTTGGCTTGTAGTTGGTAGGATCAGCAATGAAACCTAATTCCAAACCCTTGAGCTTCTTGTAGGTTAGAAGCAGTTTTTTTTAAGTTGGATTTATATGGAATGGGTAGCCAGTGAAGAGAACAAAATACTGGAATAAAATGGCAGTAGTTCTGGGCTCCAGTGATACTCCTGGGTGCAGCATTCTGGACGAGCTAACGTAGTGAGATGATTTAAGCAGGGCAGCCAGACAGCAAGGAGTTGCTGCAGCCAGGCCTGCTGGAAATGAAAGCACAGACTAAGTAAGTTGTAAGTATCTGGTCCAGAGAGAAATCAGTTTAATTTAGAGATATTCCTCGATTGCAGGAAACAAGCCTCTGTAAGTGCATTGATATGAGGTTTGTAAAACAGCTCTCTGTTGAATAGAAGGCTGAGATTGCTTGCAGATGATGGGATGCTGAAATGTAGGACCTTGATATTCATCTGAGGGAATATGCTCCTGGGAATTTTTGGTCCCTGAAGGATTATCTCTATGTTCCATTTTGGAAACCCACGATATCATAAGCTCCCTATATCCTGGCGGCAGTTTAACGTGCAAAAGATGATTTTGATGTTGGTTTAAAACTTTAAGCTCGGAAAAGTTGTTGAACATACGTGGGTTTCATCTGCGCTCGAGTACATCATTCTGTCAATGCTTTTAATAGATCACTCATTCTGGATTTAAAGGCAGTCTTTATAACTCCTGATGTAATTTGTATGGCTTGTGTAGGGTAGTGTCGTAGTCATAATAAGAGAAAACGTAACAACCAGTGAAAATTACTGTTTTGTAATTGTCAGGCCCTGTATGTATTTTGCATGTGCAGGCCTTTCAGTAAAAAATACCAGCTGACTGGAAGTCCTTGCTCTCATCCGCTCAGGTCTATAGTGCTGATGGTGAGTTCCTCTTCAAGTTTGGCTCCCACGGGGAGGGCAACGGGCAGTTCAATGCCCCCACAGGTGTGGCCGTTGACACCAATGGGAACATCATTGTGGCAGACTGGGGCAATAGCCGAATCCAGGTGAGTGGATCCCACACATCCTTGTTGAGCTTTTATATCAGGTCACAAAGCAGGGAGTTCAAACATCAAAACATCTTCCACTTCTCTCAACCAACAAATATTTTTATTGAAGTATTTAATCTGACTACACTTCCATTGTAAATTTTTGCAGTCACCCATGTTCATCGATGTCAAATGAGTTTGTGTGTGGTGGCATGCTGTGCTTGGAGAGTGGCTGATTTATAAGGAAGGTAGTGACAAGTCATGATAGGGGTACCTAAGGAGAACTGCAGCCAGTCACCAGGTATAGTCAAAGAAGTGGCAAAAATCATTTCAAGTAAGCTCTTAAGATTCAGCAGTTGGTCATGCTGAGCTTCATGGATGGTTGACTGCTAATAGCAAGTCTCTGTTTCTCCAGGTGTTTGACAGCTCTGGTTCCTTCTTGTCCTACATCAACACCTCAGCAGACCCACTATATGGCCCCCAGGGGCTGGCGCTAACGTCTGATGGCCACGTGGTAGTGGCAGACTCTGGGAACCACTGCTTCAAGGTCTACCGCTACCTGCAGTAGGATGGGCCATGCTATGGAGAGCCGAGATGTGGACGTGGTGCATTTATGCTTTGGTCCCTTTCCATCTTCATTATTTCTTTGCACATCAGTGATGCAGATCTACTGAATTCCAGCCAGCACTCCAGTAAAGGAGACAACATGGGAAAAGGAGAAAAGCAACAAATCAACATCCTTGTGCACTGTCAGTTTTTGGCTTGCTGTATGTAAGAAGGAGACAGCTCAAGGACACTAAAATAAAAACAAAATTCATGTAACTGTGCATCAACACCACTGGGCTGGAAACGACAGAATGTGTATAAAATGAACCACACCTGTCAAGTGTGAAACGAGGAGAGAAAGCACACTGGACATTACTGGGTGGCAGTTGTCTTCAGATGCATGATGTTGTAGCTTATTGGAACAATCCTGTTGAGAACATGTGCTGTTTTTTGGTTGCTTTTCCAGGTTGTGAAAACTTGTTGCCCTGGACTGTGAGTGCAGCTTTTGGACAGAATCCCCATTTCTCAGCCTTTCCTCTATGACAGCACATGTGAGTCAGCCTTTGCAATAGTCCATGATTCTACACGACCATATCACCATCTGTGCATTTTATTCTGTTGTATATTTATATTTATATACATGTACATGTGGTTGTATGCTCACACACAAGCACAAATAAGTATGTATGTATACATTGGTTTTTGGTATATATCCATACATATTTAATGAGTCCCCTGTAAAAGTAAGTGGTGACTGAAGGTTCAAGCACGCCATTGAGTTCAGTGTTTTGATTGTCTAGTTGATAAGCATTAAAGCACACATACCCAAGTGGGGCGAATATCAAGTGATTCTAAGGGTTTTGGTGCTGAACTGACCAGCCCTGGTGTTCCAGAACAGGTGTTTGTAGTACTGTATTTATTCTGAACTGCAGCAACACAGTTGCTCACATTTTTGCTTATGCTCTTTTAAATGAATAAGATTATTAAATCAGTTTACTTATTCTTAATTTATTTTCTTTTTTTACATGATTTTACCTTTTACAAATTATTTTTCTAAATTGAGACATTAGATCTTATCTGCCAAATATCAAGCCCATGCCTTGACACAATCCAGCATTCAAGGTCATGAACTCTGCCTAATGAACCCACCCTTTGTGCTTATCTATTTCCATACTTAAAAGTGGAATTCATGGCAGATGCTGTCCCATTAATTTGCCAGTTTTTAATGGGTAACTATGATGTTGAATATAATATAAAATAATTACTGTGGAAATGTGTAATATCTATATACCCAATTGGTTATGTAAATACTATCATACTGTATATCTATAGAATATCATTGTAATTAATGCAGTAAGGACATTGTTGCCATCAGTTCAACAGTATTTATGTTTGTTGCTCATTTGCATGTGTTGAAGAATTGTTTTGTGTTCACGGCCCAGCAGTTTCCAGGATTGTTAAAAACCTCTTTTAATATCTTGTTTCTAACAAATACCCCCTATTTTTTTCTGTCCAATGGAAACTGAGTGTCCACATAATATAAGGTATCCTGTATCTACAACACTATCATGACATTTTGTATTAGATTTTGTTTGGCTATAGGTTTCAGAAGGATGGAAAAAAATACATTAATATGAAAAAGTCAGTATTTTATTTCATTTTAGAAGGTTTTTTTTTTTTTTTTTTTTTTGGCATGTTGACTACATCCAAAATCATCCGGAATTTATTGTTGTTGTGTGATCTCATTATCCTGATAATTTTGTTCCGTACAGCAGATATTTCTGTGTTTAAAAATGTATCTCTTTAGCAATCACCATTTAAGTTCCACTTTCATCTTTCCACAAGTAACTGAACATAACGCATGAAACAGCCCTTGGGCTGAAAGCTGTCATCTATATCCCAAAGGCTCCTGTAGAACACATTAAAAACCTTCACTGTACTTCTGTTTGCGTCAGTTGATTTCCATTATGGAGTTAAAACAGTAAAAATTAAAAACTGCTGGAAAGCCCATATGGCGCTGTCTTTTTGTTTTTTTTAGCTTGTGGTTATTAGGTAAAGGTAATTTATTTTAAAGGAGATTAAACTATGTGTGACATACACATCATGTAAATTGCTTTAATAGTAAGATGTTTCAGCTGGATCACTGTTCTGTTATTGGAGGAATATATCACAGTTTATTCCTGTGGTAAATATACTTTAGCATTATAGGACACATTTCTAAAATTGCGGTTTTCTCCAGCCAGTGGTGCACTTGTCAGTGAAACTGGGCACTATTTAGAGTGCTGTACAGGAAATTTGTGGGCACCACAGAAAGTAGGTACTAGCAGTCATGGGAACAGCTGTAATGCACATACTTACACTTGCTCCAGCTGTGACTGTCAGTTGTTTACATCTGTAAAGAATATGGTTTCCCTTAAAATTGGTTCGAATTTAGTTTCACAGCTATCACAAAGTCACTCAAGGTGCATCTTTCATGCTGTTTGAGAAGGTAACGCTGCCTTTCTGTAAAGCAAAAATCAAATATCGTGTTTTCCTGTCGTGTACTTTAAAAACTTGCTTCAGTTGCCCTTTTTAATTTATATTCGTTTTTTCAATTTATTTATCTATTTACTAACTGTAAACGAAGCTCAGAAAAGAAACCACCATTCTTCAAATGATATTCAAGCAGTGCAAACGACGATACTCCTGCTGCACGATAAAATGGCCACAGCTGTCTCCTAGTGGACAGCAACCTAATACCTGGACAAATGTTTGTGGTTTCACTGAAATTATGTTCTGAACAGCACTGCTATTTGCATGGAAAGTAATACCTTTGGCATGCATAAAGTAGAATATTTTTTTTTTTTTTTTTACTTTCCAGAATTCAGACTTGTGTCCACAATGTGATTTATACTTGAAAAACATAATTAATACCAAAATATGAGAGTTGAGCACACACAGTGAGCACTCCTGGAACATCCCCGTGCAGTGAAAAACTGATATAGCAATCGCTTTGTAAAAGTATATAGCCTTTTTATTTTTATTTATTTTTTCTGCCTGTTGGTGCTGTCATTTTGGTGGAAGAAGAGCTGGAAAGAGTAGTCTATTGTTTCTACCAGAGGAAGAATTTAGTCCCAGTACAGTGCAGCTGCTATGTGGCTCTAAGGCCACCTTGTCCCTTGACGGGAAGAATGCGTAAATAGTGCAGGCCATAAAAATGATTAATAAACGAAGGTCAGTTTCCCGATTTGGAGTGTTTCAACCGTTAGTTTTTCGAGACTTGTCTTTTTACACTTGTGGGCAGCGCAGTTGTTGTGCAGCTTCCAGGCTTTCTGCGGGATGGTATGCGCACAGCGCAATAAAACAAAACAATTTAGCAATGTGCTCTTTTAAAAGCCAGTAAGAGATTTTCAGTGTCTCCACTTGTGTTTTGACAAAAAATGTTATGCACTCACCTTGGATGGCTACTGTAAAAGCATCCCCGAAAACACAGTTTAAAAGGAGCTTTTAAATGGCAGACGGGAGATGCGCATCTGCTGCGCAAAAAGAGCCTTTCTGTAACTCGTTTTACTTCAAAAAGAGGGAAAAGGGACACAGGGGTGAAGCACATCTTCCAAACGCGATACACGGTGTAAAACCCAGGCTCTCGTGGTACAGGTTAAATGAACAACGTTCTTCAAGACTTATGAATAAGGTGAACAAGATGATAAAAGGAGACTTTTACCACCTTCCTTCAGCTGGAGTTCAAACTGCATTTACTAAGTCATAAAAATCCAGGCCAGTCTCTCCTACTGGAGAAATGGTAACAAACGAATGAAGATATAGAGTTCAAAGTCAAGCTATAAATAATTTTTCTTTTAATAAAATATAAAAATATGTTGTCATACAGAAATACCTTTTATTTTTGTATCTTAATTTAGGTGACACTTTTTGTGGGAGAAACGACGTCGGCAGGAGCCCCATACAGTTTGCTGTGTGAGCTTTACCAAGAGGAGGACAAGTCACAACCTGACAGGAGTAAATGTGTAAAGAAACACAGTTTTGCATCTCCGCATGAATTAACAATTCACTTTTAAGACTTTTATTACATTTGATGGGAACATTTGATTTGCTCAGGTTGGCTCTGAGCGCCCTCTGCTGTTTAACTTTCAGCAAAATTTCACTTCATCCAGTTTATTCAAAATTTCCAGAAGTATGACTGTAGGTAGAAATATGAAGAAAGCAAAAGAGAATTTTTTTTCACTTTTATACTGTGTGGAAATACAGCATTTTATGCCAGCCCTCCCCCTTCTTTTCCTTCCTTTCCCATTTTGAAGATAAGGACCCAGATTGGTCAGCATGACGTATATACAATTTGAAACTTCTTATCTGAAATTTACCCACCAGTGTCACAAGAGCAGCCATCTCCCCTGGAGTGAAGTGGTTTATTGTTTGAAAAAAAACCACAAAAATGGTGTTTTAAACATCATCATACCGTAAGTGCACCTACAGTAGCAGCCTTCGCCTGCTGTGCCACTGTGCCACATTTCTACTAAATAAAGAATTAAACCATTGATTTCCACCAACCACAAACATACTGACAAAGGAGTTCTTCAGGAGGGAAGTCCTGGGACAGGCACTGCTTGATGTCCCCAGTAGCCACATCTATGATTCTAATGTCATACTCCATCTTCTTATCAACCGAGGAGACAGACACCACCCGATCAGCATCCAGATTCTCCTGGGTTTTATGTGTTTGCATTCAGCAGGAACTGAATCATCTCAGTTTCATTCTCTTCTCTTTCAGCTCCTCGTTCTTGAGTTATGTTCATCACTGGACTGGTGGTGATGCATTTACACTTGAAATATAAGACTTTTTGTCTTTCTTTCTTTTTTTAACCATTTTCTTATCCTGGTGAGGGTTGCAGTGACAACAGGCCCAGCAGGACAGATTGTATTTCCATTTCAACACCTCTTGAGTGGTTCCCATGCACTCCCAAGATACAGTATCTCCAGCATGTCCCAGGTCTGCCCTAGGGCCTCCTCCCAGTGGGATGTGCCTTGTAGACCCCCCATAGTTAGTGTCCCGCTGGCATTCTAACTAGGTTCCCCTATCAAGGGGCTCGTCGGTGTGGAGGAGTAGTTCTCTACCTTAGAACGAGCTCTGAACTGTGTCACTGAGTGTGAGCACCACCACCACCCTGGGGAGGAACCACCAGGACAGGCACCGACCACCTCCCACCTCTAGCCTCTATAACTGCAGTGTTAAACAGAGTACATGTGGGCTCCTCCTGAGGTGAGTTTAACTCATTGTAAAATCATATATCAATGCTTAGGCTCAGTTAATCCATTTTTCCTAGTTACAGCCTTCAACCAGTTTTCCAAGGATGATCCCACTGGGAGTCCAAGGCTACAAACAACACAGCTCTCAGGAGCCCCCCGCCACAGGAAGGTTGCAATCATCCCCCTCGGCTCACTCCTCTGCGTTCTGCCATGGTGCGTTTCTCGATCATCTCTCCTGGTATGTTTCTCTCTACTTTCAACTGGTGTAACTCGGCTGTCCCGTCAAAGTGCACCTAAACTGGTTATACACTTCAAATTTTGAACAATTATAAAATACTTGAACTACATTCAAATGTGAAATGTACTTTATGCCAGGGAGATATATTAAGTGAGCACCGCAGTGGTGCAGCGGGTAGCACTGCTGCCTCACTCACCCAAATGTTCAGGCGTAAGTTGAAATCCAAGTCTATATGGAATCGTGTTTTCTCTCTCTGTCTGCATGGATTTCCTCTGGGTGCTCTGGTTTCGTCCCCCAGTACATTTGAGTGAATTGGTGATGCTAAATTGGCCTTTGTGCGTGCGTACGTGCGTGCGTGCGTGCGTCTGTGCGTCTGTGTCTCCCATCCAGAGCATAGCCCTCCATCCCGTGTGTCCCATCCAGAGCATAGACTTCCTAGCCTAGCGCCTAGTGATTCCCGGATAAGCAGTTAACAGAAGTGAGTTGTGTAAGTGAGATATACAGTATGTTTTAAGTGTTTTACATGGTAAGTAGTGCGTAGTTTGCAGGACAATGATAGATTCTCAGGAAGGTATAGAATTTCTTTAAGTACTGTCTGGTTTGGCGCTAAAAGAGGTGAGCTGCTGGAGCTTTTGGGACCACACTCAGCCCTCACGTAATGGGGTCCTTCACAACGGAACCAGTGCAATCGCTTTGGAAAATATATTCCCTTTTAAACCAATAAGCTTATTGTTCATAACAACAACATTTTGGCCTGTTACATGGTCATTTTACTTCCACAAATGTTACTTGTGTACAGTCGCTTGTATCCCTTATGATCTTCGTCCTCCTGTGGTGTCCCTGTGGTGTCACTCTGGTGATTTTCTGGACAAATTTAGTGTGTCATCCTCTACATATTGCTGGAAACAGTGACTGCTAGTGTCCAGGTAGAATTTAAATGGTGTTAGCTGGTCTCCCCTCTTGTGGTACAGGCACTGGATGGAGACAAGTATTCATTTCTTACTTTTACTGGAGCAATTCAGGACAACTACCCTTAGCCTTGTGCCCAATGCTACTGGATAGGCTCCGGATCACCGTGACCCTGCTCAGGACAAGCAGTGATTGAAATCAGATAAATGAAATTCAAGATAACTACCATGCTCAGTGGTACTACAGGAGCAGTGGGGGCCAGGCCTTCATTATCAGTGGTGTACAGCATCTCTTACAGCATAGTATCCGTGGGCTTGGCAGCATGAAAAACAGAGGCCGTGATATTTCTTTTCATCTTAAACATCAGTGGGCTTAATTTTCAAAATTTCTCCTCCTAGGGTGTTCCCCATCTCATGCCCTCTCCTTTCTGGATATACTCAGGACTTCCATGACTGTGGATTAATTAAAATATAACATTAAAAGACATTCTAGAAATAATTTTATACAAATATAATATGTTGATATTGGAATTGTCATACATAAAATATATTCTGGTATTTTACTTAATTTTAGGTGACAGATTTTTTTTCCAATTTTTTCCATAGAAAATAATGGTTATTTCTATCCATTCACAGTGGGAATTTTCCCAATGAATTGATTTCATGGAATAAATTAACACCATTATGTGAGGAAGAATAGGTTGATTTTATCAGAATGACATGTATAAAAGAGTTTATTTGTCACATGCCAGTGTAACCCACCAAAAAAGGATACAATGTCAGATAGAAGTATGTGCTCTGTGTTGTTTGTTGGTGAAATAAATCTTTATTTTGCAGACATGAATTTTGTGCTTCAGAGGTCTATGTTACAGATACTTACAGTACGCTGGCAATATTCAACACTGACCATTTCCCAAAACACTTATTTCATAATACGTATATATACATAAATACACAGACATATATAGGTGAAATTCAGTTTTGAAATTCTTAATACATGACAAAGACCTCTATTTCAGGCCTTAGCATAACAGGGGAAAAAAAAAAACAGTGACTTGTGACTTAAAACTGTTACGTTAAAATTGCATAGCATTCATATTCACAAGAGGTGAGAAATGTTCAGCTTCTTTTTGGCATGCAACACTTCAAAAACTTTGCTTTGTACGGAATGGCTCGCGAACGGACTCCTGTGAACATACTCCTGTGACTGCATTCTGATTTGGCTGCACATGTCAAACTGGCCTTTGTGCAAAGTGTTTTACAAGGTTGACATCCTACATCCTATCCCATTTCTATGTTGAGTGACAAAACTCATTACTACACTGCAGTTTTTTTTTTAATGTTTGTTTTCAGATGGTAAAATGTTGAATTTAAAAAAGTAGTTAAGAGGTGAGGTTGTGGGGAAACCTGAGCCCACTAGTAACTCAAGAAAGCTTCTACTTTAATATGAAAGTGCCCTGCAAAGATACTGTGTTGGTTTGCAGAGAAACCAGATCCCTCTAAATGAAATAAGATCTCTACTGGGTAAACCAAAACTGTTATGTAATAATTGTTTTGATGATGTCCAAAGTTTGTGGCCTGGCTTGTAGACTTTTATGGGGCCAGCTGGAATCCCCCCTAGATTCAGATTACTGTCAGTTCAGAAATGAGTAAACTGTTGATTTACAATGATTATTAATAAACACTACAATAATAAAGACTAATAACAAAAATTAAACAACAAAGGGCTGTCAGGAAATATTCTGATCAGCTGTCGCTTCTATCCACTTGGCCAGTTTACAGTAAATCATGGCTACTCTAAAGGTACCACCACCATTTACAACAGGTGCTTCTTTAAATTTATAAAACAACAGGACGTGACTGCCAACATGCAACTCCCTCACTTAATGGAAATGTAGGGACTTATGACAGAAATGTGGAAAAATTGTTTGATAAAACGTTTTGATATGTTTCGACATGTTCGTATCTCACTTTTGAAAAAACCTCTGCTACTGATATACTTCTGATAACCTGTAAAAAAAAAAAAAAACAAAAAGTAAAATAAAAATATAAAAAGATCATGCAGAGTGGTATACGACACAATGCAAAAATTTGTGTTTGGAAGTGTGACAGCTGGTGGTGCATAATATTAGGACAGGAGGGAACAATAGTTTTAACGCTTCTGAGGAAAGGCTTAAATAAGGCATCTGACAAAACGCAGGAATTCAGAACAGGACTTTGTGCCATATTACAACATGCTCTTGATTTAGGGTATAAAAGGAGAAAGGAAATGAGTGCAGATAATGGTTGAAGAGACCAAGAGTACAAAAATCAAGTGTTTCTCCATGTAGTGGTCACTCTAATGAGAATTATTTGAAATCGTAGACTACAAGGACACAAAGCCTGACCTTTATGTTACAAACTGTGTACTTACATGAGAAGTTCAGTGTGCACTTGCAATGTAAATATTTTGTCACCACTCTGGCATAATTAAGAAACATATATAATTCACTGGATACGCCTTACATGACGATAAAAGAAGAACCCTAGCACCTTTGGATGAATCAGAACATTCTGCCTGGGGATGACAAACACTGTAAAACAGAAAATGACTGACAGGTATATCCCTCTTTTCACAAAGGACCTTTTTCCCCTGCTGGACCGCTGGATGGCAGCCATGCCTTGCTGCCCAATTTGCAGTGGAGGATCTGTGGCAGTTTTTTCAAGTAAGTTTTTCAGGCAAATAATTAGGCACGCGCTGGAAGGACCCTATGCCTTCTGAGCTGGTGCTGTGACACATGTCCCTGTATGCCTTACAAAACCAAAGAATAAATGCTAGACTTTCCCAACCGCCACCAGGTTCTCCAGTATTCGTCAAACCTCAGAGCTGTCAGTAATGCTGCAGCCCTGAGTCATTATGGGCTGCTGACTCCCAGAGCCCTTTGGCTTCCCCTTCTTCTCCATCTGTCTGGAGCGCAACAGCACAACGATGAGGATGACAATGAGGATAAAGAGCAGCAGCCCCACCAGGATGCCTACCACAGTCAGAGTCACAAAGCCATCATCCGTGTTCATCCCATCGAGCTCACGTGGCACAATGCCATCGGCAAAGAGCTCCCTGTCCTCTTTCGCCCGCCGATGGCTGTAGTCTAGTGCAATGTGCATGATGTTCGTGCCCCGGCTGTTCTCCACCCCAATGCCTTCTGCTGCTTCTGGTACCACTTGGGCTGACCTTCTGGAACGGTTTATGTCAGCAGGCTGGTCGACAGCCGGGACCAGCGAGTGGTATTCTAGACTCCTCTTCCCGATGCCGCGGTTGGCGTTGTCCTTGGAACGCACTGTGTAGATAGCATGGATGTACCACTCCCGTCCTGATGACACCTGTTGCGACAGAGAGGGTGTAAACATGTCCATCTGCCTAGTACAATTTGCCAGGTGAATGAAGCCACATGCTGAATGTGTCACATTAGTAACTCGATCTTGTTCAAGACTTTGAGTTGTCTTTTGAGTTCAAGTAAAGAGAAAATTCTTAGGCATTCTTTTCCACCTTCAACCAAGGCTAGAAAAATGTGGACTCATGATGGGTCTAGGCTTTGACAGCATAGCTTTGTACATGCTAAAAATGTCAAGTACATGGAAAAATGTACATGGAAAACCTCCATTTTGTAAAGGTGCAATTCTAGAGCTGGGTCAGTACCTGTGGGCCTGGTACTAGTGAAGAATCAACCCTTATGGGCCCTTGAACATAAAGGACTAACAGCAGTTTGATTCTTTGGATACCATAACTGTTACACTGACTTGAGCTGTTCCTACAAGACAAGGGGCAACATTGTGGCTCATTTATGGGCACGGCTTGCTAGACAGTTGAGGGATAAACCTGGAACAGAGGGGAGGAGTCCACTTGGAACCCATCGGAGCCTGGCTGCCTCACAAGAGGAAGTGCTTGAGGATCATCCACAGCCAGGAGCGAGTTGAAGTCCACGCTGCCAAAACTCCTTGCCTGTGTCTCCGGTTGAGCTTTATCCTATGGACAGAGGGAACAGCACCATATGTTGTTTTGTAAGTGCTTCATAAAGTCACAAACAAACCTTTAATATCCTTTTATCAACATAACAGATCTTACGTTATTTATTGTGAGATATATGTATACCTCTGAAAAAAAAATCAAACATGCAGCACAATAATTCTCCAAGAATCCATGAGTTTAGACCACTCTTGATGCGATCAAATGTGACGGAGCGTGTTGTTGTACTTACAATGATCTTGAACCTATAAAGCAGGGAGGGAGAATCTGCCAGGCAGCCATACTCAAACTTAGTGGGGTTGTATTTGGGGATGTAACCATCAGCCCCGGTGCACAGGAAGACCTTCTCAATGTTACAGGTGAAGGAGTTGCCTAGGTTCTGCACTGGGTCCACCATCACTCGACCATAAATTATATCTCCTGCAACAGGTAGAGGAGAGGACTGATGCACAATTTTATGTCCATTGTTTTAAAAAGAATATCATATTTTCTACAAAACAAAACTTGAATTAATGAATTTGATTATACTACAAATTAGATGCGTTAAAAAGCAAATCCTGGGCAAAATCAATGGTCTTTAACAAAGATGTTATACGTCAGCAACAGCATTTAGAGTCCAGCCATAGGTGCAGCTAATGAAGTATGAAACTGTCCACCTTTAGAAAAAAAAAGTTAAAATAAACCTAATTTAATCTAAATTACTTGAAAATGGAAAAAGTGGAAAAACAAAATTGGTTTGAATGTCACTATTACTATGACTTATTCAAGCACTGTTACAGAAAAGGATTTCATTTTTCAATCATTTTTCAAAACAATCAGGCATTTATTTTGATCTAGATCTTCAGTACATTCGAGTTCAACCAATAGGTCAAAGTGAACTATGTCCACATCTCACATCACAATTCTTCCTCTAAGTTAATATCCAGCACTGTAAATCTAGGAAACATAGCTCATACCCTCTGAGAAAGCCGTGTCGCTCTCCTGACCGAAGCCCATGGACCCATCTGATAGCCAGAGCATGCGCTTGGACAGCAGGAACATCTGTGTGTTCAGGCTGAATTCCACAGCTACTGGATCGCTCACCTAGAAGTGGACAAACAGGTGGATCTTGTCAACTAACAGCTGTTAGCCGATACAAGAATAGTCACAGGCATAAAACCAGGAAGGAAAAGGTGCTTCTTTCATGAAGGAATGCTACTGGTGCCAGAATGCCTAGATATATGATGGGGCCTAAAATGATGAAACATGGTGGTCTAGACTTACCTGCTGGAAGCGGATGTCCAGGTCGAAGGTGATGGGCTCCCTGGGACTGCAAATGGGGGGGAAATTGTACTCCAGATAGGGAGTGGCGATACAAGGGACCAGCTTTACTGTATAGGTGCCTGAGTAGTCACGCACCTGGAGGCAGGAGGGTTAGGAATCACGTTTGGAAGGTTCTGTATGTAATTACAAACTCCCTAATAACATACATCAGGAAGTGCACTTAGAGAGTACTTCCAGCTGTTCTGCAACCTGGTTCAGAAAAACATTAGTCAACCACATGAGCAAAAATATTATCCCTTTATGATAAAGGAAGCACAGTAATCTGTGGGCTGTCTTACCGATACCTGTACGTCCCTAAAAGACATTTACTGTACAGGTGGTCCCGGCTTACGACGGAGTTCCGTTCCAACGACCATCACCAGCTGATTTTGTTGTCAAAAATCCTCTTACGACCCATAGAGATATATAAACATGCATAAATGCTACATTTTATAATGGGCTTGGTTACATTTTTTCCTCACATTATTTGTGCTACAGAAATACAGAATAATATTATAAATATATTACAGTATTAAATTTTCATGCAGCGTTATCATTTTCACTTTCTTTTCTAAGTCTATGGTTTTTTTTCAACACCACCAGAGCACTCACTTTTTTGCTTGCTAGCCATTTTACATAAGTACCCTTAAGGGAATCGCAAACAAAAAGTTCTGTAAACAAGAAACAGTTTCTGTTAGAGACCCAAACAATGACAAATATAGGATCCTTGCGACAGCACGGGTTAGGGGCTGGAAAATAATTTAACAATTTAATGGGACAGCCGTCTTTAGTCCGGGAGGTCATAAATTGCATGTGCTGTAACTCGAGGACTGCCAGGTAGCAGTCTAGCATGCACTGTCAAACTTGGTTGCTTCGCCAGTTGCTAAAAAAACAGGCCGAAGATTTATACAGACGTGGATGACAGATGATGAAATTCTCGAAACGGCTCCTTACAGCAAAGTCAGAGGTGAAAGTCCACTGCTGTATGGGCTGGTTGTACGTGGGCTCGCTCCGCACCAGACTCAGGTTAAAGGTCAGCCCCGGGTGGTCAGCACACATGACCACAGAAGATAGAGGGGAGGCTGGAGTGAAATGGGACACACAGGCAATAAAGCCACAGCAGGACGCTTGGCAGCTTCTCTGCTTAACTGCGTATTCGGTTTACAGCAAAGTATGTTTTAGTGATCAGTCGTGCTAAAACCATGTCAGAACACTGACTGATTATGTAAACTAAGGCAGGTACTCAAATGCATGTACTTTTGAGGTGACCACATTAAAGTGGGACTATTCCAGTTAAAGACTGATTACAGAATATGTCCATGATGTAGGTTATTTCTTCCAGTACAGTTAGTTACTCTTTCTCCGCAGGTCAAAGAGACTGGTAAACTGACCAGAATGCGATGTGACAAAGAGGCCTCGGAAGCGGGCTTCTGTTCGGAAGTTGACCACGAGGCGGCCCTGCTCGTTGATGCGCATACTGGTTGGGTAGAGGGCACCTGCAACACGGTCCATAGTAACAGCACTTTTATTATTAACCTTTATTTAGCCGACTCCTTTTTCCGAGAACACTTGAAATGTTAGACAACTAAAAAATTTGCTGCAGTTTTTTTCCCCCCAATCGTGTATTCTTACTGTGTCCGCTGAGCACAAGTGTGTTGTGCAAGGGTACCAGAGCAGGAGGAGGATTCAAAGTGAGAACCTTCAGATTGCAAGGCAGCAGCCCTAACTCTACACGAGCTGCAGTTGAGCAGTATGTCGCTCCCCCCGTTCCCCTGTTTCCACCCCGAACCCTTAACCTCAGACTCGCCTTGGAGCTCCGCTTGGGGAGGGCTGCCGATGCCGTCACGCCACAGGATGGCGGTGTCATACACGAAGGTGAGGCGCAGCTCCGACTGCAGATCAAAGTGTTGCCAGCCGCCCATGCCCACTGGGGAGTGGAACACGTAGGAGACGTACAGCGGGACCCGCAGGGTCACGTATGACTGGACGAGGTTCAGCACCTGTCAGACCATCAGATGACAAACATGCGCCGGTAAACGTCTCCACGGAGCGCACAAGATTCTGAACAGAGCACTGCTTTACATTCACTTTAGCTTTTATTTTTGGCAGCCTTTGCGCTGGCAGGCGCTACTGCTCCCCTGGATACACAACCGTTATCTCACACTCAGGCGACCATCGGAGCGGCACTGATGTGTCACTCACAGTGGCTGCGCTCCAGAGAAGCTTCCGGTGACAGGCAGAAAACAAGGCTGCCAGCAGAGCTGCTGATTGATTTACAAGGCGCCCCAGCACTTGTCGCCACGCTGCTAACCTGTCAAAGGCTCCACCTGCCCCAGCTGGTGCAAAGGCTTCGTAGAGCCTCACCCTTGTCTACGGGTACAGACAGCAGGGTGATGAATGACCCACAGTCTGAGCTGTGTGGGGTGAGCGGGGCGCCGCGGTCGCTCAAACCCAACCCTGCGCTGCGTCAGTCCGATGTGCTCGTCTCACACTGATTAGTAGAGCCTCCGGCCATTATGAAGGTCAGTGGGTTCCTCCAAAGCACAGATACCGTAGTATTTACTCACAAAGAAAACCATGGAAGCTGAACAATAGTTGAGCCTGGGGCTGAACCCCTGCAAGGACCCCAGCAATAATGGAGCTGAGCACGATTCAGAGATTAGCGGAGGAAAACACAGATGTGACAGAAAACTTCTGAACTAAAATAGCAGCGCAATTGCTACCTATGACTTATATTTAACACATGTTAGCGCTGTGCCCACGTATAACTGCTCTCTGGATGCTTGTACCCCGGTGTGACACAAGTACCTAACTGGAAACAGAATAAAAATGAAAAATAACCCCCCATTGTCGTTATTACCTTGCCCATAACCATGGTAACAAAACACTCAACAACTATTTGTTCAGCTTCCATAGGGTGGCAAAGAAGCTTGCTTAAACATTTCCTTTCTCGAATCTTTACTGACATGCTGCCAAAAAGGGAATACTTCGGCACCTTTGCAGGTTTAAAACAAACAAAAGCCTTTCTATCAGCTATCTGTCTGCACTGAACAAACACTTAGGCAGCGGTGGTTGGAAGATGGAGATTGCTGGGGGAGGGGACCGGGGCTCCTGCGGTGCACAGGCCAGTGGGATACCCCAAAACTCCCAAATATTTTTCGTATTTTCCGTGCTGTGTTTTATGTTCTGGCACAAAGCCAATAGGATCAGTCTACCGCTCACATCTTTACCGTGCTGCTATGTTTGTGTAATGTCTATATACTAGCAATCAGTTATTAACCAAATTTGACTTACAGCTCCCTATAGTTTACAGATATTCAACTAACTAAGAACTTAAGCTTTTCTGTTTTTCTGTTTCATATCTGTCCTTCAGCTCAGTACATAAAGAAAAACATTTGCATGATACAGGTGAGCAGACCGACAAGCAGTAACAGAACTGGCCGATAGAGGGCAGTACTTACCCACTGGCCATTTAGACTCAAGAAAAATACAGGCTTTGGCTCATCAATAAATGTGAACAATTGTGGTGATCTCTGATTTTCATTTTCAGTCGTTCTTATATTCAGTAATAACTACAGAAACACAGTCCAAAACTGAGCCCCAGGAATAAGAAAACAGCATTAAATGGATTTAGCCTTCTATGTAAAATAATTCAGACCAGCATAAAATAATCTTAATTGTCTACAGGAAGGAGAGCAGAGTTCTAAGGGTCTAGAAAATGAGCGGCACATACAGAAACATGAAGATGGATTTTCCCCGATAAGCTGCTTTAAAAGAAAACATTTACAGGACAACCTGTTAGCATTTTACATGCAAATCGCTGGTAATGAACTGGAGGTAAAACAGAGTGGGTTTCCAAGGTGAAAGCAGTGCCTTAAGCAACAAGGGACATTTTACAGGGACACAGACACACATTCAGTGGGAACCCCCTGCTTCGAAGGAGCAACAACTGAGAGGAAAATAAACCGTCATACAAAAGGTCTCATGGCTCTTAGGCACCACTGTGGTGGCTCCCAGCACATGGGACTAGAGGCTCTTTGCCATTGGAGCGACCCTAGCCATTGTGAGAAGAACTCAATGATTAGTTTGGTCATCACAGAGGACGTTCATACAACACACTGCCCCACAGCAAGACACATTCATTTCTGACCTTTCCTGCTTCTTCCAGAGTCACGAGTCGAACTGGGGAGATTTTCTGTGTCACAGTTAAAGGAGGAGTAAACAGTGCAATGCAGAGTACCATAACCCTACATACAGTATGGACTGAGCATGTAAATATGACCTGTCTGATCGACAGAAAGATTATGTAATCTTAAATATAAAAAAGGTTGCGTTTTCCATTGCAGTACACAGCTTGCAGTTTCATGGTGAGTGCAGATGATAAGCTGTGCCCCTCAGTTCTGCTATCTTCTTTCACAACAGCACGTGGAATTAGTTTGACTGTTGGGGTGGGGGGAGCTCACACCATTCACTCTGCGCAACTTCTGGCCCACAGGCCATAATACACCCGCTCACCTGCCCGTCAGTGCCGATGGTGCCCCCACAGTCGGTCAGCAGTTCAGACATGTCATAGTAGCTGATAAACTCCCACAGGCAGGCCTCCAGGTTCAGGTTACTGTAGAAGCGCAGTGCCCCAGAGCCCCGCAGGGCGGTGCTGTACTGGTAGGGCACTGTCTCCCCGATGGGGCCACCGGCACTGATGCGGTTGGTCAGGAAACCGTGTCGGGTGGTCACCTCATGGTGGTCCAGCAGGTTGGAGCAGCGGTGGTTGCCCACCCGTGTGCCGTCGGGACTCAGTGTCAGTTCGAAGTTGGACAGTGGCCGTGTAGACACCACGGGCAACATGCCTGCAGAAACAGAAGGGACAAGGGGTTAGGCTCTGGAGACAGGCTTGAGGAAGAAGGCAGCAGGATGCAAATAGGGACACGGACTAGAATGAAAGAGTGCAAGGAAAAAAGAGAGAACTGGTGTGAGAGATAGTGGAGCAACGATCTTTGCAAGAGGTTCATGAGGAGCGGGAAGAGGGCTGTAGATATGGGACAGCAGAGAAGTCCTGCTGGTGCACAACATGGGGAAGAACAACTGGAATAGCACCAGTTCCAATGGTTTCAAAGCACCCATCTCTCCATGTGCACTAGTGGCTAAAACAAGTTGTTTCTGCATGGGCTCTGCTTTGGTTCAGGTGTGCAGATCCCCGGCCATCACAGTTCACTGGATGAGGCTCCTTTCTTACCGTCGATGTGGGGCATGGTGACAGTCAGCTTGATGAGATTGGCGTGTTCGGGGTCATCGGCTCCTGTGTAGCGCAGCTTGGCGGAAAAGGGCTCTGCGCCCACTGTGCCCACTCGGCGGGGCTGGCACATGCCTGCAAGGACAGGTTAGGCCACACAATGACAGCTTGCAAGATACACTTCTGACACTGTACACATGGCAGACAGATACATGGAATACAAAACACAAATATGAAGAACACATCCATTGTTTGTCTTAACACGAAAAGTCAGCATGAATAATCCATTACAGAACTCAGCCTCCATGCTCAGAAATATAAAATTACTGTAAAATATTAAAATTTAATATTATTATTTTATGCCAACAACCTGTCCCTGAACGTGGACAAAACAAAAGAGATTGTTGCTGACTTCAGGAGAGCAAGGAGTGACAATTATCCGCTGGACTTTGACGGCTCCTCCATGGAGATCATCCAGAGCACCAAATTTCTAGGTGTTCACCTGCCGGCAAACCTCACCTGGTCCCTCAACACCAGCTCCACAGCCAAGAAAGCCCAGCAGCATCTCTACTTTCTGCGAAGGCTGAGAAAGCCCATCTCCCACCTCCCCATCCTCACCACATTCTACAGAGGGACTATCGAGACCATCCTGAGCAGCTGCATCACTGCCTGGTTTAGAAATTGCACTGTTTTGGATCGCAAGACCTGCAGCAGATAGTGAGGACAACTAAGAAGATCATCGTGGTCTCCCCCGCCGCCCCCCCATCACAGACGTTTACATCACACGCTGCATCCGCAAAGCCACCAGCATTGCGAATGACCCCATGCACCCCTCACACAAACTCTTCACCCTCCTGCCATCCGAGAAAAAGTACCAAAGCATTTGGGCCCTCAGGGGCAAGCCATCAGACTCCTCAATACCCAGGGCCTGGACTGATACCAACCCACACACACATACATGCATCCATATACACACAAACTCATACTCCACTGAACACCATTCCACTCCCTTTGCAATATTTTGCATTGTTCTTCACTGTACTGACCAGCTGTATTTTTTTGCTGCCAATTAGTATGTTTATATGTATGGTATTTATTGTTATATTGTAATATCGTCTGTTTTTTTACTGTGTTTATTGTTTTGTGTAGGTAGCTTTGTGTTGTTTTATTTAGCACCATGGTCCTGGAGGAATGTTGTTTCATGTCACTCTATACTGAACCAGCTGTATATGGTTGAAATGACAATAAAGCCACTTTGACTTGACTAAAGCACAGAAATTTCAATGGAAAAACCTTAATTCTACCCCTAAGACTACAGGTCCCCACTACAACGGCGAGTGCAAAACAAGTACATAGGTCCCTCTTCAGTAGTAAGAGAGCAGGTAGTGTTTCAACAACTTCTTGTTTCTTAATAAGAGGGCATGACTAAGTGTCAATAACTTCCTAGGGGATCACTCACCTTCCTCAACACTGATAGTGACAATGGGGCTGCTGAGCTCCAGCCCTTCGTTGCCATCAGAGTTGACGGCACGGGCGGCGCACTGGACCCGTGACCCAGCTTGGAAGTAGATAGAGTCCAGGGTGATGAGCTTGGAGGAGGTGAAAAAAGTGTCGAAGTCCACTTCACGCATGGGGCTGGTGACCCCGTCAAGTCCAGCTGGGGCGCTGACCAGCCAGCGATACTTGGTCAGCGTGTTATTGATGTTCTCGCTGGCGCAGATGGACCCCGTCTTGTCATAGTCGGAGTATTTCTGGTTACAAGCCTGAGGGTGTTGAAGAACATCTCTCAGTAAACGAGATGCTATTCATTATGATTTCCTGCAACCACTGCAACTCAGAGCTTCAACTGACGCTTTATCCACTTACACAGACACCCACAGACACAAAGAATGCCGTACTTCAGCAGATCAATAGCCGTGAAACTGTGTCTGATCCTCCTCCCTATGGACCTCTTAAAGAGTAAGCTGCTCAGCCCTCACAGGGAGCGCCATTAAATGTTCTTTCAGTGGCACTTCTAATTTAATAATGCAGGGAAGACATTAGTTCACCTGAGTAGTCCAGGCTTTAGTGGTTTAGGAACACTTTATAAGAGTTTGGCATCTAGTGGGTTTACCAGTATTTATGATGATTGTCAAAATTCGCATTGTCTCTCCCATAATTGTTCCACTCATAAGTCTCTTGCATGTTGCACTGGCAGGCCAGTGACAGACACACCGTAACACAGACGACGGGGTACCCAGCTACAGGCTGGGGGTGGTCCTTGCTCCGTCCTGGGTGGTCATAGTCTATCAAGGACACCACCTCTGGCAAAGAGGGGAATGTGACATCTGCCATGCTGTTGGTCTCTTCAATATAGACGATGGCTTTGCTCATCTGGAAGGTGTCAAAAGGGTCAGAAAAACAGTAGAAAACATTAAAACGTATTTATAGATGATGCACAAAAAAAGGATTTAAGCTTTAGGTGAAATGGCACCTGAGGTTCTAGCAATTATCATGCATGAGAGGGGCAAAAAAGGGCATATAATTTCAGTGAAATTGTCTGATGTCCCACAGACCATTGTATTTTGTCTCTAGGCAACACATGTAGGTATCTTCTGTACCTGAGTTTCTGCTACCATGTTCTCATCAGGCTTGAGGTGGACAGTGAAGGCCTCCCTCATCTCCCGCACTCCATCAAACAGGACCTCCACCTGCACCACATGCCGAGTGTCCCCCTCTTTGAACTCGATGTCTGCCAAAATATGTTCTCATCATTACCTCCTTCTACAAACTCGGCATAGCAGAACAGAGCATACCAATTAGTTATGGATTATTGGGGAACCTCAGCTTTTAAGTCAGTCTGCAAAGTATACGAAATATAAAGCTTTTTTCATGGACATAACCAGAAAGTTACAAGGTTATCATTTTCTATAAGTTGAAAAAGAACTGTTATTTGCTGTTTTTGTTTTTAACTAAGAAAATGAGAGAAACCGCAAAACCAATGATTATCGACTGATCAGAGCTGAGCTTTCTCAGGACTGCCTGGTTGCGGTTTTAGAAAAATGCACAGCTATTGCTTAACTCATGTGGGCTAAAGAGGCACAGAGATGTCCTCTTGATGTGGCCAATGAGCCAGACGTTTGGCTCTGCTGTGAGGCCTGTATGTACTTGACCAAAGCATGGCTCACCCTCAGATACAGGGTGGTAGTCTTCTCCAGAGATGGCAGAGCCATCCTTAGTATGGACTCGAACCAGCGACACCTTGGAGGTGTCCCCCATCCGCAGCACTGGAATCCGGACCACTGACACCTGGCCAGCCTCCCATGGCTCACTCACGCTGAATTTGGTCTCGCCAAACTTGATGATGGCCTCTGTCAGATAGGGATGATGGGCAAAAGTTAAACCTGGGTTCAAAGATAAGGCCGAAGCATGTGAGCCAAAGTGTTTATGACCAAAACAACACACAAAGCTTACAGCTAAAGGTTGCATTTGTTTCATACAGCTTTATTTTTTCAAATCAACTACTGTTAAGCAGCTGCCATCCCGTGACTTCAATCCTGAAACCTTCTTTATCTCTAGACTCTACAATAAGTTGTCTCCAATAACAGCAGTATCAAAAGCGTAAATGTAGAGTCACAGACCTGTAGAACTGGCCAAACAACCAAGTCTCTGTATATCAGCATCTATGTGTGTCTGCTCTTACTGTCTGCGTCATCTTTTATCTTGACAAGGGTCTCTTTCTGTGCCCCGATGGATGCCCCGAATGCGGAGTCACCCTTGGGACTCCCCAAGACCAACCGTAACTCTTCATCGTCCTCGTGGATTGAGTCATCGGCCAGCAACAGCACACACGGCTTCTCCACCTCCCCTGGGGGTAGGAGGACAGTGCTCTGTCAAGCCCACCATTCACCTACGGCAAGGATCTCAACATATTTCCATTTGATTTGGTGATCACAAAGCTTAATGTGTTGTGCTTGGTGCTAATGGGGAAAAAACAGGTCATTAAATTCATTTGTCAATTTTTGGCACAAAAGCAAAGCAAATTTGATTCAGTCAGGGCCTGAGTATGGTAATATCATTTTAATTACATATTTATCTGCCTGCTGTGCTGACAAATATGTAAATCAGCTGGTGTATTAATCATTCATGCTATCCATGTATGCATCAATCTACCTAAACAAAGATTTATTTGCAAATTGTGTGTATTGGTGTGCACTATAGGGTTCAGCTTTCCTTCCTGTTTTTATTTGTTATCAATCAACATTATACCTGGGAGGAATGTGATGATGGAGTCATCTGTGTTAGGCCGCTCGTCGAAGTCCATCATGACTTGAGCAGAGCCTTGGCGGGTATAACAGCGCACACTGGAGCGGTGGCTGATGTCGCCACTGCGGTACACCATGGCCAAGACTTGACCTTCGTGCTCGTTCCCTATATACATAGGGCTCCGAAACTGGACCTTCGGCACTAATTGGTGAAAGCAATTCCATAATCAATGGACCTGCTAAGAGGCAAGCCCTTCAGTCCTAGATTAGTGAATTTACTGCGATTCCATCGTTCATTAATATGACAAAAATGTATGTGAAGGGTAACGCGCTCCTTTGGTCTCTGCTGTACTCACAGTCTGAAATCGAGTCATTTATGAAGACGATGGCCTTTGCAGGCTCTCCCAGGATAGCGTTCATGGGCATGCGGAGCACCAGCTCGAACCTCTCCACTCCTTCCAGTACGGGGTGGCCCAGGTCATCCAGGATGGTTACACGGAATGTCTGCATGTTGACCCCTGGGGCAAAGTCCAGGTTTCGACTGATCCCCACGTAGTCTGAGCCGGCTGCAGAGGGGCAAGAGGAGAAGAATGTCAGGACTTGTGGGAGAGGAACGTTAAGGGGATTGTAGCAAAGCATGCATGAAAGCCCTGGTTTGTTGCTATTTCCCTTTAAGGATAGATCACGCAATATCGCCAACTGGATGATGGGAAATAAGCTACATAAATGGAAGAATCAGATGAATACTTTTAGAATATCACACAACTAGCGATGACTGCTTGGAATTTGTATTGGGATTACAAGATCAGCATAGAGCCCATTGGTATCTTTGAAGACACTGGCAGATTTTTTTTAATGAAAGGCTAGGGTATTAAGGGTGTTGCTTTACCCTCCTGGCACATTGGGTAGGTCCTTAGGCTGAAGAGCTGGAGAAGTGAAAGCACTTACAAAATGCAGGAATAAGCAATTATCAAGAAATGAGAAGGGAAAAGCGAGCAATGCAAGAAAAATGGAGAAGGGATGATGCGGTGAAGGCTATATAAAACAAGATATCCAGGAAGAAGTGGGAGGCGTGGGTAGATAGACCTCCTGATGCGTTGAGGTCTTTGTGTATGTACCTGTCTGAGTGTGTACGCATGAGCTTCGGTTTAAATTGTGGTTTACATTCCTCAAAAACAGTGTTCATAACAACCAGTCGGACACCCTCACTACCCCTTGTTCCTCACCAGAGACACCTCCCTGGACCCATAAATGCATTCCTAAAGCTTCTCCACCCGTCTCCTTGCTCATGGAACAACAACGCTGTTCCGAGTTGATTGAAATTTAATTCATCCCTTAGGGGTTACCCACACCAGAGGCCTGGCTTTGTTCACAGGGCATGCATATTTGAAGGTATCTGTTTTGTCAACAATAGAGACATTTTTCTTGTGAAATATGAGGATCCTTTTTGAGGTGGTGAATCCACTTACAGCAGTCGTTGCACCTATCACTATAAAAAAACCACTTATGAGAGAGGAACCCACCTTCAGCAGAAACGGGGTCTGTTTTCCGGGACCTCACGGTGATGGTGGCTGCTTTAGACAGGTCAGTCCCAGTTCTCCACACACGCACCTCCACATACCCATCACTTTCATCCACGAAGTACTCCAGGTCTCCGAAATAGAAGACAGGTGCTGTGGAAATGGAGGACTCCTAAGATGTTGGTCTCTACAAATACATACACTCCAGAGTCCACCCTCCAAAGAAACTGTTACAGCAATGTACAATAAATGTTCTCTCTCCTGTCACATGGTATCATGTGGTTTCATGATTATCTTTTTGACAGGGAGTGAAGAGAAAGTCTATCCTTTTTTTTTTATTTATCATGATATTCCTTGGAAGTTCCCAATGGACAGGAACCAGGAATTTATTTCGATCTGAACATATAGGCAAAAATAATGCCTAAACTGTACATTTATGACTAGCAGGAATAAGGAACAGCTGAACAAGTTTAAATTTAATTAAATTTATTAAACTATGAGATGTATGTCGTTTCGAAGAAAAGTGTCTGGTAAATGAATAAATGTAAATGTAAAATGCACCTTTCATGCAAAGATCCCCCCAGAATTCTGGTTTCTAATCACTGTGCCATACTGTTGAAATTCTGACCCTCCAAATTAAATGATTAAACTCAATCTATTTACCCCTAAACATAATACTACAGTGCCACAAACCACTAGTCCCAAGAGTGTCCATGAAAGAAAAAAAATACTATTAGAGTAGCAGACAGTGAAACCAAAGGAGAAATGATACAGAGGGACACCTTTTGATACCCACCTTTGTGATGCCTTATGTGTGTGGTATTCTCCGAAAATAACTGGGTATAGAAAAAAGCTAGAACTGTCTTTTTTACTTCTACCTGCCTGGGCACATATCTCGGATGTGGGGAGAATCATCCAACACAGCACCACTGCTTGGTTGACAAGCACCAACAAGTCAGTGCTGTGCCTCTCCATGACAAACGACAGGGCAAGTTGCTTACATTTTATTTTTTTAATAACAGACTAAGAATGTCTCCCTCTCTGCTCTGAAGATGTTCCAGTCAAAAACAACCCACATCCTGCTCAAATGTTCAAGAACTTCCATCCTAGCATTTAAACCTGCAGTGTTTCCACAAGTTCAGTCCCTTAACTACCTTATCTCTTTCTGGTGGTTCACATGCCCTATTGATATGTCTAAAGCTTTGGTGTTAAAGCTGAAAAGGTTCAAGTACTGGAACGAGATGTGTTTGAAAGCTTCTGCTTAAACAGCTCTTGAATCTAAGAAGCATGGCACCATACTCCCATCATGCAATATGGGCAATAAAACCAATGGTGATCTACGTTGGTTCAAATACAGGTCTTGGAAGCCAGGGAACAGATAGGTATGATCAGAGGGTAGGCATAGAAGAAAATAGGAATGATTGAGGAATGACAAGAACCTATGATCAGATAGGGTTAGAGTCAAAAGCATACAAATGGCAGACTTCAAACATCCATGGCTCATTAGCTGAGAGACAAAAAAAATCTACAAAATCTCCAGAACTCTGACCACAGCCCTGCCCAGGTTAACTGAAGGGGTGTGACAGCCATCCACCAAAGGCCCCAGGTGACCTCTGCAAAGTTTTACTAAGCATATGTAAATAATGATCTTCTACCCCTGTGCAGCTGCAATCTCAACTGATGGAGTGATATGGTGTCTACTATATAGTAAAAGAGCAGAAAAAAAGCAGAGTTGTGGTCTGTACCCTTCTTCTTTGCTCAATAGGATACCTTGTTCTAGAACCCACTCATTATAACTCGTCATTTGGTGCAGTAAAACTGAATGTCAGCAACCTTGACAGATGACTGAAAGTTCATGACCGTATCCATGGCAGGGCAACCCTATTCTTTTTCCTTCTCTACTGCTCAGGAGATAACCAAGCTGATGACAGTTTGAAGGAAGGGAAAATTGCTCTGTTTTTTCTCCTTTTGTAAAGAAAAAAAACTTATTTTGACCCATGCGCTTGTGCCAGAAGGTGGTCTATTAAGTCAGTCAATTTTTTTGTTTTTGTGACAGCTTTCCAAAACCGTCTTGTTAAAGGGTTGGCTGGGAGGAAAATTTTTGTCGCCAGAGTTCTGAGTTCACTTCTGTGGTCTTAACCTTCAGTATTGCAAAGAAAGCAAAAAACAAAAATAGCAAAACTTTTATTTCCTCAAGTTTCTCAAACGTAATGTGTTTTACAGATATTTCAACCAACCGTTTTAGAGCACTTTCATGCCTCTGAGAAAAAAC
Organism: Scleropages formosus; assembly: GCF_900964775.1. Taxonomy (NCBI): domain Eukaryota; kingdom Metazoa; phylum Chordata; class Actinopteri; order Osteoglossiformes; family Osteoglossidae; genus Scleropages; species Scleropages formosus. The sequence goes on from NC_041809.1 coordinate 23,892,938, forward strand.
AGAACAGGGTTTCCTAATTGTTAATTTTAAATTGCGTGGAAAATGGTTGTCAACCTTTATTTCCCTTTTGCAAAGCGATAAATTGAAAGACTCAAAACTCACAGGATTTAGTCACACATCAGTTCCTTCAGCCTGACAACAAAGGTTAGTCTGTGGAAACAAATCGATGTTTAATCCAAGGAATGGCAAGGTGCCTAACAATCAAGTGCATATTTCGATGTTGTAAAATAATAGATCCATCACTTTGGGATATCCATTCCTGAGAATAATAGATTATTGTCCATAAAGCGGATACCAAGGGTGCTTGACTGCAGGCTGTAATTAAGTTTTTAATTAAATGTGGATCTGTGTTTGATCTTCTTTTTTATCTATAATCACTTGGGGGAATTTAGCTTTTAGCTCAGTAGCATTACTATTACCAGCAGAATGCTGTGACTTTGCATATTTTGGAAAACAGAGGAATCATTGTAATGATACCACACTAGTTAGTCAATAGTCCTCTGCCAACACATGTGCCTCACTTGGCCACAAACTATATTTTACCCATTAATACAGCTGGATATATTTTACAGAAGCAATTCAGATCAAATACCATGCTCAAGGCTAACCAGTATGGCCTGTCTTGGTACATGAACCAGCAACCTCCTGATCAAAAGTCCAGTTCACCGACCACAAGGTTACTCTCTCCCGACTGCCTGTTCCATTTAGAGTGGGAAGCTCCGCTGCAGTCAGCCTGAGGCTCGTGGGCTTTGACGAACGCCTCTGCCAGCTCAGCTACTTCTGCTTTGGCATTTGGTGCACATCTCCAAGTCCTTTTAAGCTCCTTAGTAATATGTCTGTCAATGGTAGTGGGTCAGGTTTAAGAAAACAGCTTGAGGAGATTCTAGCCTCCTGCCAACAGCTGTTGAACTGAAAACTTGCTCATCCTGTGAAATTTATTCTTGATAATTATTCTACCAAAATTATGGGTCATAATTCTGCTGTATTCCTTAAAGATTCTAGCTCAAATTAATATGAAATTAAGATAATGTGCCTTGTTAAAGATTTAAATGAGCAGCAGGGATGCCTAAACCAGGTATGCCAGTCCTACGAAAGTTACCCCAGGAATCACTCATCTCTTCTCTTGGTAATGAAAGGGTTCCAGGCCCCTTGGCAACTCTTGGATCATCCGGCACCCGGAACCTCAAGCCCCGCCCACTGGCATCCAAAAGGGATTGTAATGACAGGTCTGCTAAGACTGTGGATGTTCCCAGGTGAGCAACATCAGACAGCAGACATGACAGTTTGAGTGTGTTTGAGTGTTTCCTGTTTTCCCAGAGGCACTTGAGGCTACTTAACCTATATTAAAATGGCAATTACATCTGAGAGAGTCTGCAGGAAATAAGTTCTCAACTTATCAACAATTGCTCTAAGTATGTGCACATGTGTGGAGAAGCTTTTAACATATTCTTATAGGATCCAAGGCCTTGAAAACATTAGGTGTACTTTCTGAGCAATATCTCCACGTATCATTCGACAACGTGAAGAGTGACGGCTTAACACAGCCTCAAGACACCAAACCTCATGTGGAATTTTAATGTGTCTTTGTTTAAATATGCATGTGTGAAAGTCAATGTATAGACCCTAATGAAAAGGACATTGGTAAAATGCCTACTTATTCAGAGATGGCAAAGACCTTCCATCTTTTAAAAAACCTTGGACTAATTTGACTAATGCGCTCTTTAACAAACAATTTTATTACAAATTTAGTTCTCTTTTTCTGTTTTTTTATTTTGGATGTGTAGCTCCTACTTGTTGACCATATGTGCTACATTGACCCTACAATGTGACCCTGCATGCTGAATGTACTGTAATGATCTTAAGTACTGGATCCCTACATGCTGGGCATATATGTTGGCCATAGGTACTGCCTGACTTCAGCTGTCTTAACATCCATCACACATCATGATTCCTAAACCAGCTTGTTTGCAGAAAGGAAGGAGGGAGTACAGGGATAAGGGACATAATGTGCAACCTGTCAATCTGCACTGTTTATCGTGGAACGAGTTATAGAATTAGGGCTCCTCCAAATGTGAATTTCCCTGCCTCCATCTCTCCTCAAAACTCATGTCCTCAACAGCGTGTTACAGAGTTCTCCGGTTGGATGACAATGGGGCCAAACATAAAAGCAGGCATCTACAAAAATGTGTCTGTTCTCTACTGATCTGATTCACACCACGTTCAGCCAAACTTATAAAATAGAGTATATACTGCCAAGCTATGTGCTCACAAAGACTGCCTGATTGTCATTCTGTTCTCATTCTTCCCTTTAAGGTGAGACTCCACAAGCCCAGTGTCTACAGATAAGTAAGTTCGCATGGTTCCATCCACTGGAGTCGGTTGGGTTGCTGTGTTTGAGCTGTGCACAAGGTTCAGATTACAGACAATAATCTCACACCTCAGGGCATGGTTCCTTGACACAGAGATTTTTCAGATAACCAGGATTCCAAACAAAACAGCTGAGACAGGATGTTTAAGAATGATAGCACCTTCATACAGCACTTGTGCATTGTGTTCTTGGAGAAATGGGTTAAGACTGGCAGATTTCTTATTGGTTTAGTAAGCTTCTGTCCAAAGACCTCATCACAGTCAGTCATTTTTGATCGCCCCTGTACGGTATTTACAAAATTTCCCAGTTCTTTGTGAGGCCTCACTGATTTAGCCGGCTCTTCCCCAGGTATTACTGAACCCATACTGTTCATCAATCTCATGGCTCATCTTCAAATAAGGGATTCATTTTGGGAACATATACAGGGCAAATGGGTTTAAATTCTGTAATGTTCTGCTTTGGCTGCTAAACATTGCAGAAAAAAATCATCTATCCCTTGGGAAATAGTTTGTGTTTTTCTGAAATCCATTTTCTCTTTTTTTTCACATTCATCTTCTCTTCTTTCATACCTCATAAATCAATTTGTGAGCAATAGTGTTGGAAAGCTATCACAGTCAGATGGTTTCTGTTAATGGAGTGAAGGCCAATAGCTCTGGCTCTTCTCAGTGGAATTAACTCAGTGCATTTCACACGTACATTTTAACAACCGGCACGTGAAGCAAAGGCTTGTTCAGAGTACGGAGGGTCACATTCAAAACAATTATAGAAAAGATTCAAGCAAAGGCCAGGTGTTTACCATCATCCAGGTCTGGCAGGATAGTGACACGAGAGGTGTGGTACTGCTGGCCCAGGCGCCCACCCATAGGCATGCTGAGTGTGACGTTGAAGCTCTCTTCATCTTCATAGAGGGAATCATCAATGATGACCACACGGCACTGCTTCTCTGCCTCACCCCTGTCAAAGCGCAGTATACTGGTGTGCTCCTCAGGACGGGAGATGTAGTCTGAGTACGAGAGCACTGTGCTGGGGATTGTGCCCTTAGCAGTGCCTGGTGGATGGGAATGGGCACAGAAGTCAATCAATCAATATCCAATCGATCATAATGCCACTTAAACTGCACCCAGGGATAATAGTGAATGTGGTTTAAGGGCTAACTTGTCCTTTGTTGCTAATTAAAGGTTAAATGTAAGTCCTGGGGAATGTTCTTCTCTGGGGAGTAGCTGTCAGTGCTCACCTTGTTGGGTGTAGCAGATGACCATGAGTTCTTGGCTGATGTCTCCACTCCGACGAACTGGTACCAGCAGCTCACCCACATCTTCCTGAATGGCATAGCTGTACTCAGGGATGAAGACTGTGCACTCTGTTTGGGGTACAGGAGCATTCAGAGGACTATATGTTTGGTGGTAATTAATAAAATTTTATACAGAGAAAGTTATACTGCTTTAAGTCACTCATTACATTTTTAAACAATTGGAAGGTTACTTAAGATAATTAGGTAGGATATTGTTCATCCATTGAACAATAGCAAGGCTTCTTACTGGGACCAGAACATGCTCCATTTCCTTAATATCAGGAGCATCTGCAGCTGCAAATTCACCCATGAAAGATACTGAAATGCATTTTGGCACATCATATGCCCTCTCTATATCCTATATTCTAAAACAGGTGGGAGTTTCAGACATTTCAAAACACTCTGGGTCATATGGTATGCAAGAACACTCGTTTTCTGTGGGACTTGGAGATGATTGAGGGGGAGAGTGTCAGCTTGTGAAAGGGCAATCTATCAAAGACAAACTCGCCAGGGTCCGTTGATGTTTTAAAACCAACAGTCCAGGAAACAGGCAAAGTTATTTTATAGCGGGCACACTGGGACCAATAAGGCAATAACAGGCTTCATTCCTTTTTTTCCACTTCTCTTTTTTCTGCGTATTTATATTCTTCTAGCAAACTGTGCAGTCTAGCCTTAACTTATCTGGAGACAATAAACCCCTCCATAGGATGTAATGCTAGCTGAAATTATTCTCTCTTAGACTGCATATAAAACAGAGAGAGTGGAGAATTTATGTTCTCCCCAAAGACTGGGAAAGTGTGGTCACACTGGGCTGTGACGGGTCCAGTATAGCCTTGAAATCTTCTAAGACTGCATTTATAGGGTCTACCTGTTACCCTTGGAATGAAATAAGGAAAAAAAAACATTATGGAAAGCATACTAGGTACTGCTTCCTTAATATTTCAAATTATATATACTAATTCAAATGCATTTAAAATACTATTCCATGAAACACAAGACAAATAAAAGCCACATTAAACTGTTAAAACCATAGTTCTTTTGTGTCAATCAGTACAAGTTTTCTATAGCTGCACCAGTCAATTGTCCCTGGCTTTGGGAACATTGGAAAAAGTTAAGGCAATGGCACCTTCCTCCTATAAACTGGCCCAGCTCAACAGATGAGACCAGATGAGCTGGCAAGAGAGGTGTTTAGTAACCTTCTTTTAAAAAGGTATGTAGAATTGTACTTCAGTCACCTTCATGTCCCTATCCTTGCTCTATGCGGGACCCCATCCCAAGCATTTACTGTGAAAGGTCAACTTGGTGATATATCAGCTTTGAACTTATAGTACAACCAAGGACCACTATGCTGCACTACACTTTTGGTGACATGATAATGAATGAAAACACTACAACACAATAAAGCCTAATTTGGGATTCTTACAACAATGCACAAATCACTTTATGAATCATTCTCATTTACTCCACTTCTAACAGACAATGGTTACATCCCTATTAGGATGGTAAGTGAACATTCAGCTCTTAGGTCCATCATACAAAGCATCTGGTGATTTACAAGCCAAACAGATAAAGGTAGACCTCGGTAACAAACTGGGACTGAATTTCTCTGATTCTCTTTTCTCGATGGCACATAGTCCACAAGCCACTGTGTCAACATTTGGAATGAAAATGAATGCAGTGGTTCCCTGTCAACAGAAATCTTGAGGTAACTGGGTCAGATTAATCTCCATGGGCTTGGATTAAGCAAACAAACTCTTGGCTATGACTGAAAAATTAATGGTATAAAATAGCTAAAAATAAATAACACGCCAACTTTACGGCAGCTTTCTGTGAGAGGAATGCGTAGTACAGAGGGCCGTGGCTGTCTCTTTCATACTTGAAAATCACGTCGGAGATAATTAATCTGCAACTTCAAAAGGCACGAGACCAAGCTGCACAACAGTGGACAGCGCAGACTCCCCCAGCCTCCCAGCTCTTAGATAGGAGCTGTTCCTGCACATTAACCATCCCACAGAGACTCCCGATTTAGCCAAACAAATGCTCCCTTCAATAGCTTTTAATTAACAGGAGTGTAGAAGCGAGCACCCTGTCCACTGTGCAGAAATCAATCAAAGCTGGGGGTCCCATTATTGAATTTTTTGAACTCCTCTTTTTTGGAAAAAACTTGCATCACCATTATAAACAGCCAGTCTGTACAAAAGTTTTTTTTTATAAAAAAAAACTTTTTTAGCTTGTTTCTCCAGCATAGCTCTCCACTTTGTTCAGATAGCGGGCGATTTCATACTCCCAGGAAAGACTCTGCTATGTCCTGTCAGTACTTCCTTTGTGTATACATTTTTATTTGTTGAATCAACAAGAAGAATTGCAGTATATTGAGGATTTTTAGTTCTGGTCTGGAATGAAACTCATTTAACTACTAGAGATGTGTCTGCGCCACACAGAGCAGGTAAACCTAAACCTCACTATAATTATTATTTGAAGTAACATGGGAAAAGCGTGCAGTAAAAGCAGATGATGTCATGTGCACTACAGTGAAGTAACACAGCCAAGAGGCAGACAGACAGATGAAAGAGGTAGAGGAACATGGCTTTTATACTCCTAACTTTTACAGGTTCACAAAATTCAGCTGTAGAAAAGTTGATATGACAATTTGTGATGGAGCTTTATGTAAGGTCACAATATGTCCTTAGTGTGAGCCAACTCTGAAAATAATAAAAAGTGCAATAAAAGCGAAGTGACTATTTCATTTTAAAGGTGACAGTGAAGCAAGGTTTTAAAGCAAGCAAACATAGCAGATCCTGATGTGGGGGTGGGGGAGTAAGGAGTGAGAGTCACTAACCATCTCCAGGGTCCACAATCTCAACGTTAGCCACTGATGGGAATTCCAGAGCTCCCATGACAGGCTCTGACAGGACGATCTGGAAGGTTTCTGACTGCTCAAACTCTCCATCCGGTAGGATCCGTACACGCCATGAGGCTACCGTTTGGCCAGGGTTAAACTGGACTTGTTTCTGTGCCTTGCCCCTGAAGTCCTTTTCCCGCTGGGCAGTGCCATCCTTGGTGCTGATACCTGCAGGAGAAAAGTGGGATTTCTGCATCTTCTGCCCTGGTTCAGTCTAGAATGACTTCACAAGAGAATGATTTTATTAAAAGCCCTTTTGCAATCTATCATTTTTCAAGGAAATATGAATAGTTTAAAAATACACTTTTAAATTGCTAAGCATAATTAACTATAGTGCATCATTCTCAAATTCCCAGTAATAAAACAAAGTATGTGTGTGAGTGTATGGGTGTATATAAGTATCTGTGTGTGGGTATATAGGTATAACAGTGTTTGGTTATGTTACAGCTACTTGAATTATACCCCCTCCGTATATATTTATAAACCAAGGCAAAATGAAAGAAGCACACTTTTTCAAATCGAGTGAAACACTTGCTCTGGAAATATCAAACCTCACTGTTTTTTGTCTTTACTGGCATGCAGTCAACAGAACTCTTTGTTGTTTCTGTCTTCACTGGCACATAGTTTTATTGTAAAACATTTCCATAGTTTTAGGCTAAATAAATAAGGAATGAAAAAAGTTACTTAAAATTCTAAAATGAAGACATATGTACAGTACATGTAACTCAAAAAATACCATGACTAACTTTTGTCAGTGAAATAGTGACCAGATGCTTTAGCAAAGCTATAAATATGGAGGAAACAGAGAATGACAGAATATACATACTATTCGGTTTTTAACATGATTAATAATTAATGGCTTGTAGACACTGCAGAGAAAATAGGGGCAAATCCCCTTCTCTACACCCGTGGAAATGAAATGGACAAACAAACGAAATTAAATCAAGCAAAAACGAACTCAGGGATCTTCAAAGTAAGCCCTTGAGTCAGAAAAGAATGATGTTCACTTTCTGTTTCAACTCTCACAGCAGGGTGCTGAGTTACGTCCAACAGTGGGCTCTGGAGCTCTAGTATTCAGCGAGCGAGCGAAGGACGGATGTGAAAACGCCAGCCAACACTGCTGTGGCGCATGGCTTCTGATCATGGCCCTGGATGGGTCTCCTTGAACCCACACAGCGCTGGCATCTGGGCTGACCATGATCTTTCATCATCTCGTCTCAGAGATGAGAAGAAGGAAAGACAGAGAAAGAGTGGGGGGGGGGGGGCATTCGGATTGTGTAGCGGCACCGGTGGACCCTGATGTTCCTCACTACCTGCTCTTTGTTTTCTCCTCCCTCCTCTACACAAAGACAGCCAAATCAGGGCAGAGAAACACATTGTAGGGCACTGAATATGTACAGCCTGTCAGCCTCAACTAACTGTTGAGCCTCAACAACAGCCTCATATTTTATAATAATAATAATGAGTAAGAATAATAATAATAATATGCTACCTGCTGCCCCATAATGTTAAGCTTTCATTAGGAGATGTAGTGATTGGCTGTTAAAATCAGAAAGTAATGAATCAGTACATAACTTGACTTGTGACTAATAACCCTGCAGATGTATCTCATTTGTTTTACTAAAACATCAAGCTATTATTAAGTTTGTAATGTCTGAAAGCTATAAAATAAAAAAGTTTCTTTGCCTAAAAATCTTACAGTGATGTGAGTAATTAATTAACTAATTGTGATATAAGGTATCGTTCCTCTGCTTCGGAGAGACACAGCTCTCGTATTTCCCTACCAATAATACAAAGGTACAAAGGTCATGAAAACACTAAAAGTTTTAAAAAGCATACAATAACCAAATTGGACACAGACAACATATTCTCATATCCCTGGAAAGTTCAGAAATACTAAAAATGAGAGGAATGTACAGTAAGAGTACAGTACAGAATACAGTACAATCATTTCTTCTGGTTTAAGTGCATGGTGTTCAGTAGCGGCCTCTGTACATAAATACTACATAAAGGAGCAGTGATTTATATTAACAGACTCTGCTCTTACAGTGGTAAAGTCAGCTCCAGCCCTTGTGCTTAACTGCTATGTTGGGCAAGAAAAACATACAAAGTGACTTTCACCCTGAGCTCGGAAAATAGGGAAATACCTCAGTTAATGGGGGGGTACTGGACCACCAAGCTGAACCTGAGCTGTGAAAAAAGTGTAAAATAACTTGGGAAGTTTATCTATCAGTATTTTGAAGTAGGCTGATAACTGCAAACAAACTCAGGGTCAGGACAGAGCTCTTAGCAAAATCCTGAGGGAAGCTCTCCCCATCACCGAGCTGGAGAGGAGAAAGATCAAATGAAGAAGCAGAATGAGCCATAACTAGGTCAACATGACCTGGGAGGCTGTAAAAAAATACCCCATGTCAGGGTATCAGCAACCTTCCATCTTTCTGGAGCAGAGAAATAGCTCAACTGGTTCAGCATGATGCCACACAACAAACGAAACTAAATATAACAACCGATGGACATTTGAAGGTATAAACAGGTATTGGGACTGAATGGTTAAATCCAGTAGTTGTGTTTGTGGGTGCAGGTGTTTGAGGCAGTGAATTTGTGTTCATTTAGTCAGGGGCAAGAAGGATGCAGGAGGCAGTGCACTCACTGACAAATGACGTCTCCCCTAGGTAACCTCTGCGCCTCAGTGCCACTTCCAGGAACTTGGTTCCCTCGTCCACCATGTAGTACTCCTTCTCCAGGGAGATCCAGGCCCAGTTCAAGCGGAACTGCTGGTTCTTCAGCTTGTTACCACCTAAGAACAAACCCGATTTTGTTAAATACAGCACAACACAGCCTAACAGTGTGTCATCGAGAACCTCTTGAAATTAAGTAGTTATTCCACTCAGTGCAGTACGGGTACATGATGATATATTCATGCTGTCTTTTATATGGCACTGCAGAGGTCATGGCTCAGGTATAAATAAGTGTGTGTAAGAAGATTTACTGCAAATACTCCACTCTGTACATATAATCTACATACACACGCATTTAAATGAAAGTCAACGAAAAAAAAAGGTTTGCTTGGTTTACAGGCTCTCTCCAGATTGCCAGCCAAGTTGATTGACATCTCCTCTGCGCTCTTTCTGGACTGCATTATTTCATAAGACAACATGAAGCGTCCTGTGACAATATGTGAGACAGCCTTTCAGTGGGTTGTTCAAAGGCACCATTTATTATCTAAACACCGTGAGATGTGGGTTTAAGTAAAACCCGATGAATTTGACAAACACGCACCAGTAATTTTGCATTACAGTAAGCCTTGTGTGACTGGGGGGGCTTAGTTCATTTCCTTCCACTTTCACGGTGAGAGATCACACCCGGGCTCTGACGCTGTAGAATGGTAGTGTGCTGTTCCGAGACTGGCTGCTCTTTATCTGAGGGCAAAGGTGACTCCTTTCTAATGTACCTGCATAATTCTCTCCCTCTGTTTATACTGAGGTCTAAAGCAGGTAGATTCCCTTGAGGCACTGCTGTCTGTTACTGTTTGACTACAGTGAAAAACACAAGCATGAGCACATAGGCACACGCTTGCACGTCCGTAACACGCACACAGGCACACGGACATATAATTCAATATCACAGAAGGTCTTGGGGGGGGGGAAATCACAGAAGCAAAACGTCCTGATTAAGTGAAAGCCACCTGTTCTGTGACCATGAGGACAGAGAGCGGAGAGAAACATTTCCAGGTTGCTGAGAGAGTGAGGTTAAACAGTTACAGGAAAGGAATTAGAGAGGGCAAATTATAGGAGGCCTCCACTGCCTTGCAGTCACAGTCAGTCCAAGACCAGGCCCTTTAAAACAGCTCACCAAACTCGTTCACCTTACTTCCACCTGTGGGAAGACAAACAACCTTCCAATAAAACATATTAAATTACTGTTTGTCTAATTTCCGCCTAACACTGAGACAGGAATAAATATGAACAGAAAGCCATAGCAGGCAGAGGTGAAATGTCTCCTGTCACGTCTGGGCCTTCCTTTAGATGGGCTCTGTCAACAGAAGGATGCCGATGAAAGAGAATAACCAAAGCGGCACAGCAGTCTTCCAGGAAACGCATAAGTGAACAAAGATCGGTCCTTGGGGCCGAGCGCTTCGCAGGCATGAAAGACTGTCCTGCTGTATTTATTCACAGCATGCAGGACTCCTCCTCTGAACTTTCCACCAGCGTGTCGTGGCGGCGAGCCGTAAATGAGCCCAGTGTCACTGCGTTTCCCAAGGTCCCGCAGCGCGCGAGGAGCCGTCCGGCGTCCTCCATCAGAGGGGTCGAGACGGAGCTTGGTTTGGAAATGGGTTCAGTGCTCTATTTTAGATAACCACAAGGAAGTCATTCCCCAGAGTATCCACCTGAGTCCCACAGAACAGATACCTCCAGTAGCTCTGTCCTTGGATTTTATGTTAAGTCATTTTTTTGTGACCACAGCTAAATCTGATGCGGCAGCAAAACGATACAGTGGCTAAAAAATGGGGAAGCCAGTGCCATTTATTTTTGTGCTACGTGACATCATTTGTATGAGTTGCTCATGCGGCACGCTGCAATTTCTTATATGTAGCTATTTCTGGAATAACGTGACAAGAAGTCGTTATGAAAGCATTCTTATCCAGAGATAACATTAATAAAGGAAGTGAACTAGATACCCTTAATTGTTTCTTACATTGCAATATAATTGCTTCACCGTCCTGCATTCTGCAGCAAACTGTGCATCATTTGTTTAACCTGTATGCCAAGCAGTAGAAAGAGAACATTATCGATAATACGCATTAGGAATTGAAAGCATTCACAGTACGCTTAAACTTTTTAATGTAGCACTGGATGGAAAACTATGTAGTTTAATATGCAAAGGATCATTTGTGATCGGTGGACAAAATGAGTTTCCATACAGGAGTTAGGCCTTGGAATACTCTCATAAACAGCAGCTACAAATGAAACATTTTATGCTGTTTTCAAAAGTTAAATGTTTAATTCTTTAATGGAATTGGCCAAATATTTAAATATCATTTAACTAATGAGACTTTTTGTCACTCAGCAATGGATCCGTGAAGAGACGATGTTGGTTAGACTCCCACCGTTTGTAGATACCTTATTTGTGCACCTCAGTGAATGTTGTTGTCCCAGGGGAACCAGACTCGGGAACCGTGAGCTTATTGCCGGCTCATACCTCTGTGACTGCGTGACTCACAGAGGAGAGCCGGAGGCGCAGAGCAAACCGTGTCTGCAGCACAAGGCCAGCAACATCAGTGACTTTACAGAAGCTGTATAAACGCAGCAAACTCCCATTTAAGTACAAATTATTTGCTTTGCAGAAACTTTGCTAAAGTTACTTTTCTTACACTGCTCGATACTTCCTGAATCGATTCAGTTTAAATAGATTTACCAGTGTTTCCGTATCTCCTCTGCTGGAATTTGAAGCCGTTACATTTTGTTCACGAGGTCTGCTCCTTCACCGCTCTACCACCTCTCGCCCTAACACTCCTATTTGTATGATGGAAATGGTATTGAGTCGAATCCAACTCACAGTAACCACTCTCAAGGTTTTCTAGGGGCATGTCTGTGTGGTACAAACACGGAAAGAACATGAGAACTCTGCACGCCTAGAACTGGATTTGTAACCAGAGCCATCGAGCTACGCTGTTGTGTCTATGCAATTCAGAAAAAATTGAAGTTGCACAGTATGCTTCAAGTCATTTCCTGAGAGAAATTGGTTAGCCTGCCTGCTGTGGTCCATGGACATGGGCATAGGTTCAATGGCACAGCAGTAGAGCAGACCGGGGATTTAAATTTTTTTTTTTTGACTTTTTTGTTCCAGGTATTCTGCCCTCGCTTGGCCTCATGCCTTTTCAGACTCCCACCTGTGTTGCAGGATGGAGGGTTTCTGACACTCAGGAGCAGATGTCCAGTAACCAACTGAGTGGGGCCTAAATAGACACAATGTTCTCGTCCTTTTCATGCCACTCCAAGAAAGGCCAATTTTGGCCTCCAGCAGACCTTTCAGAAACTGCATATAAATTCAGATCTTCCTCACAAAACTTTTGACATCTTCCTCACCTTTATTTTTTCTAGATTACACCCATCGAGCTACACTGTTGTGTCAATACTCTATTTTAGCCTTTGTTAACCAAGTTGTATTTTATTAAAAATAAATTATAAAGATTGTGCCCATCCTTGCTGGGAAGCCTAACGGCTAAACTACTATGCCCCCTAAACACACCAGTTTGAGGGATCAAGTCTGAGTTAAATGACCCATGCGCTCCAAACTAAGTTTTCTTCCAGTGAGATGTGAGTGCAATGGGGCTGACTCAGCCATCTCAAAGTTGTCTGAGAAAGAAAAGGAAAGTTAATCATTAAATCCAGAAGGTTCAGCTCCAAGTGCTAAGCTGTCTTTTAGAATTGTGTCTTCACCATTTAGGTTTGTTACCATCTTATTGGTTTATCATTCATCCAGTGAGCCCATGCCTTTGTCTGCGTCAACTTACAATGTTAGGCATACTATTTAAAACTACTTACAGTTATTTACGTACTTACACAGCTGAACATTTTTGCTGGAGCACCAAGCTTAAGGCTACTAAACTAGGAGTAAGGATTTAAACTCAGGACTCACCACTAGGCAGCACTCTGCTACATCGCTGGCCATCATCACTGAAGCTGATGACTCCAGTCAGTCAAACATTACTTTCTAGAAAAGTAAAAGCTTCAGCAATGAAAAATTCAGAGCCAATCAAATGTGCTGCAACCTGCTGACCATGAGTGCTTTGTTTTTTTTTCTACTCAATCTCAGGTGAGCTCATTTCTCTGAGATTGCTTTTCTTAGCCCCTAATCTTCAAAAAGCCACACTTGGTGTTTCCCTGTTTGATCCAAAAGGTTTTTTTAAATGGCCAGAATTTTACATTTCTTCTTTTATTCACTTCCAAAAGAAATAAATGTTTAAAAAAAGCCCTTTGTTTTTTTTTTTTAAAAACTCATTTTTAAGTTGCACAGAGATACAGGAAGATTTTGTATCCACTTTTAATATAATTGCTGGCATTCACCTTGTGACTGCCAAATAAGGTTCAATATTGGTTTTAGCTTTTTATCTTTTTAGTGTCATGAAATTGTCAGAAGGACTGCAGAAATTGAAATAAATTACTAAGTTATATAAGCAGGATTTACATAAACATATTTGCATGAATACTTTAAAATACCATAACAACTTTGTCTATATTATCCTGAAAGCCTTCTTTCCCCTCACAAGGACTTCCTCTTGATTTTACACTGAAAAAACGTGTTCTGTCCTTGAACTGTCTATGGCTATATTTTCACTGTCCAGTCTTTTGAAATCAGGCCAAGAGTGCAGAAAATAAAAAAGAGAATATGCCATCTGCACTTTCAGAGAAGAGCTGTTTACTATATCTATACTCCGGTACAAGGAAGGGAAGGATGGACAGGGATGGAGTGGTGGCATTGTATGGGGTACATACTATGTCACTGCTCGACATTGCTTTCCATAAGGCAAACACTGCAAATTGCCCATATTTGGTCACCCCTGAGGGTGTAGGCTTAGATTTGCTGGTGTGTGTGTGCGTGTGCGTGTGTGTGTGTGTGAGAGACAGAGAGAGAGAGCTCAGCAAGTTCAAATTCCATCCCAAATACACACACACACACACACACACACACACAAATACAAATGTATGAAACATTCTGTTTACCACAGAATATAAGCTGTGTTTTTACACTTTTCTGACCCATTACTTTACTCCAACAGTTGAACACTCCCACATGGGTGGGCAGAAAGCTGGCACTGCACCCCAAATTATTTTATCCCCTAAAATTCACTTTTTCATTATGTTTCCTCTTGTTTGTTTCCATCTGGCTGTTTCAAAATAACATTTAAATGTTGCCACATAATTCTTTCAAAGCTACTTCTAATGCAGCGAGTAACAGCTAGCGAGTCTTTTTGTAAAATCAATTTGGTTGTTTCTACATTCGGTGTTAAGTGCTCTAGGCCAACCATATAACAATATAAAAATAAATTGAATAGAGCTGGAAAAAAATCTGAATTACTTTTAATAGCTGTTTGTATTTTATTTACTTCCCCACTGCTTATTTCTAAGGATAATTTTTGCCTTTTTACAGTTCAATGCCAGAGGGAAAACTGCCCATGAGCCTCCATGCATTCTCAAAGCAACTCTAAGTTCAGCCCTGTTGTCTGGCCTATGCTCCTACGAGCTCTTTGCCTGTATGGAAACAATGACTAGTTTTCCACTCTTTCAGTCTTGCTCTTTGATTCCAGCAGGAACTACAAGGTTGTTGTGGAAACCATCAAAAGGCAGCCTTTCTGGGTCACAAAAGAAGGAGCCCCTCAGAAGGGGAAGCAGTCTACAATTTGCCATTTTATCTGCAGCCCATGCCATGGGTGATTTCGAGATGTTGAAAAAAATGGGGGTGTGGTTTTCATAAAACTAATTTTTAAAAGTTAAGTGAACATCATCAGGCCACTATGTCCAAGGCTGTTCCAAACATTGACGAGAAACCTCACCAAATCACAATCAAAAGTTAGCAGGTAGGACTGTCATTAGAGTGGCTGTCTTGCACTCAAAGGATCTGGGTTTGAATCCCATATTCTGCTGTAATACCTTTGATTACGACACCATGAATTAATCTAGTCACAATTATTCAGCTCTAATAATGGCTAAATCACTGGAACTAGCTTAACATTTTCAGTTGCTTTGGACAAAAGTGTCATCTAAATAAATTAATGTGTGTGTCCTCATGAAACTCTCCTGCTAAACCGTTGATGTCATTTATGGAAAAACCAACACAGCTGAGGTGGTGATGTTTCTGCTAAAAACATCTGGAAAGCCTGTCTGTATTCCACTGCCTTTAAATCAATCAGAACAGAAGCATTTTCTCTACTCTCTCCCCTTACATGGAGCAGACCTCAGGATTAACTGAAATTTAATTTATTTTTCACTAACACTGATGAGATTATAATCTGCATTTAGGTCAGTATTTTCCAAATGAAAATAGAGGAAAAAAATGACTCAGTTTTCAAACTAATCTTCTTATTCTTCCCAAAGAGAATTTGCTCTTGTCATGGTACAGTACCCCTTTGGCCCGGCAAGCTGATGTTCACCAAGGCCCTCTATACGCCTTTGATCAAAGAAGCTACATATAGTCAGTTTCAGTAATTAACAAATATTAGAAGAAAACAATGAGCACAGCATAATTTTTACACTTTTGACCTGAGCACCATCTTTTCACCACAATGCTTTCTTTGCTCAGGTTCAGTGACTTTTGTGGACAACTTAGCTTGAGTATTTGCGCTATCTGTGGATATTGCAGCAATGTCGATGGCAACCTGCATTATACAGGCATCACAGCTAATACACAGTAGCTTTTACACAAAGGAACTGTACTTGCATTAATGATTGGTGTCCATGGACCCATTACTGATAAATCCCTTAAAAACCCCCTATTCTAGCCTTAAGAAGTGCAGAGTCAGGTACTAGGTTCATGTGGGCAATAAGTACTCTTTCTCAGTCGGGGTAGATGCCGGATTTATTCATTACTCTTTGTCACTTTGGATGGAAAGCACATGGGAATGAAGAGGTTAAAAGGTACTGCACACTGGTCCTCCAGAGAAGGAAATCAACATTACTTTCTTGTGCCTCATGAGACCAGGCAGGCAGTAAAGGAAATAAAAGAGTAAGGATTATGGGAGCAGAGATGTTACAGTGGCAGTATTAGGAGGAAAGAATAACACAATGAGATGTTATAAGGTGGGAAAGAGGCATGTCATAATGAGGGGGGCATGCCCAATGTTTATTTTTATCAGGGGCAACAATGGTGGGCTCCTTGCTGAATCGATTAGGGTAATGAGGAGAATGCATGCGCAACCTCCTAAATATTCATGGACACTCCTTGTAAAGGGCATATAGTTTTTGTTGGCTCTTTACATGGCACATACCAACTTCTTCTTCATACCCCATGGATCAACTGAATCAGAAGGACTTAATTGCAGGCTGATGAAAATCGACATTTCCACACCTCCCGGAGGCAAACTTCAATCTCTGTATTATCCCTGAAAATAAGCAGTAAACACAGCCACTATTGATGGAAACAAACAACCGATGGAGGATTCAATGCAATTATACATGTCTGACTGAAAGTAACATAACCATCTTGACTTTAGCAATATATTACAAATAGAGCAAAGATAATTCCATCTCCTAAACATTTTTCTAGTGAAGCTGCCAGAAGTAATGTCTGGTTGGGATGCTTCAATCATTTTGTTTACATCATGAATTAAAATAGACATTTCTTGTATTGTGTTAATCTCAATCTTTGAGCATTTAAACCCTTCAACAAGCAATAAAGCGGACACTCCAAACCATTATAAGAGGAGAAATTTATTTCCCAACAGTTAAAGCAGATGAATGCTATCTCAACAACATATGTCAAGTGTCCGCAGGACCTCACTGCCTCCAATGTAGGTGTGCAGAATGTCTGAAAAGCCCCCCCCCCCCCCCCCCCCCCCCCCCGGTACAGGAAAGCTGTAGACAGTACCAGTTAAGAGCATGACCTGGCAATGGCACCTGTAACAGTATCACAGAGGGACCTGAGAATGGGCTTGGTACTGGATTTAAATCAGAAGCATGTAGAATTTTAGACTGAGTTCTTCAGCCTTCTGGCCACCACTGCTTTCATTTGTGATCTCTAGGGGTGAAAATATTGTGGTTACCTGCCCCTAGGCATTACAATGAACTTGCGTGTAGGGAGTATCTCTAATTAAGAAGTCTACTTCACTGAGGTGATGGGGAATTGAAAGTGAAGACAAAACTGTAATCCAGTCATCAGACAGCCAATGTAGTGTAAATTTGCTCCCAGAAGCTTCCTAGCAAACATCAAGAGGTACTGGTTGAACCTTTCTCCATAATCTGCTAATTGTAGTTCACCCAAATTAACTCTACTTTCCCTCTGATCCTCAAAGACTGTCTGTTAGCATCTGACTTCCCCTTCTGACCCTGCCTCTTCTCATCTGAGCAAAGTTTTAATGGAGTACTCAGTAGGCCTACCAGATTATATTTATTTTGGCAGAGGACATCCCTTTTTCTATCTTTGTCTGGTGATCTTTAAACCTCTAAAGGCATTAATCCTCCATTCCACTAAATCCATGACCCGAGTCCTTCACCTCTCATGGACCCACAAAGGTCCAAAGTCCATTCGTCACTTGTCCAGAGGGCACCCAAAATTTTGCAATTAGGCTGTTAGGGTGTAGGGCTTAGGCCAGGAACTCACCCATGACTCTTCTGCCCTATACTGGTTTCTCATATCTAACTTTCAAGGGAGAAAATTTCTGGGCAAAAAACTGTGGGGGTCAGCATGTTTGGCAGCCTGCTCCTGGCCACTTTGCTATCTGCCTGCAATGGCCCACCTCCCACCTCAAAGGCAATGGGAGACTAATGGATCAGGAATGTTTAGGTGAGGATTAGAAATGTGGGGAGGATTAGAAATCTGGCTTCATTCAGAGGGGAGGACATGACAACAAAAAGAGCCTAGGAAAGGAACGGCTTTTTGCAAATTAACAGAAACAGTGATGTTTCTGTGTCACAATGAGATGTTTGGCTAATACAAGGGAATCAGAATGGAATCAAAATGTGTGCCACGTTTATTCAGTGAGAATCCTTGAAAGGCAGGTATGGCCTAGTTCATTGTGCTAATTGAGGTGTGTGTGAGCAGAATGCTTGAACTGAAAATGTTAACTACAAAGAAGTCACAAATGAGATAAGGATGGATGTGGTAGGCAAGTGAGCGATTAAGAATTCACAGTATGGTAGGTAAGAGCCAGGATTTAATACCTCTTTCAATGTGTCACTTTCTCATGAGGGAAAAAAAAAATCAGAAATGTGAAAAAAATGCAACAGTAATGAAATCAGACAACTTACCCCCCTGCGACTGTCGGATCTTATGATATGTGATATATGCCCATATTTCTGCTGTCTACTGTCTTAATACAAGGATCTTCTACACTACTTGTAGATCTACACTTCCTGCAAATCAAAAGACATCAGCTGTCAGATAGAAATCTGAGCAGTGTTAAAAAAGATTATGAATTCAGTATGCTCTGCAAATCCATACCAAGTATCGTTATTTTGTAGAGCTAGGACTTTCTGCCTGTATCTCTTTTTTCTGCACTAAAAATGTTCAACTATTCAGATCAAGTCACTTTGTCACATCGATATCTGGGGCTTTATTTTGTGTATTATACTGGGGGAATGGAGTTTTACCCAGTAGAAAATAAGAAAAAAAAAATGCTACCACTGTGTTGTGATGAGCAAAAAAAAAATCAATATGGAAAGAACTGCTCAGGTTGGAGGAAAGATGTTTATTTGTCTCTGTGTATCCATGTCTGTGATTGTATGTGTGTGTGTGTCAGGGGCTGCTTTTGGTAATGTTTGTGTGCGTGTGTGTTTGTGTGTGTGTGTGTTCTTATACATCTATGCATTTCTTTTTGTGCCTGTTTTTTGTGTGTGTACTTGTGTTATTGTGGCTGGGGCATTATGTTTAAGGGTGCTACTCCTAGTTGATTTTAGGGAGCATCTACTGGTGGAATTGATTTTACTTCTGCTCTTCGGGATCGGCAAGCATGAACAAAAGTAGCAGGTTAATGAGTGTGTTCCAGGTTTGACTATTTTTTTTTTACCATGAACAACAGACAGTTGTCCCCTCATCTAATGAGTGAAAGAGGCAGGTTTACCACTAAAACCCCAAGGCAGTCATCAACTGCCTCCTGCAGAATCACGTACCAGTCATGGCCTAATACACTCCACATTTCACAGCTGATCAATGGGACAGTTATGATCAAATTACACAAAGTGCACATTTAGTAAAAAAGACTGCATTTAAAAAGGTACCTTCTAATAGTAATGGAAGAGAAAGTGTTCTAGGTGCTAGGAGAAAGGAGGACACTCCAACTCTGGGCCACTGCTTCTCTGACAGGATATCACTGTAGCCCTGCACAGCCTGAGCAGAGGCACAGACAAGAGGCAAAGACGGGAGACAGGAGCAGCAGGAATTAATGGGGAGAAATCCTGTTTACGTTGTCACAAAATGGAAGAGAATCCCGGATGTTTGAAATGGAGGTGGCAGCAGACTGTGCAATTTTCCCCTAAGGCTTCAGCCCATGTCAGGCAAAGACCACACAGGGCCTACAATGGAATCATGGTCCTTGATTTCTGTCAATCCCAGCTGTGAATGTGCTTCAGAAAGGCTTTGATCTAACCCTGCAGTGATGCCAAAGGAGCCACTTTGTGGACATAGAAGCTGCCGCTTTCTGTCAGCCACAGAGGCAGTGGGGCAATGTGGGACAGGTGCCACGTCCACCACATCTGTTTAATGAGATGTTTTCATAGGACACTAATTTTTGTTGCCACGAAGAGCATTCTAAATGAAAAAGTATTTATTTCTGGAGACTGAGAGTAGGACAGGCTGCCCCTCCTGCCCGGATGAGGGAAGCCAACAAACTGAACACAGAGATAAAGGGAACTCCCCTCATTCTACAGCAGCTGTCGGTTGTGTTGAGCACCTGCTATCGCTTCCCTGAGGTTCCCATTTAAAAAAAATGCCTTCAGAAACAAAATCATCACTCGAACAGTCCTCTGGGTGTTTTGTCTGAAACAAACACAAAGGGTACCATGGGGGTGCAGTGATACGGGGGATGTGAGTGCAGTCCCACTACAACAATGCACAGCAGAATGTGCCTGAATGTGCAAAAAATGTTGGGCCTCCTTTGCCAGATAATCTGGAAAGCATGACATACTCTGGACATACTGTACACAAAAATGCACAGCTACACACACACATACACACCCTTTCATACACACCAGTACAGCACTCGCAGTCCATTCCAACAAACACAATTGGTGTCTTTATTATTTACATATACACATAAATGCCAACAAGCAAACACCGCACACGCTCACTTATACGACTTTCACTGCCGAGAACAAACCCTACCACCCACGGTAAATGTTTCAACAAAAAACCAGAGGAGTGCCAACACACAACCCAGCTCTCTTCACAAGAGAAATGAAATACATGTAAAAACATGTAGCTGGAAAACTTTGCTCAGGACAATTTGAAACCACCCAACTGCCTCAGCCCACCAGGGCTGGTGTTAACCTTTCTCCTTTAAGAGTGGGGAATGTCACGAAATTGGTCAATCACAGTTTCTCAGTAAAGATGCCAGCATTCAGCATAATAAAACACTGAGTAAAGACAAAACTTTGGTCTCTGTCACAGTGGAGGAGAGGAATTGCAAAGGATGGTGTGGCAGAGAAGGAAAATCTATGAAAGGGAGAACAATACAAGGAGATGGAAGGAATGTAAACAGGTCATCTATGGTAGAAGGTGTAAGTTGAAGGCATCCCAGTCATTGACTGACACAGGATTAGTGTCTGGAGACTGAGTACACTCTCAAAGAAATGCAATCTCAGGACAGAGGGTTCAAATAAGGTCCCCTGAATTCTACAGAGGTCAAGGAGGGCAAAATAGAACAGCCTCTTGAATGCATGCGAGACTTCATCACAGACACAGACACACATACACAAACAATTCTTCCAAATTTTCAAGTTTTTACTACATTTTAGTAATTTACTAATTCTGAGTCAGACACGGTTATCCACAATATCCCTGCACACACCCACCCATATGCCCGGAAGGTAAGGTATCTGCATAGCTGTGATACAGCCTCTGCCAAGTGGATGTCTTGCTTTACATACTACTGCCTCATGTCTCACCGTCTTCAACCAGAAGTCTACAGGACATGACAGGTCTGTGGGAGGCACTAAGTCAGCAGCCAGTTAAGATAGCCTGACTTAGACCCCCTCCCCTTGGCTTTTCCTCTGCTGTTTCGCCCCCACATGCATCCTGGTACACAACAATACTTTTTAATGCAGAGGCAGAGTAGAACTCATCTGAGGCTTTCTTTTCTTAACTGGTGAAAGAGTTTTACCAGAAACAGACTGTGACCATCCCTGATGCACCATACTATGCCAGCACCAATTCTGCACAATGTGGTGAACAAGCTGAATAGGTACATCAAGTAATTTACAAGGGTGAAAGCTTAGTGGGTGACATGAAAGCAAATTTCTTTAAACTAAATACTATGACCCAATGTAAAGAGGAGGAATTTTGTTATTTATTTAGCTGACACCTTTGTCCAAAACAAAATGCAAATTTAGTTGTACTAGGAAGCCAACAACATCCACTCATCCATCCTTGCATTATCAAGAACCATTTGTCCAGCATAGGGTCTTGATGGTCTGTAGCCTATCTCACAAGCATAAGGTACGTGGCAGGGTATATGCTGAATGGGATACCAGTCCATTGCAAGGAAATCACATTCATTCATTCATTCATTCATTCACTCACACAGACACATACACTGGGGGGCTGTTTAGAGTTATCAATCCACCTGAAACTTGTCTTTGGATTGTGGGAGGAAACAAGAGCATGCAGTGGAATCCCACACAAACACAGGAAGAACATGCAAACTTCCTACAGAATGAACTGGATTTAAACCTATGTCCAAACCTACAGGCCACGAGTGTGAGGCTCTTGTGCTAACTGCTGTGCCACAATAGCATCTCTACCTTCAACAATTCATTCATTTATATATACACACCTCACACACACACATTTTCTGAACCGCTCGTCCCATACGGGGTCACGGGGAAGCGGAGCCTACCCGGCAACACAGGGCGTAAGGCCGGAGGGGGAGGGGACACACCCAGGACGGGACGCCAGTCCGTCGCAAGGCACCCCAAGCGGGAATCGAACCCTAGACCCACTGGAGAGCAGGACCCAGTCCAATCCACTGCGCCACCGCACCCCCTCATTTATATAACTGGATCATTTTTACTGGAGCAAAATCAAGATAAATACTTTGCTTGAGAGTACTACTGTAGAAGCAGAATTCCAATCCAGGTGGACTGATTAGAAGGCAACAGCTTGATCCACTATAATACCTGCCCTTATCACAAGCAGCAATAGAAGTGAACAACTAAACACAACGGAAATACTGCAGACAAAGAGAATTGGGCAATATTTTTTCCTGATAGTTAAATTTAAGTCTGTTTGTAATGTTACTTTATTTAAGGAGAGACTCTTATTTAGGTCTGCTATGAGCAAAAAAAAACATCATTCCTTATAAATATTGCATAAGCCACAGTTTTGTAATGTTCACCACATCAAAACTTTCAGACAAATTAAATTGTGTGTTAGCAAAAACTATACAATACTATAACCATAATGCCTTTTTTAAAGTTTTTATGGTGAGCTAAACAGTGGCCTCTCCATGCTCATCCACAACCTTTTGCTTAATTCAACAGTTTCCATGATCTTCCTACTTGGGGGGTCATCACCCAAGCACCAGACACATCCACGCCAACAAGAGAAGTTCCCAAGAATTAATTGAACTATGATAACAGTCGAGCGTGGTAATACTGCCGTCACCCTCCACTGCCAGGCAAAATGGATCTCCCCAACAAACCAATCACACCTTGCTACAGTACACTGACCCAGCTGAGCCAGGAGGGATGTTATCATCCTTACATCATTTACTAAGTCCCAGGTTGAGCAATTTAATTAAAAATGCATTTGGAAGTGAAACCCAATGTAAAGAAAAGCACCGGAGGCATTTAGCCATGTCAGCTCAGCTCTAGCACAGGTAAGACAACACTGTGTGTTAGAGAGATGGCAGAAGACAAGGATGGACTCTGCGTACAAAACACAACGCTGTCAAAACCCTATGTAGCAAAACAGAAGGTTGGCGCAACAGAGACAAATCAATGTGGGAGAATGGCAACCACACACAGTTGCTTCACAGAATTCTGGCTGGCACACAACTAATGCACATGAACACACAGTAATATAGATACAGAGACGAAGATGAAGGCAGGCACACACAAATTAGATCAAACACACATGTGCGAATGCACATTTTGCTAGCACAGCTGTATGCACTGTTTGCTGAATTCATCCACACTTCCCTACAGAACACCTCTGCTGCAGAAGTTCTGGGAAGAGATACGGGATAAACGTGGGTTTGTGTGACACACTCCCTCTACTGGCTATGGGGGAAGTATATGAAACAGCAACCCCTCCACACCAACAGAGCACAAACAAATACTGCTTTCCATTCATATCTCCTAACTTTCAAATAAAAAAATCCACAGAAATGTAGTTTTCAACCCTAGGGTGACCCTTGCCACACCTTCATTGATCATGACCACAAAGTGCTCACACTGCACAAAGAACCCTGAAAAAACAACACAACTGACCAGCTGACATGTTTTAGAAGACATGAGTGATGGGCCTGGTCTACCAACAGCACTATGCCTGACGATGAATACACTCCACTGATGCTGCCACCCTGGATCAGAAGCCCTTCCAGCTCGGAAGTACTGTGACTCATGGCCTTAGTGGAACCCTCATTAGCTCCAGCTTTTCAGACTTTAAAGGCCCTTATGGTCATGGCTAACCTTTGGACTGCAGTGCTGGACCTGCAGACAATCATGTATGGGCCTGGCAGGACAGAAAGAAGCGGGAGGGGTGTAAGAGGCTTTAAGAGGGCACCCCGCGGTACTTCTGCATAGAGAAGGACGTCAGGGGGAGTTTTTGTGTTTGATTACTGGCATGAAAAACGAGCAAAGGCAGTAGAGGGCAGCTGGGGGTGCAGGGTGGGGGGGTGGCTCTCAGAGGTAAATGCCACCGGTATTGCCAGCATGAGCTAACCTAAGTAAGGGCACAAACATGATCAGGAATGAGCCACCATATTACTGGGCTAGAGTCAAGGGTCTCACTCTTTCAGTTCCACTTGGACAGGGTGGTCCTTGTGGCACATTACAGAACACAACGGCTGCACTGTCCGACAGCCGAGATCTGAGCGCTGTCTTTTTTTGCTCGTACAAGTCCTCTCTGTGTAAAACCTTAAGATTTGCTTGCCTGCTGCCAATACTCATTGTCTCAAGTTCCAGCTGTGTACCCCTGACTGTCTCTCCAGAGGACAGCCAAATTAGTAAATACAAATCTTGGTCTTTGCTAGACATGAAGAGGAGATGTTCACAACCAGATTCTCCTCCCTTTGACAGAATTCAGCCCCCACATTGGGGAGGGTCAAACAACTAGCAACAATATGGAAAAAAAAGACCTACGCACAGTGAAAAAGCACTAAATACAGTGAAGCCTAAGCCAGCTGTTTTGTCTTTACGTCGTCTCGTTCCCACAGTGCCTGTTAAAGTGAGGCTTCTAGTATTCCTCTTAATTACCAGTCTGGACCAGACGAGAAACCACCGCACATTAATCCAAAGGCTCTAATTATTTGCTTTCTTGCCTCTGGTCTTATATATCAAACATGTCTTTGTACCGAGTGGTTCCTCTGACCTCTGACCTCTCAGGCTCACAGCCAATCTTCTGTAACTCAAAGAATGACAATTTAATTCTTGGGACTTCCTGGTAAAGAAAAAGGTCTCCGATAAGTGGCTAATTGGACAATGTCTATTCATCTGCATCAAACCTTAAGAACAGCTATTTCACCCACACACACAAAAACAGGCAAAAAACACGTTAACTCATACACAAACATTCTAGGCACATACGCACAAGTTTTCAAATCATGATCTTTCTCTCTGCATTCCATTCTCTTGCAGAGATAAACAAGTAAATGCTGAAAGACATGCTTTTTGGAAACTGTTCCTGAAAAATATATTGATCTGAAACCACATAACGCAGCATGTGCTCTGCACTGGAAAAAAATGCTGTTCTCTTGGAGACGCAGCCTTGAAATGATCGTGTTAGAACAGGCAAAAGCAAGCGAGATTCCTGCACGATATGCTCGTCTCTGTTTGAAGCTTTCCTAGCCTTACTTCAAGGCAACTTCCAGGTTAGATCCTGTCTGCTGAAGTTGCTTTGATTATCAACAAAAGCCATCAATTCTAGGACGCTGCATTTCACGCCTCTTGCACTTACTATAAATACAAACGTCTTCGGAAGGAAAAAACAGACAAAGCAAGTCCTCAGTCAGATATAAGCTCTCCCGTGCATAAGCGCTTTCATCAACAATATTTTATAGCATTCAAGTGGGTTTGATAGTCATTATTCTGTATCAGTCTACGTTATTTTTCCAGCCATCCTGAAAGGGCATCAGCATTCCTGCTGTAAGAAAAAGCAGTCATTCCCAAAGTGATGGCCACTTCAGATGTTGTCAACCACATCAGACATACAGTATATATACTATAACAAACTACATTTAAACAGAGGTTGTATTTCACTCCAGTAGCTTCTCTGTTCCATCCACAGGTTATATTTGTGTGCTCGAAAACAGAGAGAGACCCCATAAATGAGAGGTCCAGGACACACTTACCTCCATCCTCAATGGAGAAGTGGAAGGTGTCTGACGTAGCGTTTTCCTGCCCCCGGAGCACATAGCAGATCTTCATATCATCCACATCAGCTGGAGGAAACAGGCCACATTGACATTCTGTTGGTTCCTACTATAGTCCTTATGTTTTCAAAATTTGTAACTTATATCCCAGCTGTAGTTTCCTTTAACATACTACTTAACCTGAATTCACTCACGTATTGATTCACTATCCATAATTGATTACCTTAAGGCAGAGCTGCAGTGGTTTGAAGCATATCCTGAAAGTATAGGACTACTCAGGGTAGACCCTAGACAGGGCAGCAGTCTATCAAAGAGCAACCACACACATATAGTCACTCACACATTAGCACAGTGGTATACTACAGGATATTTAGAGTCACAAATTCAGCTGAAATGTGTCTTTTGGTTCTGAGAGGAAACCAGAGCACCTTGAGGAAACCCATGTGAACATGGGGAGTCCATGCAAACACCACACACTGAGTAGAAATCGAATGCACTGATCATGAAGCACAGGTGCTGAACCTGAATTGCTCCAGAACAATGTCCAGTAGCAAACTGATTGAATCATTTTGAATAAAAAATTGTCAACATTATAATGTTTGCTAAGAGTAGCTGAAATTTTGACAAAAAGGTTACCCATTTTACTGTTTCGCAACACTTCACATGGATAAGTGAAACATACTCTAGGTTTCAAACCAATAATGGCTTTCTCCCCAAATGCCCCTTGAACTCTGGATCAAGTGACTTCTCCAGTTTCTTCCCTTACCTGTAACATAATATTTAGCGACCAAAACAGTGTAATTCTTGGCCCCATTTTCTGTCACATACAGTCAGGACTCAAACTTTGTTTTTTTTCTCTTGTAGATATATTTAACCAAATGAGGGCAAGACACATTCCGTCGCACTAACACATCTTTCATGTTTTCCTGCAGGTGTTTATGCTTCACTGTTTGCTCAGTCTGAGATTTTGTTACTTTACCATTATTCCCCAGGGTGTGGGGAGAAAGCAGGGTAATGTATTAAGTAAGAGGGTGGATTGATGAATACGGTATTGTGGGAAAACTGTGCCAGCAAAATTTAGAGTAGTTGACTGCCTAATGGCAGGCAACAAGGTGAGGTGATACATCTGTTTTCTCCTGTATTTTCCAGAACTGGTAGTCAGGAATTTTTAACAGCCCCAGCAAGAGTTCTGTGTGAAGTGTAACACCTCCATCTCAACATCTTTAGCTCACAGTGTGAAAAGTGGGGGGGAAAAAAAAAAAAACCTAAAATGAGTAAAACCCTAATTTTCCACAACCATCTGAAACCCCACATTATGACATGTACTTCTTTTCCCGAGGGATCTGAGGGCCACTCTCACATGTCAAGTGGGTGCCCAGCAGGATGTAAGGTGAAGAATGGATTCTGTAAATAAAGCCCGGTGACTGATCCCCCATGGTGTGCCAAGTCCCCTCTTGTTTTTATTTCTATTCTCATCTTGCTGATTCTCAGATGGCCTGTCACCTATGGTGAAGCCAATGTGTGTTTGACACCCTGCGTGACCGTCTTTCATGTTCTTGTTTTTCTTCTAACACAGTTCACCTCCACGCTCTGTCTATCCTGCTCATGTTTACAAAACACTGTTAATACCCTCAAGCTGTGGAATTAGATGTAATATTGGTAGGAAACACAATTGGTTCAAGGCACTTATAATACCGTTGCCCTGTTCAGGATCAAGTTTTATCAGAAAACCGTTCCACTTTTACTCCTATGGTCTGAGCCCATCCCCCCGTACCATTTGAATTCTAAAGTTGCTGTACTCCTAAAGATCCGGACTGTGTCCTTATGTGAATCTACTATTTATAAAGGGCCGTATACCATTTGAAAAGACAAGACTTAACTGTGGATAGCATAAGGCATATTTAGGATTAAAAAATCATAATGCAACATTTTTTCCCACACAAACACTGCCGATATGATCAATGAAATCAACTGTATACAGCCAGTAAATGTTGTATTGGAGCTGTAATGATCCACATTTTTTAAATAACTAATGAAGATACAGGGCTTATTCACCAGTATTATGAAAACATTTTCATGGTTCCTTCAAAACATAACTTGTGATTTATTGCTTATTAGACAATGGGGGAATAACAGCTTTGTGTGTCTGTGTGGTCAAAGTGGTAGCAGGGCAGTACTGGTTTCACAGCTAAGAGATTAAACTTGATGACTGAAAGGTTGCAGTGTTAAATCCCAGAAGGGCAACTGCTGCTGGTGCCCTGATCTAGGCAATTATCCAGATTTGTTATAGGAAAAGTACAGCTGTATAAGATGAATAACATGATTAATTTGGACAATCTAAAAACACATTAACAAGTCACTTTCATTTGCTAAACAAATAAATACTACATTTTGTCTCATGAAATAAAATGAAGCAGCTCTCTCTAGAATGTAATTTATGACAAGAAACTGTGCTGTAGTGCTACTTAGTATTTTTTACAACAAAGAATCAAAATTAGCTAATATTGATGCTTTTTTTTTTTTTTTACCTTGTGTGAATGAAGTGATGGTGGCATTGCCTTCCCCTACGTTGATGAGGTAGCCATGTTCTGGGCCCACAGTAATCCTGAAAATCAAAGAATTCTGTGTGCTGTCTCTGTCTTCTGCCTTCAACGACTTGCTGGTAATAATGAACCCCAGATGTCCCGTTGACAGAACCCTCAAGGTTGGGGCAGCCTTGTTGACCACTATTTGCGGGATGCCGTTGTCCACAGACAAAATGGTGATCTTCATCACCTGCGGCTTTCTTGTCTCAAATACGGTGTCAGGAAACACATAAAAGTCAGTATGGGTGCCATCTGTGACAGTGAAGGAGAAACTGTCCTCGGTGGATTCTGTGCCATCATGTTTGTAGCTGATCATGTTCTCATCAAGGTCATGCTTAGTAAAGGAAGTGACAGAACGGGTGTTGTTGAACATCAGCCGACCATGGATGGGCACCTGTGTGATGGTGAACCTCAGTAGGTGGTCTGCTGTATCCTGATCCTCCACAGTCAACTCAAAGGGTGTGATCAGTTTGTTTTCCCCCTCAATCACCGTCAACCCATGCACTGTGAGGACAGGCTTCTTGTTGTCAACATCTACAATGGACACTCGAAATGTGCGGAAAACTGGATTGTACCCGTCTGTAACCTCAAACTCAAAACTATCCATTTTGACCTCATCATCTGAAGTGTGGATGTAGTAGATCTTGCTCCCTGCCAGCTGTAGCTGAGTGAATGACACAATGGGCATACCAGGTGTGTCTGTGCACTCCAGGTGCCCACGCACAGGTGCTCTGGTTATGGTGAAGACCAGGTTTTCATCTGGACTGTTTAGATCGCTGGTGCTGAGCAGATCTGTAGTGAGTGTCACTCTCCCACCTTCTCTGAGGGAAACACCTTTGCTCACCACGTCAGGGAACACCATGTCTATGCTGCTGATTGTGATGTAAAAGTACCGGTCTATGAGCGGGTTGGTCCCATCAGTCACGTCAAACTTGACAAGATCCCGGATGCCCTCTTGACCATTATGAGTGTACACAATAAGGTTCTGATCCACCTCTCTTTGTGTGAAATTCATACCAACAGTGATGTTCTCTAGCAATCCAAAAGGAGTTTTCTTTTGCAAGAAGCCTTGTCCAGGTCCAAAGCGAATTATATAAGTGAGAGTGCTGTCGTCAGAGTCCAGATCTGTTGCCTTTAATACTTTGTTGTTAATTATTTTTGTTTCCCCAATCTCAGCTTCCAGGCCATCATTGATTGCCATCCTGGGAGTTTCGTCATCTACTGGAATGATCATGACAATGACCGTTTTCTCCACTGTGAACTTCCCATCTGTGAGAATGATGTCAAAACTGTCCTCTGAGGTCTCTGAGTCGTCATGCTCATAAATTATACTTGAGGCCTCACTTATTTGGTCAAGGGTGAAATTAGTGACAGATACAGAACCAGTGGCCAACTGGTTAATGATAAAGCCATGTTTAGGAGGTTTAGTAATGATGAATGTCAATTCATTGGGAGGGACATCAGCATCTGCACCATTGAGAATAGGTGTGTCAATAAGAACATTCATGCCTTCCATCACAACAAACTCTCTCATGTACATCTCAGGCTTTTCGTCATTGGAGGGTATGATGACGATGGGGAAAAAATGGCGGTCAGAGAAATTTATCCCATCTGTGCACCTAAAAGCAAACCTGTCTTCGACAGGCTCGACTGCTTGGTGAATGCTTTGCACATAGTAGATGTGACCTTGCCTGATGTCTTTAATTGTAAATGCACTGATAGCTGTTCCGGACCTGGATTTCTCTGAACCAGGAGCAGGTGAGATGTTCTCCACATAACCAAATGTGGGCTGGACAATGATTGTGCAAAGAAGATCATTGATGGGTGTGTCAGCATCTTTGGCAATAATCTGGTGGCCTTCAATTACATTTTTTTCACCTTCAACCACACTGAACATCGGTCCAACTGTGACCTCAGGGACCTGGTTGTCCACCGGGAGTATGGTGACCTGTACTCGAACCCCATTCACTTTATTTCCTCCCACTGTCCAGTCATCTGACATATCAGTGAGCGTGAGATTGAAGTAGTCCTCCTTTGTGCTAAGGCCAATCTCACCACTGGTGTGGGCATAAATTACAAATCCATTAATGATATCAGCCTGCGTAAATCTCTTAGAGGGTGTTCCACTTAGCAGGATCTCCCCAAAAATTGGGGCATCTTCCACAATGAAGGTTAACCTGAGGTCATCAGTGTCCTCATCTTTTCCTTGGATAACACTGGGTGTGATCTCTGTGGCACCATTTTCCAACACATCTATGTGGGAACCAATGGTTCCAGGTGGCAGGCTTAAGGTTGGTGCTTCATCATCTACGGGTTTAACAGTCACCTTGACCGTGATAGTCACCACATGAACACCATCGCTGACATCTAGCTGGAATGAATCTCTTGTGGACTCATCCCCATTGTGAATGTAGGATATCCTGCCATTTGAAACATCCTCAAGCTTAAAGGCATCACCTGTGGTCAAGTCGGTAAACTTGTACTGGACCTGACCGTGGAGTGGAGGTTGACTGAGAGTGAATGTAATTTGGCTGCTGTCTGTATCAGCATCTGTAGTATACAGCTCAGCATTTGTGATAACGTGTGACCCCCGCTCATAGACAGAAAAACCAGTGTTGGTAATCTGAGGGGGGTTGTTGTCAACAGGTTGCAAAAAAATTGAGAACACTCCAGCAACTGTATTTCCAGCTGTGTCTTCAACAGTGTAATGGAACTGCACTATACGGGCTGTGATTCCCAGTTCCAGATCAGGAGGCCTATATGCAATTTTATGATGGTTTATTTGTGCCTGTGTGAATTCAGTCACCTCAGTGTCAGGGCTCTCTGTTAGAACAACAGATCCCAGTAAAACAGGGCTATTCTCATCTGTATCTCTGGGTGGCTGTAGAACTGTGTATTTTAAATCTCTGTCTTCAGAATCCAGATCAGTGTACCGCAATAACTTTTTATGCAAATGGGTTAACTGGTACTCATGTACCATCATTTTCAAGGTTGTTCCAGGGTAGAGCTCAGGTGGAATATCATCAATTGGAAGGACCTTGATAATGAAGGTGCTTTCCTCTGACTGGTTTGGTGGGTCATTGTCATCTTGAACGTGGAACACAAATTGGTCCATCACTGTCTCGGTACTGTGGGGCCCCAGATGTCTGTAGAATAGCTTCCCATCTGTAATGTCCTGCTGCAGCCACTCTGTCACCACCTTCTCATACATCTGGTCAGCTCCATTGAACTTCCACGAAGAGGGATCCTCAGGAGCCTCTGACTGTCGCAACAGTACCTCACCAATGTTGGATAATGGGGGCATGATAGTGAACTTGATGGTTGAATCTTCTGAGTCAATGTCTGCAGCACTAAGCATCAATGGAGAGATAGGCATCATTTGGTTCTTGAAAAGCACCAGTCCAGTGTTGGCGTTAATTATAGGTGGCTCATCATCAGTTGGCACAACTGTGATAGGAAAGAGGAATTCCACTTCATGCCTGCCATCCGTCATTCTGAAAATGATGTTGTCGCTATATGTATCGCTGCCATCGTGCTGATAGATGACAGTGCCACGACTGAGGTCTCCTGGTGTGAAGAACTTCTTCTTGGTGCCCAGAACAGTAAGTTCTCCATGCTGTAGTCCATCAACAACTGTGACACGGACATCGTCCAGATTGTCCTCGTCACTGATTTCCAGGTTTCGTGAGCTGAACAGCGGCCTGGATTGACCTTCATACAAAAGCTGGCCTGTGTTTCGGGTCACTACTGGGGCCAAGGTGTTCATGGGCTTGACCACAATCATGAAAGCAAAGGTGTCAGAAACAGCTCCCTCGGTGTCCACCACCTCAAACTCAATCTGAAAAATCCTCTCCGTGTCTGAGTCTACAGATGGAGGCCTGTAGGCAATTTTAAGATCTTTAAGATCACCTTGATAGAAAGATGTTATTGGTAAATTCTGATCGTCAGTGCTCACGATGTAGCCCTCGTCGATGGAAAGCGGGGAAGTGATATTAAAGATCAAGTCATCTGGATTCGACTCGGTGTCCTCTGCAGCAAGCATATCAGGCGTTATTGCTGTCATGACAAACTGGTCCACCTCCATCATCATCATGGCTACAAAGCTGGGCTTGGGTGCAGTGTTTTCCTCCCCCTCTCGTATCCGCACCATTATCTGAAAAAACTCCTGCTTGATGAGGTTTCCCTCCCTGTCCTGTAATTCCACCATCATTGGAATATAATCCCTGTTTGGAGACCTGTGACTGAACGTGTGCTGGTAGCGTATATCCGACCTAATGAACTCATGGCAATCCATCATTTTCCCCAGTTTGCCCTTACCAACAAGTTTTCCGTACCTGGGCAACGCGCTGGCGCTGGCTAACAACGACACCTTGCACTGCTGCGAGTTTCTGTCAAAAGTGAACTCGAGGATCTTTCCGTCGATAGGGTTACTGACTCCCAGCAGTTTTTCTACAGTGAGAGGCATGTTTCTGACTAACACCTCCAACTGGGTGAAAATGACCTCAACCTCTATCATAAACGGGATAATAATGGTATCGGTCTGGGTGTCATACCTGAGCTGTAACCTTACCCTGTCCTTTGAAGGGCTCCTCGACCCGAAGTGTGAGTACTTCACATCGTTGGGACCGAATTCACACGGAAACTTTTTCGGGGACAGGTGTCCGGGTCTCTGTGACAGCGGATCGTTATCCAGGACGGTTATACTGCACCTGTCTCCCGGCTGCACCTGAATGACCAAGTCGTTGATGGGATCGATGTAGACAGATCTTCCGAACGGGACCCGTATTCCATTGTTTGCCACCAGAATTGTATCCTCCGAAAGTTCCGACCTGAGGGCGTACGACAGCACTGAACTGTCAAAGCCCTGCGCCGCCGTCCTACCTGTCACAGCCAAGAGCTTCAGCGAGAGCAGAAGAAACCGACAGAATAACATGGGAGCTGCTGTGCAACGAGTCCGGCGCCACTTTGAAATTGCGTTTCCATCCATTTGTTACCAGGTGCCACCGCGTATATATCCCCGACGCCGTGCTGCCAGAGGAGAAGGTTAAGAAAAGATGCGCTGAAAGCTAAAAAACCGCCACACACCAACCTGTACCGACAACACACATTCTCCCCGCCAAGCGCCACTTCTCTGTGTTATAAACTCCAAGCACTTGGGAACCTGTGGCCAGAGGTACACGCCCACTCTCAGAGACGATTGGCCAGTTTTTACGGCGGAATTCATTTGTTTCCTCCCAATTGGATGGGAGAGATGTCGGTCCGAGGGGGAGGGAACAGTGGCTACGGCCACAGTGAGGAGACTTGAGAAATGCCGAACTTTCTCATTGTGTGGATGACAGTAATAAAACAGGGTTGTTGTTAATTTCTGAAAGCGAGTTTATGATCTTTTTGAAGGCAGATCTGTGATGCGGATCTTTTTTTTCTGTATTCTCGTCATACAGGCTCAAAAAGGTTTCCATTACTGTTCCCTTATTCTAAGGAGAGACATTAATTTAAATAAAACATTATG
This sequence comes from Scleropages formosus, assembly GCF_900964775.1. Taxonomy (NCBI): domain Eukaryota; kingdom Metazoa; phylum Chordata; class Actinopteri; order Osteoglossiformes; family Osteoglossidae; genus Scleropages; species Scleropages formosus. The sequence goes on from NC_041809.1 coordinate 23,927,055, forward strand.
AGGTGTGTATACTAGAGTGTCCGCTAAATTATCATGACGTACTACAACTTTATCATCAGCAATGCACATGCTTTGACTTTGTTCAGTTTTTTTTTCTAAGCACATAACCTGAGAAATCCTAAATAGCAAATGTTATTTACTCGTATAAAAGTATAATATAGACTGTAATATTCTGAAACTTCACATATCTCTTGGAATACTATTAAAATATGCATACACAACGTATTTAGGATGTTTCCAGTTCAGTGTATGCGAGAGAATCTTTCAGACAAAACCAACGAAACGTGCGCCTTTGTGTCGGAAATACACGAAATGAGCAGATATTTTGGCTCCCCCTTGTGACGAATCGTATGAAATTAGCGTAATGAGTTTAAGTCGGGCTGCATAAAATATAAAACAGCAGCAATATAATAATAATTATAACGTGTGTATTTCATAATATATGACGTTTTTCCATTTAGACATAATGTAATCTGTTATTGCACGGCCTATTTTTCCGGTAGATTTTCCCATCAGTTGCTTACAGTCGGATTGTAACACAAGCGTTAAAGTTTCTAAAGGGGGAAAAGCCGCGTTTCCAGCCGCCTTCGCGCCGGCTCGTGCGGACGGCTCGTGCGGCAGAGAACGCGGCGGGGTCTCTTCGTCTCGCGGCCGGTGCCGGAGGCTCTGTAGATGGGCTTATTCTTCATTGAGCCGCCGGCTCTACGTCTATTTTCGTACGGCGCCAAAAACCAAGCAGTCTCTGCCTTCCCTCCCTCCCAGTTCACTCGAAAACCATGCAGAATGTGTACTTGTAAATCACTCTTTCTACACGTACGGTGGAAGGCTGTGAATATCGGGAACTGTATTCACACACTAGTGACTAGCCCAAACGTACCTGATAGCTACACAAAACTAATTCACCAGAGAAGGCTGAATTGTTCAGGGGGCCAAAATCTTTGTTACACCATATCTCGGGTATGAACTTTTATGGTATACGTATTTTACACATAGGTGTAACAATGTGTCCCCCAATATTTGTGTGTGCAATAGCTACTATTGTGTGCACCATTGGGAGTACCACTGATAATGTTTTTTTTAAATGCCTGACAAGTCGTTACAGACCTCTTTCTACAGGCTTATGAACACGTAGTGTACTGAAAGGAGGAAAGCACTCGCACAGTGTATATTTCTTCATTTCTATGGTTTGCTTTTCTGTTTCCTGTCTTCTGTATGAAACAACATGTTGTAAGCGTTGAGCCGCATGCTACCTTGCTTATAAACTCCGACAACCTACATCAATGCGCATTAATCATTAAGAGCCCCAGCAGAAGCCAATAGTAACTCCACAGGACTGTGATAAAACCACTGGTAAAAAGCAATTAAAGTGGTGCTAAAGCAGATCCCCCAAGGCCTGTTCTTTTTCGTTGTGTTTCCATAAAATGCGCTAACGAGGAATATTGATGGTGTGTGTTAGAGCAGTGCTTGACACCCTGCACTGTGAAATTGTTAATGATCTTAGAGTGGAGGAAGGAGGATTCCAGAGCAGGATCCTACAGTGGTGTCAGTGCAGAAGAGACAGAGCAACAGAGACAGATAGGGAAAGGGACAGCGATAAAGAGAGGAGAGAAAAAAGTGCGGAGATGCGGGTTAGAGAGAGAGATGACAGACAGAGAGGCGAGACAAAGACAGGAGAGATGAGGGAGAGACAAAGGGAGAACTGACAGAAAGGGGAGAGACGAAGGGAGGTGAGACAGGATAGACGAAGGACAGACAGAGAGGAGAGACAAAGACAGGAGTGATGGGAGAGAGACAAAGGGAGAATTGACAGAAAGAGGACAGACAAAGGGAGGTGAAACAGGGGGTAGACAAAGGGCAGACAGAGAGGAGAGACAAAGACAGGAGAGATGGGAGAGGGACAAAGAGAGAACTGACAAAGAGGAGAGACAGACAGAAGAGATGGAGGAGAGACAAAGGGAGAACTGACAGAAAGAGGAGAGATGAAGGGAGGTGAGACAGGATAGACGAAGGACAGACAGAGAGGAGAGACAAAGACAGGAGTGATGGGAGAGAGACAAAGGGAGAATTGACAGAAAGAGGACAGACAAAGGGAGGTGAAACAGGGGGTAGACAAAGGGCAGACAGAGAGGAGAGACAAAGACAGAAGAGATGGGAGAGAGACAAAGAGGGAACTGACAGAGAGGAGAGACAGGGTAGACAAAGGAAGGGACAAAGAGAGGAGCGAAAAAGAGAGTGAGATAATAGAGACAGGGAGAGACAAAGAGAAGTGACAGAATGTGGAAAGACAGAGGGAGAGACAAAGACAGGAAAGACAGAGAGAAAGGAGGCAAAGTTGGAAAAATGGACCCAAAGAGGAGACACAATGGGGAGAATCCAAGGGGGATGCAGAAGAGACAGAGATAGGAGAGATAGACTGAGAGATACATGTCTGGACAACATCAACAAAGGTGTCTGGAAAGAGCACCATGGCCCTCCAGGTAAAACACACAGACTGACAGATGGCTTGGATCAAGTGTATGTATGCTATATGATCCTCGCCAACAAATATCACTTTTCAGTTCTGCTTAAAATATTAAAAAGTTCACCCAATAACTTAACACTGGTGAAACGTGGAGTTTTGCATGTAAATGTGAAGCAGTAATGTGTAGGTGTTCGGATTACCGTGGAAAACACATTTCTCACAGAGCAAAAGTGTTTTTCTGCCGTTTCATTCTTTACAAAGTCAGCCCTCAAGTCTGTGCATTAATTCTCCTGGGCAATCAAAAAGAGAATAAATAAATGCATAAAAAAGGATACATGCAGTTGCGATAGAACTTGGGCAGAGTGGAAGAGCAACAGTGAAGACGGATTATTACATGCGTTATCAGGTAGAAAACACCAATCACAAACGTGGCAGTTTTTTTTCCTGAAATAGATTGAGATGAAGGTCACTGAAACGGGATCTAAATCAAACAGTTAGATAAAATCTGTTATTCATAACATTCAGATTACACCTCTCAAAAAAATTAACACAAAAGAGAAGAAACAGTAACTGCGTCAAAATTTTTATTGTGGGAGCTTGTGAGGTGAATGAGGTGCATGGATGCTATGCAATATTAGCTCTGGCATGTGATGTGGAGTTTAGTAATAAATTATCCTTAGATTTTACAGAATGCCTGTGACATCTGAGATGGTAAAACAGTTGCTATCTGTAAGAGACAACATGTAGACACTGCACAGTCACTGGAACTAAATGTAATGACTAACAGGTACATGACTTTAATAAAACTGTCATATATATTATACACTTACCTAGAAGACTTTTGCCCAAAGCAGTTTACATATTTTGTTAATTTTCTCTACCTCGATATTTTATGGATGTAGTTTGAGTTATGGAGGTCTTCCCCTGCGACTTGACTATGCAGCGGTGTGGACACAGTTGCTTAGGAATAATACAGAGCCAAATATTTAAATAAAAGTTGAGTGGATAGCCAGTTGCCTCTGCTTTGGATTTGGCCTCCAGTTGTGGTACTCCCTGCCTATTGTTTGTAGTGTTACATGTGCACATTTGGTTTGATCTTGTGAAGAAGTATGCAGAGTTTGCAGTAAAACAAAAATCTGGGTTAATCCTGCCTGTATGTGGTTTAGTCTTAGACTAAAATGGTACATTTTCAGAATCTCCTTCCCAGCATGGACAGGACCTTTCACCTCTTCGAATCTGCAAAACTTCAGCACTTTAGCGTGACTGTCGAAAGGCAATTCGCAAAGCTTCCTGTACTAGAAGGGTATATTTTCCCTGTTATTTCATTGGAGAGAAGAAATAACACCCTTCCGTCCTTCCAGCACTCAGGTTCTGACAGGCCCAGTAATGAAACTTCTGAAAAGGACTGGAGGGGATAACCTGACAGCTGGTGTAATCTACATGCCGAAGACTGGAAACACCTTCCACTAGGTCAGGGGTTTAGAATTTGGGGCAAGTAAGGACTCTGTGGCTGTACTCCTGAACAGAACACAATAGCGCGGTTTCACTTGGCTGAGGTATCCCTTTATATATTGTCATATCCTCACTGACTTGTAATTTCAGTGAAGCTGGTACACTAAATTGCTTTCGTAAAAATATCCAGCTAAAACTGTAACTGACTGGGGGGAAAAGCATCAGTGGAGTTGCAAAATATTCATAAACAAGCAAGTGTGACTATATTAACTAATACTAAATTATAAAAGTGATCTCCAAGCAGAGGCTAATAGGTAACCCAAATGCATGCTTTTCAGGGATGTTAAAGAAATGTAAAAAGCTGGCTGCAGACTTCAGGAAATTTAGAAGATGTTCCACGAATAGCTAGTTTAGTTGAACATGCATAGGAAGAGAGGGATTAGAAAATATTTTGTAAAGGAATTGGTCACCACTTCTCTTAGTGAAGCTGCCCTAATCGTGCCCTGAGTATCATTGCTGAGGTCTGTAAGCCTTTCAGATGTTCATTGTGAATTCTGTGATATGTGCAGTCAAGAAAACATCCCTGCAGGCTTTACAAACAGTTTTTCGGTGATGCCAAAGCAATTGACACCACCCGCTTGAGAAGCACACATTTAATTATCCTGCAATTATTCATAAATGCCTTTCATAAGCTGCTTAGCTAGTCTTGAAAGCCCATTTGAAGGTGTTCAGAAAACGGTGTCTGCAGATAAAAGGTTGTCAGCTTGAGCCAGCCATGTGTTTAATAATGAAACTTTAAAAATCCATTGGTGAAGAATCCTGGAGTTTGGGCAAAGGGCAGGTGAATGACCTGTGGCAGTGCTTGAAGAATCTTACTTCTAAACACCGAACACTGTGTGAAACTAGACAGCAAAGCCCTCCGAGGCAGCATGTTCCATGGATTCTGGGTTCTTGACCCTGGAGTTGTCATGTGAACACTAAATGTCTTTCTCCAGTTCCATTCTTCCATGTAGCGCGAACCGAGTGTGTATGCCCGAGAGACTTTGATGCCAAGCAGTTCAGGCACCCAAAGAATGCAACAGTGACGTTCTGCTCACCTCTCCCTTTCTGGCATGAAAATTCCCTCTCACGACCCTGCAGTCCTTATGCCCCTCCTTCCTTCACTGGTGGGAGAGGATTTGGGCAACGCACAGAGCGGATCAAGCATGAGCCTTTGGCGAGCGCAGCTGCTGGGAACCGTCTGCGCTGGCGACGCATGTCAAAACGCAAGTCCCTGGAGGCAGTTAAAGTGTCGGCTGGCTGGGGACCTGTCTGCCAGGGGCATACTGTGAACGCTGCCGACTGACCCCTGAGCCAGACCCTTGGATAACAGACGAGAACAGACGTGAAGAGACCAGGAGCTCCTTATAACAGCCCTCTCAATGATGGTATGCACAGACCTGCAAGGAAATGCTAAAACAATCAAAATATCTTCATTTATTTCTGTGCTCAGAAAACATTCTGGAGAAGCACAGGTGTAACATATTTCAGTTCATTTTGCCATTATCAAGAACTACCGGTGCAGTGTAGGGTCACGGTGGTCCAGAGCCTATCCTGAAACTTTAAATTGCAAGGGAGGGTAAGCCCTGGTGAGGATGCTGGTCCGTAGCAGAGCAGCAAAACACACTTGTTCGCTCACACATAGACATACTGTAAGCAGTTTAGAGTTACCAGATCACCTGAAACACATGGACTGTGGGCGGAAACCTACATGAACACAGGGAGAGTGTAAACTCTGCACAGAAGGAACTGGATTTAAATCCATGTCCTAACCGACAGTACAGGAGCTGCAAGGCACCCGTGTTACCCACATTTTAGTCTATATAAGACAAATACCATTGTTTGATACCAGTAATTCTTACCTAGTGAATTTGTCTATTCCATACATTGTAAATTCTAACTTTTACATGATTAGTGATGTTATTCTAGCTGCTAACCAGCATACGTATAATAAACAGACACGAAAGGTATTTACTCAATCGCCTGCCTCTGGCCCGTCCTGGGTGTGTCCCCTTCCCCCTCCGGCCTTACGCCCTGTGTTGCCGGGTAGGCTCCGGTTCCCCGTGACCCCGTAAGGGATAAGCGGTTCAGAAAATGTGTGTGTGTGTGTGTGCCTGCCTCTGGAAGAATTAAACATTTTAGAATTTGCAGGAATTCAATAACCCTAATTACCACAGATATTATCAATAGGATCATACTGAAATAACTGCATAATTTTGGTAATTTACAAATCACTACAATAAAGTAATCAATCTCATTCTGACAATTCCAAAAACATTTATTAATTATAATCCATAACGATGTATGATTGAGTGACCCATTGTAAGTAGTGTATCTAGCAGTGTAGATTACCTTGGTGAATAAGGTGTGTGGCCTGATAACACTACATAGTATCAATTGTTAATCGCTTTGGAGAAAAGTGTCTGCTAAATAAATAAATGTAAATGTAAATGTAAATGTAATCCATGAATATTGCTGAAGTGGTATACAAATCCTTTTCACAATTTTCCAAAGTATATTCTATACGAAAGGATGTTTACCCACAACATTCTGCCGCAAAGTTTCTAGAGAATAAAAGGTTAGTAAATTTTGCTTGTGATGTATTTCTTCTTTCACTGTTTACTCTTTTGTCTCTAACCCATTGTCTCCCTGAGACATCTAGCAATTAGATAAATAAAAAATAAAATATAAATATAAACATAAATATAAGAATTAAACAACTAAGCTAAACAGTACAGAGCCATCAAGAAGAAATAACGTATGGTTAACACAACCTTGTTCCTTTTAGTGTCGAACCTTAGACGTACTTTATTCTATTTTTAGGCGTGAATGGAACAATCTTTGAGTGCGTTCCAATTCTGACAGCGCACCCTTTTTAATTTAACAAAAGAATGCAAAATTCTAAAGCACCTCTACTTACTGCCTATGACAGTTTCCTACCCACTTTCCTGTGCTATGCCTATGGTGTAAATCCCTTGATGAATTTCTCCATTATAATTATATCACAGCACCTTTTCTGCTCCTCTAAGAAAGGTGTTGTGGATGTGGGTGTTGATTAAAGCCGCCCTGACAATGTTCTCTGCATATCTGAGGAGGCTCCTAAACTGTAGCTCTCTGTGACTCATCAGGGGTCTCAAGGCCAAGTTCAAGAATGCACTCCTTAGAGGAGCTTTGAGAAAGAAACCTTTGTAAAGAGGCAGAAGCTGTGAGTGAAGGAATACCGTAAAGAGAACAATGTGCTGATTACGTACAACGGGAATCCGAGGCACCTGCATCGTGCCCTGTGTTCGAGGAGCTGCGGAATTCTGTATCTTCTAATGGACGCTAGAACATGTTCATTGACAGATGAGATACAGCAACATGCTGTTGGGCATTACTGTATCCACCGGTAGGTTATAAGAGAACTAACTGTGTGTGCCAGAGTCAGACAAGATATGAAAACAGCACACTGCTCCGTAGCAGATGCAAAGTGTTACACTTTATTCATCCATGCACCCTCCCTTGTCCTTGAAAAATACTGTGTTTCCATTCTCATGTCATTGCTTGTTTCACTGAAGCTTTACAAGGCTGTTCCTTTTGGGATTTGAACCTGCGACCATCTGAGGACATGCCCAGCGCCCTTATCACTCTGGGACGTGCCGCCCCATACGCAAAGGCACATGGAAGAGACACCGAGAGCTCTGGGATGCACTTCGAGCCTGCTTCCCGAAAGAGCCAGTGCAAGTGCGTACGAGCTAACATCTGTTCCACCTCCATCCTGCCCCCATAATCAGGGGCTGCGCTGCTCAGCAGCGGATTCAGAGACAAGACGGGATCTATAATTATGCAGACGGAACAGAAGACGGAGCCCCGGTACCTGTTTGGTTTCTTTGCTGACAACTGCCTCACCCGCAGCCTTTTTAATTGAGCACAACTGGTATTGTGCCCCATCCAGCTAAATCATCCCTGACACATGCCAATTCCCCTTACATTTCACCTGTCATTTGGGGAAAGCACTTAGCCAACAAAAGGTCTGGACCGTGTGAGAGGAAAAGAATTAAAAATCTTAGCTCAAAGTGCTTCTGTTTCATGGGTTGCCTGCCCTACTGAGGGTAGTGGGAGTGCATGGTACCAACGGGAAAGCAACAAAGGAAGGAAAAAAAAGCTTTTTTCTTTGAAAGTGCATTTGGCTTTCTGGAAAAGAAGGGCACAAAATAATAAAAGCGCTGGAGTTAAAATTACAGACATAAAAAATCTCCTTAGAAACCACACAGGTGCGTACGTGCCGGAAACCTGACGTGGACAACAACACATTCAAAAGACCAATTGTGATGAATAACAAGCATCCTCCAAGAATTTCTCATTTCTCCCCCTTCCATTCCAACCAGAGATGCCTTCTGCTCAGTGCAATACTGCACTGCTGGATGTTTCTGTATTACCTGGGCAACGTGGCTCTCCATTATCCTCCCTGATGTGCTGAATGGCCGTCTTTGTGCGAAATGAACCTCGGCACCTGGGCTGTCACAAGCTGCTGAAGAAGAGCAGCACTGGTGCACCTGTGAGGTAATTGCTGCACAGAGGTTGGGTAGTTTCTTGTTTGATGATGTGCAGTAAAATGAATCCAGCACTATATGTCTGGAGGGTACCCGGGCTACTTTGATGATGACATCACCTCCGGCCCTGAGGTTCCTCCTGACACTGAAGAATAAGGGAGGTCATGAAGTGGAATGTCTTCCCATTAAGTGAAGCTCTAAGTTTTTGACCCTTGACACCTGACCTCATACACATCCTGGGGGTTTCGGTCTGAATCGACAGATTCCTTTTTAAGACAATAGAAGCTCAGAATCCAATAGCAGCAAAAAGGACCACATTCGGGGTAAAGACATAACAACCTTGAGATGTATACGTATCAATGTGTGGCTCTGTGTGTCATGGCATACGCAAGAATCCAGCCGACGGACTCAAATGAAGGTGCGTCTTTATTGGATGGGACAGCCAAGGGTCGGTTGATATTCGTTTGTCGTTCGGGGGACACTCGGAAATCAGAGTCAGGAGGGCGAGTAGCGGGGTATGGAGCACACAAGAGCAGGGGAGGAGGGATCAGGGAGAGAAGCAGGGCAGGGAACTTAGAGCAAGGGTGAAGCGCCACGGTTTCTCGAATCAAGGTTCCGCAATCTGGAGCATCCAGACAGCCTCTTTATAACCTGTCTCCTTGATTAGTCGCAGGTGCAGTTGTTGGGCACACGGTTGGGGGCATGACACTGTTTTTTGTATTTGAGTTTCTGTCTGTCTACATGCATCTGTGAGTGCTATGCAGAAAAACCTGCATCAGAACCGTTAACATTGTCTTATTCTGTGTACCACACACAGACATCTGAACAACTTGTCCCATATGGGGTCGCGGGGAGCTGGAGCTTAACCCGGCAACACAGGGCGTAAGGCTGGAGGGGGAGGGGACACACCCAGGATGGGACACCTGTCCGTCACAAGGCACCCCAAGCAGGATTCAAACCCCAGAACCACCGGAGAGCAGGACCAGGTCCAGCCCGTTGTGCCACCACACCTGGTGTGGGCCACACAGGTATTCTGTGTACCATAAATATCAAATACAGACGAGAGGAGGAATCATAAACTTACAGAGACGGAAGATGTTCTTGTGGCTATGCTTCATGGAATGTAATTTTCTTAAAGAAAATTGTCATTAAAGCCAAAGCACACATATTTCTGGTTGGTGCTTTTGCCTTAGGGACATATTATCCGTATGAGGATATTAAGATTCTTTGCCATTTCATATTATGCCTCTGCACTGTTTAGTGTAAGATGCTGACAACCTGCCTACGAGACACATTTGAGGACAGAAGCCTTCGCTTGATGCCTGGGTTTGCGCTGATAGAATAGGGACTCTGTCCTGACAAGCAAACCCCTTGCAGGGCTGATCAAGCTGAGCCCACCCGAGAGGGCTCCCAGCAACCTTAGCCACCTGCTAGGATTTTGCCTCCTCACCATGTTTACAGCAAAGAACAATCTCTCTAAATCATGTCTTTAAGGCAGTCGTAGCCAAGAATATCTCCCGCTCAGCATGAATCTTAATCGTCTCGTGTCGCCATATCTCTTTGTCGGTTATTCCCTTAAACGATCCTATATCCGAACTGTGCTGATGACATTATCTATTTAAAGAACTGTTGCAAATGCTGGTTGACAACATCTGTTCCCTGCACGTGGTAAAAGCACATCAGAATAAAAAGAACACAACAGTACATCTTTGCAGATGTTGATGGATTAAAATTGTTTGTGCACACAATGTAGGCATATTATAGCATGTGGCATATTGAGTTCTATTCTTAGCAGTACCAAAAAGGAAGGTGACTAATGTTTAATTCGACGGGAGTTCAGTTGTAAAAATTAAGCTTTAGTGACCAGAAGCATCCGTGCTGCAGTTTTGCTCTGGCAGCTGCCTCAGCTTATCGGTTCCACTTATAGTGTCGACTCCTTCTTTTCTCAACGGAAAACAATGTCCACTCAGCGCTTCTCTGATGCAGCGCCCAGGCTATTCTCAGGTCTGGCACCATCGGTCTGGACCTCCTCTCTATGCTGTGCTCCAACAATGGACGAGCGACATGTTATTGGCAAGAAAGGTCAGATGGAGGGTGACGCAGCACTGAGGACGTACAGTAATTTGTTTATCGGCAAGCTGTTTCTCTGCGTTGTTTGCATATTGAACTGAACAGATGAATTAACTGTTTGTGTATCTTCGCATTTTGGCAGATGTTAAATTTTATTTTCGGGGAAGGTATCCTTTCAGATGGCACCATGTTGGCGGGATTGGCTCTTTTGACTGTTCTTTTCCAATAGCGGCAGGCCGGTCCAGAGGTGTCGACATATCGCCAGCGGCAAATGTTCCCAGCGGGTCCGGATTTCGCAGGCACTCTGACTCTAATCATTCTTGTCAAAATAGTACTGAAAAACCCACCTGCATCTTTCAGCAAGTCCACACCAGTCATTCTTCTCCCAGACGAAGCCTGGAGAAACATCCCACTAAAGAGACTTCCGGACCAGCAACTGCTCACTGACCTCACTGGGCATTAATTGGTACTAGCAGTACCCTCATGTCACAGATCATATAAGGCCTGAGAGCACTACAGCACAGAATGCCTGCCAGATATATAACATCTGCTAGCCCAGTGACCCACGCAGTACTTGCACAGGGGACTGAGGTAAATAACATAGGTTCTCCCTCCACTGATACAGAGTCTGACATGTAGAGGCAGCTGAAGACCCCTATGTAGAAAAGGTTTTTAATTATGTAAATTGTACCATATTTTGTGCATGCAGCAAATATAGTATATAAAGTGAGAAAGGGCAATCCTCACTGTGTTGGAATTAAATTTTAGGAACGTGCAGCTGTATAACGTCAGGCATAACACTGAATAATAAGGCATAATGTGGTACAGTAACCACTGATGCAAAGCACTGATTGCAGTGTTAAAAGAATAAGACACTTATGACTATTAGGATGCTTAATGGAAAACACTGCTATTAAATTTTAAAAATAGTTTGTGTGTGTTTGCTGCTAAAGCAGGCAAAGTGTAAGGAAGGGAAACAGCATTCACCGAATGCAACAGGATTAGGGGACCAAATGCAATGGCCAAGTGCAGCTGTGCCTGCTAAATCATGGCTGTGAAGTTTAATGACCTGTCCCAGCCGACAGGGAGTCTGGGACCTCGACAATCCCCGGTGTCCCATGGGGAGAAGATATGCACTGCCCCCAGCTCTTTGGCATGGTTTCCCATGTCTTCACCCTCCGCTCCCACACATTAGAAACCTGAAAGGAAGCTAACAAACTGAAAAAGGGCCAAAATTCTCTACTGTTCCCTTTGCAGCTTTTGAAAGAAACGGAAGGGAGGTTTGGGCAGAGTAGCTGAACATTCCATTAGAAAAAATAACTCGGTGTAGCTACTTGGCCTTTTTGGAGAAAAAATAAAATAAAATAAAATAACTAAAACCCAGTGCAAGGAGTGGCAGGAAAAAGTAAGCCAAGGAATGTCAAGTACACATCTTCACCATATAAGTGCAGCGAGAGGTTTCTGGCTGGAAAGCAGAGGCAGACCGAGAGATAAGAAGCTTTGAGTGGCGTGTAATTGACATTCACAGCCTTCACTAGGCACAGAAGCAGCAAGAATATAAATACCAAGAGCTACGTGGCTGTGAGGCTTATAGGAGCAACATCGGAGTGAGTCCTGAATCATCCACCTGTAAGGGCTGTCAAAGCCTATCCAGGTATGAAAAACACATTTTAAGTACAATTTACGCATATTTACCGGTAATTTTCGAGGCAGAATGACACATCAAGCAGCCCTTACAAAACCCCACAGACCTGCGAGATTTATGACCGATGCTGCTTTAGATAAGTATGCTACAGTAAGACATCCAGCTGTGTAAAAGCACAAGCTGAGGAACTGTGAGCCACGCGAGTCCTTTAGCTAATTTAGTCATACACAGCTGTCACAACTTCATCCGTCTCCCAGAGAATCAGAAAAAAAGACACTAAGAGTATTTCTTTTTTTTTTTTGTTTCAACAGAGGAGAATTGCTCGTCTCAAATCTGCACCGGTAAATCCCATTCCAGCTGTCTGCTTGCTGTCAGATTGGGTTTGTGCTCGGTGTGAGGTGTGAGGAACCTGCGATACCTTGTATACATTAACGTATAACTGTGTTGAGCTGCCCTATTAATGCAAATCCACGTCGTTTCCCCTGATCTGAATCATCTCTGAGGGCCAGTTATGCAGATGGATTCCAGGCTTCTGAAACTTCCTTCAAGAGAATTAAACGTCGTGGAGGTATCTGAGTAGAGAACAACAGTGTCACGCCTACGGCTGGGAAACTTAAGCGAAGCTCAGATACGTAGCAGTTTTGATACGGAGGTACAGCCTGGTTTTTCAGGATCCCTGGCGCTGAGATATTTTTGGGTCAGGCTTTCCCCAGCGAGCCGAGTCTGTCTATGCACAAAGTGCAGTATTTTCATATGAGCAATCGGAGGCGCTGTGCAATGGTCTACCTGTCCCTACCAGGACACAGCGCCGTCCCACCGATGGACAAATCCCTTCTTGGAGGCGATCCTTGAGGAGGTCACTGGAGAGGACCTGATGACAGGAAAGCCATCAGGACAACGGAGAGCTCTTCCCTACCGACCCTAGTTCCAATCCATGGAACTGTGTACTCCGCCCACTGCATGATGTCCCACATGTCATACCATAAGCACCTCAATGACCTGGATGTGTCCTGGTGTGGGCAACAAATTACAAATAGCAATCACAAATAACTGGATCTAGGAGTATTATGAGACCGTGGTCTGTGGTGTCTGCTTCCGTGGGACCAGCTGGCTGAACTTACATGAAGAATCTGGCCCCTACTTATTAGTACTGACAATCTCGAATGCATTCTTTGATTACAGGATGAAGGCTTTCCTGTAATTTGAGAAATAAGTAGATTACTTAACTACTAGTAGTAAAGTCAGCATAGCGCTCCTAAACTGTGGAATAGTCATTCGGTAATTTTTAAGGATGCCTCTTCAGACTCTCCTGCTTTCCAACATACCCATGGAGAAGCTCACCAGGAGGGGACGTGTGAGTCCTCACTGTTTGACCCACTGTACGTGACTGATGGGCCTCTGCATGAGCGTCTGGTGACCGTTCCAGAAATCAGTTAGAAGCTCCAACATATTTGCATAACCCACGAGGGTGGTGCTGCCAACTGGTCTTTGATCCCCAGAAGTTATGAGAATTGTTCCCTCTGTGACAACGTGGTGGGGTGAACCCTTTTCAAAAACAAGCTGAACTGAACGGAATTGAATTTAACTGTGTTCTGCAACAGTACAAATAAAAAGTAATTATGGACACCATAATTAGCAATAAAAACTACTGTATCTAAAGAGCTTTTCATTTTCTGAGCAAGACCTCCGGCACTGAATAAGTGGATCAGAGGTAAGCGATGATTCAGCACTGCAACCAAAGCAAAGACTGTGCATAATATTCATACATGCATTTTAATTCATTACATCGCATTAAATCAATTCATGACTCAAATCAGAAAGGTGTTTATTGAAAATGGGTGGTTATAAAATATCCATGCATGATTTGTGTAGACATAAATCCCAAGACAGCATGGTGGAGTGCTGGAGCCGCACTGGACGAACAGTTCAGGAGTTCTGAGACACCGGTGTCGTCTCGTATGTCTCAGTGCCATTCCTTGTTGGCATTGATTTGGCAAATTCTTGGAGCCAAAGAGCCCTGAAATGAGCTTGACAATGTACACAACCAATACAATATGTATTTTCTCATGTTGGAATTTTTAACTTAAGGGTTCTTAAATGACCAACAACTTATTTCTTTCAGGTTTCCAACAGTTATCTTACAGTCCTGAAAACAGCACTACATCTACATTTAACAAAAAATGTTCAATTTTAAAGCCTATTATTCAGACATCGTGGGTTCACCCTGCCTTGCCTTACATTTATATTTATATATATTTATTTTAGAGATGCTTTTTTCCAAAGTGATGTACAACTCAGAGGATACAGAAGCACATTTCACCAGGAGATGGAGAAATTCAGATGCAGACACACGATTCCGAGTACAGCCAATTAGCACAATACCAGCTTTTCGCCTGTATATGTTACATGAATACTTGTACAGGAACTGATAGGGAGTGCCAGCCCACTGCAGTGCAATTGCACATTCCTTAACTCACCCATACACACACAAATTTTCTTTTATAATCACCAATGCACCTAAAAATGGAATGGAAAATGGGGGAAACACACACATGGAGAACATGCGAACTCCAGACAGAGGTAGAATTGAAAAGAAAACCAGCACTACCCACTGTTTTGCAGTTCTTGTTTTTTATTATTATTATTATTAGTTTGATGCCATTTTTTTATGTCTATGTGAACTGGTACCTGAGGATGTGGAAAAAAAAGGTTTTATTCTGAGCCTGACAACAAAACTGACCTCTACATTTTTTATTATCTGAGCATCAGTTTGATATTTTTCAAATGTTCTTTTGTGTACATATTCATTCTTTGGCTCCAGTAACTGGTCTATATTAATAAGCGGTTTATAACAATAATAAATGTTGACATAAAAACATTAAGCAGAAGTTGAAAGAGGCAGGGGGTGTGGTGGTGCAGTGGGTTGGACTGCAGTCCTACTCTCCAGTGGGTCTGGGGTTTGAGTCCCGCTCCGGGTGCCTTGCGACGGACTGGTGTCCCGTCCTGGGTGTGTCCCCTTCCCCCTCCGGCCTTACACCCTGTGTTGCTGGGTAGGCTCTGGTTCCCTGCGACCCTGTATGGGACAAGTGGTTCTGAAAGTGTGTGTGTGTGTGAGAGAAAGAGGCAGAAGTGGAAGTTGCAGTATAATTGCAGCCCCAGGAGGTGGCGGCCTTGATCTTTTTGGACTCATATTTCTTCCACATGTCATGCAGGAGAGATGTGCATTTACAGTAAGAAGGGCTCCCACAGACTCCTCTTCATCATAGTCACTTCCTTTCTGTGCTGTTCTGATGGGTTTTGATCTGAGAACAACAGCCTGATGAATACAGCTGAGTTCCTGTGGGAAAAAGTCAAAAGATCCAGATAAAATTGATCAGATGGACTTGGGCTTGTGGGTAAACTCCCCGCATACAAAAAAGGGACTTACAGGTCTCTGGAGAATTTTTTTTGTGGTCCCTCATGTTGAGTTGCACATACATCCCTATAGATAACTGATTGCTTTTTTACATTTTGCTGATGCTTTATCTTCAATGCAGTTTACAGTGTTTTAGCAATTTAAATAGGTAATTTTTACTGAACAATTTAGGGCAAGTACCTTGCTCAAGGGTGCTACAGCAGGAGATGGGATTTGAACCTCTGACAAATGTATCCAGACAGAGCAGCTCTAACCCCTACACTACATGCTGCCACTGTTTCAAAAAAAAAAAGAAGCTGTCAATGTAATGATGCCATTCACTGTATATTTTACAGGCATATGTCAAATAATTAGAGACTAAAAACATTACTTGGGGGTGTGGTGGCACAGTGGGTTGGCCTGGGTCCTGCTCTCTGGTGGGTCTGGGGTTCAAGTCCTGCTTGGGGTGCTTTGTGATGGACTGGCATCCTGTCCTGGGTGTGTCCCCTCCCCTTCCAGCCTTTTGCCCTGTGTTGCTGGGTTAGGCTCTGGCTCCCCACAACCTTGTATGTGACGAGCAGTTTCTGATGTGTGTGAAGTATTGATCGGACAATGACCTCCAAAGTGTTGCCTAAGCTTGGCACACGTTACCCCAGACCAGCACTGAGACCCCCAGTCAGGAAGATCAGGCCCAGAGAGAGAAGCATGTTTTTGGCATCAACGTAACAGTCTCTCATTTGAAATGCTTCCAATCATGATAACAGAGAGTTATTTTGACCATATCACCACATGGTTGAATTTGGGTAAAATGATACCCATTATACCGCGGTTGTTTCCAGAACCAGCGGCAAAGAATTACAGGTATTCTGATGGTTGGAGAAAAAAAAAAAAAAAAAAAAGCCAGAATGCAGTATGGGCTTTAGTACGCTCCCATCAGGTACACCGCCGAGTAGCTCTGTCAGAGCGACCACACGTTGGTCCTGGAGCGCTGGGATTATTTCTTTTCTCGATGTTCAGCAGAGCGTTCAAGCAAAAAGCCGCCATTACTGAGCGAATCCCCTCCTCGTTCCCTCGGCTCAGCTGAGGGACAGACGAGTCAGACTAATTGCTGGCCTCTGAAATGGACACTTTGTCTTCGCAGGATGCGGACCCACCTTTTTGATTATGGTGGTCCTTTTCCTGCAGCATACAGTAACCTCTCGCTCTCGTTCTCTCAGCCCAAAGGTTTCCGTACAGGATTGTCAGGAGGATGTTCAGATGGCACTTAATGATGCAAAAATGCGTTGAAAGCCGTTAGCTTTGAAATCAATCCTTAATGGCTTTTTCGAGCCTTTGGCAGATATCTAAAATCTACGGGTTACCAATTTTAAAAGTGAATTATCACCTCCTTATTACTTCTTATTTCGTTTCAAATGACAAAATCTAGTTCAGAAGAAGAGCAGATCAGTTGTGTTCCAAGTGGACACCATAATGCCTGAATTAGTGTGCATAGAGGGTTATACATACTGCACCGTAGGAGCATGATTGCAAAATGTTTCAGTAAAAAGCAGAGCAAATATTTTCGGATCTCTGTTTAATGGATGAGCTGCTACAATGGAGATTGAAAATGCGCATCGCTACTGTTGAGAGCAATATGGAAATGTAACGACTCCGTCTAATGTATGTGAAACAATTGGAGGAACTTGAGCTTGCAAAAGGCAGTAATGACAATTTTATTACTTCCCATGGGCCTGTAAATATTTATAAAGATGTTGTTATATAACATTTTTCTAAGAGAGCCCCTGCTGTTACCTGAACTGTGAAATGGCGCTGCTCCACAGATTCCTGCAGCAGCAGTCAAATTGTGCCAAAGTGCCTCCCATCAGTTGGCCACAGGACCACGAATCCGGAGAGGAAAATATGCTTGAATTTAGGCATATCGTTGAATCTGACTTTCAGGGTCATTTATCTCTAAATACCATAGATTGACCAGAAATTTAATAAACCATGCTGTGCACAAAGGGCCCAATAAATACCACCCTTGTAGCTGCAGAAAAGTTGATGTTCACTAAAACTTTTGGTTCAGGAAGACCGGCAACCTGTGCAAGGCTGAATAAGACATATCTTCGACACTTAAATCTATTTGACAGAAAAAAAGAATAAGGGGACTGCAAAGGGAACAAATCTGGACCGCTTTTCAAGAAGAAGCCACAGAAGAAATGATTGCTGAACCATGACCGGTCTCCCTCGGTCAGTATGAGAGCAGAAAGAAGTAAACGAGCGAAAGAGACCACAGCTTAGACCACCAGGTGATCAGTGATCCCCTCATATAACCACTCCGCTCGAGCCATAATCACCTCTCCTTGTATCATTGGCCTATATTAATAGCTCAGTGTGGGTCAACAGCAACTTATGAATGCATTAAATACGTTATCTGTATGCACTGTGCCCAAAGTACTGTTAGCAAAGGCTGCTGGGTAGGAACTGTTGGTTTAGTTTGAAGGTGAGCTGCTGGATCGTATGTGTTAGCCCATGTGTGTGTGGGAGGGAGGTGGGTTATGTTGTGTGTTGCAGATCACTAATGTTACCGTGCGGAGAGGTGGGGCTCTGGTCAGTCTCCTGTCTGCGCCCCCTTCCCATTGGAAGGCTGTTGCCAGGCGACGTGGAGAGAATTTTCCTGGTACACCGTGTCCGCATTCTAGCACGTTGCCTCCGCGGCACGCTGCTCCGCTGTGAAGGCAGTGTGCGTTCGCCACCTGATGCAGCCTGCAAAGTGTACCGTCCCCTCGGACCTGCACTCGTCACTTCAATTACACAGCCAAGCAAAAGGAAGTGGGAGCAGTAGCCCACTTACCCATCCAGGGAACATTAAGAGTTAATTATCCTTCACACAGCTCTCGAGTCGAACCCTGTCAGTCAAGTCTGGGGCTACGTCAGGATACAAAGCTTGATGTAACCGACAGCTGACATCTCATTAGCAGGAGTTCAAACCAGACAAAGCAGTGGAGCCCCGGTCTCAGTGGTGTTGAACCTCGTGTGCCTCAGTGTTTTTCACTGAACGTAGTGTTAAAGGCTAACAACTTCTCACTGACACATAAGTAGCAAAGGATGCCACTCATTGCCAGGTAACACAGGAATTTCCAGAATGAACTGAAGTAGGAATAGACCAGAGGTCCTCAAATTTTGGAATAAATTTTAATGAATGCCTGATTTACCCCAGCTGAGGTAAACTGCTGTTAAAAGATGGAATCTCAACAAAACAATTAGAAATTACACTGTAAAGAAAACCAGCAGACCCTGGATCCAGCCTTAGTGTGTAACTGAGCAGGAATGCTACAGCAGTGTAAAGCTGGTCTGGTAAATCAAAGTGAAATTTCTCCCCAAAGGTGAACCGACACCACCACAGACACAAAGTCTACACCAGCAGAATTCTGGAAAAGTGATGGAGTATAACGAATTGCAAGGAACCTGAGGCTGGCTGTGAGCGAATCGCTCCTTGCACTGCCCTCACACGTGTGTCTTCTTGTTGCTTGTGAGCGTTTACAAAAGCAAATAGCCATTAAGAGATGAGTTTCAGAAGAATTAAAATTTGAATACGGACAACCCCCTGAAAGTTACCTGCTTCTGTTCAAATTCAACAGGTTGCTCAGTAAGAAGGATGTGGGTGGGAAAAATTTCAAATATGCCACACACACACACATTGCACAGCTGAGTTAGATGGTCCCATGTGCGGTATAGGTACAAATGAAGTTCAGTTCAGCTCTTGAAACACCCGTATCCACAAACAGCAAAGTGTACAGTGTTTTAAAAAGGATAACTCATTACCCAGCCTGCTGTCATTCAGGTACTTCCATGAACCCAAAATACTTCAGCTGCTCTGTCAACTGAGCTAATGTTTAATGCACTTCCCAGCATTCTGTTTGTGATACAAAGCTTTCATATGGAACATTTTTTCCTCCCACTCAGAGATAAAGTGTAATTGAAGATCAAAGTGAAGGGAAAAAGACAAAAATAAAAAAAATAGATGCACAAATGTTCCTGATTTTCTTTTTACATGTGTTGTTACAGAAACACAGAAGAAAAACAAAATTGTGAGAGGGCCCATTTCAGATCCAGCTGGACCTTCGAAAAGCAGCTATACAGCCCACCCACACCTGCAACAGCTTGAGGGGCACAAAGGAGTAGAAACGATTAACGTTAAAGACAGCCGTCTGTTAAGCATTCGCTCAGGTCTTCCTCCATGTGTGAGAATCAGCTGTTGAGGTGTAGGAGTAAGTCCGGTTAGCTGGACCTGGCTCCCGGTGAAATGTTATGATGATGCAGAGACTGGCGCCGTCTCCTCCCACGCATGGAGAGAAGTCACTTCAGGGTCAGGTAATAAATAAAAGGGTTGTTAAACGCTGACGTGAGACATGTTCCCTCCTCCATTCCGCTCTTGCTTCTGTGATGGTCACAACGCAGCCAGTCAGCAGCCTCCCACTCTGTCCCTGGGAATGATTCGAAGCTCTGATCCATGCTTCAGGAACACATTTCCTGTCATGAGAAAAATGAGAAAAACATTTAAAATGAGAGGTGAGAAACTACAGCAAGGAAGACCTGAGTGAATACTTAACAGACGGGCCGTCTTTACACTTTACACTGCACTCAAGCTAAAACACACAAGTTTTAGAAAGCCAACATGGAACAATTGTCATTTGGTAAGAAGACAGTCAGTCATCCTCAATCCTATATTGTCATTTGGTAAGAGGACGGTCAGTCATCCTCAATCCTATTAAATATATTACTGCCCAGTTATCTGAGAGAGTAAACAACAACACAAAAATGGAGCATCAGTCACAGAGGTAACCACACACATACACACGCTGTTCGAAACCGCTTGTCCCAAGCAGGGTCGAGGCGAACCGGACCCTAACCCGGCAACACAGTGCACAAGGCTGGAGGGGAAGGGGACAAACCCAGGACGGGATGCCAGTCCGTCACAAGGCACCCCAAGCAGGACTCGAACCCCAGACCCACCACAGAGCAGGACCCAGCCAAATCCGCTGTGCCACTGTGCCAGAGGCAACTAGTTTTCTCTGAATTCAATCAATCCAGCACTTTCTCCAACCTCACAATTAAAAGTAAATAACTAAACAGAAATTCAGTCCATATCTGTGGGCTCCTCTGTGCACTTTTTTGTGGTGGTGACATCAAACATTAATAGACACTTCTGAAAGTGGTCATTGAAAAAGCAGCAACAATCTATTCTAAGGAAAAGAAATAATAATGCACGTCCTCTAGGGGGCAGTAAAGAGCTACTTAGTATGGAAAGCATGTTAACACAAGAGGCTTTCTCTACCAAGGGTGAGATTGTATATTCCAATTGGGCTACAATATGTATATAGTATTTGAAATATTAATAATCATAATACTTGGGAAATGGAATCTCAAAAGTCTCTTTTTCACCAGTTTACCATCTTTTATATTTACATTTATTCATTTAGCAGATGCTTTTGCCCAAAGCAACGTACATCTCAGCAAAAGTACAATTTATGCATTACATTAAGAGAAAGAGAAACAGCTGCAGACATGTGACTCAAGTAAACCTAGTTTGTTGGCCATATTTAATCATAGTTTCAAAAAAAAAAAAAAAAAATCTTTCAACAGTAGGGTTTCGTAATCTATTCATCCATTTTCAGCACTTATTCACAGAGCCAATAATGGGGAGTGTAGCGAAGCGAATAAGGAACGGCACTCTCTGGATGGGACTCCAATCCATCACAAGGCCATTACACACAGACACAGTAAGGAAAATTTAGTGTCACCAATCCACATGAAACATGTATTTGGTCTGTGGGAAGAAACCAGAACACCAGGATAAAATCCATTCAAACAAAGGGAGAACATGAAAGCTCCATTGAATGAGCTGGACTCAAACTGGACCCAGGTGCAAAGTTAGACCCTTCACCCCTGCACTACGTTGACACCTAAGTTATATAAATTCCACCACTGATTTAATTGTCTTAAGAATTCTGCCAAGAATGACCAGACATGTTCTGAACATCAGCTCCTTCACATTCTGCAGTGAGCCAATGATAGGAACTATGAGGAGACAAGGGCAGCGGAGGGAGCAGCCGCAATATGATCAGAGCATCTCGGGGACCTCCTCCTCATGACTGCCTGGCTGGAAACCTCCCCAACAAAGGCTACCTTCTTACAAAAGCCTCCTAGCAACAAAAGTATGGAAGAGCCATGAATAAATGAATGAAATTTGCATACAAGACTGTGAGTAACTGTGACAGAGCTGTGGCATATTATCTAGTGTCTTCAAAGGAAACAGTATAAACATTCATCTTCTCTATGTCTGTGTACAGAGGAATCAGGTTGCTAACCATAGGTGGCTCAGCTTGTATACATATATGCACCCAAATATATATTTGTACATCCAAGGCATTGAAATGTTCATAAAGTGAGGATATGTAAACACATAATAAGACATAGTTAGGCACAATAGATATCCACACAGAAAGCTATGACTATCTACTTGGTGATAAAAATGCTCATATCCATAATTCATGTGCATTTACAACACATCTCAACTTTTACAACACATTTCAAGCTGCTAACCCAAAAAATAAACAAAAATTTTGGCTACAGGGGTGAAGAAAATACTGAGAGCAATGCAATGCAGGGGCTGATGAAGGGGCAGGGTGTAAGCAACTTCATTACCAAGACTAGAGGACACCACCAACCTGCTGTCTGGGCCGGGTTGATCCCGATGCCATCTGCAATGACAAAACGACAGACCCAGAACATGAATAAACATGGATGTGGGGGGGGGGGGGGGTGGCAGCCCTCATGTCGGCACAGCAACGCCGTCCTGGCAGGCTGGCAGAGGAACAGGCAATGGCGCTAATGATTTTGTGTCGCCGTGGCGATGAAGAAAAAGCCATCCACGAATCTATATGTCCATTTCTATTTCACTGCTCATTATCTCTCCTGTAGTTTCCTCAACAAACATTCATTCACTGCCCTTTTTCTTTCAATAAAGTAGACTTAGTGATGATGGTGTGCAAGAAAAGCACATGCAGTCAACTGCAGTAAAGGCTGTTTATTGTGGGTGCTGTAGACAGTGACAGCTGAGTGACAAACATCTTTAAGCTGACAGTTATGCCATCTGATACAAAGTAATGGAGTGAAAATTATGTGAAAATTCACAACACTTAAGCGCAATTACAGCTTGAAATCGGTGGATGACTAAATTTTTGTCCACATTCACTCTGATTTATCTGCCCTTTTTTTCCTTCAGTAAAACTACAACACCTTATAGTTTGCAGAAGCACTAAATTACATTGAAGTACACAAAGGTCAATGACAGTGGTGTTTTTTTTTTTTTTTTAAAAAAAAAAGGACACTCACCGTTTGTGATGATGGCACTTGTTGCTGGAGGTACCTTAAACTGTGAAAGAAACAGAAAAATCACTACAATAAAAACAAAGTAGTTATCACAACAGTACAACAGAAGGAAAAAAAATGGACAAAGGCAGCACTTAGAGGAAAACGAGGACAAAATAAAGGCATCCTGGTATTCATCCAAAAGATGTGCTACAGTTTTCTTTATTGTGCACCTTTCAGCTTCAGTCCATTTTCTGTATGAAAGACTGCCTAACAATATGTGTCCTTTAAACTAGATGTGGATTATTCAGTCTCTCAGCCATTCTTTAACTCCACCACTATATTATACCTAGAGGCTTTCCAGCTTGCCTCCTACTGATCCCAATTATTCCTCTGTTGAGGTTCTCCTCCCTATATCCCCTCAAGTCTACAATGCCAAGACTGACACCAGTGGCACTGTACTCAGTACCATGGGGTTTCTGAAAGACATAGGAAAGAAAAGGGGGGGGGGGGACCCACTAGGTGTTCAGATCATAATGAAGTGCTCAAATTAGTTTCTGCTTTAGTTATCCCCACCAGCACCAAACTGATTCAAGATCAAGCAAAATGATAAAACTCTGTTTAAATCAGATAAAGAGTCACAGAAGAAAAGCCATTAAGAACTTTGGTTTGGAGAAAACCCTAACTAGGAGTCAAATTGGGTGGGAGAGAAAGAGAGAGAGAAAACTAGATTATTTCATGACAGCTTTTCATGGCACAAGAGAATGATCAGCAAGGTGAACCTAGAGAGCAGCAGAGACAGCTTAAATGATGATGAAATGTAGAAACAGCCTAAAGGTGCCACGTTTCAATGTGCAAGACCTTTTCTGAACTTGGTGGAAAGCTAAAAAAAAAAAAAAAAAAAAACAATATTAATCACAGGAGTCTTATCAATTCTGACGTGCATAAAATAAATCCTCCTGCACTGAAAGATACGGAGACAAGGAAGAGGAGAAAATGAGCTTCCCTTTCATCAGAAGTGAAGCACTGCACAGGCATCGCTAAGCAATTACATGTGAGCACAACAGAAATGAGCACTTATGTAAGGACATCACGTTTGATGGAGAACAAAAAGGAAGGACAAAAACAAAATACATGTCTTCAGGCGATCTTTGTATCTCTGCTGATCCTAAGAAGTATAATCATGGAACCCACATGGATCCAACAATCTGTGCTGTGCTCAAACTGATGAAAGTGGTTTTTCAAGCAGGAGTTCATCTTTGAGACATGACCATACCTCCTCCGCTGCAAACTTCAGCACCGCAGTGAAAGGTGTGCTCTCAGGAACACTCAGTCTGAAACACAATTACAGTATTACACATCTGGACACCCCTTTCTCCTGGGACCCCAAGTGCCTGCAAAACAAATGAGCTTTGACTGGATTATCAAACACGTGAAAATGTCATTTTGTTTTCTGACATGTACTGGCAAATAGACTTTGATCACAGAAAAAGGTTTCCAGTGCAGTAATCAACAAATAGAACAGGGAACCAACAGGATCCAGATTCTAAGACCAGCCTGATTATCTTACTTGCAAATACATAAACTTTTAACCTGTCCTGCTTCACTGAAAGATCCAGATGAGCAAATACATATGAGCAAAACTAGTCTAAGGTAGCAAGTAGCACTGCTGTCTCACAGCACCTGCGTGGTGCAACAGGACATGGGTTCAAGCCCCGCTCAGTCTGTGTGGAGTTTGGATGTTCTCCCCATGTCTGCGTGGGTTTCCTCCAGGTGCTCTGGTTTCCTCCCATGCTCCAAAGACATGCTATTCAGGTTCTCCCATAGTGTGAGTGACAGAGAGAGAGTGTTCCACTGATGTATGAATGAGTGACACTGTAAGTAGTGTATCTAGCAGTGTAAATCACCTTGGTAAATAAGGTGTGTGGGGTGATAACACATAGTATCCATTGGAAGTCGCTTGTAGAAAAGCATCTGCTAAATAAATGTAAAGGGCACAGTAAGTAAAAAGTCAAATACTTTTACTAAAAACTTGCTCATATGTCTCACAAAGTATTTCACGGTGGAACAGAGCATTTTCAAACATTAAAACGTTTAAAGTTGTCTGATAATTTACATCATTTTCTAAAATGAGACCGCACCGAATATTGATGACGTAACGCACAGCAAGTCCGAGACCGCGGCGAAATTACGTCATATTTCCCGCACAGCACGGTAATAGACATGTCATTATTAAAGACCAAACAATTAATTAAACTTCGGGACCTCAAAGAGCGGACTGGACTACGATCACTTACACTTTGTAGGGCAGCCTGGGGTCCGAAGTCAGGGTGATTTTAAACGTTACCTTCGACCTGGTGGAAGAAAGTGGCACACAAATAATGTTCCTGTCTGCTTCGCATAATACGTAAGCACGATTTAAATTTTTTTTTTTTTTTTAAATTAAAAAAAAAGGAACAGAATGCGTATAAACTCACATTTTGTTATTACTACCGTGTTGTCGTCGGCACAATCGCACACCTCAGGACTCCCTGACCAGGAAGTGAAAAGGACCCGATTCAACACGTCACCTCAAAAGGACTCTAAAATTAAATTTACTGTCTTTACTTTTCTTCTATTTCGAGCGACAATTAATATACCAGTTACTATTTATTATCTATTTTAAACTGTCGAAGATTAATGTCTGAAATGTGTATTTATGAGAAGGCAAGGCGGCCACTGCCCAAATGGTGTTTACCGTATTTTATCACATATATGCGCATTTCTTTAGTTTAATACCTTCATTGGTGTTACCCTCTCGAACTGCGAACTGTGTGTGGAAAATGTGTATCTTCAATTGAATTTAATAAAAAGACTATATTTTTTAAGCTTTTATAGTGACATGAGGCGAAATGCCAATGAAATTACTGTTTTTCCATGATGAGCACATGATCTTGTTTTAATCTTTTTTTCTGGTCACATTCTCAGAACATTTTTCCATTTCAAAATGCGAACTGTAATTTTTTGTTAAAATAGTTTTCGATTTTTTTTCTTCTTCACCGACGCAAATGTCAGACATTTCTGATCGATAAATGTAAATCTCTGCAGTAAAATCAATCTCTTAAGTAAAGTTACATAAATTTAAATTAAAGGATTAGTCTGAAAACGAACATACGTGCTATACGCTGACAACCTAACCATACATTTTAACTGCAGCTTTATTAGAAGTTTATTTCAAAGAAGACACAATTTAAAAATAAAAAAAAAGAATTAATATTTAAAAGAAAACCAACGACATTAGCCTAGCTGGATTTGAAGGGGTAGAGCTCCTGATCTGTGTGGCGGTAAAGTTCGGAAAAATGGTGGACATGCGAGTAGCCTATAGATAAATCATTAAAATGAAAAATTTAGAAAATTCGAGGTGACATGAAGTGTCCTGCCAGTGTTCAAGCAAGTCTAATAAGCCTTCCAGTATTTGTGTTCTATTATTAATATTCTCCCCAGTACCTGATAAGTTGTTACACCCCTGCTGCAAATGTTAATTCACCTTCTTTAAGAAAAGACTTCAAGTAATATTCTTTATATAACGAAAACTGTACATCTGTTGCTACAAAAGCCTGCCACTGTTTATACTTTCCCCGTGTTTTGATGCCTTTTTCAAAGTCAGATGCGAGTATATGGGATCCAGGGTTCGTTTTGCTCATTACAAGTTGACTTCTTATTTGGTCTGTTTATGTGATTAACGTGGCAACAGGGTCAGAAAGAGCAATGCTGGGATTCTTGCCAGTTTGCTGGTTAAGGTGCGATGGCTGGTAAAAAACAAACCAACTCCGTTTGGACCTTTCAAGCCTCTGCACTGCAGCGCTAGGCCCTGGTCCTACACGGAGCCAACGTGATAAACAGAAGGACCAGAAGTGTGACACTGTGCAGATCTCCGGTGCTTGAAGCGTTAGGTTGTACTGAACCAGCAAAACAGATGCAGTTTTATTTCCAAGTCAGCAGACTATATGTCTTTGTGTTCCATGTGAACATAAACGGGGGGCAAAAAAGGAACGCAAACCAACTCCCCCCCACTGTACCTCAAGAACATCCTCCAAAGATTGCTGCTTTTGTGTAGTTACATGAGCAACACCTGAGCAAAAAGTATAGGGTCTTTATTGGTATTTTGCTTTACTTGCGACATCCGTATCCTGCCATTCCTTCTCGTCTGCCTAGAACCTGAATTGTTATCCAAGTGGCATTGAGGTTCATGTCAACAAACATTGTCTAGGACAAAGAAAAGATGACAGTGCAATTTTATTTTTCTTTATCCCTGTTAAACAACTTTCAAAGCCATTAGCTAGGGCCCCTGTTGGGTCTTATGTGATGGGAACATCACATAATCACTTTGATTTAAAGGACAGTGTTTCTGTTCATACCACAGATAGGAGAATTACTGTGAAGTGAATTCTCAGCCCTGAATGTTTGTAATACATTGTTTTCTTTGGAAGTATTATGTATTTTTTTTGGGCCCAAGTCCTAACTACCCCTAAAAAAAGCAACATTGCCTTGTGGCATTGGCATTGAAGGATTTTTTTGGCGTGACAAGCAGAGACCATTCAGGATGACAGTAGAGACTTCCTACTCTTTTTTTCTCAAGGCTAAAAATACACTCAGTGGCAGCTTGACTCCCAGTGTCAACATTACCAATATTGGTCAATATGATGTTTATTTTATTTTATTTTATTTTGTTTTTCATCATTTGTAGTGACTGAGGGAATCTGTGTTTCATGTTTTGCAATTATATTTAAAGATCATAAACTCCCTTTTCACAAAAAGGGTCAGAAAGACTGATGCTAGTTATAAAAGCAGGTCCCTTAAAAACAGAAAAAAAGAAAAGAAAAGCAAAGCTATAAATAGCTTGTAAATTACACCCTGTGTCAGTTTGCTTCCTTGTTCAGTTGGCTGCAGATTTAACCTAAGTAATGGCCCTTTTACAAGATCAAACTGATTGCTTCTTTGCTATTATTTATCTACCAGTCACTTACAAAAATTATCCCTGCTACAATTTTTTAATGTAAAATTTTGAATCACTTTTCACAGATGATATGAAAGATTACAGAAATTTCTATGGCCTCAAAAATGTGGTGTAAAATATATAAATGCACCAGAATGATGTGGAGTAAACAAACTCACACACACACACACACACACACACACTGGCTGAAACCGCTTGTCCTGAGAGGGGCCGTGGCCTAACAGAGCGGAAGGTTGGAGGGGGAGGTACACACCCAGGATGGGACACCAGTCCATCACAAGGCATCCCCAGGACTCAAACCCCAAACCTACCAGAGAACAGGACCCAGCCAAACCCGCTGCACCACCGTGCCTCCCAAGTAAACAAGCTCCAACAGGAAAAGACAGACAATAAGAAACTTCAAACAAAGCCAAGGATGAAAACTAATGAAGTGGTGGAGCACTGAAAGAACGAAAGAAAGAAAGAAAGAAAGAAAGAAAGAAAGAATATATATATACATATAATTTTTTTTTTTTTTTTTTTTTTTTTTTTGAATGGGGGTGCAGTGGTGCAGTGGGTTGGACCGGGCCCTGCTCTCCAGTGGGTCTGGGGTTGAAGGCCTGCTTGGGGTGCCTTGCGACGGACTGGCGTCCCGTCCTGGGTGTGTCCCCTCCCCCTCCGGCCTTACGCCCTGTGTTGCCGGGTAGGCTCCGGTTCCCCACAACCCCGTATGGGACAAATGGTTCAGAAAATGTGTGTGTGTGTGTATAATTTTTTTTTTCTAATAAAATAGAATACGTAAGGTAGTCAGGGGTGGCTAATGGCACAGTAGTTAAAGGACTCAGCTTGAAAACCCATCTCCTGCCATAGTACCTTTGAGCAAGGTCCTTTATCCTAAACAGGTCCAGAAAAAAAATTCCTCCTGTGTAACATAATGTATGTAAATAATTATAAGTAGCTTAACAATTAATGTTGGAATCACATCGGAGAAAAGCTAAACACTTCTTTATGAACATTGATTATACCAGTCAAAATTTTCTTCCTGTTTTGAAAAATGGTTATTTGCGTGCATATACTGTTTGTGTATTTGTTTTACGTCCGGCTGACATAAAAGCCGTAGTTATGGAACCCCCCCATATACCCATAAAGCCTACGATATTAAAAATTCCAGTTATATACAATGACTTGTAATAAGAAATGCGTTTGCGACCCGGACCTACGTACAAATCCAATTTACGTACATATCCAACTTAAAGACAGGTTCAGGAACAAAACTCGTCCTTAATCTGGGGACTGCTTGTATTCTGATCTATATATTACATACATAAGGATAAATAAGAAAGACTGAAAACAATTTATTGAAATGTTTTTAGGAATATTGTTTACTTATAAGGGGGGTGCGGTGACGCAGTGGGTTGGACCACAGTCCTGCTCTCCGGTGGGTCTGGGGTTCAAGTCCCGCTTGGGGTGCCTTGCGGTGGACTGGCGTCCCGTCCTGGGTGTGTCCCCTCCCCCTCTGGCCTTATGCCCTGTGTTACCGGGTAGGCTCCGGTTCCCCGCGACCCCGTATGGGACAAGCGGTTCTGGAAATGTGTGTGTGTGTGTTTACTTATATGTTACTGTCATCCCCCCGCCATCAGCCCAAGCAACCGCACCTGTACTGAATCAAAGTAAGAGGGTATAAAAGCATCATGTTGACTCACTGGGTTGCGGAACCACTTTGGAGCCATCACTTCGACTACGCAGCCACAGAGCTCACGAACACCCTTTCCTTCTCTTTCCGTTTCGCCCCTTTGTTCCTGATCTCCTGGTTCCATGTCCTCGGCACCAGACCCCAGCTTCACGACATCGACCGTGGCTCCCGTTTTATCCCCGGAGCAACGTTTGCCCCTTGACTGACCCTTGCGTGCTCCACGACAACGATTTCGGTTTGCGCTTTTGGTGTTCTTCATTAAAAGTTCCTGCAATTGGGTTCACCTATCCCTCTGTCTTCCAGCCTCGTCCCTGACAATTACACAAACAATTTCAGTGTTATCAGGTATCCTATTTCTATACACAAATTATTCAGAAAATAATACAGTCATGCTGTTTTTCCTTGCCATTTGTCATTTGTACCTTTCAGAAGTATAGTGATCACAGTGCTCACACACTTCCCTCCTGCTGTGACTTGAGGTACTCTTAATTGCAGACATACCCTTTAGTTCAAAAACCAGTCTAAGAGCTTTTGTTTTTATTTGGACAGCTCAAGCATTGACAAGCTGAAGAATTAAGCTGAATTCCAAATTCTTTTATGGCATGTCAAAAGAACTGAGCATACCATATAAACTGATATGTTGTGATATCCTGGATTCTATGATACTGCAATAAAAAAACAATGCCACAATGAAAATCTGTGTTCTGGAGCATTCATAAAAAGTGTACATTTTAGATGATGGATTAAAGCTTAGGGGCTCCCAAACAGCCCCTGTCTGATATTTAGTTTTATGTAAAGGTTTCTTCTCCTTCTTCTAGAGAGCTGTATCAGGATGACTCACTCTGTGTGGGGATGCAAGGATTGCAAAAAAAAGTGAGTGAGGAGCTGCTGATGAATGTTTCAAAAACCACGCCTGTGATATTTATAGGAAGGTGTCGGTATTTCAGCATTCCCTGTGGAAGATGCCTTGTCTTGTTGAAACTGATGAATCCTTATCAGAGGCAGTGTAGTTTTCAGGCGCCCCTTCCCTCATAGTGCTTTTAATGCTTTTTTGTTTCGTAGGACATGAAGTACCAAGTGGGTGGTTGAACCTGCAAAGTGATGCCCAGAGGAATGGCCTGATCTGCAGTTTCCACAGTGTGAGGAGACAGTTGTACCTCTAGGCAGTTAACTCATAAAAATCAGTTACCTTTAAGAATATAAATGAGACCTATTTTCATTTTATTTGATACAAGAACACTTTGCTAAACTGTATAGTATACATAGATTAGGTCTTGAGTTTAGTTATCTCTCAGTAGTGGTAATTCTACTCCTTCTCCTTGCAGGCCACTGGAAGATGGAAGCTCTTTCAATGAGTTGAAAACCAGCAACCAGGCAGCTTCTTTATTTGCTTCTACGCTTAGCCTCTTGCTGCAGCAGCTGTGGACAGTAAAGCTGACAGTTTCAGGTGTGCCTGGTCAATGCCTTCCATACTACCATTCCACTGATACACACACACACACATACACATTGACTGAAACCGCTTATCCTGAGCAGGGTCGTGGCGAACCGGAGCCTAACCCGGCAACACAGGGCGCAAGGCTGGAGGGGGAGGGGACACACCCAGGGCGGGATGCCCGTCCGTCGCTGGGCACCCCAAGCAGGACTCGAACCCCAGACCCACCAAAGTCCACCACGCCACCGCACCCCTTCTAATACAGCACAAACTGGACTCAAGAGTTTCTCTCTGCACAAAAAAATGTAAAATTTGATGTTTAAACGAATTAAACCAACTGCAGTATTGCCACAATTTCTACTGGAATATAGTACACAGGAGGGACAAAAAGTGTTGAAAATACAAGTATAAGTTATAATAAACAGAACTCTAACTTAAAATCATGTGTCATAATTTTGGAGAAATCCAGATTGTTAAATCAGGGTTACAGTAGCACAAAAGTCTGACTGGTCCATGAAAAGTCTAAGGTCAAGCAAGATTGAAATATTAGGAAATTAAACTTTTACATCTGAGGTTTGTTTATTTTTTCCAAATTTCCTGTTTTACTCTTGGGAAAAACGGACGTGTTTCAAGCCTGTGGACCTGCCAATGCTTTTTATGAGTACAGGATATCTTGGATTTGCCAAGGCAACCCCATAATCATTAATGATGGGCCTATAGGGTGTTGTTCGATATTCAGATGGACTGTAATTATTTCCATTGTACAGGCCTTGTGCCTCACACCAAAGGCTTTCATTATAATGAGAATAGACTGCGTTTGCCTCTTTATGCCACCAAATGCCTCATTGAGATGCCGATAACACCAGGCCCTGCACAGAATGCTAATTTGTGTGCATGCGATCGTTAGCGGAGGTGGTTCTCCAGCAAATCGTGACAAAGCACCCAGGCTAGATAAGCAAAAAAGAAAACAAAGGGGTTTAAACATGGCATTTACTTCATGAAAGTGAACAAATACACACACACAATGTCAGAAACTGCTTGTCCTGAGCGGGGTCACGGCAAGCCGGAACCTTAACCTGGCCACACAGGGTGCAAGGCTGGAGGGGGAGGGAACACACCCAGGACGGGGTGCCAGTTCGCCACAAGGCACCTCAAGCGGGACTCGAACTTCAGACCCACCAGAGAGCAAAGCCCAGCCAAACCCGCTGCGCCACCATGCCCCCCAGTGAACAAACAAATAAGTATAAATACCAAAAAATGCCTAAAACCATCTAGGAAAAAATAGATCAAGACTGTCATTCTGTAGACAATGTGAAGTGACTGTTGTAATTTGCAGCTATGGGGACCTGTCCTTGCACAGGTGTAACTGTCTCCAGAGGTCCACCACCAGAACTTTAAATTATGAGGAATACATTTCTTATACCAAAAAAAAGGAAAAAATCGATTTAACAATCTGGTGTACTCAATGAGCCCTTTCACAATAAACTGGAAATTTACTAGATAATTATTATTCCACATGTAAGCAAAATAGAGTAAACAACGGTATCAAATGTCATCTGTAAAGGAGGAATGAGGAAAAACTATGCATCAAAATCATTCAGTCAATAAAACAATGAGAAGCACTGTGGAACTACTAATAACTCAAATTAATTTGTTAGATTAAGGTGCATTACAACTTTTCAGGTAATGGGGAGCAAAAATAAAATCAATTGTGCACATAAGAGTTATACACAAATACACACACACACACATTTTCTGAACCGCTTGTCCCATATGGGGTCGTGGGGAACCGGAGCCTAACCTGGCAACACAGGGCGTAAGGGGACACACCCAGAACGGGACGCCAGTCCGTCGCAAGGCACCCCAAGCGGGACTCGAACCCCAGACCCACTGGAGAGCAGGATCTGGTTCAACCCACTGCACCACCGCACCCCCCACCATACACAAATATTTGGGGTGCATTAGGATTACTGGTTATTCCTATCCCTAGTTGAAAAATCACAAAGGAGAACAAAGCACCAGTTATTTCAAAATGTATGAAACTTCTGGGTCCCACAGTGCTTTTGTTACAGGTGCATTTGCATTATTGCAATGATGTGATTAGGTTAAACAGGAATGAGCAGAGCAGAGGCTGACATCTGAAAAACCTTTACACTCTTTCATTTAAACACTTCTTTAGAGATGTGAAAATGGGTACTTTATACACATGAAGCTCCGCTACACCATTTTTGTGCCCTTCAATTTATTTGCTAGAAAACCGGAATTTTCATTTTATACATGAATTGAATTTTTCTTTCCTCAGCCTTCATGGCCATGTTAAAGTTAAAAAGCACAGCCAAGCAACTGACAGCATGCTAGCTTGCCTGTTTTTATTAACAAATGGGTCTCAAACCTCTCCTGCTGTCATGCAGTTGATAACTTGGCTGACAGAATGTCACTGTATGCAGATGCAAAGAAAACATTTTCACACATCCATGTTATACAGAAAAACTGTTGTATAACAGGAGATGTTTCTCAGCTGACTATCATATGCTATAGCTAATGTCTCGCCTGGCTAGCAAGTGTATCATTGACTGGAAGGAGCACAAGAAAAATAGCTATTCCCTTTCAACATTATGTTTTATATGTATTATAATGAGGGGGCGCAGCAGGTTTGGCCTGTGCCTGCTCTCTGGTGGGTCTGGGGTTCGAGTCTGACTTGGGGTGTCTTGCGACGGACTAGCGTCCCGTCAGGGGTGTGTCCCCTCCCCCTTCAGCCAGGCTAGGCTCCGGCGCGCTGCGACCCTGCTTGGGACAAGTGGTTTTAGTCAATGTGTGTGTGTGTGTATTATAATTACTTTAATTTCTAGTGCTGACTGTTCCATTATTTTGCCATTTGTTTTCGTCAAACACCTGTGTTGGGCTGAGCAGTCATTTAAATCTTGCATACATACACGTAGACAGACACGCATACAGTAATATCGCTACCATTTTTCTGGATTCCACTTCCATGCTATCACAGTGAACCGACAGCAAAACCAAGTGGGATCCAAGCTTTTAAAAAATGATCAGAGCGTGGCCTCACAGAATGTATGAGATCCGCTCATTTCACTTTTTTGCTATTCCGTTTTGCATGTGGCCTGCCTGTCTGCAGCAACACCCCACCTGCCAGGGATCAGAAGACAGCTGATGTGTGCCGCTTTGATTCACACCCCAGTAACAGCTCCACTTTCTTTCAAATCACCAGTCACAGATGCGGAAAGGATGACGTGACTCTCACTGCTGGTAACTGGACGTTCCCGGGCAGCCGACAGAACCGTGAAGTTGCTTGAGGGCAGATACTGAGATACCTTGGGCCATTTAGTCCCTTCTTCCCTCCATAGCAAAGTTGGAAATATTTACATTGCATTTATTTATTCACATTTATTCATTTACCAGATGCCTTTTCTCCAAAGTGACGTACACCTCCGAGAACCTTACAAAAAGTGCATTACGCCAGCAGAAGCAGAGAACAGGATGCTGACGCATATTTCTTGAGTACAGTCAATGAACTCTTTGTAACCCCAGGCCAAAGGCATTTGAGTTTCACCTCACTCAATAACCATTTTACAGGTCTTAATTTGAAGAACTCAGATGCTTCTGTTTGATTTGGGAAGTTAGGTTCAATCTGGAGAAGTGCAAACAGGAGCACTGCCCCCTGCCCGGAGGGCAGAGTGCGAGAGCAGAGGGAACATGGCAGTCTGTGTGCTAACTACCTCCGTGTAGAGAGACAGACCCATCGTAAATCTGAGTGACAAGTGTCAGACAGGAAAATTTCGCTTCAGCAGATGGGTGTCTCTAAAATTGACTCTGCCACCCACAGTTTTTTCTTTCTTTTTTTATTCATTACATGGATTATCCCTGTTTGCCTCAGACACCCACCTGCCAAGAGTCTCTCCTTTTGCTATCTGTTAACTTCAGACCGATGCTGTCAGTGCCTTTCTTGAGGCTCATGAAGAGGTTTTCCATTAATTTGCC
The DNA here is from genome assembly GCF_900964775.1 of Scleropages formosus. NCBI lineage: Eukaryota > Metazoa > Chordata > Actinopteri > Osteoglossiformes > Osteoglossidae > Scleropages > Scleropages formosus. The sequence goes on from NC_041809.1 coordinate 23,962,100, forward strand.
GTGAAGGTGGACCCTTAGTGTGGTTCTCTGGGGCACTTTATATTGCTGATGCAAGGGCCCAGGGTGCTATTTTATTAACTCAGCTCAAGCTTGGCAGTCACTCTGATGTGTAATATCATACTTAGCACAGGTCTTCAGAAGGTGGTGAAACGGATCTGCTGCATTAACGTGGGTGACCTGGGAATCCACATTTTAAATGTATTCATTTCGCCTAACAGATGCCCTCATTTAAATGGAGAGTTATTCATTCCTCGGATGGACTGGTGCCCTGTCCAAGGTGTACCATGATGAGCCTTGCTCCTTAGACAGGCTATGGACCACTAAAATCCTTTCTTGGGCAAGTGGTTAAAAAAAAAGTGAGTTATTCGTTTCTATCATTCATTTAGCGGAACCTTTAATGAAGACATTTCAGTAGAGTGCTCAAGAACAGAACAGCAAAGATGTAGTCAGAAGCACAGTCTTTAGCTACTCCACACATGTTTCAAGAAATAGATATTGGCTTTGCTACAAACATATACAAGCTTATGCTGGATGAGATGTTCAGCTCTCCTGAAACAAAGTTTAGTTCTGAGGGCTGCTATTGTAGTTGGAGTGGTGTACGGAAAACTGGCTTTCACAAGCCCTGTGGAACCAGATAGAAGAAACTTGTAAGTTCCAGAATTAGATCAAAGCTTTGACCCATTTGCTAATGTCAAGTTATTAAAAATGCCTTCTTTCTTATCTCCTGTGTCCTCGCTCTAATCTGAAGGGAGAGTTAAGATGGTGTGGGGTCCATACTCTAAAGTGGAAGGAGCAGTTAACATTTTCATTTTAATCACGTCCACAGTTTATAATGTTGAAATGTGTGAAGCAACATAAGTAACTAGTAGGTGGGCGAAAAGATCAAAGACAGACATCCACACCAGGAGATCAACAGGTCAGTACGGTCTTCTATCTGGGAATCTGTGCCGAAAATATCAGGAAAAGCTTCACTTGAAACTTATTATAGACTGAAATGTTTTAAATTCTGCAAAATATAAGTGCTTTTAAGATGGCATAGTGAGTAGCACTGCTGTCTCACAGTGCCTGGGTGGTGCAAGAGGCCGTGGATTCGATCCCCACTCAGTCTGTATAGAGTTTGCATGTTCTCCCTATGTCTGCATGGGTTTCTTTCCACAGTCCAAAGAGCTGCTATTCAGGTTCACCCACAGTGCGTGAGTGACAGAGAGAGAGAGTGTGTTTCACTGATGTATGGATGAGTGACCCAGTGTAAGTAGTGTATCTCGCAGTGTAAGTCACCTTGGTGAATAAAGTGTGTGGGCTGATAACACTACATAGAGTTCATTGGAAGTGGCTTTGGAGAAAAAGGTCTGCTAAATAAATAAATGTAAGACAGCTTTTGATTTTAGTTGTCTTGGTGAAGTATTCACATAAACAGAGAATACGTACTGTATATGTGTGCCCACATATAGTGTACTCACCTACTGCTGCTTATTTATGTAGGTAAGTGTTCCCAATCAGTTTGCTGACATTTACATTTATTTACACTTACAATTATTTCTGAAGCCAGATGCGTACACATGACGATTTACACATTAACACAGCTGAGGAGCAATGGAGCAATTTAAGGTACCTTCCTCAAAGGTACTACACCAGGAGATGGGATTCAAACCTGGGTCCTTCAAGTGCAAGATAGCAGTGAAAACCTCTACACTTCCTACTGGCAATGGCAAAACAATTACCATAACATTAATAAATACATTTCAGGGGCTGTTTTCTTGCAAGCAGGTAATTAGGGGAAATGGTAATATATTCCATTCAAAATGACTTTGAAAATCGGAGAAATCTGTTTGACTTCTGTTTCAGGTGTTTACCTTGCGTACCATGTCAGTGTCTGGTTTCATTCAATTGTTGCCTGTGACTGAACTTCCCTAAATCAACAATGAGCTCAGATAATGTCCTGTCACTCTGGACTCATGGGGCATCGACTGAGACCAAAATGAACATAAGCAATGAACCCTTTCAACAATGAGCAGTCAACGGAGGCAATCTAGTGTTTTTATTTATGTGGCAGTTTAATGAAAGCAGCTTACTTTCAATTCACATTAGATAACTCTCATGTGAACACCTGCTCTCTTTACATTGTAAATGCAATTATCCTTAACCACTATGCTAAAGCAGAGGGTTTAGAACCTCTTGATCTTGAATGCATCACCACTTGCCCCCCTGATGGATTTAAAGTGTATTTTTTGCAATTTTATTTCAGACCTAATTTCATACAATCCCGAAGTTCTAAATTTGGCACATTGAAGTTGTCTTACAGTTTAAGGAAATTAACAATAATAAATCCCTAAATAGAATAATAGTGACAACAACAGCACTGGCAAAAATCTCTCTGCCCTAGGTAAATACTAGAAGAAATCAAAATAAGACTTATTGTATTTAGAGTCCTGCTTCTGTGGGTGAAACTAACCACCTCTCGGGTCTGCCCTAAAATAAGTTAGCATAAGAACCCAGGTAATTAGGATGCACACATAGGCTGTAACACTACATCTGGAGGAGTTTCAAGTGAGGCTATCTCAGTTACAATTCCATGCTCACCCCCAGGCTTTACTTTGCACAAGAAAGTCTCTGTACTGAGAAGTGAATATATAACAAGAGACTGCCTTCTTTGCATTATTAGCCTGGCCCCCTGAGACTTTTTAAATTTTTGGATTATTTATTTAATATTTTTGCAGCCCTATGAGTTTCTTTATTTGCTTAATGGCATTTCACTGAAACGGGTACAGTACTTGCATTTGCCTAATGGAAAATAATGCAATGATATAATTTAGCATACTGTAATCAGAAGGGAGGTGGGTTATAATAAACCAGATCACATTAAGAAGCACTAGTTCCTTATATGTACAGGACAGGTACTGCTGCACTGTACTGCAGTGAATTGTTTTCTTTCTTGGGGGAACTAAAAGATAGACTAGATTGTGATTTTGAAGTATAATCGGGAAAATGACTCAGATTTTCCCTAAATGAAACCGTCAGTATGCAGTGAGAGATTCTGCATGAATGAGTAACATAACTTTGTGATACTAAGGCTGTGGGTATACATATCTAGCAGGAGAACTACCGGGAAAGTTTTGGGACATTTGCCCTCTGCAGGCTCAAAGCAATGGTGGTATGGTAAACTGTATTTTAATAAGTCATATTATGATGTGGGCAGATGGTAGAGTGCCTTGGAATGATTCATTTTCATTTTGCATATAATCTAATACAGGTCAACAATACATTATCATCTTATGATTTGTATGGTCAGAATGCCTTCCTTGACAATATAACAGTGCAAATTTAAGAATGAATAAATACAAACTATAGTTTGTTAGGAGACACTTTTATCCAATGCAAATTACAAAGCTTAAGGTTTTTACATTTATACCCATTGATATTGATATTTTTATTGATGCAATTCGGTATAAATACCCTTCATAAGGGTACAATACTTGGACAACTACTCAAAGCTGAGCCTGTTTGAAGTATATCATAGTGCTTCATAATGGAATTAATTTTCTGCCAATGGTCCATTTAATATTTGGGTATAGATCAAAGTCAGGAATTCGATTATGGTTGTGCTTACAATGTAAAATTCACAAATTAACATTGACATTTTTTATTTACTTGATTTATTGACTGGTAGTTTTATGTAGATTACATATAATCATCCATACAAAGGATGTATAATTCATGAATGCATGAATGAATGAATGCAATCACAGCTAATTATAGAAATGAGCAGCAGTTTGAAACAGAAAGTCTTGCCTGTGGAAACCAGCCAGCTGTTATTGTGCAAATGTCAAGTGTGAACATGACATGTACCCACAGCCAATACAAATGAATTGTAACTCAGAATGCAGAATTAATGTCCAGCTTACATTCTGTTGTACAGTAGGATAAGTAAAACATACGTAGCATGAGACTTGAGGATATCAGCTGGCTGTAAATATTGTAACATGTTTCCCGTTCTGCCTTCTGTCTGAATAAACCATCCTCCGAGTTTCTCCAAGTTTTCTATGACATATTTGGGGACGCCACACTTGCATGTGAGTCAGCCTACTGCAGATGGTTTTTTTGCATCTTTTCATGAGAAAAAATATTCAGTATTATTGTAGTGCGCATTTCATTGCATTCACTTCAGTGTTTGAACCAATATAATAACATCTGCAGTTCTTCACAACAGTTCTTCCACCAGGAAACATTGTGAAGAGATATAAATAAAGGACAATCCCACAAGCAGTTACAAACAGTTTCTCATAAAGTAAGAAACTGATGCATGCAATTATGTTGTGGAAAAAAAAGACAGTTTTTCTTTTGCTACAGAAGATTAAATATGCTTTTTTCAAAACAAATGTACTGCCTATTCAGTCACCTTATGGTCCTCATCTAAATCTATTGAAGGAGCAATTATATACTCTGCTTCTCATACCCCTCTGCCTTGAAAGTTCACTTTTAAAAGATTGACAGAATTCATAAGTAACCCATTAAGAGTTTCTAAGTATGACACATTTTTGATGGTTTAGAGAGCAGTTAGTACATTGTCGGTAAGAGGTCTGACGAGGGACCATATTCAGCAATGTTTAACAATTTCATTCCTGTTTAAAATGTGTATAAGTAGTGCTTTCTCATAAAACATAAATAAACCTTTAAATGATGAGTCAGTTTTCAAGTAATATTTGGAAGTGTTTCCAGAAATACGGTGCTCTGCATACAGCGTGGTAGGTGAATGATATCTTCCAGATAAAATTTCCATGTCAGTTCCACCAGCTGAAAATCAGCCCCTTCAAAGGCACCTCGTTTACAGACTGGACATCCTTCATTAAGTGCAAGTTTTGCTGTTTTAGGGAAGGCAGACAAGACCTAAAGCCTCAGTATGTTTTGTTATTGAATTGAAATCAGTTACAAAATCCATTGCCTCTTCCGTTCTGCCTTTTGATCAATTCTGATCATTATAATCAGTTATTATTAAATTTCTTACTTAAACTGAATTATAAGTGTCACAGGTTCTACATGTATTTAGACAAAAAACATTAATGAAGCTATTCTGAGTTATGCATATATATGTGCACAACACAAAATTCGTCCCTGGGATTTGAACCAGCGCTGATCTATGCAGTGACCGTAAGAACCCAAGAATGAACACACATGTAGTTCTATATATTGGATGGTCACATCATACATAACTGATGCTTGCTTGACTTCACTTTTAAGGGAGAGGAAGAGAAATGGAAATGCTTAACTCCCTTCCTGTGTTATGCCTTATTTGGTGGGTAGGGATCAGGAGGGGGCAGCTAGTCATTCTGTGTGCTCAGATTGTCAGGCCATTGTCAGATAACCTCTCCACCATCAGTTACCTTTTTCGAAAACCTTGCACAGTGTGCCAACTGAAGGCAGGCTATGTAACCCTAGCCATCCATACAAATGTGAGGAAAAAGCTAATTTGATTTGACCGGACCAGAAGTATCTCTTATTCTCTTCTGCAACTCGATTGCACCCCCGTCCTTTCTGTCCAGTATTATACAAGTTTTGATGAATGACATTTGGAAAAATGAACATGGTATGTCAATTTTTTTATCTGCTGAAGAGCAATTTCTGAAGATACTTTGTGACATACACGCGCGCACACATACACACACCAACACACCGCAGTCCTTACATTTCAAACTGTTTAGGTCTGTTAACTAGAAATGACGAACTTTTTATTCAAGTGCCTTAACCTCCTTTTGTAATCCTTCTCGCCCTTTCTCCAGATTGCATTGGAGGTGTTTAGAGGTGTGACACTAGCCATCTGCCTGTTGTTACTGAAAGTCAGTGCCGATGCATTTAACAAGAAAAACAGGATAAATCATTTTCAGACCAGTGCTCAGAGGGTGCCGTGTTTAAATTGGCCCTTTGCACAAATACAGTCTTACCACAGCTTGACCTGCTACATGTCACCCCAGGCCACCAACCAACAGTCAGAAGTAAACAGTTTAATAAAATTGTTAATTAAAGGTAAAGCCGCAAAGTGCCAAAAGCTGACAAAATCTAATCAGAACCATTGCAACCAATGACATTTGAAATCAAATTCGCATTGATGGAATGTAAACACAATCCTCCATGGCATTAACTGATGGTATGGTCAGTGGGATTAAACACTTGTGATTCCACGGGCAATCTCTGTCTGGTTCCATCCCTCCTAAAAGATGAACCCTTAGGCCCACTGGAGCGGTTCCTTCTAATTAGGTCCGGATGGGTGTAAGCAGAGCAAGTGCGCTCTGAGGCAACGGGAAATAATCATCCACAGCAGTCAAGCTTATCGCGATGGATGAGCCAGAGGATTTCAGGGGAATGTCAACCATTTCCTATGCCACCATATATGAAGGGTCTATCTCTCACAGTCCAACCAAACTGCTAAAGAATGATCATACTGTTAAACAAAGTCCCCCATTCCCTAAAGTCATAACTAAACTATCATTTGGGTTAGGCCTCAGAACAATTCAACTTCTCCACTGAGAGCTCTTTTCATAGGTTAGGCTGAAAATGTTTAATAAATCCTTTTATTCAGCTTCAAGCTGTATGCAGACTCAATGGAGCTCGTGATAATTTTCATTACCTTCACAAAAGCAGCAGCAGCAGCAGCACACATTTGTCAAATAAAAGGTCAACAAGTGTTACCCTTTCCCCTCCTTTTTTAATAAATTTGTGAATGTTAATCAATTGCAGTTTTTTTAATGCAAATCACAGTTTTAATGCTAAATATAGATTCTGAATGGCACTGTAGACAGAGTTAAGTCAGCAAAGTGAACCACAATCCAGAATCTTACTAATTAACAGTGTGGACCAAGCGTGCTGCGTAGGCAGCAAAGAGACATTCTCAGAACTAAGTCTCAGAACTTCAAAGCAGGAGGGGTGCTCCAAGTATGCATCTTTCACTGTTTTTCTCCTGCGTCTTCCATATTTATAGTGGTATTAAAACCTGTTGTATTACAGAATGAACACAAGTTAACACATGCCCTTGCTGACAAAACAAGTTGAAGACCATGTGACTATCCTTGAAGCAATGACATATGTGGCCTTGAGAGCATTTATGAAGATCTTACATCCCTGTGACACACCTTGGTTTGCCAAATGATGGGCGGTTCCCCAGGGTTATTTCTGATAATTGTGGCATTCTGCTTTAGGAGGAGGTCATGCGATGCTGTTGTCATGGCAGCTACCTGAAGATTCTGCCCTCCCCTTCAAGAACCAACATTGCAAACCTCTCCCATCGTTCCCTTCAGCTCCTGTCAAGGCTGATTTTTCATCTGCTATGAGAGGTGTTTGGGACTGATCGGAGAGTCACTTGTCATTAGTTGTTTCTCTCATGCATTTCCAGAATTAAACTGACTCAGAAATAGCCTTTTCTGTTGGATGTGTCAGTACATATTCCTGTAATTTCAGTGTAACAAAACTAAGTGAAAACCATATCTAAATCAGAACCCATTATCTATTCTTTCTCCTCTCACAGTAATAGTCAACCTGTCTCTAAGCTAAACTCACCTAAACCCCATCTCTTGCTTTGCAAGCTCTTCCAAGTCTGACTTCCCTGTTCAAACCAAATAGAGGGCCTTCTGGTACATACCATAACATAGCCAGGCTTAGTTAAAACTGCATCGAAAGTGAAAAAACGAGAGACACTGCAAGTAATTTCCCACTTCATTCAAATGTCACATTGCTGTCTGTTTTGTCCTTGTGATGACAGAAAGTGCCCTGTCATTACTGCTCCAACTTCCCTACCCCTCCATTATGCTGTGCCCGCTCGTTCACTTTTGTCCCATATTTGTCAGCCTTTTTCCCTATTTGGCAGCACCCATGTATTGTACATGTTGTACACGAAGAAAAATAGAGACCTTTCGTGTTTAATGTACCTCTTAAGCTGGAATCAGTCTCCTTGCAGGGAAGAACTCGGCAATGTCAGTTTTTACCTGCAGTTAAAAGGGCACCGTATAACCTCTGACTTCTCCAAAGCTTCAAGTGATGCCCTTACAACAATTAAAGCACTGTAGCTTTGTCATCTTTCTGACAGTTCTTGTAAATTATAAAAAGGTGCTTTGGTATTTAGAGCATCCACTTACCGTTTGATCTTCCGTCAACAGAAAACGGATACCAGTCACCAAATAGAGGTTTTGTGTATTATTGCTGTACTGCTTTGTTGCAGGAAGTAATCACAGCAGAATAAATGAAACAATTATTCAAAGAGCTCTGACTACTTTCTCTACATTTCCCCCATAGTGGCATTTTTTAGCGGTATGGGAGTTTGGGGTTGTAAGTTGCTAACTGGGATATACAAGTCTGGGTTATCCATCTTTTTTCAGTTATATTTACAGGACTTGATCAACTGCTACACCCCAGCCAGACCAGCTCACTCATCTACTTCTGCTCGCTTGGTGGTCCCACGCACAAAAGGTAAAGCACAGAGGTCCTCGGTTCTGACTCTGTTGTGGTGGAATGACCTTCCCCTCCTACTCAGAACTGCGGAAACTCTGTCTACATTAAAGAAGGGTCTGAAAACTCACCTTTTCCGCATCCATTTCACCCAAGATCTCTTCAGCTCATGTATGGTGTAAATGTTCATGCACCCTAACTTCATGAGCATCCCCAGATCAGCCTTTATAGAGCCACTACTCCGGCATTGTGTGTGATTGTTTGTGTATCTTCTTCTAAAAAATAATTTAAAAAAAATTGGTAGGAGGTTATAAGGATTTATCTATCCTGCGTTTTATGTGCCTACTCAAGTGCATCAAGTGGAAGGTAAACTAGATTTACTTAAGAGTCACATGTCTGCAGCTACGTGTGGCTCTTTTTCCTAATGTAATGCACAAATTGTATTTTTGCTGAGATGTATGTTGCTTTGGACAAAAGCATCTGCTAAATGAGTAAATGTAAATATAAATGTTATAGAAAGAATAGAGTTTCTTCTCTCAGGTGCTGCAGGAGATGCTAGAATTTCTGGATGTGGACTGTCTACATAAGCAGGTGTCATGGTCCCAGGGACACAAATGTCATTGGTGGATGTCTGGCAGCCCCTGGAAAACTTGAATGCTGAATAGTGTGTGGAGAGAATCTGAAAAACACACTGTGTGACTATATGTTAAGTGAAGGTGGGAGAAAGAGATGAGGTAGATTGGGCACCTGCTTTACTGTTCTTCTCCTTTCCCCACTTACAGCACATACTGTGATAATGCTCTTTCTGTGTTCCAGTCTTCCTTGACACAAACAAAAATAGTGGTATTGACATTAACTGCAAAAAGCAGACACTATGAAAAACTCTTAACCAAAAATATTTACAACCATATCGGACAGTGTCCTGATCTAGGTTATTAAACAGTGCCACTTTATATTTATCCCCTCGCCCTTTCCAGCCAAGATCATTCTTTAAAAGGTGTTTTTTACCAAAAGTCATGAATGACTGTCAATATAAGTCATTCGCTGAACTGGCTCAGTGGTAGTTTATAGCGATGGCATGTAAATTGTCTACAGTCAGCTTACAGCTTTCATATTCAGTCAGATGTTTTCTAAACATTTTGGGGCTTCTCAGGAACCTCAGGTACATATGTGTAACAAGGGTTGCTTAGTCTATGTGTAAGATAAACTGTTAAGTGAACAATCAGATATAAACACACAGGACTCACAAGAAAATTTTAGAGCCTTCATCCTGGGCTATAATCCTGAACAACAAACCTTTGTAATATGGGAGAAAACATCCAAATAAGGAGAGACTATAGTAGTAATTATATTACATCATGCTGACATTTTGCCACAATATTAGTTCCTTAACCAGTGTGCTGCCTAGAGCTTTATAAAGTAACACATAGGAGAGGAGTTGGGGAGGTTAATGAGCCAGATGCTTGGAAGGGCTTCTTTGGCAGAGGTTCTAATCATAGTGGAAATAGATGAAGCATTTCTTGACTTATACGTAATTTTTTAACACGCTCCCTGGTGCATTGGATATAGAAATCCAACAAAGCATTTCGCTGGTTAAAGGCAATGTATCAACACTTACCAGAAATACACACACGCACACACTGGCTGAAACCGCTTGTCCCAAGTGGGGCCATGATGAACCGGAGCCTAACCTGGCAGTACAGGGCACGAGGGGACACACTCCGGACGGGATGCCAGTCTATCGCAAGCACCCCAAGCAGGACTTGAACCCCAGACCCCCCAGAGAGCAGGACCCGGCCAAACCTGATGCGCCACCATGCCCCCTTTACCAGAAATACATTCCTCAAAAATTAACCAGCCCTTAAGTTCATTAGAATTACTCCTGCAGATTTTACTGTGATGGTTATTTTTTTTCTCTCTATTTCCAGGAAGGCTTTGGAAGGGTAAATGATTGGGGAGAAGTTAATAGATCCAATATACCGCAGACAGGCATTTTATAAACATGTGGAATATTATTAGAAACAATTGAATCGTTTGTTTATTGTGATTCTGTGCTCCCATTTATATTCTGTCGATGGAGAGGCCAATGTATTTCAGCAGGTCAGTGTCAGTCTTCTATAGTTAAAGAGGATTGAACATACTTTATGCACTAGGGACACAACAGATTTTAGTAGATAACGGCTCTTTCACTGTGACGAAATCTATGACCCTCTGTAGGCAGAAGTTCATATATAGTATTCGTGGCCCAGGACATAAAAAAACCCCAAATCTATTTTTGGATTCCTCTAATAGATAATCCATGGTTGCTGAGATGGATGTTCTATAGCTCTGCATGTCCCCATGGGATCAGAATGATATATTCCAGTCATTCTCAATAATTCATTTAAACTGTGCCATGTTTTCTTGACTGGGTAGACCACAAACTGAATCAGTTCCTACCTGATCAATACAGTAATCTACGTCAGTGCACTCGGGCATGTGGTTTCCTATGATGTGCCTGGGTGCCTCAAGATGTTTAACACTGAAATATTATTCATCTTTGTCATTATATTATTTGTCTTTGTCTGGGTGGGAACAAGATGGGCGAGGATGGACTTATGACATACAGCAGAGCATGGGGGGGAGAGAGAGAGAGAGAGAGAAAGAGCGCTAATGATGGACAACCTAACGAGGTAATGAGATTAACTACATGTTTGTGCCATTTTGTTGGCGAAGTTGTTACTTGGGATTTATTTGGTTGCAGTTTATTCTCCCTTTTCAGCACTCTAGCAACACAAACACGTCTCCAAAGCTTTGGCCTATTACCCAGCAGGAGCCACAAGACCCCCTTTTGTTTGGCTGGGATTGTTATATTACATTATTTATATGGCTTAGCTGCCACCTTTGCCCAGATTGCCTGGCTATTTTCTCTAGAGTGTAATGGTCCCCCTTAGGCCTTTTAATCACAACTGCACACTGCATTTTGTGTGACTCATCCACACTGGCTAGGCGCAAATACACTTAGAATCACTAACCCATCGAGGATTAAAACTTGCAACATTCAGGTCCAAAACCTGATGCTTGTGTCACTAAGTTCTAAAGTGCAATCATAAGCAATGCGCTTCTACTGTATAGGTTGACAGCAGGAGGCTCAGTAGCATCCCAGCTCATTCAGTATAGCAAAGAGTACACCTCACCTGCTTTAGTGAAACACCTAGCTGTGCATATGGGATACGGTGTAAAACATAGAAGCTTCTCGAGGGCTAACATTGTGACAGTCATTATAATCAAGCAGAGGAGAGGCTAAACAACGGCAGAAGTAGAGATGATCACAGCTGTGCCAGCAGGATTGTCCAGGGTAGCTCTGATGGGTCAAAATGACTGTTGGGATGCGGGTGTCTGACAGTGACAGCTTGCCTGCAGCTGTGAAGGCAAGAAACCAGTAAATTAGACAAATTAGCACATGCAAAAAAGATTTTAATTAGCCAAGGCTCATGTTTGTGGATATAGCTGAAAATTCAGGAACAAGGGGCTCACATTTCTTCTTCTGGCACTCTGCATATGAAAAACAAAGGTATGCATATGTACTCTTAAGAGTCACCCACACGCAGATAGAAATTCACACACAGACACAAGTAATCTATTTTTACCTGTGGCACACAAATACAAAGATAATGCACTCCCACATACAGACACCTACAAAAATTCCCACCAACACATGCATAGCCACGCAGCCTGTATAGGGCGTTAACCACTATCAACACCCAAACATAAACTCAAGTATGGACACAGACCAAAAAATGATCTCAGCTACACACACTAACGCATCAACACCTTTTTAATAATGCTGTGAGTCTCCGCCACCCAATTGGTTTTCATTGGGTGTAATCTCTTTAATTGCAGACATACATTATCACTTCTTTTTTTTCCATCTCAGCTGAGTCCGCCTTAACGCATCCAGGGCGTCTATCTATCCAGTACAATTGCATCGCCTGTCTTGTTCTATTCTCTTGCGTCTCTTATTCTCATTGTACTGTGTTGAGCTGAACTGGAGAGCAGACATGCTTTCTATTAGTTTTTCCCGAATTAGACAGGGAAGCTCAAACTCCAGATCTCATTACAGGTTTTATACAGAATGAAAGACTATCTCAAATTTGCAAAGTTATTCATAATTCTCAAGTAAGAGCCTTGAGCTGTAATGATGGCTTTTCTTGTTTCTGTATTTGATCGTGTTCTCATGTTGAAAAAGTGCTATCTTATTGGGTCGAGAACCCACAAAGATCAAATGTGCTTTAAGGAACCATTGCAGAACCTGCAGAACTGAGCACCAGTTCAAACACACAGCTCAGAACGCTGCCTGCAAATTTTGTGTAGGAAACATCAAAGCTGAGTCTTTAATAGACAGAAATAATTTAAAAATAAAAAAAAAAAAAACGTTTTTCCTTTCCTTCAGCTTCATGCTGCAGCAAAACTTCAAATTCTTTCTTTAGAGATGCTTTCGGTCCTTTTGTTCTGTCACCACAGCTGTAAACAAACAACACAGTTTAACTTGATGAAGCAGACAGAGCTCCATCATCTCCACAGCCTGTGAAGGATGAAGTACATAAAGCAAAACACCAATTGCTGGCACACCTTTTAAATGCCTATAGGAAAAAAGCTAAATTATGTTAAAGTCATTAATCTAATGATATAATCAACACTTTTTCCTGTGTAGGAGACAAATGGTTGAAAAGTGAGCAGAGCTTACCAAGCAGAGCATGGCTCACTGATTCCGCTGATGGGAATCTCTCAGATGGTTTTTTGACAAACCAAATAAATTGCTTGGATTTTTCATTAGCTGATACCCTTAAGGGACAGACTGCAAACAGAGTCTATCCAGTTTACTCCTTCTCTATGGTTACAGGAATAGAAACCAGAAAAGAAAGAGGACATAGGTAATGCACAAACTGTATTATCAATGAAATGTACGTCGCTTTGGAGAAAAGCGTCTGCTAAATGATTAAATGTAAATGTAAATAACACAGAGGTAAACCTGAAAGCCTTTCTCCCCTGCATACTCCCCTAGTTTTTTTGGGCCCTTAACAAAGCACACTCTAGATTTATTTCTGAAGGGATTTTTGTCACCAAGGTCCTTAACTTTAGTTCCCAGTACAGTGTGTGGATTCTGTTAATTGGAAATTGATTAATAGGCCAATGGACAATTAAGTTAGAGTAACATCTTGCTATTAGATTAGAGCAATGGAACTACATGCTTTTGAAAGTTTGCATTTACCTAAAGGAGAATAGTTTTTGCTGCTCTTGCCACGTTGCAATGAAATTAGAATGAAAATCAGGTACGGATGGGTAACAGCTTCACCTCAATACACCAACATAAGCAACCGAAGCCACTCTGACAGTATCAAAGAGAAGAGTACACAGATTTAAATTTGTCTTGTACCTTATGACTATGGAAAACTCAGAAATTATTGGTAAAAAATATTTTAAAGTGTTTTAAATTGTGATGTATGTTCCAGAGGAGTGACAATGACAAAAAAAAAAAAAAATGTCAGGACAAAGGAGAAAGATTTATAAATGTTTATCACAAATTTACAGGTTTATAGAAAAAGAAATTCACTGTCTATTTCACCGCACCTTTACTCTGAGAGGTGTTCTTTGAACCAAAATTTAGTTTTAAGGTAGAGATGTGACCCATCAGGTTGCTTTTGTTGTGAAAAAAGAGAAAAAAAGAGGAGGGTGACCCCAGTGTGGGAATCCTCTGTTACCATTGAGTAAAGTGAATCACAGGCTTTATCATGGCAATGTCCAGAGCATGTCGAGAGGTTATAGAAACTGTGTATGAAGGGCTTTGCATCTGAAAAAACTCAGAAATACTGTGCTCTCACTGGTAAGGGGAAAGATTTACACACAGAATGGTGTGGGATGACCTCAAGTGCTACTTTCTATCATTGTACCATTGAGTACTGTTTTTATCCTGTGTGCAGTGCGCATCCATCTGTACAAATGGATAATATGTAAAATGCAATCAATGTAAGTACTGAGGGTCCACAGCGTAAGCAAGGGAAATGCATAATTATATTATGTAAGGCTCTCTGGCAGGCAAATAATTGCATTAAAAAAGAAATCCATCCCATCATTAGAATTTTGCTGATTTTCAAATTGCCTTTTGAACTAGAGGTTCAGTAATGATCCTTATCTTCCCAGCAGCCAAATATTTTAACGGAAGTCAGTCAAGTCCGGCCAACACTGATGTCCAGAGTAAATATGTAAGGACAAGGAACTCATGCCCATCGTGTCAGAGAAGGCCACCTTCAGATGCACATTGCATCATAGTCGAGCTTTGAGGAGATGTTTCTACACAAGACAGTATGCTGTCCACCCTTCTACCAGCATTATTTGTAATTCTGAGATTTTCTTTAAATTATGTGCCTTGCTGAACCCTCCCCCAAGATAAGGCAGAAAACATCCCTCAGTGACTGTCACTGAGCAAATCCCAGTTGACAAGCATTTACATTTCCACATCACACCTTTATGCAGATGCTTTTGCCCATCACATCTACACATACTAAAACCGTTCAACCTTCAAAAATCAATCATGAATCAATCAAAATTTTATTTAATCCACTGCGTTTTTCAAGCAAGGTGTCATAAAGCACTTTACAGTAAAGCTTCCATACAGGATTAAAAAGCAAAAATACTCAAATTGCCCATATGGTGAAAGCTGAAAATTATCCTCTTAGTCATTCAAAAAAACCATTAAGACTCTTGGGAAATAACGTAAATTAGTTTTCAGAGTGTACATGCCGAGAACGATCAAGAATCTCTTGGTGAGAGATGATTATGCATCACTACTGTGTGGTTTGTGGTATGGTTTTTGGAATTCGAGCAGGATGTCAGGATGGGGGAGGTGGCTGGACACTGAAGCAGGTCAGCAGTTTCTCGGAGTTTTACCTCCTTTGTCTTGGTTTCAGACCTTCTGCTTGCTCGTTTCACTGTTTTTGGGGCAGTGTGCAGGCATTAGTCATGTGGATTGCATCCCAAATCAGGGGACTGTTGGGAGGGTCCAAAATTAAAACATGTTGGCTGCTGTGAGAAATATATTGCCATGTTTTTTCCAGCTTCATATTTTTTCCTCTAAAAGGTTGATGTTTCCCTTAGAGACCCTTCATGAATTTAGGCATACGTTAATCATGAGGCTAAGCCCTGTGACTATCGCGTATGCCGTCAAACGGCACAACAAAGTCATTGCTGTCACTGCAGCTGTAACTACAGCAATGCCATTCCTGGCTGCTTCATTCCTATTAATACAAATGGAAAAAATGAAAAATAAACAGCCCAGACTGACTTAAGTAGGGTATGGTTTTTTTTCTGTACATCTGGGATGACATCAGCTGAGATGTTTGTTATTCAATATATTCATGCCTCATATGGACCCCTCAGGTGCCCTCTCACATCTTTGCTTGGCTCTGAAGCACTCAACTTACATCTACACACAGGGCACTGCTCAATTTACCAGTCCTCACAACAACACATCTGCATAGCTAAAAGGACTGAAGCGGTGCATGTGTTTATTTTCGGATACATCCTCATCTGAGCAACTTCCTGTGTTAGGTCATTTCCAGTAAACATTTAAGTTGTAGAAATGTAAACCACACCACATTCCTAAAAGAATGCAGAGGGAGGAAAGGTTTTCTTCAGACTCATGCTAGATGATCTCAGAGGCTTTCCAGTCTATGTGGCTGACTAGTATGACGTCCAGACGCGAAAGGAAAATGGATGTGTTTTGCCGTAACATCCGGACACGGATGTAAAGTGCAGTGATATCAACCGCAGAGTGTATATACAAGTACACAGTGCAAACCCAGAAATAAAGTGCATGGATGACATGGCAGGCACAAAATAAGACACGCAAAGTGTTCTTCCAGTAAGTGAACCTGTGTGGTGTAAACAGAGTTAATACAAAATGTGGCAGCAATGGGGTAGTACACAGGTACCTGGACAAGATCACAAATGACCGGCATAGGCAGGACAAGAGCTCAGGACTGGACAGCAGCGTGAACAACAGATCAGGGAGCAGGAACCACAGAGGAACCCAGTAAAGGAATAACCAAGAATCCAAAAACTGGTGATGTGCCTTTACTCCCTGTCATAGGGCAGGGGGACTGATTATGAGGCTAATTGAAAACAAGTGTGTTGGGTTAATTGCATGGATCTCAGGTGGTGCCTCTAGTGAACAGAGATTCCACCTCCTTGGGTTGTGAAAACTAGTGGAACAAATTGAGCTTTATGACTAAAATGCATGCCTTTTCTGTGTGCAGCTGAAATCCCAACATGATGCTATTCAGATTTGGAGCCAACAGGGAAAGAGACATTTTCCCTGTTCTTTTATACATATATAACTTACCTCCCTCTTCAGAGGAGGAAGGAGCAAGTTGTTGGCTTGCAATGGCTTTGCCTATGGGCACCCAGGCATGATCAGCTGTCTTCCTAGAGGGAGACTAATTCCCCCAAAATGGTTAAATGTGCTGTACCTTGATAGTGCCCTTACCCCAGGAATGTTCTATGAGCAGCCAACGGAATCAGCAGTAGGGATGGACCCCAGACTCATTTTTTTTTGTGTGCAGGGGTTCTGAACCCTTGCTGGTGACAGGCCAATGTTCATTAATTATGGCTGCTAAAATGCAGATGGAGGAGAACCTGCAAACAGGGGTTATGCAGATAACCCTGAAAACTGGATTCCATTTGTGGGAAACAATTAGGCAGAAGCGGCCAAGCCATTCAGAACAGCTATAAACAAGCTGGGGTGAGGTGTGAGGCTAAGGGATTGGGTTTGTTTCATGAGATACAAAACACCTGATATTTCAGTTTACCATTGTTTCAGAAGGCCTTAATGTACATGAACAAGTGCCTGACAAAGAAATAAGCAAATCACAAGGTGGCAGCACTCTAGTATTGCAGCTTAGAAATAAAAGCAACACTTGTTAAAGAGGGAGATTTTCAATTTTGGTTTAAAACAACATTTCATGAACTTTCCAACACAGAAAATCAGCAGGAGTGAGTAAGTGAGGGATCATCCCATCTTGTTCAATGACACCATAACACGTCCGGGTAATGGCACCACTCCAGAGTTTAGAGTTCTTATCCTGTCCTTCATTTAGGTATCAGTGTAGAGCACTCAGTTCTGCCCTTGCGCTTCTAAGTGCTCCAGCCTGTGAAATAGGAAATGCAGCTCCGGCCTTTTCATAGCGTTGTGCACACCTACTTACACACTTTCCCTGCCTGCTAGAGAGAGAACTCTCCAAAAGGTTTTTAAAAACAGGAATGGTAAGCACTCAGCCCTTGACCTTTAAATTCAGCACGCTGATATGATTACACTCTCCCAGAGGCGTTAAAGCTACATGTGCGATGCAGGAGATGTTGAAACGTTACAAGAAATGTTGACTTTAAAGATATTGCGATATTATTGTGGTAAAACCGTCCAAGGCATTTGGATTTAGTGGCAAAAACGAAACTAGGTTTTTGGGGGACAAAGTATGATCACCTTTCTACAGAATGCTCTTACAAATGTATGGAGCAGGAACTTTAGAGAAGGTTTCTCGGGTTTTATCTCCAGGGATACAAAGACTCACTGGAAAGTTATGACAGCAGACTTGTTCAGCAAATTTTCAATGCTTGGGTGTCACTTTTTTAGTGTATGTCTCTGTGTATGGGACATCATGTTATTTGATAGCGTGAGAGTGGAAATGTTAAGTTTTGCCCTCAGAGGTTACTATAATACAAGTCTAAATCATTCAGCAATACAACTAATCCGCTATAATTCTATAGTACTTCCTTCTGCATATAACAATGAAAAGTAACACTTAATATGCAGTCATGATAGATCATTCTACAGACTTTAAAGTGTGCACTTTTTTTGTTTGATTGTATGCATTGTATTTCCTAAGCAACATTTTTACTGCTATTATGTTTTAAAGCGCTTAAAATGTATCTTCTCCATTTTAAACATCCTCTCAGTGGAATCAAGTTACTGGATATTGCCCACAAAAGGGCGCATAACGTTCGATTTGATTACACAAATTGCAGACATTCATTAAATTAATGATTGTTAAAAGTGTCTTTTGTCCTTTGCCGTGCCCATTTCCTGTGCTTCCACAGTCTTTCCGATGTTTTCTGGAATTTTCCCCTTCCATGATAAAGATATAGCAGATGTTAATCAGTCTATTTCCCTTCTATTATTGTATTTTGAAGATGTCTTTTGGGTTTTCAACAATTTTGTATTCTTAATAAGCGTATTCACTTTCAAAGAGTAATTTGAGTATTTTCTACAGAACCCTCAAGCTTGATTTTGGCCTGAGAATAATTGAAAATTGGAAGGAGTACTGCCTGTTGAGTTTTTTCACAGTCAGTGCCTTGGTAACTCACTCCCTGTTCAAACACCACTTCTCTTTCTATATGGAAAAAAAGACAGAAAAGGCAAAGAGGAAACACATTTTCAGTTGCAAAAGCATTCAGAGTGGCTTGAAGCAGCTCTATAATAAAAGATTATTTGGACAAACAGGGGCCATTCATTGGTTTCATGTCTAGCCATTCTTGTGCACCTTTCTGTGAGTATTTCTTTTGTTGAAACATTAGTGGCTTTAATAAAATAGCCACAGTGTTATCTTGTCAGTCCTGACACATAGTGATCGCATAATTTTCCCTGTTTTATGGCATTGCAAGTAATAACAACATCATTTTGTGTAATAATGTTTCAGGTTTATATAGTTTTTATCCAGCTTAATGACTTTTAATCCTTTTTTAATGAGTTCAGAGCAGAATGGGTGCGTTCTGCCAGAAAAAATCAACACAAGATGATAATTATATTGGACCATGGAAGAAAGCAAATAATACAGCACAAAGGAAGAGATGCTGTCTGCACATAGCCAAAGATACCCTATGGCCTTTGACTTTATGATATTTATTCAATTACAACTCCTGGTGAGTAGTAAATGTTGTCTTAGGGCACTCTTTTTTTGTTTTTCTGTGAGTTAGTTTTCACTTTTCTGATAATGCTGTCTAAAACAAGGTTAATTGTGGGATCCTTGCAGATCACAAGCTGGCAATGTTTTCTGCCTCCTTGTTGGTCTTTGAGGAGGGACTGGCACTAGCTGCAGTGATACCATGTGCTAGAACCACCAGGCTTCCTTTATTTTGGGCCAACAGCAAAACAACACCTGGCCAAAAAATAAAATGTGTATTTCTTTTTACAAAATCACTAAAATGGGGACAGAAAAGAATGATGAACATAGAGGGGTTGGAATTTAATTATGAAAACAACACCCATGCCAGCCTAATAGTCTGCTTTTTGTCACCCTGTCTCTGCGCAAAGTCAGTATATAAAGCAATGGGAGTCTGCTCACATTTGGAGTGGGGACTTAGGAAGGAAGGCAGATGACACAAAGGGTAGGGGAATAGTGGCATGTTTGAGACCAGCATCCTTGCTGTCCATGCCCTGTCAGCTGGCACAAGTCTCTGTTACAGCCAGGACATCTCAT
This sequence comes from Scleropages formosus, assembly GCF_900964775.1. NCBI lineage: Eukaryota > Metazoa > Chordata > Actinopteri > Osteoglossiformes > Osteoglossidae > Scleropages > Scleropages formosus. The sequence goes on from NC_041809.1 coordinate 23,982,040, forward strand.
TAGGATGGGTGTCTCCGGTGCCCGTTGCCTACTTCCTCCCTGACCCCTGAGTAATTGGATTCAAGTTTCCACAGCGAGCCATTAGCTTCGCTAATGCAGGAGACCGCTTCAAGCCACACCTTGGGCCTGCTCTTGGGGACCCTCTCTTGTGCTGAGTGGGGGGTGTGGCAGCACTGTTTACTGACAGAGCTGGGCCTGATGCCGCTGCTAATGACAGAGATCTGCATGTGTTGTTCCTGGAATGGGAATCATGGAGCTACTTTAACTGCAGTGTTGATCACTCTCCCATGAGGGGCATTGCGGTCTAATGAGCTAACGTCCTTGGAAGACTGATTGTCAGGGAACTGCTGTAGACGTGGACTGAAGGCTGAGCACTGGTGCTGGACTTTGGAGATGAGTTTCTAGACTGCTGATCTCCTACTTCCACCCTCCTTTTGGCAGTTGGACAAAGGCAGTCAGGCTTTCATTCACATTATGGGTGTTGCTGGTGCTTGTAGATTTAAATGTCTCTAGTCACTGATGGCAAAATGGATTTCCTCCAGAAGAGACACTGGAAATGTAAACTATTATTCAAGCCATTAGAATCCCCTCTACCACTCTCTGATGGAAGGTATTCTATTACTTTAAGGAGGATTAATATCATCTGTCTCATATCCAGATGATATATATGGTAAAGAGAGCATCCACAGATGACTACAAGTATGACAATGATGATTTACAATTTGTGGCATTATAATGGACCACATCCTGAATTGGGGGCCTGTTTAGTCCTTGAGCCTTTTCATACATGGTATTGATGTAGCTTCAAGACCTCTCCTTCAGCCTCTTGACAACACAGAGAGATGCACCATGAATGTGATGGGAAAGCACTTTCAAAAACCTCTGTTAGGTAGGGAATATTAATGTCCCTAACCTATCTATAGTTCTTCTTTCAATCCGGAGCACCACGTTCAAGTCAACCCTGTAAAATTCCCAGTATATGCAAAATAATATAATGATAATTTTCTGTTCAGTCTTGGGAGGTTGTAGCAGTGCAGCAGGCTTGGCTGGGTCCTGCTGTGTGGCGGGTCTGGGGTTCAAGTCCTGCTTGGGGTGCCTCACTGGTGTCCCGTCCTGGATGTGTCTTCTCCCCCCTCCTGTGTTGCTGGGTTAGACTGCGATTTGCTGCAACCACACTCGGGACAAGCAGTTTCTGATAGAGTAGAGTTTTCTCGCAGGAACATACACACATACATTGACTGAAACTACTTGTTCCAAGCGGGGTCGCGGCGAGCCGGAGCCTAACCCGGTAACACAGGGTGTAAGGCTGGAGGGGGAAGGGACACACCCATGGTGGAACGTCAGTCCGTCGCAAGGCACCCCAAGCAGGGCTTAAACCCCAGACCCACCAGAGAGCGGGATCTGGCCAAACCTGCTGTGCCACCGTGCCCCCCCTACCTAGGAACTTATCTGAAGTTAATATTTATCCCTATGTGTTTTGGGTACAGAACTACAACTAGGACCTGCCTATGTGACATGTGACAAGAGCAGGACAGCTCCTTGTGAAAGGTATAAATAATGGGGTATGAGCCAGGAATTAAGTCCTCTCTGAGAAGAGGGGCTAGTTCACTGTTAGGAGAGCATTGCTCACTGCCTTATATGTTAATGGAGAGACGGGTTCTGTTGCTGTTGGAAAGGCACTGTGGCTGTAGGAAACACAGATAGAAACCAAACCCTGGTCTGGCAATGTGTTGCCCTGTGAAGACATAAACATCTGTGGATGCCCACACATGCTTCCGCTGTGATTCAGTCTTCTCTCTGACTTTTGACCAACAACTTCAAACACATGTTCCATATGCAAATGCGTTACCTGTGTGGCTGCACTTACTGAAAGATATTTCGTTCATGACGCAAAGACTGTGTGTATTTTTGCATCCTGTGCACCGTGTGTTAGCTGTCCAATACCTCTACTTCGGTGTTCAGACGAAACATGAAGCCCCTCTCGACTGAGGTGTCTAACCAGACTATACTGGAATTTTCTGCTGCCAGCATTATGTTGTTCTTTACAATGACTCACATCAGAATAATCTGCAATAATTATGGCGACAGAAATTTTTAGAAATAGAAACAGTAAAAAGGGTTTTGAAGAGATTCATTGTTATTAACGGAACAAGTGATTATCAGTATTAGTTTTAATAATATATGCATCGGCACTAAGCAGTGTATTGTGGACTAAAATATAATAAAATGTCTTTTTTTAAATAGCCAATCTTAGATCTAGAAAACCTTGCTGCATCTTTTCAGTCTACCCTGCTTGACAGGTCATAGAATTCTCCATGAAGAGAAATACATCATGCTCAAATCAGACCTGTTGGAATGATTTAAGACATGGCAGCAATGTTGTCTCTCCACCAGTGTTGCCAGGATTACATTAAGTAAAAGAGAGTTATAATCTAATAACCTGTTTGTGCAGTTTTAATCCTTCATGATAAGAAGGCCATCTCGGTTTACTCTTTCAATTAACTTAATGTCATTTATTAGAATGCAAGCATCATATTTCATTTTAATTTTTCTTCTCTGCTGCAAATAAAGCTACACCAGTAGTCATTTAAGTGATATTTTTAATATCGGCTATATAAGTATATATGAATGTAAATACTAGCACACACAAATACACTAATGGCAGTGTAGAGTCACCAGTTTGCCTGAAATCTGTGCAAATATGGGGAAAACCTGCAGGCTCAACACAGACTGAAAGGGGTTTAAACCCATGTCCGGTCATACAGCCCAGGTACTGTGAGACAACAGTTCTGTTCAGTTCTACACCTGCGCTATCCGCTACCTCTCTTTGATAGGGTACTCAGCCTCAAAATTACAAAGGTGTTCATCCTTAAGTGTTTAAGCCTGGGGATGTGTGCATTTTGCAGTGATCAATGCACACTTGAAATTAGAATTAGAAGTTAGAACTAGTAGATTAGATTTAGACCTAAATCCATCGTTCTCCTGGGGTTTCTTCTAAAGTCCCCATCTCAACATAGGACAGAGGGTGATATGTTTACGCTCAGAGCTGCAGGGTGATGATTGTGTGGGTGAGGAGGATGTATCTGGAGACTGATGCAACACTGCAGGGCCCAGTAGTCTAGGCAACGGGAGGTGTGCCACTGGATGTGCTACTTTACACTTCCAGTACTCTCCCTTGCAGTGTCCAGCCCTCTCCTGCCTGTCCTTTGAGATAAGATGTCACTTTAACTCTTGGCTGACAGCCCTTGGGGCCCTGAAGACATGTTTGTCTTTGGCAGGACCCGCTCGTCAGATCCCTGCGAGTTACTTGTGGTCTAGCTGGGTGACAGTGACATCCTAGACCAGAGGGCTTGTGGGCTGGAACCCAGGCAGGTTGATGCTGCTGTAACTTTAAGCAACTTGACTCATATTCATTCTGTCATCACAGCACTTAAGGGTACTAGGTACTGTACTCTGTTAGGTATTGTAACCAGACTGTACACAACAAAACATTTTGCAGTATTTTTACAGTTAAATGCAGAGCAGTAGAACTGCCAATCATTAAAACTCTAGAATTTAAGCTTAAGACATAAACACACATTTTACACCAAATGACTGTTGTAAAACGTAGTGGTTCACTTTACAATGGTAGTTCAACAATATTTATTAAATGTATTTTGCGTTTTTATTACAGTCATAAACTTTTTACGTTGTTTATATTTCCTGCTTCCGTATCTAGACTTTTGATCGTGGCGAAAAATAAAGGTACCAGTGTTATAAAAATACAGTTATACAATACATCTGTTTGATGCGTACACAATTTTGTCACAATACAGCATACAGTTATTCTTTCAGTGTCCCAAAATGTCAAAATATATTAAAAAAATTATGGAAGAAAAGGCATTAGTTTTCAAATGTGATTCATTTTAACACTAAAATTCTGTCCTTCTCCATATCCTCAGTTAAATGCAGTTAATGGTACATTTAATTATATTCCTCCTTTTGACACAATTTTGAACATTTTCACAGAGCATCACTGTTACTTTACAGCTAACTGACCATTTTCTAACACATGATACTAGACCATACATTTATTAAAGGGTGCTAACTGTATAATGCTCAGTATTAAATTCTTTTCATTAATGGTTTAAAACATGTTTTTAATATTCAGAATTTACAGTCAAATACACTTATATTTAAATTACACCTATTGTGTATGAAAAGATTCTAAAAACATAGTGAAAGGAAAATAGTATATTTTAATAGAATGCATCACTCTACATACTCGTCCTACTTTTGTGTATTCCATATAATGAAAGCTTTCTCCCAATGATATGCTGAACAAGTGTTTTCTACACTCTGTGGAGAAGCATTCAAGCAAGAATTTCAAAGTACTTTGTATACTGTATTTATGACAATAAACCTTCAACCTTGAAATCACTGAATGCTTTATTAAACCTGGTGTCCACCTGGAGAAAGGAAATTTCTGCAAGTTTCTTGCCAACCTAGCAGATCGAGGTGTGAACTGATACCCCATATCCATCATCAAGTCTTGATGACCTCACTACACAGACTTTGACTTTGGAGCTCTTGGACACATAATATGAGGTCAGCTATGTTAGATACCAGCCACTGGTGAAACCATAACCCAGCACCATAACTTTAACTGTGAATCCTTACAGGCAAGAGAACATTCAATCAGTGGCTTATGGTTGTCGGCAGTGCCCAACCACTATCCCACATCAACAGCAGTGCGGTGCAGAAAGCTGAAGCCATGCTTGAATCTTAGTGTGCAGAAGTGAAAAAACTGAGCTAAAAGCACTGTGTACACCATAGTATAACAGGCTCAAGCTGCTTGCAATAATGTAATAGAAAACACTGTGTGGAAGACTGACCATGGTAAATGACAAATCAATAGCTTTCTCAAAACATGAACCCAAGTGACATCATCCACTGCACTGGGTACTTTTTTGAGTCTGTATGTGTTTTGACCTTTGAAGGAGCCCCATAGTCTTGGCTATTGTTCAACACAAATCTTTCCTCCCCAAGAGAAGCACTCTGAGCTGAAACGCCGACATTTAAACCACAGATGACCTCTTCACTGACCAAAGTGTTTCTTAAATATTAAATAATGCTATTTAATAACACTTTATTAAACTGAGCAGGGGTGTAATGAAATGTTAAACATGTTGGCTTTCTGATGATTGTTGATGCTCCTTGCTATAGTAAAGAAAGGACTTTCTTAAATTTCTTTCTTGACAAATGTTTTTTTGTTAATATTAGCACAGTCTGCACAAAGCAGACACTGTAGCGCATGCCAGCTCTTTGCATCTCCTGGGATAGCAGCTGAACAATTTTAATTACTAAGAGCTCTTGGAATGAGAATAGCAAGGGTTTAACAGCCACGGTGTCGCACTTGCCTCTGGAGTCATTTGCCTGAGTTACCAGGTTGAATTTTTCTTCCATTAACAGACTGCTACTAGAAGGTTCATCTTTGAGCAGTAGTGCTTCATATGAATATTACTAATTCTGTTTCTTTTCACTGTGACACCTCACAGCTAAAGGAACTAGAAGGAAAGGTACTGGACATAATGGAGAGAGACTTTACTGAGCCTTGCTGATCCCAGGAGGGCTGAGTGAACTCTGAAAAGAGAATCAGTTTTGGCTTTGGGGACATAGAGAGGTGATGGGGAAAGCCGGAGGAAATTGTTTTCTAAAGGTTGGCACGCTGAGGTGACAGCAACTCCTGCTGTGGAAAGTGCACCATTTATTGAGGGGAAAAAAGAACCCCTACCACTGGTTATGCAAATATGGTAATTCCTCATCATGCTGAAGGAAAGGTCTCTCTGTATAACTGTAAATGTGTGCTTGTGTGTCTATGAGTGTGTTTTGTAGGTGTGTATCCGAACAGAGGAAATGCATATAGGTGTGCGTTTGACAAAGCTTATGAATATGAGATGTTTTTGAGAGAAGGTAAAGATTTAAGTATATGTTTTTATATGAGAGTGATAGAGAGCACTTACAGATATTAACCACTCTGTGTGTGTGTATGTGTGTGTGTGTGTGTGTGCGTGTGTGGCCAGAGGGCACCATATCCTCCTTACAGATATCTCTGTATTGCAGAAGTTTACTTGTTTTGATTTTTAATCTTCATGCCTAGTTTTTACCTCGTTCGACTGTAAACATACTTACTGACCTAATATTTCAAAATTCTGCATTCACCAGGCCAGCCTGCTATGCTAAAAATAGAGCTCAGGCACATTCCAGAATATATATACTAATAAAATATCCTGGGATTCTGCTTTAATCTCTGGTGTGGGAGACACTGTTAATACAAAATCCTTTAAACTTTATGTGTAGAGTTATGTGTGTCAGAATTTTGTCTCCTTTATTGGGAACATAGGAAAAACTATGATAACTGTATCTTTATTTTCTCATTACTCACCCTTGGTGATCTGCCTATCTTGTCACATTTAGATGGAAATTTCTGTTTTAGAGGGCCTATGTTTAATTTTTTATAGCAATATCTATTTTATTGTGTTTCGTGAAGAACAACTTTGGCGTCGGTTTTAATACAACATATCCAGCCATTTAGAGACAGTAAGACTTATCAGTTTACTTAAAACGGTGTCTTGACTGAGGTATACAAATGTGTTATCTGGCACAGATTTTCTACGAACATCCACTCCAGAGGTTTACATCACTCAAGTGCCTCTAAACATGGGTTTTATGCATGTCAAAGACAGAGAGACTTGACTTTGTAAATCCAACCAATCTGTAGTCACAGAAAAGACAAGTGTTTGCATTTGGCTACTTTAAGATTACAGAGATGTTCTGGAGAACATTAAGCGTTGCACTCCTAAAAAAGCACTAGTTAAAAGGCACCAAGGAAAATTATTTAAAACAAAGAATCAAATCTTTCTTCTTTAGTATAACATCACATATATATACTGGCACATACGTTAATAACTTGCAGGCTAATGTCATGGGAACAATAATATGGTTGTTTTCTTGAACAAGACTTGTCTACTGAATGGCTTCAAAGAGGCCCAAACTTTCAAACATGCGAGTTGCCTGCTGTGATTTCTCGCTAATCCTTGTAAATAATAATATAATAATTAGCGCTTACAATTCTAACTGGAATGCTCAAGTGTAGTCAGTGTCCTTATGCTTAAAAAAATCATGTATTTTTATGGTACCATAACAACGGAGCAAACTCATTTGTTAACTCATATAGCATAAACACTGCAAATCAAATTATCTGGCAGTGCAGAATGGTGTATTGTGTTTTAATGATGGCAGTGAAAGGTGTTACAGAATTATGCTTTGCAAAAAGTTACATCCCTGACCTCTCAAGCGCTTTGTTTTTTAGTGTTAGCTCGGTATGTCCTCATAGCAGTCAACACTGGAAGTTTTCATTGCTCAGTGTTTGCCAGCGAGTGAGACTTTCGTGTCCCCCAATTTTCAGACAAGCCAAATCGTCCTCCCACTCCTCTCGACTATTCATAATATCTCTGGTCTCCCAATACTAAACAGATACTCCCCTGTCTAGTGTGATTTTCTAAACGGTCGTTTATAAAACGGTTTGCTGTCTATGCGCTGCTGATAATGTCACACTGTGGGATGTTCACCTGTCACATCCTGAGCACAGATCAGGTGCAATTTTCATACCATTCCTCACACCACGAAGTATATACCTGTTTTCATAAGAGACAAATGTGACTGAAATCCTACTGCCTTCATTCCTTTACACGACAGCGCTTCTAACATGGACCATACATTTAATTTACCCTGTGATGTGATGCTGATTTTGCAATGTGTTGCAAAATGATTTTTTTTCTTTGAGGTCTCATAACATTTCATTTCCATTGGACATGTGCCAAGGATATTTTCAAGTTATTCAGACAAATCATCATGGGAGTAACAAGGCTTTGAAGCTTAGATTCGCATGTCTCCCAGTGTTTTTGTATATTTCCACAGAGTAATTCTGGATATATTTTCGGTCCCCCCCTTGACAAAGTTGACTCTGCACTACTGATGCAAAGAGAATGTTTATTTACAGCCTTCAGCAAGTGCTCCAAAGCACACGTGGAGGATGAGGTCTTTCCTCTCCAAGATCCGTGCCTTGTGTTCTGTCACAGGGAGATCATCGCCGAGTTCCTCACGTTGCCTGGCAAAGGAAGAATCCTAAAAACCCTTCATAGACTGCAGTGTCTCAGCTGGAAATTACCTCAATGTCTAAGGACGCACACACTGAAAAAAATGGAAAGTAGCTCTACTGAAAATACTAAAACACTACATTTACAATAAGCTTAATACATGTATGTTTGAGATGAGAAGATAATTATATTGCATAAAGTCCAAGTGAAATTCAACACACTCATCAAAAAGTGGTATGATCACACTGCAATATAATGTTCTAGTCTGTTTAGACTTCTAACAGACGTGTTCACTCAACATGATTTTTACTGCTTGTTCAATTTACTTAATTAAAATTAGTTAATGCAACACAATTCTTTTGCATTTTGTCTCAACTTAATTTCATTGTGTACAATCCATCTACGTTTACTTAATCCAGTTGTGTTGGGACTAGTATGTAAATAACATTTGTTGGGTCAGTATATTGCAAACTGAACTGAAAAAGGGAGGTTCTATTAAATATATATCTATTTATATAGTATATTGTATTATATATAGTTATAATTTATTATATAGTTTAACATTCTATCACTTCATTAAATATGAATGACACGTAATTAATAATAAATACAATAACGTTATGCAGATGACAAAGTGATACATGTTTTTTCTGTCTTGTTTTCTCACAAAAAGGAGAAAACCTCAAGCTTCTTTTCGAGATGATAAAAACAAGACAGAAAATGTTGGCTTCAGTATGCTCCGAGTCTCAAGACTCAACTGTTTGCGAATGCGTGTTTCCCCTAAGGTTTATCACAGCTTCATTTCTATGGGAAAAAAATTATATGGACTTCTGCTGAAACGCTGCCTATCATGTATTTAGCTTGTATTCAAGAAATATCAAGTTTATTCCTCGCATGATTTTATCTCTGCCTTCTGCAAGTTTTTTCTTCGTTTGCGCGGGAGCAACTTCATAGCTACCGACCGCACTTGCGTTGGACTATCGCGATCAACTGTCGCGACTATTGCGCTCGTTAGTTGCGTCAGTTGGTCGCGATCGCGATAGTCACGACATTTGTCGTTGCGCAGTAGTCGTCGCGGGAGTGGTCGTGATAGTCGCGACAATAGTCGTCGCGGAAGTGGCCTCTCGCTGTGTGCCGGTGTTCCAATGACTGTTTCAGTGGAGATGCGCGCGAACAAAGCAGCAGGCAATTGAGTCGCGCATTTAATGAGTACCTGCAATAATAAAACACTAAATTTGTAGTTTTGAAAAATTCCCCCCCCCCCCGCTTAAAGCATGATTTCGTACATTTAAAGAACTCTAAATATTTGTTAGCATAAAATAATATATAAAGAAATATATTAGAATATACAGTATTGTCATATGTACTGTATGCCAGTAAATGTATGCAGTAGAACACGATTAATATAAGATTATTTAAGGTTTTTACATATGATGTAAAGATACCGCCCTTCTGGTGGTATCTGACGCTCTCCAAGCTGCTAGCTGCCTCCCTCTCCTCGGTCCTCATCCTCCTCGATCTGTCTGCAGCATTCAACACTGTAAATCACCGGATTCTACTCTCCTCTCTTAACCAGCTTGGGATCAAAGGTGCGGCACTCAGATGGTTTGAGTCCTACCTCTCTGACAGATCCTATCAAGTGGTCTGGCGGAGCTCTCGTTCTTCTCCTCTGCCTTTCTCAACCGGTGTTCCGCAGGGCTCGGTATTGGGTCCTCTTCTTTTCTCCATCTACACCTCCTCCCTCGGTCCGGTCATAGCCTCCCATAGATTCAAATACCACTGCTATGCTGATGATACCCAGCTCTTCCTCTCCTTTCCACCTGGTGCATCAGACATCTCCGTACGCATTGATGCCTGCCTGTCGGAAATCTCTTCATGGATGTATGATCACCACCTCCAACTCAACCTCTCCAAAACAGAGATTCTTTACCTCCCAGCTGGCCTGTCCTCCTGTCACGACCTCTCGATCAAACTGGACAACTCACTCATTTCACCTAGCTCCTTTGCTAAGAGTCTGAGAGTTACGATTGATGCGAGTCTGTCATTCTCTCAACATACTGAAGCTACAACCCGGTCCTGCAGATACATCCTGCATAATATTCGTAGGATCCGTCTCTACCTCACTACTGACTCCGCCTAACTACTTGTCCAAGCCATGGTGACTTCCCATCTGGACTACTGCAACTCTCTTCTGTGTGGCCTTCCTGCTAATGCCATCAAACCTCTGCAGTTGTGTTTGATTTGCCAAAGTGCTCCCATGTATCTCCTGTACTCATCTCTGCATTGGCTTCCTATAGCTGCCCGTATCAAATTCAAAACCCTGGTTACTGTGTACAAATGCATCAATAGAACTGCTCCCAGCTATTTACAGGACTTGATCAACCGGTATACCCCAGCCAGGCCCCTTCGCTCATCCACTTCTGCTCGCTTGGTGGTCCTGCGCACAAAAAGGCAAAGCTCGGAGGTTCTCGGTTCTGGGTCAGTTGTGGTGGAATGACCTTCCCCTGTCACTCAGAACTTGCGGAAACTCTGTCTGTTTTCAAGAAGGGTCTGAAAACCCACCTTTTCCAGATCCAGTTTGCCCAAGATCTCTTCAGCTCATCTACCGCCGTGTAGCAAGTGGTAGGGAACGAACTAGGTTTGCTTGAGACTTTCATGTCTGCAGCTATGTCTCCTTCTCTCAACGTAATGCATAAATTGTACTTTCGCAGAGATGTACGTTGCTTTGGACAAAAGCATCTGCTAAATGAATAAATGTAAGATAATATATACACACACACACATTTTCAGAACCGCTTGTCCCACATGGGGTCGCGGGGAACCGGAGCCTACCCGGCAACACAGGGCGTAAGGCCGGAGGGGGAGGGGACACACCCAGGACGGGACGCCAGTCCGCCGCAAGGCACCCCAAGTAGGACTCGAACCCCAGACCCACCAGAGAGCAGGACCCGGTCCAACCCACTGCGCCACCACACCCCCAAGATAATATATACACACACACACATTTTCAGAACCGCTTGTCCCATACGGGGTCACGGGGAACCGGAGCCTACCCGGCAACACAGGGCGTAAGGCCGGAGAGGGAGGGGACACACCCAGGACGGGACGCCAGTCCGCCGCAAGGCACCCCAAGTAGGACTCGAACCCCAGACCCACCAGAGAGCAGGACCCGGTCCAACCCACTGCGCCACCACACCCCCAAGATAATATATAATGTTACTTATATTAGGTACTGGCATATAACATCGTGATCTCCGAATACCATTTCCATCGTTATATAGCACATCCAGAAATGCACCCAGTGGTTTCCCTTCTTGACATTTACAAATTGATCTTGTTTTCTTCCGAAATAGTCGGTATCCCAGCTACGTTGCGTGGCCCGGCCCGCGTCGTGTATGACGGAATGGGACTGGGGCTCCATAACTATAACCCGCAGTGTTAGTGTAACCCCCAGTGCGGAGAGACGAGCGGCCCCCCGCAGCAACAGTTGATCAAGGGCTGCACATCACACCAGAGTGCAGAGGCAGGAGGAGAATACAAGCACGAGGCACTATACACGCGCATACACACACACACGCGCGCGCGCGCGGTATACAGCCAATGACACAGAGTCAGGGGCCGAAAGAAAGAGGTGGGGGAAGGACACCTCGCTCGCTCTCTCACTGTGCGCGTTCTGTGATTTAGCGAAGGTCCGATCAAATAAAATAAAAAATGAGAGGAACCCAAGCGGAGGTCGTGCCGCTGGAATATTCAGACCCGCTATGGACATGAATCAGAAGAAAACATTTTTCCCTAACACGTCATCTGTTGCACAACGGAAAGGCAAAGCCCTTCAGCAGGAGGAGAATGGTTAAAGCCATTTAATTACGTCCTTCGCCGAGCGACCACGGCGCCGCTTCTGCCTTTTCACATTTGGAACCCTGAGCTGCTCGTGGCCGCACCGATCTGCTGCTCCGTCTCCACCGTCCTGCACTTCTTGACTTTTCGCACCCGGTTTGCGCGTCTCTGGCGGGAATGAATGTGAAATAGTGGCTTTATTCGGAGAAGTGCCACAGCAGCCTACGCAAAACTCGCGAAGCAGGTGGTAAGTTTCATATGCAGAACCTAAGTTCATGTCAGCTGACTGACTCCACTTAGTTTTGTCATTTTTACACATGACTGTCATGACATGTCTACCTGAACATGTGTTTATTTATTACCGGCGATACCTAAAACATCCCTCACATTGCAGCATTCTATCTATGTTACTGTAGTCACTGTAACAGTGCACTCAGAACGAATCGCTCGCAGATGATAAGTCACTGTAATGCAGTCGTTCGGAAATAATAATACGTTGCAATTGCCTTTTTTTTTTTGCAGAAACATGAATGGTAAAATGGCATAAGTCTTGATGCTGAGGGTCCGCTTGCATCAGGGAAAAGTGGACAGAGAATCCCTCGCCTCGGCACGAATTGTTATTTTCGGCTCCCGCCTGAACTGATTTAGACAGAATTAAAAGTTCACGTTTAAAATCAAAGGACGTCGTTTCGGCTGCGTGCTTCACGAGGTGCTGTACTGTCACTTACTTCACTCACGTTTGCCCTCGCGGCAGGCAGGGCTCAAATAATGAGAATGTTTCTTCTTCTACACTCGTCATTTTCGCGACGATGTGCCCGCAGCGTTTATTGTAAAACGTGACAGACGCGGTGAAAAGGTTTGCGGCTTCGAAGACCGGCGTGTGGCAAACCAGAGAATTCTTGCTCTCCTAATTCACTGCCACTGATTGAATGTATGTTATTACGAGCCACGGAATACCCAGTAGGATCTGCGGTCCCAGACGTGGCCACACGTAACGTTTGTGGCTGCGGGAGCGATTCTGCCGCGCTGCACCCGCACGGACGGATCCCGCGCGACGCGCCGCGCGCCGCCTGTCCTCGCGCGCCGCCGAACTGCTCAGCCGCTGCGGCGGTTTCTGAAGTGTCAGAATGACACAAGATGTAGTTGCTCAGGTCAAGTGCGATCGAATGACTTGCGTGTCGTCGCACCGCCCGCGGGAACGTTCACGTGTGGTTTTTAGTGGTGACAAAGCGTGTGTGTAACTGCGTATAACTCCATATTTGCGTATAACTCGAATGAGTAGTTTATGATATGATATTTTTGCGCCCCCACTCCCAGTACTTGACATGATGGTGTCACACTACTCAGTTTTTGGGTCTCCAAAGAACTGCGGGAGGGTCATGGATGAGGGCCCTTATTTAAAGGCTCACTCCAGTGGAACAAGCCTGCCTTTTTTGGACTGGCTGGGAAGAGGGTGAATTTTGGCACTCTGGGCCATGTGTACTGCTCACTTTGAACCCGTGTTCTGTGTTCCCTCAGCAGCAAATGAGGCCAACAAACGGTATGAATGCGGAAGCTCCCTCTCGGAGCGAGTGTAAGAAATGTCATTTCCTAGGTAGGCATCGGTGCGGTAGGGGATGTGTCCCCAAAATCTTAAAGTAACTCGAATGTTTCCCCATATATTTATTTGTATATAACTCCAGTGAGTGGTTCTGCTAATGTTTTTTTTTTTTTTTTTTTTTGGTCTTCCAGTGCCTTGCATATTTTCAGGCCACTGCCTGGAGCTGTTTCCTGGAGGCAAGGAAGGCCACAACAAGAAACCTTAATTCCATTAATTTTTCCCAGCAATAACCTTTCAGAACATTTAACATAACATCTAAGTGAGAGATAACTCAATTGCGAGGGCAGCTTATTAAACGATTCAATAAACCAGTTACATTACCGATGTAACAGCTAAATTCAATTTCAACCCCACCCAGTTCCTGACTACAGAACCAGCCCTTTTTTTCAAAATGTCCAGAAAGTATTTAATATTAGGAGAGTCTAATTTATTGTGTTATTTGTTTAGTTCCCGGATTGCAAGAGAAGAAGGGGTGCTCTTATGGAGACTGTTTTGGGATCTGAGCATCAGAAACACCTGAAAAGAACCTATAACTGAGTGTCACACACTGATCTAACGTTCTGTCTGTGTTTCTGGTCCATTGCCTTCGGACAATCTGAGATCTAATCAGAGCAGACTGTGGGAAACTATCAAATGAAAATGGACTCAAACTAATAACCGGCTGGTGTCAAGGCACATCCCACACACACGCTACATCTGGGCCAGTTTGAGACGTTACACACCAGTAGGTGTTGTGTCATTGCCATGGAAATCCTCGTTGTTGTAGAATAATATAAGACACAATCATTTGCCTTTTCGTAACATTCTCCTGGTACCCAAGCAGCTGATGACATTTTTTTTCCATTTTCCAGATCAACTTACAATGTAGCATTAAAATATTAAGACAAGCTCACAATGCTCAGTACTCAGTAGGTGGTGTTCTCCTAGTATTTGAACCCGGATCAGAGCTATAAGTCGATGTCGTTAACTACTACACTCCCTCTACCCAACTGTGATATTATACATTCTTATGTAATGTTGCTTAATGCTTCAAAAATACTGAATTAAAAGTGTAAGGTCGGTGTAAGACAGAAATCCTATCCTAAATGAATAAATGTAAAGTGTACTGGGTTGTTTCTGCCTAGTGTGTGTCTGTCAGTTTTCATTACAAGTTTAACTTATGTGCTGGAATAATTCCCTGTGCTGTTTTTACAGAACTGTTCACAGTTGGATTACAGAAATCACTGTACTATTTGTCATTATTTTTTATGATCCAGTGTCTTTGCTAGGAATATTACTCACCATGTAGGGTCATCACTATAAACTGATAAACTGAACAGGACTGTAAGCCAACACTTGTTCTTTTCAGTACTAACCCAGAATGGTTTAGTTTTAAACCACTATATTTTAGTAGACCATTGTGAAATTGCTCATATAAAGTATATTTTACTGTTTCTCTTTCAAGCACCAGAAATCACCACTTTAGTCATGCTTGGCTCTGAGAGTTAAAGTTATTCTTACCACAAAATCATAGTTTAATCTCTTCTTTGTGTTCCTGTATTCATAACCTTGTTTAGCACACCCTTTAAGTTTTGTTGTCTCACTCTGGGGTTTTGCAAGTTTCTCTGGACAAGAGCATTATCCACAACAACAACAACAACAACAACAATAATAATAATGCATGACATCCTTTTGCACACATACAATGGCAATCCCTACTGGGGCATCTCTTGGCTGTTCAAAGTTTACATGTGGCCTGCAGTTCAGTAACTTGTAGCCCTAAAGCTGTGAGTTTAAATATGGACTTAAAGGTGTTAAAACTGGATTGCCGCTATTAGCATCCAGCTCTTTGTGTTGCATGTATAACACAAGATTGTTGAAGTCTTTTGTTATATCAGGGGTATGCTGGGAGGGTTCGGGGTAGGTGGGGTCATGAATGAGGGAACTGACTGGCTGCTTGCTTTCACTGTTGACTCTTTTTTCACATTATCCCATGTGATATCTCTCCTCTCGTTTCTTATGTCTCTCTCTGTCTAAGCCTGTGAGCTCAGTGTTATACCATGGCCTAGCAGCGATGTCGCAGCTCTACTTTCGGCGCACTGACAATTCCTCCTACCGGGACCGCATCCCGCTGCGTATCGTGCGGGCCGAGGCAGAGCTCTCGCCGTTGGAGAAGGCTTACCTGAACGCGGTAGAGAAAGGCGACTACGCCAGTGTCAAGCATGCCCTGGAAGAGGCCGAGATCTACTTCAAGATCAATATCAACTGTATCGACCCCCTTGGCCGCACAGCGCTCCTCATCGCCATCGAGAACGAGAACCTGGAGATCATCGAACTGCTGCTCAGCTACAATGTGTACGTGGGCGATGCCCTGCTCCACGCTATCCGCAAGGAGGTGGTTGGAGCAGTGGAATTACTGCTCAACCACAAGAAACCTAGTGGGGGCATGCAGGTGAGTTCAATTGGGGAGGGGGAGACAGTGTGCAAGCAGGGTTTTGGAAAGGGACCGAGTATTTTGAGCACATTCATCCATCCATTTTTAGGCACAGCTTGTTTAGACAGTTGCGATAATCCAGAGCCGGTCTCAGGAGGCTTCAGGCACAAGGTGGGGTACACCCTAGGTTTTACTCCAGGCCATCACATGAAATTCACTCAAAGTTATTTACACTAAGGACAATTCAGAGCCACCAATTCCCCTGAAACATGTCTTTGAATTGTGGGAAGAAACCAGAGCACCAGGAAGAAATCCACAAACACACTGAGATTTGAACTCACGGGTAAAGATCTGAGAGGTACCAGCCTTAGCTGGTACACCACCATGGTCACCCATTAATCGCTGTGCTACCGTGATCATACACATACAAACATATGTTTGAAAACACACCCCCACTCCATGTGTACAAGTGCTACACAAATGTGCACACTACCACTCGCTATGAATGCATAGAAAATTTTACACTTTCTTCCATACACATTTGCAGTACCAATCATTTTAAGCACAGATACATCCACTCATTAAAACATTGCACTTTATATACATTCTTTTTCCTTGCAGAACACAGTCTCTCAAACACACATGCAATGGGTGGGGTCACATTGCACACTCTCTCCCTGCCGCCGCTGCATGTTCGAGCCGTTGAATGTTCCTGTGAATCCGTAATTAGACAGTGTGATATGCAAATGTTGAAATTTCCATGTCGGTGGATCAGACTGTTGCTAATCAATAGGTTGAAAGCTTTTTTTTTTTTTTTTTCTGCCAGTGGTGTGAGAACACACTTTGACAAATAAAAAGCGTATGCTTTCCTGCGGTGGCTCGTTGCTCGTCACAGCGAAGAAGCCAGACACACTTCGTTCAGTTAGCACCAAGTGAACGTATGCTTTACTGGTGCCACGCTCACTGTCTCACAGGTGGATATTTCAAGGGAAAAGGGAAGGATTGCACAGTGGAAGCTTGTTATGATATCTGCCATCCACCCCCCGAGGCCCTGACAATAATCGAGGAAGATTCTCTGTTATTTTAATAAGCCCAAAAACAGGTATTCGTCTGCCGTGAGAGAAAGGTTGTGTCACTGTGCTGTGGTGTCACCAAACCTCTGTTGGAGGCAGTACATTTTTTTGCATTAACTGTCAAGCTGTGATATTTTGCACGATCCGGTTCCTTGCATCGTCGAGCTGGAATGAAATATATTATTCTCCTGCTATGATCGATGGACTCCTTTCTGAAAGGTGTAATGAGGAAGCTGAGCCGTTTGGCCGCAGCCGCAGCAACATCCTCGTAACTTTGCTGTAATGTCAAAGCAGTGTGATAGCAGCAAAGGTGTGCTGCAGGAAGACCACATGGGGAGGCAGGATCATGCCTTTCATGCTCGGTAGTGTGCTGTGCCATAAAATTTGCTGTTTTATACAACAGGAAGAAGTGTAATACTAATGAGCTTTCAAGACGTGTAATATTTCAGCAAAATTTGTCTTACATTTATTTATTTAACGGATGCTTTTCTCCAAAACACCTTCCAGTGAACTCTATGTAGTGTCATCAGCCCACACACCTTATTCACCAAGGTGATTGACACTGCTAGATACACTACTTACACCGGGTCCTTCATCCATACATCAGTGGAACACACTCTGTGTCACTCACACACTATGGGTGAACCTGGACAGCAATGTCTTTAAACTGTGGGAGGAAACCAGAGCACCCAGAAGAGAACATGCAAACTCCACACAGACTGGGCAGGGACCCATGTCTTCTCGCACCACCCAGGCACTGTGAGACAGCAGCGCTACTCGCTGTGCCACCCTATGTGTTGTGCAGAAAAAGTCCTATGCGTCCAAAAATTGGAACAAAAATTTTCCGTTTCTCAGAAGTAAATCTAGCCTTTATTTGTGCTTGAAAGTACAAGTGATAAGTGAAAGCTAAATTAGGATCCTGTACACCCAAGCCCCAGGCACATCTGCGACTGGATAATGAACCCAAAGGACACGACTTTTCACTCCTGATTTCTGTGTGTCCGTTTTTTTTTTTTTTATACCTATTATGGCACTGCCAGGCTCATCATTAAAAGTTTGAGGAAACGGAAAGGGAATCAGTGCTGTAGCCACGAGGCACTCTCCTGGGGCACATGGGGAATAGGAGCCATGGGATATAATTTGTTTACATGAGAGGCTCCCATTCTGGGTCCCACAGGGCAACTGTATGTGCTGGTTTACCCCATCAGTTGGAGCAACCGACTGCCTCAGTAGTGCTAAATTAGAGGGGTAAATTAGTCCAATTAGTGAAATAGCTCAATCAAGTGCATAAGCACTCAGGTAGCATGAAAACCTGCAGATGCCTCTCCCTGGGTCCAAGGACAGGGAACCCTGGTTTATATAAATCATGATGGACTTTTGATTACATTGGAGCAGAACTGCTGGTGCTCTGTACAAATTATAACACATTAAATAGAACTCCCATATTATTGCTAAAGAATAACTTGAATGCTTCAAAAGGGAGGTTCGAGACAGACTGAGCTAGATATATTTAAAGAATAAACTTAACTTTTCATTCTTTTAATCTCTAGCATTGGACCACTTGTTAATTTCCTTACCGGATAAACATTCTTTCTCCTCGCTGGTCATCAGGTGCCACCCGTCCTCCTGGACAAGCAGTTCTCGGACTTCACACCCGACATCACGCCTATCATCTTGGCTGCCCACACCAACAATTATGAGATCATCAAACTTCTGGTGCAGAAGGGTGTGTCCGTGCCCCAGCCACACGAAGTGCGCTGCAACTGTGTGGAGTGTGTCTCCAGCTCCGACGTGGATAGCCTGCGCCACTCCCGCTCCCGCCTCAACATCTACCGTGCGCTGGCCAGCCCCTCGCTCATTGCCCTGTCCAGCGAGGACCCCTTCCTAACGGCCTTCCAGCTCAGCTGGGAGCTGCAGGAGCTCAGCAAGGTGGAGAATGAGTTCAAGTCAGAGTATGAGGAGCTCTCACACCAGTGCAAGGAGTTCGCTAAAGACCTGCTGGATCAAACGCGCAGCTCCCGCGAGTTGGAACTGATCCTCAACTTCCGTGATGGCATCAACCCTCTAGAGGAGGAGAGCAATAATGACCTGGCTAGGCTCAAACTCGCCATCAAGTACCATCAGAAGGAGGTGAGGTGCCTGGTTTTCACTTGGCTACTTAGCAAGGAGGAGAGTAAATGTTAGAAGGATGGATGGACCAAACTTTCTTGTTCCCTGGTGACCACAGCTAACTTAAAGACCAACTACATCATATTGACTTAAACACCATGTTCACAGTCAGAACCGTCTAAGAGTGACTGGTTGAAAGACGTTCCTGATTTCATGATGCAGTTCCAGATGCAGTACGCTACACTGTGGAACCGCACACTTTAGTTTTTTTAATTCCTAGTCAGCAGGTGAATGTTCATCTCCTGGAGCCAACTTCAGGCTTCATGGTTATGCTGAGGGCATGTGGGGCTGGGTGGACTTTAGGTGATATGTGGGCAGTCAGACAGGGAGGCAGACCGTGATGAATGGCGATTGCTGGCTGAAAGCCCCTTTGGACATTGTGATGGTAGAATGGCCTGAAGATTTATCTCTTGTTTATTAAGTGAGGTAGATTTATTTATTAGAGGGCAAAGCACAACTTATGATAAGGCACTCTAATGCAGTCGCAAAGGAGCCTTTTCTGTAATTGAAAGTTTTAATGTACTGATCCATGGATTGATAGGTAGACAAACGGATTTTTTATGGAAGGAGCAACATCTGTCAGCTGACGGAATTACACAAAAAAACTTCTATATTTTTGCTTCATGTTCTGGGACCCTTTCCCTCTCTTTTATGTTAGTTCTCTCTGTGCTGAGCATCATTCTTGCGATTCTCCACACAGTTACAGATTTTTTTTTTTCCCACCAAGATAATAGTTCTGTCACTCAAGCACTGGGAGACTGGGAAGCATTAGCGACAGGGTCCACAGAGAGATTGTGGTGGTATTCCCTAATCGTTGCTCCATCTCGGTACAGGGACACCCCACCTGAGGTTAATGGGCCCTGCCACCGGAGTGGCACTGCTGGCTACATTGATAGAATCACCGCTTTTCTTTGTGGTTACCCTTAAAGCAGGGGTTCTTAACCTGGGGTCCATGGATGCCATGGCATCAGTAGATGGACATCAGGGGGTTTGCGAAGTGCAGGCTTGATTTGACAATAACACAAAATGAAAGTATAGCTATACTATTAACATCCATGATGTAATTATTTGTGAGCATCATCAGGTGTCAGTGCAATAAACCGAGTGCAATATTTTGGACATTTTTCCCAAATGGGTGCTTAGCTTTCTTTCGATAATAAAAGGGGTCTGGGGCCTAGAAAATGTTAATAAACCTTGCCTTTATGGCATAAATATGTCGTAATAGGGTTAAAGGATATTTTGTTATTCATATTCTGCTGTTACTAACATTTACATCAGATTTTCTTTTATATCTTTGATTTCATAGTAGTTAATGTTTCAGTTCAGATTAATGAATGTAGTTTGCCTGTCTATAGTATGAGTTGCCTGAAAGAGATGGTGGACAGATGTCGTGAATTTGATTTGTGGAGAGAAGCAGTGAGCCTCCAACCAAAGGCTATTAAAATGGGGTTAAAACCTCACCATTCAGAGTGTGTCTGGTTTAGCTTTGTTATTCATGTTGGTCTCAGCCTGGCTGTGTTTGTCTCAACCGGAAACTGCAGCTTTCGGAAATGTCAGAATAGTGCAGGTACTTCAGTGTGCAACATGGGGCACAAGACATTACATTTTACATTTATTCGCTTAGCAGACACTTTTCTCCAAAGTGACTTACACTGGACACTATGTAATGTTATCAGCCCACACACCTTATTCACCAGGGTGACTTATACTGTTAGATACACTAATTTCAACGGGTCACTCATCCATACATCAGTGGAACACACACACACACTCTCTCTCTCTCTCTCTGTCACTCACACACTAGGGGTGAACCTGAACAGCATGTCTTTGGACTGTGTGAGGAAACCAGAGCACCTGGAGGAAACCCATGCAGACACAGGGGGAACACGCAAACTCCACACAGACTGAGCGGGGGTCAAACCCACATTCTCTCGCACCACCCAGGTGCTATGAAACAGCAGCGCTATTCACTGTGCCACCGTGCCGCCAACATTGGGGCTGCCCCTTGAACCTGAGAGTGAACCCAGCTTATAGGTGCAGATTTTTTAAAAAAATTTCTTTTACTCATGTGGACATAATTTAATTTTTACATCCGATGTTAATTGTCACAAGAAATGGTCCAACAGTTTGAACAAGACCGAGGCGTCTTTGATATTTATACTGGTCCCTGCTGCCCCCCTTTGAAAATGAAGTGCTATTGCAACTCAAACCTTTTGCAGTGATGATCACAATGGCATAATTCACGTTGTACTGCATGCAAAGCCTTACAAAATTTTCCCATATTGTCTTTTTGTTGTTCTCTTGGACATGAGTGATTGGAAGTGATTGAGCCTCTTCGTAAGCTTGTTGGAACTGGAAGCTTGGATTGTTTGTGAAATCGAAGCCATCTTATAAAGGGGCGAAGAGAGGATTTCGTCTGCCGCATTCTGACAATCTACATCTGAGTGCCCTGAGTGAAATTGCCTCTCTTTTTCCATTCGCTGCGGCTGGCTTTCATGGGTGCCTACTTTGGTCTTTAACTCGAGAGGAATCTCTACACGTCTTTGTTCCCATGGCGACTGAGAACCTAGTCAGTTCAGCCGCAGCACGGTAGTATCTCGTGTGCTCGGCGGTGGCGGTCGCCCCCCTGCCTTGGTGGCAACCACCCCTGAACAAACATGCAGAAGACCATACGGCACAAGTCTAAGCTGTGAAACAAAACATAAGAGGTCTTGATGGCGTAGACATCAGGAAGGAAATGTCAGTGGTGAATTTGACTATAGGTTTTACTGTGCTAAATGAGGTTAAAGATTAAAGAAATGCACTTGTAACCACTATGTTGCACCTGGAAATCCTAGATGGGCAATTGCTGTTGTCCTATTAAGCTGTTCCACCAGCTACATGAATAAATTATTATTCACCTGCAAAAATGAATCACTGTAGATTCCAAGATATAAAAATCTGTGGCCAAAAGTCTTCCAAGTAAAAAACTAAAATGGCAATATCTAACACAACTGAACATTTGGTAGTCAAATAGTGTATAGTACATACACTATATACTGTATATAGCAGTGATTCTTATATTTTGACTGTACACACTCATGGAGAAAAAACAAGGCCCTCCCTCTTAGTGACTTCACTAGCAAGAAATGTTGAGCAATAGAGGATCAAAAGGAATGAAAATAAGTGCTTCCTTAACTTTGAGTTATTGATTGTTCCCAGATTGAACCTCAGCCTCTAACAAATCTAAAGTAAGTCCATGATGTAATAAGATCCTCTAATTCCATTAGTGCCATATCAAGGCCCTGCTGGATTGGTGAAAGGCTGAAGGTCATTAATGTCTAGCAATCCTAAAATGCGGGGAGCTAATTGCTCAAAATTTGTGTGTTTCATTTTTATTCCACTGTTAATACATCTGTAAACAAAACTGAGATTTTCTAGTATAAAGGAATTTTAGGCCTTATTTGAGCGTAGGTTTGTAATTGTGTTTTTTTATGTGTACCTTGAGACCATTGCAAAAAAGAACATGTGATGAGATGGTGCTCTGGTTAATAAACCTCCAGCACTACAACTAGAAGAGGTCTAACTTAACAAAGATGTGGAAAAAATTAATTCTTTCCATTTGTTGTCACGCTTCCTGTCATAAGTGTCAAAATCCCATTCAGACCTGACAGCTCTAACATCCATCTACTTACATTTCATGCATAGTTAAGCTTCTGCTGCCTAATGACTTAATAGTAAGCACTTAAGAGCCCCTACATATTGTTGTTCGCACCATTTGAAGACCAACAGTGATTTATGCTTTTACACCTTGAGAAACATGGTAGAACCTCAATACTGAACAAGTCAGGCCAGGAAACACACATGACTTCATGCACAAAATAACCAATCAAATTTTAGGTGTATTGTGAAATACTATATTTGTGTAGGGGGGTGCAGCGGCGCAGCAAGTTTGGCTGGGGCCTGCTGTGGTGGGTCAGGGGTTCAAGTCCTGCTTAGGGTGCCTTGTGACGGACTGGCGTCCCATCCTGGGTGTGTGTCCCCTCCAGCTTTGCACCCTGTGTTGCTGGGTTATGCTCCAGTTCACCACTACCCTGCTTGCAACAAACAGTTTCAGACTCTGTGTTGTGTATATATTTGTGTGTTGAGACAGCTGGTATAGTGGTTAGATCTGCTGCTTCTGGACCCAAAGGTTGGAGGTTTAAATCTCTCCTGCAGCTGTAGTACCCTTGAGCCAGGTACTTACCCTGAATTGCTCCAGTAAAAAATTACCCAGTTGTCTAAATGAGTAAGTAATTCTAAAGTAGCTTGACATTTTAAGTCTCATTGGAGAAAAGTGTCAGGTTAATGTATATTGCTTTAGTGAGTACTGAAGGAAAATTAAAAGCTGTTTTTACTATGCACCAATAATCTGGGACTACAAAAAAGAAATATTGCATTATGCTCAATTTTTTTTTTTTTTCCCTAAATTAGTTTCAAATATGACAAAATCGAAGACAAATTTAACTTGAGTTTTTACTAGGGCTTCCTATCGCCTGTTTAATGGAGCATTTTTCTTTCTTGTTCGTGTTAGTTTACAGGTGATAATTTTGTATGACAGTTAAAGCTTTATAAAACCCCCACAGAGTCCAGCTAACAAGAATACTTGAGAAACATCTGGCAAGAAATCCATATTTCTGACAGGCATATTTATGGCTACATTCTGCACAAGTCAGCTGGTGTCTCTGAGCCATGAGCCTCCCTCATTTGTTCAAAAGAAGGCTGGTTCTTATGTATCCAAACCCAGCTCAAGCAGGGCTATGAAAATGAACTGCATCTATCATTGTGCCATTTGTCATTGGCTAGCGCCCCCCACAGGATCTTATCCCAGGAAACACACACACACATTTTTAGAATTGCTTATCCCATACGGGGTCGCAGGGAACCAGAGCCCCACCCGACAACCCAGGGCATAAGGCTAGAGGGGGAGGGGACACACCCAGGACGGGACGCCAGTCCATCGCAAGGCATCCCAAGTGGGCCTCGAACCCCAGACCTGCCGGAGAGCAGGACCCGGTCCAACCCACTGCACCACCGCACCCCCTCTCCCAGGAAACACAGATGCAGTGTAATAATTCATAGAATGGGTGTTGAACACCAGTTCTCATAGAACAGAGTAAAACACAGTCCAAGTGGATAGCAGCATACTCTGCAGGGACTGGAGCTCATTACTCTTCATTTACATTTATTCATTTAGCTGATGCTTTTCCTTTGAAGAACCTACCACAGTTTACCCATTTATAGAGCTGGGTAATTTTACTGGTACAACTTAGGGTAAGTACATTGCTTAAGGATACTACAGCTGGAAGTAGGATTCAAACCTGTGCCCTTTAGGTCCAAAGGCAGCAGCTCTAGCCACTATGCTACTAGCTGCAGGAGCTGCCCTTTAGCTCTTTGTTCAATGAAATACACCTTGAGCAAACATAACAGGGCTTTTTTTAAGCTTTCAGAAAAAAGTCTTCCTTACACAGCAAGGATGTAATTCTCTGTAAGTCATTTGTTCCCGTATATCATAGGTTCCAATTTGACACTTGTGTAGTGTTTTTATAGCTTATTGATTTTTTTTTATTTTTATTTTTTTTACAATTAATATTGTGTACTCTATATTGTTTTAAAAGCCTTCTAACCATACACCATTTCACGTGTGGATTGTAGGCTCGTCACCTTAATGTACCGTGCTTCACATCGATTTGTTCTTTGAGCGCATGCAGCCCTCTATTCTCTGAGGTGTCTTCGCAGAGATTTTTTTTTTAGACGTTATTTCAAACATTTGCGACTTATTTCAGGTCAAGGTGTACTTCCAAAAGTAGCAGAACAGGCAGAAATGCAATAAAACAAGCCAGTAGGAGCAAGACATGAGCATTGATCAAGGTTGTTGCTGAAAGAAACTTTTAATTTATCTGAAGTTGCTCTCTGGGGAATTACGATTGTCTCAGTTCAGTGGAGCATCAGCTGGAGGAAACTGAACTGAATTTTAACTGGTTGGGGTTGTCTCTTTTTCAGGGCATGTGACTGATTCCTTCTGAGTAGCTATTGAATAATTTAAACCCATGGCAAACACAATATTCCAAATGTTACACACATGGATTAAATAGAATTAATTGCATAGAATTACACAGTGTTTCTGGCTGGAAATTAGCTTGGGGTTGCTGTAAATGACATTGGCTGTTTGTACAGCTAGAGAGTGTGTGTGTGTGTGCATGCTGAGAGCCTGCTGAGAAAAACAATGGCACTTCCTAGAATATACGGTTTAAAAGTTCTTAGTTCTTTTGTTTTTTTTATCTGCAATCATTAAAAGGTTAATAAACAAAGCAATGCCAGTTAAAATCCCTGTTATTTCTTACCTATTACTGTTGATGTAACGGTAAACCATACATCATCTCTCAGATTTCTAGATAATAAAAAACCTGTCAGTCTGCTTTTTGCAGTTAATAAATGGAAATGTGTCAAATCTCCTGACAGGTTGACAAGATGAAAGCACTGATTGTACAGAAGTGTATCTTTTATCTTTTACAGCACATAACTGGGCTAAAAAGGAAGCCTTAAAATAAAACTTGAATGAGGCAGATTTGCCCACCTTGAATTTCTCCCTGAATCTGACCAGGCTGTTGACTACTTAATTTTTTAATCTGAATCAGCCTAATGCTCTCTATCTGTTTTGAAAGTCAGAAAGATTTGTTTGCATGACTCATTTTCCCATCTGCCAATCTTCAGACTCACCTGTTCCTCCATTCCTCTGCACTTAGGAACATGTTTAATTTGTGCCATAACATTCACAAGGTTACATGTACACCTGTACTTTGCATTTGGACTTTGGTTTAACCCCGATTCACTGTGTGAAGTTTTCACGCTCTCTCCATGCTCACATGGGTTTCATCCATGTGCTTTTTCCTCCCACAGTCTAAAGGTATCCTTTCCAGGTGGATTGCTGACTCTGAATTACTTATCATGCATGAATGTGTGTGAGACTACCTATGAATTAGTGCTTGGTCCAGGGTGTACCCTGACTAGCTTGGCGGCCAGTGCTCTAGACCGCAATGATCCTGCTTTAGGATTAGCACTTCTCAAAACTGAGTGAGAATTTTATACAGAATCCCCGAAACAGCTTCTAAATGCACTTAATAATAAAGAAAAAAGATTTTTAGGTTGGGGAGGTGTGGTGGTGCAGTGGGTTTGGCCAGGGCCTGCCCTCTGGTGGTTCTGGGGTTCAAGTCCTGCTTGGGGTGCCATGGGACAGATTGGCACCAACCCTCCTGGGTGTGTCCCCTCCTCTTCCAGCCTTGTGCCCTGTGTTGCCAGGTAGGGCTCTGGCTTGCTGTGACCCTGCTTGGGACAAGTGGCTTCAGGCTGTGTGTGTGTGTGTGTGTGTGTGAGTGATACTTAGGTTACTAATCTGAAGCAATTTACAATAAACCATAAAAATACAAAAGTAGAAGAATAAACAAAATGAACAGGTTTTAGAGGGAAAAGGGATAGGAAAAAGGAGCATGTATGTGTGTTGTGTCAACAGTTTTGGATATGTGGCTCTAAAGCTTAGATTTAAATGTATTCAGAGTTTTTATGATACTCTTGACTTGCTTTCGAATTAATTATATGGTGTTTAATATATAAGGCCGGAATTTTGTATGGTTGAGCCATTTAAACTCAGGAACACATTTATTTTTTCAGTTTAAATGAATGGAAATCAAGGGTTTGTTTCACAAGAATTCATGCTGCGAGCAGATTTTCAGGAACAAATTATGCTCCTTATTTAAAGGAAGCCTATATTTTTCTAGACTTTTTCCTTCTCTGTGATTTTTTCAGTTTTAGGGTGTGTTTTTCTTCTGATTCCTTCTTTCTCCTTCTTATTAATCAGTTTGTGGCTCAGCCAAATTGCCAGCAGCTTTTGGCATCTCGCTGGTACGACGAGTTTCCAGGCTGGAGGAGGCGCCACTGGGCAGGGAAGTTCCTCACCTGTGTCTTCATTGGCCTCCTTTTCCCTGTCTTCTCCCTCTGCTACCTGATTGCCCCCAAGAGTCGCTACGGTCTCTTCATCCGCAAGCCCTTCATAAAGTTCATCTGCCACACAGCATCCTACCTGACCTTCCTTTTCCTCCTGCTGCTGGCTTCCCAGCACGTCGTGTCCACCGAACCCAATCGTCAGGGTCCTGCACCCACCACTGTGGAGTGGATGATTTTACCCTGGGTCCTAGGTAAGCGAAAACGGCAACCCTCACACATTTTGAAATGGAGTAGGCTGCCAAGGTGCCCTATGATTCGGTTCCAAAGTTAAAGAAATGCCAGTCATTCAGTGCTCTTGGTCCAGCGCTGGTCAGTCTTCCAGTTTAAATCCACAGGGTTTGAAAATAGCCACCAGTAGGCACGAGCCAGAATGAGAAAAGCATATACCTTCAGCTTGACGCTTCCTGGCCCAATGTGCCATAGGGAGGAAATCATATGGACTTAGCATAACACCTGGTAATAGCTCAGCTGAGGACAAAATTAAGGAGAGCAGAGGTCAAAAATGAAAAGCAAGCCTGGCAAATTGGACCAAATGCTTTCCATTCCCTGTGCTTCAAAACATAAATTAGAAAATCAAAAACAGGAGGGAAATGTGTAATGTGTTGAAATGAGAAACAAACGAATGAAAACACTGAAATGTTTAAGTATTTGTTTGTGGGAATAACAAAAACATCTGAAACTCATGTTCTAGAACACCTTAAGCACTTCCCCCAAGGGAAAGGAAAATTTCAGAAAAGACCTCATATTTTTTATCCTCATTATCTTACATGCATATAAGCTTTATTTGGTGCCAAGATGATATTTTAGGGCATTCTTAGAAAGTTCTCAATCTGCTCCCAAGAATCAAATGCGTTCAATTTCAGTTTTCTTATCCTAATAAAAAAAGACATTGAAGGCAATTTTGATTGGGCTGATTAGAGTTGCCATGTGCAGCCTAGATGCAAACAAAAATGAGGTAACAGCAGGATTATAAAAACTCATAATCACTCTGTGAGCTTGTTTATTTTACAGGGTCATCAAATGTTTTGTCAGTAAAGGGACTTTTATTACAGATAATATCAGAGTACACATAGACTGAAACCGCTTGTCCCGAGTGGGGTTGCAGCAAGCCGGAGCCTAACCCAGGGCACAAGGCACCCCCAGCAGGACTGGAACCCCAGACCCACCAGAGAACAGAACCCAGCCAAACCCACTGCACTACTGATTCAAATATGAAACCTCTCCTTTTTCTCAAGACTAAAAAATATCCTCGTTCCCTCTCAGAAACTTGAACATAGCTATGACTGGCATCCTGTATGTTTGTGCACTTAGCTAATTCTGTTTTTTGGGGTCAAAGACTATGTAACTGTCAAGTGATTTAAAAACTTTCCAAGATCATGTTTTCTCAATCTGTAGGTTTCATCTGGACTGAGATCAAACAAATGTGGGATGGTGGACTCCAAGACTATATCCATGACTGGTGGAACCTCATGGACTTTGTCATGAATTCTCTGTACCTGGCAACTATTTCCCTGAAGATAGTCGCCTATGTGAAGGTGAGGAGACTCTTGGTGGTTAGATCCTGACATTATCTATTACATTTATTCATTTAGCAGACGCTTTTCTCCAAAGCAACGTACATCTCAGAGAAAATACAATTTCTGCATTACATTAGGAGAAAGAGACACATAGTTGCAGACGTCATTAAGTAAACCTAGTTTCTTTCTTTCCACTTTATGCACCAATGTTCATCGCACGAGTAGGTGCACAAAACTCAGGGACTCAGGATAGACTAATCCTGACCACCTTCCTACAATATTTTTTTTTTTAAAAAGGTACACAAACATTTACATATAATACAGGAGTAGCAGCTATGTAAAGGCTTATCTAGGTATGATCATAAAGTTATAGTGCCTGAGCATTTACACCATATATGAGCTTGAGAGATCCTGGGCAAAGTGACTCTGGAAAAGGTGAGTTTTCAGACCCTTCTTGAATGTAGACAGAGTTTCTGCAGTTCTGAGTGAGAGGGGGAAGTCATTCCACCACAACGGAGCGAGAACAGAGAACCTCTGTGCTTTACTTTTCGTGCGTGGGACCACCAAGCGAGTGGAAGTAGACGAGCGAAGGGGTCTGGCTGAGGTGTAGTGATTGATCAAGTCTTGTAAATAGCTGGGAGCAGTTTTATTGATGCATTTGTAGACAATAACCAGGGTCTTGAATTTGATCCGGGCAGCTATAGGAAGCCAGCGCAGAGAAACGAGTACAGGAGATACATATGAACGCTTTGGCAAATCAAACACAACTCGTGTAGCAGCATTCTGTATCAGCTGCAGAGGTTTAATGTCAGTAGCGGGAAGGCCACACAGGAGAGTGTTGCAATAGTCCAGACGGGATGTCACCATGGCCTGGACAAGTAGTCAGGCAGATTCGGTTGTGAGGTAAGGACGGATCTTGCGGATATTATGCAGGATGTATCTGCAGGTTCGGGTTATGGCTTCAATGTGCTGAGAGAAAGATAGACTTGAGTCAATCATCACTCCCAGACTCTTAGCCGAGAAGGTAGGCAAAATGAGTGAGTTGTCCAGGTTGATCCATAGATCGTGTTTGGAGGACAGGCCAGCTGGGAGATGAAGAATCTCTGTTTTGGAGAGGTTGAACTGGAGGTGATGATCAGACATCCAAGCAGAGATACCTGACAGGCAGGCACCAATGCGTGCAGAAATGTCTAATGCTCCAGGTGGAAAGGAGAGAAAGAGCTGGGTGTCATCAGCACAGCAGTGGTATTTGAATCCATGGGAGGCTATGACCGGACCGAGGGAGGAGGTGTAGATCGAGAAGAGAAGAGGACCCAATACCAAGCCCTGTGGGACACCGGCTGAAAGAGTCAGAGGGGAAGAATGGGAGCTCCGCCAGACCACTTGATATTAGAAAATCAACTGTAAAAGACTTGGCCACTAATTTGACATATTTGCAGTTGTATACATTTTAGAAGGCTGAGTTTGAAATGTTTGCTAGATGGAACACCAGAGTGCTCACACACCCACTGCTTCTCTGTCCTACTCTCCCCCTCCAGTACAGCGGCTGCAAACCCAGGGACAACTGGGAGATGTGGCATCCCACATTAGTGGCGGAAGCTGTGTTTGCCATTGCCAACATCTTCAGCTCACTGAGGCTGATCTCACTCTTCACGGCCAACTCGCACCTGGGTCCACTGCAGATCTCTCTGGGCCGCATGCTGTTAGACATCCTCAAGTTTCTGTTCATCTACTGCTTGGTGCTGCTGGCCTTTGCCAATGGTCTCAACCAGCTATACTTTTACTATGAAACCCAGGGCTCCAATGAAACCAAAAGTTGCAAGGGCATCCGTTGTGAGAAGCAAAACAACGCCTTCTCCACGTGAGTCTGCTGCAGTTTATGTACCCTATGGCCTGGAGCAGCCATCCTAGCCATGTTGTTAGGCCTCCACTCTTCACCTCTACTTGAGATATTCAATGATGGCAAACACTGAGACTCTTCTATAGCTGCAGAAATAATACAGTGTGTGTGACAGTCCAGTTGCATATTTGTTATGCAGATAACTTTAAGGGTATGATTAATAAAGATGATTCTAATAATTTAGTGGAATATAAAAATTGTTATGCAGATACCCAACATGATGCATAAACAGACTGCCTTTGTATTCTTGCATTCAGGTTGTTTGAGACCCTACAGTCCTTGTTTTGGTCCATATTTGGCCTGATTAACCTCTATGTGACCAATGTTGGTCCTGACCACGAATTCACCGAGTTTGTTGGCGCCACCATGTTCGGCACCTACAACATCATCTCGCTTGTGGTTCTTCTCAACATGCTGATTGCCATGATGAATAACTCTTATCAGCACATTGCCGTGAGTCTCTTGGGAACTCTCTATCTCTATAGTTGCCATGTCTGTATCATTTCCTCTCTTTTTTTTCCATTATCATAGGACACATAACTGGTTTCAGGCTATATTAAGTATTTTTCTGTTTGAGTTTGTCACTGTTGTGACTTGGTTCTGTTACATGGAATTGCATTCCCCTTTGGTCAAGTTTGTCCAAGTTGTCTTGCATTTTTTTTCTAGGACCATGCAGACATTGAGTGGAAATTTGCTAGAACCAAGCTGTGGATGAGTTACTTTGAGGAAGGGGGCACCTTGCCATCTCCTTTTAACATAATCCCGAGCCCCAAGTCAGCATGGTACCTCATCAAGTGGATAAAGAGGCACATCTTCAAAAAGACCAAGTCAAAAAGGCCAGAAACATTTGGAGCTCTAGGGGTAAGGCCTTGCTTTTTTCAGATTTTGCCTGTCTTTAATATTAGTTGATATCATCACATTTAAACAATGAACTTTTGCCGAAAATGTGAATTTGTTCTAATAAAACTGCCTTTCTGCTCTGAGTTGCACAAACATTCAGCTGAGGCATATCATGCAATTTCAGAAAGGATCTCAAAAGCACAGCTTGCGCCAACTTGTCGGTGCCAACTGGACACAAATGAATAAATATCCAGCAGATGACTACCAGCTCTGATATTTTGGATGCAATGTTATTTTATGTCACACGCTTGGCTGCACTCCGGTCGCATGAAAAAGAAATAAGCATGAGGTTGTCTTTATGTGCCATCCAGACACAATATAATCTCGATATGTTTTTTCTTTTCTGCAGAGAAGGGCAGCTGAGAACCTCAGACTAAATCATCAGTACCAGGTAATGATGTCCGCTATTGACACAGATTAGTTATTGTGCTGCCTGCATGTGTTCTCTGCCATGTGGACTTAAGCTATTTAAAATCACATTTTCCTGGAGATCCTGCAATAGGTGGTCTTTTTATGCTCAGCTCCATAAATCTGTTCTATTCTTCTCTCACTTTTACACTTTATACTGAACATCACACAGGTGCAAAGATTACCGTTCTTAGTGTTGAAAACTGATTCTGATGTTAGGGACATTTTTTTTCTCTTTCTCTTTCCCTTCCATTTGCAGGAGGTGCTGAGAAATTTAGTGAAGAGATATGTGGCGGCTATGATCAGAGATGCGAAGAAGGAGGAAGGGTTGACGGAAGAGAATTTCAAGGTGAGAAGTCTCCTTCAGCAGGATGATATCAATTTTGGTGCTTGGTTAATTTGCTGAAAAACTTCCTCAGTAACTTAAACAATAGATATAATTGAATAATTAAAGGAAGCTGGTAAATTATAAAGCAGTCTTTCTCAGTCTCTCCTACATTTACAAGATAACAAAATGAATAAGGCTCTAACAGGTTCTCAGCCATCAATGGGCAGTGAGTAAAACTATTTCAGTGTCTATATTTATAACATCAGGGATTCCAGTTTCTCCCAGAAGAATCATACTTTTGGACCATTGAGTAGGGTACTAAAATCTAAACTAATTCAGTAAAAATGACTAATTCAGCAAAAGAACACTGGCCAATGAAGTACATTTAAATGAAATCCAAAGGGTCATTGTTCATTGCTTTTGGCACTGTGATATACATAGTATAAAACTTTTATGTTGTTCATGGCAGTATGATGTTTGAAGTAAACCCACAGCAAGCTATAAAATTTTAGCAGATATATAGGGTGGACTGCTTAGAAAACACATACTTCAGCACACATTTCTCAACACATAGTCATGATGCTGGCTGTTACAACAAGAACATGTTTACCTCACTGTTCCCAAAAGCCATCGCAGTAATTTCTATAAATGTCATGTGACATTAAAACATTATTAGCTGCTTTCACAATGTAAATGGTTTGGTTTTTTTTTTTTTAAAAAAAAAATCTGGGCTGCACCGTTCTGACTTTGAGTTATTGATTGTCTTATTTTCTCTGAAAATAAATGTCATGCATTTGTCTTCCAGTTTTCATTGAGCTGCTTTTGATTTCCTTCTCCTGTTTCAGGAACTGAAGCAGGACATCTCTAGCTTCCGTTATGAGGTCCTGGGAATGATGAAGAGT
Source organism: Scleropages formosus (assembly GCF_900964775.1). NCBI lineage: Eukaryota > Metazoa > Chordata > Actinopteri > Osteoglossiformes > Osteoglossidae > Scleropages > Scleropages formosus. The sequence continues at coordinate 24,015,244 of NC_041809.1, forward strand.
CAGGGGTCCAAAGTGGGCTCAGGGGCCTCCAGCCTTGCATACCCCGACCACCCACTCAAGTGCACACCATCGCCCCCCAGTGGCCACCAGAAGAGCAAGCTTAACCTGTTCGATGTTACCACCATGCTGAAACAGAGCTCTGGTGGCCCCAAGCCATCGGAGGCCTTTAATGGGCTGGCCAATGGCTCTGCCCTCCTGCCGGCTGACAATCCCACTGGCTCGCGGGAGAGACTCCAGAGGAAGGATTTCCCTCGAGACATTTCAAACTTTGGCCTTTTTCAGCGACAGCGCCGGGGAAACAACCCAGGCCATAACCCCAACAAAATCTACTCTGTCTCAGAGGAGATAGACGAGTCAGACCCAGAAGAGTCAAATCGCAGTGGGAAGGAGGTAAAGCCCTCCGGGCCATCTACTGGTGAGGAGGCAGAACAAATGGTTGTGTCAGGGTGCCAGGAAGAAGAGGAGGGCAAGAAGAAAGATGAAGAGGTGGTGGAAGCAGTGGAACCAGAAGGGGAGGAGGGTATCCCCCATGAGGAGCTCAAAGAGGGTCAAACCAGCACTTCTTTGACTGAACAGACATAGTTCAGCAAGTTTGACATGTAAGACCCTCTAGTGCACAACATTGCAAAAGTGACAATCAAACTTTTCTATGGAAATTTAGTGTGTTTCTGGCAAGTTCTGTGCTGGAATAAAAGGACATGTTTGTTCAGTTGGTTCATCCAAGGATAGAAACAAATATCTCCACACACTAAAATGGGAAACATGGTTTCATAAGAGATCCTGCTCGTTTATACAACTGATGTCCGTGAAGAAGCAGGACTTTTTCATGCAATGAGGAGGAAATGGACAGCCTCACAGCCTCAGGGAGAAAAAGGAGAGGCCATGGGTGAATTTTGATTCACACGCTTCGTTTGAGTTTGACGAACCCGGCTGAGCTCCCGGCTTCCCCTACAGGAGCTGAAATCAAGTTCGCAAGAACACTAGTGGATGTTGTAGAAGTTTCCAGGTCTCCAGGGGAATCCTGTTTTTATGGGTCCTAAACACCACAACTTGGCACAGATGTTAATGTGGATCCGCAGATGAAACATTAGTTTCTAGCCTAAAAACTTTCTGCATTACTTTGTTATGTAAATGAAAAGCCTAACCCTGTAGCTAGTGTAAGCTATATTTCCCCTTAGACCCAGTAGTCTGCCTTACCCCATTAGTTTGAGCACTTTACATTAAATGATCTTGGAGGGCAGGACAGGATGGGGAGTGGGGAGTGGGGGGTGGGGAGTGGGGGTGGTTTCTTTTTTTTTTTTTTTTTTTACACACAGTGTACTTAACTTTAGCTTTTCTATGCAAAACTCCTTTATTCCTGGACTAAAATGAACATGCATTGTCCTCACTAACCTCAATGTATCTGTGAGCTGTGAGCACTTTTAGGTTCATGTCTATAGCATCTTTGAAGCTATGTACCCTAATGTACACCAAATGCAGCTAATTTGCAGTAATTTGCCTTTTTTATTGTAAAATCATACAGCGGATGTGAACTATATAGGTTATGTACTCAATAATAGAATACAAGTATACAGTAGATATATCAGATTTCTTTTTTGAATTATATTAGTTGGTGTAACCTGAAGAGGTTGAACAAATCTACATTTCTGATTTTAGGTAGTCCCATTTCATGTGCTACGAATGACTAAATAAATAAGGTTATTTATTGCAATATTTTTAGTTTTTCATGTATACCTTGCTGACGCACATATACACAAAGGGAAGTGGTTGTCTTCTTTTTGGTAACCATGGCAACATAAGGTTGAAGCTTCTGTTACTTTAATCATTTCTACTTAAGTAACACTGGGTTTTTTAAAGTCTGCTTTTTTTTCTTCTCCAATTAGGAAGCTGTAAATCCCAGTTGATGTTCTGGCTTTTGTGATGTAGGGAAGTGAAACACTGCATGAATGTTAATATGAACAGATCCTACGGGGACTGACACAGGAAGCTTTAATGTTTCACCTAAAAAGTTTCATTATCACATTTTCTATACAACAGTTACTTTTCATGTATAACCCTATTAATATTCAGCAATGTAAACACTAAATAATATGCAGTGTTTAGCTTTGAAATCTAGGGATCTCTGAGCTTGCTTTTAGGACTTCAGTGCATTTTGTATTTAATACCATAGAACCTGTTTACATAAATATAGAATCTTTCTGAAATAAAACGTGGGTCTTAAGATCTGCTTCTGTGCAAAGAGAATGGTTCAATCTGAGCACATTGCGTATTTATGCACTAGTTGACTTCAAAAAAAACCTATAAAGCGGTACACTGGGCACAGTTTTATGTGACATGAAGTTGAAGTCCAGAGTTCATATTCCTCCAGATACAGATGTCTGTGGACTACCTTCAAAAAAAGCTGGGTTTGTCTGCTTTCAGGCCCAACCGCATTGATAACAGTTCAGTCCTTCGTCTTTCGCTGTTGGTCTGAAAGCTCACGCTGCGCTTTTGAGGGCCAGCGCTACGTTTTGAGGCGAGTGTGTTTGCACCATGTGTGCTGGACAAACGGCACCCTTTGAGATAACACTAGGAAGAGCGTGCCGCTGTTAGCGGAGGAGCCTTTCAATTCTCAGCCTTTCCCACATTCTCTCCATCTCTCTCCATTTCTTTAGCATTCCCTTTGCCCTCTTCCCCAGCTGAGTGTTAGTCCTCCAGGCCCACAGCTCTGAGAGGCAGGAGAGGTCCACTGCAGTGTATGATTATCTCTCTGGCACTAGCGCCTCATTTGTCCCTGCCTCTGCCAAGGCCAGTGCTGTTAGACTCACTGGGGGTCTTGGACTCTTCTACAGCCATCAATTCTGGATGATTAGACCCAGTCAGAGACAGCTGTGGAGCCTGGAGAAGCAAACTGGAATGGGGGAAAAGAGGCTGGGTTCAATAAAAATTGAAAAAAAAATCTATATGTCTTTCTTAAATGTGTTATGTGTGCCTATGCATATGTCTTTGGTTGTGTGTGTGTGTTTGCGTGTCTGTGATTATAATGTGTAATTCAAAACAATTTATTTGTGGTTGTTTTGTTGTATATGCAGTACAGACCAGCGGGGGCCTAAGTGTAATTGGTGGAAGACTCATTGTTCATCAGAGGTTCAAATCTTTGATTTGAATTCAGCAGAAGCTTGTGTGAGGTAATTAAATGGCTGTTTTAATTGCATGTGATTGACTCAGGTCAGGATTAGTTCATTGCTCCACACGCAAGTTCTTCATTTATAAAATAGACAGCAGGACTGCCAAACAGCCCTCATAGGTGAGCTCTGCTGGAGATCCCATTGAGCTGAATTTTGAATGAGGGTTTTTTGCGAATGTGGGGTTGATCGCTCCAGCACAGAGATTTGAAAGAAGAAGCTGGTAAGACATTAAATACAGCTGTAGGCCTTTCGGTGTCAGCCTTGTGTAACAAAGCACAGGGCAGCTTCCACGGCAAATCAAACATGTAACGTGGAAAAAAATTCTGATTACGAATGCACAAAATGTAAAAAATAAATGGCCAAGATGGAAAATAAAATTCACTTTGACCTTGGCTTATTAGTTTTTTAGTCTGATTCAATTTTTATTGAAGACTGACCATGTTCTCAGAGACTGGTGGCCAGGATTCACTAAGCCTTGCAGTTTTTTTTCACCTGCTTACTTTAGGGGGTCTCCTGGTCACAGCTTGGTAGTCAGTTGGTGAGGTCCGTTGTTTCCAAAGTTACAAATTTTTCTTTTATTTATTTTTGATCCTGCTCCAGCTCTCCTTGAATTAAGTGTGGGGGGGGGGGGACTTTTTTTATTATACAGATGACCCATATCCTGCTCCATGAGCTTCATGTCACTAAGTTAATTATGGGGTTGACAGTTACAATTACAGCTCAAAAATCTTCAAGGCTTTTAAAGCCCTGGGATATATAAGCAAAGACCCAGATGACATTTCATACTAAAACCTTGCCAGAGTGCTGTAGAAATGTTGAGCCATCATTAGGGATGTTCCAAGCAAAGAGCATGCATATCAGCCAGCCTCACTCAGTTTTAGAATTTAAAGTACACGTTCACGATGAAGCACATGCCGTTGAGTTTACAATACTTCAAATCAGAGAACGAGGTGTGTAATGTGAAGTTTGAAGGAAACTGCAATCTGTTTTCAACATGTTTTACCTAACGCGGGCTGTACAGTTGCAGATGGAGAGGAAAATCTGACTCACTGGAAAATCAAGACAGGAATGGAAGTAAAGGAGAAGAGTTTAAACAATGGAGGTTTGACATGGAGAGGTGTATGTCAGAAGAGACCTTTTCAAAAGGTGTTTCCTGTTGGATCTGTTACAGATACATTTTCCAGCTGTGTGATGTAGTGCAGCCTTCTACAATTCTCCATTAGTTTATTTATGCCATTATATAAGTTGAGTTGGTTGTGAAGGTTAGGAGTTTTTAGGGGGACAAAGAATTAAGAGCACAGTAACAATACCCTCATTCTCCACTGTTCTCCCAAACTGAATTGAAAGGTGGTCTTCATATTTCACCTTTGTCTTGTCTAACATTTAGATTTACTTTTACGATTACATTTTTTTACGTAGTAGACACTTTTCTCCAAAGCAACTTCCAGTGAACACTATGTAGTGTTATCAGCCCACACACCTTATTCACCAAGGTGATTTACACTGCTAGATAGACTACTTACACTGGGTCACTCATCCATACATCAGTGGAACACATTCTGTGTCGCTCACACACTAAGGATGAACATGAACAGCATGCATTTGAACCGTGGGAGGAAACCCACACAGACATGGGGAGAATACATGCTAGAGTCTTCAGAACAAGAGTGGAAAAGGGTATTCTGTTTCCCATCAAGGGCCAGGAACTTGTTTATCAGTTATAGGTTCAAACCAACAGGGTCCAGTTGTGCCTCTTTGGGATGCAGAAAGGAGAAAGAGGACAAGTTGGTATTTTAGCTGTAATGTGCTCTTGCTTTTGATCATGTTCAGGAGCAATAGCTGTTCAACTGCTCCAAGGGGGTGCTGTTGGTTCTGCCACTAGGGGGAGCACTGTGCTAAGTGATTGGTCACATGGCCTGTTCCAGTAAAGCACAGTGCCTCTCTGTACCTGCCCCCACCCCAGCCCAGCCCACCCTCACCCAAGTCCACCTCTGCTGCTTTGTTTAAATCTGACTTTGCGGCCAAGAAAGTGACACAACTTATAGGCACTTCTGGAGACCACTTGCCTCAAAAGCACTTCCATCTGTTCTGGTTCTGGACCGGTATCTGAATTTCAGCTGGCAGAGACTCTTTCCACATTCACTAAAAGTGTGAAACCCCTCAAACTGGAGAGTATCAGTTATGTTTGTTGTTACCAATGACAGTTAACAATAACGAAAAAATTTCTATACATTTTGTTGAGTTCTGTGAAGGTACCTGTACTGGCTGTGATGGTGAATTTACATGTTTTTTGTTCTCGTGTTGGTTTTCCCAGAAAGGATGTACAGAGAGTAGTTAACTGAAAAAAAGCTAACTGAGAAAAGGTTACCTGGTGCACCATTGAAAACGGCCAACCTGTCTGGCCATGTCACCCTCATACTCCCATTATACTGATACACTAAGGAAAGCTCTGCTAAAGGCACCCAGAATACACCTCAAGTGCCAGCAGTGGAGGCTGTCCTTGGAGCTCAGGGAGGGGTTGGTAGTGCAAAGAGTGGGTCGAGTCCCTACCTCGCTCTCCTCCTCTTGTTGAGAGAGCATGGTGGTATATAAGCCCCCTCTCCAGGGCTGGGTCCCATTTCTCCTGCTCATTGAGTGCGTGTCGCTTGGTGGGAGAGTGAGGATGGAGCTCCTGGTTGTGTCTCTCTCTGTACTGCTGACTCTCACCACCCCGGACTGGGTGGATGCCTCTGCTTACGACAAGATCGTATCTCACAGTCGCATTAGAGCAAAGGACAAAGGGTAAGGGTAATGGTAAATGTTCACGCCTGGGGCACTTGAATTAAAAGTGAAAGAGTGAACTTAGGACAGTTTTGTGATTTAAATGCAATCAGTGGTAATTAACAAATCTAAATTAGAAAAGATTGTTTAGCAATTTATAGATTTTAATTTGTGAGCTCTAGTCCTTAGGTTTAACAATATTTTGAGGGGGTTAGGTATTAAATCAATAAGAAAACTGAGTGAACTGTGCATTGGAAAAGACGGCATGAACTGACACTATGTATTAAGTTTAAGTGGTGATTTCTGCAGATAATTTGATATAGATCATGTTTTAATAGTGTTTATTCCTTTCAAGTTAACTGGTCTTTTGATCATGTACCTTAGTTTCAAGAAACCGTGGAGGAGCAGCCTTGACTTGAATCTTTGATGTATAGAGCTCTGCCAGAAATTAATTTCGTACCTTTCAAAACTGAACCAAACTCTGGAATTTTATTTAATTTTCTTTTTTCCTTTATTGGCCATGTGGTATTGTTTCATACAATTTTTGTTTAGTGAAAAGTTAAACTAGTTGATGTTATACTCTTAAGCACTGAAATTTTGTAATGAGAAATAATTACACTTTCTTAAAATGTAATAGTTTAAATGAAATTTCACAGGTGACTTAGGTCACACTATACTTGTGTTGTAGGTAACCCTGTGGATCCAGTGGATGATGCTCAGTGAAATAATTGAAATTTGCTTTAGCCAACCCATCCTCTCCAACATTCCCTGCCCTCCTCTTTTCTAGCCCCAATGTGTGTGCCCTCCAGCAAGTCATGGGCACCAAAAAGAAGTACTTCAGCACTTGCCGGAACTGGTACCACGGATCCATTTGTGGCAAGAAGGCGTAAGTGCACCTGGGGGTCATGCTTTCATGGGTCAAAGGTGTCCGAGTTGGGAGTGGCCAAATGAGTGGAAGGGATGCTATGCTGGCTTACCTTAGGGCATAATGTCATACACAACAGGCTTGTTGCTTGTTAGTACAGAGCCCAGCCTGGGGGTGGGTGATCATTTTTACTACAGGCATTGTGGCAGGGTTTGACAATAGCACTGATAGTCTAAATCTGTGCACAGGACTTGGATGTGTAGCTATGGAAGGGCTGAATGCTTGTACTGCATATTCTATGTCAGGGGGAGAAATGGAGCGCCATGAACCACAGGTAGGCATGTGGCAGGGGTTCCTTGGATTTGTTGTTTCTGATGGGGAAAAAAGAATGGAGGCAGCTGGCAGCATAGGAGCTGAATATGGAGGCAAAAGTTTACCAAAGTGCTACATCCCTGTTGCTGAGCCCATGAACAAGGCTCTTAACCTGACCTGGTTTGGTGAAAATACCCAGCAGCAGAAGTCATGGAGGTGTTAGCTGTGTCAGTCATTCAAGGCATCAGTAAATAAAGTGAAAAATACAGTAAAATAGTCAGAGAGTGAAAGAAGTGATTGACAGATCAAAAAGGAGCTGTTTAAGACGGGAGTCATGGTTTCCACTGGAAGTCTGGCCTGTAGGCTTATAAAACAGGTCCCTGGAGAGCTGCCACCACCCACCCCCTCTCATACCTCCTTTTCCATAACACACTTCTTCTCCCCTTTAATAGTGCAGCTGTATGTTGCACTCCTTCCTTCATTTTCTTTCTCATTCCTCTCCTGGAGTCTGGTTAGCCCAGAACCCGAGGAGTGTGAGAAACGGAGTTTGAGAGATTTCACAAAAAGGGTAAAATTACATATTAGTTTAATGTTACTTTCAGAGCAAATGTGAAAATATTAGGACAAAAGATGGTGGTTTCTTGGTGATGACGGAGGCTGAAGTTGTGGTATTTACCAACTTCTGAAAATTATTGCGCTAGACAAGGTTGGAACCAAGGTGAACCACTGGGACACTGGTGTACTGGGTACGTGGGAGCTTCCTACTTCTTTTGTTGTGTGGGAAATGGGGGAGGAAGTTTTACTCCTCACACTGGTGATTCATGGGTTTCCTGTGTGGTGGAGTAGTGTCAGGGACCTCAATCAGCCTTCTCCTTCATGCGCGTTCTGCGATTCAGGCCTTGACCCCTCACTCTGCAGTCATATGAACTGCATATCTTTTCATTCTAGAATCTGTGAAGCTACACATGTTATTGCCAAAGCACTGTACAGCTTCTCTGTCCTTTAGCATGAGATGGAAAAGGAGGAAAAAAAATCCTTAAAGTACAGAGAGGTCAATCCATACATATTTCTACAATAAGTATAACAAGGGGGAGTGTCCAATGTTCAAGCAAGCCTAATGTGTCCTCCCATAATAGTACTCCACTGAGTATTATTAATAGTGTTTTTGGCCCCTACAATAGCTGAAAAGTGTTAAACCCCTGGTGCATACTTTAATGACCCTGCTGTAGAGGTCCACACTGAATCTTACACAACCCCCTACCACTCTCCAACCTTGTACCACAATGCTTTCTTTTTGTTTTTAAAGAGGAATAATAGAATATAGTAGCGGTGAACTGTGCCCCTTGGATGTCTCACAGTCTCCTTGGGACAGCCTGGCCAACTGCTGTTGAGCTTCACATATACATTTACATTTATTTGTTGGGCAGATGCTTTAATCCAAAGCAACGTACATTTCAGAAAACAATATAATGAGTGCATTAGATCTACAGAAGGAAAAATTTGGATGCAGGCATGTGATTCTAGAGTACAGTCAATTTGCCACATTCCAGCATATGAACCAGCATACATCACACAAGCTTCACCATCTGCACCCTCTCTTACCTGTGCTGAAACTAACAGTTGTGAAGACTGCTTTCCTCTCCTTTCTACATCCAAACATCTGGCCCCCAGGTCATTCCTCTACCACTCCCCACTCCAAGTTCCCTGTTTCAGGCACCTTGGCAACAAGCCACAGCTGTCATTCCCCCCAAACCCCTGTTTGCCACAGACAGGGTCCATGTGGAACTGGTTCCAGCCCACCCAAGGGGGATTGTCTTGCATAGGCAAGTTGCCCTCTTAGTCACCCAACCCCTCCCCAAGGCCCCTGGTTGCTGCCTCCCCCAGAATGGAAGGCTTTGGCCGCTCCCACAGGCAGCCACAGTCTTGCTGGATGATTTCCTTCTCCTCCACAGTGGGAGCATTGTTCTGAGGCCATGCAGGAAGTCTGCATAGTGGTGATGTTTGACCCAGTGCCTCCCAGCCCCAAATGCCCCTCCCTACTGTGTGAATATTGTTCATAAGGCAGGCTGTACGTGTGCTGGTAGATTGCTTCATTTCAACATCACACCTTCAGTTAAAATGTCAGCATTACTTTAATGCTCACTGGTAATTATGAGTACAGTAGATAATTACAACCCTGGTGATGAAGATGCAAATTAACAGAATGATTTCCTTCACTTTAGGGTTTGTTTTCATCCTTTCAACATTGTACAAAATTAAATTTTTCACAATGTGAGCTGGAGTTTTTGCAGTGTTCTTTACCTGGATAATTGGAGAAGGAATTTAGGTTAAGTATCATAAACAAGAAACCTCCTGGAACCTGTTCTGAAAACTTTTCATTCTGAAGTCCTAGTTCTCAGTGACTGCACCACCTGCAGCTATTCTACTAATATTCATTCATCCATTCGTTCAACTCATGCATTTCTCTATAGCAACTTAAAATGATTTACCCATTTATACAGATGGGTAATTTTAGAGGAGCAATCCAGAAAAAAAAAAGTATTAGGCTCAGGAAAGATGAGGCTCTTGTAGCAGAAGGCAACACAGATCTTAGCTTTCTTGATTCCCTGGTTTCAAACCTCCACTGCTCCTGAGCTCAGCACAAAGTCCTGGAAGACTGTGTTCTCCACACGTCTTTAAATATATACTGCAATGCTCCTTTCATTAAGAAAGTACTACATGAGGGAGTTATAAAACTTACACATACTCAGTAGACCCTTGACAAGTCTTTGGTTTCAAAAACCCTTTTCGCAGTCTAGAAATTGTCGCAACCTTTTAGCATTTCTTCAGCTTTGGAGCTGTTCACATAACTACGTTTGAAAAATGTTGCCTTTTGAAAAGCCTTGTTCACAACTATTTGCTGTTAATATGAAATAGTTGTTGCCAACAAACCTGTTGTGGGGGTGCATGTTCCGTGTGTGTATCTTTCTGTGTACCTTTCTCCACATCTTCTGCCATGTTCAAGCAACAAATGATCACTTTGTTGTGCTTAATACTTTCTCTACTTTCTGCTATTGTACCTTCAAATCTTCTATGAGTTTTTACAAGTATGTAAGTGTTGCTCACTCAGAAGATTGTGTTTTTTTTTGTCTATAAGATGTAAGGGGAGAAAAAGAAAACTAGCACTTCTGCTTGCTCAACCCTATACAGAGAGCTCCAAATATCTGTATGGTGTAACAGAAGTGTGGCTCACCTGAAAATGCATTGAACAGTTCTTCCTGTCTGTGTATGTAGTGTGAATAAATAAGTCCATCTGGAGACCACCCCACATCTTCCCTGTCTTTGTTAACCCCACTGGCATTCAGTGTCATTAAGTCAGTGGTGGCTTTGTTACCATATATGAGAGCCAGCTGTCTATTTGTGTTGGTGGAGAGTTTTTTTGTTTGTGTTTCTCATGATCTTCCTTGGTACACTAGGTGAATTCCTGTCTTTTTCTCCCTTTGTGTAGATGGAAGTTTTGAGCTGATCTTTCCCATTTCTGGCTCAAAGATTGCTGAGAAAAATTAATAAGAGCTACAAAGTTAAGTCAAAAAAATTGGCCTTCATATGGCACCATTCAGATTATCTGTTTTGCTGTTGGACAATTTTGGCATTAATTCCAGTGTTTGGATTTCCCCTTCAACTCCTTGCCTCCTTCACCCCAGCAATTCTTAGACATCAAATTCTTCCTGTCCGCATGTAAGAAGTTTTCTTCCCAAACACCAGACAAAAATAATTTCCTCTTTACACCCATGTGACTGGCCTAAGAGCAGAAACCTATGAGTGAGGGCAGTCACCAAGACCAAGCGCACTGGAGTGCTTACAGTCAATGGAAACCCAGTTCTAGCTATTGGTGGTTTTCCTTCAGGAAGTCTCAAAGTGATTGAGTAGTTTGGATGTATAAACAGCAAAAAACTCGCTGTGTCTGTACAGCCTACCTCACTACAATGGTGAGATTGTCATAGCTTCAAGGTAAGGGTTTGCACTGAGGCAGGTAATAAACACCTTCAACTCTGATTTTGCTTGCAGAACTGTCCTGTACGAGTGTTGCCCAGGATATATGAAGCTGGATGGCATGCCAGGTTGCCCTGCTGGTCTGTATCTCTCCATAGTGGATTTTAACTACTGGGTAGCACATTAATGCACTAAACTTCACATGGCAACAGTCCAGGAAGGAGCAGTTAGTAATGAGCTGGACAACTAAATGGTCAGTGGCTATATCAACACTTTAAATCAGTGTATCTACATATCATAAACTTTGTTATGTTGCGTTAGTTAAAAGTGAATTATAGCAAAACACAGGGAGAGTGAAAGAACGGTTATTAGCAAGGGGAGGGGTTTTGGTTAGTATTGAAAGGATGCAAGAAATAGAAATCACACCAGCTGCTGCTTTCTCATAGTAACAAATTAACAAACCCCTTTTATCTCCAGTGGCTCCTATTGACCACATTTATGGCACCCTGGGTCTCCTGAAGGCCACGACCACCCAGCAGTATGCGGACATGTCCAAACTGAAGAAGGAGATTGAGGGCTCTGGGTCATATACCATGTTTGCCCCTAGCAATGAGGCATGGGATCTCTTGGACCGTGTAAGTAGAGCGGCAAAACAATCATTTAAGTCACAATATATATGTTTGATTATGCACTTTCCATAGAAATATACAGTGTTGTGACAGAAATCTGATACACTTAGTGTTGTGGACAACAACATTAACAATAATAATACAGTATTACATGTTCAATGGAATTTCAGATAGTTGCTATATTGCTGCAGATTAGAACTGTAATGAAGTCAACTGACTTACATGCAAGGTTGAGTGGCGTTCAGTTTTGGAATTTGGGAAGTCAAGTCACATGTATCACTGAAGGCCACTTTTTGAGTCTTTTTCATATGGCTGCACAAGATAGCAGTTTGAAGTGTATAATTGCTTTTCAACATCACTAAGTCTGACAGTAATTTTCCACCAAGACACAAGTGATGAGGTCTCACTTCACTTCAGCCCAGTTAAAAGATTCTACTGTTATGATGGAGAAAAAAATGGTGGGATAAAAAAGTGTTTCCAAGGTTATAATCAATGTTGCAGGAGACTTCAATTCTAAAAGTAGATTAGAAAGCATCTCTATTCCATAAATTCTTTTGTTTTTGTAATAAAGAAAAACCTATCACATCAGTGACTCAAATCAGATTTTTTAAAGTTGAGTGCATGTTTTGCCTTTGGGGACCTTTTGGGCTCGGTTCATTACAACTGTGTGACAGATAAAATGGCTTCAAGATGAAATGCTGCATGGATTGTAGAACTGTAATCAGAACCTGGGTTCTATTGGTATTTTAAATTCCTCCATTCTAAATAACAATAACTAACTGATTGAAAATAAAAGCTAGATTTATGTTGGAACAATCCATAGATCATTGTTTACATTTGAGAACATTTAGTTTTGTACAAAATCTTGTGTTATGCTGGGCAGGTGGTGAGAAATGCTCTGGTGAGCAACGTAAACATCGAGCTGTATAACGCCCTTCACTATCACATGGTCAACCGACGACTCGTCACCAAGGACCTAAAGAATGGCCTGAAAGTCACGTCCATGTACAATGATCTGGGCCTGCACATCAACCACTACTCCAATGGGGTACGTTGCGAATATGGCCTGGGAGTGGATTCACAATAACAGTTTTTAGGATTATTACAAATCTCACTGCAAATATTTGTAATATATTTGAAAATATTTAATGTCCAGTGAATGTCTCCAGTTTTCAATTAAAGTTGGCTGACATCCACACAATGGGGGTCCTCTTTCCAACCTCATAGGTTGTGACTGTGAACTGTGCAAGGATCATCCATGCAAACCAAGTGGCCACCAATGGAGTGGTGCACATTATTGATCGCGTAATTTCTTCCGTGAGCAGTACCATCAAGGATGCTATTGAAGTCAATGATGACCTCTCGTCCCTGAACGTAAGTACCATTGAAAAGTACCATAGATTGTAAAATAATTTTATATGTCTATATAGAATAGATTTTATATTAATTTTCAAGAGGTGTTACAGCAAAAGAGCTGATAAAATGATGGTTCATAGAGGTATGCCTGTATATACTGTATCTATGTATATACAGTATAATTATCATATAATAATCTTCCTACTATTGTTGCTTACTTAGAAGACATTTATTTCTATGAAACTGAGCCACCCACAGGATTACTCTGTGTGATGTGTGATAAACTTGATATGTGGTGTCCAGTGATGTCAAGCTCCTCTTTTCTCCAGGCTGTTGCCGTGACATCGGGTCTGCTGGAGAAGCTGGGGGAGCCAGGCCACTTTACTCTGTTTGCACCGACCAATGACGCATTTAAGAAGGTGGACCGGGATGTTCTTGAGAGGCTCATGGACAACAAGGTCGTTCTGCAAGGTAACAACAGCTAAAATAACAAAAAGAGTGAAATTCAGTGTTTGTGATGCTGTCAGGCAGAAAACAGGCTATCATTGGGGTGAAACAGAAAAGGTTCAGAGAAAAATTCAAGCGTACACCTCCAAGACAAACCTAGACAGAGGCCCTGGAAAGCATTTGCTTGGCCCTATGTGAGGTGCTGAGCAGTGAGGGTGGAACTTCAAATGACAAAGAGCAGGAGTTATGCTCTGTCTGGCTGATTTGTTAATGGTCCACATGCTCCAGGCAGACAGAAATGCTGTTCCCCAATACTTTTAATGGCAAATTCTTAGACGGTCAGTAAACTATTTGCTGACCACATTGGTTTGGGGGTCCAAAGCCAAGAAGCCATAAGGGGCTAAGTGCAGTGACTGCATATAAAGGAATAGTCTGGACAAGGAAGACGCACGCACTGGTTACAGCAGATCCTCAGGAATTAATCTGATGTTTGCAAAATTGCAGTCACAGCAAGGTTTTTGAGAGTGACTCTCAAACTCTTTTATATTACACACTGGTTTACACTTATAGTGATAATGCTATTCTAAAATGACCAAGGGAAGGAACTTCTTGATGAGCTCTTCTCATCAACTGTAATGAAATTTTACGCCTTCTGAAAAAATATCAATTTCTTTTTTCTATTCCACTTAACATTCCATGGACAGGGGGTAATGTTACACCCAAAGTTTGATGAGCATTTGATTAAAAAGGCACAAAAAAAATCAATTTTGGTAAACTGGTGGCTTCATCAACAAAAACTACCTTTGTCCTGAGGTAAGCATGTGCTGTGCCAGTAATTATTGTTAGAAAGATTAGATGATGCTGACAGCAGCCTTGTTCCAAATTCATAAAGCCAGCTGCCAAACTCCCAAGGGCAGGACTGGTCGGATTTATCTCAGTTTCATTATAATCTGATACCTGTGTAAAAGTAAAGGCAATTCTAACTGGTTGCATAGTGTTTTCAAATGTTTGTATGTACTTTTGTATTTACAAAATACAAAAAATACAATTTATTTTTATAGAATGCATAAAAATAAAAATAAGGCATAATACAAATAAAAGGTTGGCTATACATGAAATTACTACAATGATCATGTAATTATTAAAGCTGTAAGTAATCCTACTGACGGGGGGACGGTGGCACGGTGGGTTGGACCGGGTCCTGCTCTCCAGTGGGTCTGGGGTTTGAGTCCCGCTTGGGGTGCCTTGCGATGGACTGGTGTTCCATCCTGGGCGTGTCCCCTCCCCCCCCCCCCCCCCAACCTTATGTCCTGTGTTGCTCCGGCTCCCCGCGACCCTGTATGGGACAAGCGGTGTCAGACTCTGTGTATGTGTAATCCTACTGACCATGGAGGAAAGGAAAAAAAAAGCTCCCAAACTGAAAGGCAAGGGAGGAAAAAAAAAAAACTCTCAGGGTCCCCGTGCCCGTGGCTGTCCACCCTTCCTGTGCATTCCAGAATTAAAAAAAGACATTTAAGTCCATTTATACATATTTCATTAATTTTTTCATCCATTCCTCTGAAATATGTGTATTACTGTATGTGTATGCTTGTTTCTGTGTCCTTTTTTAACTCTTGTATTTCGTTAACTTTGTATATATTTCTTTGTACGTGTATATGTATGCACGTATCTGTTAATATACGTGCAATTAGGTGTATTGTGCTTGTGTGTCAATATACCTGACTGTAGTGTTTTGTTTTTCTCTAACCTCTCTTCAACAGCTCTGATGAACTTCCACATCTTGAACTCAGTTCAGTGTTCCGAGGCCATCATGGCAGGCTCCTCCTATGAAACGCTGGAGGGCCACAACATTGAGATAGGCTGTGATGGTGAAAGCCTGACTATCAATGGTGTGAAAATGGTGCTGAAGAAGGACATTGTCACCACCAATGGTGTCATCCATCTCATTGACCAGGTGCTCATGCCTGACTCTGGTGAGTTTCAGATATTTGTTTATACCAAAATCTATCTTTATTCCAAGAATTATAGCTGCTGTGGCTAGGTTTTAGATTCAGATCAGTATTCAAAAATACAATATTATTTCACTCACCAGTATCGGATACCATGTATGAACTGATTACTTAAATCCCACTTTCATGACAGTGACAATTATGAATTAATAGTGGTAGTCTGAACCTGAACATGGTTACCAGAATGTGTACGATGCCAAATTTGAAGAATGGTTCACTGTGGGCTTCGTAAACGAGTCACCACATTATCAGACAGTTATTGTGTTTGTCTTTCCTATTCCTTGCAATTCAGCGAAGCAGGTTGTGGAGTTGATCGGCAAGTCACAGAGCACCTTCGGCGACATGATCTCAGAATTGGGCCTGGCAGCAGCCATGAGGCCAGAGCTTGAGTACACGCTCTTGGCCCCATTCAATGGAGCTTTCACTGGTGAGGTCATTTAATATCCGAACATGTGACCTATTTCAGTCCGATTTGCCATGGCATGCGGGATAACTTATTAGCTCAGAGGCAGTGCAGTGAAGGGTGTTGTGGAAAGCCAAGTATTACTATAATGTGCTTTCTCAAACCTCAGTCAGAATAAAAAGGCAATAAGAAAACTATAAATGGACTCTGTTACATTAGGCAGTCTGTTCAAGGAAGAATTTCATTTGTTCTTTCCAGCCAATGGGCTATGGAAACTGATCAAAGCTGAGCTGCAGTGGGTTGTCTGTTATGTAGCTGTAGCTCTGGAACCTTATTGCAGGATTTTTTCTTTTACAACAAAATAGAGGAGCAGAAATTAAGGTGGGACTGGAAGAACAGGAGAGCTGTTTTGCTCATATGGGGAAACACATTATGTACAATCACCTGACATTGTCATTTCTTAGCTGCTAAAGAACAATTGATGTGTCATTGTTTATAACACTGAATACACTTGTTGTGTCACCTCTGTGTAGATGAGGTGATGACCATGGACGAGCGACTCCTTAAAGTCATCCTAGAGAATCACATTCTCAAAATGAAGGTTACCCTGGATCAGCTGTACGACGGGCAAATGCTGGAGACAGTTGGTGGGAAGTTCTTACGGGTGTTTGTCTACCGAACGGTGAGACAACCTGCCATCACTCTAAACCAAGACACGTTTCATTTATATCATGTCAAGTCAACAGCTTCATACAGGAAAACCAGGGCTACCTCTTCATCAGTGGTTGTGCTTTGTACTTAAAGTCATACATCTGCATCTATGTCTCTTTCTCCTAAGGTAACGCACAAATTGTATTTTCTATGAGATGTATGTTGCTTTGTAGAAAAGCATCTGCTACATGAATAAATGTAAATGTAAATGTTGTGGTGGATCATGTGCCCTTCTTGATCTCTCCCTATAGGCAGTTTGCATTGAGAATGCCTGCATGGTGAGAGGCAGCAAAGAGGGCAGCAATGGGGCCCTCCATCTCATGCAGACCCTTATTAGGCCTGCTGAAACCACTATCTATGAGATCCTTAAGGCTGATGGACGCTTCAAGTGAGGAGTTCTCTGAACAACATACCGAATAACATCACCAAGTGTTTAGCTTGTTGCAAGATCACAATTTTTCCTTCAAGCCTGCCTTATTTTAGTACAGACATTTCATTATATGAAGTTTATCTTGATAAACATTAATCTTGTTATACAAAATTGCTTAGGTGGTTGCTGTTTCAATAGTATTATGCTCTTTATTGTAGTGTGTTCCTATCCCTGATGGAAGCAGCAGAGCTGACAGATCTCCTCCGTAAGGAGGGCAGCTATACTTTGTTTGCTCCAACAGACGATGCATTTGAGGGACTGAGTGATGAGGACATTGCACTGCTGAAAAGTGAGTCTTCCATTTCTTTTTCTGTAAATATCTGTTGTTAAATTGTGTGTTCTAGTATTCTTGAACCAGAATCATTGTAAGGATAAATACAGGAAAACTGTCTGGAATGCTGATCTAAACCTCTTATAAATGCTACAGTAAATCCCTTGTGTCTTCTTTAGGTGACCTTGGTACCCTAAGGACCATTCTGTTGTACCACTTCAGCAACAGAACCTTCATTAATGGTGGCCTAGAAGGTGGAGTTACCAACCTGCTCAAATCCATCCTGGGGAAGAACCTACAAGTGCTATCGGTTGGTTTCCATGGATGTACACATTCTGTTTTCTTCTTCTCCTATTAGAAGTCATCATAAAGTAGTACACTGTTCATTTTTTTTTTATTGAGTCAAAGCTTTCATTCTCAGAGTCAGTTCTGTGGAAATGGGACAAAAGAAAAACCATAAATCAACCAGTCAACCACCAACCAGTGTATAATTCTCCTGGGAATAAACAGAATGTAACTTTAAAAATAAGACATCAGTGACCTCTAACTGCCCATAACTGTCCACTGACCTTTGTTGGAAATAACAAAAGGAAATAGGGGTCAGAACAGAGTTAAAAGTACTTCACTGCAATTAAAAGCACTGTTTAATATTTTTCATACATGTAGAGAGAATAGAGACAGCATGTCGTCTCATTCCTGGAGAAATATATTAACCTATATCTCTTTTTTTTGTTAGAAGAGATTCACTTTCCCAGGGCTATTCCTCAAGACTGTTCAAAGCAGAATGTGTAATTGTTTCAAAAGGGTTGAAGAAAATATGGACTGAGTAGATTGTGTGATACTGCAACATCTCATAAATAGACAATGGACTGAAACACACAGGGATTGTCTTTTTTTTTTTCTATTCCATGTTGCGAATACAATAGCTGATCTAGGGCATGAAGACGGTGTCAAAATTCAGACAACAGATAAAATTTGACTTCCTGTTGATTATCCTATCTCCTTTTTTCCTTCCTGGGGCGTTTTTGTCCAAGGATGTGAAACAAAAGTTTTTTGTTTTTTTGTGAAGGGTGGGTGTTTTTGAAATTGTGATTAGAGAAACCTTTCAGCCCAGTAGTCAGAGGTAATTTTGCAGCTGATGATGCTCACATGAACTGACCTTAAAGACTGGACTGAATTACAGGAAACTTGTTTCACCTTGATGGAATTTCAAGGCTTAATTTAGAACAGTCGATCGATTGCCATAGCAACCACTTCTGGAATCACCATATTGTTTTTCTTTCTCCTGAGTCACTGACATACTGTAAGTGTTAATTATAATTGCCTTTCGCTATGATGTTGCTATGCTTATTGTAAAGCATAATTATCATTAAGTGTTATTATTTTAATGAACTGTCCACTTTTTCATCCAGGTCAATAATAGCATCTTGGTGAATTCAATCAATGTCCCTGATAATGACCTGATGGCATCCAATGGAGTGATCCATACCATTAAAACCTTGCTGTACCCCGGAGGTGAGTCCAGGAGCTGTTTTTCAGCCCAGAGCAGTTTGAGTATTAGGAAACTTTGCCAGCTTATTTTGCAGTCAAGGGTTTTGCCAGCTGCCAAGAATATGTCAGGTTCGGATACCAGAGGAATTCATTTAAGCTTCTTCTACTGAACAATACTTTGTCAAGTTTCTTACCCTTCTATGTTTCATGGACCCACAGGATTTTCTGAAAAGTGCCCATTTTAGGCAAAAAATCAAACTGGCATGAGAAGTAGCTCATCATAGCGAGAAGCTGCTGTCATTTTCATCAGTACAGTACTGTTATAGGTTGTTATAGGTGGCTGAAAGGTCCCTCACCGCCTGTGCCGCTCTGTTATAGACCTGCCAGTTGGACGTGAGGATCTGCTGATGTTGTTGAAGAGGCTCATCAGATACATCCAAATCAAGGTGATGGATCCAGTTTTAAACTTCTGTGAAGCACTAATGAGGGTGACATTTTGTAGCTTTACTCCCACAGTGTGTACGAATTTAGCTTTCTAAACAAGTTGAATACATCACTGTGTTACACCTAAATGGGTGTAATTCCCACTAACTGTATTCTCCTTTCTTTTTTAAATCCAGTATGTCGCTGGATACACATATCAGGAGATTCCTCTCACCTTCATCAGTAAGTCATTATGGTCATTTAGTTACATTTAGTGTTTTTGGTTACTCTTCAGGCATCTGATGGGCAGTATTATTATTATTATTAAAGTAGTGACAGTAGTATAAGACCGTTGAGTTGACAGACATATATCTCTTTTTATCTTCAGAGACAACTATTACCAAAAAGATCATCACAGAGCCTGAGATCAAAACCATCACACAGGTGATTGAAACAGGTAAATAGACCAAGATACAAAAATGTAACTCAAGTGTAATATTATTAAGAATTATATGTATATAAATAGGGGGTGCGGTGGCGCAGTGGGTTGGACCGGGTCCTGCTCTCCGGTGGGTCTGGGGTTCGAGTCCCGCTTGGGGTGCCTTGCGACGGACTGGCGTCCCGTCCTGGGTGTGTCCCCTCCCCCCTCCGGCCTTACGCCCTGCGTTACCGGGTAGGCTCCGGTTCCCTGTGACCCTGTATGGGACAAGCGGTTCTGAAAATATGTGTGTGTGTATATAAATAAAAGTGAAATTTTGTTAATATAGGTTAATCATTTTACATTTTATCAATAAAGTTAGAAAATGTAATGTATGGTGACTTATCGAGGAAAAATTATTTCAACTGGTGCTGAATCTTTTGAAGAAACTGAAATACAGTTTAACTAGGACAGCACACACAGCTGTAACTGTATTTTATTTATAACAATGCAGAATTTAGACACAAATCTGAAACTGAAGGACACATTTCAGCCACAGGCCTTCATCATTTACATTTATTCACTTAGCACATGCTTTTCTCCAAAGTGACTTACAATGGATACTACATAGTGTTACTAGCCCACACACCTCATTCACCAAGGTGATTTACACTGCTAGATACACTACTTACAATGGGTCAGTCATCCATACATCAGCAGAACACACTCTTTCTGTCACTCATGCAGTATGGGTGAACCTGAACAGCATGTCTTTGGACTGTGGGAGGAAACCCACACAGACAAGGGGAGAACATGCAAACTCCACACAGGCTGAGCAGGGATTGAATCCACGTTCTCTCACACCACCCAGGTGCTGTGAGGCAGCAGCGCTACTCACTCTGCCACCGTGCCGCCATCAGCATATATAAACATTAGTAAGTACGTATACACACACACGGCACATAATTACATATAACAATAACTGCTGAATAATAGTTGGTGTATATTTAAACAGCTGAGTATACAAAGACCAACAATGACACTGACAATTGTTTATTTAGACTATTCAAAATAGATGACAAGGCAGCCGTTACAGTGCAGCATGTGATTGATTATTTTGGCTGTACAAGAAGGACGATGTGGTTTCAAAAATGGCACCAACTATGACAAAAAAAGAGAATCTGACCTCTGACAAGTAGGTCGTGAAAAAGAACTGCTACCGCCGGAAAAACATATACAACCCAAACAGCAGGAAATACATATACATCCCAAAAAGTGTATTGATTTAAGGTGAAATAGCAATAATCCAGGGTCCTGCTGAGCCAGTGTTTGGAAGGACCAAAGTAAAGTGATTTTTCTGTGCCATGGGCTTACAATAGACAGGGGCAGATAAGAACATATCACTTTCATTTTTCAAGACATGTAAATTGCTTTCCTGCTATTCTTTCCAAACAGATACATTCTCTCTAAGGTCTCAATGCACTTTTACTCACTCAGAGTTGTACGTTGCTTTGGAGAAAAGCATTTCTTCACTGGGCAAAAGAATCACATGGACTGTTTGGCCAGTTCAATTTTCATACTGATTGTTTATCCAAATAAATAAAATATTTGAAAGGTATGATTTATGGTTTCATGTTGAAGCTGTAATTAATTACATTGTTCCTGTTCCCACATCTTGTGTAAGAAACCATAGTTGTTAGAATGGAAGGAAGCAAACATCTTCACACTTAGGAACAGAAGAGCATTATAGGGCCTAAAATATAAAATATCTCAAGATTAGTATTTCAGCAGAACCTTTAGTTGTTGGTATTATTATTATTATTCAAACATGATTTACATACTATGTTAAAAGAGGCTGGAAACCTTTGCAAGCACAAGGCCCTGCAAGCTGAGGTCAGTAGAATATATAATGAATGTATAAATATTATAATAATAATAATAAGAAGAAGAAGAAGAAGGCGAAGAAAGCGGCACTAATCTCAAACAGTGATTTCAAGCTTTTCCCCATGCTGCTAGTTACATTTTGGCATCTGTGTCTTTTTAGCACCAGTGAATGATTCACATACAGAACTGTTCCTGCAAACAGATTCCTGGCCTATGAAACAGCTGCAAGTTTACAGTAAAACTCTGAAACTGGACTGATTGTATCAAAAGACACATTTCCTTCTTGAAAGACAACTTTTGCTCCTTTCACTTATGACTAAGACTGTGCCTGTGTGATTCTGCATCCTTGCACTGTCTGTATCCCATTGCAACCACAGTATTTTCATAGATATGGCTTTTAATAAGCTTTTTGGTTCTTTTCCAGTGCCTGAAATTAAAAAAGTCACCAGAGTCATTGAGGGAGAGCCAACTATTGCAAAGGTTACCAGAGTGATTGAAGGTGAGCCTTCAATTACCAAGGTTACTCGAGTCATTGAAGGCGAGCCCTCTATCACCAAGGTTACCCAAGTCATTGAAGGCGAGCCCTCTATCACCAAGGTTACCCGAGTCATTGAAGGCGAGCCCTCTATCACCAAGGTTACCCGAGTCATTGAAGGTGAGCCTTCCATTACCAAGTTCACAAGTCATCCTTCTTCCAGCTAGGTCAGAAGAGTCATTGAAGGGGAACCCAACATCATAAAAATGACCAGTTAGTAAAAGCATTGTTCTCATCCTTTATAAAAGGATTAGTCATCAGGTTACCAGCCTGTCCATTTCCTGCGAATGTATTTCTAAAGCCTTCAACGGATAATATAACTATTTAGTCACAAAAGATTAAATATTTTCCTGAACTGCCTAGCTTGTTTGTAGTAATCAACAGCGGCTTGAGCATGTTGCTCCCAGCCCTCCTTGCCATTCTATATATTTGTTCTATTGTAGCACTAGATTCAATTACGCTACATTTACATTTATTCATTTCGCAGACGCTTTGTACATCTCTGAGAACAACACAAAAAGTGCATTACACCAACAGAAGGAGGAGATCTAGATGCAGACATGTGCTCTCAAGTACAGTCAATTTGCCACATACCACCATATAAATCAAAAAAACATTACATGAGAAGCTGCATATAGGTATTTTCTTTAATTATTAGACAGCTCACAGTACAATCAATCAACAAATCAAGTAATAATCAAGCTTTATATTAGATCAGTGACCTATTGTGTAGAAGGATGTGTTAGCTGGTGAAACTGGAAGTCCCTAAAGAGAGCTATGGAAGCACCTTCTGTAGTTTACTGTGCTGATATCTCTCTCTCGCCAGGTCCTCAGTATACAATTACTAGCACGTCTTCTGATGGGGAGCTGGAAGTGGATAGTGAGATAAAGAAGATATTGCAAGAAGGTCAGTGGTAACTAACAGAACATGGTAAAATAAGTACTTCCTCATTAATTTTACTAATACCTGCATCTGGCAAACACTTGCTGCTAATATACCACTAAAGCTAAATATGTTTTGCACTCTGCTGATAATTCCAAATTAGGGTAATGACTAGTAACACTGATGCCTTGTTTTTTGTGAAAGTGTAAGGGCCCTATTGAGCTCTTAAGCAGTCAGATTTCCAAGAAATAGCCATTTATTTGTTTAAAGGGTTGTTGTTAATGTATCTACTGAATGTATATTTCACATGTTCAAAGTTTTACTTTTGGAGGCATTATGTGTTCCAAGTATGGAAAGGCATAAAAAATGTTTGACCTTGCCTAGAATTGAGTGTTAACAAAGCTGTGAATACTGCCATTGAATACACAAACTTTTTCAAGCTGTGTATTAAACATGGCTTCTGTATTTTTGCAAAGCGGTTGTTTAAGTTTCAAGAATTTCATTCAGTCTGGAAGAATTGAAAGTACAGCCTTGGTGTCTGAGTTTCTTCAAGATCTGCTCCAAAGATTTTTGTGGCTTTCTCATGTTTCACTAATTTAACATTTTATTTATCAAAATGTCACTTTAGGGTTCAAGAGACGCTTTCCGTATAAACTGAATTGTACGTGTAGAAGTAGATAAATTGAGCAGCTTTTTGAGGCTAGGTGGTTTCAAGTCTTATCCAGCAAAAGGTCAATACCTGTTGTGTCTCTGTCAATGTCATTCTGGCAGATGTTTCCAATGTCAAGAAAATTCTTGAAGGCAATGTACATATACTGCAGGAGGAGGAGATCAAACGAATCACTGAGGGCAGTCAGCTGGGAACGGCAGGTTGGTGTGCCTGTGATTTGATCACTAATATTCCTTATTACATTTTTTCCCTACACTCTTTTGAGGACTGAATATGCAGCCAAGTCAAATGATTACTTTTTTGTACATTAGCAAAGAGAATACACTAATGCTGGTTGGAAAGGCTATTACATCTCATTGTGCATTCAGTATCATTCAAGCACTGAAACAAATGATTTTAAATATTACAAATTATATTAGTAAAATGGGGGTGCGCTGGTGCAGTGGGTTGGACCACAGTCCTGCTCTCCGGTGGGTCTGGGGTTCAAGTCCCTCTTGGGGTGCCTTGCGACGGACTGGCGTCCCGTCCTGGGTGTGGCCCCTCCCCCTCCGGCCTTGCGCCCTGTGTTACCGGGTGGGCTCCGGTTCCCCGCGACCCCGTATGGGACAAGCGGTTCTGAAAATGTGTGTGTGTGTGTGTATTCATAAAATCATGTGTCTTGATATGTCGGAAAATTTTATGTGAATGTTATTAACTCCATAATAATATGTATTTATAAGAACAGAAACGTATTACAATATGCAGATTTTTTCTGCATGGTAGGTAGGGCAATCAACGTTTGCTAGGACTTGGTAACAATCAGCTGCAACACTTCTTCCAATCAAATCAACAACAGTGTAATTTTTGAATGTTATGAATTAGTACAACATTTTAACATGTATTGAAAGTGATCACCAGGGAGGCAAGAGCATGTCTGCCAAAAATACATCAAGCTACATTTTAAATTTACAAACTCATTTGATGAAAAAGGTGGTAAGTTTAATATTTTTCCAGTTCATTTTGAAATTATTCTTTTTGCATTATTACGTGTGCAGTCTTGTGCTCTGTTTATGCTGAAAATCACGGTTTGTATAATAGGAAATGAAAACCATACAGTGGAACAGATCCCAGTGCAAACATGATGAAAAAAGAAAATGATCTTACACTTCCCTGTGTTACAAATGTTACAGTATGAACTTGCAGACAAATTCAGATGCTGTTAATTTTGCATACTGGAAGATGTGATTCTATGTGAACAACAATTTTCTATGCCTGCCTGGTTCACAGACTGTGCTGTGTTTTGGTAAATGTCTTCTTTATACTATATGTCTCTCTGTCATGGCCTGTTGATAAGCTCATGAAGAAAAGCCCTCTAAATGAACATTCACGTAAAGGTTTTATTTTACCAAATCTAAGAAATTGCAGTGATTATGCAACCACATATTCATACATAAAGAACAGTAGCTGTTAATATTTTGTAGTAGTTACATTTACATTAGGTGTGATCATATGTTTGTGTATTGTATCATACTTTGGTTTTGGGTTTCTGAAGGTGGAACAGGGTACACCAAGGTCACCCGGGTGATTCATGGAGAACCTCACATCATTGAAGGTACAGTTTTTCAAACTTGGACTCACTCACAAAACACAGTGCTTCCATATGTTTCTTCTGTGGAAAAGCTTTGTTCTCTTTATAATAGGTCCAGATTTCTCCAAGATCGCGAGCATCAGTGAAAACCCTGATTTGATCAAAGCTGAGTCAGAGAGAATTACCCACATCATCCAAGGTCAGAATCACAATGCAGAACTAGTTCCTCCAAATGCAGCAAAGAAATTTAAAGATGCCTGAGAATCGTAGTAACTGCTGTGAGAAAAACAGTTTCGCTGAAGGACTTGTTGCGTCTTTACAATGAACAAGAAAGAATGACTTGTTCACTATTTGTGAACAGGCCTGCTTCATGAAGTTCTGTGTGCTGTATTTAACAGCAGATAAAGAATGATTCAATACAGAGTAATAAGAATAGAGCTGGCTTTTAAGGAACATAAGTTCAAAGAGTTATTGTCTAACAAACTATAAAAATATTGAGGAGCCTTAAAAATGAAGGTAAAGAGTATATGTCACATTCTTGCATATGTGATATTAACAATGTGTGGGGGGAAATGGTACTTTGCCCATTTGTTAGAAACTTTGATAATCAATGTGGATTTCATATACTCTGCTACATAGCTGCTGTTTGTAGATGAGGGAAAAAGTAAGTCATACAAATATGATGTAAGAAATAGGCGATGACTAACAAGTGACTCAGGTTGCATTTTCAAATAGTGGTGATTTTACACAGGAAGTTTAGGGAGCACTTGCATTAACAAATGATCTTGACATTGTAAACCATGTGCTACCAGAATGATTTTGAGAAACTCTCCTCAGTTTAGTTTACTACGCAGCTCAGTAACCCGTCATAAGTAGGTCGCCTGTCAAATTAGGGAGCAGGCAACTGCTTTTTGTTTTTACATATTGTTTTTTAATTATGCTTTTTTTTTAACTGTCTTTTTTTTTATTACAGAGGGTGCAGTCAAAGGAACAAAAAGACCAGTTGGTAAATAATGATGATGATGATTATAATAATAATAATAGTAATAATAATAATAATAATAATAGCATTATTCTAAGAAGTTTTTTGTTGATTGTGACACACTCTTCAGTGCACAGGCCTTTACAACCTTACTATACACTATGTGTGGTTTGTCATACCCCCTTTCACTCTTTCTAGGTGGCATGAAGAGAAAAACCCGACTGGTCCGCCGTCACAAGAAGCCCAGGCAGTGACCTCCTAGAATGGTCAGGGGAAAATGAGGAACAAGATGTAGCCTTTACAGGCACAGAGTGCTATAAGAAGAAGGTTCAAAAATGCAAAAAATTTCAATGGATTCATTTGATTGAAACTTTTCTTTTGGAATCTGTAAAAGCCCACTATTAATTTTTAATGTAATACAGATTGAAATTATAAATGTATGTAAAGACTATACATTTCAAAAGTACAAGCAGAGCTGTCCATCGGGATTTTTGTTAAAAAATATACGCATACTGGGGAGCAGGTAGGGAACAGCTTGGAAATTTTACTTTTGCATGGTGACTTTTTGAGTCCGTTTTTGGTGCTCGCATTCAACATTTTGAATGTTTCTTTTTAAATCAAAATAAAAAGTGCTTTGTTTATGTCCAGATTCTAGTTGGCATCTCTGTAAATGATGTAACTCATCAGCAACACAAGTTTTAAACGCTTCCAATTTTGTACTTTCCCAGATGTTGTGTTTTCTGTTACTGTTTTCCCTATACAGGTTTGTCTTACCAGACAGAACATATGAATTCTGGAATCTTTTCCAATTTTGTGTTTTTTGCAGGGTTGTGTACATTGATGTATACAAAACTTTACAAATTTTTACCTTTTAAATCTGATGTTGAAAACAAGCGTTCAATAAAACATTTAAAATCACAAGACAAAGCTGGTATAAATCAGAAAACTTCGATTATAGCAATGTATTTATCATGAGGTTATGATTTAGTTATGTATATTCCATCATCCGAAAATTCATAAATTTTTAAGGTTAGGGTTTTTTGTAGTTTGACACATCTTTCAAATTTTATATGTCTCATGGCTGATTTCAGTCCTTACTAAGTAACATATAAAATGAACTGAATGTCCTATACTTGAAGATATTAGAAACTGGATTGGACAGCATAATTCTTAGCAGTTCAAGTTTCTGAAGAAT
Source organism: Scleropages formosus (assembly GCF_900964775.1). Classification (NCBI taxonomy): domain Eukaryota; kingdom Metazoa; phylum Chordata; class Actinopteri; order Osteoglossiformes; family Osteoglossidae; genus Scleropages; species Scleropages formosus. The sequence goes on from NC_041809.1 coordinate 24,042,624, forward strand.
TCTCAATGCTGCATAAATTTTAGATGCTTGTTTTCTTGCAAAGATGTTTTAACTGAAGGAACTTGAGTTTGACTTTTCATTGTGCCGACGGAGATTAGATGTCAGCTTAGATGAAGGAAATTCAAAAAATAACCAGTTTAGGTTTTTTTTTAACCCTATCCAGTTTGCCTCCGATCCTCAACACTTCTTTACAGATCTTTGGTTTGCCCAGATTGGTACTTCTGAGTCACAGCAGGCAATAGTCAACTGAAATTCAGTATTGTACAGTATATCATCCTCTTCTGATTAGTTACAATAACAAGCTGCAATTATCAAACTATTACAAGAGCCCCAATGTCATTCACAAAGCAGATTTGATTTTAAAATTGTTGGACTTTTTTTCTGATTGTAATGTACATTTTCATTTTGACATCACTCACTTGTCTTCTGAAGAGAATGGTTTAACAGTCTCCAAAAAATATAGCAAAAGTGCTCTGTAAAGTTATACATAAGTACTGGAAAGGCCAAGTAGGCTTCCTTGAACAGTTCAGGGGCATCCCCTCTTTTGCACATTATTATATATTAGACCGAAGATAAATCGACTAATTGGAGATACATGAAGGAAAGCGGTCAACCACTTGGTTTCTAGGTCTGTTTTTGACACTTGCAAAGATATGAAAAAATTTCTATTATTGAGAGAGTTGCTGCTGGCTTCTGGTATCCCTTTTTAATATTTGTGGTGAATAACTACCTATTACTTGTGTTTGATAGAGGGGGTGCGGTGGCGCAGTGGGTTGGACTGGGTCCTGCTCTCCGGTGGGTCTGGGGTTCGAGTCCCACTTGGGGTGCCTTGTGGTGGACTGGCATCCTGTCCTGGGTGTGTCCCCTCCCCTTCTGGCCTTACGCCCTATGTTGCTGGGTAGGCTCCGGTTCCCAGCGACCCCAAATGGGACAAGCGGTTCAGAAAGTGTGTGTGTGTGTGTGTGTGTGTGTATATATATATATATATACTTGTGTTTGACTGTCTAACCTTCATTCTGATTTAAGTTTCAGCATCCAGGATCACCTTGCCCTGTGGTGTTGGTCTTCCTTGCGAAGTCATGCTCTCTGAATTCAAGCCACTCTCAGAATCTGAAATCTCCCACCTCCTGATATCATACAGAGCCACCACCTGCTCATTAGATCCGATCTCATTGTCACTTCTACAGACCAACTCTCCACCTTCATCTCTAAGATTATCAACTCCTTGCTCTCCTCTGATTCCATCCCATCTGCCTTCAAAACTGCTCTTACTTCACTTCTGGTAAAGAAACCCTCTCTGGATCCTAACTCAGGCCAGTCTCACTCCTCTCTTGTCTGTCAAAAACTCTAGAATGGGCGGCCTGTGATCACCTATCTGAATTCCTTGCACGAAACCATCTCCTTGATGGATAGCAGTTGAGATTCAAAGTTGGTCACGCTACAGAGACAGCGTTCCTGACAGTGTCTGATGCTCTCCAGTCAGCTACAGCAGTCTTCCTGTCCTTGGTCCTCATCCTCCTTGACCTGTCTGCAGCATTCGATACTGTCAACCACCAGATTCTACTCTCCTCTCTTAGGTAGATTTGGATCAAAGGAATGGCACTAAGATGGCTTGAGTCCTACCTATCTGACAGATCCGGCAGGACTCCCACTGGTCTGGTAGGACTCCCATTCTTCTCCTCTGCCTCTTCCAACTGATGTCCCGCAGGGCTCAGTACTGGGTCCTTAGCTCTTCTCAATTTACACCCCCCACCATCTCGGCCTTCAAATACCACTGCTACGCTGATGATACCCAGCGCTTCCTCTCCTTTCCATCTGGACCATCAGACATTTCTGCGTGCATCGCTGCCTGCCTGTCGGACATTTCTGCATGGATGTCTGATCACCACCTACAACTCAGCCTCTCCAAAACAGATATCATATACCACTGGCCTGTCTTCCTGTCATGATCTCTTGATCAAACTGGACAACTCACTCATTTTGCCTACCTCCTCAGGTAAGAGTCTGGGAGTGATCGACTCAAGTCTGTCTTTCTCTCAGTACATTGAAGCCACAACCCGGACCTGCAGATACATCCGCGGGATCCATCCTTACGCCACAACAGACTCTGAGCAACTACTTGTCCAGGCCATAGTGACATCTCGTTTGGACTACTGCAACTCTCCCCTGTGTGGCCTTCCCACTACTGCCATCAAACCTCTACACCTGATACAAAATGCTGCTGCCCAAGTTGTGTTTGACTTGCTGAAGCATTTCCATGTATCTCCTCTACTAGTTTCTCTGCATTGGCTTTCTACAGCTGTCCAAATCAAAATTAAGACCCTGGTTATGGCCTACAAATGTATCAATAGAACTGCTCCTAGCTATCTACAAGACTTGATCATCCGCTACACCCCGACCAGATTGCTACACTCTTCCACATCCGCCCGCTTAGTGGACCCATACACAAAAGGTAAACCACAGAGGTTCTCGGTTCTGGCTCTATTGTGGTGGAATGACCTCCCCCTCTCACTCAAAACTGCTGAATCTTTGTCCAGATTTAAAAAGGGTTTTAAAACTCACCTCTTCCAGACTCACTTCACCTGTAATCTCCTAAGTTCATGTAAGGTGTAAATGTTCATGCACTAGAACTTTAAGATCATCCCCAGATACAGTAAACCTTTACACAGGTACTCCTGACATGTAACGTAAATGGTTATATGTAGCTTTAAAAAAATGACTAGGAAGGTGATCAGGAAGGTGATGAGGAATGGGGAGGATGTGGTAGTGCAGTGGGTTTGGCTGGGTACTGCTCTCTGGTGGGTCTGGGGTTCAAGTCCCCCTTGGGGTGTTTTGCAATGGACTGGCATCCTGTCCTGGGTGTGTCCCCTCCCACTCTAGCCTTACGCCCTATGTTGTTGGGTTAGGCTCTGGCTCCCTGCAACCCCAGAGGGGACAAGCAGTTTCAGATGATATGTGTGCGATCAGGAATCATCAATATTCTGATAAAGTTTTATGCAGTTACTCATGTGACAAACATTGGTGCATATGGTGGAAAGAAACAAACTGACTGTACTTAAGAATCGCATGTCTCCAACTATGTCTCTCTTTCTCCTAATGTAATGCACAAATTGTATTTTCTATGAGATGTACGTCACTGTGGAGAAAACCGTCTGCTAAATCAATAAATGTAATGAATGAATGTAAATGTAAATGTAAGTTTCTGTTATATTATCTTATGTGAACTGCTATTCTCTGGATATTTCATCCGCAGATTCTGATTGTAGTAATAGCAAAGGGAGGAGTACGGTTGACCTTAGAGGGATGCTCGGGGCAATTGTGAACTCTTCTGTGCGTGCATTTGATTGGATAGAAGCACAGACCTTGCTGGACCTTCCAGCACACATGTTATGTAAACAACCAACATTTTCTATATACTAATGAAAGAGGAGTCCAGCTTAGCATTTTCTAAGACTCAACAAAGAAGTTGTGGTAGGATCCCCCAGGCCCTAATTAAAGTGATATAAAATCCACTTTCCTGAACACATGATTAAAAGTGGTGGTATTCCACTCATACCATCTTCAGAAAGATCATGACTATGCTCAAGAGTCAAAATTTCCAATCATATTTTCCATCTCAAAAACAACTGGTTAAGCTCCAAGGAGTTGCATTGGTGCTCTGCTTGCAATGCCCTTGGCTCAGTTGTCCACTGCACATGAATCATATTTTTATTCACTTATAGAGTCCACATGACTCCTTCATCTGTACTGAGCTGTCCAAAGGTTTCCTGAAAGATAAGAACCAAAAATTTTCTCATGTTTGTTGCCAAAGACAAATAACAGGATGTACAGTTGTTTCATATACAGAACAATGACACTATTTGTATTTTTCACTGCAGGTACATTTTTGTTTGGTGTGAAGAAGACAGTGAATATTTACTTTCTTGTATCTTGATTATTAAAAATAATCATAAATACAAATCCAAGGTCAAAGTCTCCCAAATTATAGGGCTGAAGAGTGGCTTGGACCCAAGTAAAAATACTTCCCAAACCCACTGATTATGTGAGTCTGTTGGGTAAAATAACTAGACATATTCAAACACAGATCAGCTCAGAGCCACATGAAGTCCTCATCCTTTCACAAAACTGCAGTGTGACAACCTCTTTGGTTAAACTTCAGCTCTGTAGTAATACTGTTTCATCTGTAACAAGAGTTGATAAACATGTTGTAATCGAGGTTCAAGGCTATCAAAAAGATAATATCAGGTAGAAAGTGAATAATACCCCTTTCAGTATTATGTGTGTGGGGGTGATGGATGTTTGAGGCAACATGGACTGGAGTACCAGCGTAAAGTTTGAGTACATTTTCTGTAGTTTTAGTTTTCATGAGACTCTTGGTTAACAAGTTTCGGGAGAAAATTACCAAACATATCCTCACAGATCTTTTGCAGCAGTTCTCAGAGATTTAGGGCACCTAAGGGTTCCTTTGCATTGATGCTTCTAATTTTTCCCAGAAATCACAACCATGCCCACACCATAACCAGCAGTACCTGACTCCAATTAGGCACCTGCCTGCAATCAGAGCACTTGTCTACAAAAACCATCCCCAGCACCTCACCACTTGTGGAATCTCTGAGAGACAACTGTCTGTCTGGTCAGTGCTTTACCTGGCCTCCTCCAAGTTCCTTTCTACTTGGTCCTGTCTTCCATGGTATTGAACCTCGCTTTGCATTCTTGAGCATGCCTTTGGGTTCTCCTCTCAGGTGACACTTGCCCCTGACTGAGAGTATTGCCTAGCCCTAAGTATCTCTATAATAAATGACCCTGCAGTTGGGTCCACACCTGTCTCTCTAGTCTTATCTGTGAGACGCTGTACGAGTATTTCCAAGGTTGCCCATCAGTACTCTTTTTTTTTTTTTTTTTTTTTTTTTTTTTTTGATTGGTACTGTATGCCATTGTGGAATATTTGATTTACACTGTTACCCAAGAAAACAGGCAGTGAAATCATATTATCTTGACTGTAATAGAACAAATATTGCTGGTAGTGTGCTACTGCAGCTTTAAAAGTTCTACCTTTCAAGCAAAATCTTTCTCTCCTTCCCTAGGGCAAGATAACAAATGGGTTAATTTGCTCCAGAGAAGCACTTAATCACGTAAAGAGCTGAGCAGACTTTGTCAGGGAAAAGCTGCAGGGCTGGATGGATTTAGTCAAAGGGTGTTGACGGTGTGTACAGGACAGTTATTCAGAGCTTTCCAGTGCACTCTAGATTTTACAAAGATTACTCACAAAAAACTGTCAATTCATGTCAGAAGAAGCCCTGTCCATAAAACATTTAATCAATTCATCACACTTCAGCCTAAGCCTCAACTTTGAAAGGGTTCCAGTGACATGAAATGTTTTCTGTTCCATTCTCAAGTTTTTAAGAAAGGCTGGCAATCAACATTAAATGACCATTGTTTCTAACATCATGAATACCTAGAAAGGCAAGCCTTGGTACACCTCAAAACAAGAGTTAGGCAGGAATCTGGAAGAAGTAGCAGAGAAAAAAAGTGTATGCAAATGCCTCGCCCTCACAGAATAAGACTTCCACTGTTTGCAAATAGAGTTGCACCTCCAGCACTTGACTAGTCCAGTTTTTGTGTTCTAAGGAGGGCTACCTGAGATTGTTTCTGCAAATGGCTATTAGGCTTTGTAATGACACCTCTAGGTGCCGGGGTGGTACTGAGCAGTCAGAATGAATTTTATCTGCAAACTTTTCATTTGCACATTTTTTGACTTGTCTGTACTGTATATGTCATTGGGATATGTATGAGAGTGTGGTATTTATTTGTTTCAATGTCCTTTTTTATCACTACTTTGTTGTTTATTACCCCTTATTTTTCTATACTGTATGTATACTGCTATAGCAATATGCAGTTGCCTTTGGGGTCCAATAACTAATCTATCCATCCAAAAAGAGAAAGTTTCAGCACTAATCTGTAACTGATGCAGACCCAAAATATGATTTGTACTAGTTTTCCCCCCCTCTCTGCCTGCTTCAGCATGTTTCATGGCTGTTCTTTACATGGGTTTCCGGCACCTCCATATGCCTGCTAGATAGGTGGCACAGTGGCACAGCAAATAGCACTGCTGTCTCACAGCATTTGGGTGGTGTGAGAGGACATGGGTTTGATCCCTGCTCAGTCTGTGTGAAGTTTGCATGTTCTTCCTGTGTCTGTGTAGGTTTCCTCCCAGGGTCCAAAGACATGTTAGTCAGGTTCCCCCATAGTGTGTCAGTGACAGAGTGTGTCCCACTGATGTATGGATGAGTGACCAATTGTAAGTAGTGTATCTTGCAGTGTAAATCACCTTGGTAAATAAAGTGTGTGTGGGCTGATAACACTACATAGAGTTCAATGTAGACTACTGTATTCCCCAGTTTAGATGATATGATTAATTTTCTATGGACAAGGCTTCTTCTGACATGAATTGACAGTTATCTGTGAGTAGTCTTTGTAAACTCTAGAGTTTGCCTCCTACCATAATTCTGAGTGCCTACATCTATACTGTGTTACGCACAACTGGAATGAATTTCCTATTTATACAAGTAATTTTAAATGCAACTCGATTTAAACCAGGTAAATTAGTAGCAGGCAATAATTAAAGGCCAGATTTTTGTCACATTAAAAACAGGGAACTCTGGAAACAATTACAGCTGTGAGGCAATACAACAATAAACTCATTATAGGCAACACTTGAAACACAGCTTTAATGGTCCATTAAAATAAAGGGCAATTATCATTAAGGCTGTTTAGGTACTAGAATTTATACAGAAATTTACACTGTAAACCAGACTTCAAGGATTCATTGCAAATGTAAAAATTTATAGTTAACTGCTCAATTAATCTGTGTAAGTGATGTTTTAAATTAGAGGAATGCAGTCTTGTTGGCAGGAAGACCCTGGAATTTAGAGAACCAATTTGGTGACCAAAACTGAGCACAAAGTCTGTTGTCTAGTGTGGCATAAAAATGGGACTAAAACACTTGAATAAAGTCTGAGAAGCAATAATGTAGCAAAGTCTTTGGGTCTGTTAAAGCATTTCATGAAGCCCTTTTGTCAAGCATACTTGAATCAGTTATCACATCACACATCCTCTGAAACTGCTTGTCCCATGCAGAGTCACAGCAAACCGGAGCCTAATCCAGCAACACAAGGTGCAAGGCTGGAAGGGGAGGGGACACATCCAGGACAGGATGTAAGTCTGTCGTAAGGCACCCCAAGCAGGACTCGAACCCCAGACCCACCAGAGAGCAGGCACTGGCCAAACCCACCGTGCCCCCACACCCCCTACACCAAAATAATGTTTTTATTTTGTGATTAGGTGTGATGGAAATTGTTATACCTGTCAGCGAGGAAATGATCTTTTAGGGAAATGTGAAAAATTATTTTGATTTTCTTTTAGTACCAATTGAGAAAATCAAACAAATCAGAAAAACAGATGCTTCGAGAACTTCAGTAAATCTCTTTTGAACAAGTAGCCTTTGTCACGCGGAACACAGGGATCCAGGACGGCTGAACCCAAGAGCAGCGTTGTTCGTCAGAAGTTGAGGGAAGAGGCAAGTTCTCAAAACCAGAGACAGGCGAAGGGTCGGTCGATCGGTGAACAGGACAGGAACGAGGATCCATGGACGTGGTCGGAGAACGAAGCAAGGAGTCAAAAAACCGGAGATCATGAAGTGTGTGTGTGGGTGTGGGTGTGGGTGTGGGTGTGGGTGTGGTAATGCGAGGAAGGGCGGTTGTCCCAAACAAGATTCCGCAACGGTACGGGAGCTGAAGAGGGTCTTTATAGGGTGAGCGATTACTCAGGAGCGAGTGCAGAGTCAGGTGTTGTCGCTTGTGTTGTGGGCCTGGACGTGACAGCCTTACACTAAGTCATGTGATCAACTAACAGGGGATTAGAGTCCTTAAGATATTGTCTGTTTTATTTCCTGCAGTGATTGTGGGAGTTTTTCATCCTGAACTGCAACTTTCAATTCTTCACTGAGACTGACTGTAAAAAAAAATTAGCGGAGTCTGCTAGTGTCACCCTACTCTTTCCAAACTCTTTGTATTTATGTATACTGAGTTAATGTCATTTCGCTCAACAAATGTATGCTTTGGCCTGATAATGTCCCATACCTCTGAAGAAAAGGAGATTTGGACCAGAATATGTACCTTTGGAGATGCTGGATGAAAAGTCGCGTAATATTATCATATAGTTCTGGTAAAAAGAGAAATTTAAAGCCATTATTAATTAACATTATTAATGAACAGAACTGCTGAAACTCTGTCCACATTTCAGAAGGGACTGAAAACTCACCTTTTCCAGATTTGCTTCGCTCATGATCTCTCAAGCTCATGTAAGGTGTAAATGATCATGCCCCATAACTTTATGATCATGCCCAGTAAGCCTTTACGCAGACACTACTCCTGTATTGTACGTAAATGTCCGTGTACCTTTAATTTAAAAAAAATTGTAGGAAGGTGATAAGGAATCATCTATTTCTGAGTTTTGTGCACCTACTCGTGCGATGAACATCGATGTATAAAGTGCAAAGAAACAAACTAAGTTTACTTAAGAATCGCATGTCTGCAACTACAGTATGTCACTCTTTCTCCTAATGTAATGCACAAATTGTACTTCTCTGAGATGTACGTCAATTTAGAGAAAAGCCTCTGCTAGATGAATAAATGTAAATGAATTTTCATCAGTGAGAGTCTACTCGGCGTGGGCGTTGTTAAACCAAGGCTGTGTGCATTGCCTCGTGATTTGGTCAAAGTGTTGCCTTCAGTCAAGTCATGTAACACCTTATCATTGCATTTTCAGTACATTTTATTTCCCACAAACATTAACTCACATGTCTGATGCCCAGTGTTGCCTGTTTCTTTCTCGAAGCTAACTACTGGAGTTTTTTACTGGAAAAAATCAAAATTCTCATTTATTATCTGGAAGAAGTGTAACCTCATAAAAGGTATGGCTGGAGCTGATTTTGACCAGATGTTGGAAGTGTTGAAAAGATTAGTTAACTTTGTGCATCTTGGAGAGAGTGATCTCATCTTCATGGTGGTTGAAGGGGGATACCCTTCATTATCCCCGACCCTCTATTCACCACAGCTGAACACCCAGGCTGACAGAAACTGTAAGTTATTTAATTCCTGACCAGAAATGACATCAATGATAGCAGACTTGAAGTGCACCATATGGAAAAGGATGGTATTAGAAGGTAGCAGGGACAGAGGTCTCAGAGTTAATGAAAACCTGTAAAACCTAGCAAATTAATCACAGTATTCTGAGGAAGCTAAAAACAAAAATTTGCTTCTGCAGTTAGTCAATACTATTGTGCGAACAAAGCGAATGAAAAAATGTGACCACATGTGTCAGTACTAACTTGAAAAATACACGTATGAGAATTTTTCTTCATTACCTTAAGACAGCAATTTTTTTTTTTATTAAATCTTAGCAGAAGGGGGTGTGGTGGAGCAGCGGGTTGGACCGGGTCCTGCTCTCTGGTGGGTCTGGGGTTCAAGTCCCGCTTGGGGTGCCTTACGACAGACTGGCGTCCCGTCCTGGGTGTGCACCCTCCCCCTCCGGCCTTGCACCCTGTGTTGCCGAGTTAGGCTCCAGCTCTCCGCGACCCTGTATGGGACAAGAGGTTTTGGGTGATGTGTAATCTTAACATTTTTTTGAAAAGATACTGAACATTTATATACCAGGGTAACACTGGACAATACAGAAAGATTCACATGTAACCAATCCCTATATGGTTTCACATCATCATCAGTGTCAACATGATTTTACCCGCAGAACCACATTTATCACTAGTCCATGATCTCTCAACCCAGTAGTCAAAATAACTCATTGTCTTTCGTTTTGTCTTGTAATCACAAAAAAAAATCTTGCCTGCACTACATCAGAAAATGCATGAAGCCAAAAGATTTCTTTTAACAAACACAGAGCTCTCCAGGGTTGCTCTTTCCTGTCTGTATCAGTCTCTGCACTTTTTCTGGTGGCCACTATCGCACCCTCTGACTCGTCCTCTTACAGCCTCTGCTTTCCGTCATTCCCAGGGATATGACCTCATGTGATTCCAACAGTGTGAGGACAGCAGCAAAAACATAGGGTGAAGAGGACAGCAGAAGAGGACATAAAACACAAATGGGACTGTGGTGAGCAATAGATGTGACCATCTGGATGAGACCATAATCTTATTGTAAATGCTCGTAAACTGCAGCATGTAAACCATTCCTGTTTAATTATGCATTCACTCCACAAAGCTTAGAAAACTGTCCCCAATTCAAATATTCTCTCTTCAGTGGCTCAGGGTGACGAAGATTAACACCCAAGGAGCAAAGATGCTTTTAAAGACCAGTTTTATTTCTATAGCTTTCTCACAGATTTCGTGAGCAACTAAGCTTTCTAAATGGCCATTCTGTAAAAAGTTTGGGTGTTGTTCTCTGAAATGTTCATTTTTCTTCTTGCTCGGATGTCTGTTAGAGTTTCTGCAGGCAGATTAGTTTACTTTGCAATGAAAGATGTAATAACATTTACCTAATGAGCAGTCTTTTCGTTTCCATGCTGATACCAGTTCTCCGTTTAACAAATAAACATTCATCCTGACATTGAGTCATCATCAAATTGGGTAATTATGGACGGGGCACAAGGCATTTTCATTTATAGATTATATTTCAAATGGTCATCTGCAATTTATCAGACAGAGAAAGGTCCATTCTTCAAGGTATGGTTTGTTTTTCTGAAATTCCTTTTGCTATGTGAAAAAGTGAATCGTGTGGCATTTGCAGTCCAAGAATTGCTCTTCCACTGCCCTTGTAAAAAAAGGCTTTCCAGTGTCCATTTTCCATGGATTTATATGCCTTGGGTGATGCAGCCCATTCCACCTAGAATTCCATATGGCATTTTCCCCACATGTTTAGCCAGAGTGAAGAACTCAGAAAAAACAAGTCTCTAAACTGAAGAACCCTGGCCCGTTTAGAAACACAAAACACTGAATCTAATGACATGTGAGTCATGATCAAAGGCTACAGATAAATTACATTGAATGGACTAATAGAAGAAATCTGGCAGGTGGAAAAAAGAACCAGTTTCTTCTCTCTCAAAGTCCGTTTCCAATTACTAATCCCACAATTCTTTCCACTTTGAAATGGTGAAAATGCATCACAAACATTGTGTTCAGGTAGCCTGAGGTGTTTGTTTTGAGCTTGGGCACACTGCTTTTGAATGTTTGCAAAATTGTTGTCATATTTTATGTTGAGTATTAAATCCACCATGATCTTTAGTTTTTTGTTATAAAAGAAAATGATTACAAATCTTCGTTAGAACCTTGTAACCAGGAGCTCTTTAGTTTATTATCATCAATGTTCTTTCAAAAACAAACATGAAATTGCAAAATTTGAAATGGGAATGAAAAAGTGAAAAAAGTGAAAGCGGAATTAAAAAAACCCATGTACTCTCTTCATTAACCTCTGAGAGCAGAACACATGAACTTTTCTTAGTGGTATATGATTTTTTTCAGCAAATCCTCTGCAGGAGTTATACCATTTTCTGCCCCAAGGGCTTAATCAAAGGCATAACTCAACAATGTGACAGCATTCTTGTGTTCCTTATTTTACATGTTTGATGGTACTTCAACAATGGTCATGGACTCCATTTTTCACAAGATCTTAAGCTGTGACTAGTGGCCTGGAGACCTGGAACTCCAGGAATAATACCTGTTTCACCTGCTGATGATGTTTTGGGCTGCAGTATGTACAGTTTGTCTTAAAAAGACGATTGTCACATAGCAGCAGACTATGAACTGGAGAACAGTGTATTGCTATTTATTTAGCTGTTACGTGGATTCAAAAGTGTCAGCAGGACTTAAGAGAATTAACTTCTTGTATCAATGTACACAAATGTTTTGCTGAAACAAATAACATCAATTGTCTTACTAAAAGGTACAACCAGACGGTGTCTCCGGGGGCATAGTAGCCCCAGTCTTTTGGTAACAAATGTGGATTTTTTGTCCTTGAATGAAAACTTCTGCTCTTGTTTCTCCCCCTATGCCTTTTATGCCTTACCTAAATAGAGAACCATACCTGTCTGATGCAGAGATGTACAGTAAATGGTTCAATTGCTATCCAGTGGCTTTAACACTGCATCATAGACAATAGCCCTTCAGTTCCTTTCAGTCTCTGCATTGCTGAAGGTAAAGCAAATGGAAAGTGTAGAAGACTGGCAGAGCGCCGGAACCATCTGCCTCTTGGGAGCATTCCCTGGGGGTTATTGGGGCTGTTCTGGCAGATGGGTGACGGGTGGGCAGATCTGCACATGTCCAAGGTTTAAACAGATGGGAGACAATAGGCCACCTTGAGCATACCCCCTTCACCTGGGGTGGGAACCACCTACAGTACACCTGGAAGCTTGACAGACATAAAGAAAGAAAGTAGGAAAGGTGGAAGATGATATGAAATCTGTGGACTATAACATGTCACTCATGGAGCAACAGGTAGTATAGTGGCTGAAGACATCAGCTTGAAGTGTCAGTACTACCAGTTCAAGCACTTTTCCACACTCCCATTTTCCACTTTAGCACTTAACCTGAAATAAAGTACTGTATAGTGTATAAATAGTAATAACAATTAGATTATTTTATTTACTAGATGCTTTTCTCCAAAGCGACTTACAAAATTAAGGTTATAATTATTTACACACATGGGTATTTGTACTGGTGCGATATAGGGTAAGTAAACTGCTCAAGAGTACTACAGCTGGAGAAGAGGATCAAACCTGCAACCTTTGGATCCAAAGACAGTAACGCTAACTACTATGCTACTAGCTGTCCCCTAGAAATACAAGTATTTTGTACTTGCCTTTTTAGCTTCTACTCAGTCTAGGTAATTGAGCCATTCATTGATTTTAATGATGAGCCATGTCTATTAAAAAAAAATCATATAATTCATCATAAGTTATAAATGATCAGAAATACACACACTTTCAGAACCGCTTGTCCCATATGGGGTCACAGGGAACCAGAGCCTACCCGGTAACACAGGGCATAAGGCCGGAAGGGGAGGGGACACACCCAGGACGGGACGCCAGTCTGTCGCAAGGCACCCCAACCGGGACTCAAACCCCAGACCCACCGGAGAGTAGGACTGGGGTCTAACCCACTGCGCCACTGCGCCACCGCACCCCCTTGATCAGAAATATTTTAATGTAATTAATGTTCATGGCTATTTCCATTTTTCCCATTCCTGGTATATTACTCTACAGTTTTCTTTGTCCTTAGGGGTCTGTAAAATCAAAAAAGTGAGAGCACACAACTGTCCTGGGGTATTGCTTTGCATTCTCTCATCTGTTCCTCTCCTAAGTGCAGTTTAGAGATCTAAGGCAGATTGTCAGTAAAGGACATGAAAGAGTTTATTCGTTTTAGAAAGTGCTAAAAACAGAAAAAATAATAATCCCTCCTAAATAAGGTTTAGGATCCTATAAAATGCATTTCTGTCTGTTTCAAATCCTTTATCTGGCTTTGTGCTGTGCCAGAATTCTCAGCATTTACTGAAAACCATCCTCTATGCGGAGTAGATTAAACAAGATGTCATAAATGTGCCTGTCTCTGAGCCAAACGAGCTCACACAGAATCTGATCCACTGGGAGACATGTTTGGGGGGTTAATATGTTTTACAGGATGAAATGCATTAAAACTAAGCTTTCCATTTGATAGCAGGACACAGGGCTTTGCAGTTTTATACCAGTGCCTACCTCTACAGTTCAGAGCTGGGATCAAGATATTTCAAACAAACATGAAGGCAATGGATGAATTGAATAACAATTTTACCATAAGTCAAGGGCAACATCTATATAGGCAGTAGTTGCTCATCTTGTTTTTGGCTACGTTTATGAATTTTAAATATTGCATTAACACATTTAAGCAAGCCTCATGTTCCTTGAGAAAATTGATGACAATTGAAATACATGTCCATCTTCAGAATTAATCAGCTCATCATTCCTCATTAATTGTTGGAGCAGAAGAGAAGGATATTATCCATTCTAAACTTTTATTGAAAAGATGTTGTATAATGACTTCTCTCTACAGAAAAATCACAAAACCCAAGGAGTTTAATTGTATTTCACTGTTTTATTACTAGGGGTGCGGTGGTGCAGTGGGTTGGACTGCAGTCCTGCTCTTCGGTGGGTCTGGGGTTCGAGTCCCGCTTGGGGTGCCTTGCGACAGACTGACGTCCCGTCCTGGGTGTGTCCCCTCCCCCTCCGGCCTTATGCCCTGTGTTACCCGGTAGGCTCCGCGCCCCTGTATGGGACAAGCAGTTCAGAGTGTGTGTGTTTTATTACTAGTGATTTTGTATTTTTCTTTGGACTGTATTTAAAGTAATTTATTTGTTTACACTGCTACAGTAAAAGAGTGCCATAGATGTCCAAATAAAACTATTCAATTGAATGTTGGTGGGGGGTGCAGTGACGTGGTGGAATTGGCCTGTGCCTGTTCTGTAGGAGGTCTGGGGCTCAAGCTCTGCTTAGGGTGCCCTGCGGCAAACTGGCGTCTCGTGCAGGGCGTGTGTCCCCTCCCCTCGGCCCTCTGCCCTGCATTGCTGGGTAGGCTGCAGCCAGCCACAGCCCCGCTTGGCTATAGACATTGCGCAAAAAAAAAAAAAGAAGGTTTACTGAGATTGGAAAAGAAACAAACAAAATAAAAGAGAGATTTTTATATCACAGAAAAGCAGAAGGTGTGGTGCTTACCCATAGTGCCACACCCTGGAGAAAGTTCAGACACTATTCAGGTCATGCACATCATTCACTGCAAAACCATGGACTGTGACTAGCTAAAATGGGATGTTTTGATTATGCTTGGACTCTTGTCCAAAGTGAAGTCTGCAACAAATGCTGACAGCATTTGAGTTATGCTTTGACTCTGATAAATTTGTAGGGAGCATTTCAAACAAACGATCCTGCGCTGTGTATCATACAAACCCCCCATTGGGTGCTACAAACAAGTACAATCCTGAATCCTACACTCAATAGAAGCATATCTCCAAAGGGGATCTGGGAAGGAGCTCTGGTTGAATTGCATTCTTTTATTCATGACAGACATGACATTGCTGGGTCCCCTTAGATCATACTTTACTTTTGAGAGATCAGGTACAAAGACAACAAATCCCATCTCTGCCATTAGAGCCATGTGGTAATGTTACTACAACTTAACTGGAGTCCTGTAGGAATGTTTTAGATTAAACAATGATAAATGACTGTAGAAAGATGCACCAACCCAAAACTATTTGTTTATGAAACATCTTTGACTGTAGGAATTCTCTGAAAGCCTTTTAATGAATTGGTATACATTCAAAACAAGTGAAAAATATGGGATTACTGCACCTACTGAAAAACTATTACTATAGTAAGTGCTGGAACCTATGTATACATTATTACTTTAGTCTTTCAAAAAACAACAATACTAATAATAATAATAATAACAATAACATACATTACATGCAAATACATTACAGCTCAATCACTCACAGTCTATAATCAAACTTGTATTTACACAGTCTCTCAAGATGTCATTGTTGATCTTTTGCCATAATTTGAGAGAAGAAAAAATGTGGATCGGAAGCAAAAAAATCCATCATGTTCAAAAAAAGAACTGTAAATCAAGCAGACCTGCTGTTGGGGTGTGAAAAGGTACGTTTACTGACACTCTGCCCAAACATGAAGCTCCATGCACAAAAATAAGAGTGTAACCTAAGACTTCATGAAGAATTTAAAGTATTTTTCTGATTTCAACTTCAATGGAAAATTTCAAATATTCCATAACATTGCAAAAACATTATGAAATAATACACACAGACTGTGTGACACTAGAGCTGTGTTTTAGGTGTATCAGTTTGTTTGAGAAAAACACTAGAACTTGTCACAATAAACAGTGGAAGAATAGTGATGCTACAGTATTTATATGATAACTACTAATTAACAGCTGTGTTCATAATACTCTCTAACTATGATGACAAATGATAACCTATAAGTATATACCATTAAGTACTTCAAAGAACCCTTGAAGCATCCAGAATCTGATAATATCTGATTCTGCCACTATCCAAAAGTTTTCATACATTCCCAATCCATATTGAAAACTGAAAGTTCACTCAGAAAAGTCAGCTAGGGTATTATATGGATATTATTAGGATATTACATATTACATCAAACCCATAACCCTCTAGTGTTAATTCTCAGTCCTAACTACTACCCTCTCAAAAGATGAATGGCATGTATGGAGATCTGGGTGATTTGGCTCTGATAACAGTTGTAAAGTGCTGCACTAATGTACAACCGCCAGTCTGAAACACATAAATCTCAGACATTTTTGTTTTAGTGACTTTTAGAAGTTATGAAATGCTTAATTTATGGAGAAGAATTATTCAATAATAATAATAATAATAGGTGTTAAACATGAATGGTGTTTGTAAATGTTTAAAATTATTCAGGCATATGAAGGAAGCAATTACCATCTGAAATGAACATTTTAATACTGATGGTAAACATGTCTCAAAAATGTTCTTTGTGCACAACGTCTACAGAAAACACATAAGAGTTACAGACTTGTCTTTAACAGCAGCTTTCAGTAACATTTCCCGTTCATTATCCTGTGACCTCAGTCCTACAATTTAAAACTGTCATCTTGCCCTGCTTGCCAGAAGCATAGCTAGGAATTCTGGGCTGCCTGAGAAAATATTGGTCTGTACTCCCTTTAAAAAAAATTAATTAATTACTCCTGGCATTTTTGAGGACTTTGTCCAGGTGTGGGCCTATGGAATTGTCGACACCCTTCACCCCACAAGCGACGGCCCTGCCACTTCCCCATTTTGATGTCCATGTGTGATCAAGGAGCTCTCATCCAATTGTATTCACTCTGTCTACAAAGAGCCGGCTGGACCTTGCAATTGGTCCAAGCCAGCCGACAACTGAACAGTATACAGGCACCGAAATAGTACACCTTTTCAAGTGTAAATGTCACCTGTTTCTTTTTTTTTGAAGCTAGCAACTGGCAGTTCAGGGTTTTTCTCTAGATGGTTTCATATAGCATCACCTTTTCACACTGCAGAAATGTGTTCTGTGTTATTATCAGGTTACTTTCCAAATCACTCTCAGTTTAAATATTTACTCCTCTCAGAACTCATCGCAATAAATCAGAGCCAGAACAGGGTTATCTCTGCTGAACTACTTGTTGTACAAAGTTTAGGGTAAATTTTTCATTATTTGTAAATACCTGAAACTGAGTGCAATAAACACACACACACACACACATTGTCTGATCCGCTTGCCCCATACAGGGTCGCGGGGAGCCAGAGCCTAACCCGGCAACACAGGGCGTAAGGTCGGAGGGGGAGGGGACACACCCAGGGCAGGACACCAGTCCGTCACAAGGAACCCCAAGCGGGACTTGAACCCCAGACCCGCTGGAGAGCAGGACCCGGTCCAACCCACTGCACCCCCCCATGCAATAAACAATAACTTAATAATCATTTGCAGAAGTTTATGAAATAGAAACATCTCATTTGGCTGTTTGTGAATAACTCAGGTCTTAAGCAAAGTAAACAATTACATGCAATTTCATCAAACTAGTGTATGGCAGTGATTTAACATTTGATTAACTGCAGTGGCCATTATGATAAAGAATACATGAAAGAATGCGTAAATGTTAAACATGTTTTCAGAGGGACTGTGACATTCATAGTCCATGAAACCAGCAAGTTAGATAACGGGCCGCAGCCTTCAAGTAGATGGAAAGTAATTAGACTATAAGAAGAACTAAGAGGATTCAAAAAGCTGGTCATGTCACATTTTGACTTTCTTATTGCCTGCTGTTGCATCCACTAGAATTCTCTCTATCAATATTTTCACTGAAGCCTGCACCACTCAGACAGAACTAAAGCCACATGCAGAGTTCCAGGGACCAGTGTAATTCCATCCTGTTGTGCCACCTTTTAAATCACTACGACCCTGTTCTCCAAAATCTGCACAAAGAACAGTGACTGATGGCTACCCTTCCCTGTGAATGAGTCATAAACTGTGTCCCGGCCAAGCCCCCGCAGAGTCATGCTGTTTAAATGTTTACCTTGCCTATGTATTGTCGCAACTGCCAAAGGCTTGAATGAGTTGGCTGTGTCAATACCACTGTACAATGGAGAAAACAGGCAATCCATATTCAAACAACAGCAAAAGAAACATATGGACTGAATTAACATCTTCTCAAAACATTCCCAGATGGTGACAGAGAAAAAAGTTATTAGAATCCATCCCTGTTTAAGAAGTATGAATCTGGCAAATTCACAAAATAAAAAATCAAATAAACAAAATGTGTAATGTTTATGCCAACAACATAAGTATTTCAGAGTGACTATTTTTCCAAGTAGGAAGGCATATGAACAAAGAAAAATAAATGAGGATCAAAGCATCTTACAGTTAGTCTCGCAAGAACACCAAATCATATGTACATCAGTGGCCACTGTCCCAGGAACAGTCTTGACACCTTTCTTACTCTTTCTGGAAGAGATGGATTGTCACTGAATTCAGACTTTAATTAAGCAGCATTTCCCCCAAAACCTTTAATTTTATTGTCATCTCACTTCAGTAAATCTTCAGTGATACGATCAGAGCAGTGACAGGTTTTGGACGGCACAAGGATAAGGAGCTCATAATTGTATCCTAGGGCAAACACAACAGTAACAGCTTCTTGGCTAGCGATGCTCCCCAGGCAGCCACCGGCAACCCATGGAAAACAACAGCCACAGAACAAGCTAAAAGGCAAGCCCTTTTGATGCTTTCATCAGGAGCCTTGTTCTCCTCGCCAGCACAGAAAAACAGAACACGATCGTTTTTTCTCACTGCATATTTTAGTGCCAGTGGTGACCAGTTGCATAATTTTTATCTGGCAGACCATACCTGTTGCCTCATCTGTGAGACTGCAGAAGGAAATCAGTCAAGGTGATAAAACAGGTCCAAGCTTTTTCCTACATTTCTTCTAAAATTTCAAATAATTTTTTTCAGTTACCAAAGAGACCCAGAATTTCCTTACCTTTCACTTGGCAGTCTGGAGATGCCTTAATTAAAAAACACTCAGGCTTACAGTAGACCCCCAAAGAGGATGAGACATTCTGATGTCTATTTCTAAAACAACATACTGCTTATAAGTGCATGCTTTTATGGCTTATTGGTTTTGAATGATAGTAAATGAAGACATGCAGTTGATACAAACATTAGAAGCAACAATACAGTCAACCTGTTTTAGAACTGTATGCAAAGTCTTCTCGTCCACCAAAAGAGCATCAAGTCAATGTGGTGTGTACTCTGTCCAAGCAAACATAACTTTGAAAACACTAATCCAAAGATGTCAGTCAGGAATCAGGAGTCACGTCTTATAGCCCAGTGCTGCAAAGCCAAAGAGCACTAACAGGAAGAGAGTATTTCTCACAGTTTGTGTCACACTGTGGTCCTGTGGGCCCCAACTTCTATATGGAGCAGACAGCTGTAGGCTGAAATAGAGTTCCAGCATTCTCTTAAGACCTGTGGTTATTCCCCCCTCTTTTTAAAAATGTGATCAGTATAATTGGAAAATATGATCAACTGATGGCTTTTGTATAGAGTCTCTCTGAATCTTTGTCTTTTCTATGTTTTTTATCTCATTTTCTTGCAAATAGAAATGCTAATCAAAGCCAAAAAAGATGTAGACATGTGAAAAGGGTGCTTTGAGAACGCTGCATGTATTCTGCTCGTGACTAGTTCATGGCTTCACTGCTCAGCTACAGGAAAACCATGGTGTCCTGAGAACTTAGACTATAAATTTCTCCTTCTGAAAGAAAAACGTTGAAGAGCCGACAAGGAATAAGTGTTTCTTTCTTATTATGCCGTTTCATGTTAAACAAAACCGTGCTTCTTTAATACATTTTCAGAAAATCGTGTTTTAGTGCCTTATGCTAAAGGGGTTTAATAAGGTTTTCTCCTCCGCATGGTTAAATTACGGTACTGTTATGTGTTAACTTGCAGGTTTTTCTTGAATATTCCAGGAAGTTTTCTCATTGTGATGACAATTTCAGCACACGTCTATTTTAAAAGTCTTAAGGCCTGCGAAGTGCTGCAGAAGATTATGAGGCAGAGGAGACCATGACTTTGCAGATTTATGTTGAAAAGGCAAGGCCATTTCACAACATTAAGCATGGACAAAGCTGGGGATTTACACTAGCAATACCACACTTAATGGTCTACTGCCACGTTAGAAAATCGACCTGAAATACAAAACTGTCCAGCCCCTCACTTGGCCATTGGTGATTTTGACATTTGTGATTAAATTTGTATGTGGGTGAAAAAAAATGGCCATTTAAGTGTCTGTCAGTTGATCCATATTTGATTGGCTTTTCTTTTTTCAAAATCATGTATTCTTCCAAACTACTTCACAGATGTCTGCTGACTGTTAATACTTGTTGCCAGAAAATATTGTCACAGCCTTTTCGTTTAGCTCGGCATATTGTTTTTATTTAGCCTTGCATTCAGTGCTTCAGTTGTTTCCCATGCTGAAGGTAAAATGAAAAAATGACAGTGTTGATTAACAATTATTTGTTACACATTTTGTTACTATTAATTTATTGCGTAGCTAATATATGCATCCAAATGAACTTACATGGTACAGCTGTTTTTTTACTGATGTAACAGCAGACTCACTTCTTGAGGCTAAACCCACTATAACCTTTGATCACAAGACCGGGTTCGACTAGTCTGACATATGTTTCTGATGGGGAAAAGATACTTTTGCATAGAAATTGTGGATAGCAAGAAGCAAAATCATAACGACACATCCAAAGCAGCATTTAAGCTCAGCTCCAATTGGCATAAAAAATAGAGAGAAAGTAGCATGAAGTCATTTCATCCTATTCAACAATGACGAAGCTGCCTGGCTTCACGGGGTAGTTTGTTGCCCCACTGTTCCAGCTCCATCAAGTCTCAAGGGGCCGGGTGACACATCGAAGTATGCAGGTGGTGGGTGTCATATGCCAATGGTGCCCTAGTGTCCCAGATATTACTGTGTCTTGTTCACTCACTTCCAGAGGAAATTTCTTCTGCAAAAAAAGACATTCAACAGTTTGCTCTGGAAAACACAAGGATGCATGTATTCAACTTGTCCAATGCAGTGTCACAGAGATTATTTAGGAAGCATCAGGACACCCTAGATGAGACACTAAAGCACTGCAGAGAAAAATCAGATACACACAAAGTGCAATTTCAGGCAAATTTCACAAATTCACCTGAATCCTACGTCTTTGACCTGGTTAAAAGGAAACCAGATCATTTAGGGGAGCTCATCCAAACACAGGGAGAACATGCAAACTCTGTCTAGACTGAGCCCGACTCCAACTCATGTAGAAACCAAAGGATCAGAAGCTGTGATAGACCACTCTGCCACTGCACTATTATGTCACCATGGTGTTGTAAGTCAGCTATCTATTTTAAAATGGAGAGAAACAAAATCCAAAACCTAGAGACATTACTTAGCAGAGTAGGAAAGTTAATTTTAAAACCAATTATGTTGCTGTGGTCTGAAGTGATGGATTCTTTGAGCTAAGTAAAAATTTGTCCAAAATTTCCTGCTGAATTAGTAAAATTCTTAGTAAAATTTTAGCTGTGGACATTCTTCTCAGAGTGAACACATGCTACAGCATACTTTGAGCTTGGTTTGGGCAAAAAATGCTATAGTCCAAGAGCTATTGGTTTTATAGCAATATTCCTCACTTCCTTAACGACTTTACATAAAATCAGCAAAATGATTGCATTTTTCCAGTGTTCTCCATGCCGTTTTTCATTGGAAAGATCAAGAAAACTAAGAGAATTTTGGAAGAACTCTAGGAAAGAATTGAACTTATATGTTCTGGCAGGAGACACAGGAAGTCTAGCAGTTAAAAAATACTGGTCAGCTCAGAGCTGTGAAATCACTGGAAAGGTCTGTGCAAATTCTTGCTGGAAATTAGTGACTCAGAGGACTTTATGAAGCTCAGAATCCCAGGTGCGGGGATCATCATTACCTCTCAGTGGGACTCTTCAACCACTGCTGAAGACTTTCATTCCACTTTGTGGACAAAGAAGATCATGCAATACAAAGCAGTAAAAAAGAAGGGGCCATTTCTAAAAAAAGAAAGGAAACTTTAGAAAAGAGTTACCCCATCCTCTGCCTCATGTACTAATAACGTAATAACAGTAGCAGGTTGTAACACTGCAGTTTCTCCCTTTGATCTACAAATGGGAAATATGTGAAAAATGAACATTATTACGCACAGCATGTCATCTCACTTGCTTTTCATTTGAAAACATTTTGTCTATCTTATGGAATCAAATGAGTACTCAGAAATCAAACCCTGGAGGCTAGATAATCATATTTGGACTTGCAGACTATACCCAAGAATTTTCTTTTGTTCTATAAAATTCATAGCTATATATAGCAATAGATGCCACTGAAGGCAATCCAGTAAAAGACAGAATTGTAGTTTGAAGCTGAAAAAACCTGTCTGTTTTCTACATGTCAGGATATCTCTAAGATTCCTCCCTGCTGCCTTTGTTTTTGTTAGGGAACTGAGAGATTATCTTGTCATGGATTTTATCAGTTTGGCCTTAAGGAGTGAAAAAACTCATAACATGATAAAATCAGTTTAAAGAATCTCTAAGTGACCTAAAAACACAAACAAACGGTAAGCAAGAAATACATAATCCAAAAAATAATTCAAATGAAATTAGATTACAGAATTCATATTACAGATGCTCCTCGACTAACGATCGTTCAAAACCCATCGTAAGTGTAAAAATTGTAAGTAAAAAAAGAATACAGTTCCCCACCTACCGAAAATCATAGTCTAACCTAGCCTACCTTCAACATGCTCAGAACACTTACCATACCTACAGTTGGAAAATTTAAGGAGGAAACGCACATGGGCATTTAGTAGACATGATGGGATGCGAAAGCACAAAAGAAAATAATGCTTTCAACACAGTATCGGTTGTTCACACTTGCAATTGTTTACACTCATTCACCTGATCGCTGCAGAGACTCTGAGCATGGTTGAGTGGATGCTGTGGTTCACTGCCATCGGCCAGCATCAGGAGAGAGTATCATACTGCATATATCAAGCACAGGGACAGACTGAAATTCAAAATTCAAAGTACGAATCCAACCGAATGCATATCGCTATCATACCATCGTAACTTTGAAAAATTGGGAGTTGAACCATCGTAAGTAGAGGAGCATCTGTACTAATTTTAAATATAGTTTTTTTCTACGCTGAGTGAGAGTGATATGTCATACATAGCCAAGTATTGATCAGGTCACTTTTTCACTTACTTTTTGGCCTGTATTCAAGTTGAATACTACCTTGTCGGCAAGTTCCTCCACTCAGGATACGCCCTTTGGCTTCAAAAACATCATTGTTTTGCAACCAATGTATTCATCTGGAAATGACCACTGGAGGCTGAAGCGTTTTGAGGGGCGAGTAGTAGGGGGCTGCAGGAAACATGAGTATTTTAATATGGAGCCATTTCTTCCTATGACAGGGTTTTCAGGGACTGTAACTGAATCTGTCACTGCTTAACTCAACCTCAGCATGTTGAGGTCACTGCACTGGAACAAATTTGAAGAGTTAGAAAGAAGAACTGCTTAATCACTGTACCAGACACAAAGTAAAAGACCAAAAGTATTAACAATATACATTAAACAGGGTACAAATTATAAATTGCATGACCTGTCCATTGTACTTTACAAAGAAAATACAGACTTGTCTGCACACTACAGTTTCAAATTAAATTCATATTTATTCTTTCACATTAAACAACAGTAAAATACCCAAGAACCGATTGTCAAATCCAGTCAGTGGTTCTCAGAATTTGCCGGCAGTTTTTGTTGCACATGCAGCTCCTCAGTCTTACCTCTTTTTCCTTACCACAGCATGGGCAGACATTGAAATAGGAGGCAGAGACCGCATCACATGTGCCAACATTTGTCCTGCCAGCAGGGAAAAGCCAGCACGTCCCCCAGGGAGATGGTTAGGCAAACTGCATCCAGCTTCCATACCATGATCCAGTGACATGTGTCTGGCCAAGTGTAGGGGAGTGGAGGTGGTGCTGGAGAGGGGCTTCAGTTTATAATGAAGCTGTGACTCCTTCCTTAGTGCACTCCTTTGTTGAGCTTGTGTTAAAGCAAAGCAACCATGAAACACAACCATTTACCTGAGTATGCCACAGTAGCTTTCAGGGATTGTCACCCATGACTGAGCGTAGATCAGGCCCTGAACCATTGTCCAAGATAGAGGGATTCATTCTTTATTACCCCCTTGTTACTTTGTAACAGGTATTTGGTTTCTCTTTGTCCTCTGTGAACTACTGCACAGTTGCTTTTACATGATGTGCAGGGGAAAATTTTACAAAACACATCGGGAATTGACTATTAAATTTTCATTCCTTTCTGCCAACAGTGATCTAATGCTTGGAGAAAAGAAAGCTATTGTGTTGATTCACTTTAACAGTCTCAAGTGAGCGTCTGGTAAAAGCATTTTGAGATACAAAGGTCTTCAGAGGGATGTGTTTAATATCTCACAGTTAGAAATCATGATAATGCCACACCATCCCGATGCATGTTAATCCATTGATACTGGCCTTATAAAAACGTAGCAAGAAATGTTCAAAGCTGTCCAACATTTCAGAATTGTTCACCATGCAATGCAGCCAGGTGTTTATAGCTTGCAAATTGGGGCAGCTGTAGGTCAGGGCCCTGAGATGACACAAAGAACTGAAGATGTCTGTTATAGGGTGTGCAGGGCATAATAGAGAGCTCTTTTCACCTGTGCTGGGTTTTGTCATTTAAGTGATGTTAGAGGAAATACACAAAGAAATAATATACAGACTCCGTGTGAATATTTTTATATATTAAAGGTTCTTTCATTTTAGTGTTATGACGTCAGGTACATAAACCGTAGCGTAATTATAGATGTTCACTGGTATGCTTTTTTCCGTTTCCCCTATAATGTGGTAAAATGGCTAGTCAAAGCAGGATAATACACACACACACACACACACACACACACACACACACACACTTGTCCCAGACAGGGTTGCGGGGAACCGGAGCCTACCCGGCAACACAGGCTGTAAGGCCAGAGGGGGAGGGGACACACCCAGGATGGGACGCCAGTCCACCGCAAGGCACCCCAAGCAGAACTCGAACCCCAGACCCACCGGAGAGCAGGACCAGGTCCAACCCACTGCGCCACCGCACCCCTGTTCCAAAATAGTCCATTTTAAGCAATACCTTTCAGTGGTAAGTGATAAGGAGCTTATTCATATTCCTGACTGCTCTTCTCTTGCCAAAAAATGTTCCAGTGGGAATGATAGGTAAGAAAAAGAAATTTTCTGTTGAAGCTGCTTATCTACTTCTGTCAGTATAAACTCATGCAAATAAAAGGGCAATCCCAACAGGACAGGCACAGTGGTACTCTAGTGTCCCACCCTCTGAGGGAGCACATTGTGGAGGATCAACAAACTCCGTAGCCTTGACATAATGATATGTTTGTTATTTAGGCTGTTACAAAGAATTTATGAGTTACAAAATACTCATTTAAATGTTCCCACATGCTGTCATTTTTATACACTTTTCTTTTATTAATCAGTCAACTATTTGCACCCTTTTCCCAAAGTGTTTTTAAATTTTACATTCCTTGGCGCGGTGGGTAGCACTGGAGATTCACATCTCTTGAGTTGTGAGGTCAGAGGTTGATTCTAAGCCAGCTCTGTGTCCAGTATGCATGTTCTCCATGTGCTCTAGTTTCTTCCAGCCCCAAACAGTCTGTTTCAGACGAATTAGCCCCACTGGCCTGTACTGTGTATATGTATAGGTGAATGAGTGTGTGATTGCAATGTGATGGACTGGCATCCTGTCTAGGGCATACTCTGCCTAACATGCTGTGCTTTCAGAATAGGCTCAGGACCCAGGATTGCTAAAGCAGTTATGGATGATGGATCTATTACTTGTTTCCAAAATTAACATGCTTCCTCGTATCTCATAGATCTACAGTATATATTTTTACCCTGTACAGAAACCCAAGTGTCTAAGTTAGACATTACCTTTAAAACTTCATTAGTAAATATTATGTTAGGGAAGCCCCTGGAAGGAAAACCCCTTCCTGTCATTTTTAGATGAACCTGAAAATATTTCCATAAGCTAGAGAAAAAGTTGTTTGGACATGCAGGTGGACTATTATGGAAAACAGGTATCTGAGGCTAATGTTTCAAAGCAGAGGACTTTTTCTCAGACTGAAAGAGTTGAATCGGTTCAAGAGGACTTAATTTTATTTGAAGTGATGGGGATCAAATTTGTTCTCCCACCTAATTTAACTATTTAATTTTACATTGTAAGAGTGGGATTTTCATGTCTCAACTGATGAGGATGCAGCCCTCTTACTAATCTATGAGCTCTGAGCTGAAGTCCATCAGCTGGTTCATGACTGTTATGAGTTGGACGCAATAAACTAAGGCCATCAGAACCCAACGGAAACAAAGGAAACACAGCACCAGACTTCCTTTGGATTCTGTACCCTTGCCTTTTGTATGCCATCTCTGTTTCTATTTACTCTCCTCTCTCACTTCCCTCAGTACCAGTCTACCCACATGTGGAAAAAAAATTAGTTCCACATCATTCCCTTTAACCAGTTTCACTGGCTGAAATCAAGACATTATCATTAATTGCTCCCTGTTTTTATCTGCCTGATCTTCAATTAGAACTGAGCCGTGTATGAGTTGCTAACTTTAATTAGTGAGGCAGAGGAAGTGTATTAAAGTTAGATGGTAATTTTCTGAAAAACATCAAAAGGCACATGATAACCTTTCATATGTTGGATTATTAAAATCTACAACTGAGATTTTTGATAGATGCATAAAATAACAAAGCAGAAACATTGTTTTAAACATTTGTACATTTGTTATCTATGGAAACATTTAATTTTAAGTCTAGAACTTTACACATCATTACAGCAGTAGTTGTTCCCCTGAAATTTGAACCTGCAACTCATCTGATAACAACCTTGAATTGAACTGAATTGAATTGAAGACTTTATTGTTATTGTACTGCTGTGCAATACAAAGAGATTATACTGGTCTTCCCTGAGTTCCTTAGACAACAATAAAAAAACACAAACACTGAAGTATAAAAATAGAAAATTGAACAATTTACACAGATAATACAGTAAATAAATAGATAAGACAGTATCATACAATAAAAATAAAGCTGTGTTCAGCTGTTTTACAGCTCTGGGGAAGAAGAACTTTGTATCATAATAAAAAGAGCACCTACTATGTATAGCGTTAACATACTATTCCCTAGCATTTGCTGTTGTTATATAGGAAAGGAATACGGCCTGACAAATATAGGGCCTAATTATTAAAAACATTTTTTTCAATTGTGCCATTGACAGGAATGATGTCCAAACAATGGAAGGAAGTTATTGGGGATCAGAAAAAATATATTAATATTAACTCTATTGACCATTCCAGTAAAACACACAGGAGTTCACAACATGTCACCAACAAAGAGTGTACTGTATGTAAAAGCACATGTACATTAGACAGGACAATGCACTGACTTAACGTTTTTTTAACTGCATGTAAGAAAATGTGATCTTATTTTAGAAATTTGAACTATAGTTAAGACCACGTTAATCCTGACAGGGATAAGCATGTAACCAAAGTGACTTTTTATTCAAGAGCTACTTGCACTTAGACATGTTTGAGACTATATCATGCTCTGTAATTCAAAATCTATATAGTGATTTATCATCAAAATATTATTTGTACTTACTACAGTGGAATTGTGTATTAATCAAAATAACATTGTAACTCCTGCAAAGGACTGATGTCCTGTCTAGGGTGTAACCCGCTCCTTTGCTTTGTGCTCATTGATTTCAGAGTAGTCTCCAAACCACCGTGACCCTGATCAGGACAAGAAAGGCCCATCCCATACCCATAAAAATTGTAGGATTTAAAAAAACAGTTAAAGGTATTAATTAATTAATTATTGGTGGAGTGGTTGTATCTACCCTTCATTTGTTGGGATATTTTGGCAGCAAATGCTATCCCGCTTTTTTCATTTCCATGTACACTCATGACATTTCTGATTTGCTGCACATGTTGGATAACTTTTTGCTTAATCAATTAATAACAGTCTGGGTACCAAGCTGTGGTCGTAGGGAAACGAGCACTGACTTGCTACAAATGCACAACTGTAAACCACGGTACATTTAAAAATATTACAGGGTAATAATATTACACTGACACGGGAAATCTATTATAGCTGCATCTAGATAAAGTTTGCAGTCATAGATGGTTGCATATATTTTTGAATGACATGGCTCTCTCTTTGCCATTTGTTTCTGAATAAGTAAAAACAAATATATTCAGAGACATTACTAATACGGGGCACTGTGAAGTGTAGGGATTGGACTGAAACGGGTGTTAGGAGACAGCGGGACGTTAAATTCAGATGACTTTAATGAGCCCTGGAGACTTTAATGGCAGCCGGAGAGCACTGTGCTCACAGGGCTGATTACAGAAGCACTCAAAAGTGACGGCATCTATCGAGGTGTATGCCATTTCCAAAGCAGCGGCAGGGGAGGCTGATGTCCGTATTTAACGCACCAAAGGAGCAGTCCTCCTCCACCGAGCTGGTAAATCCACATACCTCCCCTGGTGACACAACAAGCTGGCACCAAATTTTACAATAATACAAAGTGTAAAGGAGACGTGATTGCTTCCAAATACAAAGCTTTTACTGAAATTACTTTTTTGTGTTGATTCCCTTACTTTTTTTTTTTAAATCATGAGCATGCATTTTAGGAATATACTATTCCTGGATTAGGGGGTGCGGTGGTGCAGTGGGTTGGACCGGGTCTTGCTCTCCGGTGGGTCTGGGGTTCGAGTCCCACTTGGGGTGCCTTGCAACGGACTTGCGTCCTGTCCTGGGTGTGTCCCCTCCCCCTCCGGCCTTACACCCTGTGTTGCCGGGTAGGCTCCGGTTCCCCGCGACCCTGTATGGGGCAAGCAGTTCAGAAAATGTGTGTATGTGTATTCCTGGATTATGGAAGCACAAGCTTTCTCAAAGGTGTTAATTTCGAAGATCATCAGTATACCCCAGAACCTGACACAGGATGCCTTTGGTCTGAAGGCCTATGGTAACATATTGTAACTATTAGAACAATTTTTCTGGCATTCTTTATTCCCGAAAGCTAAAGGTATATAAGAAAAAAAACACAGAGCACCCTGTTGCTATCCATAAACATTCTCACGTCTGGTTCACAGTTCTTCTGGCTTCAGTCTAATTTATGGGAATCTCTGTTTTCTTTTCTGCACCGTGTGATTTCAGTGAATGCTGGAATATATGACATGGTTCCTGGCAGTGCTGTTATCCCAGCACAAGCCTTTTCCTCCATGTATGGAACTGCATTTTTTGTGAAATGCTCATATTGCTCGTATTAATGTTTGCAGAGGGAAGCACCATACAGTCCCCCTGTCTAGTCTTTCACAGGATATGTGTCAGTTATCATATTGGCGTTATCTTGCCATATTTAAACTGAAATAGAAAATATTGTTGAGATAGAGATGTTTTGTATCAGGATAGCTGTCATAATACCAAGTTGTCTGTGCAGAAACAGCTGTCGCAGGAATGAGCAAATTTGTGGTTAACCCAAAAACAAATAACATATCTTTAAAAAACTGTTTTTGGACTCTGTTTTTTATTAGGAGGCGGCTGATCTCCAGTCAAAAAACCAGCTGATCAAACCATCCTTTATCACTGTCTCTTCAGGGTAACAGTGGTCCAGAGCTTTTCCTGCTAAGCACGTACCATAAATGGTGGTCAGGGTCCATCCTACGCAGGGCCCTGCTCAACCATCATATTGAGTGCAGCTTAGACTCACAAAAATATCCAAATAATACATTTTTTTGTATTCTAAAAGTGACACTGATTGTGAGAAGATGTTAGGCAATAACACCACCTCACAGTCATTTTGAATCAGACATCTTAATAGATAAATCAGGAGCTAAGGTGAACAGGCAACCAGACCCCTGCCAAGACCTGTGAATCAGAGCTCCCGTTTCAAAATAGTTCACAAATAGTCTACACATTGGCTTGGCTGGTAATATAACTTCTTCTCAACTCAGGTTAGGTCCAACTGCCCTATCCAGGCTCTGTAATTTGTGTCATTAGCCAACAGAAAGCTTTGCAGGGACAAAATTAAATTACCCAGGTTATGATGAGGTAAATAAGCAAGCGCTGGCAAAGACTAGACAGGGGAAAATGTCTGAGAAACAATAAAACAGTATCCTTTAAATTAGCAAGTAATTTACACCTGGAACACTATGTGAGGTGGCTTTAGTCCAAATAATGACTTCAATTTGTACAATACAAATCAGATGCAGGCTTTTCTGGGCTGGATTTGGCCATTTTTGGCCAAAAAATTGTGACGAATATGGAAAAACAACTTGAGTTGCTATATATGGCAGCCTGTCACTCAGTAGCAATCTCAGGTTGAAATTCACAGCAACTGGATTGAGTTTTTAATACTGATTTCCCCACAAATGTTCCTTTCTGTTGAGTTGCCTTTGTCCTATGTTAAATTCTAAGCAATGCAGCATTCTTTGTTTTTAAGCGCTGAGAAGCCCAGAGAGAGAAACAATGCTGTCTTGGTTTGGGATTTGTCTGTTAGGGCTGGCTTTAACTTTGTGCACATTCCATTATTTAAAACTACTTTATCCCAGAATGTGCATTAGCTTGACCACACATGGTGCTTTTGAGCGTGCATGCAACATATGCAAAAATGTTGACTGTGGACATCTGTCAATTCCAAAATGATTTCCATCACAACCTACTAAGATACCAGTGCCAGCTCTGTGATTCTAAAAAGATGGAATACTGGAATTCTGGAATACTGCTCGCACGACAGCATCTTCTTCCAGCATTCTGTGAACAAAAGACACCTGTAGCTTATTCTGGCTAAGAAACAGACGTTCAACGCCAGCAGCACAATAATTCCACTTTCTATGAGATGCATCTGAGGGGGCTGAAAGAGAAAGCCCTAAAGGATCTGGCACACGCATGGAGTTCATACATGCCCTGCAGGTTTTGATCCATCAACTATTCCTCTAAAACTAGTCCAAGAATTGGTTCTTTCATTGAAGCCAACAGATTTCCTTAAAGTTTCTCCTGTGTCAGAATTTGTTCTCAGATAAACTGGGATCTTTCCGGTTAACCTGCTGAACTGATAGAGCATCTCAACTTGCCTTCCACATTCAGCTATCTCTTTTTCTCTGTTTCCCTGTAGCAAGTCAGCGTCTCACCTCTACTGCCTGGAGAAGTAAAAAATGTACGAAACAGCCAAATTCACTGCTGTACTCATTGTGTTGTGTCCTTTTATTAGCTTACTACTTTTAATTATTTCTCACCTTCAGATCCATGCTATCCATGCTATGCAACTTATACAAGGAGAAGAAGTGAATGCATCCTTCTGGTCACAGGAACAAGTACTTCTCCACGTTGGCGAAGGTTCCTATCAAGTAAAGTGACACAACATGCATAGTTGGTTTAAGTATTGACATCCAAGATTTTTTGATAAGTAAGATGTCTACAGTTTTACTCAATGAAAGGGAGTTTGTTCTGTTCATTTTTCCGATGGGTTTAATTAGTGACGGCAGATAAGGAAAGCTTTGTACAGGAATGTTTACTTCTCACTTCAGATGCCTGAATTTAGTCAGTCATGCACATTTAGTAGCAACTGGATGAGAAGAGATTAAGTTGCTATGCAAATAATGAGCCTTTCATGCCACATCCCTCACCAGTTTTTGTTTTTCCTTTTGTTTTGTTTGCTTGGATTTACCCTTTCTCTGGTTCTGAATTAAAATGTATTATATGGCAACCGTGTAAATTCATGGGAAAGGATAAATATTTACAGCATATTTTGCACCTGTGAGGAATATGTTGACAGTTCTGGATGGTAATTTCACTCTTGATTGTCTTGATCGTTGACTTCAATATTCAGATGAACAATTTCGTTGTTCTTATTCCATAATATACCTTAAAGGTCCAAAAGGTCCAATACCAAAAGGTCCAAAACCTCCAAGCCGTTGAGCTTTATTGCAGACTGAATGTGGTTTTTTTTGTATTTTAAACTGGATAATTCCAATTGCCCTATCCAGACTATGACATTTATGCCATTAGCCAACTTTGCAGGGATAAAATCTAATTACCAGAGTTAATCTTAGGAACTTTGTAGAAAAAACGAATGACATTTTTAAAAATAACGCAACAAACAGTGAAATAAGTGTGTAACATATCCCCCCAAAAATTCTGGTATTTTTAGCATTTTGATACACATTGTATTGTGCATATGCGCTACATTGAGCTATTACACTAGATAATGTAAACTTCATATGTTATATTTTAATAAAATTAAGCACATGCACTGTACTGTACCACATATCAAAAATAAAATTCTTAGCAATTTAGGAATCATCAAGCTGTAAACATTTTTTGTTATGGAGGTTATAGTATTTAGTGTCCTGCTGAGTTAACCCAACTGCAGCATAGCAGGTAGCTTTTGACACAAGCCTTAGAAATGTTACCATGTCCCAGTTCTCATAGCACAGCAGACACATAATCATATGTGGATACACTGACTCACCCCACCCTTTCACAAGAAATCACTCAGCAAGCCACTGCAGTGCTGAATACACACACTTTGGTTTGTGAACATCATACTGTGGGCTCCTTTTAAAAGAATTTCAAGGGTAAGCCAGAAGAATCATAGCCCCCAGGCTGTTCTCGTTTGACATGTGCTAGAGGTGACGGCAGAAGAGATTCAATCTAGGTCATTTTACTGATGTAGATGTCATCTTCCCACTGGTTCAGACTCGAAAGAGGGGAAAAACCTTGGGAGGGGCAAGCTCATGCCCAAGGATATCTTTTACACATTGTGGAATCGGTGACTTTTTCTATATGGTTTGAGTACATGCAAGTGCAATACATAAGATTACAAAACTCCAAATAACTAAAAATATACACTTTGAAAACTTAAAGGGATTACAGCAAAGTCGTTACTAATTTTCTGCAAAGCTTTAAATCTTATAGCTTAAATAACCCTCCCTTCAGTCAACATGGCTCCTCTGTGTTCTCTGCCCTTTATAGTGTTATAATAACATTTCAGTTCTCTGCACACTCAACAGAAGCAAGAAAGTGTTGTTTGAAACGAAGGTCCATTCTTCTTTCCAAAAGCGTTGCTGTCATGCACATGGTGGTCTAGGAGGTCAACTGATACATGAAGATGAATTTAACACTCATTAATAGAGGTGTTCAGCTACTGAATCCAAAGGTTTTGGACAACAGAAGTTTCCACTGCCAAATGCCTCAAGGCACCAAGATAGTTGTGAGGCATCGCCAAAGAAGGGAAGACTACCCTTCCTCCTGCTGCCTGTGTGTTGCATCTATATGCAGGTCAACTAAATGAGAGGGTCCCAAATGCTGCTGGGTAAGAAATGTTCTAGATTGTTCTGCAAAATAACTTCTGGCAAAATGGCTTTGTCAGGTCATTGTTGTCATTAGGTGTTGATATCCTGATGATGACATGTTACAATAATAAAAGCTGATATTTGTAAACATTACATAAAAGCTGTGTGAAATATCTAAATTATGATGATTTTGAATGAATGGTTAATGAAAGTGAGCGTGTGATTGAATGCTTTTGAATTATTTTCTTAATATTTTCTATAGACTAGAGGAAACCAAAAATATTTCATAGGTTAAAAGTGTTAGATTGGGCAGATGGTTGATGTACTTTCCATTTGGGCTTAGAGTCCTCTGGTAGCTTCACACCTGCCATCAAGCAAGGTGTCGAGCCCCCAAGGAGGCACCTGACCAGCGGACCTCCTAGAACAAGGTTTTAGGGCTAGGTACCAACAGGTTATGTGGGTATTGGTGTTTTTCATGCATGGAGCCAGCAGAAGGGTCAGGTCTGTAAACCCTGGGAGATAGTAGTGAAGGGTCAGGACCACCCACTTGATGTCCAGGCACTCTGAATGTTGTCATAGAAACACCAGAAAGAAATTTTTTGATGTAATAAGTGTGTATTATGGTAGTTTGGACATCCTAATGCTTAGCAAAAAACCATGCCTGTGATATAGATGAATTTAGCCCAGTACAATGGTCCATTGATGTTCAAATCAGGCAAGCCATTCTGGCACCAAACAAACAAAATACAGGCTCATGACCTGCAAGGGTTACCTTTCAACAATCGATCACTGACGAGCTCAAAACCCAACATGACAGATTCATGAGTCATTGCTTTCATTTTTCACACCCCGCACTCATTATTTCGCCCGGTCTCAAGGGGGGCATACTTTCAAAGCTGTATTTCCTTGCTAGGTGGCAATGAACATAATAGAATGTGAACAGATACACAGATGTTTGCAAGGTCGGTCAGTACCTGCTATCGCATCAGCTAGGGGAAAATTCTTTCGTCCTCCATTACTTAATTGGGCCTAAGCGTAATTCTTTAACCCAGAATTCCTCATTATGTAAAAACAAGCAAGGACATCCTAAAAAGTGTATAAAAGCGATAAGAAGTAAAAGTCATCAACATGGAACAGTATTCAACACTGTCTCAAAGCAGTTTCAGGACTAAATATGGTACGACCATGCAGAAACAGGGCTTTGTGAACATGTCTTTTTCAGATTTCAGAAAATTTTGTCTGAAATGAAGAACAATCTGTGTGCTTTGCCTCAGACATACCACAAAAACGATAATTACCATAATATTCACAATTCCCATTATTGGGTGAAATGCACTGACTGCACAGAAGATGAGACTCCAGAGAAAGGTTTAGCTGACATAGTTTCCGGAGAAAAAATTATATTCCTTGCAATGACATGGAGTTGCCAATCATTAGACTCATACACCGATGTGACAAGCAGTGAACAAATCCGCAAGATAATTTATGCTTTTTTCTTTCCTGTCACACTGAATCCTGAAAACTATGAAACATCCCATGAAATGTTACAGAAAGTTATCTTAGTCGGTTGTAATTCTTTCTAACAAATAGTATGGACACAAGTGTATGTTGTAAGAATTTTCTATTCCATACTAATCACCTTACAAGCATCTGATCTGTCTTCTCATTTACACCACACAGAAAACTTTTATGTTTGATAATTCCTTCTCTCTATCTGTTCCCTGCTTCCAAACATTAAGAACTTCAGTGAATAAGAGTGGAATTGAGTGTTTTAACACACTAACATACCTTTTCAGCCCATATTTGCCCAGTCAGCCTACTCAATGCAAATTACATTTAAAAGCAGCAGCTGAAAAATCCATCAGCGCAAAAAGAATTTTTTTCAAGAACATGGATTTTTATTGCAATTTTTATGATACAAACAGTTGCTAATGAGTTTAATATATCTACTGCCCATATTGAAGGGAAGTGTCATTAGAGGATATCTAAATGGCTCTTAGAAGCGGTTTTGGCTTCACTATGTAATCATTAAATAAATTATAAGGATCATTGTGAATAATTGTGTGCTGTTAGTCCAGTCATTTCCTGTTCATGTCTATGCATGTGGTCACAGCTCCTGAGAACCTCAGTGTAAACTGGACTGAATGTTAATATTTTTGATAGTGGACCAAACCACACCTGCATGAATTATAACAAAGTAAAACAGACAAATTTTTAACTTTAGATCCTGAAGGTTTAAAGTTCAGTATGCTGTAGTCATATATTTTGACAGACAAAATGTTCCAGAAACCATTGTCTAGCACTCTCAAACTTGAAGCTGATCTTTTTTTTTTTTTCAACATATTCCCTTTTTTAATAGTTTTACAATTCATTTAGGGGCATAACAGCTCAGGTTTAAGGGGACCAAAAACATTAGCAATGGCACCCAGTGAAATTACACACAAATACTGTAGTGGTGGTCACATTAGATTTGTTTGAATCCTCAGGAGACATAATCCCTCTTTTTATACCTATGTTTTTATTCAGATGGACTGGAACATTGACAGCTCTCTAAAATCTACTTAAAAAAACATTCACAGACTTATAGGTTCCTACATCTATGATGACTTCTGTGTTTTGCCAGTTTCTTGTGACTCTTTGTGATTCAGCCAGTGAAGGGTGTTCTAACTGCAGATCTTGGGAACTGGCAAAGTTAGCTGTGGTTTGACTGGCACTGCAGCCTTTGTCCTCAGGTTGGTATGAGCCGTGATGGCTGAGGCACCACCGACATCAGGCAACCATATGGTACATTAGGGATCTGTCTAGGGATGTCTGAGATTCAGCCCACAGAAATTACGGCATCCCTGGACAAAAATGGCAGCAGACTAAACACTGCCATCCCTAGCATTAAGGGCCCTGAAGTTTGATGAAAGACGTATTTTCTGCTGACGGTAATGCAATTTCACAGAAGCAGGAATGCTTTTGTTTTGCCATTAAGTTTATAACCCACCAGACAGAAAAGCTAACTATTGGGCATGCCCTTTAAAGCATGCATCAACGCACCTAACTTATGACCTTAGATGACCATTTAATGTGTGTGCTGCTTTTTTACATTGGTGGGCAGTTCCTGCCATTGCATGTGCCCTGCATAAGTATTTTCCAGCATCAGAATACGTGTTTGTCTGTCCATCCATGCATACATTATCAACAATTGTTTATGGATTGTAGCATCTCAGCGCTCCAGAGCTTATTTCAGAAACAGGGTGTGATGCTGGGTGCACGCTAAAGGGTAATGAAAGAATGAGAGCAGAATGGAAGAAGAAAGCAATGAAAATGTTTGTATTCATTTGTTCATTCATTTAAAAAAAAAAAACCTATCATATGAAAAAATGTGTATACTTTCAAAATGCTATTGAAGTATTTCTTTCATTGTACAGGACTCTGTAACATGATGCCTGAATGTGTGTATAGCACAAACTGGCTACAAACTGGGTTCATACCTTCATTGCAAAGCATAAAAAGGGGTTCAAATATACAATAAGGGGTTTGAAAGTAGAGCAAAAAGTTGGGAACAAGCTGCTCCACCACATGTAAGGCAACCCTCTATGTGTCCTCGTAGCCGTGTGATTTGAAAGGGCTGAAACTTTGCTGTATTTTGATAAATGAGGGAATCACAGCCTGACAATGTCAAGTAAACAATACAGTAGGTTCAGCAAAATATGTCAGAGAATAAACAGCTTTCTCTTCAAATTATGCAATTTCTCACAAACAGATTTGGGAAAAAAAATTACCCACACCAATTATCATAAGGTAACATAATACATACACTCCCCATTCACTAACCAAAAAACCTAAGACGTAATTATGGATTAAACTTCAAGTGCTGGTGTGTTTTCAAAAACAGAAAAGACCCTAAAAGCTATCAAAAAATTCCAGTTGGATTATAATGTGAAAACATATAATCCTCCCCTCATCCATAATTAATTTTCTAAGCAGTATAAAAAATGTCAGGGTCTGGGCTACATTAATTTTTTTACTGTTCTCTGCTGAAACACCAAAGCTTATGTTATGTCATATGCCAAATAGTTATTCTGATTGAGCTGGTGCATGTTTATGGGAGTTCATGGGGTTTGTTCGGTTAGCTTTATCAAAACTGTACCAGTAACCCACAGTGCCTTGTTGCGCTGAACCAGGTATTGTATGTGTTCCATGCTTAACTTAAATGTCATATATACTGTATATATGACAAAAACATTTTGGGAAACAGTTAAAAGTGGTTGTTGAAACTTCTGCTACAGATATACAGTTCACTGGTTTTCATGTCAGAACCCTGACCATGTTCATAGAATGGGGATGGTACTATGCAATTTTACTCTACTGAAATGTTCTTAGCTGTGGCATTTCTGTAATTCTTTTGTGCTTAGGACTCCTGGGCTGCTTTTGAAAAAAAAAATCGAACAGTATGTAAACAGCACAGAAATAGGCTTGGAAGGCCTATCAGTTAAGGAAGGTTGACAGGCTGACCTATGACTAACACCAGCTAGCATGCATCTCCTCCAGCAAAGTCCCCACATGCATAAAGGAAGGTACACACCAGTAACCACCTTAGATTCTTTTCACCAAGTCTGCACCACCTGTTTCCTCTCTTAGATACATGGGTCTGTCTGGTGCAGTAGTAAAATAAACAGTCACCAGTATAAAGAAATAACTTGTTAAAGATGCAAAAAAAATGAGAGGGAAGGGATTCCACACCAGTGATTTCTTTATTACTGCACTAAAAACTCTGATAATTTTGTTAAAACTCCCCTACAGGTCCAGTTCATACCTACTCCTACGCATGCACTGCGATGTGTCTACAAAGGTCAAATGGACATTCACTTACTCCTCATTGACTTTCATTAAATCCTTGTCCTGGTCGGGGTCATGGCAGTTCAAACCCTATCCTGGAATCACTGGACACAAGGGTGGGGGGTACATCCCTTACAGGACAGCAGTTCAACTCATTCAAATGGATGCTGTTTATCAAAACTGACCCAAATACAGGCAATATTTTTTGTCACTTTCTGCTGTAACACGGCCTGAAGTGCATGTCAGTTTACATATTTGGGAAACTATGTCACCTTGTACCCTTGGAACCAGTTACATAGTCTGAAAAGGCATTTTTATGATATTTATTTAACATTTTATTATCCCTTGATCAGAGTCATTTGGTATAATGAAATCAGACAAATTCCAAACAAAGCAGCTTAAGTGATTGGAATGTTTTCTGTTTTGGAATTATTTTAAACCCGTAATTTTTTGCGGTCAGTGGCTACTTATGGCCAGATCTAAACTTCACAGACTAGCCGATGTTCCCCTTGTCTGTAGAATTTTGAGAAAGTTTTTTTTTTTTTACTTTTATCCTATAAGGATCCATGGGTTTCTTTTGTAAAAAAATGTGCACAATAGGAAAAGAGAGGCACACAATCACAATGAAAACACAGTAATGCATGGATAACAACAGTTTTCATTACAAGGGTTTTAAGTGAATTAGCAGCAATACCTGAAATGTAAAACATAACTCTGTCCTCCATTAGCAATTACCAAATTGCTGATGTGGGTTACAACCCCATTCATGTACAGATCTTGATCCTTATCTAAGTTTCTTCATATCTTACCATCTGAAGAAATTAAAATCTATAATCTATCTCAATACAGTTAGGTAGAGATATATAAATTTTGTAAAGAGAGAAGAACTGCAAGGACAAAGGTGTATTTCATCTGAGCAAAGTAGAATCCATTTTTATTGCTTGAATAACAGCAGAGCACATATAAGACCATACTCCAAATGCACCACAGCAGCAGGGTAAGCACTATGGTAACTGCCACTGTGGTTCTACCAACCTGTGGCAGGCAGAAAGAAACAAGATGCTATCCGGTTCCTTTTGAACAGAGGCTCTAATTCATCACTATGACCTCACGACAGGGAAGGAATCACACACTTCATACTTCTGTGTTTTCCCTCACAGATGTTTGCCAAAGTCAGTCAGCATCTTCAATTTCAGTGGGGTGTTTTATATACAGTCCCTCCTGCATAAACGACTCATCAGACCGAAGCACCCAAACACTAACTGTTTAAAGTTATGGGGCAGTTTACTGGTGATCAATGGTTTGCGGTAGAGTGCTTGGCAAAGTTATGTCATTTGAGGAGACCAGTTTGATTGTGTCTGTCTGGATTCAAATCTCCACTCAATCTTTCATTGTGTTTCTCTCTGATTTGTGGCTGGAACAAACTAAGAGCATAGCTTAGTCTGTTTTAGTGAGGGACATTTGGACTGTTTGTACAGTATATTAAGAGTTTCAGCATCTTATCCACAAATGCCTTGAATGGCCTGAAACGTGTCTTATCGAGCAAAAGTCAATGGGTTTATGAATGTTTCTGCCCTCCAAGATGGTATAACCCACAGCAAGACTAATCTATCCGCTTAAGTGAGGGGCTAAACTTGGCTCAAACTGGAAAAAGGTCCAGTAAAATTCCTTTTTAGGAGAGAGACAGCTGTAAACTCAAGCCCATTGTCACTTTTGCAATTAATCTCAGGACCTAAATTCACAAATCAGCTTTACAAGGTAGTCTCTTTGTGGGAAAGAAACGGAAATGGTGTGAGGGGATGGAGTTTGGGGCACCTTAATAAACGAGTAACATCTGGCTGTGGGAGGTTATTCCTTCATCTGCTTGTGTACTGCAGTCCTGTATGTGCTTCCTGTTCACATGTAAACAGATGGATTTATCGTCAAAGCTGTTCAAAAAGTTTGTCAGCATTCAAACGTCAAGACACAGTGCTTTTATGTATTTTTCTGTTTATTTTGGCATTCGTTGACCTTTCCACTGAGTCTCCCTTGACACAATTTATTGGAAGGAGGAAGAAACATTCCCCATTTTGCTATTATGCTGTAAAAATTGTCCTCCTTTAACATTTGGCATGACAATCACACTTATCAGCAATAAGCCACACTTCTTTTCCAGCTGTAATCTGCATTGGCTCTGTGTAGTCAATTCAATTACGGTGTAACGTTGGCATTTATGGGATGGAAACATTAACACAGCAAACACTGAAACAGCATTTCAGCTTTGGTGCTGCCTGGGGAAAAGAAAGAAGCATGGGGGTGTCCACTCTTCCTCCCAACAAAACGGTATTGCCAACAGGTACAAAGCTTTGTCAGATAGAGCTATGCGGTAATCTGAACAAGAGGATAAGGATTTATGAGCATAATCGCAGATGAATGATTGCGGGTCTCATGGAGCACATGGTTTGTTGGTTTACATTTGATCCTGTCACTCAGTACTGTGACTCAAGTCATGATACAGGCAGAAATAAGCCTTGTATGGATTTTTAAAATGTATATGTCACCAAATTGAATTTTGAAAACTGCAGGACTGCTGGCCTCCAGGGCAACATCTTATTCTGCATGTTAACCCATGAACCTCTTTCACTAACCACGATGCATTGAATGACAAAGAAGGTCCTATTTTTGGTGTAATCTGACTTGTATTTTCTGTTTTATTGCATGAGTTTAGTTACTGGTATTAGTTCATTTCTGAAAGCTTTCTAGATCTAGGCAAATTTGAGATGATTTTTACTCAACTCCATATCTTTTCACACACACACACACACACACACACTGTCTGAAACCGCTCGTCCCAAGTGGGGTCGCAGCAAGCTAGAGCCTAACCCGGCAACACATGGCATAAGGTTGGAGGGGGGTGGACATACCCAGGACAGGACACCAGTCCATTGCAGGGTACCCCAGGTGGGACTCGAACCCCAGACCTGCCAGAGAGCAGGACCTGGCCAAGCCCGCTGAGGCACCCTCCCCTCTCCCATATCCTTTCTTGAAATATTATTACAATACAATACTTGACAACGTATTAAATACATCTTAAGAATAAACACCAAAAAAGGTCAAACTGCAATGAATTTTGCAATCTGAGTTTTCTTTCTCCCTATCATTTCTTCCTCAAACCACATGGATGATTCACAGATGATTTGCTTTCCTCTTGGATACTTGAGCAACTCGCAACAATACACTATACAAAAAATTATTCTTCATTAAGCTGTTTAAAACCACTGATGAAGATTATTTACCAGCACACCAGTCTGCAGTGGCATGTCTGGAATATCCCAAAGGTTCAGATATGACTTGCTGACTTGAATTATGTTGCTGAAGCACTAAAGATGAAGGTTAATTCAATTTAACCAAAGTATAACAAAGTTCAGGTTTCCATTCTGTAGATTCTCATTTTTAGACACTGTTCTTGAATATTTCCCTCCCTCTCCTGACACACTGCTTGAGTCTTAGGTTGCAGACACTTCACTGAACAGAAGAGTGTTACAGCACACTGCTAAACAACACAGAATATGACTGGTCATCGAACAATTACTTTTTTCACATATAATATACACATTTATGTGTAGATCATGACCGAAAGAATGAGATCGCGGATACAAGTGGCAGAAATGAGTTTCTTCCGCAGAGTGGCTGGGTGCACCCTTAGGGATAGGGTGAGGAGCTCAGTCACCCGGGAGGAGCTCGGAGTAGAGCCGCTGCTCCTCCGCATCGAGAGGAGCCAGTTGAGGTGGCTCGGGCATCTGTTCCGGATGCCTCCTGGACACCTCCCTGGGGAGGTGTTCCGGGCATGTCCCACTGGGAGGAGGCCTCGGGGCAGACCCAGGACACGTTGGAGAGACTACGTCTCCCAGCTGGTCTGGGAACGCCTTGGGGTTCCCCCAGAGGAGCTGGAGGAGGTTTGCGGGGAGAGGGAAGTCTGGTGGGCTCTGCTTAGACTACTGCCCCCGCGACCCGGTCCCGGATAAGCGGAGGAAGATGGATGGATGGACGGATGGATGGATGGATGGACATTTATGTGTATATTATAGGAAAGTAAGTCTCAGATATACAAAAAAGAAACAGTGAATAAAACAATTGAACACCTTCACCTATATCCTTAAAACTTTGCTGAAATATTGAACCATTCATACTGTCACTGCAGTCAGTTGTTTGCACTGAATTCAGATCTTTGTTGCCCTTGGTTTCTCAGTGGATGAAGGTTGCTTGTGGTACAAGCTGCAGCTCCATCAGGGATTAAACCATAGATCTGTTGCTGGCTGAAAGTGTTTTGACGGCAGGTGATGTGAAGATGTTTGGAGTTGGTTCTATTGTGCTGTTATTGCTTGCGGGTAGAATGGATGAGAAACATGTGGATTTACACTGGAAAAGCGCTGGAGAAGTGTTTAAGATGCTCGCCTTTGTTTGTGGCCTGCTTTAAACCCAGCTTGGCCAGCATTAAGAGACTATCATGCACTAGACCCATGTGCTTGGTTCAGCTGGCATAACGTAATACTTCAATCTCCACACAGTCCAGCAATTCAAGTATAGCCAATTGGTATCTGCAAAAAAGACTATGCAACACAGACAAACCATGTGTGAAACCATCTGAAAACTTTTTTGAGTTACACTTTTTTGTTCTGAAAATAATTGAATCAGTTTTTCATTTACATTTTTTAAAACAATTTCTTTAGGACATGCAGCAGTTTTTGCTGTTTTGTGATGGGACTTACAAGGAATGTGTTAATGCGTGATTATTTTGTTGCTGACTTCTTCATGCTCGGTGGTTCACAGTTTTATAAAAAAGAGAGGGATACAAAGCGTGAAAAAATTTACCTCTTCGAGGTTTATCCTCTTTGCAATTGTGATTTATGAATTAAACTACGCTAATGTCATTGTTGGTTTGTGAAACAACAGATGTGCATGTCAGAAATGCAGATTAATTACATTTACATTTACGTTTATTCATTTAGCAGATGCTTTTGTCCAAAGCGACGTACATCTCAGCAAAAGTACAATTTCATTTCTTGTACCTTGGGTAATAACTGTGGAAACATTTCACTAAAAACAGTGGATCCACAATAAAACTGGGACTCAAGACTCAAGTTCAGAATGTTACAGATTCAAGTGCTGAAAAGGACTTAAATACACTTTGGTTGAATTGTTTTAATGAAAAAGTGAGCAGTGAAATTTGTTCTGGATACAAGTCTTTGGTAAGGAATTTAATAAACTAATGCACTTTTTCTTGTAAAAAGTAGATGTGGATAAATCTGCTAAATCTTGTTACTTTTAGTAAAAGCATAAGCAGGAGGAGCATTGTCACACACACACGCATTGTCTGAAACCGCTTGTCCCATACGGGGTTGCGGGGAGCCAGAGCCTAATCCGGCAACACAGGACGTAAGGCTGGGGCGGGGGGAGAGAGACGCACCCAGGATGGAATGCCAGTCCATCACAAGGCACCTCCAGCGGGACTTAAACCCCAGACCGACCAGAGAGCAGGACCAGATCAAACCCACTGCGCACCGCACCACCGCACCCCCCTCAGGAGCATTGTACAGAAAGCTAAACCATAGGTTACTCGAAAACTTTGGTGTTGTCATGTTGGTACACATCCATACCATTGGTTGGGGGTGTCACCCTAAGGGTAACTCTTTTCCTTGGTCAAAGTCAGAATTTCCAGTGCTGTCAGATTCTAAAACACTCAAAGCCCTGTCTCCATAAATGGTTCTTTGCTGTAGGCTGTGGTCAATAAGGTGCCATGTGCAACAGAACTGGGAATCAGACATTAGCTCAAATTTTGCCAGTTGTTGCTCTATAAGAGCTAGTCCAAGAAATCTGCCTGTTCCTAGGGGCCCAGCTCTTCAAGAAAGGCTTCCCTTTTCCAGAGGCAGCTAATAGAAACACTTCTCTCTCCAACAGCCTTGGAACTATTATTGCACTTAATCCCCTGACGGACAAGTACAGTCCCCTTCATTCTCTTCCTCCCAGGATGAATGACTCAGAGGTGGTGTCATTCGCTGTCAAGGGAACTCCACAG
The DNA here is from genome assembly GCF_900964775.1 of Scleropages formosus. Classification (NCBI taxonomy): domain Eukaryota; kingdom Metazoa; phylum Chordata; class Actinopteri; order Osteoglossiformes; family Osteoglossidae; genus Scleropages; species Scleropages formosus. Next base: position 24,087,085 of record NC_041809.1, read on the forward strand.
TGGTACGTGGAAAAGCTACAGTGCAACATCGCCCCCTGAAGTAATCCACATTAAATTACAGTAGAGGTTACATTACTAGGAATAAAGATTGAGCATTGCTTTGAACCAATGACCTTGAAAGAACTGTGATAATGTGCATAGTATGTTTAATGTGTCCAGAGAGAAAATGTATTGCTCACTATGGTGTTTTTGATACTTTCGTGAGAAAAAAGGGAGTTCCTTTCTAAATCACAATGTGCTATGTAACTTCTAAGGGATCTTTTGGAGCCGTTTATCCTAACGATCCTTTTGATGCAGCAAAGAGGAAAAAAGAATCAATATTTCTTGACATATATAAGACAAACAAATTTGATTTCAGCCTAGCACACAGTCATAAGGTTTTCTTTTAAGTGTTCACTTTAATGTCATTTTTTGTGTCCACTGGGACCACACAAGGGAGTTCAGATGAGATTTATGAGGGCAAGTCAAAATATATCTGCAATATTAAAAATCTGGCCAAAAGCAAATTATTGCAGATACTTTTTCAATCCACCTCAGACTAGAATAGAATAGAATAGAATAGAATAGAATAGAATAGAATTTAGAAAAATTTCATCAGACAAGTTTGACATTTAAAATGGCTGCATCTCATGAGCAGAATTTGTCAGGTTTAAAATTTCATAAATCTACACTTGGAGTTGAACAAACTCATATGCATTTCAAAGAGGGCTATAACAATAAGGTTTTAAATTTTGCTTTCTTCAAGATCCAGGTACACTGCTGCTGTTGTTCTGTAACTACCTGCAATGTGGTGTGAAGAGTACATATCCAAAGAATTTTAGTTTTGTAGTTGTTAATGCTAATAAGAGAAGGTGCACAGATTTCACAAAGTCTGCAACTGCCTTAATAACACGGTAGCCATCACTAGGATAGTGATTTATAATCCATTACTACTATTTTTAGAGGAGTGGCATAGAGCTAGGGTTTTCTTATTCTGTGAGAATTTTCTTTTTATGCTGAGAAAAAATCTGTTTTCTTGTTGCGTGAGGTGCAGAATTACTGTAAGATACTACTCTAAAAAGTGTAAATTTATACAACAGATTTATATGTCTGCATATGAAACATTTCCAGATTTATCTGACGTTTGCAGTTCGCACTACTCCAGCAAAACCAAGGCCCAACACAGCTGTTCAGCATTACTCATTCACATCAAGTTTTAAGTAGACGCAGTTGTTCCTGCAGGAACGGCAGTTTCTCCAAGCCATCCAGGACATTGTAATTGCACCACTGCTCCAAAGCCCAGCGGTCCTCTGAACATTGCACGAAAAGGAAACTCTCTCTGAGCGCTTGCTTTAGACACTTGCATGCCGGAATCTCCTCTTCCCACAAGACCAACAGGGAATCTTCTTTTGTGTCTCATGTTTGGACAAGCAGATTAGCTGACTGAGACATACATGTAGAGAGCAGTACAGAAAAGAAAAACTGGAGGGGAATGACTGACAATTTTATCCTCATTATAAAACAATTTGGAGTAGGTTCCTAGCTCTGTGGCGGACCAGTTAAAAGCAGAATGATACAGCAAGGTAGGTTTTCTACATGTTCGGTGAGGCGAGGAATATGTACCTTCTTAAACATGGAGTACCCCCGCATGCCACTCTTGACAGGTAACACAGTAATTAACAAAATGGATTTATCATCAAAAGGTTTCAGGTTCAATAGTTCTACCATGTAAACTTTGCACAGGATTCTTCCTGTTTGCTCTTTTTCTGCAGTGCATGTTTCATCCTGTTATACCAAAAAGGGAATCCACTGTCAGGCCTGCATCTAACAGGAAAGTGTTGGACCCATTAGTGGAAATGTTTAGCCTTTTTCGGTAATCGCTGTAGGAAAAACATAATATCAAATAAAACATACTCTTTTAATTATTGAGAAACAGCCCTCATAAAATCAGCCTTCTGCGCTCAAAGTTAATTAATATTCTTCAGTACTAACAATATGAACATAGCTATTGCATTTCTGTATCTTGGTTGTCTCTTGGGTACAGTAAAAGAATGAAGCAGGAACTATTCATATGGTTTTCTCAAACTGTATCTGTTAGAACACAGAAAATTTACTGTCAATAACACTGTGGACATCTATTTTAAGCTCCAGATGTTCTAAATTATAGCAGATACCTTAAATCATCTCATTGTCTGACAGATTCCAATTTTACCTTTTTGATAATAAAGTCTTAAATCCAGGTTTCAATCCTATGATTTGTTTCTTTTTGTTGTAATATCAAACCTTCTTTATTCACCTGGCACCTTTCTGTAACTCAACTAGGACAGGATAGGATAGGATAGGATAGGATAGGATAGGATAATACTTTATTCATCGCTGTAAGGTAATTTGCAGCAGCTCAACAAGACAAAACAATAAAGTGCAGTTGTACAACAGACAATAAATAATGAACTAAATAAATAAAATATCAAAAAATGACAGAATCAGTATTTACAAGTTACAAATACACTAAACCAAAAAGTGAGAATGATTAAACTAGCACAATGACACTTTGCACTCTTTGTCGCTCTTAGTGCACCTCCTGCATCACCTCACTGAGGAGCTAACAGGCCCTTGGCTAGCATTATGGTGGCAGATGGTTGTTGGCAAGAAGGACCCTCAAAAGTACCTCTTTGTGCATTGCATCTAAACAATCCAGTAACGAAAAGAGCTCATAATGACCTAACTTCCTCCTCAGCCAGACCAATGACAGAACCTGCTGTCCTCAGAAGCTTGTTCATTCTGTTGGTCTCCCCTGATGTCCCCCCAAAACATTACAGAATAAAAGATCACACTGGTGACTACAGTCTAATAAAACATGTATTCTGCTGCACATATGAGACAACCTGAGCCCTTTAAGGAAGAACAGCCGGTTCTGTCCTTTCTCATAAGGTCCATCTGTGTTGTGTGACCAGTCCATTCTGATGTCGATACGGACTTCCAGGTACTTGTAGGAGTGAACAACGTTCACTTCTGTTTCCTCAGTGGCAAGAAGATGCAAGGACTCTCTGACTGCGCAAAATTCAACAACCAGCTCCTTCATCTTGCTGATGTTAACCTGGAGATGGTTTACCGTACACCGTGAAACAAAGTCCTCAGTTGGATGGCTGCACTCCTTGTCATCGCCTTTCTCTATACACCCAACAATTGCAGATTCATCAGAGAAGTTTCACAGGGTATGCACTGGGGTACTTCGCGGGAGTCGGCAGAGGGGTGACTATCTTATGCACACTTTGTTTTTGGTAAAAACAACCAGCTCCGGTCAAATTTTAAAAATTATATAAATATCTGATATGCACATACAGTGTCACATATGTGTCACTGAGTATTACTCATTTGTACACCACCACCAGTAGCCCTGAGTGATAACCAATAGATCCCAGGAGTATGGAATGACTTCTAAATAGAACGTAGATAAAGGTGGCCTTTGAAAGCCGTCTCTTTTGTAGAGAGGGCATGGTGAGGTACAGTACAGTTAAGGAAAGTACAGGAGCACAAAACGAGCAACGCAGCGCGCGCTTTCCAAGCGTTCGAGCCGCCCGCCGCTCAGTAGGGCTTTGGCTCCGCCTACAAGGCGAACCGGAAGTTACTTTTGTTGTTACACTGGAGGAAAATGGCTGCTCTGAGTTTTTTGTTTTCAAAGAAGGCACTGAAATAAGCAGTTCCACATCCCCGCCGAAACTGCGGTCGCCAAGGATGGTCGACGGTCTCGTAGTTGCATAAAAGGCAAATTGTTTTTTTTTTCCTTTTAAAATGGCTGCAATAATGTGCGGTTGAGTTTTTCTGCAAGACAGTAGACACACACAGCTCAACGACTCGAGGCAAAAATTTTCGCACTCACTGTTCTGTTCTCAAATGCAGCCGACCCACGAGTTTAAGTTGTCGGCATTTTAGCTATCCTCAAGCGCGGACATACAGTTTTTAAACCTGACAAAGCAAGATGAATGTTTTATATAGTCAGCAAGTTGAAGTTGCAGAGAAGAGGGGAGCGGTGACGTCGAGGTAGCGGCGCATCATTTCGTGTAAAACTACTCGGTGGCGACGCGCAGGTGGTCGCACTGACTGCATTTTTCACTTCATTTTGTAAGCCGTAGTGTGTGTACATCTCATCGCAACAAAATTTGTGCGCTGGTTAGATTGCAGAGATTCTTGATCTGATACAGTGTGTTATGACTGTACTGACGCCCTCAGCCTGCTGTAATTTTTCCGGTGTTTTTTTAAATTAAGTCAAGTGCCAGCTTGAATAACTGTGTCCACTCACTGTCCTCTGCAGGGACTGAGTGGTCGGCCGATGGGGGTCACGAAGGACCGGTAGGAACACCTGCGGATCACAATGGTGAGGAGCATGATACTGTGTCGTGTCTATAATATATGTTACGTATCACTCTGCATCCATAATGATAATGCATTGGGCCAATGGGGTAGCAGGTGGAGTAGACGTGGGGGTTCTCTCCTTGTAACCTAAAGTTTGCAGTTTCAATGACTGCTATTGCTTTATTACCCTTAGTCAAAGTACTTACCTTAAGTTCATACAGTAAGAATACACAGTGCTGTAGAAATTGGTAAATAATTGTTCACCTTGGACAAAACTGTCAGTCAGCTAATTGAGTCAATGCACAATGACTGGACAGCATTTATTATTATTGTTGTTGTTTAGCTAATGCCTTTGGCCAAGGTGACTTCAAATGATAGGTAAATACGAAGCAAAAAGTGCTTATATTAACATCAGTTGATCATAACATCATCTGATGGCAGATTAGGATTACACAATGTGTGATTAATACTGAATCAGCCTAGCACAGAAACAACCATTTAACAATTGTTTAATTTCTGCATATAGTGTTGTTTTCTACTGACTAGCAGCACATACAGTTAACACAAGATACTATAGAAAAGACTACATAGTTTCTAATGCATTATACTGAAATAACATCTATGGCAACTGATGAAAGGAAACCAAAAACCTTCCATGATAAGGCATTTGTAGAAAAAAAAAAAAAATCTTTGAGGCTCCCATTAACACTGACTGCTCAGCCTTCCTGGCCATTCTATTGTTTCACAACATTCCAGGGCTAGTAGACCTGTAAATTGATGGTAATTAGCATTGATGCAGGCAGGATCCATAAGCCAGTGATCTCAGGCAACTCATTCCTGGAAGTAGAGTAGTAGCACACCTGATGCTGCATGACAGCTCTTTCCACAGTTTTGCATTTGGAAAGAGGAGATACAGACAGAAGGCAAAACAAAGGTTACTCTAAGGACAGTAGGGAGAAATAAGAGAGTGGAGATAGTGAGGAGTTCAGCCATATACAGCTCTGTATGTTAGGATGAAGGTTTGACACTGGATCCTTTTGTGATAAGAGCCAGCGGAGAGGCCAGAGCACAGGAGTGGTGTGTGTATGTTTCAGAACATCACACAGTAAAGAAATAGTGTTTTTCATTATTTGTAGACCTGTCAAAAGGGGATTGCAGTAATCAGTACTGGAGAGAACAAGGGCCTCAACAAGGTACTGGGTATTGATATATTAGTTGATAAGGGGGTAGGTTTTGCAGATATAGAGGGAAAAAACTCTTCTGGGTCAATGAAGAATTGTGTTATAATTGAGAAAGGCTTCAGAAGATGAAGGTGAAGGGGTGATGTTAACAATAGAAATCTTAAGGGCGACATCAGTGGAAGAATTTGAAGAGGATAGGTTGAGGGTGTAATATTAGGAGAGAATGTTTCAAATGACAGTCTTCTAAGAGGAGATGTCTGGCAGGATATCCGATATCTGATTTGAGACATGAAAACTGAATGAAGAAAATTAGATGTAAATTTGGGAATCTTCTGCATAAACTTGATATGAAAAGTCTGGAGAAGTGGTGAGGGTTTCCAAGGAGCAAATGTATTTAGAAAAAGGAGACTCACAGACTTTGAGAGAAAAGCAACACCTGTTGAGAGGAGGGGTTATTCTATGAGACAGTGAAGAACCAGTCAGAAAGGTATGGCTGTAGTCAGTTTAATGCTGTTTTTCAGTTCTGAGGTACTCAAGTGATCAGGCATCATCCTTTGCTTCTTGGGAAATTCTTCTTTTGGACAGTAGGCTTAAGGCTGTTTAGGACTGTTGTCTTACAGTCTGAAGGTTACCAGTTCGGATCCGACTCATAATGTAGTACCAGTAATCAAGGTACTTAACTGAACTGATCCAGTAATAATAGCTTACTTTATACAAAGGTAAAACATTACAAAGTTGATTATCTAACACTTTAAGTTCTCTCTGATAAAGAAATATGCTAAATTAGAGTTAATAATTTTTACAGTTTGGCATACCCAAAATGTATTTTGAGTGTCTCTTTAAATTGTCAGGTTCACTTATGTTCTTTGTTTCTCTCTTTTTTAAGCAACACATTTTGGAATATGCTTTGGATCGGGCGGAGGTAAGAAATTTCTGGGCTTTCCCATATTCATCTAAGTTAAATATAGCCGTCTCAAGCATGTTTTAAAGTAGCAGTCAAATCCTTAATTGTTTTTATTGTAGTACATTGTGGAAAGTGCTCGTCAAAAACCAGTGAAGAGGAGGTGTTCGTCCAGTGGAAGGAAGTCCTTATACCAGAAGCTCTATGAGCTGTACACTGAGGAATGTGAAAAAGAGCCAGAATTAAAGGTACTGGTTGCCATATCTACTATCAAACCAGGAACATTTTCACAGAATCCCCACTGTTGTCTTGCGGTTCTCATTTTCAGGCTTTATTCAACAGATAGGACTTGTAACCTCAAGTTTCTCTTTATTATCCATGACAGACTCAACTCTAGTAGTTTTTTATGCAAGGTAACATCACTCCATTAATATATTCAGCTGTAAAAAAATTGACAGAATTTTGGTCACTTTAGTCAAATATGTGTTTGCAGCATAATAGTAATAACATGACTAGTTTATTGGGCAACTTATTATATTGTCTACTGATGCAGCAGCTGAGGAGGAATGTCAATCTACTGGAGAAGCTCGTCTCCCAGGAGTCTGTATCGTGTCTGGTGGTTAACCTGTACCCAGGGAATGAGGGCTACTCATTGATGCTGAGAGGAAAAAATGGGTCTGGTAGGTCTGTCAAAAAATATTTCAAGCCTTATAAACAAAATATTAGACCTTGTGATCTTCTGATCTTACATTACTCACACGTATGTAATGGGTGATTTTAATATTTCAGGCCTAATAAAGTGTTTCTGTCTGTGTGCATTACAAGATAAAGTGTATCTCTCTTGGTGGGACTTTGAAAAATATTGCAATATACATTGAGCATGTTTTGGTTTGAAAATGATACAGTATATTCCAGTTTAATAACAGCACTGACATAGAGTGCTACAGAACAGGAGGGAGAATATAATCTGTCTGTCATTCTTGCATTGCAGATTCTGAGACAATCCGCCTGCCATACGAAGAGGGAGAGCTGCTGGAGTACCTGGATGCAGAACAGCTACCTCCTGTTCTTGTGGATCTCTTGGAGAAGGCCCAGGTGAGCACTGACCAACTTGCTCCATCATTCTGCTTTGATTACCCTGTGCTTTATTGTCACCTTCATTCATTTTATAGTTATTCAGTGATGTTATGGGATGGCATAGTTCAGAACGGAACGATGTAAAGCAAGTATTAAGTTCCAAGATTGAAAAACGCTTTTTGTACTTATCTTACAGCATACAACTCTAAAAACTACACCTGCTGATTTATCCAAAGGTTTTTCTTCTGTGGTGACTATATTATTATCCATTTATGTTGTATGCGATATTTTGATGTTTCCAGTGCTTTTAGTTGCTTAAGATGAGCAAAAGAAGTTAGGTAAACACCACCACTGTGTTAAAAACCCTGCCGCCTTCCACATTTAGGTGAACATATTCCATTGTGGCTGCGTTGTGGCTGAGGTCAGGGACTACCGGCAATCTGGGAACACCAAAATGCCCATTTACCAGAGCCGCCATGTCCTTCTACGACCCACGATGCAAGTGAGTGTTGTTTTTGTTGTACTAATCAATGACTATATGCAGACTGACAGAGCGATTTACTTACCACTTAACTGAAAGAATTCATGTTATGTACCCTGTTTTTCTGGTTGTCGTCATGTGAAGTAAACTGGCCCTGTTTGGTAACTAATTCTGTCCCTTAACCACTGTACCTCCTTCTGTGATTTGAATTGACCTGGTGTTTTTTTTACTGATGGTAAATGTCCCACCAGATGACATGTTCATTATTGTCCTTCTCAGACATTGATCTGTGATGTCCATGCTCTGACAAATGATCATCACAAATGGACACAGGTGAAAAAATTTTTTTATGAAATCCATTGATGGCCATCAGTATGTTTAAAGACTGTTGTTATTGTCTTTATGGAACGCTTTATTCTCTTCCATTTTCACTCTTGAGAAAAATTTGCAATCATATAGCCATGATATGTCAGACCATAAAGTCTTTGTCTGTCGATGACTTGTGGGTGGGATGTATTATATATGTAATATACGTTCCCTATTAATAGGGACTTCTAAGGACAATCATTCAGGTGCTTTTACATTTATTCATGTAGCTGATGCTTTTCTCTAAAAAGCATACAATGTTAGGGTCACAATTATTACATGCTTACATTCATTTACCCATTTATACAGTTGGGTAATTTTACTGGAGCAATTTTAGGGTAAGTACCTTGCTCAAAGGTACTACAGCCAGAGGTGGGGATCAAACCTGTGACCTTAGGGTTCAAAGGCAGTAGCTCTAACCACTATGCTACCAGCTGTCCCCTTTCCTGTCCAGTTATATTTTGTCTAAAGTTTCAAGGCAAGTTAGTGAAGGCTCTGGATGTAGTGTGTCTGAAATACTCAGTGCGTTACATGCAGTGATGGATCTGAGTTGTAAATTGTCTTTGAATTAGACAAATGGGATTGCCACAGTTTCTGTTGATGAGAAATAAAGTTTGTAATATCATTAATCTGTTGCTGCCAGCTATACTGCCCTTCATTTCCTATCCTGAGTGCTCATACACCTTTCACGATGCATGTTTCCTCAGGACGACAAGCTACAGTTGGAGAGCCAGCTCATTCTGGCCACAGCAGAGCCTCTGTGTCTAGATCCTTCCATTTCTGTGACTTGCACTGCCAATCGTTTGCTCTATAACAAGCAGAAGATGAACACCCGCTCAATGAAACGGTGAGATGTTGCTACCATTTTGAGCAGATCCGTGTTGTGTCCATTTTTAAGATTTTGAGAAATGAATTGGAAAGAGAAGCCTTCTGGGTGTGTCAGCTAATGTTATTTCAGTTCTGCAAGTTCACATTACTTTTTAATGAGTATCCAAATACGAAGGAGTACTTTTGGAGCCTCTCTGGCTGCAGTACTGCTTGGATTGGTTTCTGAGGGGATGCATTTCTAGCTTCACAATAATAATAGTGTTGACTGATTGTGACTGTCTGACTTCTGCTCTCTGTGTAGGGTTCATTTATTTGGGGAGTTTGCATGTTAATTCCCACCCAAAAAGAAAAGTAAACGTTGCTTTCCTTTCACTGCTGTAGCAACTCTGTGCACCATTGATATTCTAGCTTTGAGATTCCGAAATGTGGGTTCATCAGGAGGAAATGTGAAGCCATAAGCATCTGTAGGGGCTCAGGTTTTGTGATTGTAAAACTCCTTACAAAGATACTATGCCAGGGAACATTCCTTACCTCGAAACTAACAATGGGTCTTTGAATTTGGGTTTTTAAATGTACCTGTCCTTTAACATCTGCAACCCTGGTACAGGTAGTTGAAAAGCACACTTCTTAAGTAACAATACAAGCAGTACTTTATGATTACCTGCAGAAGTAAATTGCATGAACTACCCAAGATTAATTCTATAACCCATCCCCAGGTGCTTTAAGAGACATTCAAGAGCAGCACTCAATCGGCAGCAGGAAATGGCCCATTACCCTACACCCCCACAGCTGCGACTCTACGATTACCTGCAGAAGAGGAAGGAGAGGAAGCCGGCACCCTCGATAGACCTCAAGATCTCCAAGGCTGGAAACGTAATCCCTGCTTTCACACTGGTTGATTACTGAGGGCCCTATCTAATTCTAAGCAAATTCCATGCTTCCATCACCTTGCCATAGATGAGGACTTAAATATTGTGATTCTAAGTTTGTATCTCCTTTTTTGGCAGTGTGTTGATATGTGGAGACAGAGCAGCTGCCAGCTAACTGCCCCTTCTGAAATTGACGTAAGTCTGACACATTTTTTCCTTCTTTTTGCTCTTCTCCCCGATCCCTATCCTGTCCAGCTGTGATTCCTGCAATTCCTATGTTTCAGTGAAGTCAGGTTTGTGAATTTGCTTTTGTTACATTTTGTTATGTGCAGTGCTGAGGGCATCCATATTACAGGAAGTTCTGAGAGGCAGACATGATGGACCACAGTCTCACTGGAAACAGCTGCCCTTGTGACAGACCTGATGACTGTTATGCTGTAGCTTACTTCTGCCAAAGAGCAAACAGATACACTGTCAGCAGACATCCAAATATGTAATGAAAAATCAATTCCCCTACAGCGTATTAACAAGGCATTGATTTTGGTTTTGATTTCAGGTGGAAAAGTATGCCGTGGTAGAGAAATCCATCAAATTGGAGGAGACACAGCATTCTGTCTGGCCTGCAAAGGTAAAGTACTAGTCCACGCTCGGCATCTTTGGGGGTGTATATGAATAAGATTTACGGTCTCACTCATTTGGGGGTTTTGGTATTGTTTGGAATGCACAGTTGATGAATAGAGAGCCCTCATATCAAATACTTGGTTTGGATTAACATATAGTGTTTGTCTCACAGGTTTCAGTGCTTTCCATTATTAACACGATGAGTTAACAATTTTGATTTGGCAATTACTCAGTATCTGCAAAATTTGAAGTATAGGACACAGAAGAAACCCCAAATGGTTACAGTTCACTGCCAGTTGGTTAGAGTCATTTGTCTACCTTCCTTGACAGGAAGTGAAGGATGACTACATTTTTGAATGTGAAGTAGGCGGACAGATTCAGAAGACAAAAGTTACAATATTTCAGTCGGTGGGCGACCCCCTGGTATATGGAAAGATATACACCGCCAAAGACTCCAAATCCAGTGATGATGGAAATGACTTGCATCTCATCCATCCACCGTGAGCTCAGAATGCCTTATATGTTTTTGTTGTTACATAATTTGATTTGCAGAATTATCTAACTACATTTTTTTTTTCTCCTTTAGTTTCCTAATAGGTTCAAAAATTGATGCTGATAGGTAAGTTGCTGTTTTTTTCAACTTTAATGATAGCCAGATATTATCATCTCCATTGTTGGGAAAAAATTTAGAAGTTTTTCATATTGCCAGTATTCAGTATTAGATCAAGATCTGGCATGGTAAAGCAAATTTTCAGCACTGCACAGTATAAGGAGGCTGAATGCAGTGATCATTACCATTATATTATTTAGTTGATGCCTTTGTCCTAGGTGACTTAAATTGCTATCAACAGCACATTCGTGCACAAAAGTCTGGGCGCTCCATTCAAATTATGTTTCATTGGTTTTCTTAGTGAATAAGAGTTAACAAATCCTCTGCAGGGAACTAACTTATACATGACATTTATTCAAATTTTGTGCACAATTTATTTGCTGAATTTAACACATTTGAAAAAATTAAACATAAAATAGGGCATTGTCCTAAAACTTTGGGTACTCTGTCAGTCAGAGCTTAGTGAAACCCCCTTTGGCAGTAATCAGAGCCTCCAAATATTTCTTGTAGCCAACGAACAGTCTTTGTGGTCTTGCTTTAGGAATTTTGTCCTATGCTTCTCTGCAGAATATATCTAGTAAAGAAATATTCTTAGGACATTTTGCATGCGCAGCATGGTTGCGATCTAACCACAGATTTTTAATGTTATTCCAGTCTGGGGACTGTGAAGGTAATTCTAAAACCTTAATCTTTTTGTTTCTTGAAGTAGTTTGTTGTTGATTTTGAGGTATATTTTGGATCATTGTCTTGTTGTAATATCAAACTTCTTTTCAGCTTCAGTTTCTTCACTGACTGTGGGACATTAGTTTCCAGGATTCGTTGATTCTTAGCCGAATCCATTTTTTCCTGTACACATACAGTGTTCCCTGTGCTACTGGTTGCCATAAAACCCTAAAACATAATAGACCCACCTCCATGGATAACAGCTGGAAAAGTTTTCAAACTTTCACACATGAGTTTCCTGCTCAAAATTATTACCCTGTCGATACAGCTCTGTAGTTTTTTCTGGAGTATTTCAGCATAAAGTACCATGATTAAGGGTATTACAGCATTTGGACTAGGATTTGAACCTTAGTCCATCAGATTCCAAAACAGTATGTGTAACTCCATCACAGTTTGGAATATGTCTTTGGTTTGTTAGTGTCTCACAAAGCTGTGCAATTATCCTCTGCTGGACAACAGGTTTCTGAACCAATACAAGGAGGTATATGAAAGAGATGTGAAGTGTCCGGTGAAGATGTCTCACAACTCAGAGAACACGGGAGGGAGCCAGAGCCAGCCATCTCCAGGGCTGGAGCAAGAAGTGAGTGCGCCACCTTACTGGCGGTGTTTCTGTGGAAAGTCCAGTTCTGCTTCTCAGCCATTGACCACTGTGCATTATGTTTTGGATATAGGCTGAGGGCTACTCATCGTTGGTTCAGTCATCGATGTTGGGGAAGGGTGTGAAACACAGGCCACCACCCATTAAACTACCAACTGGGTCAGGCAGTAGCTCCTCAGGTAAACATTTTTTAGTTTTAGCAATGCATTTTACTTAGCACCTGTACAGAACTTATACACATGGCAGACTTACTTATTGTTCAGTTACTGACAATTAGCGTATCAGGGTTAAGGGAAAGCCATTTCACTAAATGGCCTGAGAGTTTTCTTTTGAGAGACAGCTATCCTTGTCCATGATGCATTTAATTAATTGACCCTTATTTTACAACAGGAAACCCATACAGCTCACAGCCATCAAGCAGCCACCTTAAGTGCCCGACTCCCCCACCCCCTAAAACCCAGTCACTGACACGGAAGCACTCGTTGGAGCTGGGGCAGGTGGGCTTGCTGTCCCCTGCAGCACTTTCACCTATGGCCTCATCCCAGAGTGAGTATGCTTCCCTGGCTCTAGTACCCTAACTCCTAAGGTCCCAGCAGTTGACTGGATAACCTCCTCAGTATAATGGAAGCAGCATCATGCTTTATCTCCTTTACTACAGGGTCAGGGACCCCCAAGCCATCAACACCAACACCCACCAACACACCATGTTCCACCCCACATCCTCCAGACATTCAGGCAGCCACACCCTCGGTTACACCCACTCCCCAGGATGCAGCCGTGGCCCCGCAGCCAACATTGTTGGCCCCCTTTGCCCAGCAACAGATGGCACTGAGCCAAGCACTTCCTGTTATGACCATCCCCCTGTCCTCCATGGCTACCTCCATCACGACTGGTACCTCCTCTTCACAAGTCATGGCTAACCCAACTGGGCTCAACTTCATCAACGTGGTAGGATCTGTCTGGTGAGTAACCCCAGACAGAGCCAGCACCAGGGGAGCCTAGGGGTAAGATTTAGCATCTGAAATCATTGGTCACATTTCCTTTTCCTTATTTCTGTTTTGTTTGTGTATGTATGTACATAGCAGTCCCCAGACTCTGATGAGCAGCTCCAACCCGATGTTAAGCTGCAGCCCTGGGGCCCTCACTTCTGGTATCAACCTTAGTGGGATTTTACCCCCTGGTGGTCTGATGTCAGGGGCCTTGCCCACCATGCAGTCTGCTGCACAAGCAGGTATGGAGTGGTCCACTAAATCCCCTTAGTACTACCAGAATAGCTATGTTTGTTTAAAACTAAACAATTGCATACTGTGTGTTTTTCTTATTTTGCGTTGCATTTTTGCTAAGCACTTGAATTTGGAACACTCAGTCCTAATTTAACAGGTTCTCATACAACCAAAAAACCACTATAATCACTTATGAATGTATACCCTTCCATAACATGTATTGTATTTTGTATTACAGCTTGTATCAGATGCTTTTGTCAGATGTTTTTGGACAAAGATGTGCACTTGGTGTTCTAAACCGAAAAGGATTTTGTCCCTCAGTGGTGTAAATGTGGCTGTTTTCTTGCTAAATCTAGTGCGTTAACTTGCAAAACTGAACTCCTGGAACAAATTAATCCTGTGATATGAAGAACCCATGTATTTTGTTTTGTTTGAAAATGGCACAATGGCTTGATGCCGAAGGATTTTTGTGTAAAAATTATTTGGGTTTTCTTTCATACTAGGGAGTCCCTTTGGTTTAAACAGCTCCCCAGGTTTGCGACCCTTGAATCTTCTCCAGGTAAGAAGTGCCACAGTCAGGCAGATGATATTGCTGTGCTATTGCGTTGTTCTTCCGGCATCTCACTTGTACATATGATTCCCCCACAGATTCCCACAGCCCCCTTGATATTCAATTCCCAGCTCTCCCAGTTTTCTCCACAGCAACAGACTAGCCAGTCAGCCACCCCTAGCCCCCAACAGCAGGGCGACCCGGTGAGCAATTGCAGAAATGGGATGGAAGTACCGACAATAAGACAGATGCTGGGTGGAGGGGTTTGTCATTGAGTGTAAAATGACGACAGGAAAGTGTACAAAAACTCAAAATATGATAATGACATTGGCAATAACACCTCAGTGACCAAGATTGCCCCCTCTCTCTCTTTCTCTCTCTGACCCCACCTACAGGCTGAACAGGGAGTAGCAGGTCCAGATCAGACACTGAGCAATCAGCAAACAGCTGTAATAAACCTGGGCAGCTTCATGCCCCCTCCAGCAGCAGGTACGTATATGCACAAGTTGAATTTTTCCATTCTTGCAGATGTGCATTCAAACTTACAAAAATGCACACACATGCTGAAGTATTCACAGAATTGCGCAGAAACTTGCGTTACTGTCAGCATCCCCTCCTGAGAAATTCCCCATTTTTTCCACCTGTCATACTCAAGCTCGGTAGCACAACCTATGAAAATGTCAGCATATGACATGAAAGAAATTCACAGCACGTGATCAAGCATGTGTCATTCTCAGCCAATGGGCTCTCTCTGTATGGAACTGAATGCCTTTCAAGACTGAGGTAGACTAAACCACTTGGTCATCCTTTCTCCTCACACAAACCTGTACACCTTCAAAGTTGGTTTCAAAGAGAAGCTAAAACATGGATACTAACACGTAAAACATACTAATGAATTAGCTCTTTGTTCCTTGGTGATCCCCTAGTTTGTCCTACTAATTCAGTTCATTTGTAGCACACAGACAACTGTTCTTTTGTAGTTTGTTCCTAATAACTAAGAGGTATACTCTGACCTCCACTCCCCCCCTCCTTTGTGCTACACTCTATCCTTTTGTTTCTGTTTTTCCCCTTTCTTTTCTTACCCTTTCACTGTGACCTCTGAATCCATTCCCCCCTTCCCTTTTTGCCCCCCCACCCACTTGCCCTGACCCTTCCATCCCATGTCCCCCCTGCCCCTCGTAGTGCTGTCCCAGCTGGGCTGTGGCCTGGGCAGGCCCGGGCCGAGTCTGCCGTCCCCAAGACTCCAGCTCTCCTCTGCCTTACAGCAGCAGTGCCAGCCGCAGCTACAAGTAATCCAGCAAAAGTCTTACGCTCCAAAATAAAAACAGCTGAATTTAAATTAACCACTCAGCACAAAAAAAACAAATCTAGCTGTAGTTTTTAACATTTCATTTTGGGTGTTTTTCTTTAAGCATTTAGTTTGTCATTGTTTCGATGTTTATTCATTATTCCTTTACTTTTAACACCTGCGTGTGAATGGAGACCAAAGCTGTCAACAGGGGTATTGTAAATGGCCGCACTGCGTTTGATTGCTGACCATAGCCAGGCCATTCCTCTTTACATTAACCTGCATTCAAGTAGTGCTTGTGGCACTTCCATATTGAAGTACTAACTGCTTCTACTGTCAGAAAAATGCCCCATTAAGTGCATGTGAATTCAGGAATTGTTTTAAGAATTGCAAATTTGGAAAAAAATTCTTTTCCTTTGTGGTCAGTTTTAACTTTTGCCTTGATTCACTTAGCACTGGAGAAATGTGCAAATTCTCAATAATTGATGTAATTTCATCCCCTTCCATCATGCTTGTTGGTGGCAAGAAAAAAAATTGGTTCATTAACATCAATATAATTTGGTACTCTTTACACAACAGTATTTTCGCCAGAGGTTTTATTTTTGTAAGTTATTTCTTCGTCCTCTTAATTTGGAATAACAAACTCACCCCACCCCTCTCCTGCAGTAACACACCAGGATCTCTCCACTGGTAAAGCGCAATGCTAGCATTGATTTGAAGTTGCTGACTTAACTCTGCTCATTATGACAATGTAGCATGAGCTGGTTTCCACAGCATCAGATTTTCAAAAGCAACGGCATGTGCACCCATGGCAATATTAGCTGGATGGTCTGCTGCCGGTTGGATTCGGGAAGGATGTCCATCCAGAAAATAAAGAAATCCCTGGATAATTGCAGCTCAAACTTATTGCCCAAGTCTCATAGACTGAAACTGCCAAAATATCTGTGCCATTTCCAGACTGCTGTGCCACTGGTGCTGCTTGTGTGTCTTGTTTGTTTGTGTATATTACCAAGTACCACTTAACTGCTGTTTTTTTCTATTGATTTGTTCTTGCAAATCCTCTCCCCACCAACCTTCCTATTCCATGCATCATTCCAGCTTTTACTAACCCCCAGGTGTTTGCATTCTGCATCGGACCAGCAAGGTTTATTTTGTTGTAGGGTTAACCTCCATTTTCTTCCTTTTTGTTTCTTCTTCTCTGTCTTTTTTGTCCAGTTGCAATTCTTGCAGCACCGAACGCAGCAACAGCAGCAAACGGCTTTGGCAGCGGAGGCACCAACGCAAGCAACACAGCAGCATTCCGCCAGCCAGCCAAGAAGTAAGAGGAAGCGCAGCACCCCACAGCCCCTGCCCAAATCATGACCTCCACCCAGTCATTCAGCTGGCTTACACCTCCTGCAGATTGTTGCCACATCTCTGGAATACTTTTTTTTTTTTTAAACAGAAGGACAGTACTGAGCATTTATGTCTATGTTTTATTGGTACACATCAAGATCTGCAAGCTATTTGTTTTTGCATTTTTTTTTAAATGCTAGCTAAAAACCTGGTAAGCTCACTGCTGCTTGCCTAATACAGACTATCCATAGAGCAGGTTCTTTTTTTTATTAAAACCCAAGCTTTTTCTGACATAGATTAGGGTTGCCTTGTTTGCTTCAGGTTAATAAGGTTTCCCAAAGCAGGTTCAAGACCACTCTTCTATACATTGGTTTTTGTTCCAAATGAGCTGTTGCAATGTCATAGAGTTGTTCTAGAGCAGTGAGTATATCCCCAGAGTCCTAAGGCAAATTCCATCTGGAAAAACATGCCAATGGGAAGTTACAGCTGCAGCAGTATTTGTGTAACTTTAAATTGAGGGGCTAGTATTCAAAAATAGTACCAATTACATATTAATATTGTCATTTTATATTATTTACAACAGCAAGGACCTACTCAGTCTCAAAGTAACAAACTACTGATGTAGATGTTGGTTACCAACTGCGACAACAGAAAAACTCAGGACATAACCAGGCTAGAGCGAGGGTCCCCAGCACCAGCAGCGGGGAATAAAGCTTCATGTTGCCCTGCCTTTAAACATCTCCCACTGAGAGCATGAAATGTGTGTGCATTTTAGTCAGTCTCTTTTAAAATGTTGTACCTGGAGAGAATATGTATATACATATGAAGAGTGCAAAGGACATTTCCTGACCCAGATGCAGAATTTTGTAAAATGTTCTTTGTCAGTAGTTTTATTGTGATATAAAAGAATATATATTGACAGTGGAAAATACAACTTTTAGAGAAAAAATGGGGTGTTGGCTATGTTCACTGCTGTGGCTTGATGCTCTTCAGGACTTCTTCGATCAGCTTCCTGACTTCACGATGCCGAGTCACAGCTCGACTGATGCAGTCCTGCAACTTCTCAGCAGACAGACCACTTCCCCCTGAGGGAGAAAGTCTGGTCATAGCAGTGCTGCAGCTACTGATAATCCACACAACTGTTGGTAGTTCCATATGGTTTTCTGTCAATGATACAAGAGGAATAGCCTTTCTTCTGCAGTGTGACTTAGCACTCACCTGGTTTGTGTAGCGCACACAATCTCTCATCTTCATCAGTTACTACAGTTATCGTGGCTGTCGACAGGCTCTCCTCCTCAGCAGTTGGATCAACTATGACAATGGTGCTTCAGAGAAGAAATGATACCGGTCACCTGACTTAAATGGAATATCTTGTTCAGGGACAGGGAATGTTATTCATTTAGCTGCTGTTTTTTTTTAACCAAAGTGACCTCCAGTGCTAATATACAAATGTAAGTTATACAAATGAAATTATTTACCCATTTACACAGCTGATAACTTTTACTGGAGCAATACAGGGTACACAGAGTGGGAATAGTTTTTGAACCTTGGTCCTTACAGTGAAAGGTGATGGCTGGAAGCACTTCAGTACCTGCTGGTAATATCCCACTGTCTTTTTTATTCAGCCTTCAAAAGATTAGCTAATATGAGATTCAACATTTTAAATTAATTTAAATCCTACTGTGTAGAAGGAATTTTTCAGAATCGGTATGGGCTTCCCTTTTGTAACAGGTTCTTTTCATAAGCATTCCAACTTGAACATATTTAACTTGTGCTGTAAAATTTGAATGACCCGTCAATTGTGGTTAGTGATGTACAACACCAAACAAGGTGAGCAGCCCACCCATCAATCACCACAAATCCACACCAGCTGGCAAGCAACTTACATCTTGTTACTCTGTCACCTACAAAATGAGTCAAAATAACCACATAAAACAGCACAGAACTGTCCTGAACAGCAGTGCCATTTCAAATGAATAATAAATTAATTTTATCGTAAAAAATACTTTACAAATGGTTCAGTAGAGAGGGGTTACAAAAAAAAAAAAAAAAAAAAAATTGAATAATACACCTCTAAGACTTACTTGTCAAAAACAGCAAATGATGAGCCAACTGGGTGTTTAGTAACATTCAGGGGATGCAGCTTTTGTGGGTTCACTTCTGCCAGTTCTGTCTCCTTGTTAATTGTGACCTCTGGAAGCTGTGCTGTAAGAGGATGTATGAAAACATTTTACTTAATTAGCAGGTACTTATCTGCCAAATATATCATTATACAAGATGATGCTTTATTACATTAGACACATGGCTTTATCATGGTTTCTGAAAGTCTGGTAACACTTGCCATTCTCCAGAGCTGCCAGCAAGGCTATGACACAAGCATCTAGCAAGTTCCCGTCATAGTCCAGGCACATGATGTCACAGTATAACACCCAGCTGAGCTGAAATTTGAAGGAATAGGAGAAAATTTCAACCCCTTGTGTCCTCACATCATCAGTAGAACTACATGAAAAACACCAGAAATGTATTTCTTCAAGAGAAAAAGTCATACCTTGCCCGATTCAATGCACAGGTCTTCTCTTTGTATTATGTTGGCGCTATTCAAAAAAAAAAAAAAAAAAAAAACATAAACATTTGATTTCATGAAGAACACTGGGCCATGGCAACAGAGACTAACAGTACATCTACAAACATAAATAAGGGCAAAAGGCTAAAATCTTACAATATTTCACAGGTGTAATCAGGCCACTCTGTGAATTTGTTTATAATGGAAAACATACTTTAGTTTTAGAAATGGTATAGAAGATTGATGGTGTTTCTAGCTCGGGTTGTTGATCCAGGTGTCCACCGAGCTTGGTATTCAGACTGCAAACGTTTAATCACCACTTGAGGTGACATCATCAGTGTTCACAGCACTGAATGCCAAGCTCAGCAAACACCTGGACATCTGGATACTTTAGTTTTATTTATGCACACAGTGGTTCCCGCTGATACAAGAACAGCACAAAGTCTTTAAGACATCCTCAGTGATGGCAGCTACCTGTCAATGAGGTCTGCAATGAACTGGCTGGCAGCTTGTGCCTGTTCACCTGGAGGACCTGGGCGGAACCTGGACGAGCAGAGCGGTGGCAGGTCCACATTGGGCACTGAAACAGAAGGATCATCAGATCAACCTCCCATAAAGGTAAGGAGCAGGAGTCCAAGCATCCCTTATGTGTACCCTAAAATCTGTATGGATACACTGAGTACTATTTATGTTTCAATGCCCCATATACAAAACAAATTGCCACACCTTTGCTTCCCTCACATACGTTCTAGAGTTTGATTCTTTATTGTGAAAATTAACTTGCTTACCTATATAACCTTTGTTTGGTGCATCTGTCGGTGGAGTCGCCAACTCCTGCGAAAATAACCAATGAAAGGTAAAGAACATTGATAGTGTCCCTTTATTAAAGTTTAAAGGCTGACAAGAGTGCACATAGTATTTCCATTTTCACACACTATTTGGCATCTTCAGATTACTCTACCGCTTTAATGCCGCAGATGACAGTCGTGTTTCCAATCTTGACCAACGCCGAGCCATCAGCTGTGGAAATGGAGCCTAAGAGGGCAAACACAGCAGGATGTGAAATTAATCTCGTAATAAAAATGACACTTATCTGTATCACAATATCATGCAAGAAATTCATGTTTTGTAAGAAAGCAAGTGCCACTGCTAGTCTTCACCCACCGATGTTGAGAGTTGTGGCTCGGAACTCGCCCAGTTCTCTGCCATCTGGCCGGCAGTTCTCCTTCTGATGGAAGGGCCAACATTTATATTAATTCAAGTACTTCACACTTAAATCAAGCAACTTACAATGTTAGCTACCTAGGATTATTTACCTATTTATATAGCTTGGCAGTTTTTACCAGAGCAGGACAAGTACAAGAATGGACAAAATAACAGTAATGCTGTACAAAAAGGAGTTTAACTTTGAAGTAAATAAATCAGTTACACATACAGCTGCTCATATTAGGTTGATTGCCAATGAGCCATCTGTTTAAAAAAAAAAAAAAAATCTGACAGTTTGATATGTGACTTTTCAAAGCAACATGAACTAAGAGTTCCAAACTGCTCAAATAACTGATGATAAATTGCAGGAGCAACAAAAATTGCAAAATTATTTCATATGGCAAGTGGAACAGTTTCAAAAATACATCAGCATATGCCAAACATGAACAAACAACACTGGCAAAGAGTAACAGTATCTGAGCTCGCTGACTGGGACAGACCAAGCCTTCAGAGGATAGGGGCTCAGTGCCACAAAAGAACACGCTCAGGAATTACTACAGAACTGAATCAGCACACCTGTGATCCAGTCTCAACAAAAAAAAAAAAAAAAGTATGCTCCATGAATTTTGCAAAGCTGGAATTTATGGCAGAGCTGCCATTTGAAAACCTCTTGTATCCAAGGCCAATGCACAGAGGCATATCCTGGCATGAGGGGCACAAAACCTGGAGTTCTGATCAATGTTGAACAAAAAAATTTTTAAAAAAGTAATGCGGTCTGATGAGCCCACTCTCACCCCATTTCTTACATCTGCACGGGTTTATGCTTGGAGAAAACTGAAGGATGCCTTCAGCCTACAGTGTCTTGCCAACTATGGGGGATCTGTAACGGTATGGATAGCAATCTCATGGGAGTCGTGTGACCAAGGAAAATGAGGTTTTTTCCAGGACCAGGTGCTTCCCATGGTGCAAACATCATGCTCTCATGATCATCCCCTCAGATCATGCCCCCATAGACAGTGCTAAACAGATCCAATGTCCTCCATGGCCTCCCTACTCTCCAGATCAAAGCTGGAGGCTTTTCTTCTAGAAGAATCACGGCACAACATCCCATTACACACAGTTCAGGATTTGTAGGACGGGAGTATTCCAAGAAAGACTGAAGCTCTCAAGGCAAAGGATCATGATGACCCTACTTATTAGTCTTGATGCAAATAATTATTCATGTTAGACGTTTCTTAATCTTACTTTGTCCACCACTCGTTAAAGGCGCTATAGCAGGAGGTGGGATTCGAACCTGCAACCTCGAAGTCCAAAGGGGCGGCTCCAAACGCTACGTGCTTTAATTAATTCATTTATTTCTGAGTAAAGTACGCGTTTCTGTGCGTCTCCTGCTCTCTCTTGTTCGTGTTTACACCCGCATAGCGGTTCCAACTTCAGCCAGGAACTCCTTTCGTGGAAACGTGCGATTAATTTAATCAAATAATGCCACATACCAGGAAACTTCTGTGATATTCCAATGGTTCTGCCGTTCTGTAAAGACCATTTTGGGAGGAAAAAAAGAAAAATCAACGGAACGTGACGAAACACACTTTTCTTCGCGTCAACAACAACACACTGACAGTCAGCTAGTACTGCAAACTTATAGCGAACCCTATGGAAATTAACCGAATCGAAACGTGGTCTCCACTAGACCCATTTTACTGCGTGAGGAAACCATTGCCGTGTGGCTCTTTCGGCTCCGCGCGCAGCGCACATCTCGCGCTCTCCTGCTCTCCCTCGGCTCAACTTACTTGAATCCGGCCGCCATGATGCTGCGATGTTGTGACCACGTGAACCCCGGCCGGAGCCACAGATTCAATGTTTCAGAGTTCAATAAAATCTGATACAGTTTATGTTAAACACGCGCTGTCTTTTAAATAATATCATATAGAAAACATGTAATAAAGACACTATTTGTAGATAACGGTTGTCGTTGGATTAGTTATAATTATTTATATTCTTATTATGAGCCAGCGTCTTTCATTTAAAAAAAATCAAACAACGTTGTTTAATTACTTATCTTTTTTTTAAGTCGCCTTGGTCAGAAACGAATTTGCGTTTGTGACGCACTCATCCTGCATTAGTCTCAGTCGAATCCGGCTGCAGCGGGGACTCCCATCAGCAGGGGCGCTGTTCCGGTTTCCGCCGTTGCTTCCTGTCAGACGCCTCTTGGCCCGACGAGGTGATGTGTTTCGCTCCAGCACGGGGCAGCACTTCCGCGTAGGTGTTTCTCTGTGACTGGAAGTGAGCTTCGGTGCAGATGCCCGTAGCACGTCATGTGTTCAACGGGAACCGGTCTGCTGTGAACATGTTCATTTCTTGACAGAACCTCTTCTCCTGCAGGGCCTAGTTTTAGTTTTGCTGCAGCTGGCTTGTTTTCGGGCTCTTAGCAGCCAGTGAGCCAGGCAGCCTTAGACTAAGTGTTTCGTTTTGCCCTGAATCAATCAATGGAGGAGAATGGATTTGGGGTTCTTTGAGTTCATTCAGCTACTGGCTGCCTTGGCAGTGTTTGTCTTGATTTTGGTGGGTATTTCATGTAAAGTTACGTGTCTCGGACAAGGTATCAGCCAAATAAATATTGATAACAGTATATATGTGTGTTCCACTGTATGTATGGATGAGTGACCCATGCATGTAGTGTATCTAGCAGTGTAAGTCACCTTGTTGGTGTGTGGGCTGGTAACATTAGTATCCATTCATTCGCTTGGAATGGAGAAAAACGTCTGATAAATAAATGTAAATGCAGTAATGTTACTATTTACCTTGTTCTGCCAGATTTTTTGGCAAATCAAATCATGGAGTAGCGTTTTGCAGACTCTCAGTTTTTCGTGTAGGGTTAGTGTTGAGTGTCATATCCGCTCTATGTTTTCTGTGTTCACTCTTTCTTTGCAATGTTGAAATCAGTTTTATTATTTTAATTTTCTGGCTTCGCTGCAGGTTGTACTGATAGCCCACTTCAGTGCTTCCATGATCATGGCTGACGTGAAGCGTCACAAAAATGAGAAGTACTTCTTTACCGAAGACGGAGAAATGGAAGCCTTCCCCAGTATCGAAGACCCCCATTCTCGAGAGCTCTCGGTGGTCGTGCCCTCCTACAACGAGGAGCTCAGGCGTAAAAGACCTTCTCTCCATTTGCACTGCTTTTCATGTTGTTAATGCAAAACACGTGTTACCTGGGAACAGGTGCTCTGCAATGTCACTTTCTACAGAAAGTCTTTGAAGGAGGGAAAAAAAAAAGTTTGTCAAACTGCAGGTTCAAGTCTTTGTTGTTGTTTGATGTAGTGTGGTGGTTGAAGCTGTCACCTTGCAATCAGAAGGCTGTTGGCTGAAATTCCTATTGCTACTGTGGGCTGGAGCATTGCACCAAGTACAGATAATTTAGTTTTAATTGGTTGAGCATCACTGACACATGGATGATTGTGGTGATTTATTTCTCTGCGTCTTGATTTTCATCCAGTGCCTGTGATGATGGATGAAGCCATGGAATACCTGGAGTCAAGACAGGTAACTTTTCAGGGTGGCTCAGAAGTTACCAGGAATGGAGATGTTTATGACTGTTAGCAATGGAGGGAAATGTATGTACGTTTACATTTACTCATTTCATTCATTCATTATTTTTTCATTGTGATATTTGCACGGTTAATATGTTTTGAGAAGAAGTTTACCTGATCTTGGTCAGAACTAGAAAAATATTCATTAATGATTCTCTTTTAATTTGGGGTACCAGATGCTGTAGTGTTTAGAGCCATTGTCTTACAAGTGACAGGCCTGGATTCAAATCCCCATTCTTATTCCTGTACCCCAGAACAAAGTACTTAACCTAAACTGATAGTGTCAAATTTTTCCAACTGTGTAAATGGGTAAATAATTACAAGTTACATTGTTTGTCACCTCATAGAAAGATATCAGCGAAGTCTAAAATAACTGATTACATTTTAGTTTTTTTCTCCAAAGTAACTTTTGGTATTAAGCTACTTGCAATTTTTTGCACATTTATACAGCTGGGTAATTTTTACTGGAGAAATTCAGAGTAAGTACTGGGCTCAAGAATATTACAGCAGGATGCAGGATTCGAACCTTGATCCTTCAAGTGCAAGGCAGCAGCTCTGACCAACGCGCTAACTTAGCGGCATGGTGGCACAGCAAGTAGCGTTGCTGTGTCACAGCACCTGGGTGGTGCGAGAGAGTGTGGGTTCGATCCCTGTTCAGTCTGTGTGGAATTTGCATGTTCTCCCCGTGTCTGCGTGGGTTTCCTCCGGGTGCTCCAGTTTCCTCCCACAGTCCAAAGACATGCTGTTTAGGTTCACCCGTAGTGTGTGAGTGACACAGAGAGCGTGTTTCACTGATGTATGGATGAGTGACCCATTGTAAGTAGTGTATCTAGTGGTAAGTCACCTTGGTGAATAAGGTGTGTGAGCTGATATCACGACGTAGAGTTTGTTGAAAGTTGCTTTGGAGAAAAGCATCTGCTAAATAAATAAATATAATGTAACTGCTGCCCCGGTAAATAGATTTGCTTTATAATGTTTAGTTTTGCAATTTTTATTTGATTTTTCTCCCTTTTTTTTTTTTTTTTTAAATTTTATTTTAATGTCTGCATTATAAGTCTGTTTAGGTCTTCAAAGCTCCCTGTAGAATGCTCAATTCTCTAACCTCAAATAATTTCAGTGGTGCATAATGGTAAAATACCACAAGATGGCAGTAATGCACATATGTTGAGTGATCCAATAAGGCTGCTAATGACCTTTTCTGTGTGTAGAAGCAACAGCCATCGTTTACCTATGAAGTTATTGTGGTTGATGATGGCAGTAAAGACAAGACCACTGAGGTAAAGTATTGAGTTGCTTTGTATTGATTGAAACACTGTAAATTCCAGTTGTCGCCTTTTGTTTCTTCGTTTCATTAATTTTTTTATTTCAAAACTCTTGTTTCCAAAAGTGTAGGCTGTATTGATATTTAAAATATTATTATAACATCCAGCCCTAATTTTAAATATTTACTTGAAATTTCTTTGGGAATACAGTTTTCGCTTGACTAGCTTCAGTACAGTTTTAGCCTTCGGTTGGTTTTATATGCTGTGGTTTTTATCCATGCTTAATTATGTCATAATTGGAACTCTGTATCTATGACATGTAGCCAGGTTTTTTTTTTTTTAGTATGATCCACTGAGAGAAGAACATGTACCCTGGATATAGTTTTGTTCTGTTTCTCCAGGTTGCCTTAGACTACACTAGGAGGTATGGTGCTAGCAAGGTCAGGGTTTTGACTCTGGTAAAGAACCATGGCAAAGGTGGGGCTGTGAGGATGGTGAGTGTCCCTACACTTGAGAGTGGTATACTCCACCCACTGCTTTGATCAGGCCTTTCTGTATTCAGTTAAGTGAGGTGAAATCACACTCACCAGCAGCACAAGTAATAGTTATGAAATAAAGATGTTTTTCTGTTAGGAAGTATATTTTTAACCATAGGCAATTGGATTAAAAAAAGTCTGTAAGAAATATATTAATCAAGTTAGTTTGTACTGAGACCCATTATGCACCTCAGGCCATCAGTCTTTACATTGCTCTTCCTGTCTGATTTACGTGTACTATTACAGTGACGTCCTCCTGATCTCTGCAGGGTGTGCTGAGCTCTCGGGGGAAGTTCATTCTGATGGCCGATGCTGATGGTGCAACAAAATTTGCTGACATTGAGAAGGTGGAAGCTGGCCTTCGGGACATCAGCCCAAAACCGGTGGGGCTCCCGTACCATCCCTAGAGTTCATTTTCGTTTAGCATTAGCCTTTTAGGTTTTGCTTGGCTACTGGGGATAGCAGTGTCTCATCCCGCAAGGGTGATCGATTTGATAATGTCTGTGGCTTGCAGGAGAACATGGCCATTTCCTGTGGATCCAGAGCCCATTTGGAGAAGGAGTCTGTGGCTCAGGTATTTATAATGTTGGAATCTGCAGTATTACTGTTGACTCTAATGGTTCTGCTCAGCAATAATGTCTTCCTATATAGTTTATGACTGCATTAGGAAATTAATTGCACAGATTCATGAATACTAAATTGTGTATTCTCCAGAGAATGTTGACATTCAGGCCAAATTTCTTTTGCATGTGGCGAAAAGAGAATCTGCAGTTGCATCTTTTTATCTTGCAATTGATCATGTACAGTGTAGAAAAAAGTAAGATAGGATAGATTAATTTACTAAATCCTGCTGGGAAATTCACAAAGAGCAGCTCAATAAGATATTCATAACAAGAACATAACATACAACAACGAGCAGTTATATCGATAAATATGAAATAATTAACAATAAAGGAACCGGTGTCCCACAGGGCTCTGTACTGGGTTCTCTTCTCGATCTATACCTCCTCCCTCTGCCTGGTCATACCCTCCCATGGATTCAAATACCACTGCTACGCTGATGATACCCAGCTTTTCCTCTCCTTTCCACGTGGGGCATCAGACATTTCTGCAAACATTGCTTCCCTCCTGTCAGACATCTCTGCCTGGATGTCTGATCACCACCTCCAACTCAACCTCTCCAAAACAGAGATTCTTCACCTCCCAGCTGGCCTGTCCTCCTGTCACGATCTATCGATCAAACTGGACAACTCGCTCATTTTGCCTACCTTCTTGGCTACGAGTCTGGGAGTGATGATTGACTCAAGTCTATCTTTCTCTCAGAACATCGAAGCCACAACCCGAACCTGCAGATACATCCTGCATAATATCCGCAAGATCCGTCCTTACCTCACAACCGAATCTGCCTGACTACTAGTCCAGGCCATAGTGACATCCCATCTGGACTATTGTAACTCTTTCTTGTGTGGCCTTCCCGCTACTGCCATCAAGCGTCTGCAGCTGATACAGAATGCTGTTGCACGAGTTGTGTTTGACTTGCCGAAGCATTCCCATGTATCTTTTCTACTCGTTTCTCTGTGCTGGCTTCCTATAGCTGCCCAGATCACATTTAAGACCCTGGTTATTGCCTACAAATGCACCAATAGAACTGCTCCTAGCTATTTACAAGACTTGATCATCCGCTACACCCCAACCAGACGTCTTCGCTCATCTACTTCTACCCGCTTGGTGGTCCCACGAAGGTAAAGCACAGAGGTTCTCGGTTCTGGCTCCGTTGTGGTGGAATGACCTCCTCCTCTCACTCACAACTGCTGAAACTCTGTCTACATTTAAGAAGGGTCTGAAAACTCACCTTTTCTGGAATCACTTCACCCATGATCTCTCAAGCTCATGTATGGTGTAAATGCTCATTACCATAACTTTATGATCATGCCCAGATAAGCCTTTACACAGCCACTACTCCTGAATTGTACGTAAATGTTTGTGTACCTTTAAAAAAAAAAAAAAATGTAGGAAGGTTATCAGAAATCGTCTATTCTGAGTTTTATGCACCTACTCATGCAATGAACATCGGTGTATAAAGTGGAAAGAAACTAAGTTTACATAAGAATCACATGTCTGCAACTGTTTCTCTTTCTCCTAATATAATGCACAAGTTGTATTTCTCTGAGATGTGCGTCGCTTTGGAGAAAAGCATCTGCTAAAGTAATGTGTAAATGATGAAATTGACATTAACATAGGTACTAAAGTGAGAACGATTAAATCAGTGTAGTGCACCCCCTCCATCATCTCATTGAGGAGCTAACAGGCCCTTGACTGGCATTAGGGAGGCAGATGGCTGTTCATAAGACAGACCCCTTGAAAGCCCCTCTTTGTACACAATAACTAAACAATCCAGGGACTAAAGGAGCTCACGTTCATCACTTCATGGAGAGGGTGAAAGCTGTTGTCCTTAATGGACTCTAATGTCTTCCTCACCGTTGCCTCTGGCACTGCCTGCACTGGGTTGGGGGTTAGACCAATGACAGAACCTGCTTTCTTCAAGTTTGTTGTTTCTCCAGCAGAGATGTTTTCCTCTAGCACAGAACAGCATAAAAGATGACAACTGTAGTCTGATAAAATGTGTAGAATTCTTCTGCATGCATTAAACAACCTCATCCTCCTCTGTCCTTTCTTATGCAGTTCATATGGGATGTTTAGCCAGTGCAGTTTGTTGAATATTTGTCAGTATACCAATTTCTAGTGATATGAATGACCCTTAGGTTGCATCTGTTGCCTTTTGTGGGGTATATGTACATTAATGGCCCAGCTTGAGTTTGACTCCCTTTGCTCTGCCCCTACAGCGCTCCTTGTTCCGAACATTCCTGATGTACGGCTTCCACTTTCTTGTGTGGTTTTTCTGTGTAAGGGGCATCAAGGACACCCAGTGTGGCTTCAAGCTCTTCACTCGTGAGGCTGCACAGAAAACTTTTTCTGTCCTTCATGTGGAGCGTTGGTAGGTCCCCAATAGCAGTGCACGACAGCCACCATTGTGCTTTACTGCTGGGACTGGCCAGCACCACGGCATATGCCAGCAATGTCTGCTTAGTTTCCACCATCAGAAGTATTATCATAGACTTTAATTCTGGGCAAAGTTTGCCTTCTTCACCATTGAGGGCCGATCATGTCATGACATAAATCAATAAGGCTCATTTGGTTATAGGGGTTGCCACCATTTGGAATTGGCAGGGCTGTCAGACTCTGGCACAGAGTTGGCAGATAGCTGGCAAGCAGCTCCTAAAAGCCGCTTAATTTAGCCAAGGGTCGGCACAGATTTGTGCTGCAGCCAGCGTGCTCCGAATAGCAACCAGGGCTCCCTTGCCTGACAAAGAAATGCAAACATACAGGTGCCATTAATCCTGCCTTGTTGCTCCTTAGTGTTCTATGCAGAAACAACACCTGAAAGTTTCTCTTCAGATGAAGAGACCTGCACATTCTGAATTCCTCTTTACATGTATTGTTTATATTTATCACGTTTACATTTGTTTTGATTTGGAACTGAGTTTGTTTTGGGTATGCCTAAGGGATTTGCTCTTGTTGCAATTGAATAACATCTGCCAAGATACTGTGTAATGTGATTATGCTTCAATCTAAGTGATTGTTGCTTCTGCAGGGCCTTTGATGTAGAGCTGCTGTACATTGCCCAGTGCTTTAAAATTCCCATAGCAGAAGTTGCTGTGAATTGGACAGAGATTGAAGGTGAGTAGTAATTAGCGGTAATACACCAATGTTGACAAGATTATCTTTATAACAAATGACCACGGTCTTTTGTGTTTGTGAAACCCAACACTGTACTTATATTCTTGTTCTTTTAATAGTACATGTAACATTTAGGCATTATTTATAAGGTGATTTTCAGTAATGCAGGAAATGGCAACCACTGACTTTACTGTTGTTTCATTACTATTGTACATTTTTTCCAGGATCTAAACTGGTCCCATTCTGGAGCTGGCTACAAATGGGAAGAGACCTTGTTTTCATTCGACTTCGCTATCTAACGGGTGCCTGGAAACTGAAGTCCCCAAGGAAAGCAGAGTAAAATGTGCAGGATTGTGAACTTCATTTGCTAGAGTCATGAAGGCAGGAAGCAGCATATGTTTCTGGAGGGCGGCATTGTTTTGCTAAGGGATTCTGGCTGTTTTTCTATATATACTGTATAATCTATGTGTGTACTTCACATAGTGTTTTCTGTTAGTCTTTGTAACATTAGTGAGATGAAAAATATGGAAAATATTTTTTAATGATTTTATATTTTCATTTTTGAGCACTTCTGCCTGTAAATGCCATTTTCAAATTGATTTTCATTTCAAAGGGGTGTCTGACTTCAGAAAACATGGAATGCAATAAACAAATTAAAAAAAGATTAATAGCTGTACTTTTTTGGAAAACACCAGTAAACTAACCAACAGCTAACTAATATCACCATATTTATGGTTAACTGATTAAGACTGATGAAATCACATTTTCAGGATCAAAAACAGATCGCCATATATTACATAAAGATGTAGTTTTTCTTTAAATGTTAATGCATTAACATAACTTACATTTATTGTCAATAGTCTTCCTGCAACCATAACATGTTTGAATCAATCTACTGTAGCATTCCACTGCACATGCCATGTATCACTTCAGTTAGGACACTAACATATGACAATGACAGTGACATTAATATAACCAAGTGAGTCAGAGGGTCCAGATATGAAGCAACAATCTACAGTGCCTAAAATACTGCATCACTGCATTTTTAAAATACATCAAACTGTCAGGAAAAATATTTTGGTGTAATTTCTCTTACATTAACTTGGTATTCAATTCACAAGTTCAAAATTAATTACTACCATCTACCCCAAGTGTACAATGCTACATGTTTTGGTTCAGTTTTGCAGACTTTGATTCAGAGTGGGCGGGGGGGGGCGCGGTGGGTTGGACCGGGTCCTGCTCTCCGGTGGGTCTGGGGATCAAGTCCCGCTTGGGGTGCCTTGTGATGGACTGGCGTCCCGTCCTGGGTGTGTCCCCTCCCCCTCCGGCCTTTCGCCCTGTGTTGCCGGGTTAGGCTCTGGCTCCCCGTGGGACAAGCGGTTCAGACAGTGTGTGTGTGATTCAGAGTGGTCTCAGACAGTATTTGCAAAGGTTATTTTTGAAATGGCGAGCTCAACACATTTATTTCTACGACTGAGTAAATTTCGCTGTTGACAAAACAGCAGGTAGTGTGGTAGGTAAGCTCGTAGATGCGTTACCTCAAGATTGCTGGTTCATTTCCATCTCTGGGCTCCTGCTGTAGTACTCTTGAGCAAAGTATTACACTTAACCATGAACTTTTTCAGAAAAAGAATGCATGTATAAATGAGGTATTAATACTCTAGGTGGCCTTGCCAACAGATAAATGATAAAAACATCCTGGAATACTGGCAGTCCTATATTTTCTCTGAAAATAAATTTTATAATGGCCTTTTGAATGGTAGGGCGACCATATTGTAAGCTTTCAGTTTAATACAACTCAAAGGAAATACTTTGTTTTTAATATGTGATGTCCCATTATAATTTATGGTTACTTTTTTTGGGTTGTTCCTTTTTTTTTCCTTTTCAATTTTGAGGTCTGGCAGAGACTGCAAACCTAATAATGTGGATGTTTTTTGTGGGTTGTTCAGTGCCCTGGGGAGCGTATCCTGTTTGTCCTCTCCTGTCTGTCTCCTCGCCAGGAAGTCATTCCCTCTCCCCTCTCTTTCATTTCCTAGTCACTCTTACAGGACTATTGTGCGCTGATGGCTACAGTGTTTGATGTGGGGGACAAAAAAAAAATACAGCTTCACTCCGTAAAATCTGTAACAAACATTGTAATGGAGGTCCGTGAATGTAAATGAATAAACCACCTCAGAGACGTTCACTGCTCGTTTTGATACACCTTGCTTATCCACGCGTTTAGCGCCCTGTCATTTTTAACATAACTCGTTTTACTTTCATTGTCCGCACAGTCCTCGTTGTAATTTTTACAAGGGGCTTTGACCTGCTCGCGGTGGGTATTGTAAGTACTGTATTGTTACGTTCCTCTGCAGTTGTTCTCAACTGTGAAAATGTCAAACTCCTAGACTTTCTGTCGCCAGTCAGGCTTGCGTCATTAACTGGACTAGTCACCACGCCGCACTCCAGATCGAAGTGTATCCATCCGCGCCGAGGGGCGGCTCCACGGAGATCGATACCGTGCTTGCAGAGCATAACGTCTCTGTGACCGCGGCTGGTTCTTTTGAGGGCGGACGGTCTGAGTCCGGTTCACCAGCGGTTGTGCAGCTCGTTCTGCTGACAGCCCGTACGAAGAGAACGAAGGAGGAATGTAACAGGTAGCTCGCGCGTGTCAAAACCGACTGAAACAAAACAAAAATATTTTTAATTGCAAGATCAAGTAGACCTTTCTAAACCTTGAAAACCACAACAAAAAAGTTTACGAATCAATTCTCAGGTGCTTAAACTGAGGGGGAAAAAACTGTACCCGCCAACACCATTATGCCGGCGATGGGATAACCACGTCAGTATAGAATTCGACAACAAAATTGGTTACTGAGCAATTCAGTGTCAAAAAAAAATGAGGATGGCATAGATACCGGCTCTGAATTCCTATATGCTCAACTTTTATTAAAGCTTCCCTACACCTAGAACTTACAAGTGCCATCACAAGCGTACGCAGACTGAATTCCTGTAAGTGCTGTCATTACTGAGTATAGTTCTATTTATAGTGTAATTAACCGCTGTCGGCAGACAACAAAACAGGTGCGCCAAACAATTCTTTTGTTTCAGAAAAATATCACGAGGAAAAAGCATAGTGAGCTCCTTTTTCAACGCTATTTTAACAAATGCGTGCCCCCTCCTCCTGCGCAGATAACGTTAATTAGCGGAACCTTGCGCCCGCTGTCCTCCCTCCTGCCGAACGCGCGCGCCACCGCTGCCGCCGTCGCCGTGCTCCTGGGAAAGTTCCAGCGCAGCGGATGGATTCCGCACGAAGGCGCTGAGGCTCCAGCCTGACTGACGCCGGGGGCTGTGCCGCTGCTCTGGCTCCTCGCGCACAGACGTTCCACACCTCCACAGCACGAGTAGAGCTTAGAGTCCCGTGACGGCGACGGTCGCGTCTGGAGCAGAAGGTAAGGAAAAACACCTCACGAGGAAACGGTTAACTCTTCGCTTTACACCTTCACCACGTGTGGCACACACAGGTAATGTTTAGTTGTTTTGCATTTTTTTTTTAAACTTGCTTATTTTGTATCATCATGTTATCATCATGTCACTGAATTACCCCCCCGCCTCAGAATACAGTCTACTATCACTATGTTATCACTTCTGTTTTTTAAAACTACTCCTGACGTTCCTGATTTTGCCTCATTTATTCATTAATTACTTGTGCATATTTATCATATTTTTGCTAATAATCCAGTAGGATATGTGTATGAGATTGTCACGTGAAAATGTTCTTTTCTACTGGCAGGGGTGTAATTTTACAGTGACTCTCGATGCCCTTTGTTAAAGCACTTTTCTCAGTGGGCTGTTAATGTGCAGTTTGTCTTTGTGCCCGAGCTCCGTGGACGTGCCAAGGTGCACCGTGTGTTGGCAGAAGGCAGGACCTTCGCACGTTACATTGTCCAATGAGTGGTAAACGAGCTCGCCGCGCGCCCCATCAGCGGAGAGGGAGCGCGTGTTCGCGGCGCGTGGGCGTCTCGGTAATGAAGTAATAGGTGATTAAGGCTCTGTGGGCTGGAGACTGAGCGACGCCACTTTCATAAGTGCCCGACGGAGAGGCCGTTCGTCCGGAACGTCGATGCCGCGCTTTCCTTTATTACCTTTTGTTATTTACCAGACAAAGTTAGTTTTTTTTAAATTAATTTTTTTAAAGAAGTGCATTTTTTTTTAAAGTATTTGTCCATTAAGAGTGTTGTGCTATAATAATATTCCCCTACTTGAATCAGTCAGGGTTTAGTAAGTATTTTACATTTATTTAAAAAGGAATGGGATAATAGCCAATAACATTGTTGCTTGTTTTAAGTGTGAGATATTGCAAAATGCATTACACTAGAGTCTTCTGTACTTCAGCTCATGTCTTGTCTGTGTAATATAAACCATGAGTGATATGCTATCAACCACAAGCAACCAAAGCCTGACAAGTTGAACTTGGAAGGGGATGTTGCTCTAACCACTGGTACCCTTTTGTAGAAGGGCCAGTTGGCTTTGACATGTTCTAGAATGCTGGTTACAGGGAAGAGCTTCCCTCAGCCTTCTCTTTGGCTGGGAAAACGAGCAGTCTTTACACATTAATGCCAAGTTCAGAGGCCATGCATACATTTTTAATTATGTGTTAGGACCTGGGGGGCAGCTGTGTGTGTTTCCTCCTGTACCTTGAGAGGGCATTTTTGGAGAGAGAATCCCCTCAAGGACAGTAAATCCTGAAAAATAGACACTACAAGAACATCTCCACAAAACAAAATGCCTTTTTAGATTTCCATCACCTTAAAAAGTTGTTTGAACATGTTTATCACTTGAATTGTTTCCTCAAGTTCATTGGGATAGAATTAAAAAGTTGTTAATGTGAAATTTTCACAAAGGTATAAATAAATTGAGCACGTGTGTGTGTCTAGATGTGGGTTAGACTTATTGCCTTAATATGTGTGCCCAGAGAAACTGCTCCCTTAAAGTCTCAGTGGATTGCAGTGGAAGCATTTGTAAGTGGATGGATGACACGGGTTGCCCATTGCCGCTGTTTGATAAAGCCGTGAGCTTAGAGGTATGTTACCATGACTGAGCTGGATGAGGTTGAAGAGCTGGAGGTGAAGTATCACAAACAGGTCCTAGTGAATCATGGTTTTTCCAACTGGCTGTGCTATGGTGACAGAGTTCCAGTGGTAGCTGGTGCCTCAGAATGTGCCAGAACTGGCATGTAAGGGCTGTTTTTTTTTTTCTCAAGGGGCTCTGGGAAGAGTGACATTCCTGCATCTCCATGGTGAAGCATTTGACCTTTGATTGATTACCTGGGTCGTGGTGTTAAATCTGAAACTCAGTACAATGTTCCTTTTGTCTCAACAGATGGAAACTTTATCTTGGCATCTGGCTGGTTAAGAAATACCCCCTCATCCACAGGCCAGCTTCTCGTCTCGAGTTCCTGCTCCACTAGATATCGCCACAACCCAAAGTGTTTGCTTTGTGGTGGCAGCTGTCCAGACTTCTACTAAAGTGGTTCTGCTTGTGCAGCACAGGCCAACAGTCCGGCTTCTACTGGCGGTGGGCTTAACTTTCCCACCCCACGCTTGTGGCTCCTCCTTCGTGCCAACTGCTTGTCCCGATGCACTCCACCACCTCCATCACCTCCCTGTTCTCCTTCACCAGTCCAGCAGTGAAGCGACTGCTTGGTTGGAAGCAGGGTGATGAGGAGGAGAAATGGGCTGAGAAGGCTGTAGACTCCCTGGTGAAGAAGCTGAAGAAAAAGAAGGGTGCCATGGAGGAGCTGGAGCGAGCACTAAGTTGCCCTGGGCAGCCCAGCAAGTGTGTGACCATTCCACGCTCACTGGATGGCCGACTCCAGGTGTCTCACCGCAAGGGCCTCCCCCACGTAATTTATTGCCGGGTGTGGCGTTGGCCTGACCTGCAGTCTCATCATGAGCTCAAGGCTCTGGACTGCTGTGAGTTCCCTTTTGGCTCCAAGCAGAAGGACATCTGTATAAACCCCTACCATTATCGCAGGGTGGAGACTCCAGGTAGGTTCTGCACTTATCTGCTGCCATTTTCAATGTACACCACATGAAATTGTGTAATCTGTAGGCACACTTAACAGCATGGAGTTGTGTCAGAATAAACGGTCAGCTAAATCTTATACAGGAGTAAAAGTTGTAGGTTTTAGAGTAAAGACTGACTTTAGTTTGCATATTCTGTTTTTTTTTTTTTTCTTTTTTCTTTTTTTATTTTATTATTATTATTAAAGTGCTGCCCCCTGTGCTGGTCCCACGCCACAGCGAATTTAACCCACAGCACAGCCTGTTGGCCAAGTTCCGCAATGCCTCCCTGCACAATGAGCCCCTGATGCCACAGAATGCAACTTACCCGGACTCCTTCCACGCATTGCCCTGTAGTGCCTTCTCCACTTCGCCCTCTGGTTCTCTCACACAGTCACCTGGCACCCTCAGCTTTCCCAATTCTCCTGGTAGTGCCGCTGAGCCGGGGAGTCCCTACCAGGTTACAGGTATGCTGTAAAGCAGGTGACTTTCAGGGTGTTGCTGTAGATGCCTGTTGTCAGCTCAGCTTTTTCCTCAAGCTTCATTATTTATTCTATAAAATGTAATCAAAGGACCTTTTTGGCAGCCTTGAGGTCACATCTCTATGTGCTTAACCACTGCACTAAAACATTTCAGCTGTTTTCCATTTCCATTCCCTTCACCCCACAGCTGAGACACCACCCCCTCCATACAGCATGTCAGAGCCACCTGAAGATATCAAGCCAGGGGACTCCTCCAACCCTAGCAAGCTCATGTTTTCTGCCCCCAACAGAGGTGAGTCTGATTGTCACTTACACTACAAACCCTTCCTAGAAAGAAGAGGAATGTTGCAGGTAATGTGGTTTTCCCATGTTCAGCAAATTTAAGTTGGCTAAACGCATGGGACTGAAAGTGTGAAGTGGTTAGAGCTGCACCTTCTGCTCAAAGGACTCAGGTTTGAATCCCATCTCCTGCTGTTGTACCTCTGAGCAAGGTACTGCACTTAGTTTGCTCCATTAAAATTACCTGTCTGTATAAATAGTTAATCTGTAAGTCACTGGAGAAAAGTCTAAACTTAATGAATAATAACAAATAGTATATGGAAATGTCACCGTGTGTGACGTGTATATATAAATGCATATGAAGTGGGAGACTAATTCAATTTTTAAAATGCTTACCTTGTATATAAACTTCTAGTATTAAACGTGCAATGTAGAGTGTATACTGACTACTACAAAGAGGCAATAATTTTAGATTTTCTGACATCTTTTATAAAGCATTTTTATATTGGGTGGCATTGTAGTGTGATTTTTTGAGTTTTTTTTTTTTTTAGCTGCTAGTTTGTGTTACCCGAACTTTAAAGTATTGTAAAGAATATTTGGCGCTGTTGTTCATTTTGAAATGCTGAACTGTGAATTACTTCACAGTGTAAAACTATTTTCAGTATTCATGATTTACTTCTGTGTTGTTGCCTGTCTGGAAAGCTCATAACTTTCCAACTTTTAACATTCTGCAGACCTACGACCTGTGTGCTACGAGGAGCCGGAGTACTGGTGTTCCGTTGCCTACTACGAGCTCAACAACCGGGTGGGGGAGACCTTCCACGCTTCATCCCGCAGCATTCTAGTTGATGGCTTCACTGACCCCTCA
The DNA here is from genome assembly GCF_900964775.1 of Scleropages formosus. Taxonomy (NCBI): domain Eukaryota; kingdom Metazoa; phylum Chordata; class Actinopteri; order Osteoglossiformes; family Osteoglossidae; genus Scleropages; species Scleropages formosus. The sequence goes on from NC_041809.1 coordinate 24,124,636, forward strand.
AACAATAAGAATCGCTTCTGCCTTGGTCTGCTGTCCAACGTGAACAGAAACTCAACGATCGAGCACACTCGCAGACATATTGGAAAGGGTAGGCCCGTCTCCGCTCTGTTGAGGTGAACTTTTAATAATTTAGGCAATAGGTGTAAAGTACAATGGACTGCTCACACTGCATGCTATTTGATATGTGGGAGGGTGAAGGGACTCATTTGCCAACATCAAAAAAAAGAATCATTTGATTGTAGGAAGAGAGGGGTGTGAAAATTCCAGACTGCATGTATGTTGGCTTAGTGCACTGAGTTGCCACTAGACTGGGTGAAATGAACAGGTTGAAGTTGATGTGCTGTGCTGCTGTGATTCACACAGCTCTGCAGGGGAATGGCCAGATTTGCGTTGTGCTGGCCCGAGGCCTTCTGCTAGAACAAGGACACAGCGAGTCAGAAGGGTCAACAGTGTCAGCCATCAGTACATTGTGGTCCCAGTTTAGCATGACAAAACTACTTAAATTAACTTGTATTTAAGAATTGATTGGACACATTCTATGTTTTTAAGACTGGAAATAAAACTGACCATTGTCTATTAAAGCTGATGGGATTTAAAAGTAAATTTGATCCAGCTTACCATGCTTGCTCAGTAGGGACTTCGACATAGTGGTGCTTTATACTGTCATTAATCAAGATTTTGATTAAGTTTGTCTACTGAGCATTCTTTCACTAACTTAGTTTTACATACTAAAAATAGGTAGAATTTGGCCATTAAGTACTGAGAGGAGAACTGGCATTTGGTGAATAAGGATTGGATTTGCAACTAGAAACTATTTCAATTTCATCTGAAGAAGTGTGGCCCATGTACCTTTCAATTTTCAGTGTAGGTCATTCTAATATAGCTTACCCCTCTCAGGAAACAGCTACTTGGTAAAACTGGGTTGCATACATTAACATCCCTTTGTTATTGTTAGTGCAAGGGGGCGCGGTGGCGCAGTGGGTTGGACCGGGTCCTGCTCTCCAGTGGGTCTGGGGTTCGAGTCCTGCTTGGGGTGCCTTGCGACAGACTGGCGTCCCGTCCTGGGTGTGTCCCCTCTCCCTCCGGCCTTACACCCTGTGTTGCCGGGTAGGCTCCGGTTCCCCGCGACCCCATATGGGACAAGCGGTTCAGAAAGTGTGTGTGTGTGGTATTGTTAGTAATATAAGGATGAATGACTTATTTTGACACTTTTTCAACCATAGACACTTCCATCATCCTCGAAAAGGGTGATGGAACCAGGTATTTTCAGACCGCTACTTCTCATGACTCCTGATTTCTACCCTGTTTTACTCATTCGTCTTAGGTGTGCACCTGTATTACGTGGGTGGCGAGGTATATGCAGAGTGCTTAAGCGACAGCAGCATCTTTGTCCAAAGCCGAAATTGCAACTACCAACATGGCTTTCACCCTACCACTGTCTGCAAGATTCCCAGTGGCTGCAGCCTCAAGATCTTCAACAATCAGTTGTTTGCCCAGCTGCTGTCGCAGTCTGTCAACCATGGCTTTGAAGTGGTCTATGAGCTCACCAAGATGTGTACCATTCGCATGAGCTTTGTCAAGGTGAATTGCCTGAGTGGGTGTAAGTGTGTCAGGCAGCAGTTCCAGTCGCAGGTGGATTAAAGGGGGGCTGAGCTGTGTTATGGGGAAGTGGCAGGTTGGACCAGGACTGAACAGGTGGTGCATTGATTTAAAGGTCAGATCAGAGGAGTTATACCTCTGCTATAGTCATGAGCAACGTAATCTGTATTTCACCAGTAACTAGCCAGGTGCATAACTGTGCAAATGGTCAGTATTCATGTCTTCTAAACAAATTAATATATATTGGTGTTATGGGGTAAACACTGTAAAGGAAATAAGGGGCTAGGTTAACTCACAGAAAGACCTTTTGAAAGGTTTCACCCATGAAATCTTCTTGATAAACGTTGGCTGGAATCCCTCGTAATATCAGATCACAGAAGCATTCCCACCTAGTTCAGCGGACCAATGCAGAGGACGAACCGCAGTATCACGTCTGAGAGAGGGCCCAAATAGAATTTCTACTGCGTGTTGCTGTGGTAACTGGATCCTTTGGTATTCCGATCCCGGTGCTCACGCACAGAGCCAAGGGAGAGCCAAGGCACACAGCAGCAGTGCAATGACTCTGTTGGTCTCCAGTTACCATTTTCAATATGGTCCTTCATAAGGATGGCAGTACTCCACCTGCTGCTCCAGCTTAACTAAGAGAACTGAGAGTCCAGGTCCTCTATTCAGTGCAAGGCCCTTCCTCTGTAAACATTAACATAGCTTCCACAAAGCAGCGTTAGCCAGGGAAAAGGTTCAGCAAAGTTTTTGGGTTCAGTCATTGTAATCTGTGCAAACTGACACTGTTAAAGAGGCTGACAATGATGTCACAGGAGTCTGATTCGGTTGCTTTTTGTTCTTGTTCACCTTTAAGGGCTGGGGTGCGGAATACCACCGGCAGGACGTTACTAGCACCCCCTGCTGGATTGAGATCCATCTGCATGGGCCACTGCAGTGGCTGGACAAAGTTCTGACCCAGATGGGGTCTCCACACAACCCCATATCCTCGGTGTCCTAACACTGAACACCAGCTGGCCATGGGGAAGGGTGGGGGATGCTGTCCACATGTTCTGATTTTTCAAATTTCGCCATGGCGAAAGACATTCGGTCACTAGTACTCAGAACACCTTTGTTCTTGTGCAGTGTAAGTCTTTTGATGAGTCATATAATTGGTAAGTATATGTTGTGAAGTTGTAAGAAGAATGGCATTTACTCTTGGGTACTAAAAAAAAAAAATCTAATCCTTGATCATTTCATTTCAAAATTTAGTGTGCAATATTTAGTCAGAACATATTAGTGGGTCCTTTTGGACATCTTGTGTACAGTGGCATGTTTTTTTTTATAAAATTTTATTGGCCTTTAACACATTCTCCCTAATTCATTTAAAATGGCCTCTTAAATTTTCTTGTAGCGTGTGGGTTTTGCTGATATGCAGTGTATTGTGGATGTTTGAGCAGCTGTATAGTGCATGAGTAGCCTTGACTGTCTTGGTTGTGCTAGTTAGTCTGCCTAGTCGCACTTAAACTGAAGATGTCTGTGCATAGTCAGTAGTGTTTAGACTAGTCTGCCACAACATCATTTTTCTAACAAGGATATTCATTCTGCCTCAGAGGCTCTTCAGCCAGCGTGTTCTGCAGGTCTGTGTACGTTGTGTTCATTTTTTTAATATTGAAAGCAGAAAAATTAGATGACTTTTTGTTTGAGCGCGCACACACAGAACTTGGTTTTCTTTTCGTTTAATCATACAAAGTGTAGAAATCAAACTCGATACCAAATATGAATGCCCTAAAGTGCACGTTTCCAATCTAACAAGTAGCCTAACCTAGAACTTCACGGTGCTTTTAACACCTGCACTTAATTAGTAATAAGATTAAGTAGCACCTTGACAAATCCTGCCGATTTTCTCGGTGGACACATTATCCTCTTACTGTCACATTCTTGCAGCATTTGAAAAGCACATAGTGATCCATATTAACAACTCACAGCAAAGCTGGCATGTTTGATGAAGCTACTGATGGATTATGTGCAGTTTCAATTAGTTTACATCCAGGTTGTTCAAGAATACCACAAAACAAAATAACTGTCAAAAAAATAAGATGGCAAGAAGCTATAAATGAAGCATATTTGAAATATTTTACATTTTGAACAAAAAATGATTTTTAAATGTAGTTCATTTTCCATTTTTAAAACAAAAAGCAAATGAAGGCATTGTAGTTCGCTTCTTGTTTTTCAATTTTGAATCAAAATGACTGAACTCAACGTACACAGACCTCTGCAGCCAGCATACAGAATAGGTACCTGTACACTGTTAAAAAAAAAAAAAAAAAAATGGGGTGGGCAGTTTAGTGAGACTCAACGATAGTCTTCCTATCTGGGTAGGAGTTTATTAGCCAAGTATTGTATTGGGCTGGGTTATTACACTGAGAGCACTATATTGACGCTCCTTTATGTTTAATGTGAGCATTATGGTACAGGACATCTCAAAAACACATCTCACTTGGAATTTCATGGTGAACCAGTAAGACATGGCAAGCACACTGCAAAACTTTGACTGCACCTGTCAAGGACTAGAATTACCAAAGCTAGACCTAGTGGTTTTCTTTTTTGGTTCAGAGTGGGAATGTGCTGCCCGTAAAGAACAGAGCTGTGCAGCACAGCATTAGCTAGGTAGATCCTCTGAAAATGACATTGGTTTGAGGTGTGACCTAGTTTATTTTTTGTTACATTTGGTGTAATATTGTAGTGTCTTTGTGGTATTACTTACTAAAGGTTTGTAAAGTATATATTTGTGTAGATACATTTTTGTTCCACTTACTTTTATACTTGCAGCTGCCCTAAATTTAGAGGTGAAATTTCAATTTACTACTAGCTTAAATTGAACATGGCAAAGATCTGAGGTTTAGCCACTACAGTGGCTAGAGTGAAACACCACAGCCTCATTGTTGAAATGTATCTAAAGTGACACGATTCACAAGGCGGTGAAAGCACAAGCCCCTAAAGTTATGTGCCAGTTTTCTTCAGGAATGAGCCAGTTATTCTACAAAAGTTTGAAGTGGAAAAACCTTGTGGTGTCTAGGGTTATGCAGTAGTTGAATATGTATTAAAATTTAAGGTGGTAAGTTTTTCTCGTGTGAAATAACTTCAGACATTCCAGAGATCCTTTGATATCAGTAATAGACAGGTCAGTATACATCCATTGTTTACTGGTCGTTTATGAAAGCTTGCACAAAGTAGTTCATTTCAACAAAGAACACATGATGTAGGTACTGCAATTTCACATGATTAGGTAGTCAAGGAACTGTCATATTTCAGTGATCATGAGCAGTCTGGACTATTTCTCTCCTTGGCCATATAGGCAGCAATATAATTTACATAGAATGACAAATTCTGATGGGGAGCAAATGGTAAACCATAAAATAACAGTAAGTGCCTCAAAAACTTAAGAATAAAATGCACATTAATTGACCTGATTTATTTTCTAATGTAGAATTCTTAAAACTGACTTTCACACAATACTGACTGCATGGTAGGTGCCACCTGCTGGCTTTTTTTCCTAAGCACTTCAGTGCATCTGTTGGTGACATTTTTGTTCTTGACACAAATTAATCATCTAAAACTCTGACAAGGCTCAGCAGAGCGCACACAGCATTTCATTTCACAGTGATGGACTAGACACAAACACACCCTCCAACCATAATACCATGCCCTTGACCAGAACGCCACTTCCTGGTGCACTTCTTGTAAGGCTATCGAGTGAGGTAAAAAGCCCAGTCTCTGTCCATCCAGGACCACATGGATTTATGGCAGATTTTTGTGTCCAGCTGAGATCCTCAAGGGCCAGAGCGCTGCAGGCTTTAAAAAATGTGCTGAATCCACACTGTCACCTGGCACTGCGCGTGAGGTCAAGTTGATCTCTGGGCCCAGGGTGCAGTCCCTGTCCACATCAGCAGCCCTGGAAGGTCTGCTGCACCGCTGTGCGGCTCTGTTGGGTCAGCAGCCGCTGCTGCTGCTGCAGGAAGCTCACGACCTCCGGGCTGCGCAGCAGAGACTGTCAAGGGGGGGGAAATGAGAGTCGTGGTGATGTTTAGCATACGCAATTGTGCTGACCAACCGAATGGAGCAAAAATATTAGCAATAGTTAGGCTCCTATGGTGAAGAGACATATGTCATATTAGGCTTGTTTGAATGTTGGGACAACAGCCCTCCCCTCCTTGTTACACCCATTTACTGTACATGTGATGTGTGGTTTCTCAAGACTAACAGCAGTGTTGGGAAACCCAGCAGGACCCCCGCTATATGAACAGTCACAGTGTCTGTAAGAGAGGTCATTCCACCATCCTCCACTGACCAGTCTCTTCTGGTTGAGGACCTGCTCGATGAGCGACGGTCTCGCGGGTCGGTCTCCCAGGCGGTCTCCCAGCCGTTGCTTGGTAACGGAGACTGGTCTCTCCTCCGCGCCGTCCTGCCCGGGACAAACAGACACACACAGTCGAGGATCGATGTGGGGGAAACGCGACGTATTTTGGACGGAAACAAATGGAGGGAAGAAAGTAGGTGGATGTCCTCTTACGCGGTTCACATTTAGTACACAAACAAAACGTGGCTATATAGTATAATAAACGTAAGGCAGTGGGCGCGACGTGCGAGTCAGTGAGAGGCGCCCTGGGCGGGGCACGTTTCTCGAAATAATCGGTGCAGCTCCAAGCTGCGCGTCGGTCGAGTCGCCGAGCGAGTCGAGCGGACAAACCGTACGTCTAATTTGCCGGAGGACATGGCCTGGTCACTTTTCTTCTTCTTGTACTTGTCCTTGTACATCTTGTTGCGGTGCTTCTTGCACATCCACGGCTTCCTCTGCTTGGCCACCTGCGTCGTGGTCTCCGTGCAGCCTTCGTACGTGCACGTCTTCGTCACGTTCTCGCCGTCGCCGAACGCGTCCTCGTCGTTGAGCTCCTCCGGGCTGGCGGCGCTGTCGCGTGGGTCCGACGTGTCCAGGACGTCGCTCTCCTCGTCCGGGTCCTCCGCGTCCAGCGGCAGCACGTTGCCGGCGTCGAGCTCCTGAGACGCCGCCGTCCCCGCCGCCGCCGCCGCGTTTCTGCTCTCCAGGCCGCCGCTGTTGTCCACAAAGTACGTCTGCCCGTCCTTGGTGAACAGCAGCGAGATGTTCGAGTCCTTGCTCACCGGCGTCGAGCGCTGCTCTTCTTCGCTCATCGTGTCTATGAGTCGAAAGCGAGTTCGGAACACGAGTGTGACGATGCGATGGATGGATGGATGGATGCTGCTGCTGGTGCCGACGACGACGTTCGGTTCCTAAGTTACACGGACAGCTTTTTTCTCATCGCGCGCCTCTCACACTCCAACCAACGCTCAGCAAATCAACCGTGTCTTCGTTTACATTCGAAACATTCCGCTCTTCGATCTGTCAAAATTAGTTGTTTATTCGAAACACATAGAGAAATACAGCAGAGAATATGATGAGGTAAACGGCGAAGCGGGGGGGTCTTACACGAACTCAAGTAAACACAAACGCCGAGCTGCTGTCACGTTCCTTCCGAAAACAGCAGAAAAACAAACAAGTCTCCTCCGCGGTGTAGCGATCAAGAGGTGCGCTCACGGGTCCGGACCGTATTAGAGTTGCGAGCGCTCCCTCTTGTGGCGTCTTCTGGTAGCGTCACCACTACAGCTCACCATGTGCGCAGCGCAGGCACAGTGTGTACGGAGTCAGTGTCTCGTGTCCCTTTTTCGTACAGCTCGTGCCGTCATCAGTGCCACTGTGCGCCTTTACGTACAGCCTGATACCTTTATAATTAGTGTTAAGTAGAGCAGTTAAGCAGTGGCTGTTTGATCAAAACAAACTCACACCATAGGAAGATGTACCCCTGTATTCTGTATAGATCATAATTAGAATGAATAATTCCACTAATTGCTGGTGTTTCTGGTCCCCAACACACAGCAAATTGTTACCCCACAGCCCTGCACAAGTAGGCACTATGATATGATCTACTGGCAGATAATCAGCTAAAAACTTTTATCCCTTAAGAGTCTTAATTGCTAAAATGAATTTTTAAGATGACTATTTGGAAATTAAGATTTCTACAACCAAGGAAGTGTAGTTCTGGCCCGCTTGTTAATGCATGAAAACTCGACTACGTTCTAAAAAAAAAAAAAAAAAAAACGTTGAATATAGACTGGAAAAGTGAATAACGGTCAGCAGCAAGATTGCGAAAAGGAAAACACAACTGGAAGGATGGAACAAGCAAAGAATGTTGTACAGATTAGTCCATGCAGCTCTTACATGTGGCTGTAGATCTGATATTCCCAGCATGCTGTGAATAATGAGCAAAGGCTCTTTACATGTTCTAGACGTGATTCCAAGAAGTATAAAGCAGGCCGACTGTTGTGCCACCCTCCATGTACCCTTTTCTTTATCTCTCTCTTTCTCACATGAAGATACATACACAGAGAAGAAGAAAGGAGTGTGTGTGTGTGTGTGTGTGTGTGTGCGCATGTGTGAGTGTGCGCATGCATGTATGTCCACCTTTTTCTTCTTCAATTCTGCTCACCGCCTGTCAGACAGCAGTATGTCCCTCGAGAGCCTGCTGTCAGCACATCACATAGTGCTCAAGAACCTCTGGCCTGTGACATCCAGGCAGCGCACAGGATCTGGAGGTTGCTGCTCTCAGGGATGTTTGCCAGTTTAGAATTTTACAGAAAACAGCATTAAACACAAAAAGCCATATTTTAAAAACATAATCAAATAAAATATAATATGCTTGTATATGAATATTTTAAAATCTGCTGCATGGGTGTTGAGGCTACTAATGTGGGCAACATCAGTCTGTGCTGTTTTTCATTATTACAAAACATATGAAACGGTAAAGTTAATGTCGGTCCGCTATTAGAACTGCTCCACCGTTGCTGAATTCATTATTAAGTTAAGATTTCATGCGACACCATCTACCTCCGTCGCTCTGCCTGCCTCTGGGGATGCCAAAGGGAATCTTGCATAAAACAATCCGCTGTACGCTCTCAGCAAGATGCTGTGTTTCTGTGAATGAGAAGATGACCAGGTGCCAAAATGAGTGGGAAGAGTTTCAAGCTTTAAGGCCATTAAAAGTCAGAGATCATAGTGTTTGCACATTAACTCTCAGGTATCTACAATGACTCACCTGCAATACTGCATGAGCAGTGTTTCTGTCACACGCATTATTGTATATGATTAACACACACACACACACACAATCTGAAACTGCTTGTCCCAAGTGGGGTTGCGGCGAGCCAGAGCCTAACCCGGCAACACGGGGCGCAAGGCTGGAGGGGAAGGGGGCACACCCAGGACGGGACGCCAGTCCATCGCAAGGCACCCCAAGCAGGACTCAAACTACAGCAGAAGCGCAATTCAGACCTTCACACGGCAAGGCGACAGCCTCGGCCGAGATTCATCCTGTTGTCTTACACCGGTTTTAAACTATCGACCAGTTATTTTTAACGCCAACCATTTTACAATTCGCACTGTTTTGCCGTGACCAAATGCTGAAGATTTTTTTTAAACAAGTAACATGCAAAGATGTAAGTGATAAAAAGAAGCTGCCAGTTCCTTGACCTTCATTACAACTCAGATCTGAAAGGTAAATGTGTAGAACTATTACACTGTATAATGACAGTGCAGTTACTCTCAGCTATTGTTTCCTTTCTGGTGTGCATTTTGGGGCTCAGCGAGAACTTCTCCCTCTTTCACACGCACAGTCTGAAACTGCTTTTTTCAAGCAGGGTCATGGCGAACCAGAGCCTAACCCAGCAGCACAGGGCGTAGGGGGGACACCCAGGACGGGATGTCAGTCCGTTGCGAGGCAACCCAAGCAGGGCTCGAACCCCAGACCCACTGGAGAACAGGACCTTGCCGAGCCCACTGCACCACCACACCCCCGATTCTCCTGCTTTCAGAGTTCAGCAAAGCTCTTCATCGATTTTCTCCCAGTCTCCTTTAGTGGATCTTACCCTTGAACCCCTGTATGGATTCTATGAACTGAAATCATTGCTCTCAAATTCAAGATTTTGTTGACTGAAGCTGACCAAAGGAAAAAAAAAGAGCTTTAGAAAATCTCTTCAAAACCCTCCCAAATTCATCCCAGTTCTGAAAGCATTTCAGCAATTCATGTTTACCAAGTCACATCACTGCATAATGAATGGTCATCTGGCTACACATCTTTCTCGTCCTTATGGGCCTGCTTCGGGGGATTCCAGCCTAAAATGAATACGGTATTATTCATAAAATTATTTCAATTTAGTTCAGTTCATCATGGGCAGATGAGACAACCTAAAATCCTTGAGATACCTGAAAAAGAAAGAGAAAATAATAATTCGTTTTATATTACTTCTATAGCATCATTATTATTATTTATTGAGTAGCACTGCTGCCTCACAGTGCCTGGATGGTGTGAGAGAATGTGGCTTTAATCCCTCCTCAGTTTGCGCAAATATTTGTGATTTGAGTTTAGCACACTGAGAAACTTCCGCTCTCATGTAAGAGAATACACTCACCGGCCATTTTATTAGGAACACCATTCTAATACTGGGTAGAATCCCCCTCTTGCTCTTGGAACAGCTTGAATTCTTTGTGGCATGGATTCAACAAGGTGCTGTAAACATTCCTTAGAGATTCTGATCCATATTGACATGACTGCCTCATGTAATTGCTGCAGATCTCCCAGCAGCAGATTCATGCTGCAAATCTCCCGTTCTACAAAATCGCAAAGGTGCTCCGCTGGATTCAGATCTGGTGACTTGGGCGGCCACTGAAGTACACCAAACTCATTTCGATGTTCATGGAACCAGTTTGAGATGACTTGTGCTTTGTGACATGGCATATTATCCTGCTGGAAATAGAAATTAGAAGATGGGAAATTGTGGCCGTAAAGGGATGCTGCACATGGTCATGATTCTCTATTTTTATCAGGGGGCCCAGTGTGTGCCAAGAAAACATTCCCCACATCATGATACCACAACCACCAGCCTGAAGTGTTGACACAAAGCAGGTTGGGTCCATGGACTGATTTATACTGTTTACATCAACTTCTGATCCTACCACTTGTATGTCGCAGCAAAAGTTGAGATTCATCAGACATTGGACAAAAGTTATAAATAATGCATGTATGGCTATAATAAAGATAATCTGCCAAACACTAAGTTTTTAATGTAACTGTATCCGTAGTTGTACTGATATTATTTGTTCAGAAGTGATCATTTTTAACTTCCTTATTGACATAAGGACACAGCACCAGTGTCCACAGCTCCACAGGAACAAAGGAAATCTCAACACTCCAACCACTCTTTTAATAACTTTAGAAGATGTGAATTTATTCATAAAGAAGTTACAAGCAAAGCTGCAAATATATGTCCTTTCTCACAGGTTTGTGTAATATATATCAAAACTCATAATAGCTACTGTGATTCCAGTCACATGTTGTGGGATATTTCATTACCTGATGATGCAACACCAATGCTAATATGAAAGCTCCCCAACTATGTTCTATCATTAGGAAGAAGCAATAGCGCTTTGATGTTAATTTGAATTTTCCATCTTTTAAAGGTAGCTTAGGCAAATTTTGAGAAGGAAAAAGTATGCTGTTGACCTTTTGAATGACCAGGATTCCACAGGGCAGCCTTCTTATTTCTAAACCCATGAAGGAAGAAGTGGTATTGACACTTTCAAAGCCCCTAGAGCATTTCAGGGGCTCACTGCCCACTTTGGCTGTTCAATCTGTCCCAGTTCAAGCACTGCAGCATGAGCACTTGTGTCATCATTTCATTTTCATGTCAATGTTGTTGCACAGGTCAGCTTTGTCATACGATGTTAGAATCTAGGGTTGTGCTCTGAAGTTATACAATCTTTTTATGATATTCTGACTATCAGAGCCATACCAAAAAAGATTAGACAAAAATGATGCGGATCTAGAAGTTTTGTTTTTGGTCTTGTGCTCCTGGGGGGGTGGTGGCACAGCGGGTTTGATCGGGTCCTGCGCTCTGGTGGGTCTGGGGTTCGGGTCCCGCCTGGGGTGCCCTGTGACGGATTGGCGTCCCGTCCTGGGTGTGTCCCCTCCCCCTACAGCCCTATACCCTGTGCTGCTGGGTTAGACTCTAGTTCACCACAACCCCACTTAGGACGAGCAGTTTTAGTCAATATATATATATATGTCTGTGTGTGTGTGTGTCTTGTGCTCTTTTCCGTTTACTGTGCTCACCTAAAACTGCACTGATGTGTTTCATTTGGAATTTTCTATTAAATGTTTCTATGATTACTCTTCTCATTCTCCAACTGTGTTCGAGTTTAATGATGACTTTCTTTGAGATTTCACTTATGTGGGATTCGCAGCTTTGGTTCATCTTCATTTTCCATCTCCTTTTTGGAACTTAAAATGGGCCAGTTCAGCAGCCTCGGGCATTGACAAGGGAATCACTCCATTCAGATTATCTTCAGACTCCTCCTAAAAGCTTTACCTAAAGATCTTGTTCGCCTAAGAAGCTCAAACCACCTCTGTAATGCAAAAGTTCTGAAAACAGAATTAAAGTCGGCGGAAAAGTTGTTAATGAAGGAGCTTTTGAAGTTCACCCAGAATGCAGCTGTGCTGAAATACTAACGGCGGTCACAACAGCACATATGGCTCCCTGGTCTCTGCTATGGGAATTTACACTGACTGGACTATGGATCACCTGTTCTACACCTGGTTACAGGTGAGACCACATGGTGCGAAGGTCAGCATTGACCTCTGAGCGTTCTGAGGATCCCCCAGCTGGGTTACCAAATGAGCATCAACACTGGGTTTTAGTCTAATAAAGCTCTGTCGCCATAACCACATGTCACAGGCGTCGGGGGGTACAGTTTCCCATGATTTACAACCATCCCACATTCGCAGCGGTGTAATAAACTATCCACAGAAAGTGATTGAATTTTAAAATGGTAGATTAGCTCCAAACTTTTTTACATGTAAGAATTCAGGTTCACAATTTGAGTCCATTCTGATTTTTATGACTATTAAAAAAAACTGCATACGTATTTCCTAAATCTAAAAAAAAACATCTTTGAGCATTATTCACATCAAACATTTCAAAGCACGTACTCCGGCAGTAGTTTGATCAAAAAGATTTTGTTGTTCCGTATAATTTTTAAGTTATTCAGTCTTTGAGGTCTTCCACTGTTCTTTTTTTCTGTCATGTTTTTAAACTTTCCCCATGGTCAGCAGCCACATTTTAGGGTAAAGCGCGATGTCGAAATCGTCGTCCACAAGGCGCCATCATTTCTAGCATCCGGCGCTCTGCGTTTGTCTAGATTCAAGATAATCCCTTTAATATGTCCCGTTGGATTTATTACAGTCTGGGCGAAATGGCCAAGGTAACCAGCGGCGGCTGAGCTGTCAAGTTCTGAAGAAGGATGCCAATTAGGAGGCACAACATGCCTGTACCAATGAGACTCGTGCGTGTGACCGAGTTGCCTGGAGCGACGGCAAAGCCGCAGCTATGTCCATCTCATCTTCTGCGTTTCACTTTCACTGTGCCTTGCTTCCACTTCCATACTTTCCAGTTCCTTTTTCAACTTGTTAGCTGTACTGTTCGTGGATTTCTAACCAAGAAGGTTTGCCTTGCTGTTGCCCTTATAAAAGCAGGATGCATTTTTAACCCTAAGAGGGTTCTTACAGAACTCGGTCCTACCAGAGAGGATCAGGGCTGTGCTTTTGTGCTTTATATGGTCTGCGCTCGTCTGTCTCATCTCTGTTCTTGCTTTGGACACCGTGTGGGGGCATTCTTGAGAAAACAGGGTCATAGCCTTGTATCCATAAACCCGAAGCCTTTATAAATTTAGTCAATTTAAAAAATAAAGTGAAATAACTTCTTTTCATGAACTTCCATATAGTTTTTTTGAATTTGAGTTGTTTTGGTGGGTTTTAACTCAAGAATCATTTATTGCTCAGAGAGTCTGTGTGTCCCCACAATGACATGTAAACAGAATTGAGATGGCATGTGTGTGTGTGTGTGTGTGTGTGTGTGTGAACGTGTATCGGACAGTGCTGAGGAGATGATCGTCTCAGCAAGACAAAGAGGACACAGTGGATCTTTGGGAGGAGATGCTGCATATCTCCATGTTGGTGAAGGAGCTGCCCCCGTCGCTGTTGTATTCTGGGTATGATGGGCTGGCGCTGATGATGTTTTTAAGCCTGTGGAGTGCAAGGACTAGGAGTGTCAGCAGAAACACCAGTAAACTGAGGAAAATGGAGACGTAGATGTAGACGTTCTGTGGCCGGCCTGACCAGGGGTCCACTGCAGTGGACACGGATGTGGGAGCGATCCTCAGAAATGTCCCATTCTCCGGCACTGAGCCATTGAAGTCCCATACGGGGAGGTCCATGCCTGACATCCTGAGGCTTGAGTAACTGCGCAGAAGACTCTGAATCAGTCCCTTCTTCCTATAGAAATGTTTAAGAACTACAGGACCGAATCTTCAGCTGAAAGCTCTTTTCTGTAGGAAGAAAACACACAACAAGTTTTGTAATCAGGTTAGTATGACCAGGAAGAATTTGTGCACTGACCCAGCAAGAACCCAAGACAGATGTGTGAGAAAACAGTCTAACATCAGGGTGGTACATTCAGGGCACCGGGTGACCGAATCCCTCAAACCGAGAGACGTCTTCCTTCGTCTCTATTAGCAGGTCCTGCCAGGACCCGGGAAGTGACCTCAAAAAGACAAGGGCTGCCGATGTATCTGCGTCTTGCCCCAGAGCCGGCTGGGGGACTCACGCAGAACACAGGCAGCACTTCAAAGGCTGGCTGGATTTAGCTTGAAGAAGGGCACCAGCGGCTCTCCTCGCTGTGCCGCTTCCGCGGCGTGAGATGCGAAATTATCCCCAACGCTTGCGGCGTTCTGTCTGTCAGCTTGCATTCTTCTCTCCTGCACCCCCTCGCCCCCACCCCAGCCGCCACTAGAGAGGCCCCGCGCCGCTCGCCAAGACAAAGAGACGAGTCACGATTGAACTTTGCAGACGCTCATCTGCTCGCTTTGGGGTTTCAATAAACACGCCAAGTTTGCTTGAGCCGGTTTCTCTTTTTTCATTCAAGGTTCTGCGAGTCAGTGTGAGTTTGAAGCAAGGAGTGTTGCCGTGGCCTTGCGAGGACACGCTCCAATCAAGCTGCCTGACTGAGAACACTTGGCTTTTCCATGCGATGGTGTCAGAAGGGATTTGGGTGCTTGGAGCACTAGAAGAATCATTCATGTCGGGGACATCTGGAACCCCAGGAGCTGTTCCTCCCATCAAGTGGCATCTCAGGATGTGCCAGCATGGCCCCGCTTGCATGGCAGGAGAACATCTGCGTCCTGCCCCCAGGCTAGTGCGGCAGCAGACTCATTGCTAACAGCCACCGTAGGGGGTTCTGGTCCTTTCATGTCAAAGAACACTTCCCTTGGTTCACCTGTGAGCCCCAGTCCCTGTAATTAAAATCGTAAATAGGTGGCACTTAACGTACGCGAACAAAATCATGCACAGAAAGGAAACATTCCAGGAGTCCAGATTCATTCCTAAAATTAATAAATCATCTGCCAAAGCTTTTGTTTCACAGAAAGACATACGCAAACAAATTGCTGTTGTTCTACAAACACTTCACGTGTGCATCAAACTCTATGTGAAGAGGGTTATAATTGTACTCAATTATGCTTTTGGTATCCTGGCAACATGTTAATTCCAATATTATTTAGTCATTATCCGCTTTAAAAAAACAACAATGGCGGCCCATTAAGGCTTGCAAGGGAAGGTGGGAGAACCACGTCACTGAGGAAAGGTCGCACTCTTGTTTATTCCTCTTTGTGTCCATTGCTGTTGAATAATTAATGACAGAGACATCTGTGCGGTGAAATGTCATGACATTCTGGCCTTCGCTCGAGAAGGGCATCCCCTGACCACCTGTGCATGTGCGTTTTGCAGCCACGGGGGCCTCGAAACCAAACGGAGTTTGTAAATTTTGCCAGTTAGGAGGATTTAAAATCTTTGGTGACATAACTTGGGTCATTTTTGCTGCAACTTCGGACTGGAAAAAACTGGACCAAGAGTGATGACAGCAGAAGGACACGAGGCCTGCCTAGGTGGCGCCGGGTTTCACTCGATTGCTTTCAAACCCGATGCTCAGGCAAGACAGATGCCTTAAAGTGCCAGCATGTAGGAGGACTTTGCACTAATTGAAATTAACGAGCAAATACGTTCCGCAGGACCTTCATCTCATAACTGTGCTGTATGGTATATCTGTTACCTTACAGCACAGGGCACTTCCCTTGAAGAAAGGAATAAAGCAGAAAGCCCAAACGCGGACTGATCGTGGAGCCCTCCGTTGATCTCACGAAAATATCACCCGCCCGCATTACGACAGAAAACCGTTTATGAAGTTGACATACACCGCAGTATCTGTGTGCGTTAGCAAGATGTGCCACCCGTTTTGAAAGGGTTGCTGTTACCCACGCAGCTCGAATGAGGTAGATTCGCTTGAGCACGCGGGACTTGAGGCACGGAGACGTCCCGAGAGTTTTCGGAGACGCGGTCGAGTCTGCGGCGCTCTCGTTTTTTATTTCTCCCTCTTTCCGCGCGTTTTTAGCGTCGTCCTCCTCGCGGTGGTCCCGGGAAAATCTGTTTCCTGCTTAGCGGCGCCGTCTCGTTCGCTCTTTCACGGACGGGCACAGTAAGCAGGCTCGCCCTTTGAAGCGCTCAGCCAATTTGCTGCCAGCTTGCATTGCATCGCTAATTTATGAAACGTCCCAGAGAACGATTTTACACCTCTCGCCTGTGCAGCTGGGCGTCTTCTGAAACTCTTCCGGTTAAGCACCTTGCTCGGGGAAACATCGAGCAGCTTCGCTCCCGTCATTTGAACCGACAGCCTTCGAAACCAAAAGTTCGGCCCCTTCGCCAGTCTGTCGCCTGCTGCCGTTTACTCGGAGGAAACGGGTCTGCACGACGACCCGGTCCATCCGTTTTTGGGAGGACAACGGCTCCCGAAGCAGCTGCGTGCCCGAAGTTGCTGGAGTGCTGCTGTTTCAGGGACACCCCGCCAGCATGATCTGCTTAAAAAATTTGGTGCGAGGCAAGTGTCCTCACTGTATAAAGGGAGACGTGAAAGGGGGAAGGCGTTGGTTTGACATAGAGAGAGAGAAAAAGGGATGCTTCAGATGTTCTGGCAAGCCTTCCGCTACCCCACCGCACCGCTAACGCAGTCGCAGCCGGACGTGTCTGAGCATTTCTCAACGACGGCTCACACCGGAAAACACTCTTCTACAATACGCACGCACGCTTACTGACACAGCAGTCTCTTCTTCGTACGTGTACAAATTACAAAAAATTATGGGAAACAAGAGAGTGATGTTTATCTGCCGCTCCAAAATAATCCAAAATTTGTTTTGAAAACTGACAAGTGCTTTTCTTTGCCCTTTTAGAGCCACATACAGGATTAAATGCTTTAATGAGAATGTTTTTATGGGTGACTCACCTTCTGGCAGGCAGGGCAGCCCCTTGTTTCACATTCTTCACAAATCCGTGCCCTGTTTCCGGGGTATAATCCCGTGGGTTCCTCTACAAGGGGAGGCAGCGCTTTGCTCAGCGGCGTTAACTTACTTTGAATTCGAGAGGGACGAGCAGAGAGTCAGCGAGCAGGACCGACTGCTGTCACGGCGAATCTCATCTGAATGGAGGGTATTGACTGTCCAGCTGTTTTACCATACCCCCCCCCACCCCACCCCCCTGTCTCCCTCTCTGCTGCGATCTCTCTCTGTCTCTCCCACACCGTCTGTGTCTCTCTCGCACTCTCCCCCTCTCCTCCTATTCCTCTGTACCTCCAGACAGCAGTCCCGCCAGCTGACGCCTTCTCACATTGGAAGTGAGTATGGAGGGGTGCGTTGTGAGAGGAGCTCAGCAATTAAGACTCGCGCATCCCCCATCTTCCCGCACACCCGCTTTTAAAGGACTTCAGGTTTTCGGTCCCGGGACAAAAAACCGATCGCGTTCAGATGCAGTCTTCCTGGCTGTTTACCGTACAAAAGCTAATGAGGGAAATGTTTGCTTTTGTCATACACCCCTTTAAACGGTCACTTTCCATATCATGCCTGCAAATGATGCATTGAAAGGTGTCCTTCTGAGGATGTATGGTATCACAGGCACCTTACTTGTAGTGGGACCTCCGTCATTTCCATCAGTACCTCTTCGGAGTCATTCCCGGCCATCCCGCCATCCAGAGCTGTGGGGAAGAGAAGCTCGGAGGCGGGGAAAGACGTACATCATAAAGGTCAGTCCACCATTTTCCCATCGTTGTTTCATAGCTTAACCAAGCTGTTTTTACAAAGTTTGCAAATGTGTTTTGCTTAATTTTTGAGCTGCATATATTGCTGGAGCGATTCAGGTTACGTAACTTGCTGAAGGGTATAACACCTTGAGAACTGGAAGCGTTCATCACACAAGTTCATGTCCTGAACCACTTTGATAGCTGTTGTTCTTACTTATTTAATTTAGTCTGGTCTTTTGTTTGGATCAAAGAAGCCTTTGTGTAAGTATAGGCTTTGGCTAATACTCCTGAGAACCTGTGTGTTTCAAGGCAAGGAGGGAAACATTGTGTGTAACATGTTGCATATCAGAGCAGAATTAATATCACAGCTGGCTTATAGACCTTCTATTAATTATGACCAAGCAACCCTATGCCACCTATCTGCATTATTTCAGCCAGTCCTAGTAACGTGAATCCTCAGATTTTCGTTTCGCTCCAAGCAGAAATAAAGGTCGGTTGAAGACGTCTATCCCGTCTACCAATCACCGTTGACTTACCAACTGTGTAAGGAAAATTCAAAAACATAGAGAAGCTGGAGTGGTGGGGAGTGAAAGAGGCCCTCAGGTTGATTCCCATAGCGAGTTGGCAACGCTGGTCCCGAGGGCCAGTCTAATTACATCTGTCTTTGCAGAGATGGCAGCGTGTGCACGCTGAAGGACGTTGATAAGAATGCGGCTCCTCGACTGCTTCCGTCGCTAATCCCAGACACCGCACGTAACGGGGCCGCCGTTCCGCAGCTGATCTACACGAATCCCAGAGGCATCCTGGTCAAGTCCCCATGAACGTGCATAGCAAGTACACGGGAAGGTTCCTCAGTCAGTCACAGGTCCCTTACAGACCCCCAAGGGTTGCCCGTGGGTGAGTTGGGTCAACTAGAGAAAGTGAGAAAACATTGTATTTCAGGTCCCATCATCCCTGGTTAAACAAAGGACCCATCATGGTCACAGACACGTTCACACCCTTCGCCACGGTCAGAAGGTGTCAGTCAAGATAATCCTCCCAAAATAGAGGAGCCTAGAATCGGATTTAGTGCACTGGAGCATGTCACATTTTACACGCTGGAGAAAGGGCTTTCGCTCCCTCCTCTGCACAAAGAAAGAGCCGATCCAGCAGCTGCACATTCCCGGCCTGGCAGGCCTCAATCATGGCACCAGCTTTTTTCCATTGGTGTAAAATATTCCAGTTACATATGCATTATGGTCCTTTCCATATGCTGTAATGCTCAACCAATGAGAAACGTTCACAGCATCTCTGGAACCTGATTGCAGTAGCTGAGATTCTATTTGATACAATGTGCTGATCTCAAAGTCCTGCTGTAACTATGGATGTGGGGTGGGGATTGGTTCTCAAACATCTTCCATGTTCCCACAGGGTTTGTCATTGTGTTTTTTGTGAAGTCAGCGTTTCCGGTAACGAATGCCCTTCCTCCACCTTGAACTGTCATCAGGACAGGGTTTGGGTATATGTTTGGGTCTGTTCCATGTTACTAATGTTACTGTGTACCAGTACAATGGCATTCAAACAAAATATGAAAATATGATCAGTGACATTTACTTATTTAGCAGACACTTTTCTCCAAAGCGACTTCCAATGGATACTATGTAGTGTCATCAGCCCACACACCTTATTCAGCAGGTGATTTACACTGTTAGATACACTACTTACAACGGGTCACTCATCCATATATCAGTGGAACACACACTCTCTCTCTCTCTCTCTCTCTGTCACTCACACACTATGGCGGAGTTAGTCACCAATCCGCCTGAACAGCATGTCTTTGGAGTGTGGGAGGAAACCAGAGCACCCGGAGGAAACCTACAGAGACACAGGGTGAACATGCAAACTCCACACAGACTGAGCGGGGATCAAGCCCACATCCTCTCGCATCAGCCAGGTGCTGCGAGACAGCAGCACTACTCACTGTGCCACCGTGCTGCCCCGCATTTAATTTAAATTGACACCTTAGATATTAGTGGCTAGTTTGATTTCTTTCTGTTCAGTTACTATTGAGAATTTATCTAAAATTCATAAGCCGTAACATAACATAAAAGTCACAGTGACACAATCAGTTCAGGTGCTTGGAAAAGTGCTGCTGAAGTTTTCACAATCTTACTCATGTCAAAAATGTGGCGCCTTAAATGGAGCAGCTTCTGAAGACCTTCAGCAGAGTGACGCATAAGCGAAACTCAGTGTTTACACCCCTAGAAAGTAGCCTGCAAAATTCAGGGACAGACAAGAGTTTTAAAGTGTCAGTTTTGTTCCAAAAGATAAATAATTTAGGGTTAAGAGAATGTAGAATCCCTTGAATTGCAAAATCCCTTTCCTCCAACTATTCATAATTCATGAACTCAACACTGAGGGATATTAGCCGTAAGGAGGATTTTTCTACCGAAATGTTTTCCGAAGAGACCACAGCGTTTCCTCCACGGCGCAGATTTCCAAAGGCGCTCTTCCCCGACCGTTCGAATATTTTAAAGGGTGAAACTTGATTAACTTAAAAAATTAAAACTGCTGTATTTTTTCCGTTACTATGCCACAGACAGGAAGCATGACGCATAAGCTCCAGGCATTGGTGCTAAATTGGAATTTTTTTAGATGCCTGCCACAGCTATTTCATTATGCCATTATATAAGATTTAACAGTGCCAGGAAATGAGAGTAGTTTAAAATCAGTTGTTACAAACTACGTCTTCGTACGGGGAATTAAGAAAAACCTTGTGAAAAATTAAATGTGTTTCAACATGTATTGATGTGGATGTTCTCTTGAAATGATCGTGCCTCATAGGCGATTCATCATTCAGACTCAGAAGTTAATTCATAATATTCTAGGGATAAGTTTCCAATTAATTAATTCCATTGCCTGTCACACACAAAGGGGATGAAAGGCACCAAAACTGACTCCTATGTCCTATGCCTCCTATGCTCCGATGACTAACAGTGGCTTTGTTTGATGAAGAATTACAATGAATAAGAGCCGTATACAACTATTTATAGCCAAGTGATGATTTTTCGATTCAAGAGACTGTTGTGAAGATTGAGATTTTTTTTTTTTTTTTTCTTAATTTAGCTGATGTCTTTGTTTAGGTCAACTTGCAATGTTACATCTGTGCATCTAGCAACTTACTAACTGCTCTTTACCAATTAAAACACCAAAGCATTTTTACTGCAGGAATTTAGGAAAAGTGTCTGACTTAAGGGTACTGTAACAGAAGCAGGGATCTGAACTGGAAACTTTAAGATCGCAAAGCAATACACTTAATGGCTGTTCTTGATATGATGTAAAAAGTGAGAAATACAGTATTATTGTGAACTTTATTGCCTCCTTAAATTTTTGTTTATAAAGCTATTCATGCAATTAAGGTATTAAATTTAACAAAAAGTCAAGTAAACCACAAATGCAGTAAAACCACAAACGAGTACGGTAAACTCAAAACTGGCAACACCGAGAAAACGTTTTGCATGCCAGTAGACATGCCTCAGCCCTAGTCTTAGAGGTGCTCGATGTGTTCATTATTGCAGCTCTCTTTAAACTGCTAATAGCCTCACAGAGAGAAGGGTAAATTAGTTCAAACAAGGTAGGAAATAGTTCAGTCGAGCAGTTTGCTGCGGGAGTAGACTGTAAATCTGCACACCAGGTCCACTATTTTAGTAACATATTTATTAATCACATGATGCTGGGGAAGAAACCAAGTTTTGGGAGCCAGCTGTACACTATGTGTAAGTTTTCCTTACTGCTGAGCACATAAATATTTAATTAAGCCAATTATTTCCCTCAAATGAGACAGCCTCAGTCTGAGGTATTTGATTGTTTAATTGTAGTTAGTTTACAGTATGACTTTTTATTGTAAAACATAAACGGACTTTGCAGGGTACCGTTACTCATTGCTTGACCTCTTTGGTAAGTAATGTGTGAAACTTCAAACCCCAGCAACCTTAAAGGAATATTAGGGATGTTGGGCTGAAGCTAGAGTATGATAATCCATCCACCCATTATCAATAACTGCTGACTAGTGCTGGGTTGGGGTGGTGTGGAGCCTATCCCTGAAGCATAGGGGTAAGGCAAAGTAGACCCTGGATGGATAAGAAAGTGCACAATAATTGGCTCACACCAAGGTCACCTTCTTAGTGTCTCACTCCACAGTAGACCAGCAGAGGTGTATGAAGCAGTATTTCTATTTAGGCATCCTCAACAGGAGCAGGGCCGGGAGAGCAGACGGTTTCTTCAAGATCCTCGTTCGGACTTTAGGTAAAGGAAGCATCATCCCGCTGAATGTCGACATATGCTGTTTGCAATCGACGCGTACTGTGAGAGTTAAAGCCGCGTTTGTAAGTGAGCAACAACTTCCTGCCAGACTTGCAGCGAAGACAAGTGTTTTCAACATCCTCATACATTACCTTTTCCTTGGAAAACATTTAGAATTTCATTATATTTAAAATTTACACATTTGAATAACACGGTTGAATTTGTGTTTGAAAATCTGGTAAAGTCGTGACTTTTAACCCAACAGGGTAGATGTAAATGACCAGATGCAGTTTGAAAAATGACACACTTTTATTTTGTAGTGATCCATG
Source organism: Scleropages formosus (assembly GCF_900964775.1). Taxonomy (NCBI): domain Eukaryota; kingdom Metazoa; phylum Chordata; class Actinopteri; order Osteoglossiformes; family Osteoglossidae; genus Scleropages; species Scleropages formosus. The sequence goes on from NC_041809.1 coordinate 24,147,126, forward strand.
GGTTCAGACACCCCTGCAGCGAAGCGCTGATTGAATCATGTGCTCCTAAAGCAGCCTTGCCATAAGGGCCAAATCATATGATGCATCAGCAGTCCAGATTGAGTGAAAATTACCCTGATAATAATCACATTAACAAAGATGCAGCCACCTTCATGAAAAAATAAGGCTACAGACCAATTACATATTGACAGGCACAAAATGTTTCCCCATGAACCTCCTGCGAACACTCAAAAGCTTGCACGTGTGTGTATTTTACAATGGCTTTCCATTCAGAGATAAAGGCTAGGCAATCATTTGATAAGAGCTCATTATGAAAAACATCTCTGATGAAAGGCTCTAATTATTTGAAGCTGCTAGTATTTTCCTTACGCACAGCAAGGTGGATGCATTGTTCGGCGGCAAAGAAATGGCCCAGGCCAGCATTTAATTCTTTACCACACACTTTTAATATTCATTCGACCGGGATATTATAGAAATAAAATTTGGCCAGTTCTTTTCGGCGAAGTTTAAAAAGCGGTCGGCGATCTTTCGTTCACCCGTGCGGCCTCCTAACCGAAGAGCAGGTGCTGACCAGCAATTTGCATTTTTTCCAGCTTCCTAATAGCCCGCTGTCACTTAGTCCATTCTTGCTTTTCTTACTCTGACCTTTGAGTGACCGGGGAGAACAGAGGGGTCTTGTTTAAAACCTTACGTTCTGACCTGGAGGGAGTTACAGTGAAAGTAGATGTACGGAGGATCACCACCTGGGGACTAGGCAGGCTGATGCGATGCTAGCCACTTATCCTGCTCAACAGGCCACAGGTGCTCAGTTCTCAGGCGATACTGCCGAACAACCACAGCACGGTATGCCCATGCACAATAGTTTTCGATGTGGCAGATTCCAGTGCTGCTACTATAATGGGGGGGGGCACGGTGGTGCAGCAGGCTTGGCTGGGGCCTGCCATGGGGTGGGTCTGGGGTTCAAACCCCACCTGGGGTGCCTTGTGGCAGACCGGTGTCCCTCCCCAGGCCCCACGCTGCCCAGATGGGCCCCGGCTCGCCGCGACTCCGCTTGGGACAAGCGGTTGTAGCCATTGTGTGTACTCTAATAGAGCAACCATCTGAGGTGTCTCCCTTTCAGCCAAGCTTCTGACACCAAGGACTCACCCGAGTCCCTTATTGAAAACCACCTTCAAAAATACAAGAAAAGTTTAGGATGTTTATGCAATACAAATCAAGTCACGTTAATAAAACATACATTTTCAGCATAAGGGAACGCATCACAGGTTGTGTTTCCTCTGGTGTAAAAGGTGGTATATGCTGGGCTCGCTTAATGCCCGGCTTATTTTTGATCATCTAGGCACAGAGAGCAAGAGAGAGAGAAGTGCGGCTCTGCCGGGGTGCGATGGAGAGGCCACTCCTGCACGCGTTGCGGCATAACGAGTGGGCTTTCGGATGGGGTCTGACGGAAAGCTTCCGTTTTTCGTTTCAAGCCGCGGGATCTGTTTGTCCCTGCTGTCTGTCTTCTTGCACCTAGAGGAAAAGCAGCGTTCGGGAGAGAATGCTATCAGCCGGCATTAGCCGAGCTTTGCGTGCGCACGTTCCTTCAGCTCAGTTAACGGCGGCCGGAGTGTTTCCCCTTGATAACATTCAGCGTCGAGGCTCCCGTCATTTGGAGAGTCCGCAACCCTTCCAGGATGGGGAAATTTCCGATCCCAGATCTCATTTCACTTTGGCCATCAGGTCTTTAATTGGGGTCATTATTTAAAGAGTGTCAGTTCACCTGCTGCTTGCGGAGTTGATTTGTTGGTAATTGGGTGGTAACTCTTATACTCCCATCAGAAATAGATTGTACATTACAGCGTAAAATTAAGAAAATAAATCAAGTTACACAGTCATTTTGACGTATCGCAAATGGCCACGTTAGTACTTTGGAAAGGGAATCTAAATTAAATGCACTGAGACCATTGACGTCACGGAAACTTTGCGTGATTGGACGCCGCTGAAGAGGACACTGGATTTCTGTGTGAAAAATGGCTGCGTTGCCTTTGCACTTTTTTACGTGCGAAATTCGCTGTTACAGCCCAGCTGCTGAAGGCCTGTCAGCACTAATATATCAAGCTAATCGAATGGCAGAGACCCAATTCAGCTCCTCACACACAATCTACATCTGCTAAGGTCCACACACACACACGCATGGCTGGAAAATCCAGTTAGCCTCATGAGTAATCATATCTGAAGATGCCCTTACGAATGTGAGTGACCTTCATTTCGATGACGTGCCGTAACAGAAATCATGGCTGTGACTGCTGATTACTTATGAAAGTGAAGTGTAATTTGAAGTAGGTGAGGTGCTTGGCAACTCTGTACATCTAATTTCCTTCCCGTCGGTTGCGGGAAGGAGTGGAACCTACTGCGACGCTAATCAACGGTTGCAGACAAGCCAACTGTAAATGCAATCTGTTTACCGTGGTTTCCAAGTAAACTGCGCATATCCCAGTGCGGAGCTGTTGTAGGGATGGGCTCACTGTGTGCGCAGGTAGTCGCACACCTCTAGCATTGTGAGCGTACAGTCTGTGTGTTTTAGCATCCCTGAATGTGATCTTCATCATTTCATACATGAAGACGTTAAGTAATACTGCACCGACAACAGGCTGTTCTAGAAGGCAGACCTTTCATTGTTGAACCATTCCCTGGAATCTGCATGTTTCTATGGAACCCTCATGTGATGGACATTAAATTGAAAAAGGAAGGTTTTGAGCATGTGCACTGTTCCTGTTACCTTCAACAGCCCTCAGTGTGTTGGCCGTTCTTGTCGCTTGTCAGATTAGCCAAAGAAAACATTTTTGCTCCCGTTGCTTAAAACCCAAACTTTGCCCATGCATTATGCTTTCTCCTCAGCTGTCAGGTGAAACGTTCCAGAAGCACCTAAAACGTAGAAATGTCTTTGCTGGCGATCAGCAGAAGGGAGTGAGTGGATGTGGAGACTCCTTGTTGACAGCAGCGAACCAACCATCTAGAGAAGAGCATGACAGGGGATGAGGGAGTTGTGTAGGTAGAGTATTGATCTCCTTCAAATAACAAGTGATAAGTTCCATTTTCTTTCCCCTGCTCAGACTTATATGTAAATCTCCAAAATATTGCAGTCATACTATGTGGAACAGTCAACAATTTCTAAGGCTGGCTATTGTGTGACATTGCTGTGCGCGGAAGCATCACACGTCTTAGAACCTACTGAGTAGACCACAAATAAAGGATGTTTGTTCGCACCTTTGCGGTGGTGTAAAATGTGTCATGTGGTGAGAAGCACTTCGGAGAATGAAGGGCAATGGGATTGTGTGTATGTCTTTCACGTTAAATGTGATGAGAGAACATTTCACAGAACTAACCTTTGATTATATCTCAGTCTTGAGTCAAATTCATTCATTTTAGATGACACTCTCCTCCAAAGCAATTTAAAACTTTGGGATTGTGCACCAAGTTACTTACAATTTGCACAGCAGGGTATTTTTTAATAGAGCGGCTCCATTACAAGGGTAAGTACCTTTCACAAGGGTACGATAGAAAGAGCAAGGATTTGGACTCAGGGTCATTCAACTGCAAGGCATTCGTTCTAACTGATATACTACTAGTTGCCCCTTCATTATCATTCATTTTGTTTTACCTAATCATATACTGGAAAGAGAAAAAAAAAAGTATTCTAATGGAAAAACAAATTATTATTGAATATAAATATAGCAAGGGGGGGAAGGGGCAAGGGGTCATCCAGTGTTAAAGGAACTCTTAATATCCCCCCCCCCAGTATTTGTGTGCAACTCTGCTGAGTGCTGTTTATTTCAGTTTTGGTCTCCCCAATACCTGACATGTGGTTATTCCACTGCGAGTTATAAAATGTGGGAAATAATGTCTTTAGTATGATATATTTTCCAAGAAAAATTACCCAAACTTTTTGTCTTGTGTTCTCTCCCTTTGTGTAGACCTTTGGGTTTAATCCTAGTGAAGACTTTAGGGTCCATTGGAATTTTTTTTTTTTTTTTAGCGTATCTCCACATCAGAAGCAACTACACTCGCTTGTCTTTCCTGATTCACCCCATTTCCCACTTCATGGATTCATGTGACCTTAACCTCATTAATCAAAGAATCAAATCCCATTTCGCCTTCACCGCTTAATGAGTTAATAATGAATCACGTTGGAGAAATCTCTCACCAGCAACTTTAAAAGGGTTCACAACTAACAATCTTTCCCAAAAACACCAACTGTGAATTGTTGCAAAAAATGCGATAATGTTGGAAAGGATGAATACGCACGAATGTGACTCGTGTTCTGATTAAACAGAATGATGTGGAGCCATGAAAATAAAATGCTGTAATTACAGCCACAATGGTGAGAGCGTACAGGTCGCTATTATATGGTCTCTGGAGGAGTTTTATCACCTCCCGCCTCTCGCTTGGCACACAGCGTACATTTTCAGAAATCAGTAGCAACTTTTTTTTTTTTTTAATTTTTTTAAATTGTTTTCGCAAATGTGACATGAAACATGTATATTAAAATGTTTACAAAGCCCTTGTTTTAGCTGATTAACATTGGCTGCTCTTTCACTTTCTTTCAGCTATATTAACTAATGTGGCAATGAGGAAATGTAGTTCACGTTTGACAGCCAGAATAAAGAAGCTTCTCTCAGGTTTGCTACGCAGTTCATTCCAAACCAATACCTTTGCAGTTTCTTACATTTAAGCGTGCAGATATATAGTTTGTGTTATGAAACGTGTCTCTTCTCGCAACCCAGGGACCATAGTGAGTAAGGAACTGTGACCAAAAGGTTTCAGGATTAAGACTGTGGACCAGGTAAAGCTCTAGGTACTTAATCTGAATTGCTTTAGCAAAATATTAGCTGTAAAAATAATCTGCGTTCAGTGAAACCTATTATCTATGAAGGTGTCTGATATCTAGCTAAATTATAATGAAATGTGACCTCAGGGTGGTAAAAAATAACCTTACGTGTTGTGGACTATGTGCTGTGGCCTTCTAAATTAGACTTATGATTCGAGTTAAAGGCATGACGATCACTAAAGACCCCCCTCCCCACACCGAAACTGAAGGTCACTTCTGGGTCCCAGAAAACCTACCGTGTCTAAAACAGCGGACAATTGATTATCACCGCAACCTGGAGTTGTCCACCTCCCCAGAGTACTTCATTTTATACTACTAACTTGAACTGAGGGCTTCCTGACATGAGTGTTTGGGGTGATTGTAGTGATGTGCTTCTAGGGGGGTTTATGTTCATTTGGAAAACCTCAGCACAAGGTTAAAGTCGACGCCACCGATACATTTCGATGCAGTTGCATTATATTATTATTTGGAGTTATTCCACATTCATTAGCATTTTAAAGAAATCCATCTGCACACATGAATGAAAAAGAGTAACTGTAATACAAGACGCCAGAGACCAGGTGTGTGGGCTTGTGTTCTTTTATTGGTCCCGGGAGACAGACCAACAGCGCACTGGATCACAGGGAAGGAAGGGGAGAAAAGGGAGGAACTGGGAACTGGTACGACGAGGGGGGATTTTCGGGTTTGGTCGGGGCTGGGCGAGGTTGTCGTTGTCTCGTGCTCGGTGTACGTGCTCTGGGCTTCCTTCTCCGTCTCCTCTCGTCGCTGTCAGGCACAGGAATAGAAACAGGGTTCGTTATTAGGCCAAGGTGTGGCGAATCCCTCCCTTCCCCTGGCCCCTCTCCATCCGCCCCGGCGTGCCGCACTGACGTACATGTTTTCCTATCGCACGAGAAATAAAAATGAAATGGTTTCAAAAAATATGAGGAAAAATACATGAAAATGCCCTAACATCTCTGGAACTGGGCCATTAGGTGTTAAGAAATATCTCGGCCTTCAGACAACCAAGGCAGGACTTTATGAGCACGACAGCTGAAAATCTGATCGGACTGGAGAACTGTTTAAGGCAAAATAGAAATTATTTAAATCAGAGCATCCTCGTACTACACCCCTGTACTACATCGCTCTCCCCGTCTGCAGCGCATTGCAGAGCAAACCCTGGAGTTTCCACTAAGCAATCTCACCACTGCAGCCACTAGGTGGAATTTATTTCTGATTTATACAGAAGGCATCCAAAACTGGCAGCCTGAGGCAGATGTCTTAAATAAAGCTTTGGTTGCTGCCATCAGAATCGGACCGCTTTTCTCAGAACCCGTCATTCACGCCGCACAGGGAGACAGAGAGCTTATGGCGAAACATAAATGACACAAACCTCAGCTTTGGGGACGGTTTGTGAGTCAGGTCTTGGTTACCCAATTTGGGTTTAATAAAAAATCCAGGCTAACTGTGCAGGTGGTAGCCAAGGCTTTTAAAACATGTATCACATCAATGCGCACCACTCATCAGTGGTAGGCCTACGAAAAACGAACACAAATGAAAAAACAACCATAGCGCATTTTTGCTTCTGAAAATAATAATCTGAAATTACATGGGGGGTCTTAGCTCTCGCTTTAAATACATTAAAATTTGAGTAGTGGTCTCGGCCTAGTGGACTTGGCCACTGGTTTCTACCACCTTGTTCACGACCGCATCACTGTCCAAGGACACGAGAATCTCGTTTTCTGTTGACATGAAAATTAATGCCTCGGTTTTGGCTGTACCAGTTTGGAGGGAAATTGTTCCTCAATACCTGTCTGTGGCTCATTTGCAGATTTGTGTGTGTGTGTGTGTGTGTGTGTGTGTATCTGTATGTGTGTGTGTGTGTGTGTGTGTGTGTGTGAGTAGCCTGGCAACTTTCAGTCCAAATTACCGTATGTATAAATAGGAAAATCATTATAAGCAGTATAATATCGTATGTCGATTTGGAGGAAAGTGTCACCTAAATAAATGTAAATGGATACAGTATTCAGAGGTTGTAAAGAATAACCCATGGTAAATTGAGTGAAACATCTAAGTCACCAGCTTTGTTGTTTCCCTGTTTCAGTGGATTTGATTTTCCTTGAAATGAATGCAGTTTGGGGGGGGGTGGCGCAGTGGGTTGGACCAGGTCCTGCTCTCCGGTGGGTCTGGGGTTTGAATCCCGCTTGGGGTGCCTTGTGATGGACTGGTGTCCCGTCCTGGGTGTGTCCCCTCCCCCTCCAGCCTTACGCTCTGTGTTGCCGGGTTAGGCTCCGGTTCCCTGTGACCCTGTATGGGGCGAGCGGTTCAGAAAATGTGTGTGTGTGTGTGTGTGTGTGTGTGTGTGTGTGTGTGAATGGAGTTTGTTTACTTTGAGTTGTATGTCCCTTTACAGGAATGTATCCCCACTCTCCTATTTACCACTCCAGAACTGCAGAGATACACAAACACAGACCATTTATATTTAAAGGCTTTCACAAGTCATTGTAAAATGTACTGAACAGACAAGCAACAGTGTTAAATGTACTGATCTTAATCTAGACAGGGTGGAAGTCTGCGGTGTGAGTAGGGTTTTCTGGAGTGGGGTTGAGGGTCTGAAAAAATAGAAAGGTGACAAGGACTGACTTAGATTTATTTATTTAGTAGATGCTTTTCTCCAAAGCAACTTCCAGTGGATACTATGTAGTGTTATCAACTCACACACCTTATTCACCAAGGTGACTTACACTGCTAGTACTGTACAGTACTTACAATGGGTCACTCATCCATACATCACTAGAACACACACTTTCTTTGTCACTCACACACTATGGGTGAACATGAAGAGCAAGTCTTTGGACTGTGCGAGGAAACCAGAGCACCCGGAGGAAACCCACGCAGAACATGCAAACTCCACACAGACTAAGCAAGGATCGAACCCACATCCCCCGAGGTGCTATGAGACAGCAGCACTACTCGCTGTGCCACCATGCCACCTGACTTGTATATAGAGTAAAGAGTCAAGGCCCACCCATCGGGATCATGGTCAGCCTGCTGTGGAAAGCAAAAGAGTCTGGCTAATCCCTGAAACATCTTGACACACACACTATTAATATCTATCATTTTCACGGCTTACATTTCCCACGTTGCCCTTTCATTATAAATTCTCACTGTCATCATTGTCACCGAGGTCAGTGCTCCTTCCCAGAAGTTCTATATCAGTGGTCTGCTTCCACTCTCTCGCCTCTATTACATCACTGTTACTGTAAACCGTCCCTGTTTTGACTCAAGCAAAGCATGTCTGTTCTGCAGCGAGTCTGTGTCCGGGATACACATTTAAAAGGATATAAATTTTACTGACCAGAATGCTGTTTACAGCTCCTTCTTAGAGGGCAGCAGCTCCTGAATTCCGTCTGGATTTTGAACCTATAAATGCCTGGTCACAAGCTCTCATCCCAAATTACCTCACAACACAGTAACCACAAATTATAACGCAAGTCACTGTTCTCAACTCACACTTGTTATATTTTCATCAACAAGAGCACCTTTTCAGTCCCCTACAGTGAAGAAAATGACAACTGATATGTCACTCTAGGCCCAGCATACTTCATAAATGCACCCGTTGAGAGGAGTGAATATTTATGCTTTAACTCCTTTACAGTAGTAGACAACAAAGCTGTTTGCATTATGCTGGGTATCGAGGGACAATTTACTCTCTTTTGCAGCCGCTGGGACTGTAACTGTCATCTATGGGAGGAGAGGCTTCTGAAACAAAAACATTTCATTAAAGTTAATTTGAGCCACAGTCTTCAAGCTGGCACTTTCCTTCTTTTGCAGTGCCGTTATCTGATCTTTATTGTCATATTTATTTTTGCTGTATATTTAAACTTGGCAGGAAGCAGCTGCGAATGAGATTGCATGGAACCAAGAAACAGGAACTTGTCGCTTATGTTTGCACCCTGCGCTCTGTCAGCATCTGTTTCACATTTTTGTCCCAGCAAGGGCACTGCTCATCACGCTAAACTCTACTTGGAGCGTACCCGAGGAGAATGGCATTTCGCCGTGATTACCTGGTCATGAACCTAATTATTGAGAAATGTATTACACATTGCAGTGCTGTGCAAGGAAGACAAAGTATCAACAAGACAAGTAAGGTCAAACAAAAGCAGATAAGTCAGAGTTTAGGAGGTGACCCACTTTGTAGAACCCGGAGTCCTTCTCTATAACTTCAAGGAAAAGAACTGATTTAAAAAACTGACGACAGACTGTGTAACACAGGGATGTCAAACTCAATTCCTGACAGGCCACGGGGTATGCTGGATTTTGTTCCAGCTGAGCTCTTTATTAATTAACTCAACTGCTTTGATCGAAGTTCTGAATTAATCGCGACATCTAAAATCGCTTTCAACTAAATGAGAAATTTCTGTAGTTTTTAATCATGTCAAATGGACTTTATGCTAAGCATGTTAGTGTTTTCCAAAATATTTTTCTTATTTACGTCGAACATGGTTCATTATTTTGATCAATCAATGATTACTTTGTCATTCTCAACCCAGAAACAATTAAGCAGGCTGCAGTTTAAATAAATAATCTGAACTTCAGAATTAATTTTCAGTCTTTTTCAAGGTGCCACAAATAAGCCAACTAGAGGCAAAAGAACCTAGTGAAACTATGTGGCCGCCTAATAATAATGTAAATAAATCTGAAAGGAAGTCATAAAAAATAGCAAGTTGTCATGCAATCCATCCTGTTCATGGGATTCATTCAAACTCAAGCAGCTGGAACTAAAGCCACCTCACCAATGGCTCATCTGGAATGGCGTGCGACATCCCTGGGCGTGAACGTGAGCTGTGGTGCATCTTCTGATTCAGTCGAGTCAAGACTCCAAATTCTCATCGGAGTCTCCGATGGCATGATCCTGAAAGCAAAATTAAAAGTGCCATAATGCCTCATTATGCCGAAACTGGCCATCCACCATTAAACTTTACGCTAAACTGTACGTGTCCTGAACTGGAAGCTGTGTTTTTCAGTAGGCTGCATCAGAATGTAAGCAGGAACTTTAATTTCTCATAGTCAGCTGCTCAACGCGTTCAGTTAGATATAAAAAAGTGGTAGATATTATAATCATTCTGTACAGCAATCGACACAGAAATGAACCAATAATAGCAAGAACAATAATGACTTTTAATTAATTTATAATATAATATTGTATATATAATGAAATTTATAATATCATTTAGAATAAATACTGTATGTGTATGTGTATATAGCTGATGCCTCTGTTCGAGCCGGTTTCAACTTATGTTACTGTAGGTAACAATCAGGTGAGAAGCCAACCACACGTCGTGTCACGTGACCAACGCTGGACTCGAGTTAGAAACAATAATCGGGAATAAAAAAAAACGAGAATAAACAAAAGCAACAGCTCGGAGGGATGCAAATACAATCAGATCGGGTGAAGGGCACAGTAAAATGCTGCGATACAGACGGTCTGCGCACACGCTCGTCTGCGACTTGTTTTGCGCCTTGTTGTTGCGTGTGCTCGCGCCGCGGCTGGGAAAACGTTCGGTGACGTTTCACGTGCGGTCCTCGTGAAGCGGTCCGTCTGATTTAAACCAAGCATGCCCGAGTTAACAGGCCTCCGGCAGCTGAGTTCACAAAAACAGCTGGTTAAGGCAAAACGCAAGCGCCCAACGTGACCCCAAGCCAAGCTGCGCCATATATACCCGTTGGAGGAGACTCGCGCCTGGGATTCTCCGCGTGGCCTCGATCGCGCAGGAAGTTCGCGCTACTGCTCCACCGCGGTCGCAGGTTAGCATGATGCGTCCATTTCCAGTTGGAACGGACTCATAAAAAACGCATCCGTGTTATTCGGAAGCACGTGGTTTTTTTTTTTTTTTTTTTTTTTCCCTTTCTTTTTCTTTTCTCCCCTATGCTTTGTAACAGTGTCCAGCTCTGCTCGTTTGAACCATGAGTTACGGCAACCTTATTCCCGCTGCAAGCTTCGGCCAGGAGAAGGAGGCTCCGCAGGAGATCCCCGGTCCCGGATCGGAGTCGGACACGTCTCGACTGCAGGCGGCTTCAAGAGTCAATCCGCGAACGGCTCTGGGCGTCCTGACCGAGAACCTTCTGCACAACGGCCGTGCGCGTGCCACCGTTCTGCCGGTAGGTGCACTTCCCTGATCCGTACGTATCGCCTTTCACTAAACAGGTTGTGTACTTTTAATTTCTTTTTTTTTTTTTTTTAGGTTGTTCTCCACTCAAAACCCAAACCAGCTTCTGAAAATGTGTTCCCTTCGAGCCATATGATTACTGTGCCCAACAAGTTCTCCAGTCCCGGTTTGAGCATCTCTGGGGAGGACGGAACTGAGATCTCCCTGTCGGCTTCTGGCGGTATGGTGGCAGACTATCATCTCGAAGAAGACATGACCGCTTTGCGGCACAAAGACTTCCGTCTCTTCCTGGACCTCAGTTCTAGTATGGGTCAGCCTTTGTCTGGATATACAAGGTTCTTTCACCTTCTCTTCAGTACCATGTATGTGAGGCTTATTGCCTTTCCATAGGCTCCTGTAAAGACACATCCATGCAGTCCCAGCCTGATGACCCTGTGGGTTCCCATGATATCTTTGCCGTGGATGAATACTCTGAAGACATCTATATCTACTTGCGGCGGAGTGAGGTGGGTGTTTCCCAAGCTGTCTCTGTGGGTGCTGGTCTGTAAATCTGATAGCATCTCAAATGGTTTTGCTTTGATTAGGTAAAGCATAGACCCAAGCCTGGGTACATGCTGAGGCAACCAGACATCACCAACTGCATGAGGGTCATCCTAGTGGACTGGCTTGTTGAAGTTGGCCAAGAATATAATCTCTCGGCAGAGACCCTCTACTTGGCTGTAAACTACTTGGACCGCTTTCTGTCCTGTATGTCGGTCCTTAGAGGCAAGCTTCAACTTGTGGGAACTGCGGCTATGATCATTGCTGCGTAAGACTTCAAAATTTAATCTGTTTAATATTAACTTGACAGGTTTTAGTTGCCATGCCAATTTAAGTTATGATGGCTTTATTGCATATCTCTTCAGGAAATATGAAGAAATCTATCCACCAGATACGGAGGACTTCGCATACGTTACTGACAACAGTTATACAAAGAAGCAGCTTCTACAGATGGAACAGCTTTTACTCAAAGTCCTGGCCTTTGATCTGGCAGTGCCCACAGCTCACCAGTTCCTGAAGCAGTTTCTCACTGTAGAGTCTGTTTGCAGCAGAACAGAGAACCTTGCTCTGGTAATATTGGCTTGTGGAACTGCTTAGTGACTGTCCTGGTAACTAATCAACACCTCCTTTGCTCTGTATCCATGTTCAAATTGGTGCATGTCCATCAGTATTTGGCAGAACTGAGCCTGCTGGAAGTTGATCCTTTCCTGCGGTACTCGCCATCGAAGGTGGCTGCAGCAGCCTATTGCCTGGGGAACTATACCATGAACAGGATGATCTGGGTAAGGCTTGCTGCTGTTCTTGGTGACATGGTTTCTCTGGGTATTGCAGGATCTGAAACGGTCTAATCTTTCCTTCCTGCCCATATTGACAGCCTGTATCGCTGCATGACTTTACTGGCTACACTCTCGCAGAAATTGCCCCTTGTCTGAAAGATCTCTACAAGATGTACTGGAGTGCCAGCAGTAGGCCCCAACAGGCCATCCAAGAAAAGTACAAGGCTTCCAAGTAAGGTCACTTAAGAAGTTTATTGCTTGACAACTTGGAGTGTCTGCCCTCCCATCACCCATCTTTTCTGCCCCTTCCATGTAGGTATTGCAGTGTGTCCCTGGTCCCTCCACCAGCATCCATTCCCTTCCGCTGATCCTGCTGTCCTGCTTGGCACTTTCTCTCTAACACAGATCACCTATTCCATGGGTCACACATGTGAATTGTGGTGGGGAAAATGTTTTGAACCTGCTTTTTAACTTTTAATTCTATATCCTAGATGGTTTCCCTAGGTAACTATGAAGTTAATAAAAGTTTTAACTTGTTCATTGTGTGCAGAAATGCAAATGTTGCAATCACCTGAGGCTTGGCTACAAAACGATGTAGCCTGGACTTTAAATGGCACTTCTGGGTCCATACTGGCGCCCCCCCCACTGAATGCTTTAATGTGAGTTGCTTATGTATTGTAAATTTTAAATGAAACCAGTTCCTATTTCAAAACACGTGTGTTGCGTTTTTAATCACTTAAGAGCGTCTGAGGGTGATGGGAGTGGTTGGATCTAATGCTCAAACATGGTGGATCTTCATCTTATGCTTTGATGGTGAGCCTTAATTGGGTCTTGTACAGATTACCATTTCATAGCATAGAAAGGATGCAGTTTAGTCATTTAGCTGAAGCTTTTCTTCAAAGTGACTTTGAACTTTAATCTACCTGCAAGTACGTAACCATTTGTACAGATGGGTATTTTTTTTTTTTTTTAATGCTGATAAAATTGCAATACTTAAACTTCCCCTAAAGTTGTAACTTTTATTTTTGAGAGGAAAACGACTCCTGAAACGAAGTCAAGCTTCCGTTGCTTCAGATTTGGTGGGGCGGGTGACCAGAGGGTGGTTTTTTTTTCTTCCCCCCCCCCCAAATTAATGCTGTCAAAGCATAGAGATTGCCCCTAGCGCAGTCCTATACATCGACCAGCGGGCGCTTACACTCCTCTACTGAAAATGGGGAAACTCAAATAGTAGCTGAGGGCGCAGCCTGGATCAGGTGCTTGGCGAAGAGAAAGAACTAGGGCTGTCTACCATAGGCCTGCTGTACTGAAGTCCCGGAGCGCCGGAACAGGTCACGTGACTCCCGCGGCTCAGCGCCTCGAGCGAATCCTGTCAGCGGCGCTGGAGCCGCATCCCGCGCGCGGTCACGTGGCGCCTCTGTCGGTCTCACTTCAGAACTCCGCTGAAACTCGGACGCAACAGGTACGTTCCTGATGGAGAAGTCGCAGGCTTTCGGTTGGCGACTTATCGTGGTCCGAACTAAGTAGCATAACGTAAAGCTCTTTTTAAAATGTGTGTGGGTCTCTTCGATAATACAATTGCTTAAATTTTTAAAAGGGGGAAGCTCACACATGTACAAAACAACTGGAAACTGCTTTGCCAGGGCGCAAAGTCTTGTTGACAAGCTGATACTGACTTAATTCTGATATAATCACTTCTGTATATACATTTATAACAATTTTGAATATCGCAATCCATAGCTACAACTGATAAAGTGTGTGTGTGTGTGTGTGTGTGTGTGTGTGTGTGTGTGTGTGATTAGCTTACAACATGGGAGTCGTTTTGCAATGAATGAGTGTGATGTGTAGGATCAAAATTCTCTTTAACACGATTGAAGGGAGCAGATTTTACAATAGGGCTGCGTTCACCACGGGTATTGAGCGAGAAGGTGTCTGGCCTTCAGGTGAGACGGCTGTGCAAGTTGAACCTGCTCTGTGGCTTTTGCAGATGTCTTGGCAGCTGTTTACGGTCATTCTCTGAATGTCTGACTTGTTGCCAGCGCGATCGCAGCATTCTGGCACTCGACACCTCCCTGTGGCCGGGGCCTTTGTGCTTGCTACACACAAAGCATGGAAGGATGTTATGCAGACCTCGCTTCAGTATTTAAATAGCAACATTGACACTTCAGTTAAAACTTGAAGATTAAAAAATTTCTGTTGGAAAATGAAAATGCATTACAGGGGATTAACAACTTTGTAGCTAATGGTGGGGACTGTAATGTTCTGTATGGTAGATGTTACCATGGGTAATAATGCTGCTTATTAGCCGTATAGTGCACTCCATTTATTGCTTACTGCAACACTCAAACTTCCAAACATGTTTACTCATCTCCTGGCATGTCTCAGGAGCATTGTGAATGCAAAAAATGTTCAGATTGTGCTGTCTCTATTCACTCCCCCTTTCCAGGCATGGAGGACCTGAGAAAGCAGGCTGACCCAGCAGGAGTGCAGGTTATAAGAAACAATTATAAGAAGGCCTTCAAGTTTCTGTATGAGGGTCAGATGCAAGACTGTGCTGGCCACCAGGCCTGCGCACTGGAACTCTACCAGCGGGCACGGCAGCACCTCCTCCATGGGATTGGTGTACCCACCACGGGGAAAGAGTGCTCGGGTTCTGCCTGGGACTCCGCCCGACAGATGCAACACAAAATGAGGGAGGCCCTGAGCAACATCAGTGGCCGCCTGGCCACATTGGATAGTGTGTCGGTAGGGTTCATACCAGCTACAACCACCTTGCAGAACCCCTCTCTGAAACCACCGCTAAAGAAAAGCCCTACTATGGGCAAGCTGCCCATGCCCAGCAGAGGCCTTGTCAGCAAACAGTCTGTGGATATCTCCTCCCCAATGCAGCCCGGAGTTCCAGGTGAACTGCCCCCAGCCTATACCCCTCAGGCAACGGATGGCCACAGCACCATCTCGTATGGCACCCAGGCAGGAGAGTGCTCACTGGTGGAGAACGGGTGTTTCAAATTGGATTCCTGCCCAGAGGACTTGAGACGGTCCGGACAGGAACTCCTTTTTATTCCTCGGGGAGCGCAGATATTCTTTGTAGCTCCAAATGGACAGGTCAGCACCCCTTCCTACCCAGGCTACCTGCGCATCGTCAAGCTTACCAACAAGCTCTCGGACAGGACACCTAACTGCACACCTGCTTTCCTGCAGGTAGGTAAACGATTAAAACGGAACAAAATAAGGCAGCGTGCCTTGTTAAGAAATGCAACTGAAGTAGACAATTTGTCCTTTAACATATTCAGTTCAAGGCCCAGTAAAGATTGGAAAACTTCCTTGGCCCTTGAGCAAGGTTCCAGTTAAATTGTTTGCACTGGAATGATGACCTTTAGCTAATGTAGTTGGGCAAATTACCGGTGTTACTCAGGTTAATGCCGATCCTCTCTTTGGGGTAATCGGACTGAAAAGTGGATAAGTAGAAACAAACTACATAAAAGTTTCTTTGGAAGAGATGAGAGCATGTGTGTTTCTGATACAAATGGGGGGTGAGGGTTTGACTGAGTTTTTAGACTTGGCCTCTAGGCTTAGGTATATGAGAGGCAAAGAAAACCCAACTTTCTCAGGAAAGATCTTGAATCTCACCCCACTGCAGCTCGGCTTACATTAAGACTTGCGTTTTCCAATTTACTGATTAGATATGGGTTGCTGCTGCTCTCATTTGTAATTCCTGCTAGATTCTAACCAGCTGATATATAACAAGAATGAATGAATGAGCTGGAGAAGCTGGGGAGGTGGTTTGGATAATCACTGATTGTCTTTATTTTAAGCCACTGATAAGACGGGGACTTTTCAACTTCATTCCAGGACAGACCTACGTTATGTCTGTAGTTCAACGGTTTTCATTTGCTTCTAAATTTGAAATGCCAGCAAACAACCGTTCATTTAAAGATGGCAGTTTGAGCTTGGCTGCCAGATTTACACCAGAGAATTTCCTAGATATTATTTGACAGCAATTGTAACTTTTCCTCTTAACACGGTAAAGGTCACAGAGTGGGGGCACTCCGCTAAAACCCCTGTGCTGTTGACACACCAGTGGGAACTGGCTAGATCGACTGCAGCAGAATGATGCACATCTAGTCTTGTTACACATTTGTTTGTACGTAAAAAATGTTTGCAATGCATTACTGCATTCAGCACTGTAAACCCACAGTATGAGGAAGCATAATTTTGTTTTTGTCCCCAGACTTATCCTGTTTGCTGTCTTGGATCTTGTTTGCTTTTGCTTAAAAGGCTTTAAACCTTATCGATGAAATAAGTTCCAGAGCAGGCAGATTGCCTTATCCACAGCATATTTTAATTCAATGCATTTGCCTCTTTGTCACATAGTCCTAATTAGGACACTGGATGGCTCTGGATTTTCATATGGGATGAGCACAAAAATGAGATTTACTGTATGAAGGGCTGGGGGTACCAAGCTATCTTTTCAAAATCTCTGTAATTTGTCTTCCTGTCATGGCCCAAAAGTCCAATTGATTCTGCCTCTCTACAGTTTAACTGGGCTCTGAACAAGCTTTTAGCGTAGATGGAGGAGGGTTACTGCATTTCAGTAATCATGGGCATTGGTCCTAGACTCAGTGTTTTTGAAATATTTGTGCTGTAGGGTTATGGTTTTTTTTTTTTTTTTTTTTCCTCTCACACCATCAAAACGGTTGCATAAAATCTCTGGAAGCTGCTTTATATTCCTCATCTTGGAGCAATTAATATAAACTCAGACAGTATTCATCATAATTTTGAAGGTCAACATCCAAACATCTAGTGTGGTGTAGCTTGAATTCCAGCACAAAGGGTGCTGCAGCTGATGCCGCTGTTTTGTTGTATAGGTCGCCCTAATCCCCCACTCCGCTACCCCTTTGCTATGAATAGGTTTCTGACACCCCTGCTGTTGACCTCCCACCTGATTGGCACCAGTTGTCCTGTTAGACCAAGTGTCCCATGGTGACTGTTGTGCAAGCACTTTGGCAATAGCCGTGAAGAATCTGCACCTCTAAGGCTTAGCTGCCCTTAGTTCCACTTAACTCCTCTTGTAACTGGGGAAGAGAGCACCGATACACTTCTCAATCTACAAGGAATCCTTACGTAAGTCGATGTTTCATTGGAGAAGGTATACCCAGCTTCCATGCATGCATTGCTGGGCATGCAAACTGGTTTATATATCATGCACACAAGTAACACACAGGAGAATGATTCTCACTGAAGAGATGCCCATTTGCATTTATTCATTCAGCAGATGCTTTTCTCCATAGCAATGTACATCTTCGAGAAAATACAGTTTGTACATTACGTTAGGAGAAAGAGACATAGTTGCAGACGTGATCCTTTAGTAAACTTTGTTTTTTAAATGTTTATTTTACATGTTTATAGGAGTTGGAGAAATTCTATCCTCTAAATTATCCCCCTTTCACTGCCTGGAAAACCCCCGAAACCTTCAAATGGAATAAAATTGACACTTAAATTTATAGGAAAGTTGAATGCTTACTGCATAAAAATTTTAATGTTTGGGTATATTATGAGCAGCGTGGTGGTGGAATGGGTTGGTTAGGATTAGTTTACATATTGTCCCCATGTTTGTGTGGGTTTCCTTCTACATTCTAAAAACAACTGTTTTCCCTGGTATCTCATCCAGGGTTTTCCCTGCCCTGTATCCTTTCGTTTGCCCTGTGTTGCAGGATAGGCTCCAAACCCTTATGATCTTGCACTGGGCAAGTGTTGGTGATCAATGGAAGTTTTGGTGAAGTTTGTGAAATGGGAAGTATCAGTGTAACTCAGGGAAAGTTTGACTGAAGTCAAAATGATTCTTTTCCTTTCTGTAGGTGTGCAACTGGGTGTTTAGTCTCTCTCCAGACACCCCTGTCTTACTGTGCAACTCAGGGGTCTTTGTGTTCCCTGACACAAGGGTCACAACACCAGGGTCCTATGTGGGAGTTATGCTCTCCTCGGAGTTGCCCCTTTCGGACAGGAAGATGTTTGAGGACCAACTCCTGAAGCTGACAGACCTGAGAATGCAGGTGGGTGCTGGGTTGTGAGGTAGAGCAATGTGTGTTTTCATTTTGTAAACATTCCATCTTCTGTCCTATGACTCACTGTAGTTGCCAAAATCTGGCTTCCAGTGATTTAATTTCACCATACCGACTGAACTAGCTCAGAAAATGGTTGTACTTATTCTTCAGAATTGGCTGTTAATTCAATTTTCTTTGCTCTATTTTTTTTTTTTTTTTTTTTTTTTTTTTTTCTCCCTCTCCAGACTGGTTTGTGGGGCAGGATAATTCTGTGGGTTTAGGTTTTTCATTTATGTTAATACAAATTTTTAAAAATATATTTTATATTTAAAAAAAAAAAAACATTTCAAAATTTTTTTAGGGTTTGGTTTTTTTTAAATGTAAGACAGCTATAACATATCTTGGAATTTAATACATTTTGTTACTGATATTATACCTGTTATTCAGTTGATCAAAACTGGTCCCATGAATTGTGCAGAAGAGTGAATGGTGCCACCGCTATCACTCAGATTTCCGTTTGTGAACGGAGAGGCACTTTTACGGTAGTGTAAGAGTATTCATGCTAAAGATGTTTATATAATTTCAATACTATAATTGAGTTCAACTGTATAACATTAAATATGTAAAATCATTGAATCTATTTTAGCTGTGAGGTAGGTTTACTATAAATCAGTATTGTGACTGGTTGAAACTTTCAGTGTGAAATGTGACATTTTGACTTGTATTAGTTTGTTGCAGGAAGAGTGTAGCTAGAACACAAATATGCAGCCAGAACACCAGATTGTCCAAAACAGAGCTACAGAATGACCCTTGTGACAGGAAGGACTGCTGACCATGCCACAGGAACCCCAACACTAAGGGAGAATGGCAGTGAAACCAGTACTGTTTTATTGACCATTGCTCTTCAACTTGAGCAAATTTGGCCCTTATAAACTGTAAAGTTCAACCCAATTACATTTATTTATTTATTTAATCCATAGTTCCTCTGAAATGTAATTATGGCCATTTTGGTTTGATTGCGGTGGGGGCTTTTGCAGTTCACAGAAGCGATGAATGGAGAACGTAAAGCAGCACATTGCACAAATCCTGGTCTTTCTCCAAATGGGCTTTTTGGGGGGTTTATTAATGTGCCAAACTGCACACCTATCTGAGCAGTGGAATAATTGATTCCTTGACGTGGTTGCTGGTGTCTGATGTGATTGAGGGTTTCATCAATATCTAGTCATCTCAGACCAGTGATAAAGTGTTGAATGGAGAGGTTGCTACATGATGCCAAGATTCATAAAGGAATTATTTGCACATTTAATGATGCAGAATTGCCAGTCTGTGTCCAAAGATCCTGAACAGGTACAGGACTACGTGTTGGTGACTTTTGTGGGGGGGAAATGCATCAGAATCAGCTTTATTGGCCAAGTATACCTGAGCATACAAGGAATCTGTTTCTGGTTTAGAGCAAACCTACACTGCACATTCACACATACAGACTACATAAGCATCTACTGAACTAGACATAGACTAATATAAACATGATTACCGACAATGCAGCAAACAAGAACATGGTATAATGCAGACAGAACATAAAACCATGCAGACATAATACAAGTAAAGGACCAAGCATAGAAAAAAGTACGCATTGACCTGTATCATAAAGTGACAGAGTGCAGTGATTGTCAGTTATTTGGAGAACATATTGCACATGAATATGATATTGGACTAAGGATATAAGGAAACATCTTGCACAAAAGATGTAAGAACATCTGCAGAATGACTTGAGTGTTTGCACTTTTAATAACATTTCAATAATTTGCTCTCTGAAAGGATCTTTAAAATCTGCTTATACAGGTCATCCTTAACTTTCGACAAGGTTCCATTCCCATGACCCTGTCATTAGTTCCAAAACCCTTTACCATATCACATACAAAATCAGAAGGATATGTAAACAATTAATATGCACGAAAGCTACAATGTAGCAGGGTTGGGGCAAGCTGGAGCCTACCCTAGCAACAGAAGGCGTAAGGCTGGAGGGAGAGGGTTCACGCGCAGGATGGGACGCCAGTCAGCAAGGAACCCCAAGCAGGACTCGAACCTAGACCCGCCAGAGAGCGGGACCCAGCCAAACTCACTGCATTACAGCACCCCTCCAGAATATAAATGTACAGTGTAATTACATTTTTATGCAACACCTTCTAAATATGTTTTCAACAGAATACTAATGTTTTTGCTTGCTGGACATTGATTCCATTCACCTTATTATTAAACAAACAAAATGTTATTGTAAATATAATGGAATGGGAGAGACACACTGAGTCAATAAGAAATATGCTTCCTTGTGACAGCGTGGGCCAGCCAGTGTCATCGTACAATAATTGTTGTCGTTAGACCTAATGTTTGTACTGGAGTAACACAGGATTGATTGACATGGTCATAAGTCAAGGACTACCTGTACTGAAACAGGCTCCAGATGATATGCTGGACACTCTGAATCTGAGTGAGAAAGTCCCCCTAGAGTCCACAGACCAGGTGAAGGGAAAGACTGCCACCATGGCACCGGAGCAGGTCCAGGAAGAGAAGCCTGTGCCAGAATGGAGTGAGAAGTTTGCCCGTGGATTCCTCACAGGTGGGTCCATGTCTCCTCCTCAAATACCGTGTACAGGAATGTCATGGATGCACAGCACTCGCTCCTGATGAGGACGGGCTCTGAAATCTGCACCTTCTCTAAGCCCATGTCGGTGATGTTCGGATGAGATCTGCACAACAGGTCTGGGTCCCGATGGCCTGTATTGTACTAGCATTTCTCAGAACTACAAATCATCCACAACAGGTGCCTCACGGTTGAGCAGGGGGCTGGTGAAAGGGGGTGAATACACCGGAAACGCCATCCACAAGGGGGGAGCCAAGTTACGGGAGCATATCACCCCTGAGGACAAGCCTGCTGAAGTCAACCCCAATGTCACCAAGGGGTTGCAGTTTACCCAACAGGCCACAGGGGGCGCTGTCAAAGCTGGTAACTTCCTAGGTGAGTAATAGCCCTTTCAGCAACCTCCATGTATGTCTGCCTCTGCAATGTAGGAGATGTGTTTAATGAATACATGGGTGATTATTTAAACAGTATACACTCACCAGCCACTTTAAGTACACCTGCTTATTAAAACAGTCTGCTCCTTCACACAGCAAATAGGCTGCAATGCAGTAGTCCCCCACCACCTAATGAAGGTAATGTTCCTGGAAAAACCCTTTGTAAGGCAAATTCTCATAACTCCTGAGAAATTGACCTGTGATTGTATGACTTGCTGGATGTCATTGTTTGTGGAAAAGTGGAGTTTAATGCACGTAATACTGAATATCAAGGCTTTTTGGGTCCTGTTTATTTATAACATGGTCAATGCTAATTTCAGCTATTTTTTTGACTTCCTTCATGGATGTTTGACTTAAGTTGTAACACTGGTAAATCCCCTCTCCTTCTTGATAGTGTAGAGAGAAGGAGTAAATGCTAGGGTTACAGTGGAGACCCATGCTCGTTTGACTTCTAAACAGATTTATAATTTAACTTTTGTTGTACAATTATGCAGTACATTGTGCAAGCTGTATTAAATGTCACTAGGTCTTTTTGCTCACTGGTTTGCATGTCTTTGTAGTGGAGAGAAGTGAGCCAAACTAATATGTAGTAGACATCTGAGGTCATCACAGTGGGAACTGCTTAGAATTTCTGTGGCTACACACGTTGCTATTGCAGTTGATGGTGCGTGTACAGTGGCCACCGGTGTGGGCAGACAGCTGGGACCACATGTGAAAAAGCAAGGCAGCAAGCTGGTCCCTGAAT
This sequence comes from Scleropages formosus, assembly GCF_900964775.1. Lineage (NCBI taxonomy): Eukaryota > Metazoa > Chordata > Actinopteri > Osteoglossiformes > Osteoglossidae > Scleropages > Scleropages formosus. The sequence goes on from NC_041809.1 coordinate 24,169,322, forward strand.
CAGTGAAGAAAGGAAAGGATGAAAACTCCAATGTCAGTGGGGCCATGCATGTTGCATCCAGCAGCGTGCAGGGTATGACTCAGAGCTTTCATGCTCTACTTCTCCTCTCAAAGTTTTACAACCCATGTAGTTAAAAAACCTGATTAATTTGGAAGTACTTGATCAGAAGAGACACTAAAGTCTCTCATGAGGTGTTAAGTAATGGTAGGATTTAATTTTGTGTGTATGCCTGAGCAGGATTTTTTTCTTTTTTTGGTAAAACCAGTCCATAATAAACTCCCGCAGGACTTGCAACTGTGTGGTCTGGACTGGAAGTGGCATCTAAGTGTATAGGGAAGAGCATGGCATCAGAGACTATCTCCACCGTGAAGCACAAGTACGTAGCCACCATCTATGGTATAACTTTTCCTGCCTTTCATTATATTTTTCTGTGTCTTAGTGATTCCTTCTTTAGTTGATTTGTGAGTTGTGCATCTTGGTGTGTTTATTTTACTTTATGGCTCTTTCTTTTTTTCCCTAAAGGGGGAATAATCAAGACCCTTTAAATTCTTTTTCCTTTACTTTTTTCAGATTTAGGAGGTTAGAGAACATCTTAGACCTCTGTGCAACAATAAAACTAACATAAAAATGCTGGGAGACATGTAGGAATGTGTTGGGCCTCTCTGGGCCATTTGCATGAATGTGGTGGGAAGCTTTGCTGTGCCAATAAACCAAGTCTACTGCAAGTAACCTGTGTATCCCTTCTCCCTGGTGTTGGCAAGAAGCCATGCCCATTGCTTATGCTTCTCCTACTACCACACTGACTCTTAGCATGGTATACAACAAGACTGTCAATGGTGGCTCTTAAGTTAATCCTCATGACACTGATGGACACAGTGTTTAACAACAACCACCCTATGAATGCTTTTTTTTTTTTTTTTTTAAAAAAAAAAAAAAAAAGCCCCCCTTTAGTCATATGTCCAACTCCCCCAAACTCAAATGTCTACAACTCTCCCAGCCCCCATTCCAGTACTGACTGTTTGTGGTTAAGGTACGGGGAGGAAGCAGCCCAGGCTACCAAGACTGCAGTCCATTCCACTGTCAACGTGGGTATCGCTGCAGTCACTTTCAGCCAGCTGGCCTTGAACGTCTTTGTGAAGATGGTGAGGAAACAGGCACCCCCACCCCTGGAGAACCCAAGCATTCAGGAAAAAAATGGAGAAAGAGGGAAAACCAAAGAAGGGTAGCTGAGCTGGGCCAGGCCACTGAATTTTACTCTCAAATCCCTGTTTCCTGGAAAGCTGTTAAACAATTGCTGCCAAGGGCACACTTCTGTCACACAATATGCTGTAATTAAAGTGTATACCCAAGTATCAGAAAAATGAAGAATTGAAAAGTATGTGCTATTATCATCTTTGTTAGACTGTAGTTATACAATGGTGTTATACATTTGTAAGACATGTGAGGGGAGACTTTTATACAAGACTGCCTTTAATAATTCTTGTAATAAAATACAGCTGTTAAGACAAAACAAGAGGTTTAATAAAGGGATCTTACTCCTCTGACTTGTACTGTACAGTAGGGCTGGTTAAAGAAAAGATTAGACCAGTCTTCACCTGTGATCATTTTTAAATTTAGTTGAATAAGATTGTTGGCTCAGGTATGAATTTTTACAGAATCTCACTAGTGCCATTTTCTTTTGTGGACAGACTGCAAAATACAATACACCATCTACTATCTGCCCATCACATTAACTCATAACCAAAAGCTAAACTTCCAGGCAACCAAAAATGCATCATGGCTTGACAAAAAGATTTATTAAAAAAAAAAAAAAAAAAATCTCCTAGTCTAAGGGATCAGGGTCTATAAGTTAAGGAGATGGTTGGACCATTTCACCGCTGCCACCTTCTCCAGATGTGACTGGGCCTGTAAAGACATACATACAGCTGTATCACATATTTATTTTCCAAACTGATTTTGGTGGATGGTTGAATGGCTGTTCCTGTCAATGCCTTAAGTGAAAACATTCTCATTAAAGACCTCGATTAAAGCAAAATGGTCCTGCTCAGTTTTGTTCAGTCCTCTGTCAACATCAGTAAAATACAGAGGTTAATGGATCATTTTATTCGGAGGATACTTCTCACAACCCTGCTGTAAAAATAGCCTTTTTTTCCATACCTGATTGAAGGACTTGTTAAGATTACTAAGGGCGTGATTGTGCTTTACCAGCTTCTTCTGGTTTTCTTCAAGTTTTCTTGCTTCATTGGTTAGTTTCTCTTGAACACATACAACACACACGATCAGACAATTATAACAAATGCGACGAAGCTAGAGGGGAACCGCTACTACAGATGACTAACACAACACACGAAGTAGAAACGCACAACCGCTCCTTCGTCACCGTGATCATCACCGTTTTGTGACGAGATGGCGCCACCTAGTGCTCCGCCGCGCGCTAATGCATCGCGAGACGACCTTTCTTACACAAGAATTTGAAAACGCTACAGAAATAAATCCAGAAGTGAAAAAGTACCAATAGACCGGCAATCTTTCACATGACAGAACAGTGCCACACAGAGGAGGCATTACATAGATGATAGCAGGAGCAAGCTGACTAAAAATAAAGACTGCAAAACAAGCGTAACACTTTCAATTTAAAACCGTTTACACGGCTTTTTTTATGTTGACTAAAGATAAATCATTCGACGATAACATGATGATAAATGTAAACAACTGAGCAGCTTGTCAACGGCGACTAGTCTAGGGGCTAGCAGCAATCTGTTTATTAAGCACTTTTCATACCCAGTAATTCAGCAATTGTCTTGTATCTGACTGCCGCTTCTTCTGGCATCTTATCCATCCTGGTACAAATGAGTAGCTCAGCTAAGATCTTCGGAGCAGCAGTTTGGTTATTATGACGTTTCTAGCTGCTACTTCGCGCTCATTTTGAAACACTGGGACGTACTTCCGGTATGCGGCCGGAAGCGGTCGTTCTCATGGTAATGAGTTAAACATGCGACCTGTATAGCGCTCTTTGAGCCGGAGCTCGTGATCTATCGGGGAGCAATGACCGTAGATGTTCTGACACAGCTGGCCCGCGATATTAAGTAAAGTTACATCCACGTCTGCTTAACTTGTATTTATGAATTTACCTCGGCCATTTTGAGAATTACGCCACCAGTAAAGTAATACCGGATCCAAAAGTCGGTCCCACACACACAGTATTTGTCGGTAGCGCTGGTGGTGCCTGAGATGTGATGTATTTCAAACCATTTATCTTTCTTTTTCATCTCCATATTATGTTACAGAAATGCTATAAAAGCCAATGTGCAGACCGAGATGGCACTCCTGGAGAAGAAACCAATAACCACTTTTCTAGATCACCACTTGCTGGATCGTGGTGGTCTGGAGCCTGTTCCAAAAGAACTTCGCACCCTGTCAGTCCGGCACAGAGCAATCACACATACACTCATTCATTCGCTCATTCACACAAGGCAAGTTAGAGTCCCTGGTTCACCTGAAAATGTGTCTATGGGCTGAGAGGAACCACATGCAAAAACAGGGAGAACTTAAACTCCATGCAGACTGAGCTGGATTTAAACACGGGTCTGAACCTACATCGCAGAAGGAGCTGTGCGACACCATCACATCCACTGTCCCATCGTTCCACCCAGGAAACTTGGCCAAATGGGCTGAGCTTCAGCAAGTGGTCTGTCTCCTTTCAATTTGGCATCAAGTGTGAGTAATACCTTAAGTATGTTTTAATTAAGAAGAAGGGAAAACTTGGCATCATTTCAGCTCTATAGGAAGAATGATAAAAAGGAACTGGGCACAATATTGAAATTTCAATGGATTCACAATTTAATTTGTATTAAATATGCATTTTAGCCAATGAAGGTTCTCAATTTACTGCTCTGTCAGCTAATCATGCATTGTGAAGACAACCAAATGCACTCTCTTCCAGAGAATGAGTTGAAGAAACACTGAGATGCTGCTGAACCAGCAATTGGAACAGATTGGCCTGGTGCAGGAAAGTCTGGAAGGACATTTATTCCCCATGTTAAACAGCATACAACCTCTGCTCTTTTCAACAAACTTTCTTTTTATCTACTTTCTCTACTCTTTCCTTTCACTCACTCACTCACACTTACCAAACGTCTATGAAGAAGGAAGGTGAGATGAGGTCTCTTCACCAATGTCTGCTATTCTATTACTGTATTACTTCATCAGGGCTTAGGACAGAGCTCAGCAACTTATTTGTAAAGGGGCCACAATCCACCAAGTTTCAGAGAATAACTTTTCATTAGAACCTACAGTATTTTACACTTACAATACATGAGCTGAAGGGAGGCGATGTGCCATTCAAATGGTTACTTCAGCAGGTTGCTGTCCTAGCAGTGCCCATGTGTCAAGATTGACTGTCCTCCATATGGTCCTACAACGCAATGCCAGTGGTGAGTGCTCTCAGAGGTGAAACTCTTCATACATGTTCTTTGGTTCATTGCAGTCTTCAGCATCAAAAGCCTGCTTGGGCTGCCCGTGACTGTTCACATCTAGCTGTGACAGTGGCTATTTTGATGTCCTCTGAGCTCCTCTCTGGCTAAAAGCTGTACTCTACTTAAGTACTACCCACTCCACCAAGGATTAATTCATCAGTGATGACTGAAAGCTCTGCTTCTGACATTTTGGAAACAGGTGTCCTTCACACATTTTTTAACAGTTTTTTTTTTTAAAGCCCATTTTCAGCAGTGCTGTAAAACTGCCAGTTGAAGACTAACATCACATTGTGGAGGTTGGGTTTCCATAATATGCTGCATTTTAAAAGGGCTTTGTGTGAAGCGTTCACCAACGTAGCAGAGAAGGAAGAACAAAGGTACAATTTATATAAATTATGTTGTGTGTTGTAAATGTTTTTGTAAAAAAACGCCAGAACTGTTGCACATGATGAAATGGAACCCTTGCAGACCTCATGTAATGCATACAACATAACGTATAGAATCACAGCCAAAAAGAGATATTAACATTTTGTACAGCAGTGAGGGCATTAAATGGGCTTGTTTATGTTGATCGGCTCATATTACCTGTGTTTGCCATGTTTTAACGTGTGTTTTAACTCATGCATGTTTCCAGGGTGCGTTAAGGGAGCCTGGATAATGACAAGGTAAGCCTGGAGAACCAGAAGAGGGAGCTTCACCAGAAGTTCTCTGGAAACATGATATCCAGCTCCAAATCCCCTCTTTGCCTAGTGAACACATACCCCTCCTCCCTCCCCAGATGGCATCCTCCTGACAGTACACATTATCCCATAAAAAGCTGGAAAAACCCTGGTTGTCAATCAGAGACTGTAACAGTACCATTCCTGTTTTATGTTGTCAAGGACTGGAGGGAGATGCAGTGCATCAGGCTTCAGATAAAGACTGATTTTCATAATTCTGACTTTTCCCCCTTTTGCAAACAGAATTACTTCCAAGATCCTTGTTTGATCGTTCGCGTCATGTTTTTGTTCAGTAAACAGCATTTTCTGTTGCTGCAAATTTTGATTATGACAGCATGATCTCATTTTCCTGTAAGGCCAGAAAGTTTCTTCAGCAGTGTTGTAGCAAAGTTACACTCTGTACAAGTCAAGCAAGAAAAGGGGGCTTACTGAACATAAACACTTTGAATGGCTTTTTTTCTTTATCAGGATTGCCTTAAAGCTAACCTGAAGCTTACAAAGCAACCCTCTCAAAGGTGAGAATTGCTGGATGTCTGGGATTTTCAGAACTGAAATGGGTCTGCAGAAGATCTTAGACCTTTCATTGTATCTGCAGGGGTTAGTGGGAAGATGGAAAAGTGTGTGAAGATGTCAATATCTCCAGGTGTCTCCTCAGAAGATCAACAAGAAGCTGGCACTGATGGGCCTCATGAACCCTGGAGAGCCAAACAAAATGGTAGGGTTGATTTTTTTTTTTTTTTTAAGACTTATGGAGCACCCAAAATACTCAACATGTGCCCCATTTTTCAGTGTCACTTACATTCCTGTTGTCAAAAAAATGAAGTGGGACAAACATCCGTGGCGGAGTTTGCCGTCACACATGGAGGCTCTGTGATGTCGAATCATGCTGTGTAAATGCTTGAGAGAGGAAAGTTCTGTGGTACTGAATTTTTTTTCGTGTTACAATGAGTCTATATCTGAGCAGGGTGCCAATTTAGCAGCCCTGGCTAGATCCGTATTCATATAAACGTTAATGCAGTCTCATGGCGCTTCTTGGAGATGCAGTTCTCCAGGAACAACACTCTGCACTGCTGGAGTAAGGCCAGTTAATTCTGGCACGGAATCCAGCCGGAGTCCAACAGTAAGCATCAGTGTCACAAAATGCCATTTTGTCATTTCGATGTGTGCCACTTTTATATAACAGAATCTATTTAAGATTGTGAAGGGGGTGCGGTGGCGCAGTGGGTTGGACCACAGTCCTCCTCTCCAGTGGGTCTGGGGTTCGAGTCCCGCTTGGGGTGCCTTGCGACGGACTGGCGTCCCGTCCTGGGTGTGTCCCCTCCCCCTCCGGCCTTACGCCCTGTGTTACCGGGTTGGGCTCCGGTTCCCTGTGACCCCGTATGGGACAAGCAGTTCTGAAAATGTGTGTGTGTGTGTGTGTGTGTGTGTGTGTGTGTGTATTTAAGATTGTAGTTTTACAGTCATGGTTCTTTACTCCAGTAAAATAATGCACTTGCTGACACAGGTTATACTGTAATGAATGTTTTTCAATAATTCAGTGAGAATGCATGTCATGCTTAATATATAATTTGCCTAGGTTTTTTTTTTCTTGCCTCATGTTAACTTTGTCAAGTGTGAATATTTTGTGTCACTTTGCATGATATTGTCTAGCTAAATATTATATATGAATTCAGCACTTTCTGCTTTTTGTTTACATATCCCTGCAGTCATGACCTTTTGGGTTTGAGTTTTAATTTACGCTTCCTTCTTGTTTTATGACTTGCAAGAGCCATCACAGTTAAAGTGATACAAAGTCTGATGGGTCCAAATGGGACCCATGAAGAAGATGGCAGTCACTCAGATGACAGTTAACACCATGAGGGAAACAAGTAATCTCCAGAATAGTTCCACAGAGCAGAAGGTTTCAAAGAACTTCTTCTTCGGGATGATCATAAGAAGACAGAGAGAAGGGAAGCGGGAAATACAAACCATTAAGGCTGACCTCCATACAGGTATGTTTGTGCACCTGTGATGGCAGTCGTGATTTATTCAGTTCAGAAGCAGCCCCAGTCATGATCTGTATTCAATTATAAATTCACATTTGTAAAATAAATGACAATGCTTATGTTTGCAAGGTGAAAATAGTTCAGCATCTAACCTGTGCATTGCCTTACTTTCAAGTGTTCTTTTTTAATAACAATGATTTCCTGTAATTACTGTAGTGAATATTCAGAGGCAGCCAATTATGTCTCAGGTTTGGAGGAATAATAGCAAGATACAGATGCTAGATAATCTTTGTCAAACATGAGCCGAATTTATTTTCTTCCCCCTTCCTTCCCCCCATTGCCCTAGTTTGCAATGATCAGTGTTATGTGCCATTAGATTTTATTCATGTGAATCACTTCAACAGTAATCTGCTGTACATGGTGCATAAGTTGGTGGTATTTTGTAGTGAAAGTGGATTCACAAGTTGGGCCTCAAATCCACACAAATCTCACACACACGCAGAGTCTGAAACCGCTTGTCCCAAGTGGGGTTACGGTGAACCGGAGCCTAACCTGGCAACACAGGGTGCAAGGCTGGAGGAGGAGGGGACGCACCCAGGACGGGACGCCAGTCTGTTGAAGGGCACCCCAAGCAGGACTCGAACCCCAGACTCACCGGAGAACAGGACCTGGTCAAACCCGCTGTGCCACCACGCCCCCCACCCACACAAATCAATAGATAAATAAAATGATGTCCTGTAGATGGAAATAGATCTGTATATTTTCAATGAGAAATTATTTCAGTTCACACAAGGTATACCTTGAACTGAATTAAATAAATCTATTTTTTTTGCCAGGGGGCACGGTGGTGCAGCGGGCTTGGCCGGCCCTGCCCACTGGTGGGTCTGGAGTTCGAGTCCTGCTTAGGGTGCCTTCTGACAGACTGGTGCCCCGTTCTGGGTGTGTCCCCTCCCCTCCAGCCTTGCACGCTGTGTTGCCGGGTTAGGCTCCAGCTCACCGCAACCCTGCCTGGGACAAACGGCTTCAGCCAGTGTGTGTGTGTGTGTGTGTGTGTGTGTGTGTGTGTGTGTGTGTGTGTGTATTTTTTTTGCCATGGTGCCACAACTGTAGTGCTGCTGCCTCAAAGTTCGCAAGCTGTGTTCTGATGTAGGTTTGAATATTTCCTGGTAAATTGTGTGTGTGTGTGTGTGTGTGTGTTTGCGTGTGCCGATGCACCTGTCAAAGTTTACATGTGTGAGTGTGTGCACATTTGCGATTACGATTGAGAACAGTGGTGAACGCAGCAGATATGTGTGTCATTGAACCACATTGCTCTGCCAGTGATGCTGGACACATCCGTTAGAGACCAGGCCGAACACCTTTATTTCTGAGCGGATGAGAGTGTAACTGTGGCAGTTTGATATTCTGAACATGTGGTCAAGTGCCCTACCTCTCCCTTATCACTGCCTTTGTTTCTGCCCCAGAGAGAAGACGTGAACAAGGTACAAATTCTGAGAACAGTGACTCAGTATCGCTTGTAGGAATGTCTATAATGCTAAATATGTGTGTGCATCTTTAGTTCATGCTGATGCACGTAATTTGCATATATTACAGCATGTGGTCTTGTCCTTGGTGTAACATTCAGTGTCAATTTTGAGTGGTTCTGGTTGGATCTGACTGTTTAGTTTGAAGTTATGTTAGATGACTCTAGTTAGAAGGTTTTACTATCTCTAAGAGGTACTGACAATAATATGCAGAACATTTATGCACTGCCTTGTTTTTTTCAAAGACAGTAACGCAGGCTGCAAAATTCTAGCGTTTTTAATTGCCGACATTGTTTTTTCTCTGTTCCGGAGTGTGTGAGGAGAAGGGAAATGTGGATAATGTCATGGAGTGATCCCAGGGGAATTTTAAAAGCCAACACAGGGGCCTGCTGGGCTTGACATTTCCACATTTCAAATTTGCGTTATCTGATCTCTCCGTTACTTTGTCATTCTGAGAAACACGGTACCCTGCACTGCTGAAATACTTCACAAATCCATTTGTGTATTGTTTTACTTTCTTCCCTTTTTAGTCCTTTAAAATTTAGTCCCAACTTTGTGGAGCTCAGCCAACCAAACTAATACCCTCTGCTGGTGCATTCCATTTCATTTCACTAAAAACATCATCGTATGCATGTAATTTGTATGTTTTTCCATTTCAGTGTTTCCTTAAGGTAACGCATTAGTGCCTCTTTTACAATTTCAACTCGAGACTTGCCAGTCACAAAGTCGGTTCCTGATCTCCACCATTTCATAGCTACTTGTACTAAAACGTTTGCCATAGTTTTATATTTGTAAACTGCCTGAACAGAACTTTTCACATGGGGTTGTGTACTGATGAACCTTTGTGGTTATTGCTTTTTTATTTCTGGCGCTGCAAATGAGAGAATCAGACTCTTGGCACGTCACATGGCACAGACAAGTAATTCTGCTATGATGAATGGCTTCTTCAAAGGATGGCAGTTTAGCATGTCACTAAATCAGAATTATCTGGCATCCGGATGAATTTGAAATAAGAGAGCCAGAGAGAGGGAGCAGAATGAGTGCTGTGTCAGGAAATACTTTTGTAAACTGTTGCAGGTCTTTCTGTGGGGCCTCTAGTATAAGAGGAGGCCCTTGCCTATCAACATAATACGACACACATTTTAAATGTTAAAAAAAGGTGCTTATATTGAAAAATAATCATTAAATTACCTACTATATGCACATATTGCATAGCATTAATTTTTCTTTGGGTGTTGAAAGATATTTAACTATTAGGGTATATTATATATATAATAGTATTTAAAGCATTTTTTTAAACAGGTGTCTCAGTCCCTCCTTTGCTGAGCTAGTCTCTTCTGTGAGTTTGGACCTCCGTGATTTTACTCTTTAACCACATATTTTTGAAGCAGTGCACATGAGGTACACCAAATTTTTTAACTTGGAAAAAACTCTTAACAGTGTAAAAAGTTGTGCATTCTGAGAAGGGTAAGAACAGAATGTGTCAGCAGTAGTGTGGAGAGCATGCTTTTGGATATTGCCTTGGATATAATAGTCCAAGGCTGATTTTGGCAAAATTGTGCCTCTTAAAGTATTTCCGAAAGAGCTAAATAGGAAGGAAGATTTAAGAGATAAGGGCTGAGTGTGGAGGGGTGGCTCAAGAACACACAGGGTGGACTGGATTTCTGCAACACAGCACCCCAGCTGAAGGATATGTGCATGTGGCTGTAAATGGTCATGTTTCTGACTGCAGTATGTGGCGGGTCAATTATGTAACAGTGACAGGGGAAAACCAAGAGGGATGATGACCAGGAATGTAGCATAAATGGAAAAGAGTAAGGACCCAAAGGAAAAGAGTAAGGACCCAAACACTGAGCCCTGCAGGACTTCAGTTGAGAGAGACAAGACAGCAAAAAGGCTGTACTGTCTAATTCCAACATTTGGATCATGTTTAGTACTGATTTTTAATGCAAGAATCATATTATTCAACAAACATGGTACAGTGACTAAGTTCTAAGACTGGCTATCATGTGATGCTGCTGTATTGCAAATGCCCATGACTCTTAATGACAGCAAAGCTAGATGGCAGCCAGTCTTAGAACTTACTGACTATACTATACATGATTTTAACAGTTATCTTACAAACTACATTTGGTTGCGTATTTTTTAAAAAAAATTTTATCTGGTGGTAATTGAATTTTATTCTACTTTTAGATTTTTAAAAAAATCTTACTAATAATGCCATTTTATTATTAGAAAGTACTGGTGAATATTACTTGTAGGCTTCTCAGAGCAGATATTTTTTAGTTTTCAGGGCCTTTCCTGAGAACTGTAAGAAACAACATTCTTTATATAATAAAAGATTTGCTGCGAGATGCTGTTTGCTGTGACCTTCGTCCTCCTCCTCCCCAATGTGTGTGGTCTGTCTGTGGTCTGTCTGTGTGTCTCCCGTCACTGTTTTGCACCATTATTAATTTTTGTACAGAGTATGATAACAAAAAACAGCAAACAGCATGGTTGAATTTCTCATGATGTCCAGCTGTTTTCATCAAAAGCATTATAGGTGTCTGGATTTGTACTCATCTCTAATGTACTGTACCTCAGTTACACAGTAACTTATTTAACATAGACATTTGCTCCGCCAAACATTTAATCAGGGACAGTTATTGAAAGCTACCATGTGACTAGTTTTCACAGGATGCTCACAGCCTCTTTTTTAGCGTGCACTCAAGTGTTATGTTGGATTTTTTCTTCTCAAGTACCCTGGGTGAAAGAGGAAAGGTGTGTGTGTCAGTGCGCTGGTGTCACATGCAGTAATGGTGAGACACTCACCACTGAGTAGATGGCACTCCAGTAAGGCTTCACCACAGTGGCTTCAGAATCCCTTTGTATGCAATCTTACACTCTTTGCCTGGTGAAGCAGAAGAGACCCATAATCTTAACCATCTTCCCTTTTTCTTATTACTGCAGTCTGTACCACATTTTACCAGTGCTCCATTTCGGCTAGATGACAAACACTGGAAACCCAGCACAAAGAAATGCAATACCTGCTCATCTACTTTATTATGTGTTATTTATCTACCGTGAGCCTTCAGGAAGGACACAGAAAACCACAAACATCTTGCAATAAACAGATGCAGCAAACAGCCTGTGACAATGCTTTGGCATATTTTTTCTCTAGAAAGTGGAGAATGTTTTTAAATATGAAATCATAATTTCTTCAGTTGCAGTGTTAAGAGTCCAACATTAACTGCAGCATAAACCCAGTAAATGTTAAATGGTGTCCTGTAGCCTCATCAGATGCAGTGTGCTTCTTTTGGAGTAGTCAGCCACATTCTTGTCCTGAGAGCCTACTAGGGTGTGGGAGAAGGTGGGGGACAAGGAAGGAGATCAATAAAGTGGTCAAGACATGGTAACTCATCCCTATCTTGGATAAGAGTAAATTCCCACACCATCTGTCTTACAGGTGCCTGTCTTACTTTGGCACTTCCATATAGGCTGTCCTCAAAGCGGAGGTTGATGCTGGGCTTCATAATTATTGTTATAACACAGCAAGCTTGCTTATGCAAGGCTTCCCAGTATGGTAGGATGGGGGTAATAAAGGGGAAATGGCTGTATCAAGCTTGAAACTTTCTATCACTCACATACAGGAGCATTCACTCTCATTTATACACATTATTCTCTTATACAGGTGCTGCCAAACACAGGCATGCATACAAACAGGTAAGCTTCCTTTACAAATGTCTGTTGTAAAAAGAAAATGGAATGGAAAAAAAAATTAACAGCTGCAGAGGTAAAACTATAGAAAATATGCTTGCAAAGCAAAAAATAAATTGTGAGTTGTGGGGGGAAAAAAAAAAAAGCATTAGGGAAAAAATTCATTAAAATAGAATTCCTCCATTCTTTCACTCCAGTGTGACATACTAGCATATCCTGCATAGTATTAAATCGCACTAATACTTAGAAAGAGTATCTTTTTTTTTTTTTTTTTTTTCTTTCTTTCTAAGTGAAGTTGTAACTCAGTTTGTCGACATCGTCTGGAGCAATGCAAAATATAAAACTGTCACAAACACTCTGGTACACACTCACCTTTTCCCATGTTTTTCCCTGTCTGTCAAAGACAGTCTCTCTCTGATCTGGGAGGAAGGACCACACCGGCCATGAATATTTCATACACTGTGCTTGGCATCAATTCTCCCACCACCGTTGGCAGTGAAATACATACAGACCTTCTTTCCTCATGTTTGGTTGTCTGCCCCAGTTGCTGGCAGACCACTTTGCCTGTCACCTGTTCTCACTGCGTTCGTTCAGCATGAACATGTTGGTCTGTTTACCACAGCAACCTCCAGTTGCATTTTAAAGAAGACATATGGCAGAAAACATTGTGGGAATGTCAGATTTCTATTTGTCAATCACTGCCTGTTTGGGAGTATATAGTACAATGGGTACTTTTTCATTCACTGCATCTTTCTGTGACCAAATTGCATATGTGTACAAATTTCACTAGGTAAACATTCTACATGGGTTTCAGTGACTCCCTAAATAATGTGGAGCAGAACAGATCTTTTATCTATAATCAGTAAGTGACAGCACAGTGCATGGTGCAGTAGTCCAGCACCTATCCTGGAAACACAAAGCATGAGGCTCAATACACCCTGGATGGGACACCAGTCCATTGTCTGGTAGCCACACATGTTCATTCATTCACTCACATCTACACAGACTATGGGACATTTGGAGTCATCAATCCATCTGAAATGCAGGTCTTTGGGCTGTATGAGGAAGCAGGAACTCCTGAAGGAAAACTGCATGAAAACAAGGAGAACATGCAAACTCCAAACAGACTGAGGGGGATGTGAACCAAGCTTGAAACCCAGCACCCTGGAGCTGTGATGCATCACTGCTACCTGCTGTGTCCTTGCGCCTCCTTGCAACACATCACATTTCTGTAAGTCTGATAAGGTTTACATGCTGAGAATACAAATTAGGGTAACTTAGAGCTTAGTGGTTAACTTAGTAGTTGAGATGTGGTTAAGAAGTACCACGAAGAGCCTTTTTACTGTAACCTGGTGCAAGAGCTGTCTAAAAATGTGTAGCTATAAAAATTTATAAAAACAAAAATATCATAAAAGTGCATTATAAACTTACAATTACTTTCTAATTATGTTATTATTCTATGTAAATCTGACTAATCCTTTCTGAAGAAAGTTACCTGTCCAAATTAACCAATGAGTCACTGCTGCTGAATTTAGGATCTAATCTTCATAATGTCACTCAACTAATTTTGCACCTTTAATTGTTACTTTTCAGGTCACATGGCCCAGGATCTCAATTATGAATGAAAAGTTCAAAATGCATGAGGATGTTCTCATTCATAAAAAGTCAGTGCATCTGGTATCTTCCCAGAATAAACAGCCATTTATATAGAAGCCCTTTAGAAATAATCACTTGTTTATAATGGTTATTGGTCAGGAACTCATAAAGCAGCCCAAATTTTGTGGACCAGCTGAATTGGCTCTTACACGACATTTCTATAGTGTATGGGCTGTCTGTCTCTGGTCTCTCAATAGGTTTGTCAGTGACCTTGTTGGAGATTTTAATGGGCCAAGAAAACTGTGCTCTTCCTGACTGCTGGCTGGAGGCACAACAGGTAGTCTAGAGGGTCCCCACAAGTTTTCAGTAAGGAAAGCTGGACAGCAGGTCTGGTGCAAAGAAGCTACAGTCCGAGCTAGAAAATGACTGACCATCTGTACTCTGCAGACCTACTTTACTTTTCTACTTCAGTGTAGAATATGGGATGCAGGTACAGTATGTTGTATGTAAAAATATATTTCTGGAATGGTCCAACAAATAATTTTTCATCTAGTTTGAAAGTGTCTTCAGGATTTGGATTACGAGATGCTGTCAGTGTTCAAGCAAGCCTGATTAGCCTCCAGTTATATATTCATAACTCCACTGAATACTGTTGCTAATATTTTTGGTACCCCAATAACAGACAAGTTGTCACGCCACTGTTATACACTGTGCTTTTTGAGAACCAAGGTTTCTGACCCCTCCAATAAGGTGCTGTACATAAAGGTTCATGTTTAAGTGTAATAGTGCGAGGGCTGCGCTTGTAATGTACTGAATTTTCAACAGCTAAAGGTAAAGGGGGCGCAGCAGGTTTGGCTGGGTCCTGCTCTCTGGTGGGTCTGGGGTTCGAGTCCCACTTTGGGTGTCTTGTGACGGACAGGCATCCTGTCCTGAGTGTGTCCCCTCCCCCTCCGGCCTTATGCCCTGCGTTGCCGGGTTAGGCTCCGGCTTGCCATGACCCCACTTGGGACAAGTGGCTTCAGCAAATGTGTGTTTGTGTGTATTATCATGTGATTCAATGGATTTTACAGTATTTGGTGTCCGTCCGAACCACTCACCCCATATAGGACACGGGAACCAGAGCCTAACCCGGCAACTCAGGGCGTAAGGCCGGAGGGGGAGGGGACACACCCAGGATGGGACGCCAGTCTGTCGCAAGGCACCCCAAGCGGGACTCGAACCCCAAACCCACCGAAGAGCAGGACCAGGACCAACCCACTGCGCCACCGCACCCAGTATTTGGTGTAGTATATATTAATAATTTTACAAATGGGCCACATTATATGAAGAGGCTGGCTGCGTGAAGCTGTTAGGCTGCATGCTGAAGACCCCTTTTCTAGAACTCTAACCCTAACAGCCCATGGACTGGTGCAGACATGATTTGATTAACCTTTCATAAGGGCTGGAACCTGCTTGGCATATGCCCTGACCACTTGATTCACTGACTATTAAAATATTTTGAATAAATTCATACCAACAAAGGCCTAGATGTCATGCCAGCCACGACTTAACTTCTTAGCTCTCCTGAGTCACAGCATCTGGTAATAAGTGCCATCTTTGAGGTTCCGTAGCCGATTTTTCCTCGCGGGGCCGCTCGCCCGTCCAAGGTTGACGTCACAAGCGGGACGCAGCTGAGCGCGCGTGCGGCATGCGTGACGACCCGACACTGTCCCGCGGTCTATATAAAAGTTCCAGACTTCCGGTTTGAAAATTATGGGTTACGGCTACGTTTAGTTCGTTTCATACTGGCACAAGTCCGAATGAGAATTTGAGTTATTTAATACACAGACTTAAAGACAGGTCGGGGGGACGAGTCACGAGCCCAATACTATTCTTGGCAATAGCCTCGATTTTTGTGTGCGACTCCGAGCAGCAACCAACGCTAATATTTTCGTTCCTGACAATACCTGACAAACTGTTACGCCACACTGGATTCTTGTTTTACGCCAGACGGTAAATTCTGCATCCCTTCCTCACGAGACACTGCAGCTGGAGCGCCGTCGTGGTGCAGACGCGGCGCAGAGAGAGAATTTTCGAACGTGTTCGTCCAGCGCGGACCTCGGGGGGCGCTGGGAGGGTCCGACTCCGGCAGAGCGGGTTATTACAGGGGTATTTCAGGGAGGGACGGGCCAGTGTGAATAACAGCGCAGTCAGGACTCGAGGAGGAGATCGACCACCATCCCGCCTCCTCAGTCAGTCCGTCCGAAGGGGAGCGCAGACACACGACAACTGAGCATCTCAGCGCTTCATACTCATTCATCGGGAAACTTGGACCGCTCGGCTCGCCGAATCAATCGGGCGCCGCGGGAAGGTGGTAAGAAGACAGCAGACGTTAAACACAGCACAGGTACGTCGATCGTGCACACTAAAACGCCAGTAAACACGGTAAACTGCAGCTGTTCGCGTGAACAGTACAGAAAATGACACTTGGTCCGTCTGGGCAGTGTGGCGTTCTGTCCATGGACCCCATCATCATGTCCCGCGCGAAAGCAAGGGTTAAATATTTTGTAGTGTCTATCACCAGTTCTTAAAACTAACTGCGGAACCCGTCAAGTTGTAGTATCTTCTCTTATGTTTCTGAGCAGCGGGGCTGATTGAAACCGAGCTCAGACTAGTCCAGTAAATGAACGTGCCTGACGCATTTTAAATACTGATAGTAAAATTTGAAATTCTGCTGAATGTTTGCGCACCTGCTGCTGTCTCGAGACGCGACGGGTTGCTCGTGACCGGAGCTTCCCGTCCAACAACGTGATCGACGCGGGACACGACACGTCGTCTACGAGCGGGCTTACAGGGGGCACAGCCGTCTAATCTCTTATTACCAAGTTATTTAGAGGCTGCGCTCGGCGAAGGAACCTTCAGTGAAGGCTTCACTAACCCGAGTCCGAAGTCTGCAACCACAACCAGAGCAGGCAGCGTCGCCGGTTTTAACTCTTTTCTCTCCACTCACTCACTCACCCGGCGGGTGAGCCCCGGCTTTTCCTCCGCACGCCGTGCAGTCACACGACGCCGCCGGCGAACTGTCTCTCTCTGTTTCCTTCTCCTTCATCCTCAAGAGTCTTGACACGGACGCACAGCCGTCGTCCTCCCACGCCGGACATGGAGCAGGAGCATTTCGACGAGCGGGACAAGGCGCAGAGGCACCGCGGCGGCGGGAGCGGCGCGAGCGGCGGGAGCGCGCGGGCCAACGGGCTGCCGAGCCCGTCCCACAGCGCGCACTGCAGCCTGTACCGCGCGCGCACCCTCAAGACGCTCAGCTCCGAGAAGAAGGCCAAGAAGGTGCGCTTCTACCGCAACGGGGACCGCTACTTCAACGGCATTGCGTACGCCGTGTCGCAGGATCGCTTCCGCTCCTTCGACGCGCTGCTCGCCGACCTCACGCGCGCGCTCTCCGACAACGTGAACTTGCCACAGGGGGTGCGCGCCATATACGCCGCCGACGGGGGTAAGAAGATAACGAGCATCGAGCAGCTGGTGGAAGGTAAGCGGCTGCGCGGGTCTTTGTTAGAACATGTATTTCCCTATGAAGTGGACTAGTTTATCCGAGACGGACGGGCTGACACTGACTAATCATGTAAACATTCCCCAAAAAAATCAGTTTGTCGAGCGCTCATCACTTCGCTTCACGACCCCAGTTGCCCTCTGAACGACTCCATCATGTTTCATTGGAATCTGTGGAGAGAAATTCGTGGAAACACTTTCTCTGTGTGTGAGAGAGATTTTGGGAACATTATTCCTCTAGCAACTCAGTAACATAACAGCTTGTCTAAACAACTCCTCAAATACCACCAATAAGACTCTGGAGTCACACACAACTAGAACTGCTCTATTTGGCTTACTTGAACAACGGAAGGTCACATCCCCCACCTTGTGAATACCTCACCAGTCTGTTGTTGTTTTATCATTGCTTATATTAATTCACATATACTGTTGGGTTTTTTTTTTTTTTACCAACGCAAATCGCACAAAATATCCCGAAGATGGAAGGTTACAAAAAAAATAATATTTTTCACCTCAACTTAAGCGCTTGACAAATGCTCATTCGGTATGAGCCATCCAAATTGGAAGAGGGCAGAAGTATGGTATAATTTAACATGAATTTTATATATACTAAGTGAAGACATGTTGTATGCCACAAGGATGTTAGCTTAGAGTGTAGAAGTGCAGTAGTGGGGAAAATAATGGTAGAATATTTATTTTAACAGAAACAAGGGATGACCTCCTGTTGTAGAACTGCTGACATGTTTCCAGACGCCCAACTTGTCCCATAGCCTACCGTTTGTCGTATTGAAAAGGTTGCGGGCAGGGAGGATTCCAGTAGAAAGCAGAGGATGTAGTTTATTTCGTGAGGTTGTGTGCAACACGGCACGCTGTGTCACCCTGTAGGCGGGCAGGAGTGTGTCCAGGTGGAGGCGGCCGTGTTGGCAGGATGAGTACGAAAGCTCGGTCTGATGGACGCAGTTGGACATAATAATTTACAAGACTGCCGGGTGGGCAAACTTCGTGCCACAGCAAGAAAGTCTCTGACTCACGTATAATAAAAAAAAAAAAAACTCTCCCCCACACAGTGGCTAGACCGAAACTGGCACACAGTGAAAGTCATAAGTTTAAGGCAAGCAGGTTGAGTAACTTGTGATAAATCAAAATCAGAATGAGCTTTATTGCCAAGTATGTTCACACATACAAGGAATTTGACTTGGTGACAGAAACTTCCACAGCACAGACAGAATGACAGTGACAAGGCAGATGAGAAGATAGAATATGTGAATGAAGGATAAAAAAAATATAAAGTACCCAATATACAAAAATAGTCCCTAGACATTGTATGTATGTACAGGTATGTTCTATACAAATGCAAGGGAATGTGAGTAAGTAAGTGATTGTGTCTCCTTAGATCCCAGGTGACACCCTACTGTTTTACCCTTGAACAAGGTCTTTAGTCTGAATGGCTTCAGTAATTAACTAGCTGTGTTAAAGTGTAAGTGGTCAAATGTGTGCTGAAGTTTTTTTTTTTTTTTTTTTTTTCCTCTTCCCCTCTCTTTGGGGGGAAAAAGGTCAAGGTGTACCACTTAAAGTGAGATTTTCTGTGGATAGTAATGTCAGCTTTAACAAACAAATACTTAAATAATACCATGTTTATGAGTGCATCATACTGTCTTGGTAGAGCAGGTGATCTGAACAGGCCAACACTACTGATTTATAACAAAGATAGTGGAAATTAGGCCATTTCATCAATGAAGTATCTACATTTAACCTTTATAGAGCAATTGCTTATGTAATCTTTGTCTGGGCATCATTTCAGCATGTTCAGTACCATTGGGTCATGTTAATCAGCTGCTGCAATATCATCAATGAGTACTGGCAATGTGGGCCAGTTATTAATAAGCTGTTCAGCAAAGAGTATTTGAAAATTTCAAATAGACTGTTCTTCAGTTAGGGCTGTTCCTTTGTGAACATACTCAGAATGTTTTCTAGTACAGGCTAATACTAATACCATTTGAGTGGCATTTATTATGTATCAGTTTAAACATTAGATCTAGTGGCTAATGTCTGCCTATTACTACACTGTAGTATTTCTCAAATTTTCTTAATTTTTACAATGATGGAAACATGACTGGTGTATATCAAGTTTAATGGGTGGCACAGTGCTTAAGAAATTATGCTTATGACCAAAGGACATATTTAAATTTCACTGGAGGTGTACACATTTAATCTGTGAAGACTACTTTGCACAAAAGTGTATTATGTTTTTGGACACAGTCACGCCATGGCCTTCATATCATTCCTGGGGATGGCTCACTTTGTCTTTGTCTCCATTCGTCTTAAGGTGAGAGCTATGTGTGCAGTTCCATAGAACCCTTCAAGAAGCTAGACTACACCAAGAATGTGAACCCCAACTGGTCGGTAAATGTGAAGACTTCCTCATCCACCCGTGGACCCCCCTCCCTAGCTAGTTTTAAAGCCAATGCCCCGGAAATCCGGGAGAACAGGGACTTCATCCGACCCAAGCTGGTGACCATTGTCCGCAGCGGGGTCAAGCCCCGTAGGGCTGTGCGCATCCTACTCAACAAGAAGACAGCCCACTCCTTTGAGCAGGTGCTCACTGACATCACTGATGCCATCAAGCTTGACTCTGGGGTTGTCAAGAAGCTTTACACCCTTGATGGAAAGCAGGTGAGTGGAAAAGAGCCTTCAATGCAGTGCCTCCTCTTTGTCAGTTTAATTCCTCTTTTCACTGACCCATTTCAGTACATGCAAATCTTGTCTGCATCTGTTGAGATTAAAATACATGAGTATTGCTACAAAAAAAATTGTTATGGAAATCTGATGAAATGCTTCTGCAAAATCAATTCATATTCAAAGAATTCAACCAGGTTCTTGATGCAAAAAAGGATACTGAATTAGAAGGATGTTTTTATTAATTTTTTAAATCAACCCTTATCATGGCTTAGGTTTTTTGCAAACACTCTTAGGCAATAATACAGCAAACAGTGTAATTAAGCACACACACACCTGAAACCGTTTGTCCCATATGGGGTCGCGGGGAGCCGTAGCCTAATCCAGCAACACAGGGCGAAAGGCTGGAGGGGGAGGGGACACACCCAGGAAAGAATGCCAGTCCGTCGCAAGGCACCCCAAGTGGGACTCAAACCCCAGACCCACAGGAGAGTAGGACCCAGTCCAACCCACTGTGCCACCGCACATGCACACGCTTGTCCCATGCGGGGAGCCAGAGCCTAACACAGGGCGTAAGGCCAGGAGGGGGAGGGGACACATCCAGGACGGGACGCCAGCCCAATGCAAGACACCCCAAGCAGGACTCGAACCCCAGACCCACCGGAGAGCAGGACCCAGTCCAACCCGCTGCACCACCACACCCCCGGAGTAATTGAGTAGTATTTTGTTAATATAAATTTATGTCTAATAGAACAGTCTAACCGTGAAGTCATTGCTCATTGTCTGTTGGCTGCAGCTTTCCCACATGCAATCTTCCAAGTCCTGAGATATACACAGCCCTGAAATCCCCAATGAGTTTATTTGCATCTGCTGATCCATGGTCTCCTTGGTCTGCATAAATCAAAGATTCATCTGGCCTCACAACCCATCTGGCCCCACTGACAGAGAGGAACTGGCCAGAATGTTGCTGTGGAGACAGACTGGTCTCCAGAGCTCTCTGTCACCTGTTTAAATCTTTGAATTGGCCTCACAGTTTAACAGCTGTGAGGAGTATGACAGGTACTTTCTGCTTTTTCAGTGCAGGAGACCCTTAACTGGAAAATTTTTCTTTGATTCCAAGAATATGAGAAGCTTTTCATGTTGGCTAGTGGGGAAACAGAACAACAAAACGAGATAATAGCAATCCTGTAATCGCAGTGATTCCACATGGTGGTGGTACATGTGGCAGTGAAGGTGTTACCTCTGCTGAGTTGTGCTCTCATGGTAAAGACAATTAAACCAATTAATTTATGCAGGACATCAGCCAGTGAGCATTGATTTCCAGATATACCAAAGTTGTTACTGCCAGAAAATGTTGTGCATCATCCCATTGAATTTACAGTATGTTGCACAATAACTCCTCTGGCCCTCTGTTACTGCCAGGCTATTAATGGTAGGAGGGCATTACCAACCATGGTGTGTGAAGGCCAGTGTTGAAGGTCAAGATGTGTAGGGAAATACTTCAGACACTTTAGAAGCTGAGAACTGAACAGGAAGTGTGTCACTGCTTCTGGTTATGGAAGAGAATTACTGACTGTCAGAGTGATATAGTAAAGCTTTAAATTGAGCTTCATGTGCTAATTGATAGTCAAATGGAACATCTCACATGACTATGAACACATACTTTGTCTGTGGACAGTCTTGTTACTGCGACATAACGTTCATTAGTCCAAGAAGAGAAAAATCACTTTTTTTTTTTTTTTTCCTTCCTCCTTTCGTTTACTCAACAAGCCCTTAGAATTTGTGGATTTGTTTTTTTTTTTTTTTTTTTTTTTTTTTTTTCTCTACCAAAGTAAATCTGTATGAAATGATATATAAGATGGTGAGGTCTATGTCCACCTTGTGATTACGTGTGGGGAACTGAAAGGCAAGATGGTTGAGTTGTTTAACGCACCTCCTATACAGACAGGAGAAGACAAAGGAGAGAAGGAGGAGGTGTGAGAGAACAAGGGCGTGAGGAATGAATGAGACATTGAGGCCGGACCTACGCTGTTTCTATTTGTGTACCAGATGCAGGGAACACTCAGAAAGGACTCCTTTCCTGGCTGAAGTTCCATTTGTTATTTTTTCACCTACCATAAGCCAAACACACTGTGTCACTTTAACACAGTTGTTAACATTTTTCTGTCTCTTTTTATACATTATTACTGTTGCAATTCTACAGTTACATAGTAATTTCAGAGATCATCAGTTATATGTTCAATATGCAGAGGTAAAATTGAAATGGTACAAAATGTGAAACAGTTCATGCAAAGCTGTGACAGACTAATTTTCACATTTCATTTACGGGCTTACTGATGTAACTATATATTGTTAGATATTAGCAGTTTAAAACTTCACACTCATAGATACAAGCCTTCTGGACTCCTCCACCTTTCATGGGTCAAAGTGAGATTTGAGGGATGTAATGTGATTCGTGATGATGGAAGGAAGGGAGAGGGGTATGAATGAAAAACTGAGTGTGCCCACGTAGTTTCTATATCTGCAGCTTCTACAAAGAGGAGTCAGAAATAGCTGCAAGTTTTATTTTCCCTCGCTGGTTCTCCACCCACGTCTTTGCAGCTCGCCTCTATGGTTAACCTGTGTGAATGTGTCTCTGTCTCTCAGGAACACACAAAAATTTCCTCATCCATCTCTCCCATCTATGCTTCCAGTCAGTGATATTTTGGACGCTATGGATATAGGCTATCAGGGTCCGGTGTTAAACCAAAGGGACGTGACTCAGGTGGACATTTGTGCATGTCAAAAACATTTCCCACGGGTACGACGAAAGATGTGAGCTCCCCAGGCTCACTGCAGCAAAGCTGCAGTCTTCAATGCTGACTGCACCCCCACTACCTAGAAAGCAGGTCAGGGTGTTCTCAAGTGGACGTCAGGCTGCACAGTAGTGATGTAAGAGTCCCTAACCTCCTTTTTCAACATGCGCAATCCACTCATTTCAGCATTCTTCATGATTCGCAGGTCACCTAGCCATTATTGGTCCCCAGATTTGCAGTGTCATTGGAAAAGTAATGGAAGCACAAATCCCAGACATTTGTCAGCTCCACCTTCTGACTACAGTCACAGACTTTCAGGCTGCTTCTGCTTGTTCCAATGACATCCTTTAGAAGCTGCCTCAGCTGACTACCATTTTAACTTCTGATATAGCGGAGGTGTAAGTAGGTCAGATAATAGCTATTAGACACTGAGATGTCTGCACGCTTAATGCTGAAGGCAGCTCTTTAAGCCTTAAAGTTTAAGGTATACAGTTTGAATTCTTAACAATATTTGAACAGTATGCATTATTGGTGTCTGCAGTCATTTCACCCTTTTTATGTCGTCATTACCAAGTGACAAAACTGTTAAAACCTCAGACTCCCTCTTAAGTGGGAGTGGACAGCCTCTTTTTACAAGCAGAGAGGAAATCACTGTGAGGAATACATTTTAATAAAATGAAAAATTGGGTCAATATTAAATGTTCACCCACTGAAGCATGTGTTTGTCCTTATTTAAGTAATCATCTTAGAGCTCAGATTAAGTTAAAGCCCTCCAATGTTGCACTCAGGGAACTTGGCACCGAGCTGGCATGGCTCCGATTTCATTTTTGGAGCAGTTACAATGCATTACATTGCAATACTGCTTTAAATGTCATATTTCAAGATACAGCTCAATTAGGAACTAATTTAACTTTCTGTAGTATTATTTTTCACTCCACTCCTTCTAAACACTGAAGAGGCTTAAGTAAGTTTTTCTAGCTGCTGTTATTTTTACTTCTGGTCATTGGCTGTGACATTGGCTAGAGCACCTACAGCAAAGAAGAGCAGGTCTACAGCCCAGTCTGATTAACCATGTCCTTGTAATTTGGTCAGAATTAGTGCTTTATGCCTATTGTCAGAGAGATATGCAAGAGATTTACAAGGAGAGAGAAGGAAACAAACAGGTGGAGAGAGGGAGACTGATAATTCAAGTAAATAGTTCGGAGAAAGCCTTATTTAGAAGCAAATACAAAGAAAATAAAAAAAGAGGATGATTAAAAGAAACCTAATGAGGTTCAGGAAGACTGGCAGTTGAAATTGAGAAGAGCCTGAGGAGTCCAAAAAAAGGGAGGAAGTAAAATAAGACACTAAGTTAAGAACTAGGTGCAATTGGAGAGTTAGAAATGAAAAGACAGACCTGGCTTTTGGGTCTGTGTTTCTAGCATAATTTTTTTTTTTTCCATGATGACAAGCAGCAATACAGAAGAATTCTTCCAATAACATTTGCTATCTGTTAATAAGCTGTTAGTACTCCCCATGAAAGTTGCACACAGAGAAACAGGTTAAACATGTTAGCTCCAGACGGCGATGCGAGCCTCTTTAGGAAATAAAAGTAGGTTTCTGGGCCTTTTGAAGAAACCCCTGTAGCTCAGATACACTGGGTTAGGTCAGAAGAGTGGATCATGGTTTGGTCCAAATTCCCTTGTGATGCTCAGCAAGTAATTTTTTTCAGATAGAAATCCAGCCAATATTAATGGCAGAAATCGGAAAATGAGGAAAGAGACAAAATGGTAAAAAAGAACTGACTGGCTGAAATTGATAGGTCTTCAAACCACATCTTTGAATCAGCAATGATGTGCATTTCTTGAACTGACAGGCTCTTCTCTTATTCTGTTGAAAAAGGGCTTAATGAATGCATTAATATATAATATCCCTCTGTATAAATGTTAAAAAAACAATTAAGAAAAAAATTATTTACGAGGACACAGTGTACACTGGTAAATTGTTATAATTTAAAACAGCTGGATTTTTTCTGAAAATTGTCTAGGTAGAGCCTCAAAATAAATCTTTGCTGCCAAGAGATATTTTTACTTTTCCTTAGAAGCATGTGAGCTATTTATAGCCAGCACTCCTGTCTTGTCGCCTTGTAATTTTGATATGACTCTTGATATATTTTTTTTTGCTTCCATTTCCTTTGCTGGTTTCTATAGCAATATGGTTGCTGTAGCAACCACCTCTGCAGATGAGCTGTGCTGCAGTGATGTCACAGAGGGATGTAAATGGAGGGAGAGGGACTCTTGAGTCGCCATTATGCTGGGCTTCAGGACAAGAGCAAAAGGGCGTCTGGCCAAGCTGCCTTGGTTGCTCTCAGCTGCTGTCCTCTAAACAGTGCTCTCTACTGACACTGCACCCAAGAATGTAAAGATGTGACAAAGTAATATCTATTATTAAGGGAAGAATATAGAATGCAACTCAATATTTAAAATTACTGAACAAAGTTTACATGACATTCATCTTCTGCATTCAGATTGGCTTCACCTGGTCTGTTGGCTGGAATCCAACAATTTTTTTTTTTTTCCCTGAACATGGTTTATATGTGTATATATGTGTTTATATGTGAGTTGGATTTGTAGCTGATTTCTTTTGGCTTGTTAGTTGCTGCTCTCTGACCCAAAGTGCCCTAAACCAACCCCCCATATCTCCAGGGCTCATACTCATTTTCATGGACATTTACTGCCCATTTCATTAACACACTGCAGGCATGCCTGCCATCCAGTGTATGTGAGCTGGACCAGGAACAACAGGCTCAGCATATGGCCTTATTTAGTTCAGTGCCCTTGGTCAGCATTTTGTGTCTGAACTTGCATCCAAAAAATAGAATCAATACCCATGGTTTCCCTGAAAACATATATAATCTGCATTTTTTAAGACTGATGACAAAGATCATAAATTCATTCTGCAAAAGGTGTATTTCATCTTTTACAATTCCTGACTTAAATTTCTTTGTGCACCAGTGTACAGGAACATTTCCATCTTGAATATCAATATTTATTACACATTTCTTTCACACCCATGCTCTGTTTCTTGCCTTGCTTGAGATAAGGTTATCAGCTAATGCCTTTACTGCTCTGGAAGCATCCAATACCTGGATCAAGTGAAAGTGTAAAAGTTTGTGCTGAGAGTAGGGCGGTGGGGGCAGGGGCAATCCTGGGAGACTGTGATCCTCTTATCACACCTGGTCTTGATCTTAGCATGTTTGCTCTGCTGACTCTGAATGGAGTTTCTGTCTGCAGCCATCCAGTCTCCTTTGAGCAAATGATGGTTTAGTAATAGTATTTTACAAGTGTTTCCAAATGCTATCACCACTATGAGTCAATGGTGACTGTCAAAACAAACATGCATCTGACCACATTTCTTTTAACAGTTTTTTTTTTTTTTTTTTTGGTGACAATTGCTGTAAGGCTGCTGCTGTCAGTAGGATATCTTGACGCCTCCAAGGTTCAGCACAGAATGTTTACTATATGTGCTGTGTTTATGGGTAAAAATAATTGGTTAATTGACATAGCTGTGCAGGGGGCACGGTGGCACAGCGGGTTTGGCCAGGGCCTGCTGTCTGGTGGGTCTGGGGTTTGAGTCCCGCTTGGGGTACCTTGCAGCAGACTGGCATCCCGTCCTGGGTGTGTCCCCTCCCCCTCCAGCCTTGCGCCCTGTGTTGCCGGGTTAGGCTCCGGTTTCCACGACCCTGCTTGGGACAAGTGGTTTCAGACAGTGTGTGTGTGTGAAGTAACCATTTTCTGAGCTCCATGTCTGCATAAGTTGAAGTCTAGATCTGCTTGTGTGGCCCTGGTAGTGTAACCCTGTTTGACAGAAGTTGGGAACTAGATACTGATGTCCCATTTAATTGCCATTTAGCCTTGTCATGCTGTGGTTTCTTTTAGCCTGAAGCAGTTTGTGATGACACATAAAGATAATATGACAACTGTGTGACTGGGAGTGGTCAAGTGTTTTTCATTGATACTGACATCCCTCAATTCATACGTTTTCTTGATCTGAAATTTTTTGTATAATTGCTCTTGGTTTTTGATACCCAGGTTTTAGTTTTCGGTCAGTATAACAAAATTTATCCAAAAAAATTTAAAGTCATGCATCACCCGAGTGAAGCAGAAGTGTATTGGTGTACTGTGATTGGCATGTTCGCTTTCACATCTTTCTGTCTGTTGGTGTGTTAGGAATGTGAGAGTGTTGCTTTGTGAATGGAGCAGTATGGGGAATGTATGAAATTCCACAGGAATGTCTAGTCAGCCATATTGGATGTGTTATTTAATTGAATATTTGTAGAGACAGCAGAGCAATTACCAGGAAAAGTTTAGCTCATGGTTTTTCTCATTATGTGTGTGCATTTTAGTAACAGTGGACAGTTTTATAAAGATGTTCACAATAAAAATAAAATAATGGATCCCTGCTTGGTTTACTGCTCATCCTGTGGAGATGGGAAATTCCTTGGATTGGTAAGTGTGTAAATGCAAGGTCTTTATATTGTTCTGAAATTAGCTGTTTTAAAGTGTTCTTTTGATATTTGGGAAAATCTATATGTGGTTTTTGAATGGACTGGGAACATTATTTTTGCCCATTTAAAATAATGGGAAATAGGCTTTTAGTATCCAAAATTTTGATGTTCGCACTGTTTTCAGGAATGGGTATTCTTTGGACTAAGGCAAAAAGACCTTGTTTTAGATGCACAGTAGGCTTTAAGCTCAATTACACAAGTACTGATGCATCTAAGGTGGATGAGTAGGAAGCAGATCTTTCCTTTTACTGTGGTTGTCACACACAAGTATTCCCATACATACCACACCCATGAATATACTTAAATTAAACCTCCCTCTTGCTTCCCCCTTTTTTTCTCTTCTTTATTTAAACACCTCTATGATTTTTAATTCAGGATGGACTGTGCCATACAAGTACCAGTCTTCTTTCACAGACAATGTTCAAATATTTTAAAGCTGCATAACACCAGTTTTGTAGAACTTTAATGCAAGTTGAAGTCAACTACATTACTGCTGTACACAAGCCATGATCAGAAAACCAAAACACCCCTCATTTAATGGTCCCACTGATGCAGCGTGACATGGCCTGCAAGGGCTCTGCGTTCAAAGTGGAATGCTAATTACCGTTTTCCTTGTTCCGCAGACACTCTCCCCCCGTGTCTCCAAACAGATGAGCCGGCACTTGGGGGTGATGGGTCACATTTGCAAGCTGTTTGCACGGAAAGAAGCTTTGTTCTTTTTCAAGAGAACCTGATGTGCTGCTCCTAAAATTACAACATGAGGTTGTTGCCAAAGAGCTTAAACTAATTACTTGCCACTGCTCATGGCATTTGCACATTACTTCTGTGATCATGTTGAAGTCAGTCTTTACAGTGGCATGTTTAGTGACACTGAGAGTGGTAAAATATGTTGCCTGAGTTGGAATGTGGAATGCACTAAACTTTCTCGAAAGACTTCTAGAAAAATCCCAATAAGAAATCTCATTGTCAGACATGAAGCACAGTTGAAGAGCGAAAGGGGGAAGTTGGGAGAAATACAAGATGTCTGAGAAACAACAAAGACAGCAGTGCAGAGCAGAAATATGTACAGTGTCAGGTAAATACATGGTAATATGCAGAAGAAAGTCCTATTCATTTAAGACATTGCATAACAGCCTTGACAGCACTTGGGCTCTTTACATGCAGGGTTTAAGAGATCAAGATTAAGTGTCCTTTCTCTTGTTCACATGACAGTGAAGCGTGACATATCCCACCTTCTAACTTTAACCTTATGACTAGTTCTATCACTCAACCACCTTGCCCTGCCCAGTTTCAGCTTATCCTGACCACATTGTTTAATCCGCTTTGCTTCATGGGCTCGTCGAGGGCCGCCTCATTGTCTCAACCTTTTTTTTTTTTTTTTTTACTGGTGTATGATGAAGGGCTTTATTGTTCTCAAGCATACCACTTTTTTTATCTGTTAACAAGTTCACTTTCAAACAAACTCTTTTCCAAACTAGCCCAGACTTCTCTACATGAGCAGTATTTTGCTGAGCTAATTTGGTTCTTTATTATTTAACTTTGAGGTATGGGGACCTGGCTTTGCAAGTCTGAATGATTTATGCTGCTTGCAGTTTTGCTTTTCTCAAAGGAACAACAAAGGTTTCCTTACTGAGATTTAATCCTGCAATCTATTGGTTGCCAGTCAGTTACTTTAACCACTGTATGAAATTGGAGTCCTGTGCTGTCTTTCCCTCGCAGGACCCATACTGGAGGGGTGAGAGTTGAGTGGTTAATAAACAACCAATCAGCATTAAACTACTCCTTCTCCACAGTGCATGTCAGTCTACTGCAGCTTCTCTAATATCTCATGTCTCAGCTTCTCTCATATCTCGTATCCTAGTTGCTCTGTGTGGAGGTGTGGCTGTCCCAGTCGGATGTAAGGTCATCCCAGGACATCAGGTTGACTCACTGAGGGTAAGAGGGTAGCGCTAGTCTCTCAGGGGTTTTGTAGATTGCACCATTATGCAACTCAGGACAAGCACAGTGAGTCGGATTCACTACTAGGCTGTGGTTATGTAAACAGCCCACTTTAAGGGAGCTTCTGTTATGAGGCAGACACACAGTAAAGAGCTATATAGATCAGTTTATGTACAGGGAGTTCTCTTTGGTTCTAAAAACCACACTGTTTTGTGGTATTTATTTAATCTGCTTTTGTTTTGAACATGTTAAGCATAATTTCTCATGATGAATTTGATTTATTCATCCATTATCAGTAACCACTTGCTCAATGCAAGGTCTCAGTGGTCCAGAGCCATTCAGGACACCAGTCCCTCATAGGGCAATCACACACTTCTTTAGTTATATATTTACATTTATCCATTTAGCTGATTCTTTTTTCCAAAGCAAATTGAAATGATTTAAATCATTCAGGGTAAATAGCTTGCTGAGTGGTATTACAGCCAGTGGTGATATTCACACCTGGGTCCTGCAAGACCAAATGTGCACTCTAACAATTACGCTACCTATTGCCCCTTTACACATTCACTCACTATGGGCTATTTAGAATCAGCAATTCACCTGAAACATGTCTTTGGATTGTGGGATGGAACCAGAGCACCAGGCGAAAACAAGCAACACAAAGAGAACATGCAAATTTCACACATACTGAACTGGATTTAAACCCAGGTGTGAGCACACGGGCACTACCCATTGCACCAACAGTACCATTCCAGTTTTGCTTATTATACAGGAAACTAGCACCCCAGATGTTAAACCAACAGTAAAAAAAAGTTTTTCTAGACTGCACTGTTAGATGGTCTTAAAGAGATGAAAATTCATAAACTGATAAAACTGGGGAAAAAAAAGTTTGGATCAAAATTAATCTTAAAAAGTTGGATAAAATTGAACACTTTTTCATTGTATGCCAAGCTCAGTTTGTGTAAGCTCATGCAATCTGCCTGTGTCATCCACACCGCCTCCAGGACATCTCTCGTCAAGAGGATCAGTGTGGCTGCTGCCACGTGAACAAGTTGGATTTGCTGGCCTCTAATTGGTTTAAACTGTAGCCCTGGTCGTTCGAGGTTTTCACTTGTGTCCTCAGTGAGGACCAGCTGTGACAGAGGCAGGATGAGAATGAGAAGCCTGCTATCGTTAGAAAAATGATTTTAAAAGTGAGATGGAGTATATATTCTCATCAGTAAGTATTATCTGCAGATTTTACTTTTTCCTTTGCCTTTTTTTTTCAGACTAGTAATTGGCCCATCATCACACTGCAGTGTGTGGAACATTTTTATCTTCATGGTCCAACATGTTTAAACAGGAAGTGTTGACTGCAAGCTTCTCGAGCCATGTGGAACTGAAGCTGCACATGCTTCTGCAAATAGTCAACACCTAGGGTACACACACTTAAGCACAACAAAATAAACTAAGCAATGGAGCTCTTGTTAAAAAAAATCATTTTGCAGAATCACTTAGCAGTTTTCCTTGTACTGCAACCCAACTCCATGCCTGACCTGCTCACACAGATCGTCACATGAGCAGCGATATCAGCTTGTTTAGCCTAGTTTGTTGAAAGCTAGTCGTATAATAGGATTATGGGTTGAATTGCAGTTGAAACACCTAAAGCAGTGTCCTTGGGACTCATGCGGAGATAATCAAATAAAAATGGTCCACTGGTATTATACAAAATGAAAAAGATTAGACTAATTTTCCGTTATCTGAAAAAATGTGTCATTACAGATCAGATTGGGCCCTGAAGGCCATTACGAAGCACAGGAGAATGTGGGCCATCAATCTAGACTGCTTTCGTCCTGGCACACTAATGGAGGGTGACCATGGCAACATCAGGGATAAATCCCATAACTTTAAATTAATCAAGGCTCAAAAATCGATTTTATATGCTCTTATCGCTGACAACTTTTTTTCACTAAAGACCCCACAGAAGCATGATTCTCTAAATCTAGACATAATTGATATGAGATATTCAGCCTTATGAAAAATTTTGACAAATAATTGTGTCCGCACTGATGGACTGGCACTCCATCCAAGGTGAACCCCTAATCTTGCAGCCAGTGATTCTAGGATAGAATCTAGATGACCCTGAGCAGGATTAGCAGTTAATGGAAGTGAATGAGTGAGTGGTAAGTATATCCAACACTGGGTAAACAAATGTATTACTTGGTTAGTAATGAGAGCATATAAAACCAATACTGAGCACTGCTTGTTGTAATAGTAATTGCACTGGTCCTTGGCTTCAATCCATAGATGGGAACTGCTGTTGTACCATGAAGTTAAGTGCTTATTATAAACTGTTCACAAACTGAAAAGTTTAAGCAAGAAAGAAGTGACCAGTAAATTATTGCAATGATAGATAAATGTATTTACTTACTGAAGGGGGAGTGAATTGATCTGATTTTCCGTGTTGCAGTGGATATATATGTGTGTATGTGGGGCAGCTGGTAGTGTAGTGGTTAGAGCTGTTGCCTTCGGGCCCACAAGTCACAGGTTTGAATCTCACATCTAGCCGTAGTACCCTTGAGCAAGGTGCTTACTCTAAATTTATCCAGTAAAAAAAAAGAAAAATTACCCAGCTATGTAAATGATTGTAGATAGATTAACATTATAAGTTGCTTTGGATAAAATTGTCTCCTAAATGAATAAAAGCTATGTGAATGTGTACAGCATCTGTTTATAGCCATGTCAGTGTGTGATGCACTTTGTGTGTGTCATCTAGAAAGTCTCAGCACAGTCTAGTCTAATTAGCAGCTCAGCAGTGTGTGTACATGAGACAGTGTGTGTTTTGGACCCTTCAGGACCATGAACAGCTCCTCATTACCCTCTCTGCTTTGTAAGATGTCAAGGCAATGATTCAGGACCAGGGTCAGCTCCCTTTTTATTACCAGCTCAACCAGCTTGCTTGACCTCCTGGCTCAACTCCTTCATGTCAAAATCCTGTTTATTCCCAGCCCTGGAGAACGTTTAACTCCAGTATGCTTGAGGGAAGTTGAGACAAAAGGGAGAATGGTGAGGCTGGGACTGCTATGTTGGATATTTGGATTCGATTCCCTCTGGTCTGCAGTCCTTTCTCCCTCCCTCCTTCGGCTCAACGGCTCCAATTTTGAGAAACAAGAACAGGGTAAAATTCTGTGGCTCTTTTCACTGCTGACAAAATGCTGAGAATAAATAAAGGATAAAACTGGAGAGATGCAGGTATTTTCCAGAGACATGAAACATTCTACCTAGGGGGATAGATGGTTAAAAACAAGATGTCATGTGAAGCAGCTGATAAGGCGTCTGTCTGGTCTCCCAAACAGCAATCCCACATCGGGCTCTTGCTGCATAAACAAGCTGAACAAGGGCCCAGCTCCACTATGGACTGGCTGTGAGGAATAGACTCAGAATTCAGTTGCATTCCACTCTTCCTACTAGCTGATGTTTCTTTGAAACGCAAGCCCTATGTGGTGGAGAGAGAGGAGGGCTGCCAGTGGGGTGTGGACCCTCTGTTTCCCACAGAGATTACAAGGGTCTTGTCTACTGTAGGGTCAACATCTAACTGAACCAACAGTGAACCAAAATTACGCATCCCAGACACAGCCAGTGGCATGCAGAAAAAGTACAGGAGGTAAACAGCACAGCAGCCCACAATTATCCATGAATACCACTGCAGCAGTACAGCAGACAGGCTATTTCTCCAACAGCAACATCTCCACCTTGGTGGTCAAGGCAGCACACAGATTAAATCCAAGCAGTAATGAAGCTGATTGTGATGGTGATTTGGTTTTCTTTTTTATTCTATCTCTT
The DNA here is from genome assembly GCF_900964775.1 of Scleropages formosus. NCBI lineage: Eukaryota > Metazoa > Chordata > Actinopteri > Osteoglossiformes > Osteoglossidae > Scleropages > Scleropages formosus. The sequence continues at coordinate 24,202,633 of NC_041809.1, forward strand.
ACTCGTACATATCCAGGTCAACAAACAACGTGGCAGAAGTAAAACTGTGATTCAAAGAACCACCAATGTCATAGTTAATATTGAGTAGCTGTGTTTTTTTTTTTTTTTTTTTTTTTTTTTTTAATATTACGAAGTAATTTTTGTCTGACACTGCTTTTGCACTTTTAACAAGTTAAGCAAGTTACATAAGGGGTAGAGTCCCTTTCCAGACTGGGCTGTATTTAGAGCAGGATCTGGTGAATTTGTTTTTGTACTGTACTGCTTACGCCAACCTCCCCTCCTCCCTCTTCGGATGCAGCATAGCTTCGTGTTCTGCTTGCCACCCTGTCAGCCATCCTTGTGCGGGCCTGCAGTGCTCCTTCTAGTGCCGTCCGGTTCTATTTTTGTACGCTGGGGTGGGGTGTGGTTGATGGTTCGGGGGTTGTGACATTCCGTTTGTCTAGAAGCCTTGTCATGCTGGATCGTAACAGCTGTGCATGAGCCCTCATGTCAGTGAAAATAAACATTGGCTCTATTTATAGAAAAGGAGAAGAGGGCTGCGAGTATTTGTCCGTTTTACTGTAGTGAGCAGATGTCGATACCTTTTTTTGTAAATTGAGAAAGTGTAATTCATAAATCATGTTGGCTGTGTTTGTGTCTGTTATTCAGCATATTCAGTTCAATCTCAGTTGTTTGTGGGCATTAAAAACCCACCCTGAAGATGTGTACTTTATATTGCTTCCTATTACGCTGTTGGAAGGGTATGTCATGAACTCAGCAGTTAAACCCTCTTGTGAAGATGCATCGTGTCTGTGCAGTCAGCTCTCTTCTTGGTTCTCTGGAACCGTCCTGCAAACCTGACCACGACCTTCCCCTGATCTGCCTTGGAGTGTAGCTTCATTGTTAGGATCCCACAAGAATAATGAATGATTTTCAATTCTTGTTCCTGCAGCGATACGCAGAATTAAGGCACTTTCCCTGAATTACTCCTTTAAAGTTGCCCAGTTTTATAATGCGTGTTGCATTAGCGTCTTCAGATAACATGGTTTTTATCAAGTTCAGCATTTAGATGCAAGTATTATTCCTGTCACTGCTGCCTGATTCCTCTTAAAGCTCTTCCCTATTACAAAACCGAAGAAGAGGTAAAACAAACAATGTGAAAGGGACAGAGCGTCAAATCCTTGCTGCAGTATTTTCAATACAAGTGCAATACTGCTTTGTGCCTCCTGTTGGATCACTACTGCCATCTTGTGGTGTGTAACTGAGCTGCAGTTTATTCCCTGAAAAGTGCAGTTCAATGTTCACCCTGGAATTTGGTACTGGGGAGCTATTTTTTATTGATTGACATTTTGATATATGTAATATATATTTAGACACTTTATATTTCATTTTCTGACTTTGATCATTCCACCCCCAGAAATATGTATGTCTATATGAAAAAACCCTTTTTTGGCAAGTTATGTAACATAGTGTTTGAGTTAAGGAGCCAGTCTTAAGTTTTCCAAACCCTAGTCGTGGTACTTCACCCTTAATTCATCACACTTTCAGTACATCGTTACAAAATAGTAGCATAGATTTAACAAAGACAAGCAACATTAAATGTACGCTTGTTTGAGTGGCAAAAACTTCAGTTAAATCTTAATATTTAGCTGACACCTTTGTTTGTGCAAGGCATACAGGCAATGGCATATATTGAACTTTACGTTGATGTAGCCATCTGTGCGGTACGTATTTTTACTGTATGAATTAAGTGGGCATCTTGAACGAGGATACTGCAGCAGGAGTTTGGCTCGGAACCTGTAAAAAAAAAAAAAGGCATTAATTTGTTACTTTGGTGTTAATCCAGTCTGAAAATTCTGTCCTATGCTAATATTTCAAATGGTATTTTTTTATTTTAAGTAGCACAAATACGGTACGTATTTATTTTTAAACACCGTTTTATTTACTTAGTGGGGCCGCGGTGGACCAGCGGGTTTGGCCGGGTCCTGCTCTCTGGGGGGGGCCTGGGGTTCGAGTCCTGCTTGGGGTGCCTTGCGATGGACTGGCGTCCCGTTCGGGGTGTGTCTTTTTCCCCTCCAGCCCTGCGCCCTGTGTTGTGTTGCTGGGTTAGGCTCACTGTGTTTGTTTGTTTGTTTTGTTTTGTTTTGTTTACTTTTTCACAGCCCTCCCTCGTTGAGATGCTGACCACTAGGTGGCCAGCAATAAAATCAGAATTTAGCGTTGCACCTGAATTTCCACTAGGGGGCGCACGGCAGCCACTTCACCGCACAGTACACGCCAGACGCGATGGTTACACAACACACCATGAATGGATGGAGTGTTTTTTTTTTTTTTTTTTTTTTTTTCTTTTTTCTTCCCCCCCCCGGAATCCCGAGGCACTTATTTTTAAAGAATAAAGAGCTGTGCACAGCTACCGCAGACACCACTCCGGACTAGACTCCGGACATGGGACATGGTGTAGTGGGATCTGGTGGAATTTCTTTTATCGCACGTGTATGAATTGACTGACACAATGCATTAAGCAATAATCAGCAACACTTTCTCTCGATGCTCTGCATGAAAGTGGAGAAGCAGTGCAGCCTCCTGTGCTCTTATCTGATGCTCTGGAGTGACTGTTTCTCCCTTAGGCTTGTTGACAAAGCAACAGTCAGTTTAATCTGTGTTAAGGATGCTTAATTAGGGGAACAAATGACAACATGGTATTTCATCCACTGATGAGATCCACGAACAGTGAATGATGTGTAATAGTACAATATTTAATTCCTGGAGAAGAGAACCGAGAAACTCATTCGCACTGGCTGACAGGTGATCAGAATATAATCGGGAAGTTTAACCCTTCTCTGTTATCAGGGACGTTGAAAGAAGACTTAACAATAATAACAAATAAGAATAAGAGTGACAAAAGTGCCATTTTGGCTGGTTAAACCATGAATTCAAAGTGTAAAAGTGCTTCTGTACACTTTGGTGAGCACTTAGTGCCTAAAATGACCCGAGCAGAAAGTGAAGCTGTCATTAGAGCAGAGGACCGGTGACATTCCACTGACGTCCTTTGTCAGAATGTGTTTTCAGCGTGGACTTTTTGCGCTCAATTATATAAAAGGTGAGTAATGAAATGAAGAATGATCATCTCCCTTGTGGCACTGCTGGTATTAGAGAGAGCTTGGCCTGCATCTCTCTCGCACACTCATCGTTTGTTCAATTTTAATGGCGACCCATCAGCTAATGGCATTGCTACTTTTTAATTTGTTTGTTTTACTTGTTCAATTTATTTCTTGTTTGCACTGTTCCGCTCTGTGTGGCAGGGGACTCTCGAACATCACTGTTGCATAACTGAACTCGTTTACGTATCTTTGCCATATCAGTGATCTTACTCGCTTTCTCACTCTCTGCAGACAAACAAGCCTTAGCTGCCAGGCCTCTGTCTTTCATCTTTGTGCTCCATGGCACTGTGCAGTTTGAGGGCAGGCGAATGCAAGCTGCCGCTGTCTTGCGTTAGATGAAATATGGATGCTTCCCATTCTGAATGTTCAGATGTGGAGTGGGGGTGAGGGGAGGGGAGTGACGGTTTGTATAAATTGGTCCTCAACTGGTTCCCAGCAACGGAGCCACTTGCAGGCAACAGTTAGAAGTGCAAAAGTTGACCCACAAACATAGCCCATGCCAGCATCCCATTTGTTTCACAGCAGGTAGGAGAAATTCACTTAGTCCAGGGGTTTGCTTTAATTCTGTCAGGAGTCATCACCTCCACTTGAACAAACACATTGTCATACACTGTAGTCCAGGCACAGTTCCCATGTCAGAGCTTGGGAAAAACAAATGTGACGGGGGCAGAGCCACTATATGTTCCTTGGGCCACTCCAGAAAAAAGCTGTCCGTCCATCCATTCATGACTGATAACCATTTGTCTACTGTAGGGTCAAGGTGGTGCAGAACCTGTATTAGAAGTGTCGAAGGGTACACCCTGGAGGAGACGTCAGCCCGTTGTTCACATCTACTCGAACACACGGCCCAGCGAGATGCCAGCATTACCTTTCGCAGTACGCTGCTGCTCAGAAAAAAAACTTGTAATTTAGCTGCGAGTGACTCAGCCATATCCACCATTGAGAAATTTGGTCCTACGCACAGTTTTCTCTTGAGCGCTGTCATTCATTCAAGCTCTTTGAAGTCAGCCCTCTCTCCTGCCTCTCCACTCCTGGAGACTCCCAATACATTCGAGATTGCTGCTCTCTTAAGTGTTCCAGCTGAATTCAACTTCTGCTTATGCCTTGTTTTATTCCTCTGCCTGTTTGTTTGTTTGTTTTCTCGGAAGTGTTTGCTGCACACAGCCTATCTAGGACGCTGGGCACCCAGGGACTGGTGTGCTGGAAATACTTCATTTTTACAGATTTTTGTGAGCCTGCTGAAGAGCAAAGGTTTAAAAATGAAATCTGGATACAGGATAAGTTTTTATTTGTATTGGGGTAGCATTATACCAGCCCTCCGTTACTACTTTCAACCGCCATTTGAAATGAACTAAATTTAGTTTTCGAAGTACCAGGAATAAAAACAAGTTTTAATCTGTATCAGAGAAATCGGGTAATTCTTTTTAATCCATCCAAGAACAGGGACCTGTCCTGCCCAGCTTGGCTCACTGTGTGCCCTGGTACGAACCCCCCAGCTATTTCCAGGTGTCCATCTGTGTGAATATTGCATGAACAGTCCCCTCTAAAGAGCCTGCAGCTCCTTTTCTGCAGCTGTCCCAACATAGTGGCCGTTTGCACTAGACAAGCAATCTGACTGATGTCACGTAAGACCCACAAGGCAAAAGAACATCTGCAGGGAGTCGGTGTTGTGTATGTGGTGTTCGAAACTGATGTTTCATGCTCCCACGAGACGCTGCGTTATGCAAATGCCATCATCCACATTTCACGGTCTCTACGCGTGTCTGTGCTTTAGTCTCATTGTGTCTCTTTGTTTTTTCCCTTTAGAAGAGAAATTAAAGTGCCGTGTGCTACCAAAGTTGTTTATTCCTTGAAGTGGTAATAACCATCCTTCAGTACATTAGCCACGTCTTTGTATTTCTGCGTGAATTAGTCGAAGAAAGAAATTTGGGGAAGAGAGCGTACAGCGTGCCGATACTCAAGATCAAATTGGAAAAGAGATTAGTGTTTTAAGAGACTGCCCGAAGGTGTTTTCATATCATTTACTGCCTCTTTCTCACTCTCCCATCTCTCTGCCTTCTCCTTTCGTAGAAATATTGTGGAGGCTTGGGTTGACTTGCCGGTTCATACTGATGAAGTCAGTCCGCTCCTCGGAGCCAAGTTTCTGGCTCAGAACCGCACTCCGCTGGCAGTGGCCGACACTGTGCACTGGGGAGGTCACATCTCCACTGGCAACCCGTGTCCACGTGTTTTAGTAATTGCATGCAATGTGGAGAGAGCATGCAAAGAGCAACCGCATTCACCAGCTGCACACTCCTTTAAGCAAACTGCAAGCCAGACCCTGTTGAAAAACCTGCTCTTCTAATTGTAGTATGTACCATATCCTCTCATTTCCTAGCCAGCAGTCATGTGATGGGGAGATGCTGTGTGGGGGAAGGGTTGACCATGTCGTGGTGGTGGTGGTGGTGGTGGTGGTGGTGTTTTTAAGAGGGAGTCTAGCAGGTGCCCTCAGCTGAAGCAACACACTAAGGCAAGTTTTCACAGTCAAACTTCAGCTGTAACGATCCACGCAGATATAGAGAGCAAAATGCCCAAAAACAGTTAAGTTTCCAGTGTGAAGTGGGAAAGGAAAGTGCCAAATGATACTGAGGGGAGAGCTGTGACGGCCGTGAGAGAGGAAATGTGGAGAATCCGTGGGGGGGTGATGGGCAGTAATTACCATTTGATCATCCATAACTGTGCCTGAAGGAGATGTAGTCAGAAATGATTTCTTGCAGTAGCAGCGGTGTGAAGGAGTGTTTAGTTCTAATATCGCAGCCAGAGAAGTTCTTGTCTCTCTGACTTAGATACGTCAAAGAGCAAGGGCTGTCTTGGCCTGGTGGGATTTAGTGCATCACTTCTGTGTTGAATGTCAAGATTGGATTAATTTTGCGCAGAGATGTGTGGTGTGTGATACTGAAAGTGCTCTTGGCATTCTGAGAGTAGAATGTGACTGCGAGTGTGCATGCGAAGTGGTCACATGAGAGTAGACAGGTGCAGCCATTGCTGTCCCAGAAGCTATTAATATAGGCGAAGCACCTTGAGTCCACCCTGATACCTGGAATTCTGAGTGTGCATTTGTATGTGTGCGAAAGATCAAAAAAGACACAGCAATAAGGACCGTGGAAAGGTGAAGATGAAACCCTTCTTCTGATTCCGGATAACGGGCAGATTACTGGTTAACAAACTGGACAGGCCTGAAATCCAGGGAGAGTCTGGAATTAGAGAAGCCGTTATTGATAAAGGATGGATTAATGAAATACCTTCAGGATCAAAGATACTGCAGCAGGACGGATTAGAACTGGGGACTGGCCAGCAGGTAGTGTAGTAGTTAGCGTTCACCATACAATTAAAGGGCTTGGATTCGATTACATGTTTCCACTGTAGTACTTATGAGCAAAGTGCTCATCCTGACTTGCTCCAGTAAAAATTTCTCAGCTTTATACATGGGTAATAACTGTAAACGGCTTAATATACAAAACTGAACAAAGTAAGTTCTGTGGAGAAAAGTATCATGTCAGCTGCCTTAAAAAAATTCCAAAAGATAACATTATTATTATTATTATTATTATTATTATTATTATTATATGTACATTATACCCGGTGGCGCAGTGGATTGGACCAGGTCCTGCTCTCCGGTGGGTCTGGGGTTCGCGTCCCGCTTGGGGTGCCTTGCGACGGACTAGTGTCCCGTCCTGGGTGTGTCCCCTCCCCCTCCGGCCTTACGCCCTGTGTTGCCGGGTAGGCTCCGGTTCCCCGTGACCCCGTATGGGACAAGCGGTTCAGAAAATGTGTGTGTGTACATTATATAGTAATATAAAATATTTAAATATTTAATATAATGTGTATCATTATATATGAAATAATGGTAATATGTATAATTACTAGATAATAGGCATAACTGCCATGCTTCCATGCTGACCCCTAGTGACTGACAAGCAAGAGGGGATTGATGCCCTGTATGTAACTTGTCCATTGATTGTCTGTTTTGATTACAGGTCACCTGCCTTCAGGACTTCTTTGGTGAGGATGACATCTTCATCGCATGTGGCCCTGAGAAATACCGATACCAGGACGACCTCCTGTTGGATGATAGCGGTGAGGCACACTTTTTTGTGATGTTTGACAGTCTCGAGTTCCTCACCCCATCCCTCTCTTCCAGCATCATCCATGCAGTGAATAAATGGATGGATTGATGAATGAATTATCAATGGGTTTCTCTGTTGTGTGCATAACAGGCTCAGGTGGCGCGTGGGCAAGCCCATTCATTAGCATCCACTCCTCTGTGTTCCTACGGTAATGGTCTGCCACAAAGGCATGGCCCACCTGTGGCCTGCGTCCTCCAGCTTCTCTCCGCACTTGTCCGCACCCAAGAGGCCTCCTCAGTCCATTAACTGAGTGTTCTGAGAGTGCCAAGCCAGGCCCGAGTCCTTGCTTCGCTAGTGGCGGGGGCGGTCCACCCTGTATGATATCATTTGTACGTCCAACACGTGATCCCAGTGTAGCGCAACGAGAGTGGTTTTATTATCTCTGAACAAAGCAACTTTTCTTGAGTCCCTGAATACAAAGTGCTTCCGAGCATCTTGTTCGAGAGATGAGCTCACTTTCTGTTTCCCTTGCCTGGTGTGTCTGAGTGTATAGTGTTTTTGTGAATGCTTCTGGTTCCGGTAAGGTTCATAACAGTCTAATTAACCGGCCCTCTTATTGCATCTCACCAGTGTACAAAATGTTCTTAATCAAAGTGTCCACCTCTCTACTATGGGCTGATTGGTACTAGAGCACAGTTTCCTGTCATTTGTTTTGCCACGTAAGCTCTCTCCAAGATTTGTGGAGGCTACTCATAAGCAGCATTAACTACAGTTTTGTATTGGCACTGCAAGTTTCATAGCTCTATCAAATTTTATTTTTCTCACGGAAGGGTTATTATTGAGGACTGAATTATTCACAGTAGCAGCTTATAGACAGTCAAGGGTACAACATTTCACCCAAGGTTAGTATCTGTGTTCACCAGCTCTTTCCCAGGCTTCTCCTCCACATTTCTGCTGGGCCTTACTCTTCATCCTGTTCCTTGACACACGTCTGTCAGAGGGCTTGAGGGGAGAGTTATACACTGCTCCCAACATGCTCTCAGTGAGCCAGCCCATCCTTTTTTGTTCTTCTCACTTTCAGGAGACTTTCTGCCTTGAGAGCCATTTGTACACAAATGTTGTAATTGCCGAAATGACGGAAGCAAAAGTCCCCCTTAAAATGTGGACGGATATGTCACGTTATTTCTGTCTTGCGTCTTCAGGCAGATTTTTCTGTAAAGGGAGTAGAGACCATATCACCCTGCTTGAAAGGTCTTGTGCTCTTTACAGGTCTTTGTATTCACTTTCTCCTACCTTCTGATGGGCATTTCCTCCTGAAATGCTGTTTGAGATATCAAGACATTGCCGTCCCGCCCGCCGCACCCTGCATAATGGGGAAAAATGAACACCCTGCCATCTAGCCCCAGTGATCATGGATGTTGCTGTGGAGAAGGGCTTACTTTAAAGTAAAAATGCAAAACTCAATGCTGCCTATTCTCTGCCTGGGTTGTTACACCAAGTTGTCATGGTTACCCTGCATGCTTCTGGAACACAGCTGGTGCTCTGCCTCTCCCATTGAGAAAAAAAAACACTATAGCAGCTGCAGAACAGAGAATCGGAGCAAAGCTGTGTGAAGGGAAAGAGAGAAAAGCTGTGTGCCACAGGGGAAGGCCATGAGGAAATGTGTAAACTGAGAGGAGCAGAGTACAGCAGAACTGCATTTGAGAGAGAAAGTGGAATTTTTTTGTGTGTCCTTTCGACCTAGGCTTTTGACGAAATGGGTCGCAAACCTAAATCCCAGCAGGGGCATTAATGCTTTGTTGTGAGCATGGTTTCTACGCTGAAATTTCAATAGTGCTCCCCACTGAAATATCAGAACTCCTCCAAACAGCTCCAAAGTGCCAAGTGCACCTTTTCCGAAACAGCGTGCCTCCCTTATAGCACAGTACACATCTACTGACTTTGTGCTTCATAGCAGACCCATTACTTGCAGAATCCTAGCAGAGCCGAAAAGGGTTGTTGATGATGTTTTGTTAGGCTGTTGAGGAAAATTGCATACAGTAGGTTGTCAGCAGAGCAAAATAGGTATGACACGATTGTATAACTCCGCTGCGGACCAAGATTTAGTGATCAGCGGCATTTGTGTTCCATCGTGCAGTCGGCAATTAACAAGCACTAATCTGATTTAATCACTCGTCTGAAATGATCGCAGCATAGAAAGCATCAAACATATGCACAGCCATTCTTACTTGTTTTTTTACTCCCCAGTGCCAAAAGCACGAGCAACTAACTGTGAGCACTGGCCTGTTCCTTGGGAGAGGGGACCACAGTAATTAAGCACAATTAAGGATAATTAATCAGTGAACCTTAGTGGTTTCTTTGTAACGCCAAGGGAGGAAGGTGCCTTCTCCTGCTGCCTGGGTGGTCCCAGGGGTCTTGAGATGATTGAAATTGCTTCACTGCTGCTCATGCTACATTAGGCTTGAAATTACTCCACACATGAAGAGATTTGTGATGCAATTTTTTATCTTAAGACTACTCATGAGATTTTCTTATGGTGAGGTATTTTCTATCCTAAGATGGTTGGCTTGTCTTGAGATTTTTGTTTCCTGTCCTTGTCTCATATTCTTTAATTGTCACAACCTTTTCACAGGTCTTCATTATATCATATGGCCTGTTTGAGAGCCCATTTCCCCCTTTTCGATAATATACTACTCAAGAAATGGCACACATTCCAAGATACAGAATGCCACACCAGGGACGTAAGCAATAATCTGTGTTGTAAGTAAAGTCAAAGGACTGGAAGTCTTTTGATTTTTAGCACATAAAGAAAGCTTGATTTCCGCCTCTTGCGGTGAATGATTGACAGATCTTCTCATTCTGATTAGTTGCAGACACTGAGAGACAAAACAGATTGCTCTCACATTACATCATACCTCTGTTGCACCTAATATATGGGTTTTCTAATGCTTGTCAATATTGAGCAACCAAGTGTTAAAAACTATTGATTTGCATTTGAAAGTAGGTGGATGTGTCCAAGCTTTCAGTATTGCGGCAAGGTGGTCTGCCAGAAGTTTGCACCATTGGCTCGCTGATTGCTTGCTACTTAATTCTCGAATTGAAACTATGACTCCAACAAACACCACCTCCTCCCAGTGACTCCTGCTTCCGCCTTCCTAATCATATCATTTTAGTTACGCAAACAGTCGAGCTCTGAAAATGAAAAATCTGAAAATTTGCTTGTACTTCCTTTAGCTCGTTTTTGGTGTTTTGTGTGACCTTTTGAATTTTTAGCCGTAGAGAACCCATCAATGTCAAACCTGCCTCGGTCTAAGGCAGCTCCTAACAGTCCTCTTTGTTCCGTGTATGCTACATTATATAATCTATCAACAGTGCTTCACCATTGCACTGATGACTTGGGGTCTAAGTCCTGCAAGGAAATTCATATTACTTTAACTTGTCAGTAAAAATTCATCTATTGTTATTGTGAAAAATTTTTACCTGTGCAGACCTTAAGATTAAAGTGTTCACTAACTATGTAAATCTAAGACACTGTTTTTTTTCAAGTTTCCCCTTCTGCTGAATGAATAAAATTTATATGAGGAATTTAAATGAAGGTTCACGGTTTAACGCGGCTCATTGGATTTCCCTGGAGGGTGAGTCTCATTCCACGTGCTTGTCTCTTTCTGCAGAGTGCCGGGTGGTGAAGTCTACGTCCTGTGGCAAGATTACCACTTCCCAGGCCAGGGTGTCCCCCAAAGGGACTGTGCCGACTCGCCAGAGTAAGTCCCCAGCCTCCATCGGCTCAGGTAAGGACCACACAGTGCTTTGTGTGTCGGTCTGTTTGGGTGTCTGTCTACCTTCTGGTTCTGCTTTGCTTCTGGAGACTGTAATATATACTGTAGACTGAGTAGTGTACTGTATAAGAGCATGTGCATTTGTAAATATGTGCATCACCTCCAACCATCTGTAGGGGGGGTCTCTTCATGTATCGAACTTGGTCAACAGAGGCAGGGACCTGCTCCCTGGTGAAGGTGCAAATTTTGCCATGTGTATTGTGTCGAACTGTAATTGAATGAAAGCTGTGGGGAAGCTCAAGAGCTCAGGAAACCGTGAAATAAATCTCTGGTCCTTAAAAAATGCAATTAGCATTTACATTCCCTCTGTGGCTTCCAGAGCATGAATGTATAAGCACAGAGCTACAGAGGCAGAGTGGATCTCAAGGGGGCATGCGGAGGTGTGACGGAAGACATAGGCAAGCAAGGAAGGCAGAAGACGGGAATGGGAGGCGGGGGGGCACAGGTGACTCGTCCATTTAGTCACCCAGCAGTTTCCTCCCATGCCCGTGTCAGACCGGGGGTGCCCAGGCCCTGATTGGATGTCACAGAGCAGATCGTGGGCGAGATGATACATGTAAGGAGCCAAGAGCTGATGACCGTGGTCAGGGAACAAGATGTCTCCTTTCACTGGGGTGTAAACTCAGCGGTGTACTCCATCCGCCTTGCTTTCAGGGTTCTCAAAGCCTGCCTCCACAGAGGAACGCTGCAGCTTTATTTGTTTGCGCAACAACTCAGTCAACTTTATGGTCAGTTACTACATACATGTCCAGACTTCGTATGTTTATACTACTGGGTGTTTCAACGCACTGTCAGTCTGAAAGAAATTATCCTTTTTGATCGTCTGTTAAATAGACAAATAATGCAGAAACAAAAAAATGTAGAAATGGCTTCATGCCGAGTTTGGTATTAGTGTTGAACTGGTGTGTTCAGCACCGTTTCTCCTTTTGGCATCTGTGTGTTTGAACTTTATGATGATAACCGTATCGCATGTTATGTTGCCACACGCACAGTGGCTGACTTGCTTTGTGGACTGGTGTCAAGGCAGTTTGCCTCAACATCCAACCTGCTGCATTTCTTCCCTTCTTTTGTCTTAGTTTCTCAGTCTGCTTTGTTTCTTCTGTTCCCCTCCTACAGGCAATGTTCTGCTATGGCTCTGTTTACCGTTTTTACCCATTTGTTTTCAGTGTGCTTGTTTGAAGTCTAAGGCCAGACGCAAACGGAAAAAAAAAAAACTTGGTAGAAAGTTGTAGATGTAGACGTGAAGAGGAGGAGGTTCTGTGAGGGACTCATTGTCCCCAGCGACTCCATAAAATTGTATTAGAAAAGATGACTGCTATGAGAGAGAGGGGGAAAAGTACATTGTTGTTTCCATGGAAACTAGAAGTGGTGGGGTGGCTGCAGTGGAACAGGCGGTGACGTCGGTGCCCATATTTGGCCCTCACTTCCTGCCCTTGATGTCTCTGATGGAACACAGTTCAGAGCGAATTCCACTACTCAGTCCTCATCGAACAGCACCGGTATTCAAATACAGATGAGAGTACCACTACGTGGAAGGGACTGTAATAGACCTGTTCACTGTTTCCAGTCTAGTCCTCCGCATCCTTATTTGTTGTATTTATCCTTTAGCCATTGTCTTGTGCACGGAAATGTTATAAAGAGAACAAGGTTTGCATGCATTAAGACAGGACTGAAGAGTAGTTTACAAGCCGACAAAACATGAAGATGTTTTTAGCATCTCGTGCCTTGACAATATGTAGTACAGTATAGCAGCAATTCTGCTGTATAACAAATATGTGAAATGTTCATTGATATAAGAAAGATGAAAGCGGTATTTACAGTGTGTGATGTCTGCCATTTAAGTTTTTATACAGTGTTACCGTGATTTCCCTGGGGAAAACTGATGCAGAGAGCAGACAAGGCGTGGCTTTATATAACTGCTGTCTGACATCGTGGAAGTGCATGGCTGATGCTTGCATTTGGAACATAATGTAGCGCACATCAGGCATGCTGCGTGAAAGAGCACCTGTGTCTCCCCCATTGCCCTCATCTCCACCCAACTGTCCCACCCACGCCAGCTCACCTATACAGAAGCAGAACAGGAAATGTTCTGGAAGCACTGTGGAAATGCAGCACACAGAGGACGGGGCTCTCTCTCGGGTCAGAGGCAGCACGGAAACCACTCTGCACAGGGATTGGCTGCCAGGGAACTCTTCGTTTCAGAATGTCTGCGAAATCTGTACAAGGGTTCTGGAAGAAATCGGAGTGTGACGCATCTCGGAGGAAAATGCCGAAGCCAGACAGATGACACGGATCACTCTGTGAGCCTGTCTGCTGTGTAACCAAGCGGTCTGGCTTCGGCAGAAACCCTTATCTTGTTTTCTTCAAGAGCTCATGTTATTTGATGCATTTGCTTGTTAATCACACAGCTCTGATGAAGTGGTCCAGATATGTAATGAAGGAAGTGTATTCCTGTTCCTCTGTCAGAGACAGCTTGCCCGTGAAATAAGTCCAAACCCATCTGATCTTTTTTCACTGTCTCTACTGACTGTTTGATAGATTGGCAGTGATGTCTGGCACTCACTCTTGACTGCTTTGACTGGATCGGCTTTTCACCTATGCCAAATTTAGCTTGCCGAGCTAGGCTACCTGAAGCTGATTGTAGGGTTTGTTTCATGGGTAAGAACTTGTGTTTTTTTTTTTTTTTTTTCTTCTTCTTGGATTTTAGTGCCTTGGCTACAAGGGTTTGAGGGAAAGAACAAGATGCGCTGGAGTACGACGAGATATACAAGATATACACGCGCCGCTTAATGATGTTTGGCTTTACTATTGACCGCATGTAGGACGATGGTCCAATAAGATTATAACGGAGCTGAAAAATTCTTATCGACTAGTGACGTCGTAGTGCAACGTGTTACTCCCGTGTTCGTGGTGGTGCTGCTGTAAACAAACTTGCTGTGCTGCCAGTCATGTAAAACTATAGCACATACATTTATGTACAGTACATAATACTTGATAATTATAAACACCTGTTACTGGTTTATGTATTTACTATAAGCTACTGTACTTTTCATCCTTATTTATTTACAGTGCACTCACTGTACTTATAAAAAAGCGTACTGTAAAACAGTACGTGTTTTGCACTGTGTTACGTTGGCAGGTGCATTATAAATGTTGTGTTTTACCACGTCTCTTGACTGCATCGAGGCTATACCATCTATGTTCGCACAACAATGAAATCGCCTAACGACACATTTCTCAGAATGTATCCCCGTCGTTAAGCGATGCATGCCTACATATAGTGCGTGTGTGTGTGTGTTCACACACACTGTATATATAATGCATTGCAGTTGTGGTGACATTGAACTAGTCTGAGTCTCGCTGCCTCTCCTGCAGTTTGGACTGGCACTCTCTGGGGTGCTAAATAACTGCAGAGCAATTATTATTATTAAGAGCCAGAACAAAGGCATACTGTTCATTGTTCTGCTGGGTGGAGCACACTTCTCCCTGGGGCTTCATTCATAATCCACAGTGATGTACGATGGCCACAAACATGCAGTGGCTGATCAAGTATTTCATTACGGGAGCATGGAAATAATTGCAGACCATTGCTAAGCGCAGATAGACTGAACAAATACAACCAGAGATATTAAAATGCACTGAAACGATTCTGTCAAAGCAAGAAAGTTTCAGGGAAGAGGGCATTTAAATTATAAATATGAGCATCAAACCAGTCTGAGCAAACAAGACAGACTTTACTTGTGTCAACCTAGACAACATTTAAAGCAGAATACTAGTCCATGTTAAAGCTGCATATTGACAGATTTATTTCAAGTTCTGTTTTAAATTGCACAGAAAACTTAATCTTTCAGAATAACACATTTATTCATTGTCACTAAGCAAACCAAATGAGGCTGCAGAGCAACATAACAAATTAAATCGACAGGGAAATTGTCAACTGATTCAAGAATAAATGCTTAGGCACCATTGAAAGACACGTATTTTGTGTAGGTCTATGAAATCTGAAGTGTGTCTGAACTAGTAAAATGTGCTTCAGCTGACCATTCCAAAACTGTCAGTTTGTCATAAATAGCGTTCTTCACCTATGGCTGTTATTAAGAAATTGAGATTCATTCTGCATTTGCTCCTATTTTCATTCTTAATACTTCATGTATGTAAGTTTTAGACAAACCACTGCACACACTGAGCTGTCAGTCACGTGCAGGGTATATAAATGCCCACTAACCTTCGTGTTCCCGCATACAATGTTTCTAGCAACCTACCATTACTGCCAGACCTTTCCTTTGTCCAAAGATGTCCCCACGGGCAGGCCTCCAAATTCGCTCAGCAGCAGGTACAAGTCCTGTAGCGAACTCTAAGGCAAGGTGGACGACTAAGTATTTGCCCAAATGCCCAATCACAGTCAAATACTTCGACTGAAGTTCTGAAAACTACAGTCCCTCAGCTAATGTGTTCAGTTTAAGAGTTTTTTTTTAAATTGTGCAAGGATTCTATCATTAGCTCATTCAGCTATTATTAATGAGGAGATTAGATGAAACAAAACACAGAATATTCTGAGTTCAGCACTAGGGTCGGAAACATTTGAGCACGACTCTGTTGAAGTACATCCAAGGCCATGAGCAGCATCACTCCCAGAAGTGCTCCAAAGAAAGAAGTTAAAGGGGGATATGGTGACGATTCTCTGACGGCTCCAGATTTCTGTCGTCACTCTCTTTTCTTTTATTACAGTCATCTTGCATTGATACAAATAACTTTATACCAAGGCAGTATTTTGTGGCATAACAAAGAATAATTGCACAAGAGTTCACTGACCTCTGTCACCATTGTTCACTGCGTATGATGTTTACAGCTTCACTGTTAACAGATTTGTGCTGTTCTACATTTGAACAATCCTTATTAAATGTCCTTCACGACATTTCCAGATGTGAGGAAAAATTAGCAATGTCAAAATATTAAACATTTAGATTGTTTGTATTGTATTGTGGTGTGATGCAGAAAATTGGCTGAGGGCCTGTCAACATTTTTACAGTGCCCCCTGTCCCCCCAGTGTTGTTGCTGGGTCCATGATAATGCCTGTGGATCTTTAGTTGTAAAAGTCACAGTGCTGGCTGTATACTTAACCTGAGGGTGCTTATTAGATTAGACTAATGGTGTCACAAGGAATAAATACAAGATAATCTCAGAAATAAGAGGAAAGAGAGTTAGTTTGATTACTAATAATGTCAAGCAAGAATCAAGTCAACGCTGCAGCCACTGTTGGCAAGAAAAGGTTCTGATGATGCCAGATTTATAATTGTTAAGGTAATATTTTCGTCATTTTTAGGCTGATGTATACTGACACCGAAAAACTCATGACCTTTTACATCAAAGTTCATGACCACAGGTGGGGATGGGGCCATTGATTGAGCAGTAAACTACCCTGTTCAATGTAATAACTTACCCATTGAATTTTACATATCCAATATTGTATTTAGGTGAACACATGATTTTGCAGTAATAATAATGATGATGATAATAATAATAATAATAATCAGAATGCACTGTAAAAAATTTCTGGAAAAGATCTTACTGCTGTTGCACTTTATTGTAATATACAGTACATCCTCTTAGTTTAGAGCATCATCTGGACTGTGAAATGCAACATGAAACATAATTTTAGTTAAGCAGGTAGCAGTGATTTTCCAGCTGCAAGAACATCATATAACAAAATTTATGGGCTAACAATATATCTTAATAGATAATTACTAAATGAAATCCTCTGAATTTCCCAAAAGCCTAATTTTATTTATGCATATCAATTATAAAGAATTAGGGTGAGGGCATATCAGGTTTACAGTTGCCGAAAGCCCAGTGGTCATCAAATAAATCTGCCAAGTGAGTATAAAACGGAAAAAAAAAAAAAAAAAGAATATAGATTAATCAGCACTTTAAATGTGGGGTTCTGTCTACCCAAGGATGATGCTGAACCTTTAAGCCCTTTCATCCTGATCTCTTCTCAAAGAACATCCAGTTACAGTACAGTGTAGTTCTGGGCAGGTGTGATTGTAATAGTGTATCACCCAATTTCCACCAGTGGCTTCTGTTTCTTAAAAATAATGAACAGACAGTAGCTAAACTGAGCACAGTCAAAAAATGACAGGTATTGCACAAAATGACGTACTTCTTGTGGTCCGAGCAAACTGCAATGGACAAGAGGGGTTATTGTCCCAATGTCACGTAAAAGCATTAAACACAGGAGGTG
Source organism: Scleropages formosus (assembly GCF_900964775.1). Classification (NCBI taxonomy): domain Eukaryota; kingdom Metazoa; phylum Chordata; class Actinopteri; order Osteoglossiformes; family Osteoglossidae; genus Scleropages; species Scleropages formosus. The sequence goes on from NC_041809.1 coordinate 24,219,956, forward strand.
CAGGCTACAACAGCAGGAGCACTGCATAATTGGGTGCTTAATGGATACAATGTAAAAATTTGTTTCTGTAAATTGTATTTATGAAAGCATCTGCTGCACAACTTTAGCCATTTATTTCCCTAGCAACTCACAGAAGAACTGTAACATGCATTCGTGCAGCTAAATATCCTCTGGTGCTTATCTGATGCATATAGGGATATGTCATTTGGACTATGTAAAGGGAGGCTGGCACAGCTAGACTTTTAAAGATGCAGGAGCACAGGTAGGCTATAGGTGATGGAGTTGTGAAGAGAGGTCAGTAACGATACATAGAAGTACATAGTGCGTTCAATAGGTGTAATGGGGAAGACGTATCTGACCAATTTTCAAAAAGGCCTAATATTTCCCCCAATATTTGTGTATAACTCCCAAACTGGTAGGCTGGTTGTGTAGTTTGCCCAGTGGAAATGGTGCTGTGCAGACAGGGGAGTGAACATGAAGGCCAGTTTTAAAGACAGGGCAGTAATGATGGAAGCTGGCTGCATGATCGGGGGTGGGATGTGGGAGGATTTTCGAGCAGTGTTGGTAAATACCCAGTGGGGCAGCTATGTGCTTGGGAACCTAATGTTGTGATAAGGGAGTGTGAGTGGTATATCAATAAACACCGCACCACAGGCCTCGTCGTTCAGGTCCGCCAGGTGGCTGGACTATTGCTGTTACCTCGTTTGACTTTGTTACTTCATTCAGCACACGCCTCATTTTGAACTCTGGAATCTGAACCACACGTATCAAAGTACCATTCTATATTACAAGTGTACCGTTTATATAAGTCTGCTTGCATGTTTTTTTTAAACATTGGTGGTTTGAGTTGATTGATTTTGTAGGAGTACACCCACACATCACTGTGCAGTGCACTAATTTTAAAGTGATGTCACAGAGGCTGTCTTGAACACTGACGAGACAGCAGAAATGATGAAATCCAGCAATGTGTGCTTGCTATCATAGAATGATGCAGGTGAAGGATTAACCTACATTCAATTATAAGCATATCCTTGCCTACAATCACAGATTCCTTTCTGTGTTTGACATTTATGTAAAATTGGAGCTATATTAATACTTCAATATGTAAATGCAAGTGGGAGTTCATAGGTGTCATAGATAACATTCCATGGCTTATATCTCATGATTGTATTTGGAAAGAAGAAACAATACATGATAACTGGGGAAAAGCACATCAATATTCCAGTAAAGGAGCTAAATGCTTTAGAATAACTCTGAAGTCTAATTATGGAGTGCAGAACCTGTCTCTGTCCTAACTCTTATCTCAGTAACAAGATTCAAAGTAGTAATATCGTTCAACTGTTGACGATCCTTTCTTCAGTTTATGTATCACCCATACATACGTGCGAGACTTTTTTACCTTATATTTATTCACACAAGTGACAAGCAGTAGTCAGTGTGTTTCATGCTTTTTATTATAATGAGCACTTCAAAAGGAAACACAATATAGTAGTGTTTGTGGGAGATACATTAGAAATCAATGCTGAATGTAGGTGCATGAGTGCCTTGTCCCTGGTGAGGAGATAAAGCATTTTGTACCTAGGCGTAGCTCAGTAAAGAGTCTCTGTAGTCTCCCCCATGTGTAGCATAAGAAAGAATGCATTACACCGAAAATAATAAGCTGCAGTACTGTTTCAGGGCTTACATTCAGATACAGAAGAGTGCAGCATTGAAATAGCACCCCCATTTAAATTTCACCTTGTGTTCCACCTGCAGGTGTGTGCACAGGGGCATCAGTATGTTGGTGGTAGTGAAACCTGGTGGAGCGGTGGTATTGCTGTGGTTTTTGTGTGTGCTTGGACTATGTTTTGTTTAACTAGCCATCTAATCTATATCTAGTGACACTGTCCAGTGCTGGTATGATTAGAGCCATGTTTTATACCCTCTGCTCAAATGGTGTTTGAAGGGAGAGGACTGTGTGGAACAGGAAATAAATGGAGATGAATAAGAAATTAGTTTTAGTGAAACTGAGATGTTTATTGTCTTGCAAAGGGAAATCCCTTTGTCGTCCTAGGAATACATGTAGATTACAACAGACATATTAAAGTCTTTAGGCCACAAAGCAGAGGTTGCAGGATGATAGAGTTAACCATGCATGGAGCAGAACTTGTGTGCTGTTCAGTACTGTGTTAATTACTGTAGAAACGAAGCCCAGCTTTCCTAATGAATCCACAGCAGGACATGGGCCTCCCACAGATCAGTAGTATTTGAACAGTGAAGCCTATTCTGATTTGGAACTATCTACAGTATTAATTTATCACCTCTTCTCAGATCTCAGAACCCCCTGGTCTTTCTCCAACAGTATAGCAGATATGGCTCTTGCTCATCATGTCACAGTCATTATCAAGTAAGCAATGTGATGATGGGGCACCTGCTGTATTCTGGATAAACAGCCTTTCTCCATTTGGGATGGCAGTTTAAATATATTGGGCTATTGAATTACCCTGAATCCAACACAGACAGCCCACTCCCAAGTAGAGCAAACCCGCCGGTGTCATCTCAGCATGACCCTGTAAGTAGCCAGTCAACTGCAAAATTGTTAGTGGAATGTTCAGGTTGACATGTTTTTTCCTGGAAAGGCTAATGTGGCTGTTGGACTCGGACAGCACAGTTCAATGAGTTAGGTCCACTGTTGTCAAAGGATGGGCTTCTGACACAACCGTTAGGGACTGAACCTAAATTCCAGGAAGCTTTTCCACAGTTTGAAACAGGGCAGTAGACCTTTGCCAACAGTTGCATTTCTTGGTATCAGTGTCATATTAACACTTCAAAATCAGACATTACATAAATTAACAGGTAAGCGAAAGACCCTCTGCCTCAGATAGGTGGAAACACTTCTTGAATGGGTAGTAGTGAGCATGATAGAGCAGCACAGAAAGGGGAAGACCTTTTTTGTGTGGCTACACTACTAATCAGGAGAACCAAATTGTTGCAACGTTGTCAGTCTGGCCTGCCTTGGGAGGCACAATTCCTTTCAAAGCTAACTAAAGGGATATAAATTAATAAAATAAACTTCATTTAGAAACATAATCTCTCCAAATAATGTTTCCTGATTTGCCAAATAGGTCATGAGAGTCATTCGTGTACCACCTCAGGCTTAAGAGCATTAAAGCACTATTAAATGGTGAGCTTGAAGAAGCATAAAACATTACTGTGCGAGAAGGATGATGGCTTTCCTCATTCTGCCCTCACATAGGCTAATAATCTCTTTCCCAGCAATTCGGCACTGCGTGCACACCTCCCCCGGTCTGTTGTTTTGGGGAGTGATGTTCATTACTCTATAATAAATCCATTTGGTCATGCCACATCCAATCCACACTCTGCAGTCTCCTCTCTAAATCCTTGCTAAGCTTGTTAGATACACATTCTGTAAATAGAAATATTAAGTAACATCCAGCAAACATGCGGCCTTTATAGGTATGCAAACACAACGCATGCCCCACATTATGTATTTGGTGGGGGTGTTCCAGAAGGGCTCAGGCAGGCTGGTATTGGTCCCGGTTAAAGTTCATCTGTGGTCTTTTTACAAGTCAAACTGGGACAAACCCCCAGATGAGGACAGGTGGTCTGTCCTCTGGCACAGCACCCCCTCACCCCTATGAGGCAGGGCAGCAGCTGCTGCTGTGTAGTGTATGGCCCCACCAGAAACTTTGCAAGAGCCTCCCACGAGGATGGAGACTCGCTCACGCAGCTGAGCCCTTTATGCAAACGGATGACTCGCTTCCTGCTATAATGGGTACGGTAGGCCCTCAGTCTTCTTCCCCAGCTTGTTCAGGTGAACAGCAGTCCATGGTGTTTTACCCCGAAAAGCAGCAGAATCTTCTCATATCCCTGGAGCACTTTTTCACTGAGCAACAGCAGCTGAGTGTTTTTGCAATCTTTTCCTCTTTATTTGAACAAAAGCAGAGTGTTCTTTTGCACGAGCTGCACTGGTAACATCGAACAGCAACACAGTCCTGGTACGTTAAACAGCAGCTGCTTGCTACACTTTTGTTCACTGCCTAACCAAATAAAAGCGCTCTCTCACTTCTCAGCACTGCCACATAACCAGTATGCAGCACTCTATGTCTGGTTTGAGCGCAGTGTTTTATAAGTGCTTGATTCGGCCACCTACATCCCTTCACAGTCCAACCTGGACTCCCTGAGGCCGCAAGAACTGTATAATGAAACATCCGTTCCTACACTATTAAAGTTCCCCCATGGTTTTTAAATTGACTAGAACAGAGCAGGAGGTTTGGAAATCTAGGTGAGAAAACAAATACCATCATTTGATATGGGTGATATTTCTGTTAGATATTCCAGTCAAATGTTTCATATTGTGATACATTAATGGCATTGTAACATACTGCATGGTTTTCAAAAATTGTTTTTCACAGTATGATTTTTAATTAACAGTTAAAAGATTTCTACAACAAGTATTGAGCGTTCTGTACAGTGTAAAGTTGCTTTTCAAAGATTTACATTGAAAACAAGACTTGGACCCAATCTGAAGGTAAGAGGAACTGGCGGAGCAGTGCCGCTCAAAAGGCTGGGACAAGGTGTGTGTCCATTGAAACAGGCTGCAGGGGAGTTACGGAGAAGTTTCTGTATACGGTATCATAGGCAGCCAGAGAAGAAAAAGTCATAAAAGTTGTTACTGTGGTTATGGGAGGGTATCTAAATAGCAGCGGATGAGGAGATGCGAGCCGTGGGTTCAAGGTAGTGCTACCTGGATGCAGGCTGTGATGGTGTCTGATGTTGAAAGACCTGAAACACCCCATCACCCCAGGTCACACCACTGATGATGTGTCCAGGTGCATTACAAGATATGTGAAATAAATTGGATATAAAATAGGACAACTGGTAGCGTGGTGGTTAGAACTACTGCCTCCAGACCCAAAGGTCAGAGGTTTGATTCCTACCTTCAGCTGTAGTACTCTTAAACAAGGTGCTTACCCTAAAATTACCCAGCTGTATAAATGGGTAAATAACTGTAAACACCTTAACAGTGTACGTTGCTTTGGAGACAAGCGACAGCTAAATGAATAAATGTAGATTCTTTCCAACACACTGCATGGTTTTTAACGATGTGTTTTTTGACAGTAGTTTTTAATTGACAGTTAAAAGGTTTCTAAAGCAAGTATTGAGGGTTTTTTTACAATAAAAACTTGCTTTTCAAAGATTTACATTGGAAAAAAGATGTGGATCAAATCTGAAAGTAATGAGATGCAATGCTAATACAGCTGCAAAGGTAACTTCCATTTTTGTGCACATGAAATTTGTAAAAATAATTATAATGGGTTGTTTAAATGTTCAGTATCATTAAATATAGATACTAAAGCAGTGTAAATACAGAATTACAATGGTAACTTTTGGGACATGACAATTACAGAACAGTGGTGTAAAAATTTTTAAGAAGAAACGCACAGCTTTCATGAACAATCTAACAGTATTTATGCATTGTGTTTTTTTTTTTTTTTTCTCAGCTAAGTTCACAGAATGTGAGTGCTATGTGTACAAGAGCAGCATTATACAAAAATAACAGGGAAACTTCAGGGCTGTGACTTTTTTTCTATGATGAGAGTGAAAATAAGGTGTTGATGTGTTTGCTCTCTTTGCAATGTATCACGGGCTAAAATTAACAAGGCAGATGGCAGTAATATATGTAATGTATGTCAAAATCAACAAAACAGACACCAGCTTTCATACATGCAGTAGATACAAACACTGAGACACAAGTGCAGGTCTGCCCCACACATCCTTAGTACATATATTGTATACTCATGCAACATGTGTACAGTATATATAGTATACATCAGTCAGCCAAAACATTAAAACCACCTGCCTAATATTGGATAGGTCCCCCTTGTGCTGCCAAAATAGTACTGACCCATCAAGGCATAGACTCCACAAGGCCTCTGAAGGTGTCCTGTGGTATCTGGCACCAAGACATTAGGAGCAGATCCTTTTAAGTCCTGTAAGTTGCGAGGTGGGGCCTCCATGGATCAGACTTGTTTTTCCAGCACATCCCACAGATGCTCGATCGGATTGAGATCTGGGGAATTTGGAGGCCAAGTCAACCCGTTGAACTCTTTGTCATGTTCCTCAAACCATTCCTGAATAATTTTTGCTGTGTGGTAGGGCCACTGCCGTGAAGGGGTGTACATGGTCTGCAACAATCTTTAGGTAGATGGTACGTGTCAAAGTAACATCCACATGAATGGCAGGACCCAAGGTTTCCCAGCAGAACATTGCCCAGAGCATCACGCTGCCCCCGCCGGCTTGCCTTCTTCCCACAGTGCATCCTGCTGCCATCTCTTCCCCAGGTAAACGACTCACACGCACCCGAAACCGTAATTCATCAGACCAGGCCACCTTCTCACCACGTGCCCATTGTAGGTGCTTTCGGCGGTAGAAAGGGGTCATCATGGGAACTCTAACCAGTCTGCAGCTACGCAGCCCCATACGCAGCAAGCTGTGATGCACTGTGTGTTCTGACACTTCTCTATCATGGCCAGAATTAAGGTTTTCACTAATTTGTGCTACAGTAGCTCTTCTGTGGGATCGGACCAGACGGGCTAGCCTTCGCACCCCACACACATCAGTGAGCCTTGGGCACCCATGACCCTGTCGCTGATTCACCCGTTGTCCTTCCTTGGACCACTTTTGGTAAGTACTAACCACTGCATACCGGGAACACCCCATAAGACCTGCCGTTTTGGAGATCCTCTAACCCAGTCGTCTAGCCATCACAATTTAGCTCTTGTCAAAGTCGCTCAGATCTGTACGCTTGCCCATTTTTCCTGCTTTCAACACATCAAATTCAAGAACTGACTGTTCACTTGCTGCCTAATATATCCCACCCCTTGACAGGTGCTATTGTAACGAGATAATCAATGTTATTCACGTCACCTGTCAGTGGTTTTAATGTTGTAGCTGATCAGTGTATGTGTATAGGGTATGTGCTTTTCCATCCAAACAAACTTTAGACTTTTAGGAAGGGCTGAGTGCTATGCGCAAACAAAAAAGAGGTGCAAGGCAGCCCCCCTGCCTGGCCTTTGTCACCCCACTGTGCTATAAATGCCCCCCGTTCCCCTAGAGTGAATGAACCGTGCCTGGAATGAGAGCCTAGCATGTGCATGTGTGTGAGGGGTGCTGAGATGGGTGCTGTGTGTGTTTTTGTGGGTGGTGAGTAGAGTAAGTAGCAGAGCTCTAAAAAGATACACCCCTGACCAGCCTTCAAGATATTCTCAGTTGGAGAAACCTCTGATTGTCCCCTAAAGCAGACTTGTGAAATGTGGCCTGTATACCATATTTTAGCAGTACAAGTTCCGTGCTGGATATTAACATCTTTAATCGTGTTTGCTTCCTCTGTGCTCCTGTAGTTAAATGACCATGGCACAGGATCCTCAAGAAACTCAGCATTGTTCACGTGCAGGTTTAGCACTCAAGACAGGAATGCCGAAAGGAAAAGGAATTGTTACGGTACAATCAAGGGGTCGGCCGTGTTCCTCGGAATCAGCTCCTCCATTGTGTTGAAAACGCAGGACCGCAGTCCCTGTTGAATGTACTGTCCCTCCCACACTGTAAACAGTGTTGCTGAGCACCTGATCATCAGTGCCCCTCTGTGGTGTTAATTACCCATGCACCGGCGCCAATGTATTGCCGGGCTTTTGTCTGCCCTTAATTAAGATGATGGGGGCTTTGATGGGGTGGATCTAGCAGTATCCCTCACAAGCTGCCTTTCTTTTAGACTGACACTTGCGTATGGCCAATCCTCCACTCTCCTCCCCTCATATATATCACCCGCTTCTCCACTCGCTTCCTCTCCCCCTCTGCGCTCTCCCACAGCCGACGGGTGCGCGTCAGGCTGACGCAGGGCCCCAGGCAGCCAATGGCGTGGCAGCGCCTAGTACATCTAAACCAGCCCCTCCTCTGCTTTCGCTCATTCAGTGGATGCGCTCTTAGTGGAGCAGTGGCAGGCTCACAGTACACTCCTGCTCTACGGACTAGCACTGTGCCGGCAGCATGCTGCAGTACGCTGAAGGTAGGGCTCGCCACAGTCTGTTGCCAAGGGGCTGGTGGGATGGGGAAGAGACTGTACTCATCGGTGCACTGGAATGAGATCACTGCGTGGGGGAGGTAAACGTTTTTCGCTAGTTTTCCCTGAGGTGCCCCGGGGCAGGGCATGTTCAGATATCCGGAGCAGCCAGAGTGTGGTCTTTGTGTTAGTGTGGGTTTGTCCTGAAATAGTTATGGATACATTGACGCTGGTCTCTGCTGGGTGATGGGATCAGCTCTGTATTTCATTTCAAAGATTTCAAATGACAGTTGTTATTTTTCAGCATTTATTTTTGTGTGATTTGTGCATGTAGGTTTTCAGGGCAGTCTGGAGTTATGTACTGATCTTGGTTTTTTGTACCGATGGAGTGCATCTTCAGAACAAGGTGGACAGACGACCAGAATTCGTACCTGATGCTCAGAATTTTGATGCTCACTATGACTCATACGGCAGTGCTCAGACAATAAGTCATAGGTTTGAGCACAATGAGAGCAGAGGACTGCATGAATAAAGCTATCCACTTATATAACTAAATGGAATTTCTCATGATAGTTGCTCTTGAATGTGCTTTTAAAAAAATGTACCTTTTGCAACACTAAGGAGAGGCTCTTTATATTTTTTCTGTAATCATAGCCTCATTTTTCCCTGATAATAGTCACTATTGGTTTTGAACTTCACCCTTTAAAAACAGGAAATGTATGTGGCAGTAGAACATGCAGGTGTTGGTTTGGTTGGTGGGGGGCATTGTACACAAGTCATGAAGCATTGTGGGCTTTTTCTACTCTCATTTATGAGCACCTAAGTTTTCATTGATTTTCTGGTTCATCTTCTTTCTCTCTCACTTCCTCTCTCTGGTTTTGTGGCCGCAGTCAATGGGACCCCAGGCAGCCAGCTGTCCACCCCCCACTCCGCCAAGTCCCCCAGCCCCTCCCCAACCAGCCCTGGGAGCCTTCAGAGACGCCGGGTAAGAGACCCTGCATCTGCTGCTTCTCCATCACTTTGGCCCTTTGCCAGAACATAAACACACCTAATGTGTACCTGCATGCATTCATATATACCCACATACGCATACAGAAATTAATAGACACATGGGAACTGCACACATACACTCAAAGAAACAAGTAAAAACACTGGAACATCTGCATTCCCATGGGTAAACATGGGTTCACATGCTCACTGTGTGCTGACTGCTGCTGTCACCCACATCTTTCCATGCATTTCCACCACATTTCTTCATTTTCATCTGCTTTACCTGGTATTTGTTTAACTACTAACCTCCTAAAACTCTGCAGCTTAAGCTGCTACCCTGGTGCTTCACCATAGTTCTGGGCAAGTTCATACAGTCCTTAACACACTCCAGCTAAGTAGGACACTGAGGAATGAACAGGTTGCAGGCAAGAAAAGGCACACTTGGGTGTAAAAGAACCCGTATGGCTACAGTAGAGCAAGTAGCATATGGATTCCAATAGCCACAGGGTAGAGCAGATTCAGTGCAGAGTGTCAGGATTCACATACAGTGAATGCTAAAAGTAAGAGTGTACAATGTGTGACTCTGGATGTCTCGGATATAGTTGAGTTGTATTCATTGCCATTTTAGATTTCCTGAAATGTGGATAGTAGACATGGAAATTTTAGACTGCATTATGTATGCAATTGGTAATTGTTATTCAGTTAACCAATGCGCTTACTCCAAGCTACTTCTACAGTTAATTTTAATGCCAACATACATGGTAGATGTATGGCAAAGCAAGTGTTGCCTTGGGGTATACATTTACATTTATTTATTTAGCTGATGCTTCTGTTCAAAGCGACAACGTTAAGCAGCTTACAATGATTAACTCGTTTATACAGCTGGGTATTGTATTTTTTTTTTTTTTTTACTGGAGCACTTACGGTAAGTACATTGCTCAGGGGTGCTATACCAGAAGCTAGGGATAAACATGCATCCTTCAGTTCCAAAGGAGGCAACTTTTACCAGTGTGCTAGCTGCTACAAACTATTTTTCAGTTTATTTATTCAAAAACTGCTACGTTCTGAGTATATGGCCAGCTCTTCAACCACTAGCTTGCTTTAGACTTCTTTTTATTCCCTACCCTATAGAAATGACAAACTGACACTGCCACTCACACGCAGAGAAATGCACGCAAACTCAAGAAGATGTTAACATACTCCCTTCTATGTTCTCAGGAGAAGGACAAAGTTCCCTCTGAAACCACAGCGTAGAGCTCCCATCACAGGAGCCAGTGAGAATTCCCAGAAAGGTTTACACACGCTTGTTCAAGCTGGACCTGGGGTCTGGAATTCAGTCCATGGCTAATATTTTAAAAACATCTAGAAAAGGCATGAAGGCATAAATTGGTAGTATAATGAACAGACATTCATTCCTAAGGAGAGAAATAACTTGGATGTTACTCTTTGATGAGCATGCAACTCAACAGCAACAGGCTTTGTTTGAAATTGAATTTCTCTTCTTTCGAGTAGCCAAGTGTGGGCATGTGTAACTTGATCAAAGGGTACCTGATCCATAGACAAGGACCACAGCTAAGGAGAGTTTCACAGTACTGCTGCAAATACGAACCAACCTCATTTTCAGCCCGTCGGAACTGTCATTTTTGAGCCGACTTTTTAATTTGTATGAGCCATAAGCTGCTCTGAATTTTAAGCATCTTGCCTTTTGAAGTGCTTAGGCTGACCTCTCCCAGTGAGCCAGCCTTCGAGCCCTGTGCTATGCATTGCGATTTGGCAGTCAGCTGACTCTAACCCAGCGATAAAAGGTCTGATCAAAGCTAGGCTTGAGATTCTCCACGTGAGTGCCCCGGTGTGGATTGGCCCTTGGAAACATGGCACCGCACCACACCAAGGGTGTCTGTTGTTGGTCCTGATGTGCCGCTATTCCCCCCTTTTGCTCACATCTCAACTCCCAGAATTACTGAGTTTTGAAACTGTCTTGCTAGTTAAATATCTTGATGTCCATATGAGGACGAGATGGTTCATAATGTTGTATAGGAGCAGAAACTGTTAGTATGTCGACATTTTCCAAAAGAGAACTGGTTGTTATCAGTTCTGAGCTGGCTTTGCTTCCTTACTGACCCCCTGTGTATGGGAATGTGGGGCATGCAAGGCTCCTCATGGATACCATCTTGGCACATTCTCCTCTTCTTGGAGGTTACCAGCTCTCTCCTTATGAAAAAATAATCTTCGAAGAGGATAAGGGTATGGATTGGTGTCATTCATGATCAGGCACCTCACAGTCTCCCCAGAGGAACTAATGAGCGTTGTACAAGGCGGGAAAGATAAATGAGGTGAAGTACACTATGTTCTCTCTCTTTTTCCTTCACTATGGGCTCCAGAAAAGGATGTCCCATCAGCTTAAACCACACCTGTATTTAGGAGAAAACCACACGCCACTTCCGCTGCTGTCACCACAGCGGGTAACCTAGCAACCACTTATGTGACTCCAGCCTGGCTTTCCCATGGCGATGCGTTGCTGCTTGCCTCACTAGCAGGGCTGAAACAGAGAGAGGGGAAAGCTAGTCCATACTGACTTAGTCTGTTTTAATTACTTCTGTGGGCTGGTTGTGCTCATCAATATCCAATGAGAGGTGATGACCTTCTGCTTGACTTGCCTGACACGCTCACTGACTGAATTCAGTTTATTCCTGTCAAAGCCAGCATACATCTTTCTCATGTACAAATATTTTGGGCAACAGTGGTAGGCTGTTAAATCAGTTTGTTCTAATCATGGCATGGTTACATTAGGCTATACCTGTGCTCACCTGTGCTTTCAGTCTCAAGTCTTTCCACAGCAGCAATAATGGGTTTTGAAGGTCTGTAGATTGTGGCAGAAAATGGCCACAGGATTTCTCAGTTGCACATTAAATTTACACACATTAAGAGCTTGGCCCACTTTGGAGTCTGCTTCTAAAGTAGAAAGGTTTAGTTTGAATGTGGCCTTTGAAATCTTGAAAATCAACCCACCCACCTTTTCCTCTGCTTCCTCTGTGAGGACACCATCTCCATTCATAGAATATGGGACACAATATGAACTCAACGCTGAACCTTTTTTTTTTTTTTTTTTAAATACACCATCGTCTTTTTCTCTCCTCAAATAAAGAGGGTCAGAAATATCCAGTAATGGGCTTTTTTGAAGCTCTACCCATAATCTCCATCTCTTGCCAAATCATCCTTAACATTCCAGTCCCATCACTTTATTTTCAGTGCACATGCCCTCATCTGTATTCTCCTCCCTGTTCAGTTGCATGCTCCCTTCTCTATTGCTCTTTGTATTTGTGTGTGTGTGAGAAGAGTGATGCACTATAAGCTCATGGATCTCTGTATAATGGGTTGTTTTATTTCTATTTGTTTGCATGTACTCTTAACTATGATTTTTCATGTATTTTGTTGGTTTGTATGTTTGTTTGGGTGGATTCTTTGTTCATCTTGTCCATGAAACATTCATCATGCCGAGACGCAGCAGAGAAAGCGCTACACAGTAGTGGGTGGGAGTGTAGGTGGGATTGTGGGTGGACCACCCACATTTTTCATCCAGCTGAGCATTGCCTCCCAATGGTTGTCATCCAGACTCTACTTTTTGTTAGTATCCTACTACATTTTATTATCAAATGCTCCCTCTGTCTAATGCTTTCTCCCTTTGTTTGTTTATTCTCCTGAGTCATCATTTTATGTGCGCTGTTGTAATTGTGACATTTGTTGATGTGATCCATTCTCACTGTGTACTTAGTGTTTTATGTTATTTTTGGTTTATGTCTTATTTATGTCTTTCCTCAGCTGTGTGTGATCCTTATTTTAACAAAATCATATTTAGGACATTTCCTTATTTTGGACACAGAAAGGCAAGACAACATTTTCAGTTGTCTGTAACTGGACCTGGCTTAACAGCATGCAGATACAGACCACAGTGTGTGTGATGGGATGACCTTTGTATTGTGTGCCCTAAGAGTGCAAAGTGAACATGCAGCAACATGTCAGCCAAAAGGGCAGAAGATGAAAAAAGATGGGGCTCCTCAACAGCCATTTATTTACAGATACCTGTTCAGATAGAAGTGAGTGGTAGACCAGGCTATGAGCATGGTTAAAACAAGGTGACACACACCCCGGTCTTTTGTAAATACTGAGCACTAGTAATTGGAGTCACTTTTTATATGACAGTTGGAAAAGGGTTCACATCTTGAAAGTGTGAGTTTTTTTATTCTGTTTATGTTTGTTTTCCCATAGCACATTTGTATTAATTATTTTTTTACTGTTTAGTTCCTGTTTATGCTCTTCATTGACCAATACAATACCATAATAAAGTAAAATTGTTTATCAGCTTTGCATTGACCTGTTTTGTTTTTGATTAACAAACTGTCGTATTGTATCTATATTGTTAAAGTTAATCTCACGTTTTGGTTCAGTAAGAATATACGTATCTTTGCAGCTGTAAACTATACAAAACAGGAAAGGGCCTTTATTTGGTCAGAAGAAATGCTCTCCCAAGAACAGGAAGTGCCCTTATTTAGTCAGAGGAAATGTTCTCAGGCTTGACCCAGCCAACTGACTCAGTATTGTGGAAGTATTATTAGCACCGCTTGCCTAAACAGTTCCCATGGAAACCAAATTTTTATGCTCACAGTTGATATCTATATAAGACATGACTGAGATTAAGAATGAGAAAAATATAAGTGGTGGTGCACTGGATAGGGAGAAAAATTATACTGGTTTTAAATGACCGTAACAAGCCGTCTCCAGACAAAAAGTACACGTGATACTTTTTGATGACAGCCTATGTGGATTTACACCTACTAAAATCTATTTTTGCTGCATTTTTGCCCTTGACTGGAGCCAGTGCAAAACTGCACACATTTTGTTCACAGGGATTTACGGATGTTGAAGTCGAACACAGCTCTACATTTTGCTATTTACTTGATTTGATTTGGATTGAAGCACTAGCACCACATTAGTTCTTTGGCCAAGATTTTAATCTGCATGTCTAAGACATGGAAGCAATCTTTCACCTTTAGGGGAAATGTGTGCAACCTTGTTAAATATATCGTCTCTCCGGCTCAGGGGTCCCAGAACAACGGCTCCTCCCTGTCTCTGGCCTCCACCAAAGTCTGCAGCTCTGTAGAGGAGGGAGAAAGAGCAGTGACTGAAAGTAAGTGAATGGAAATGATTGTGTGTAAAGGGGAAGGTGATAAGGTAAAGGGGCTGAGCTCAGAATGGGTGGCGGTAACAAAGTATCTTAAGGTGTGAAATGTAAAAGAAAGGGGTGAAGACTGGGTGTAAGGTGAAGGGGTGAAGGGTGGGAAATCAGTGGCGGGTAGTGAATACTGGTTGCGAGAGGGACACATTTCACATGATCAGAATATTGAAAGGTGTTTCTTTTTCTCGGGACCATAGCGTTCCATGTTGTTTGTGGGTGGGGCTTAATTACACATTAGCCATACATAGAGCAGCTGTATCTGGGCAGGTTCATTTAACTCAACCGGTTGGTATCTTTCTCCATGTTGTCCTTTCAGCTGAGTTGATGGATGAGTGTTCCCCTGTTCCTGCCTCCATTGCTGAGAGGTACAAGGTGGGAAGGACCATTGGTGACGGAAACTTTGCCGTAGTCCGGGAGTGCGTGGAGCGATCGACTGGAAGGGAATATGCTCTGAAAATCATCAACAAAAGCAAATGCAGAGGAAAGGTAAGGGAGGCAGAGAGGCGGGAAGGCAGGGCAATACTAAGTGCAAGTCAAACATCCATACAGACATCCAAACTCCAGAAGGAGAATTTTCCTTGTCTGACACCAGGGAAGTTTGGTATTCTCTCATCTCTCTGCTGCCGCCTCTGTGTTGGTCCTCAGGAACACATGATCCAGAACGAGGTGTCGATCCTCCGACGGGTAAAGCACCCCAACATTGTGCTACTCATTGAGGAGATGGACACATACAGTGAGCTGTACTTAGTCATGGAGCTGGTCAAGGTATGGCTGGTTTTGAGTTTTTTTTTTTTTTTTTAACGGACCTCAGGCATCCTAATTTGACATTTTAGTTGTAAGTCACACAGTGTTGCTCTCTGCTACAGCACAGAGGGATGCCTGACATCTCCTCCCTTATGGCTGCAAGTAAAATACTTGCCCTGCTCACATGCAGTACCCATAAATACATATTTTCCAAGATGCAGCCTTCAGTTCACTTTGAGGACAGGGTTTTTAGTTCTATTTCTTCCTGATTTTCAAGTGTCTCTGATCATGACTATGAGCTGTATGATCAGTTGTACTATTTTGGCACATATTTCATGTAGTTTTTCACCGAGTCGTACAACAGTTAATTGTACTTACAGCCAAGTCTCAAGAGATCTACTGTCGTACCTTTTAGAAATGAGAGAAAGTCAGCCTGGATTCAGTCAGTAAATTTGCAGTCCTGTTTTATGAATAAAGCTATATAAGCTAGTGTGGGTGAAGGAACAAAAACTATCTGTTAAAGAGGTTTAAAAATGCTAAACAAATACAAAAAAGTAATATTTGTATATTTTGCTCAGTCCACGCTTGATGAGCATTCAGGCTGGAAAAAGAGAGCGGTGCAGTTGGAAAGTCGTTACTTGACAGCCTTTCTCGTTTTAATGAGTGTTCCTGAGACGAGGCGGGCCTGTACCAAGTGCAGCGCTATTTTTGGGCTGTTGCTCCACTTATTAGCCTCGGAGACGGAATTTTAACACGTGTCATGCGAAGGGAAAATAGGCCATATTGAGCATCTTGCGGCTTTTGAACGGGTTTGGAATCAACAACATGTTCCGTGAGAAACAGCCAAGTCCCTCAGACCCCAGCCCATCGATGATGCTGTGGAGAAGCCCAGGACCCCACTGGTAGTTCTCCCAGGAGGCCTTGCACTGTTCTTCCACGAAGCCCTTTTGTTCCTGTTACTGGGGGAAAAAAAAAAAAACGATTTACTTCACAAGTCCACGTGTTTCATCTCCTTATTTTGGCTCCGTTTAAAATCCATTCTAAATTTTGCCATTGACTGGAAAGAGTGGGTAGTCATGTATTGTATAACAATCCCCTCTCTTGTCATCTGTCTTTTAACGGTTCTCTCTCTCATTCTGTCCAGGGGGGTGACCTCTTCGATGCCATCACCTCCACCAGTAAATACACAGAGCGGGATGCTAGTGGCATGCTCTTCAACCTGGCCAATGCCATCAAGTACCTGCACAGCCTCAACATTGTCCATCGTGACATTAAGCCAGAGAACCTGCTGGTGAGAGCAGAGCGCATGCAGTACGCAGGTTTACGTGTGAAAGTGCAGCGTCTTCTTACATGTAAAAATATTTCTAGGGAGAAATTAGCCTAAGGCATGCATATGACTCAGTTTTACAAGCATTAGTCCAGCATGGGTATTTTTCTATGACTCCTATGTATCGCTACATTATCTTTCTTTAAATATCTTATGATATTATGCTCTTACTTCAAAATCTGAGGAAAAGTGTAGTAAGTTTCTATTTCAACAATGCCTCGGAAAAGGACAGCATTCATCACTGCCCCATTGCTGTGACCCTCCCCCCATCCTCCCAGGTGTCATGGATGGATGTGGGACTGAGCCTGGAGGGGCCACTCACAGCATCCACCCATCAGCCAAACACTATTATAAGCCTCGTGGGCTGAGGAATGCTTAGAAATAAATGGCAGCACTAGGGGTTACTTCCAAAACCAGCCGTGGGTACGATATCGGTCCCTCGGAACAATGAGAGATGATTCATCCTCACGGCCAGCGCTCCACGCTTGAAGAGGCCTCCTCGGTATCTCTCAGTGAGGCTTGGGGCCAGCGTTTCTTACCAGTGTGCCACGTGATGAACAATCCCATTTTTCATTGTTCCTGCCACTGACCGAAAACAATTAAAGCCCTTCACGATTTGCAGCCATTACTTACAAGCGTCAAGTGGCTGAACCTTAACCCTGGCCTTGTTTTTCACGGGGAAATAGCAACACTAAAGGTGCTACGGCGGGAAAGGGGGGATGAAATTCTCTGCTCAACAGCATGTTTATGTTGTAAAATAGTGTAAAAGAGATAATGAAGGTCAGTGCTCAGAGACAGATGAAAGGTAATGTGAAAGTTATTGTATCAAACAGTCCAGTCCCTTCTCCCTGGCCTCTTCCGTTCACTGCAGAAGCGTCCCGGGAGGCTGCAGTGCTAAGCACATAAATGAATTTATCCGCGAGCAGGCTTCGCTGTTACCGAATCCAGAATCCAAGGAATAGACTTCTTTTCTGTGATTTTCTTTTTCTTTCCTAAGTAACAAACATTACGTAACCAAACCTCCCAGCACGCTAACCCTCACCACAGCTCAGTGTTCTTCCTGGATGTGTCATGTAAATTTGCATGGCATCTATTTTGCTGTTTTTGTTTGCTTCATAATTTGAATAATTATCCATATAATTGTAATTTTAACAAAATATACACAAAATTATTAGTTTGGAACAGGTAGAGTTTGAAGTTCTGCTTTTTTCTGTGCGCTAGGTCTACGAACACCAAGATGGTAGCAAGTCCCTCAAGCTTGGTGATTTTGGCTTGGCCACAGTGGTGGATGGACCCCTGTACACTGTCTGTGGGACCCCCACATATGTAGCACCGGAGATCATCGCAGAGAGTGGGTGAGTGTGCTGGCGGCCTTCTTCTTTGGCTCGAGGTCCTTCCTTTCTTGTGTGTTTGTCTGCTTCTGTTGACTGTCCTGCTTGTTCCTTCTACGTGATAGCTGTCTCTGACCCCTTTGCAGATATGGCCTAAAGGTGGACATCTGGGCTGCTGGTGTCATCACCTACATCCTGCTGTGTGGTTTCCCTCCGTTCCGTGGGTAGGTCCTCCAGATTTACATTTACCTATTTTGCTCCAAAGCAACTTATAGTGTTAAGCTACTTAGTTATTTACCCATTTATACAGCTAGGTAATTTTAATGGAGTAAATTTGTGTATATATCTTGCTCAAGGGTACTGCTGCTGAAAGCGGGTTTGAACCTATGACCTTTGGGTCCATTGGGGGGTACATTGTGTGTACAACAGCAAAAGGCAGCAGCTCTAACCACAACACGACCAGTTCCCCCAGATAAATAAGTAAACAACAACAGTATAGAAATTAAAAAAGTAATTTGATTAGAAATTAACTGTTTATTGAAGTCTGCTGAATGGCAGCAGCCTTTAGGGTACACAGGCATTGTGCGGTACAACCATATAAAGTGCCTTAGTTCTATTTAGGCCATTAAAACTCTTTTTGGTTGATGGCAGTCCATTGTGTGGATGGCTGGACATCCTATTTAACTGTCTTTAAGTTCTGCACTATCCCAAGGGGAAACAACTTCTCTGAAGCAGAGGCCACAACAATAAAAGAAAACTACTGTTCCAGTTTATCTGTTCTGCCCTAAAGCAGTTTTAGTTCTTCAGCATAAAAGACCTCTTCACTATTTGTTTCTTTCAGAAGTAGTGAAGACCAAGAAGTCCTCTTCGATCAGATTCTTATGGGACAGCTAGATTTTCCTTTACCATACTGGGACAATGTTTCAGACTCTGCAAAGGTATACATTTTGGTTTGCTGTTTCTGTACATGGCTGTGTGTATATGTAGCTCGGCGTATATGTCAGTTCCAGTTGGCCTTGACCGTTTGCGCTTCACATAGGAGGTGATCACCTGTATGCTCCAGGTGGATGTGGATCAGCGTTACACCGCCTTGCAAGTACTGGAACATCCCTGGGTCAACGTGAGTATCTGGCCTGAACGGCATCTACTGCCAAACACACAGAACATTTACACGCCGCCGCATTTTTCTTCATATGTGCTCCCAACTGAGGGCCATGACAGATATCATCAAATCTCATTCTTTTTGGCTTAATTTCAATTTTTTAATTAATTTTCTCTTCCAGAAATTTATGACTAGGGAAAGCAGTGTGTGCGTTGTCACGGTGCATTATCGGCAAACATTTTGGCACTCTTTGTATTCACCTGATCTAACCCCGTGAGATGTTTAATATTTTCAAAAATAAAAATGAAGCTTAAAGGAAGGAGATTTGATGACATTCGGAGCACATCGCAGTTGTAGACTTCAACGGTACATATCGTCTATGGGAGATTCCATTGAAGGGTACATAAAAATAAAATACTATACGTGCACTACTCTTTGAATCAGTCTTAGAACTTTTTGATCACACCTCATATAGCATTAAACAAAAGCTGCCCTGCACATAATTGTGTCACATCTGCAGATGCTGTCTTGTTGTAGACGCAATTTACCTCCAGATAAAGAAGAATAAATGAAATGTCTCCTAGGAGGGTGGCTTGCCGGAGAACGAGCACCAGCTGTCTGTAGCAGGGAAGATTAAGAAGCATTTCAACACTGGTTCCAGTCCTGATGGCACCACAGCTGGGGGATCTGTCACTGAGGTACTCGCTGCTTTCCAGGGCCCCAGATCCAAATGCAAAGTAACACAACAGTCTCTGTGAGGAACTCTGAAATATAGACATTGTCAAGGAATTCCCTAATTTACACAAATTTTCTGTATTACTTCAAGATCTTGTGTATGCATGGATACTGACCATACAGCAATAATTATGACACTACAGAAGGTGTAAATTTAGCTTAAATTAAGATTTTTTTGGTTTCCTGTCTACTGTTCCTTACCCCTTGTGATCAAAATACCCACTTCCAATTTTCAAATTTCATTTACTTTAATTTCAGATTGACTGCATCTCTGCAGTATCATTTTCTGTGTACTGAGAGCAGGTGGCAAAGCCAGTTTCTTTCCGTAGCAAAGACTGATCACGAAACTAGAGAAAATTAGGCTACCGTAGATCAGCTGGGGCCCAGATATAACGTATACACACAAACATACGTATATACATTTACAATATGTATATATATAATGTATTTTTTTTTTATCTGGCAGCGGGTTTTAAGATATGTACTTCTCAACATAACTGGATTCACCCTTCATGTTAGTTCACTTCCTCTGCATCATTTGTTGTAGCAAAGATTTATATCCCATTACTGTCTTTTGGAATAACCAGTCAACTACTTTGCCCTGTTTTTTTTTTTTTTTTTTTTTTTAAATGAACCATATATGAAAAAACTTTTATTGCTCAAAATGTACAATCTTGTCATGTGCAGCTATTTCAAAACAATATGACACTTGGTTTGACTGGTCTTAAAGAAGATCACAACCCTAAAGCCAATCTGAAAAGAATCAGTTTATAATTCGATATGAGTTTTTGATGGCATTAAATCGGGAACACTGCTGAGAGGAGAGTTCTCGGACCACTGGCACACAAGAGAGCTCTGAAATTATTTACTTCTCTGTAGCAATAGCTAAACACTGATGTTTCCGGGCTTATTTATGTATTTTTATGTCTAGTTATATGTGGAAATGGAAAAAACAAACACGGAGAAAATACAGAAATGTCCCCTTTCGTCTCAGTTGGTCGCCACAGTTACTGGCTGGTAGCTTTCATTAGGTACCTGTGTTTGTGTTCGTGAGGCAAGAGCCACGGCGCACTTCTCAGTTGTCCTGTGTTCTCTCCGCTCAGCTCGACCACAGCTTAACCATCCAGAGATCCGGATCTTTGGACTTCTATCAGCACCCAGGAATGTATTGGATAAGGTGAGAAACAGAGCTGCACCTGGTTCCATGGTATGTGCTGGTAGCATCCATGCCCCAGGCCATGCCCCCCTCAGCATCTTCCTCATTGATGAAAGAACACTAGTTGCGAGGCCACGCCCCTCCCAACACCCATCATTCACAGCTATGCTTTGTGAGAGCGCTGTGCACATTATGTGAATCTGCAGCCCTCCGTCAGCTGCCTCCTCATCCACCGGTAGGATGTCATGCGAGTCCTCCTCTCCTCACCCACCACTGCCTTCAGGAAGCGCTGACAGCTCACCACCTCGCTCTGCCTTTTCAGGCCGCCGCTGCTGATAAGGAGGGGCAGGTTTTCGGATGAGGATGCCACTCGGATGTGATGGCGGCACCCTGTGCTCCACCCAGCAGCTTCGGTACCCTGTCACCTGCGCCGCACCGGAGTCCGACGACTTCTCCTCCAGCTCCTTCCAGACCGTCCGCTCGCTCCC
The DNA here is from genome assembly GCF_900964775.1 of Scleropages formosus. Lineage (NCBI taxonomy): Eukaryota > Metazoa > Chordata > Actinopteri > Osteoglossiformes > Osteoglossidae > Scleropages > Scleropages formosus. Next base: position 24,241,121 of record NC_041809.1, read on the forward strand.
ACTGCCCCCCGCCCCACCCACAGGGGAAGAGATGCAGGGGGGGGGTGATGGGGGGGACAGAGGGAGGTGAAGGGAAATGGGTAAAGCCAGCGACATTGGGCAAGCACAGCAGTGTGAAGACAGCCCCGCCTGCCGGGTCATGCCAGTGCACAGGGCTCCGCAGCGGAGGCTCATACTCTGTATATTTGCCTCATTTGTATCTTACCAATTATTGTTCCTTACTGTAAGCTTATTTTTCCTTTTTTTTTTTTTTTTTTACTTTACAGTTAACCAGAGAATGAGGGAAATGTACCATTGAAATGAAATGTCAGTGATTTATTTTCCACTGTATTTAAGTTCTTTCATTGAGACTGACACTTGGGGGGTGCTCGAGTGACTGTGATATTTTAGAATCATGCCTTTACTCCCTGCCTGTCTGACCTCTTATGGAAAAGACCTATATCAATAGATGAAGAAATATATATTTTTTATTTATATCTATGTATCGTATATGATAAATCAAATCTATCATTGTTGCTTTAAAACACGCAACAGCATGCATACAGTGCAGAATCGACGTAAAAGTATATGTCAGTTTTCTGTGTGCTGCAGTACATGCATAACATGACATATATGGACGTGGCAATCAGTGATACGGTTTGCAATATATGGAATATCTGCAGACGAGTTGCTTTTTCCAACGGGGGACCCTTCCCGAGTCATTTTCTTTTCACTCCACGTGGACGTTTTCGGCACGAGGCCGGGCCCGTAAACGTCTCCTTCCCGAAAGCCGAGACGTCGAGACGTCTGTCATATTTGGAGCGAAGACAAAGCGGGGCCTTTTGTTGAGTCTGGCGCGGAGGGTGTGAGCGGAGGGTGACCGTGTGTCGGTCCACTCCCCGCTAGCAGATGCCTTACACATTTTGTAGAAACAAAACTCAGTGGCTGGCGAACTGTGTGTGTTTTGTGAAACTTGTCAAGTGTGATTTTAGCAACGGTTTCACTCTGTGTACATAATAGGTTTATTTTGATAGCTGAACCTTTATTTATTTATTTATTTCTCTATCTATGAAAAGGACAAAAGGGCCCATGTAATCACAGCACCAGGTTGCACCGCAAACGCGCCAACACCTTCAGCTGCTGTGTGGAGGAGAGTGTAAAACGGGGGCGGGTCCTGGCCGGACCTTCCCGCAACCGCACGTGTCCGTCGCGCGCGCATACATGATACGCACACAGGCACGCGCGACTCAACGGGGACGTGATTGGGTGACGCACAGCTGCAGCAAACCGTCAAGGCGAAGTCCGCGCGCACCCGCCAGCACCAGCGCTGAAGAAGGAACTGCCGCATTACTTAAAACTGTTTTTTTTTTTAACCACTTTGTACATTTTGTTGACATCGTTTTCATTCTCGGTACGTTCCGGTGTAGGATACGAACTGTAAAGAAAGAACATGTAAAGACGGCACTGGCCCGTTTCATTTAAGCACAGCACGTTCAGTGAATCATCTTTGACAGGAAACAGCGCCGCCCAGCGGACAGGTCTGTCCTATCATGTCGTGGCTTCAGCGCGAAGGTTCTCCAAAGCGCCGCTAAGCTGCACCGGCTCACCTCATAACTACTGAAATAAGGAATGTTTGTTATGCAAAGTTTGGTGCACATGTAGCATTTTATAACGGCAGAGCTCGTGTTTCCTTTCCTTTTCACGAGACGGTTCCTTTTTTATGATTTTGCTGAACATAAGAGTGTGTGAATTTTAATTCCTGAAGGTCACGGTAGAAAAAAAGAGCAACGTGACACCATGTCAGAATATTAACACTGTTTGTAAAAGGAATAAAAATGCTCACTACAACATGAGCAAGCGCTGCAATAAACGAGATACTCGATACACGTTGTGTGTGGCCACTTCCGTCTCACGGTCTGTCCAGGAACGCGCACGGCGGACGACGCGCGTCCACGAGCAGCTCCTGTCTGAAGCCTTCGGCTCGATACCCATTTCCTCCGCTATGAAGTTGGCGCGGTTGGGTGCTGCCACCTAGTGGACGGTCGGTGCTTCGCCGCTCAGCGGCACCGCACGGACTGGAACTCGCGTTCGTGGGAACGTGGAGACGCGCACGAGCAGGGCTGCAGTCGCCATTATAAAGCGTGTAAATCATGTATCAGCCACTGGGAAAAACAAAAAGACGATGGCAATACTTGTACAAAAGGTATATCCAGTAAGTGTCATTTTTTTGCGTTTAAATTATATTAACGGGTGTTTTGCGGTGGAGGCCTTACAAAGCTAATAATAATAATAATGTGTATCATGTATTTTTACGGGAACTGTCGTGCTGTAATTATTCATATGCCTCTTGACTAGTCGTAACTTACATCGTCTGAAAATAATATGTATCTAAGGTAGCAGTAACGTTTTGCGACATTTTCGGTATTTTGAGAAGTACAGCTATAATCTGTTCTATTATTCCCCTATTAATCAGTAATTCATCGGTACTATAGTAATGGAGTATCATCGTGCCGAGCACGTGCACAATCACGGAGTGCGCATGACGTCACTGCTAACAACTTGAATACAAAATATGCAAAACTGAGGTTCTAGGCTGCACCGATTCCCAGTAAACTTTGTGTAGACTGAGGGTTTCATCCATGCTTTTACAGCCTTGTGCTTAACCGCTTTCATGGTGACTGTCCCACACTGTTATAGAGGCCACATCCAGATAGGTACCACGGTAAAGACTGCGGCACAAAGAGGAAACATCATTTAAAGATCAATAAAGCACCGCTGTGTCAAACCTCTTTCCAATCCCGCTCTTACTTCACGTCACCACATTTACTTACCTTGGTTTCTTGTTCCACGGGTCCCGGATCAGTCGCTACCGGTTTGAAATGGCGCTTGAGGAGCACGATGAGAGCGTGTAGCGTAGAACATCCACGGTTCAAATCCCAATCGTGCCCTAGTGCTCTTGGTCAAGGTGCTTAGACCGAATGGATACAGTAAGAATTCCCTGTTGCACGAATGGGTAAATTGCTGTACCTGAGTATCCAGCACTGCAACGCAGTCCGCTTCATGAACTCGGTTTCCTTCCGCTTGTCCTGCTAGGGGTCGCAGAGGCAGCAGGCTGAGCAGGCAAACTCAGACCCTCCTTATATAAAGTGTCCCGGGTTTGCCCCAGGGTCTCGTCCCAGCGTGACTGCGGAAGGAACCACCCAAGGGAGCTTCCAACGACATGCGCGAACCTCCTCGGCCGACTCCAAACCGTTCCTCGCCCCGTCACCGAGAGCGAGCCCGGCGCTCCTGTGGCGAAGCATCATTTTGGCCACTTGTACGAGCGATCTCCTTTTTCTCCCATGACCGGAGCGCTCTGCTCACGCTCAGCACCACAGGTCGGCGCAGGACCCGCTGCTGATGCTGCATCAATCTGCCTTTCACGTATTTTTTGAGGTCGTAACTAAATGAGAGAAGGTTCGGAAATATTTTGACTTTAACAAATCTGTTCTGAGTATAAATTCTATTGGGGGGGACAATAAAAAAAAAAAAAAAAAAAACTTCAAAATTGTTTTGAATTTTTTTTTTATTATAAATACGACAAAAAAGGAAACCATGTTCTTTAATTTACAGTTATTGATCTTTATATATTGACATCAGTTAATATTTAACCGATTCTGAACAAACACTGTGTAAATTTGTCTTAAGATGCGACATACACATAAAACAGCAGGAAGAGACCGTTAACTTATGCAATCATAAGGTAAATATTTTCCAAACAAATGTATTAAATACAAAAAAACAACAGTACTTTAACAGAGACAGTGCTGCTCTTATTTTAGAATATATCCCAACCTATGCACCATTTAAAAATGAAATGCAGCAGGATTGTATGAAATTTCAAATTATGAAGCAAAAGAAAAAAAAAAAAAAAAAAAAAAAGAACACACAACAAAAGTATAAATAAATCTGTACAGTACCGACCAGTCGTCCTCATCATGCAAAGACACCGTTTCGTTCAGTCTGGGAGGCCTCTGTACACGCAGCTATGGCAACAGGTGAATCACCGGGTTCTTTGCATATTTTAGTTTTCTTCCTTCTTTTAAACAGCAGACTCGCACGCGCGTTGTACAGCTTTGCAAGAAAACGTGGTTGGAACAGGATTACGGACACCCAAAGCAGTGCTTCATTTTTGTGTGAGAATAAACTCTTGAGAGAGAGACGGTTTCAATGTGGCTCTGAATGTGGGAGTGAGATGAGGGTTGGGGGCTGTGTGGGAGGGAGGGAGGGAGGGAGACAGTACAGATTCAGATACCGAACACCCCGGATCCTCGGAGCCCCTCGTACCCTGACCACCCCAAGCAACGTGTGCAAAGCGTAGGCTACGGAGCGAGGGAGCTCGAGAGCTCAGGGTACTGCTTGCCGCATACCGTACGGCGTACCGGCCGCGCACTCGGGGTTGCGGTTCATCGACCGTCAGCTGTAGTTTTCGCGGTACCCTAACTCTGAGAACGCGGTTCGACCGGTTCAGCACCTGCGTATTCCTCCAACTTCAGCGTAAATGTACTTTTCCATTAGAAACCCTTAGCACCTCAAGCAGAAAGGAAACGGAACAAACGACGACAGATTTGTAGTGCAAAGTGCCAGTCCGGCGTTCCACTACTTCTTTAACTCTCTACGTCATTTGTCGGCATCGCGGGAAACGAGCATCCTGTCTGAAGGGCCTGCGTGTCGGCGACCAGACGGCGAGGAGAAAGACCGAGGACGGTCGGCGCCCCGCTCCGCTCCGCTGTTCCCCAGCGGCCGATGCTCGTTTTGCCCAGTCTGAGCATCGGGACTCACCGCTTCATAGAAAGGAAATCGAGTGTGAAAAGAGGGCAAAGCAGCCCAGAGGGGGGACGCTAGAGACTTCCACAACGGGACGCCCTTCCTCCTCAAGATCATATGCTGCGACTAAGAAAGCGACTCGTGCCGCAGAAGGTACGCGCCGCCCTTGCCGTCTCCGCGAGGGGCTGAGAAATGCCTCCCGGGACCCGGTGAAAGGCGAGCCCGCGCGACGTCCGGCGGCGGAGCAGCCCACGGAGGGCGCCGCCCGAAAAACGTTACTCGCGAGAGCCGGCGGCCGACGAAGCCGGAATCTCCGGGGAAGGGATATTAAGCGCTTCTTACGTCGGGAACTCGCTTTTCCTCCTTCGCGGCAAAGGACCCTTGAGGATTTGGACCCGACGCCCAGAGTCGGGCACCGCGAACAGCGGGCGACGTTTGCCGTCGGAGCGTGCGACGCCGACGGATCGTTCTCCTCCGCGACGTTTCGCTTCGGAGCCCCCGAGGAACTCGGGAACGGGCCGACCGCGCCGGTTGTCCCCTCGGTTCTGCGAACACGGTACTGTACTGCAAACTGAGCTGGTTTACAGGCATGAAAGGAAATCAAATAAATGCACAGAGACAGGAAAAAATCAGACACGTGTGTGTTGGCTAGGATGCTATTGCCAGGCGGTACAGGAAGTTCACCAGGGAGTCTACAGTGGTGCCCAAGGCTTAGTCACGCCTCTTTTGAAATATGATTCTTATTATTTTTGTATGTGTGTATATCTGTGATTCTCACAATGACTCCTCCCTCGCCTGGTGTCGCTTTCATTCGCGGTCGCCTGCGGCTCCACTCCCCGCCAGGTGCGGCCCCCAGGACTGAGGGAGGGGCGGGTTCGGGACAGCTGGGGGCGCGGCTCGGCACACCTGCGGTGGCTGGGTCTCCCTCCTCCGTCAGTACCGGTTCTGGTGCTCGTAGTGCCACCGGTTGAAATCGATGTTAAACGCCACAATGCTCCCGGACGCCATGCCCGTGATCAGAGTCCTGCGGTGGCCAGAGGAGATGAACACCGGGTCAGACGAGTCACGCGCCGCTCGGCCTTCGCGAACAAGTGAGCCGAAACAGCCGAGACTTTAGCAAACGCGGCATCCGGTTTGGTCCGGTTTGGTCCGGAGGGACGGAAACCGAGGGGTTCCGAAGTGCCGTCGTGCCCTACATCGCGAGCGTAGCTAGAGATCCCTCCCGCCGCACACCAGATTTACCCCAGCTTTACTTCAGTCGAGCCCCAGTCTCACAGAGCAGAAGCAGCAAACGGTGAGAAACTCTCAAATCTGATGTCACCTGTGGAAATATGCCGAAAGATGTCTTTCCCCGTGCGTGTTTGCGCACCGCATAAGGAACCCATCGACATCGTACACGGCAACTCTCCCGGTCTCCATGGCGACTGGCTTCCGTTGAAGGAGAACGACGGCTTGAACCGGCAGCCGGCATTCCCAGACTGACAGCCGTGGGCAAAGCGGAGGCTCGGGCTTGACGCGGGAGCGCCTTCGGAGCCGCTCGTGACAAACGGCCTCCATCTCCGTTTCCACACGTACTACATGCTCTGTGTCCGTCAAACGCGGCGTTTTGAAAAGACGAACCCGCGAGACTTCCATAATGCCGCCATTCCATATTATGATGCAAGCGAGGTGCTTTAGCTGAAAGGAGTTTGCCTTCCATCCGCGGTCTACGTTTCACGTGGCGCGGCCCAAGTTAACACGCGGAGGAAGAGGCGGGAAAAGGAAGGGGGACGAAGGCTTGTCCTCACCTTTGATCGTGCGACAAGTCCATGGCGCGGATGCCCGCATCGCAGCCGGGGTAGATGTAGAGCTGCTTGAAGTCGCAGGCCTGCCACACCTCGACGACACCGTTGTCCCCGCCCGTCACCAGGTTCTGTCCATCGCTGCTCAGGAGGATGGCCTGCGGGGAGCGACAGCACTCTTGCCCTCGGGGACCGTCTTCGCACGTACACTTCTGTATGTTTATGTAATTACGGCGCCTTTTCACAAGCAGCTGCCCCCTACGGGAGTGGCTTATTCCAATCCCGCCCCCCCCCCCCCACTACATCACATGATGGTCTTTAATGACATACCCATTTCTGCTATGGTTGCTAATGTCTTAAGTTCATTCCTGTGACTTGAACCTGTATCCTCCCGGTTCAGCCCTCTAAGCGAAGCCCAGTCTTCTAAACGCAATCCGCTGCGCTCCACATTGCGGGCAGCGGGAGACTCGTACCCGGGTGGAGTCGTTGACCTCCATCTGGGCGAGCAGCTTGCCGTTGATGCTGAAGTTGCAGAAGCGGCCTCGCTCGTAGTAGATGATGCAGTGGCCCTCGCTGGACACGGAGATGAGCCGGGGCCGATGACAGTGCTCGGGACCCTCCAGAGCTCGCAGCAGGTCTCCTGTAATGGTGTGAACCAGGCAGGGCCCCTCTGTCCCCAACACCAGCAGAACACACACAGGCGTAGACACAGGCAGGTGCGTTACGACACACATCCGAATGGGAACAAGTCATTCGACAGCTACCGCTTTTTTGTCCCGATCCCTAAAAATTACCGAGAGCGCTGCTGCTCCCTACAGCCAAGCAGGCATTTCAACGCAGCATGTTTACCTGAGCCGAATCACGGCACGGACGCGTATCCCTTCTACTGGAAAAAATGTACACAAACTCATTTATTTAGCATGCTTTCTCCACTTCTCTTGATGCGTAAACACTCCACCACGTCCCCCTATAGCCCATCATTCGCAAACGCGCAGGTTGGGATGAGCAAAGAAAGCCGCACCCACTGACCTTTGGCCCCGCTTATGACCAATCCCAGCTCGGCACAAACCGACACGCAGACCACTTCGTGATCGTGACCCGTCAAGACTGCCCTCGGTGCAGGGTAGTCGCCTGCAGAAGGACAGAAAGGGGGAGATTCGGCGGCATTCGGTCATCAACAGGACGTGGATTCCGGTCAGATTTACCTCCGAGTCCGACGCCACCGACATACAGCCTCGGCTGTACATTTCGCACATTCGGATAGGAAAAGCAAGAATTAGTTTAGGAAAATCAATTACATTCCTTAATGGAAAACAGCTGACAACATACCCATGTTGATTTGGATAAAGGAGCCCACTAATTACGATTATAGTACAGGTGGTCCCCGATTTACGATAGGGTTACATTCCACGAAACCCACCGGAAGTCGAAAATATCATAAGCCGAAAATGCATTTAATACAGCTAAATACACACCTCTGCCTGACAGACCGGAAGATGCGGATCGCTGCCGCTGCCCAGCATCGCAAGAGAGTATCGTACCGCATATGGCTTACCTGGGGGGAAAAAAATCTAAATTCGAAGTATGGCTTCTACTGAACGTCTATCGCCAGCTCGCCGTCGTAAGCCGAACCCTCGTAAATCTGGGACCACCTGTATTATTATTAAGCTGCCTCTCCTCGACCACGTCGCCAAGCTGCGCGTGTCGAGCGCCGCCACTAGAAGGCGCTGTTCTTTCTTTTATCGAGAGGGGCGGGGCACGCGTCGCAAATGAACCGGCCTACATCTTCATCCCTCGCCGACGGCGTGGAACATTCTCTTACTTCCACACCTTCCCTAAAGAAAAAATCTCACGTTAAGGTCGGAGTGAGGAATCGCACGGAAGATTCTCGGACGTACCGCGGTACTAAACAGCGAATGCGGCGCGGCCTGTCGGTGCCGCAGGGCGTGGAGAGCGCGTTACCGAGCGGCCGAACACCCGTCCGTTAACTAGATTTCGCACCGAACGCAAAGAGCGGCAATCGAGCAAAATAAACCCCAGACTCGCACCGAGGCCTCGTCCTTCTCTTCCGCCCCTTTCTTTCGTTCAACTTTCCTCTCCGGCCGAGCGTGAACCTTCCTTTTTGTTCGTCCCCCCGAGCTGCTGTCCGCTCCCTTTATTTTCACACAGCGTACGCGAGCATCGCGCGGGATCCGGCACCCTGCGTTCGGGCGACACCCTGAAACGCGAACCCCCCCCCCCCGCAAAGCGAAGGCGACCAAACTGCAAACCTTCAGCGAGCGGCCGCCCGCTCCTCCGTGACGTTCGCTAAACAACGCGGGCAGTCCCTCCTCGGGTCGCGACACACGCGACTTGGGGCCATCGTTTTCCCCTTGAGAAGTCTTTACGCGAGGGGGTCGTCCCAACGGAACCCTGTCACGAAACGAGGACCGCTCGGGATTAAATGCCCTTAAAACGATGAAGAAGTTAAGCACTTTGGCCTCGGCTCCAGCGGCATCCGACGCACGCGAGCATCGTGTCCCCCGTTCATCTCGTGCGCGCCGCGGACGTAAGACACGCGGTGCATCTCCCTAACGCCGAAATGCTCTCTGCTCCAAGTGCGCTCGCAGATCTGCTCTCGGTATCGGCTTCGCTGACAATTTCGGCGAGTACACGCACTCGGAGCTGGCCGCTCCGGCAGTACAGCGTACCCGGTCGGTCGCTATACCCCACACTCCATGCGTCGACTCGGATCCGTGCGGTAACGCGGTTTCCGTCTTTATTTAGGAAGCAGGCGGCAGAAGCCGAATCGCATCGGCGAGCTGCTGCGGTACCACGCTGCCGTAGAGACCCAGCAAGCCGCATCTAGAAGCGTTTCTCCGTGCGGCGCGCAGGCACGTTGTCGGCATGGCTCCGTGAACCCGTGTTCCACTCACTGTTGTTGGGATTGTCTCCGATAATGTGGTGCCGTCCACTCCAGTACCACAGCAGCAGGGTGGCGTCCCGGGAACCGGAGACGATGTAGCAGTCGCCCCCGATGTAGGACTCGGACCGAGCCAGGCACGTCACCACATCCCAGTGGCCAAACACAATCTGCGTCAGCTTGCCTGGAGGGAGGGGGATGGGCATATAGGAAATGTGGAATCGTGCCATCTGAAGCCAAACCGCACGTCTGAACAATAAAGGGAGCGCGGAACAAACTGACTCCGTGTTTCGGGATTCCAGCATGACGAAGAAATTCTTCGGCATTGTAGGGCTCGACTAGCAACGCGAGCGCGGGGAGACGTCACGCAGCACGCCAGGTTTTTGTGGAGCGGGGCAGAAAAACCGTACGTTCGCGTCCGTAGCCGCGATGTAGGACGGCTGGGCGCGTCCGTCGCCCCGAGGCGTACGGACAGCCGCGCGCTAACCTGTCTCCGTGGAATAGACACGGAAGCTCTTGTCCCAGAATCCACACACCAGGATGTAGCGGTTATCGGCCGTCACCACGAAGCAGTGCGTGTTGATCTGGATGCTCTGGTCCACCAGGTCCGTGATCTGCCTCTTGTTCACCCCAGAGTTATTGGCTGCCGCGAGAAAAGCAACGGAAAGGAGGAAAGAATCGGGCGCAATGAGCGGCTCGGACGGGGCTCCGCTGCGATCGGAGCCCTCTCCCCTAACGAGCCAGAGTGGATGTTACACGCAAATCCGCCCATCCTACCTGCGGGCATCTCGCCAACTCACCAATGAGAGGGTCCATTTCGATGGGCAGGTGGTGGGCCTGTTCTAGGGAGTATCCTGGTGCACCCCTGAGGCCTGTCGCACAAAGAGGGAGTCACTGAGAGGCTCTGTACCTACAGTGTCTCTCTCACACACACCAACCCAAGACAATCCCTTCTACACATCGTACGCTCATTCCAAGCAGTCATGCTACGGCTCTTGCTCGCAGATGGCAGGTGGGGAGGTGCGAGGCGGTTTCGGGCAGTGACCCGAAGGCGATGCCGGTCTAAGGAGCGCGCCGAGTTTGGGTTGGTGTCCCGTTTCTGATTGGGACCACATGCGGGTACTTGTTACGCGGCCTGCGTTACACACCGCCCTCCCCCAACTCACCCACAGTGTTGTGCCAGCGGTTGACAGCGAAGAGGCGGCTGCAGGTGACAGTGACGACGGCGGGGACGCTGAGGTGGGGCAGAGTGTTGGCCGCCACGTGAGTGACGGGAGAGTTAGACGGGAACTTGAGCACCATAATGACATCCTGCTGCATCTGGTCCTTGAACATGAGTGGACTCTGTGGAAGGAAACACTGTTGAGTAGAAGAGAGAAAGAGATTGTGGGGGGTGGGGGGGGGGGGGAAGGAGGGTGAATGGAGGGACATAAGGGGGGGGTTAGGGGATGGAGCAAGAGAAAAAGAGAGGAAGACAGAATGGAGAAAGGCCATTAGTGTGGAGGTTGAGGTAAAACAAGGTACACACACTGAGGAAGGCAGCATGCATAGGGTGTGGTAGGAGCACGGTATGGAAGTTAGGCAAAGGCAAGGTATGGGATTTGGCAAATACCCCACCCCCACCCCCCCCCCCCAGTCCTCCGCCGTGGCTTCAGGAGCTCCAGCAGGCAGGGAGGGGGGAGGCAGAGATGGTGACCAAGGAGAACCAGGCCCACGGGGAAGGAGAGACATGTGAGCGTATGGCAAAAACAGAGCGACAGCTGAGCGTGACGGCAGTCTGCGAACGGCCAGGTATGTGACAAGTGGCGCGAGTGTGTTTTCGTAAGATATCGCTGGTAGATTTCATGCGAGGCGAGCGCCACAAACATCAGCACCCCATTAAAGGGAGGAGAAAATCCGAGGTTTACGTGCCCCGCCGTTTTCGAGACGAGAACTACTCCCTCCCGTGGACACATTCGCTATGTATACCTGTGCTAGGGTGATGTCATGAACACAGCTGGACAGTATTTACAACAGACACACATTTTGCCCCCATGTTTAGAGAGAGCTCCGAGCTTCCAAACCACGTCCACGCACTTTTTTTGCGAACATACGACCAGCAGCCGCACGACGCGCGGAAATGAACACGGATCGATCGATCGATCGCGGCCGCACCGGCAACATTCCGCCAGCGCCGGGGAAACGCGCGCCAAGACACGGCGGGAGAGGAACCGAGCCGAGCGCACGTCTCACCAAGTGCATGGCGGAGCTCCGAGGGGGGTGGGGCTCGATGAGGAGCTGGGAAGGCGTCTGGCCAAAGGTCTGAATCTGCGTCTCCATCGCCTGCGGAGAGGAGAAGAAAGGAGGGGGAGGGCAGACAGCGTCACAATCGATATGCGTCGCAGAGGCCGCTCCGCCTACGGCCGCTTGGCGTTTCCCAAACACGAGAGGTCCCGATGCCGTGGAATTTACATTTACATTTATTCATTTAGCAGACGCTTTTGTCCAAAGCGATGTACATCTCAGCGAAAGTACAATTTATGCATTACATTGAGAGAAGGAGAAATAGCTGCCGACATGAAAGTCTCAAGCGAGCCTAGTTTGTTCCTTACCACTTGCTACACCGAGGTTCATCGTTCAAGTAGGTGCATAAGACACAGACAAATCCCGATACCCACACCAATTTTTTTTTTTTTTTTTTAATTTTTTTTATTAAATATTAGAAGATACACAAATGAGCAGTACAATACCAGAGTAATGGCTGAATAAAGGTTGTATCTGGGAATGCTTCTGGAGTTACGATGCGTGAACAGTTACACCATAGATGATCTGAAGAGATCTTGGGCAAAGTGGATCTGGAAAAGGTGGGTTTTCAGACCCTTCTCGAATGCTGAACATCCTCGCCCATGTTTTGGTATCAAGAAGGGTCTCAAACACCCCTTTCGAACCCACTTCTCTTCCAATCTCCTGACAGCTACGCAAGCTTGCATCACGAAATCGGTCACAACTGACTTCGTATTTCCCATCAGACTCGATTCTAGAGGCAGCCGCTCGTGCGACGTGTGCTCACACGGCTAACTGCGGTGTGCCGGCGGCGCGTCCGCGTCCAACGCCGTCCGCCGGTGAAACGCACCGCTGCTTTACTCCGAGCTGTACGTCGCTTTGGAGAAAAGCGCCCCGCTCAATGAATAAACGTAGAAGCAAACGGCGAGCGATCATCAGTCGGGACTCGCAGGTGGAACGGAGTGCGAGCGCGCGTCGTCACGAGTTCGTCTCTCCAGCGTTCGCGTAACCGCCTCGCTTTCACGCGCACGTCTACGGGTGCGAGCGCGCATACGTGCGTTTGTGCGCCTAGTCAACGTGCTCCCGCGTCGCCTTTGCGCTCCAGTCCTCCAGCCTACAGAGTCACTCAAGTGTTAGCACGGAGGAGACGAGCTTGTTCCCATTAACGTGCTTCGGTTCACCGGTCCCAGTGCCGGTGCCAGGGCCCGCTGAGCTCAGCCAGCAGCCAGGCACCTAACGCTAACCCGGGCTGACGGGCTGCCGGGACCTCGACCGCAGCCTTCCTGAATTTACATGTTATTGCGCTTCAAACAAAGACTGGGAAACGCACCCAGGAAATATCCGAGAGAAAACTCGAGAGGGAATAAAAAGCTGCTTTGCGGCGAACTGACAACACGGGATGTTTAGGGTTGGGGATGACACAGAAGTTGGGGAGGAGCCCTTTCCGGCGTAAGAACGCGTCACCGCGCTCAGCTCGATCCGGGGCGCTTCCGGCCACTAACCGGTGCCTCAATGGTCGCGGCTGCCGCTCTTTTACGCGGACGTGTAGGCGCTTTACGTAGATGTTCCACCTCGACGTTCAAGAGGGTCTCGAAACACCTCTTTCAGAGACACGGTCGTCTCCCGACCTTCCATCTGCTCCATCACCTTGCGGTCGATGATCTGTCACAACTTCCTGCGTATTTACCACCCGTTCTATACGCAGTTGCTTATGCGACGTGCGCCGGCAAAACAATGGTTTTGGAGCAAGCGACCGCACTTTGAGAATTCCGTGCGCGTGTCTGTGAAACGCACTCTCGTTTGCTCGGCTCTGTCACTTTGGAGAAAAGCATCTGCTGAAAATGCATAAATAGCAGTGCAGAAACTGAAGCTTACAGCTGCACTGCGACTATTCACACGAACCATTCTGAAGCTCCTCCACCACCGAAGCGTGCGCACACACACATCTCTCTCTCTCTCTCTCTCTTTTTGGGCCCGTCTGACACAAAATCAAAGCCAAGGAGCTCCTGGCCCCCGCCGACAGCCGCCGGCAACCCGATCCCAGCCATGTGGTAGGCATTAGGAATCGGTCAGGGGCGCTTTCCGCCACAGTCCATCAAACCACAGCTACCTCTCGCCGTGGACGCGCCGCGGACACTTTGAGATGGTACAGAAGGCAGAGGTCACGACCCGAGGACACGTTCGCCCTCTTTAATGAAGAAGGAAGCCGATGCGCGAGACGTTACGTCCAGCGCTTTCCTCGAGAGCGGAGGTGACCATTCAACGTCCTCTTCCTGATAAAAAAAATCACCTCCGAGTGTGCGATTCACACATGTCCCAGCAGGTGAAGAGACGCACCGTATGGACGGCGGCGGCGCCGGTCGATCGACCGAGAGCAAACAAAACTCACTCCTCGAGGCCTGGGAGAGCCTGCCCCGTTCCCAACGACACAGAAACCGAACACGCGTGTCCTTTTGCTCAACGCGTCCTCAGTAAGGAAGGCGTAAGATCCATGACACTAATGACCTGCACTTTTTACTACTGTACAGACACAAAACCAGACAAGAGCGGCAAATTAACGGCCCAAACGTCCAGAACGGGTAGACGTCCATTCCATCATTTTAAGGCCGAGAATATCTGAGTTAACTAAATAGCCGACCTACTTTATTTTTCGTGCCAAAGCTTGGGAAAAGTTGAGAAATGTAAGTTTCATTACTTTGTGCATCAAATAATCAAACTTTCATAGCAAGGCACCGTTTACTTTCATATTTTGAACACTAAATAACTGTACGTTGAAGACCTTTGGAGTTAAAACTCCCCGAGAAAGGCCAACTAGTAGGGACGCGCCCTCAGGAAAGATGGGCACGAGGGACAAAGATGAGCAAAAACTCTGCTGGGCCCAAACCAGGTTGTTGTCACATTCTTGAGTGCGAGAACTGCCTTGTTTGCAAAGCGTTGTCGCTGCAGCACTGGAAACAGCTGTCGGTGCAGTGATTCGGGACACGGAAGTGCAAAACGTTCTCCTATGGTGTCCAGTGCCTGCTGAGACCCGGCAAGGGGGTCACAACCCCGTCGCTGAAGGCAGGGACGCAACCTTGTACGGTGACATCCGCACTCAACTCTCCACCTACCCCTCACACACACTCTTCTGTCCTCAACACAAACCCCCAGCAGCAGAAAAGTGACAAGGGCTGCTATCTTAGGGATAGAGGCCTCAGAAGTAGCTTCCTTCAAATATTTAATGGCACAGGAGGGTATGCACTTTGAGAAGGGGTGGTTTGACAGTTGTCTCAACTGCAAGCAAGGTGAGCTGTTAGCAGGTACAGTTGGCTCTGGTTTCACAGTGACTCACACTATTCCAACTATCCCATACGTACTTATGTATTTCTTGCATTCAATCACCATCCATCATTTTACATTTACGTTTATTCATTTAGCAGATGCTTTTCTCCAAAGTGATGTACATCTCAGACAATAGTTTACGGATTACATTAGGAGAAAGAGAGACATAGTTGCAGATGCGTGATTCTTAACAGCAGCTTGTTTCTTTCACCATATGCACCAATGTTCATCACACAAGTAGCTGCATAAAACTTTATCAGAATTTCGACGATGCCTGGTCACCTTCCTAATCATTTTTTTTGAAAGATACGTATAAACATTTACATTACATTACAGGAGCATCTGCGTCGGGGATGGTCTTAAAGTTGTAGAGCATGAACATTTACACCTTACAAGAACTTAAGAGATCATGGGCGAAGTGAGTCTGGAAGAGGCGAGTTTTAAGACCCTTTTTATATGTGGACAGAGATTTAGCAGTTCTGAGTGAGAGGGGGGAGGTTGTTCCACCACAACGAAGACAGAACCGAGAACCTCCGTGCTTTACCTTTCGTGCGTGGGACCACCAAGAAGGCAGATGTGGAAGAGCGTAGTGGTCTTGCTGGCGTGTAGCGAATGATCAAGTCTTGTAGATCGCCGGGAGCAGTTCTACTGATGCATTTGTAGGCAATAACCAGGGTCTTAAATTTGATCTGGGCAGCTATAAGAAGCCAGTGCAGAGAAACGAGTAGAGGAGATACATGCGAACACTTCAGCAAGTCAAACAACTCGGGTAGCAGCATTCTGTATCAGCTGTAGAGGTTTGATGGCAGTAGCAGGAGGCCAGACAGGGGAGAGCTGCAGTAGTCCAGACGGGATGTCACTACGGCCTGGACGAATAGTTCCTGAGTCTGTTGCGAGGTAAGGACGGATCCTGCGGATGTTATGCAGGATGTATCTGCAGGTTCGGGTTGTGGCTTCGATGCGCTGAGAGAAAGACGCACTTGAGTCTATCGTCACTCCCAGACTCTTAGCCGACGAAGTAGGCACAATGAGCGAGTCGTCCAGTTTGATCGATAGAGCATGACAGGAAGACAAGCCAGCTGGGAGGTGTAGGATCTCTGTTTTGGAGAGGTTGAGTTGTAGGTGGTGATCAGACATCCATGCAGATGTCTGACGGACAGGCAGCGACGAGCGTGGAGATGTCTGATGCTCCATGTGGAAAGTAGAGGAAGAGCTGGGTATCATCATCAGCGTAGCAGTAGTTACCCCTATTCAATTTTCATTTTTTTATTGCATGTCACATTATTATTCTCCTACATTTTGTTGCCACCTTTGTCCAAGGCAACTCATAAAGATGTGTTCACACAAGGTGACAAGTGTTCAAAGATTACAAGACAGCAATCAGCTGACAGCAGCCTAGAATGGGATGTGTTGCAAAATCCAGCAGGGATTAGACTAGACGCAACAATTTAACAAGAGATAATACTAAAGGAAATACAGGGAAGCGCATGAATTAGAGAAAAAATCCTTAGACCATTCCAAGGTAACAAGTGAAGAGAGGGATCTGCAAAAGGCAGCAGTAGGTCAGAAGACTTGAGGCTCATCACGTTGGGTCGAAGCTCGTTCCACAGTTTAGGCGCAATAACATATATAGTGCTTCGTACCAACTTGCTTTGCAAGTAAAAAAATAATGAAGAAAGTTTGGCAGGTGGACTGGTTTCCCCCTGACCTCGATAGACCCAGCAGTCAATCTTGCCACCATCAAGCAAAGAGCGGAGGCCCACCTCTCTCATCAGAGGGTCAGTAACGCTGTCCAAGTTGACAGAGCCCTCGTAGGTCAGGTAGTGGAAGACGTTGAGGGCGCGCACAGCCTCGGGGCCCCGCTGCTTGTAGCCAAAAATCAGGTCGATCCACTGATGGAGCTGGCAGGACACAAACTCGCTTTCCAGGGCCTGTAGCGAGGGAGGAATGAGGGAGCAACGAGAGGTTGAAAGCAAAACAAGGGCACTCCCTCTACACCCCCATGCCACAAAGAGGTACACAAACACAGCCCCTGCTTACGGTGATGAAGAACACGGGTCAGGATGTTTTAAAAAGCTTGGGACAAAGAGGATGAGCTAAACCCAAACGCCAAAAAACAACATAACCTACCGAGGACACAACAGAAGTAGTGGCATGTGGGACTGCGGAGGGTCATGAGATCATCGACCTTCCATTCCGTTACACCAGCATGGACACGGCTCCGCGCCGCAGCGGAACGCCGCAAGAGCAGAGCGGGCCGCAACCACATTATCAGGTAGCTCGGCCGAGCGAGGTTCGGATGCCACGTTACCCAGTAATACGTTAGTACAACGAACAACACGAGTCCAGGAGACCCGTGCGACACCGACATATTGCTACAAGGCTTCTCTCCCCGAAACAAAAGAGACACACACACACAAACGCGCAATGACATCCACGCTCCATGTAAGGCTATTCAAAGAACACCACATAGTTATGCATTTATTCACATCCGTGAATCAGACTGTCGTCCGGTGTTAGCAAAGGGCACCAGCTTCCATGGACACACCAGCGGTCCTGCGCTGGTGACAGGAGCAAACGCTGTTATATCAGTGTTGCACTGGAACACAGTAACCGAGCTGCCGGGAGGTAAATCACTGTAACTGCAGATGACAGACATGGACCACGGGGATCCAGGGGGGTGGTTACACAGAGTGAAGGAGAGGCAATAAAACAGAAAGTAAGAGGAAAGTGAGAGAGAAAAGGAAAAGAATAAAAGAAATATGAGTGGAGAAAGGAGAGAGGAGAATGTGGCAGAGCAGCATCTAGTGCGGACAGGGCGCGAGCAGGACGGAAGGGTCGTTTGGTGAGGTGTGGAGGGCATGGAGGGCATGGAGGGCATGGACAGCAGGGCAATGCTGTCCTTGGTAATGAGGGCAGGAAATATGGATGGAGGGTGAGGCATCTACAAAAGAAAGAGGTTTTGTTCTTTTCTGCCATGAGGTTTAGGTTCCGCTTAATCTCATCCGATTTCTGTCCTCATGGAAACGCAACAATGAGTAAGTCTCTCTGCACAGCAATGAGCAGAGCAGCCGAGTACGGCGAGCGAGTACAGGAATCGAGTGTCAGCGAGGCTCAGCGTAACTGCCGCAAAGTAGACTTCAACTCGCAGGGGACGGTCGCATGGTTTTCTCGGTAAGGAAGGGTACGGAGCGGTTTACCGTCGTCTTCTTCCGTGCATATCCGGATTGTAGGAGGGAACCCCAGCAACAGAGGGAAAACATGAAAACTGCACAGTCTGAGCAACACCTACATCTCAACACACGGTCCTGCGCAGCGAGGCTCCAGCATTTCCTGCCACCGTGAGCTAAGATATGGGATAATTATTGTACTATGGGGTTTAAGTAAATATGCATAAGTAAAGTCAATTTCCATTCTCCTGGAAGTCCTACACAAGAGGTGAAGATGGCCAGGCAGGGACATCATGGCTGACACAATCCTCAGCCTGGAGCCTGGTCTGCCGTCAATGATTTTAGGAGGAGATCGCTCTAAGGATCCGGCGTAGCTCTTCATGAGGGGACTGACAAATTAGTCTAGGAGAGGGGAGTGAGGGGGGATTAGGGACAGTGCTGGGGAGGAGGGAGTTGGGGGACGAACCCGGCGAAGCATTGACGTTGCAGATCGGCTTTAAGCCCAATAACTGGTCCCTTTAGAAACACCGAAGACACGGGAGGAACCTACCATCCTGTTAATGCGCACAAAGTCTTCCGGTTTCTTGGCCCAGGGGGGCAGGTCCACATCACACACCAGCGTCCTGTCTTCCCTCTGCCCCAAGTTGTATCCGCTGCTGTTCACAAACATCTCTGGGAGGTAGTAGAACTCTGGGATGAGCTCCTGTCAGGGAAACAAACAGAGGGTCCCTCAACCCGCTGTCCCAGCTCCACCAAATTTGACCAGCTTAGACTTGTCTGCATCGATTTTAAGGCACGGAAGACCGGTAACGTGGGGCGAGCGAAACACTAAATGCCCACTAATGATGGGGATCCCTCTGAGGGGTCTGTCACTAAGCCTACTCCTTTGTGCAGTCCTGTCTCCTCTGGCAGCCGTTCATTCGTCAGCAGCGCCCGAATGGCCTAGCAAGCCAATCGGAGAGTCGCCATTAAGTATATTACTTTACACTTTGTCACCCCGGCAACACTCTGTCAAAACTACTCACCATAGAGGAAGGAGGAATGATTCCTTGCTGACAGCTTACTCACCATTCAGGATGGGTTTCGGGGGTTTGGGTCTGATCTCACCAGAGACAGGAAGTTCATTTCTGGTGGGGGTGGGGAGGGGGGGGGGACTGCGACTAAGGATGATTCCGGATCACTTGCTTTCAAAATGACTTGTTCTCAGTAATGCGGCACCCCCGAGCGAGCTTTTTTCTTATTACTGCCTAGGGATGCCGGGGTTAATAAGGACAAGACCTCAGAGGGAAAAACATGCCTTTCAATCTCGGGTCCGGTGGAGCCAAGAGACGACACCAGGCCCTGACTGCAGAGGGATAAAGCAGACTAGCAGGAACCACCTGATCTTGACATCATCTCTCAGCCACAACGGTGGGTAACAGAGAGCAAGACTATGTGTGCGTCACATTAACCATGTAAGTGCTGTAGGCATCCATGTACGTAACAAAAAGCAAAAGACTTTTCATGCATCGCAAAATAAACGTAATTTTAAAGAAGTATTTGCATGCACCCCCCTCTCTGCACAGCTGCTAGTGGCTCTACAATTACCAGTTGTAGTTCAGTCCTCTTCGAGGCCTGTTTTAGAGACACGTGTGCTACTTTTCCACGCGGAACAAAAGCAGAAACTCGGCTTGAACACGACCAAGCACGGCGAATCTTGTTTGCATTCTAAGTACAAACGCCTGTACTGTACTATACTGACACAGGGATTAACAGATTAGGGCCCCGTATAATTGGCCGTCTCAAACCAAGCTTCTACAGAGCGCCGCGCTCACCTTGACATCCGAGGTGTCGCGCTGGCAGTTCCTCCACGAGCGAGAGATGGAGGAAAAGGTGCGGTCAGGGTGATCAAACTTGTTGTCGTTGGCGTTGAGGAAGAAGGTGGTGAAGGGCTCCTGCATTAGAGCGGGGTGGGAAGCGAATGGAGGAGTCAGGCTCATAGGGTCACATCCCACAAACTGCCGAGTAACAACGTGAAACAAAACAGATGGAGACCTCCGCGGAGCTGAGCGACTTAATCGGTCTGGCTGATAACTGGGAGAAAGGCTATTCTGTCATTCGGCAGCAGCAAATTCACTGCTAGATGTATTTAACACAGTCTTCAAACGTCAGCCAGAAAAGCCCCATTTAGAAATATGTTACATACAGAGGACCGATGATTTGATCGATATTTTCGATCAATAAAAATTAGCGATCACACAGAAACGGTTTTATGTCAAGTTTTTATACTCGTTATGCTACAGGGAAAATGAGCATCCTTTCTGCTTTAGATATAAACCTCAGATAGTTTTCACAAACTGTTTCTTTCCAGGTGAACCGGGTGGTTATGAACACGCGACATTTGAATTCAAACCATATGTATAAAATTTCACTATGCTGGTGTGTTAAATCTAAAAAGGATTTTATGGGGGGGGAAAAAAAAAAAAAAAACATCCACTGTGAATGCGTAATTCTTAATGGTCAAGGATCAACTATATTAAAAACCGTACGAAAATATTTTTTACTGAGACTGCCAATCGGTGTTTAACTCTGTCACAGGAGGACGGTCTAGGAAATCTCACTCTGGCTGTCATCTTCAGGCTGCCGTCTCTTACGGAAGGGTCAAAGGGCAGTTCATGTTTCCCAGTTTGAGGATCTCTGTGTGTCAGGATGAGTGTGAGACTGTTTTTCCCTCTATGTGTGTTTTGTCACAAAAGAGAGAAAGAAAAAAGATTTTTTTTTTCCTTTTTTGCTGTTGCTGCTGTCATTTCGAAATGACCTATTACTCCGAGAAAGGAAAAAAACAAATGCTGAGACAGACAGAGCAAATGATGGAAAAAGTGGGACAGGTTCCAAACCCGGTGTGCCTGTCACGCGATTATGACACATCCATTCCGACGCAGAAGGCACACATCCAGCGGGCAGGCGTCCTGTGACAACTCTCCTTCTTGTAGAGGCTGCAGAGTGAGCCGCGTTCATTATCTGTCCGCCTTGCTGCCGACGTGCTCTACGTCATGGCCATTTTAATTGGCTTCAATTTCCTGTTTCCGAAGGCTCGGGGGAGGAAGCGCTGTCGATCGGAACGGACGCCTCCCCTGGGCATGCTGGGAAGTCCGGTGCGAGTCAGAGAGCTGTCAGCATCCGTTCCTGCACCAACACCACCACCATCATCAACCTCCTCATCATCCACTCTTAAATGGGACAAGTAGGGAAATCACCCCATGTAAAATTATTATTATTATTTTTTTTAAATCAGAATATAACTGATCAGGATGACTGTGTAGCAATAAAATCTGCAGGACTGTTGCAGTTTGCCCCTAGGGTGAGCGTGGGGAACAAGATTTTAGAGAGAGACACACACACACACACACACACACACACACACACACACACACACACACACACACACACACACACACACACACACACACGCCGCAGCCAGCCTTCAACTACCACTGTAAAGCGGCTGTCACTCAGTATCCATGACCATAATGATGACCTGTCCTACTGAAGCAGTACACGGCTGTCTGAGGTGCAAGGGACCCATAAACCCGTCACGGTGCTCCAGTTAAAACCTCGCCCGCTGTCCTCGTTTAGCTTCTTGAAATGACTGCGCTGGTTTAGAAGGACACAGGATTAAAAGTTTCAGCAACAGGATCTTCCAGGACTTCCAGCATTGACACATAAAGCATCTGGCCTGAATTCAAATTCAAGAACGCTGGCGTTAAAAAAATGGAGTTGGTATAAGAACGTGTTTTAGACTTTGGAGAAAAGACTCGGGATTAGATACGCGGCGGGCAGCTCAGGTGTCCGAACACCTTCGGTTTAGGGAGTTTTGAGCGTGGGCATGGGTTCGGGTTCATGGTTTGCGTTTGACCTTAAGCGGGGGGGTTATCTTCAGGAGCGGGTTCGGTCTGCACCAGAGCACTTACTATCCTGACGAGCCAGAGCAGCGTGGTGGTGGCAGTCGAGTAGAGCGTGTTGTAGTGGTACGGGGGCGTCTGTTCATCCTCCCACGTCTCGTAGCGCTCGGCATAAAACACGGCACGCTTGGGATTCAGGGCTCCGATGGGCTGGAGAACACAGGGAAGAGGAGAGGGAATGGAAGATGGGGGGGGGGGGGGGTAACTATTAGAGTGCCTTTATAGGCTTTTATGCTTTCATTCTTAAACTAATGAAATTCAAATATTGGTTCGGCCAAAATGAAAAAAAAAAATCAGTTCAGGCCAGTTCATTTATATACATCTAAACACACACACCCCCCCCCCCCCCCCCCCCACATTCCTCATCACATTAATAATGCAGGTTAAGCCACATAAACCGCCACTCAAAGTACAGCAGCTCAACTGAGCGAGAGCGGCTCTCGACTTGGAGCGTCAACGCACGGCAGCAGGAGCGGGGCCACGCAACTCGTGAACACCGGCGTACTGCGCTCCATTTCTGCTCATCATGCCAGACCTGCAGATGTATGGAAGTCAAACTGCAAATACACAGGGACGCAGACAACAATACTCCTGACTTCCAGCGATGTGAGCAGACGGGAGAGCAGGGGAGAGGAGGGGACGGAGGCGGAAGAGAGGTCTCTCTGGACTTTTTTTGCACAGACACTGGCCAGGACCCATTAGCTATGCCGGAGACAGTTGGCTTTAACCATGAGATCTGTCTGTCGGATCCCGTCATATTTTCAAGGCAAAACCCCTTTTTTTTAAAGCTCTGCTCATTACCTGTTGTGTCCTAGGGGGTATTTCCAGGGGCAACTCAGCGGCAAGGATTTGTGACCACTTCTGTAACAGGACAGCAGCTAATCCCCACGGTTTAACACCAGATTTTCTGGGGACGTTTATTCGGGACGCCATCTCAGACAACACCTTGTCATGAAGGCCAGAGAGAACACTGGGTCGTCCCAAAAAACTACGCCTGGGCAAGAAACGTTCGCTAAATGGATTAATAGACTGGCCGATGACGTCATCGGTGGCGAACACAAGCACCCTAAGCCATGGACGCGCAGCACGGAATTCTGGGAAATCCAGCGGCGCCAACTGGTTGATCCCTGCGTTCCAAGGCAAATGGAATGTACCCATTATCACATCATTATGGGTCTGGGCCACTTTGAAGGCCTAACTCCAGCTACCTCAACAAAGTGGCATGAGCTAAACATCAGCCCCGCGCTCCCAAGCAGGCCTAGTGTAACCGTTAGAAGAAAAACGCCCGTCTCCATCCCAAAGGGTGCCGCACGCGCACGTCTTTCCTCCGAGCCCTTTTCTGAAACGCCAACATGTTTCGAGCACAGTCAAATACACAGCGCAAAGACAAAACCAGCCACCATTGTGCAAGAAGTTCAGTATCCAAAAGAGGTTTCCGGCATTATTATTAATTATCATACAGCCGGAATGTAAATTTTTCCTAGCAAATTGAAATTCATCACATGCTGTTTTAAATACTCAAGTCAATAAAACTAAATGAATAAAGACAACGCAGGACCTAATAAATGCATGGTGGAGCAGACCGAATTTATACATTAAGGGCATTTGAATATATTAAATTCCCTCTACTTTTAATTATATTAAAATCCCAAATAGTCATTTTAAATGGAAATGAAAATCGACAAGTTTTACCAAAAAACAGTAAAATAAGAACATCGCCGCAGTAGTTCAGTCTGCGATGTTACCGAAACAAGAACTAGAGCACGTGACGAAGTGAAGTAGAAAGAGTGTGGACGAGAGATAACTGAAAGCAAAGTTCAGAATTGAGCTACAAACAAATGCAGGAAAAACAAAAACACTTATTCATCCCTGCCACACTCCCTCACAGAGCCTGTCTGCCACCACTTTACTTACGGGGGCCTGGCAAGGAAAAGCACTTAACGTTTACCTAAACGTCTCAAACTGCGCTTTTCCTCAGAGTCCAACACAGAAATAAATAAACAAATAAATAAATAAATAAATAAATAAATAAAGACACACTCCCCATAACCTGTGAGCCACATAATGGCTACGGCCCTCACTTTACAATCAAAGAATCAAGGTTCGGCTCACTGCTCCAGTTGCGGTAACCTCACGCGAGGTACTTAACCGCAAAATACTCCAGTAAAAATTACCCCGCTTAATAAATGGTTAGCTTAATGTACAAAGCAAACACTGAATGTCACTTTGGAGAAATAACTTAATAATAATGATGACCAACAATGTAACGTAGTAGCGCATGGGACCTCCAAAATTCATCACGGCGTGAAGAGTTACTTATGAACGGATCAGCGAATCGGGGGATGATGATAAACTATTCATCAGGGGCCGAGGTGAGAGGAAAGGCCACGGTCCACTCAGTGTGACACGTTGGACCGTAAGAATATGGACACGGAGGGGGGACCTACGAGAAATGATTCAGTTCTCCCCAACGTGTTGAGGAGTAGGATCTAGTGACCTGTTTTTTTGCACTTAGTTTTGGGGTCCAAAAGCACACTGGACCAATCCACATCATTCGGCCTTTCCCACTCCTCATTCCACCTTCCCATTACCCCTTCATCTCCCTTTAACAAGCATCCACACTGAACCTGATGTGATCAGGCTGCCACAAATGGGGGAACTTTATTGAGATCTGGGGAGATTTACGAGGTGATAATAATGTGGCTAGTGAAATGCAGGCCGGTCCTAACCAGACGGGGAGCCACAGAGTCTCTGATACTGTGGAGCTGGACCAGGTGGAACGGGCCAGGGTTCAAGACTCACTGGCTCTTTGGGCCAGCAGGCATACAGCAGAACCTCAACTGAGAAACCGAGAGCTACAGCCCATACTGCACATACAATACTTGGCACCAGTCCTCCTCAAACACATCGGCAGAAGGGCAGTATTAAATTCGCCTCTTAACCCTTTAACCTCCACAAGACGACTGACAAGCACAATGAAATCCACGTACTGAAGCTCTGCTCTGGAAAAGTCCAATGGGAGTAACTGGTCTTCCATACGTTGCTGGGATTAATTCACAACAAAAGAGAGTTCTCTTACACCTATATCAAAGACGTGCATACTGAACACCTGGCACCTTTTATAGAATCAAGCTGCTTCATCATGTGCTACCAGTTAGCCAGTGATAAACAGGAAACCCAAGCGGGGTCTGCTAGAGGTCCTCAGAAGGTTTGTACATGTTCATATTCTATAGCGTGGTGGCAGCAAGCAGCTATGAAAATATGAACAAATACATGACGATCACAGAGGAATGGACTCCTTGGCCGCCCGATCGGAGTTCAGCTCATCGATACCATTATATTTACGTTTCGACCTTCCCTTTTTTGGAATCGATCACACAGGCCGTTGCTTTATTCTCGTTTCATGGACTCGTCTACAGAGCCGCCCTTCAGGTTAAAGATGGGCGTTTGTTTTCATTCCATAACCACGCAGGGAGGGTGGAGGATTTGGCTGCTCTTGCCATGCCCCCTCTCGCCGAAGAAAGCAAGTAATGCCGCAGCTGCGATGGGCCCCTGTGTTTCCACTCTCGCCGCCAGCCACAATGCAGCGCTACACTGACTCCTAATGCAGTCAAGCTGCTCAAAGTCAAAGCAAAGGTTTCAGTCCACTGCATTTTCTCCATCATACGTAACACAGCAACATGCTTCACGCAATTAAACCTCTCGTCCGTAGGTCTCGTGCGGTAAACTCCGTAGCCGGTACGCTTCATTCCTACTCAAAACCTTTTTGGACGTCTGAACGGCGAACGTCAAGGTAAACGTGGATGTCTGTTTTTTGTGCTCTTTTTTTTTTTTTTTTTTTTTAGAAATTTCAAGGGCATCTGCAACATTCCTTTAAACAAACTAAGAAGAAATACTAACAAACGGGAATGACAGAACAACCAATGATAGAACAATAGAAAGACGCTGCCCCGGCTGCGACACGCAGGCGCGTATGTGCATGCGTACACAGACACACGCGCACACAGGGAGCGAAATGAAAAAGGAAATGAACAAGGAAGACAGGCAGGGCCAGATAGATGGGCAGTGCTAGCAGAGACAAGAGGAGAGATGGGCATTGTGGGTGGGGGGGGAGCGCTACCTTTGACAGGTCCCTGAAGTTGCCGGGCAAGGTGAGGTCCAGCTCCTCAGACTCGTAGTTGGTGAGCACCCAGGGAAAGACAGGGTACTGGTTCAGGTCATTATAGGTCCTTCCTGGGCAGAGAGAGAAGGGGGAGACAGAGGGGCACATGTGAGAGGAGGGGGCGTGGCCACAGAGGTGTGACAGAGTACTCTGAGCTGGGATTGTTGAGAGCACTTCCACTGCCCACTACACGGCTGAGGAAAACAAGAGACTAGGATTCCAAGTGAACCTTTACTGGATCTCAACGGAACCCCTTACTCGCCATGGCACCACGACCCTCCCCTTCTCCTCCCATTTCCTTGTAAAATGTAGCCGGTTGCCACGAAACGTGCCAGTATGGCAATATCCAGTGTACAGGTAACCGGGTTTATCGTTTATTTATTTGTTTATATACCACACAGAGAAGCGAGCAACGCGCCTGGCGAACGGAAGAGATGATAATTCAACTCGAAGGCACGTCTTGGCAGAGCTTGCTCTCAATACAAGTACCATCGTAAAGCCACGCAGAGGCCTCCTTCCTGATTGGACGGCACTTTCCGTTACTATGGCGAATTTGTGTCAGCATGCAGTACTTTGCCCTTGAGCAGCTGCAACGACGCATACCAGATGTTTCTTTTTACTTTATCTTCAATTATATCCAAATATGTAACCTTCTTTTTTTTTTTTTTATTTTTTTATTGCCTCTTCCACTAAAAACAGTTCCGTTTTGTTACAGGAAACCAGTACGGACTTCGCATACATATGCTCCACGGCAATTTGATCCATCACGTGAGCACTCTTTTCGAGTTATTCAAACAGAATAATACCGATTATGCAGTGTTAGCACACAGAAATGGGGAGCGGGCCCTGTCAAACGTGAACAAGAGTGGAGGTGGCAGCATGTCGACACCCGTAAGGGGGCTGTGACAGGAGCAGGGATGGCAGAGGGGCGCCAGGGATGCTAATGACGCAGGAGTGGAGTCTAATTAGAGCCACGGCGCCATAACGACATCAGCCCTCGCCAGCGCCTTCCGTCTGCTGACACCCCGAAGCCCCTCCTCACCTCGGGGGTCATTAGAGGGAATATTTTAACGAACCTTCAGCATGTTCGCAACCCCAACCCAGATCTAATTAGACGACCATCGCCGCCACCGCGATAACACGCGTAATTATGCGGCGAGAGGATGTCAACGTCTGGCAGAGAAACCCGGCTGCCCGGTCTTCCTCTGTGTCGCGTCTCCCGGTTTGTCACGGTGCGGATCAGACGCCCCCCCCACACCCCCCCAAGCTTCTGCTGTGCTTTTTTCGTTTCATCCTATGTCTTGCTGGTGAACGGAGACTCTCAAGCAGAAGAGGGCAACCAGGAGAAGAGTCGGAACTGTATAGCAGGTGCCGCTGCACCCTGAGGGAATACTCATATTTTGTTAATTTTTCAAAAACCTTATTCTGAAACAAGTTACCCTCAAGGGGGTGTCTGGGAGTGGTGGGGATTTGCGGAAAAGAGCATATAAAGCTTTATGGGAAAGGGAAAAAAAAAAAAATTACAATAGAGCTTCCTCCGAAAACCACGAGAGGGCTTCTCAAATTGTAGGGGTTGGTGTGGGCGGGAGACGGTGGCAGTATTCGGATGTCACAAAAAAATTCATCGTGGAGGGACGGGGGATCGGAGGGACAGGGTTGGTCAGGGTACCTGCACCTGCCTTTGAGCCTCCTGGTGACAAAACCTTCAGAAAATGACATTTTGCTTTTATTGTCTCCAGACACAGATAGAAAATTCCCTGCTGTCTCTAATGAAGTGTCCTCTCCAGATGGAGCTGTCACAGAAACAACTGACAGAGGATTACTGGCAGGACAGCCACCCTGGGAAACAGACACTGAAAAGGAAGGTGGAGGCAATCCGCTCACCAGTACCCCACCCGCAGATGCCTGTGCCTCACGTCACTCACCCGCGATGGTGTTGAGGAACATGAGGTACTCAAAGTTTGAGATTTCCCGCCTCTGCCAGCGCTGGGTCATGTTGGAGGACTTGAAGAGCTGTCGGGGGGTGGCTAGCGAGATGCGTCTGGGAGGGTGTAACAAGGAGGACCATGATTATCATACAGTGACAGCTTCGCTGGGGACAAATTCACCCCAAACCTGTCCCTGAGCCAGTGGGATTCTTGGTAAGATGACTGAAATTTACTCGCTCTGTTGCAAAAAGTAAGGTACAAAACCAAACTCAACCTGCCAAATTATTATGTTATTTAGCTCCTACCTTAATCAAAAGCAACTCATGACTTTTATCCATAAATACAGCAGAGAATTTGAAGAGAAGGAATTCAGGGTTCGGTACATTGCTCAAGGATACTAGAGCAGGAATGGGGAGTACGGCTTCAACCAGCAACCGGTGTGACTCGTGCAGTCTTGCCAACAAGAATGTCCTCTGAGAGCAGGCAGTGTGCAGCAGGACTAACAGCTTGGGTAGAGTGACTGCTTCTTGAACTTGCTTTTCTCCTTGGAAGCATTTAACAGCAGCAAGTTGGATGGATACTACTGGCTGCAATAGGCATGAAGCTTGATTCAGGTGGGAGAAACCCTGAGAAGAGAGGCTCGTTTCCAGCAAACGTCCTCAAACTTTTGACCGGTACTGCATGCGTCTCCTTTCGCAACCCAATGAAAAACTGAGCCAGAATTTGACCTTTCGCAGCCCCGCCACATTTTGCCAAAAATTTCGTATGTGCCCTATAGACAGACACGTACGTTTTTTTTTTAAAAGACATCTGTATAGAGACAAGCCGAATATGTACGTGTGTGCGCGCGTGCACACACTCGGGCACATGCATAGCACATACCTTGCTTGCGGCAGGCCATAGCTGGTGCCAACACCCACGCGCGGTAAACTGTAGACCACCTTCTTGACCGTAGCCTGGTCAGGAAAGTTGAACATGACGGAAGCTGAGGAAAGAAGCAAGATAAAGAACGCCGAGTATCACCGAAAATTCAAAACCTACCACGGGACTACAAGTCAAACCAATCCATGAGAAAACGTTTCAAGTCTACTACTTCTGTTGGCCATGAAGACTTCCAGTCCTGTGTTCTGGAGCAGGTATCGTCTGGAGAAGACCGCTCGAATCTCGCTGAACATCCATTTCCCATGCAGCCCTTCGGTATAAGCCAGCACCTGAAACAACAAGTGCAGAAAGAGTGAGCGAGTGTGCTTTGGTGTAGCAGAAAGAGTTGTCGATGCCATCGAGTTAAACCTAAGCCATAGTGACCACTTGCATGGTTTTCACGGCAAGGGAGGAACAGAGGGGGTTGCCAGTGCCGTCTTCTGTATGTTGGGGAAGACACGGACAGGGAGAAACAAGGAACCGCCGCTCACCCCGAGCAGGACTCAAACCCCATACCCACCAAATAGTGAGGTGCCGGTCCAACCCGTCCTGCCACCACATTTCCCATAACAGAATATGCTATAGAATGCAATTATAATTAGAGATCATACGTGGATGGTGCAGTAGAAAGTGTACCTGTTAGGGGCACCACCTAGTAATCTAAGCAGCAGGTTTGAATCCCTGCCCCTCCCTGTAGTAGCCTCCAGCAATTTATGTAACCTGAGTTACCCCAGTAACAATTACCAAGTTGTGTATATGAGCATATAATAAGTCACTTATTATAAAAACTGCACATTGTAGGTTATTTTCAAAAAACAAACAAATAAATAATAGTAATACGTAAACAATGATTACCACCATGCCAGCTACAGATTTTCCTTTATTAACTAATAGACACCTTTAATTACAAATTCTGACGCATCAATCAAAAACAATCCTCTTCGGTAAAACATGGTACAGGAAAAGCACATTTGTACTACAACCTGCCACATGGCAGATTGGGATTCCTATATTTATAACCTTTTCCCTCAAAAAGAGAAGACTGCACAAGGAATGAGTTGAATAAAAGACCTGGTTAATTAGTCCAAGAGCAGACAACATTAGAAATTCTAACTCAGAGTACATGCACTTTTTAAATTACACTACTTTAAGCTCTCACATGAATGAATGAATGAATGAATGAATGAATGGTGAAAGGAGCTCCAGTGTATCGCAGGGGCAACAAGAGAAATGAAACCTCCAAGTTGCCGGTTTTGCACACTCACCGATATCCTGCTCTAATAGAAAAGAATGGTTGTCTCTAACATATTGACACAGGCTTCCCAAATTTAATCAAGAAGCTGCTGTGATGTACACGGATGGGGTAAAACCAAGTTAGCGTTAAGGAAATGATACATATTAAGATGTCGACTGTATCAGGTGCAGAACAATAAAGAGCAAACCCCAGCAGAAAAATACTTACTAGTGAAGAAAACTTGAGATAACTCAGAGGTCAAGGGTTGGCTGCCATGCATGTCAGATGACAGTGCAGGTGATCAATCACCCAGCAGTGGTTTACGATTCTGACCCAAGTTGGGAGGGGAAGGTGTGTGTTCCACTCAGCATTACAGAATATCTCTCTTAAAACGGGAAAGTATTTACAGCATATATCCAGTTCCATCTCAGCTCTGCCAAGTTCATACTTGACAGCTTCCCACGGATACTGTGGGATCGAAGGGGGGGGGAACTGGGGGGTTGCAGGAGTTTGTTGAGCTGGAAGAGAGCACCACTCTTATGTGCCTGTCTCTCACATGATATCATCTTCTATATCCAACTGGGCCTGAAGAAGGGCTGGGGGTGGCAAGAACTTCCTGCAGCTCAAGGGAAGCACCGCAGGAGACGGAGAGGTTGGGGGTGGAACTGAGCCGAGCTGGAAACATGGAAACGGCTCCTCGTGCTGAAAGATCTGGAGAAGGCCTGCTTCCAGACAGCTTGTTGCTCAATAGCCCGACCTCTAGTGCGCCGTCAGAATGCCTTTCCAGTGATCCCATCTGCAATCTCGCACCCCTCAATGTATGGTAATAACACATTGTAAGAGAGCAATAAGGATTAATGGTGGCTTATTGATTTGAGAAACCAGACTAGCGATCTGCAAGTTGCAAGTTCAAGTTCCAGAAGGGAACCAGGTCCTACAAAGGCACTTTACCTGAAATAACCCGCTCCGAAAATGAGTAAAGCCCTTGACAGCTCACTGGAAAGCATCCTCTTTTTCACAGTGTTTCCGAACAAAACGTATCAGAAATTACCCTTCTGACAAATGAAGGTAATAAAAAGTAAATAAAAAATTTTAAAAAATAAAAAGAATGACATTCTTGCATATCATATTGCAAAACAGAAACCGTCAACAAAAACCCAGCAAGCGCACCCACCCTAGCCCAACTCTTGACAAAACACAACCTGTAGATACACTCTTAATGAACCTGTCACCGAGACAGCGTCCTAGCTGTCAGCCCACCTGGATGTCAGCCGTACGACGAGCGCTCGCCCTCACCCCCATTTCCGAATTCCCCCATGCCATCAGTCCCACAGAGGCTTCCCAGCTGTAAACTTAGGATGCCATTCCATTCATGTCACCTCCATGAGGATCTCCAAAAAACCTGCCATCCTTCCCTGTCAGCGCAGCGTGCTCGAGTGTTGAAGTGAATGGAACAGATTTAGTGTAGCCACACATTGCACGCATTTGACTCATGTTCAGACACATGTATGTCACTCTTTCTTAGTTCAAACACGTCAAGTATTCTCACGTTACTATTAAGTAAGGACCCGTATAGTGTTTGCATATATACTTTTTTACACACGCATATACTGTATATTTTAAACTTTCTCATTAATCCTTAAGAGTAATTACAAGGCATTTATTACTGTACACATTGTTACTGTTTTGAGGAAGCACAAGCTATATGACTTAAGTGAAAAATTTAAATATAATTTTTGGGTTTATATGCACATGAAGCCGCTTCAGACAAAGCATCAAACGTCTACTGCGTATACTGCAATATCACACCGCATTTCACTATGAGGAGCAAGGGCAGCACAAACGAAACACTCATACCCACAGATGGAGTTTTGCTCTTGCTACAGAACATATGAACACAACCTCTAAGACACCTTGTTGTCTTTCGCGTCTTATGTTCCAGATACAGAACAAAATTACAGAAGGTTTTAGATCTCACCAAGATTTAAATCACTTTGTCTCTCTTATCTTTATGAGATTACGGTGAACAAAATCTGTAGACAGGATTTGTCAGTGGTGCTTCGATAAGCAAATACTTGTAGCGCGACCCTCTGAACCCCTGGCAAAAAGCCCACCGATATCAACTCGGTGTGTTTTCTTGGTTTTGAGCTTTCAGCTTTGCCTGTAATCACAGACGGTTTCAGTAGGTTTGTCAGTTAAGGCATTTTTCTTCGTTGCAACAACTGAGAAAGACCTGATGGGGTTGGCATGGAGGTCAAGCAGGTAAATGATGACAGTTTACGACGTGGGACGCAAGCGATCTCCCACATAATCACACACTTAATCACACAATTGCTTCTTCTCTCCTTCATAGAGTCTAAAAGAAAGAGTCAGCTGGAAACACTGTTTACAAACAGAGTAAAAGGACAAACAGACACAAAGAGGACTGCTAGTAGTACCCCAGCATACACAGAAATGTTACGGTTAGAATTCAGGGGCCGACATAACACAGGAAACTATTACCAAAAATGTATTAAACCCACTGCATTGCAAATTAATGTATAAACATGCATACATGCCAGTACGGTGAAATATGTTGTTCTCTGGTTTCAAACAAAAAGAAACCAACTTAAATCAGCCTAAAAGTTACGTTTCATGTCACATTTAAATGTTCAAGTTTCACCTATTATTCCCTGGTTAGTTTCACATTTTAAGAAAAGCGTTCTGAAAGATCAAAGCAATTTATACTTATATCACGTTCTAATAAATTTAGTTTGTCAAGAGCCATGCCAACATTTTAACTTACATTAATTCATTTAGCAGACACTTTTCTCCAAAGCGACTTCCAACGAACTCTATGTAGTGTTACCAGCCCACACACCTTATTCACCGAGGTGATTTACACTGCTAGATACACTACTTACAATGGGTCACTCATTCATACATCAGTGGAACACACTCTCTCTGTGTCACTAGCACACTACAGGTGCACATGGGCAGCATGTCTTCGGAGTGTGGGAGGAAACCAGAGCACCCGGAGGAAACCCACGCAGACACGGGGAAACATACAAACTCAACAGAGGCCGAGCGGGGATCGAACCCACATACTCACACACCACCCAGGCGCCGTGAGACCGCAGGACTGCTCATTGTGCTGCCATGCCGACTTCAACTTCACTAGCAGGGTCAGCGCGAGAGAAATAAGGAGACTGCACAATTGCACATTTGCACAATTTGGCATCATTCTACGCTAGTCTGTCATAGACTAGACACAAAAGGGACAAGATGAAGGAAAGGGAAAACAGAGTACGGAGCACTCCTTGGAAATGAATATCACTTATACACACCAAAGCACTACTAAATTAACATTTAGTTTACTGAAGCCTTCCTTCCACTCAGACGCCACTCCTCCCTGGGATTAAAGTGTACCTGCAAAGGTGCTTAGACATTATGCATGAAGTCCAAGCTTGAGAACCTGGGAGGCAATGAGACAAAGCAGGAGGGAAAAAGACCGGGAGAAGGAAGAGGAGACGGAGCAATAGGCCAGAAGAGCCAATGAGTGGCTTGCTTGTCCTCCATTAATCTTCTCACGCATCCTCTCCTTGCCTTTGTTTGGGTTCTGTCCTCCGCGCAAATGTAACGGTGACACCCCTCATCCATTATCCCTTTATCCACGTGAAACGGCTTAATAATATGTTACAGATTTGTCTCCCCTCCCATAATTCTTTCTGTCGTCGGTAGTATATCATCCAGAAAACACACGCAGACACCCCCCTCCCCCATACCATTCCTTTCTTCCACCGAGGGTCTGCGAGGATTATCACAGGGGATGCTGTCGAGAAGCGGCCAGGAAGCATAGGCTGTCACGGCGTTTTTTTTTTTTTTTTTTTGCATTCTCTCAACGTGAAGGCCCATCCGTCACGGGCGATAGCGACAGGAAGCGTTGCTAAAACGGGAGGTAGAACAGGTTCTTATCGGACCAAGAAAGCTTACGTGTTCGTAAAAAAAAAAAAAGGCATCTGTAGTAAGCTACCACGCTGCTCCTCCCCAGCCACAGGTTTGTACAGAGGATCTGGGTGCTGGGAACGGCCGATCAGCCAGACTTTATCCCCTTGTAATTGTTTCCTCTGAATCTTTAATATGGCTCAGCCATGTCATGTGAAAATACCAAACCATTTTCTTGGTAATAAATTTACATAACACCCTAAGAAGTGCCAGAACGGGGTGTTTCGAAGGGTTTGATCAATATCGGGGTTTTGGCTTTTCAATTTATTCTTTTTTTTTTTTTTTTTGGGGGGGGGGGCACCTTCCACCACCCAGGAAAGATCACAGACCAAAGCAAAGACAGGTGGAGTAAGTAGGAAAACAATGCCGGCTTTCCTCATTTTAATGTTATTTCAGTTTGCTTTTGCAAGGAGATGCAGTGAAAGGGGGCTTCCTCTATTTTGGACAGCACTCCATGGGGACCCCAGGCCGACCTTACGTCTGCCAGATCTGACAGCCAGTCGCGCCTTGCCCGAGGAGCAGTTCTGTGACTAATCGTGCTGGAGGGGACTGTGTCAACTCAAGCTGTTCTCTCCACAACCAGTCAACTGCATGACACTACCTATTATTATCATCATCATCATCAGTTCTTCTAACAATCTACACAAGGAACATATTTGTATAACGAGGATGTACATTTTATATAGGGTGTTCCAAAAAATATGTATGCACACTTTATTGTGTACATGTATGTATATATAGACTTTTAAATTTTTCCATATGTAATTTATTGGAGGTACATAGAAAGAAGGGTTTGAGACGAATGCAGAATTAGGCCAAGTGTTAAAAGTGAACGTTTCTAAGATCTCGTCTGTGGATGTTTTCATTGTACAAGTGCCATCTTCTATGAAAAAGGTTTTTAAATTTGAGACATTCGCCCTCGACCTGTGAATAATTAAAACCACCCTGAACTCCACCCTCAGCAATTGTAAAGGGCTAACAAACCGAATGTCTCCGCCCTCAAACCAACCCCTGAGAACAAATTCACAAAATTAGGAGCATTTTGAGGCAAAAAAAAACAAATACAGTTCCATTTTATATAAAGAATAAATGGTAACAGCTTTTAGAATGTGAGATGAAAACAATTAGTCTATTCCAGTTAAAAAGGCACGTAGAGAAGCTTGATACGAAACATGACACAAGCATCAATATTTGTGATAACTTGTATGAGGTGACAATCAATCCATCCATCCCCCGGATCCACAGTTTCGAAAAACGCGTACCAACATCAAGCCAACAGCTGACAAAAATAACAGACAGATGTCTCTGAGTTCTACTACAGAATTCATTCATCTGTAATAAACCTGTGAAAGAAACACAATGCATTGCCTTCCACGCAATGTTGCCTAGACTCTGTGAAAACCAGCAACTGAAAAATTTGCTTTTTATTTATTCCTCTTTTTTTTAAATAAGCATGCAAACTGGGAAACGACCGTGGAATTGACTGAATTTGCATTTAAACAGACCCTCACCCTCCCTTCTCCACCACTTAACGTAGGGCTCCGATGACGTCGTCCCACAATAGATCCGATACTTAGACGCGTAACAGTCTCTAGTGCCAGAAAAGTGATGAGGGGAATTGGGACTTGAAGTGTAGCGGCCTCGCCACGCGATGAAGAGAGATGGCCTCGGAGTGCGATGAAGTGGCGGCCGGCCATGTGCTACGTTCCCTGGATACGTGGGGTTTGCTGACCAGTCGCCAGACAAAATTACGGGTGACTCAGCCAGGCTCCGAAGGCCTTTCTCTTTCAAACAGCCTTGAACACAGGTTTGGAGGCTCAGCATCACCTCACGCACATCGTGATTATTCTCTGAAATCCAACAGCCTAATTTATCAGATGCATGACACAAAATCATAACCCAAACAGATTTCGTCTACATAACAACATACCTGTGCAAAGGGCGGGGGGGAACTGCGTATTTTAAATTGACAGAAATGTAAAAACTCAAAAAAACTGTAAACCTAAATTGCTGTAATCTTTAATGTTTGTCCAGTTAATAAGATTAAATGTTTATTTGTTCTCACGGAGTGTATCCTTTTGAAAAGTCTGCTTCCAGATTTCTTAAAAGAAAGAACATAAAATGTTGAAGAATCTGCCTCTTCGGAGATACAAAGAATAATTTACAGAATTCCACACTGGTGCAACTGTTGAGAAATTCTGAGATCAAGCGCCCCGAACGAGGCACTGATCAAGTCGAAGCGCAATGCATTATGTCATCCATCCTGGCAGGATAGGATATTTTGCATTAACTGCAAAACCGACTATATTCAAAGTGCTGATTAGGCGAAGACATAGTTCAAAATTTGCCTTCTACCATTTGTTATTACTGTTTAGTGCCTGGTAACATTTCAAACTTCTTACACAGCTTATAGTTTTACACTTCACCAGAGCCAGATAAATTGCTGTAGTAATTAAGTACTGTGCATGCAGGGACATCACTGGTAAGATATGAAAATTCCATTGTTAATTCAGATTCAGATAAATCCAGCATCTTTTATGTCCAGGATGATGGGGGCTTACGCAGTTCTATACTGAAACCCTAGACAATTCTGCTTTTAGCAAACTGGCACGTGGCGAGCAGATAGCGCAGTAGCTGATGAAATGGACATGGAACCGAAAAACCTGCACACTGGACTCATTTAACATTTATTCATTATTCAAATCATCTAAGGGGAACTTCTGCCAACATCTTGGAAAAGGTACCTGAAAAGCGTTCCAGTACATATTGAGACAAAACGCACTCTCCAACGATGCTACAAAAACTGAGCAAGGCCCCCCCTTCTCCTCCATGCCCACCACATAAAGCAAATCCAGGTACACTATGCTTTCATACCTCATAAGACGTAAAATAAACAAAAATAAACGCCCCATTACGACAACATCGATCAAATTAATTGCAAGAGTGGAACGGGGGTCGAAATAACAACAATCGCGATAATACGTAATTAAGACAAGGAAGATGGGGGAGAAGCAAGGATTAATCGTAGGCAGGTGGAGAACATGGTGCAATTACAGTTCCTGAAATTAGTTCGTAGCCTCAGGGTGAGTGCGGGGTAAGGGGGAGCCCTGGAGCGAAGATCCCTGCCAAAAGAGAATGGGAAATGCAAGAACTAACAACAAAAAAGAAGGCTTGCATGTGGAGATGAGGATGAGGAGGAGGGGGATCGGTCTGCTTCGGAAGAAAGGGGCGTAACGGGAAATAACGGGACACAAATTGCGGCATTCACCGGATACACAGGGGTTTGTTTCCTTGATATACAGTCAGTGATTTAAAATAAATCAAAAGGCTCAAAATTACAACCTCCGTCCTGCTCCTTGTTCAAACACCTTCGGGGACCCGTCCTCAAAACCAGTATTTTCGAGGATCCATTACTAACGGATGAGGGAAAATCTGAACATTTTTTTTTTCCCCCCAACTTTATTTGGTAAAGTTATCAATAATACACAACCAAAACAACACACTAAAATCCGCAATCCAACAAACCCAATACCATTTTCCTACAGTTGGTCAACAAAGTTGCTAAGCAACTACATAAAACACATCGTCAAGACAAAGTCTTTCCCATGACAATCCCTTTCTGACATCAAAAAAATATAACTGACCCATGTCTTCCCCACACATTGACACGGTCGCAGAACTTCCATTTTAACCTTCATTTAAAGCATGCCCGTTCACCCCCCAGCCCTTTCTACATCAGCGCTCCGAGTTGGCTGGGGGTGGGGGTGCAGGGGGTGACGGGATGCAAGAGCAGATGCGTTCGATGAGTGGGCGGGGCCATGCGCCACGAGCACTTCCCATTCGCCGTCACCGTGAACAGCTGCTGCTGTCGATCGGCATCCTATGATTGACGGCCCAGGAGGCGGGACATGTTTGAATCTCATCAGAAACCATATTTTAATTCCACGGCCACCACAGGGCTGGGGCTCGACTGAGCCGTTGCAAGGAACCAGCACGGAAATGCAGCGAGTAAATATAAAAAGCTCTGGACTGGAGAGAGTACGCACCAAGATTCAGAGACACTAAAGTTAAAGGAATGTGTAAAAAAATGCATCTCGTCTTTTTTTTTTTTCCCTTCCTCCATGAGCATCATCGGTTTTGACTCAGTCACTCATTCAGAAACCGGGAGAAAGAACGAGTTAAAAAAAAAAAAAAATGTTTCTCCACGCACACAGAGGCGTCACGCACGTGCCATCAATAAACCTTCCGCAACAAGACGTCCAGCAAGCGCGTGAGGGGAGGAGCACAGAGGAAAAGAAGCCTCATTAGCAACATCATTAGGCAGAGACCCTCCCTCCACACGCATCAGTTGGAGCGTAATACAATACAACGCAACGCAACACAACGACCCCCCCCCCCTTTCATGAACTTCCACCACCACTCAGAGAGTCCATAAAAAGACTGGCAGACATGGGAGGGGGGGGGTCGTTGCCCCCCGTGCACAGATCACCAGATGACAACAGATGGGACGAAAGCAAACAAAAAGTGCACCGCCTTTGTTCGGAGAGAGAGCCTTTTCACGAAGCACTCAGGCAACAAATTGGGGAAATCCGGCCAATAGGCATGAAGGGGCTTTTTTTTTTCTCCCCCCCCCCCCCGTTTCTTTTCTCTGCGCTCTTTGCTCTTTTCGTTGGCTGCGCTCCGTGTCACGGTAAACCGAAATCAGAATTACGGGCGTCGGCAACAACGGCGTGCTCTGGCACTCCTAGTAAAAAGGCATCATTTCAAAACGAGGGAGAAAAACAAATGAGTGGAAACTTGCATGGAGGATATAAGATCAGAATTTGTTTACAAGCCTGTAGCCAGCAACAAACACTGACTCTATATATAATTGTACATATCTTTAGCTTGTATTTTTCCACTTGTTTTATATTTTTTTATATTTGCAAGTATTTTAAGACCTGTATTCTGCTGCTGTAACATAACAATTTCCTTTGTGGGATTAATAAAGTATATCTATCTATCTAGACTCTCTCTTTATCAAGCCTAATGTATTTCTGAGTCTTATACATTAGGCTTGATAAAGAGAGAGTCTGTGTTTGTTGTTTTCAAGCCTAATATATTTTATTAGGCTTGAAAACTTAAATCCCAGTGAGTTGTGTAACTTATTTCAATCTTAAAATATCAAGAAAATCTGTGCTGTAGCAACCAACTGCAAATTTATTACCTTTCCTTCTAATTAGCAACAATGCAGTTCGTTTGCTGCAGGTCCCAAATACAGCATGCCATGTTCACATGATTGAGCCGGTTATAAATATACATGGGAAACACAGCAAAACACCAGTTACCTCCATCACCTCGCACGATTTGTGACAGGGATCATTTCCAAAAATCGTATGACACGTCAAAGTTATTTTGCAACGACGCAAGACGTAGGCTGTCATGTCGCAGGCTGATGAGTTTGAGGTTGAAAGTCTTTTCATACGATTCCCTTTCAAATGTGTTACCTTTCCGCAGGTAACTGACACATAATGTTTTCAGATAAGGCAGCACATAAGAAAATTATTTGGCTGACTCCTTTGTCACCTAATTGTAATAGTGACTGACATAAAAAAAATTAATTTGCCTGACTCCGTTATCAAAGGTTACTTGCAGTTTCAGATTTTTTAAACAATGGTTTACAAATTTATACAACATGGTATTCTCATTGTATCAATTCAGGATTAAGTACCTTGATAAAGGGTCTTCCAGCAGGAGTAGGATTTGAACCAGTAACCTTTGGACTGAGAAAAAAAAAAAAAAAACAACCTTAACTTCTATGCTACCCACTGCTCTATGAAACTCTTCATGTTAAAATTTCTGTTATATATTTAGCAAAAAAAAAAAAGCCAACTTAAAATTCTCTGGGTTGCAATCACTTACAGCCAGTGGACTCATACTAAGCTTCTCATGCACTTACCCCGACAAACAACAGATGCAGGTAAACCACACAATCTCTCACTCACACACACACAATGGGTAATCTAGAGGTACCAGCTCACTTGAACCGTGTCTACAGACCTACAGACTACTGGAGGAAAGCAGAGTATCTGGGGGGAACCCCATGCAAACGTGGGGCGAACGTGCAAATTCCACAGACTCCGCAGGGATCAAACCCACATCCAAAACCCAGGGACCAGGAGGTGTGGGGTACCAGTGCTACCTGGGGAGCTACTGTGCTGCCATAAGAAGAGCACAAATACCACGTAACAGGACCATTTTTAACAGGGAACACAACAAGGCTACATGATCAACAGACTTTTTTTAACATGATACCAGCATGCAATAAATCGCTTCAAATATCTGCTCACTCCCACCTTGATGACTAACCAATAAGCAGCTAACATAGAGAAGAATTTGTTGTGGTTACCCCTGCTTCCACCAACATCACCAGGATTCCAGGACCAGTGACCATGACAAATTCAGCCTTTATCCATGCTGAAAGCCATAACTTCTAGCAGGGATTTGTCACTGTCCTTGCATTCTCAAACTACCTCTCCTGCAAACCCCTCACTCTGTTGGAACCAAGCCTCAAAATACTGGCTCAGACTCTCGTCTTGGTTTTCTGTTTGGAATGTTGTGTTTAATCGCTGTCATTTTCAGTGGATTTGTCGGTAATGCATTTTCCTGCACAGCACAACTGAAAAGACCTGATGGAGTTGGCTTTGGGGTCAAGCAGGTAAATGATCGCAGTTTAAACTGGGATTCAAGGGATCTCTCAGACATTGACATAATCAGTGCCATCTGGGACCTGTTAGTGGTCTCTGCCTTTAAACATACAATTGTTTCTTTCCCACGGAACCAATAGAAACACTGAAAAAAAACTGTGACAACAATCCACACACACACACACACACACACACACACACACACACACACAAAATGCCATGTCTCAGACCAGGCAGAAAACTGTACAGACTACAGAAATGAGATGGGGTAATTTAAACTGTACAGTACGCAAACAAAATGAGTACAGAATTATAAATCCCGTGTCGCCCCCACCCCGAAAGTTTAACATTCTGCAAAATACACAAATATACAGTATATTAAAACTAGAAACCTAACACACACAAAAATTATACCCCATAACTGTATTTTACTTCATTTTTTCCAAATAGGTTTCAGGAGCAGGAAATGTGTGTTACTCTACAGTACAGCAAAGAACCAACCACTGTCTCCCAGATGGAAGAAAAATAAAATTTTCTGTATTCTTACATTAACCTAGTTGAACAATGTTACAGTAAATCCCCATAAATGATGTGTACGGCTGTTCCGCAAACGTGCTGTCAGGCAGCCCACAGAGGATTTTCTGTATCATTACAAATTCTTCTTTCTCAATAGACATGGAAAGGCCAGTACATGCAGATTTTTTTTTTTTTTTACACTCCCCCCAACTCTGTCTGTTTTTTTTTTTTTTTTTTTTCCCTCCCTTTGAAACACATTTGGGTTTTGTCTGTCTGTGAGCACTTAAACTCCAGGGAAGTGAGTAAAACAAAGCAGAGGACAAAAAAAAAAAATCTAAACCCTCCCTTGTCTGTATGTGTGTTGGTGTTAGAAGTGGGATGGGGGGGTCAAGAATGAAAAATAAAATTAAAAACGCAAACCCTGTGAATGGACCACATCACTGGAAACAAACAGCAGGAAAATCCTGAGAAATACTGTCAGAAGGTCCGCTAGAGCCGTCCAAGTGCATTATGCTCCAGTGCAAACCAGTCAGGGATCTAAATTTAAAAAAAGCAGGGAAAA
Source organism: Scleropages formosus (assembly GCF_900964775.1). Taxonomy (NCBI): domain Eukaryota; kingdom Metazoa; phylum Chordata; class Actinopteri; order Osteoglossiformes; family Osteoglossidae; genus Scleropages; species Scleropages formosus. The sequence goes on from NC_041809.1 coordinate 24,283,276, forward strand.
AAGAGAAAAAAAAAAACTGTTCTCACCCAGGACTGCGTATGAAAATGACTTTGCAAGGCTCGACGGGTAATCGGCGATCCAACCCAGGACCAAGATCAAAAGCTGCACAAGTGACATTCCCTAACACGCGCACAGAGGTGACAGCTTCCCACAAGAGCAAAGTGGTACCTTGAACTGACCCAATTTATCATGCAGTAATAGGATAACAAAAATAACCGGATGATTGCTGTGAGCTGCTACTATCCAATCTTCTGAAGCTTCTCTCTTCACCATAAGGACCCGACAATTACAAGAGCCTTGCTGTTTTGCAGTCTGATAATGATGCACTTCTAGGCGTTTAGTAGGGGGGAACATTTTTGACAGGAATTGGTTTCATTTGATGCTGCCTGTCACAGTCTCAGATGTGTAAAATGTGCCTAGCAAAGATCCTCCATATCATACAGAAGACAGAAAGGAGATCAGCCCATCAGCAGCCGGGACAACGCGACTGGGAGCGTCTAACAGTAAACACTGCATCGTACAAAAACAAGTGTGAGATGGAGAGGACAAGAGTGTTGGTTGGTGAAACTCACCCAGGACAATGCACTTAGAACCTTGTACATGGACTTCTTTGGCTTTAATTTAAAAAGTCCTTAGGTAAAATGATAGCCACTGTAAAAATTAATAAACAGAAATGTATACCAATGAACAGAAAGGTACTTGAATACCAGACTAAAGCCACGTGTGTCTTGCAGCTGCTCCGGGTTTTATAACAAGTGTGCGATGAATGATGGCCTTGTGGCAACACATGATGGCACAGTCTGTATATCCTATAATCCTTTACTCACTGGTGCCCAGATTTATTTTGGCACGTATACGTTGACTGAGACAGAGAGCATAAACTGGCCACTCCACACTCAGCAGTTCATTCTATTAAATCCCAGACAGATCGCTATACTCAATGATATTGTTAGCAGCTATAGCAGATGTTCTCATTTCAAAAGATATCAAAATTTTGATGCCAGCCGCAAAAAATTTAAAAAAAAAAAAAAAAAAAAAATACTTCAGTGCAGAGAATAAAATCACTGAACTACTTATTTAAAGATTCAGATGTGAAATGTATGCTGTATCAAAGCAAAAAAAATTGCTGCATCAGTAAAATGGAAATAAGTGAATAAGAAGTAACTTGAGTCAGACAATTAACACACACTTTATATCTAACCCTACACATTCAAAAAAAACATTAAAACCAGAACATGAAACACAAAGGGACTTATACACAAAGCAGTGGTTCCTGAGTCACACACCAATCCAAAATTAGAGCAAAACACACATAATTGTACTGATTCATCCCACTGTATGTGCTACGATGGTTCAGAAACATGCGTGTTTTGTAACGAAGGCTATAACTATCCAATTTACATGGAGGGAGCAGATTTGAGGAAAGGGGAACAGGAAGGTGGACTGTGTGGAACTGGTCCAGGCTCGAGCTATCTCCAGATTACTGCTACGCCACTACACATGCCTTGCATTAGAAGGCAAATCCTGGGCCCGAAGAGGTGCGCCAGCATCCGACACAGTATAGGCGCAGCGAGGGCTGGACTGTGTCATGTGAATGGGAAAGAATGTCTCAACACAGCAGGGCTGGGAGGCCTTGGGTTGCGGGTGTCCGAAATGTTTATGAAATATCTGTGTCTGAAAAAGATACGGAGCGCCAAAGTGGGTTTGGTTCTAATAAAAACTAGTACCTGCTGAGAAATGAGACATGTAAAAAAGACGGAGGCAGGTAGGTCCGCTTACAAAATGAAAAGAATCGTGCAATGGGGTGGGCAGATGGGGCGGCAACAATGTTAGCCTTCTATTCCCATCTGCATGAAAACCCTGTGTTCCACTTCGTCTCTCTTGCTTAAACAGGCATGGATAAAATCCCTGAAACCACACGCCAACAAAACAAGTTACCAAAAAACAAAATTCTCCATTCTTCACAGCTCCTGGAGTTAAGATCTGCAAACAAAATTATCTCTGAACCAGATGCGTTCAAAGCATGGAGAATGACAGCGCTCACAACACATCAAGAGATCAGGCACAGCTAAAAACCGGAACAAAACGAAAATAAAGTTCAGAGAAAAGCAATAACCTTACAAGCAATAACAACAGATACACAAACAAAAATGCCTCCAGACTACCTTGCAGGAGGAACTGTTCCGGTAACCCTGCTCCGACTCTCCGTTTATGCCTTCTGACACTCCGGAGAGGGCCTCAACCAATAACCGCCCTCTCCTGAGAGTATCAATTAAGATGATGTGGATAAAAGCAAGCCAGACACAATGGGGGGGAGGGGGTGCGTGTGACAGGAGTCAACATCTCCCTCCCCCGGTGCACAGGCTCCACCGTTACAGCCTTCGCACGCAGCATCCTTCGCCCTCGGCTCTCAGGGTCTCCGAGACAAGCATTTGCACCTAAAAACGGGGGTCACATCTCACAGCACCTGATGGCACACATTGTCTACAACAAGAGAGACAAGCTGCTAGTGTTGCTTTCTTTTTGTCCTACACATGACAGGTGGAATGTAACACATTGTAGTCTGTATCACATGCTGCTTCTGAGACGGAAAGAAAGGCTTTAGGAGGGGGATCGCTGCTTCTCTACGCTGGCAAAGACCCAACACCTCAGTGAGGGTAACTAGTGGTAACTGATGAAACTGTGATAACTCAATGCACCTCGAATGACTCTGAGGTGTATGGGGTTTCTGAGAAAAACTCCAGTCAAACGAATAGGTGCAAATGTAATATAGTCAGTACTGATATGGAGAAACTTCAGAAATGCTGCCTATTGGTGCCAGGAATTGAACACATTGTGTTGGATCCCCATAAGAACCATTTCCTCACATTATTCAAATATAACACAATTTTTCTTTTTTTTTTTTTTTTTTTACAATTTTAACATTTCAGAGCACGGTGCAGGAAAGTGAGACAAAAATGTTATATGCCACTCTTTCAATTGCAAATGAAACCCAGAGAAAAACGTGGGGGGAAAAGTTAAAATAGCAGCATAAAGAAAACCCGTGAATGTCTTTTTTTTCTGTTTTACAATTTCGTTTGCGTTCAACTGCAGCTTGGGAAGCATACACAATTTAAAACTTCCAGCAATTATAAAAAGCACATTTAAAAAAGATATTAAAATAAATATTAAAAATTAATAGCCGATAACCCTGATTGCTATTATCATTAAAAATACGAAATATATTTTTAATCGTGAAATTACGGAAACACAAGACACTCTGATCTTAAAACTGTTTTAGGATTAAAAAAAGATAACCGAATTTTAAGTACGTTATTAAAATTAAATGAATGGAAAACAGCATTTTGTACTGGAGTGACAAAAACTTTATTACACTGACGAAAGTGATTTTCGGTTGTTTTCGCTATATAAAATGCGTAGCGCCTATGAAAGTGTTCCCAAAAATTGATTTTTTTTTTCTGCACTATGTGAACGGATATTTTAGTAATTCCAGTTCTTTTATTTTACGTAAATAATAATGCGCACAGTGTAAATACAGTTACTGAAAATTACATGCGAATTTGTATAAAGAAAATGTATTCCTTAACATATTTCCTTAAAAGGTAAACGGTTAAAATGCATGATCGTTTATTAAAAACTCGAACAAAAACCCGACACAAGGTTAGTAAACTCGGACTACTATTCTGTCTATCCACGACACATTTTGAAAGACATTTTTACGTACAGATACAGTCCCTTACAAAATAACTTTTTATAAATTACCACGTTTCAGGATAATTTCAGCAGAAGACATGGATGAAAAATCTTTGCACTTCAGCAGGGTTCAAGGGAAAAATCAAAATGTTAAAGAAAATTATCATTTTTATGACTTATTTTACCACGTATTATAAAGACAAACGTTAAAAATAGCTGCAAACTACTAAAAAAATTAAAATGAATTAACACACCGATAAATTTTAGAAAATCCTTTAATTTACCTAGAAATTAAACTGGGTTTAAGGATAATACTGCCTTTCTTTGTAACAGAAATTAAGCAAATACATTTTAAAGCCCTTTTTCTAACAATATCACCTTAACACCGGGGAAATTAAATTTCTTTATATATCAGTGAATCTGTTCATCCCCCCATCAGACACCTTCAGCGAATCCCAAAGCAGATACTCCTAAGGCATAACGTACGTCCCTTTCTTTCCAGTATTTTGACACATCCTCACCTTCAGCCGTACTTGTGTACATCGAGCACCGATTCATTTATTGGTCAGTGAAATAACGGGCCGTGACGAGCCGGGCTCCGATTGGTGCTCCCCTGCACCGATCCCGCCCCTCCGTCACCACGCCCTTAAAAGACAAGCTGCGAGCACACGCGCCGCCGCGAGCACGCAAGCACACGCGCCTTTATTGTCCACGCACGCTACCAACTGGGAACACCTTAACAAAAATCAAATGAAGACAAAGGCGTAGTACTTCAGTGATTAATTAAAAGGCACGAGTAGCGGTTTGATTTTTTTTTTTTTTTTTTTAAATGTTTTTTTTTTTCCCGACGTTACAAAAGAACTTGTGATTAACCCCAAAACCAAACTAAGTGCAGGAGGAGCTGCAGCGAAAACCCGCCGATGACAGCCTGAAACCTAATGAGGAATTTACGAGCGAAGTGCTCCGGGCGCGTGCGATAAGCTGGTCTCCACTAACTTACTATCCACGGGCATTTTTTCTTTTTTGTTTAACTACAACTGCTTTTACGTCGCTGTTCTCTAACGTTGGCTCCCGTGCACACAGCCGCGTTGGATCCCTCAAGCTACTGCGAGACTCCGGTGTACAACCCGGATCTCTGCCCCAACATGGTCGCGGCTCAGGCCAAGCTGGTGTACCACCTCAACAAATACTACAACGAGAAATGCCAGTCGAGGAAGGCGGCCATCTCCAAGACGATCCGCGAGGTGTGCAAGGTGGTGTCCGACGTGCTCAAGGAGGTGGAGGTGCAGGAGCCGCGCTTCATCAGCTCCCTCAACGAGATGGAGAACCGCTTCGAGGGTCTCGAGGTCATCTCGCCCACCGAGTTCGAGGTGGTGCTCTACCTCAACCAGATGGGGGTCTTCAACTTCGTGGACGACGGCTCCCTGCCCGGCTGCGCCGTGCTCAAGCTCAGCGACGGCCGCAAGAGGAGCATGTCCCTCTGGGTGGAGTTCATCACGGCCTCCGGCTACCTGTCGGCGCGCAAGATCCGCTCCCGCTTCCAGACGCTGGTGGCGCAGGCGGTGGATAAGTGCAGCTACCGGGACGTGGTGAAGATGGTGGCGGACACGAGCGAGGTGAAGCTGCGCATCAGGGACCGCTACGTGGTGCAGATCACGCCCGCCTTCAAGTGCACGGGCATCTGGCCGCGCAGCGCGGCGCACTGGCCCCTGCCGCACATCCCGTGGCCGGGGCCCAACCGCGTGGCCGAGGTCAAGGCCGAGGGCTTCAACCTGCTCTCCAAGGAGTGCTACTCGCTCAACGGCAAGCAGAGCTCGGCCGAGAGCGACGCCTGGGTGCTGCAGTTCGCCGAGGCCGAGAACCGGCTCATCCTGGGCGGCTGCAGGAAGAAGTGCCTGTCGGTGCTGAAGGCGCTGCGCGACCGGCACCTGGAGCTGCCCGGACAGCCGCTCAACAACTACCACATGAAGACGCTCGTGTCGTACGAGTGCGAGAAGCACCCGCGCGAGTCGGACTGGGACGAGAACTGCCTGGGCGACCGGCTCAACGGCATCCTGCTGCAGCTCATCTCGTGCCTGCAGTGCCGCCGGTGCCCGCACTACTTCCTGCCCAACCTGGACCTGTTCCAGGGCAAGCCGAGCTCGGCCCTGGAGAACGCGGCCAAGCAGACGTGGCGACTGGCGCGGGAGATCCTCACCAACCCCAAGAGCCTGGAGAAGCTCTGAAAGACAGCTGTCCGTAAAGAGGGAGGAGGAGGAGGAGGAGGAGGAGGAGGAAAAAAAAAAAAAAGCGCTCGTGATATAATATTTATATACGTCGTAATATATCTATAATAAGCCGCCGAACGGAACGGCTGTTTCCCTCCTATGCGTCCGCGGACACAAAGAAATACTACAGTAACTTTACAGACAGATGTGCGCCGGGGTCAAACCGCACTTTTCACCCCCCCCCCCCCCCCCCTTTCTTGACTTGGGAAAATCGTAACAAATTTGTTACAAGTGTTTTAAAAACAACCGGCGGCGGTAAGAAAACGAGTCACGTCGCATATTTGTCTACTCTGTACACATTCATGACATGTCTAGATCGTGACTCCAGTTTTGTCAGAAATCGTGACCTTTTTAAAAAAAAAAAAAAAGAGAAATTCACTCATCTTGTTTTTAAAACGTACAGTTTTCCAGGTAGACGACAAATCAATGTAAGATTAACGAAATCCGTATTCTCCGCGTTGTCTACACTGTCTTTGAAAAGCTTTGTTTTAAAAGTTTACATTTTGATGGTACTATTAAATTTTGCAACATTCCATAAATATACTTGAATTTTTATTTAAACATTTTCGAACATTCTTTTTGTGCTTACTAGGTTTGAATATAAACATATATAAATATTTGAAAAATGCACTTGAGAAACACTGGAGTATAACATTGTGATTTTTTACTATTGTGTCTGAATTTATTTAATTCAATAAAAATCTAAGTATTACTAAGTGGGTGTTAAACTGACTGTTGTACATACAAACAATATTTCTTCAATATATCTCGCTTTCATTCAGTAAATGTGAAAGTTAAACGCTTGTTAAGCTTTTATGACGTTTTTAAAAATGTTTATTAACTGAAACTTCTTATTTTCACAACCGCAGAACAGATCTTAAGAACTAAAACCACAGTCCTATTACAGAAAATCCTTTAAATGTATAATCCACTTACAGGCCCACGTAGGTATATATTATTGATATAAATAAAACTAACACTGTTCTGAATTTCTAGCGGTGATGAAGTGTTAAACATTAATCATGTTTTTAAAATGATATACATCGAATACATTTTAAGAGATGATTTCACACGGTTCTCAAGGTCTTTCGTTTTCAATGTGCGTAAACCGTAGGACAAAAAAAAAAAAAAAAACAACTTCTAACACTCATATATTAAGATTACCCACAAGGGGCACGCGTATTTTCTTAAACATTCCTGGACATATTGTAATTATTTTAAAAAAGTAACCTCGTTACATCATGTCCCCAGTGACAACCTTGATATGATTGCTACTTATCACCTTATGCGGAGTTTCAAGACACGAGAAGCACCACTTGTTTCCTCTTCTTCTCTCAGGTGTCAGAGGACGAAGCTCATAAGCGGCTCTCCAGGTACATAAATACATACATACGTAACATACGTACAGAGCTCTCCTGCGAACAGAGCATTTTGCGTTACTTCGTCTGCTTTTCTATTCAACAATTTTTTCAGGCCTTTAAAACTTTCCCAAGACTCACTTTGCTTTACACATTTAACCGAAGACTACGAACTGGGAACTTGAAGTTGACGCGACATCCATGCTTTTCGTTTCGCCTCTCCAGTAAGCGCAGCGCAGCGCCGCTCCTATTATTTTTCGCAGATTTTTAACACCCCGAAGCAAAGCAGATTCAGTATTTCAAGAGCCCGACAGCAGCGGTAAGAGACGAGATGCAAAGAAAGGAAAAGTGAATCCGCTTACTTTTGCGTCGATCTTCTTGAAAGCGGGGTCGTCTTCTTCCACCTCGAAGTAGATCTCGGTGGTGGTGATGGAGAGGGTGCCTCGAGCCACCACGACCGGAGCCACGAGCTGGGCCGGTGTGCTCAGAACCACGGGGCCTGCGGACGACACCCGCGATCGTTAAACGAAGACGAGTGGAAACGTGACCCGCACCGACCCGCTGCCACTAACTGTATAATCATGAGCATGGCTTACACCTCTTTCTAACTCACTTTAATTCTCTTCGGCCGACATTACGCACAGCAAATTATCAATTCAAATTCTAGTCTCAGCTGAACTGTTATAATAACGAAGCACCGATAATCACTGATAATTAAAACGATACACAACACATAAACACACACACCCACATTGCCTGTCCGAAGCAGGGTCGCGGGGAACCGGAGCCTAACCCGGCAGCACAGGGCGAAGGGCTGGAGGGGGAGGGGGGACACACCCAGGACGGGACGCCAGTCCATCTCAAGGCACCCCAAGCGGGACTCGAACCCCAGACCCACCAGAGAGTAGGACCCGACCAAGCCCGTCGCGCCACCACGTCCCCCCTTACACAATAATGAAATGATTAATTGAACCTTTTACAAATATCCCTGAAAATCACACGTAAGACTAGCATGCTGCAATGACAGGTAGTAATATTTACAAAGATGCGCTTCAACTAATGTGTACACTTTATACTGCATGCCAGGATATTTTTCCGACCCTGGTCAGTGGATTGCGATCACGCGTGGCTTACTGGTTTCAGGAAGCCTCCATCCACCCTCCGGTCGCACTAAACAAGTCTATATTTCACACAACTATTTATTCCGCGAGAAACAGGGTATCCTATGATATGTATCGATTTCCCAGCTCCGACGGGCAATTTTAGTGTCTCGTCCATCATAACGGCGATGTTCGATCAGCTAAACTGTATACTGCCGCTGGAATGCAAGTGGATTTGGGTTTCAGTCCCCAAAGGACTGTTTCACCGTGTCCACGCACGGGCCCTCTCAACTCGGCACTCTTTTGGAGGCATTTTCTCCCGCTCGCCTATTTTAATCATGTACAGTTTAAAATGACTCATCCTGCAGCCAATCATCTCATTTAATGGATGACCTAACCTAATCTCAGGAAAAAAAATAATGGACTCGTACTATGACATATTCATAACATGAAAATACATATTTAAGTATTTTATTCTGAAACATTTCTGCTGCATATTTTCAAATGGCAAATGGACAAATGGCGCAAACGGATCGTGAAATGTTCCAGAAATGTTTAACGTTGTTAATGTAATTTTTTGATTATAATACGAGATTAGACCAAAGTATTATTGTATTCTATTATCAATAAGAACAAATTATTCTTTTGTATTATCATCATCACGTAGACCTAATAAGATAAGACAAGGGTGGGTCAAAGAACCGTACCAGAATTATGACACATTGCAGGACCGGCAATAACTGTGAACCGATGCTTATGTGTACAGTCTGTTTACGGTGCGCAATTTTTGTTTGATTGTATGCAGCATTATGAAGGTGTGTGTGTGTGTGTGTGTGTGTGTGTGTGTGTGTGTGTGGTGGGGGGCACGCGACGGGCCGCTGCCACACAAACAAAGGCTGTTAAGCCGTATTCCCGTATACAGGGACAGTACCATGATGAGCACAGTACTGGGCTACACAGCACAGTAAAGCACCACTGAAAGACAGACAGCGCACTAGAAAACAAAAAAAAAAAAAAATCACCAAGTTCTGCGCGCAGGTTAGGAAGTATTTTTATCAAATCTTTTTTACACAGTTCGACCACTAATAAAATTTGCAAGGTTTGGTGAAATGACCGGTTTTATGACATTTTTTTTTACATTTCACATTAAAAAAAAAAAAAATTCTGACACGGGAAACCCAAACACTGACTGGAATCACGCTGGGCGCGCGCGCGCGCACACACACACACACACACACACACACACACACACACACACACACACAGTCCGCTCTGACCACCTGGGGGTCACATCATTATGCTTCTTTTGAGAGATCCCAGTTACAGCGATACCGTCTGAGTTTCCATGGCTTTTAAATCTGCTATCTCAGTATCTGGTAAAAGGCGGTCATCGGTCCATTCGGCTCCGAGAGCTTTTTATTCATATATTCCAATAGTTTCAGAAAGCTACAGTACAGTACAGTAGAGTACAGTACTTCGCACCGCAACCCCGCATCTGTGCGCTTCAGCTGTCTAACGCGTTAAAATACTAAAATAAATAAATAAAGAAATAACAGCGTGGTTCCCATAAAATTAGATTACCTTCTTCTCCAGTCACTGCAATGCCATGGTGCTCCATTTATTGTGGGTAATTAGAAATGCCGGCGTTTGCCCACAGTCACACTAGCGCTTTGAGACGCTTTGGAAAGGAAAGCGCGCGTCGCGTAACTTACAGGGTTACGGCGCCGCGTGTGTCCGACACACAGCTCGACACGAGCCTCGTTTCGGCTCCTTCTTCGCGTACCGAACCGGTAGCACGAGCGAGTTCGGAGTAAACGTGACGTCGAGAAAAGAATTAACCGATAAACAACCGATCGACGTAGCAATTTCATCCCACTGTCGGAATCACTCAAAATATGACAGAATTACTGCGTTCCCGCAGAGAATGAAAACGCAGGCAGTGCGGGCGTTCGGGAAAGTTCGGGAGCCGCTGCCTGACTACGGTCATGAACGGCTGCAGAACACGTGCTGCTGTCTGTGCCCAGAACAGGGGACAGATGGAAAGTGGTCACTGTTCACCGACCGGCAGTCACTACGGACTACAGCGCTGACCGGAGGCTCCGCTCCATGGACCATGATTCCCCACAGCCTGGATCGCACCACACTACTACACCACAGTGTAGTGTACCACACTACTTTTACATTTATTTAGCAGACCCTTTTCTCAAAGCCACTTCCAATGAACTCTATGTAGTGTCATCAGCTCACACACCTTATTCACCAAGGTGGCTTACCACTAGATACACTACCTACAATGGGTCACTCATTCATACATCAGTGGAGCACACTCACACACTGTGGGTGAACCTGAACAGCATGTCTTTGGAGTGTGGGAGGAAACCAGAGCACCCAAAGACTTACACTGCTAGATACACTACTTACAATGGGTCACTCATCCATACATCAGTGGGACACACTCTCTCTCTCTGTCACTACACCACACGGCGCACCTGCGGGTGCTTCCGTAACGTTTTACACCTTTTTTTATTAAAAAAATAAACACTGGCTACAACTCTTATTTCTGCATTAGAAAAGAACTACAGAATACTGCTTTATTTTTACATTACATTATAAAATATTTTCATTGATGTGCAATGCTTTAACAGCAAAATATTAAATGAAAATGTGATGAAAACTTATCAAGAGTAATTTTTCTCGCACAAAACTTTTATTTTACTGTTTGTGGAAAAGAACGATCTACTATATTTTAGTGCTCTGTAACAGAAGGAAAAATGAAACATGAAATCTGTCTCTGACCATTTAAATCTATAACAGAAAAAACTTTGGCAAACTCAAATTCCAACCGCAAAATTAGCATGTTCTTTATGGGCAGGACCATAAGCTCTTCTGCTGCAGAATTTCACATCCACTTAACCATAACCATATTAACACCTCTGATGGAAGGGTACACGGGCCAACCGCAGCAAGGGCATTAAACCAAACACCAGCATAAACTCAGCGTCAAAGTAGGCCGCAGTGGCTTCGTTTAGCCTCACCAAGATAAATACCACATGAACGCTGCAGGTTTAAAAATAAATACGTACATGTATAGATAAGGTTAGACTTGGCCAAAAGAGAATATTTTCACTAAAGCATCATATAACAAGAGAGAAAGTGAAAAAGAGTGAGAAGCAACTGTGTCAATAAAGAACCTAGACCATTTAAGCAGCAGATCCCCATTTTGACAACTAATTCTGTCCATGAAATCTCTGAACTTCCATTGCATGCTAGGGAAAAATTCCTAATAAAGAGCAACATCATAAATCGTAGTGAGACATTAACAAAAAACGAAAGTAAACATGAGTGAAAGGATTAAAAAAAAAAGTAAATACTGTGTCATTGAAAAGCAGTTGCGTATAAACACTGGGTGCATGGATTTAAACTTATTATTTACATAAGGGTAACCTCTGATATACTTGGTAAGGGAATTCCACAGTTTAGGGGCAAAGCAGGAGAACGTCTCATCTCCCACAGTGTAGGTGAGCAAAAAAAAAAAAAAAAAAAAAGAGGCAGGTTTAAGGTACATGTTAGACTAGAATCTAGAATGAAATGTCTGAAGATTGCTAAGTGGGGAACAGACTGACAGTGAACAGCTAAACCTGAGGATTTTGAAGTAAACCTGAAACCTTACAGAAAGCCAGTGCAGGGATTCGGTCACTGGTGTGACATGGCCAATACCAAGACTTGTTTAAGGCGGATTCTAAGGCCTGAGCAAGGGGTGCAATAACTTTGGAGATAACAAATACTTTCACTAGCTTAAGTGATGAAAATAGGCAACATGAGACACTGGCATGTTTCTCAGATGAGAAAGATTAGCTTTCAATAGTACATTGCCCTTGTGGGACCAGGATCAAACAGTACTCATGGGTTTTTTAATTTAGGCTGAAATTTGCCATATTGCTTAAGTGATGGGGCCTGCCAAATGAATGACCTTAGTCGTGTCACTGTTTAGATGTACTTCAGTGTCTGGTACACTACAGATGAAGATTTGGGTTTCACCAACATAAGGAAGTGATTTTAGTATGCGAGTGGGAATATGTAAATATGAAGGGCAGAGGGCCTAGTATCGAGCCTTGAGGAACACCAAACTTCACACCACCAGTGTTGACAGCAGGCGCCATGTTTATAAACCTTAACTTCTCCACTAACTGTCACCACTTGGCATCCACAGGGCATGTGTTTTCAGAGATGGCTTGGTCAGCGAGGGTTGGCAAGGTGTGTTTGTGTGGGAGGATTATCAAAACTGTGTCATATGCTCAGCATATGCAAAATATTTTCATATTTTACTGTAGACTATTCTTCATCTTGAGGTTGCATGGGAAGGCTCTGGCTCGGTTACCACCCTCATCCCAGACCCCTAGAGCTCCAGTATACTCCTGGATGCAGTCACAGGGTGCTGCTGGCCTGTAAGTGACCCCAAACAGTGAGGCTGCAAATAAACAGCTGCAGATTCCTTTTCTCAAGTGCCTACTTCCATCCTCCAGCACCAGCTGCTCACCCCCTCTCTCACTCAGAGCAGTAGCTCCTTCTGGGCATTCTCGCGCTTCCTGCTAATGGCTTTCAAACACATTAGAAGTTAATCCTTAAATTGTCCAGCTTCAACTGTTTGGGAGTATCTCTGCTACATGTGCAGTGCTTTAGCCGACCAGAGCTCTCCTTCAGACTTTCTATCCTTGGTTACTTCAATCGCAGCGCCCCTGGTGGAGACAAAATTCCAAGTATCAAGTGTTTAAGTATTGGAGCACATAAGAGGATTTTCTGTGGTTTCATTTATACGAATCAAATGCAAGATTTTACATCTGATAGCAAAACCCTGAGGAAGCCTATACCTTTACACAAAAAAAAGAAAAAAAATCACTAGACCAATACTCCAATTTATGTTGCACAATCTTAAAAGAATGCTGGAACTGCTGCTTTTCTGCTCCTGTTTACCTGCAAGTACTTTATTATATATTAAAAGAATTTTCTACAATTCTGATATGATCTGAGAGAGTATCCAAGAAGCAGCCCTTGTATAACACAGATTTGACTACACAAAGTCAACAAGGCAAACAGAATCACCTCACATATACTTTGTCATAAAATAATTTACCTGCTTTGTTCTCTCACAAACTGAAACACTCAAATAGGCAGCCTATTTAGCATTATGTGCTGCGATAATACTGACATATAAGTGATGTTTAAGCAATTAATATTAGTTAGTCATTTATTATAAATACCGTAAAATATTTTCAAAATGAAACTGTTGGTGAATTTTTAAAAAGACTGTCAGAAGCAGGATTTTGCAGACCACTGACAGTGAAAATTAAAGAGTGAAAACAGATTAATTGAATAGGATTTGTTGATTCCTTGCAAGTAGAGTTAATCACACAGATGCAGATCTCGAAAGTCTTTTCCTTGCGAACTGGGTGATTTAGTCCATTGGTATTAGATAATATAGCGCACTTACAGCACTAAATTCTTGTTAGTTTTTCAGAATCTCGCTACTTCAATTCCAGTCAACTGTCAGACTGATCCTCATGCTGGTGTTAGTTAATTAAAACATAAGAATAACTTGCCTCTGGAGGTAAACACACGTGGACGGAAAGCCACTAAAAACAAGAATATATAGACATCATTAATGCACAGTGCAGCAGTAGAGACAACCTCAGAGGTGGGCTTTAAGGAGGCTTACCTGAACAGCACAGAACAGGCAGGTAGGTGCAGGGTGGTGGCTGAAATACCACCACTGCACCTCAACACACCATCGCCACCTCCTCAGTTGTCACTAAGACTTCCGACGTTTTTGCGGTATGCAACACGGTGGACAAAAAGCCTGGCATTGTGCGCCGGTTGTAGGCAGTTCTGTCAAAGCACTTCTCAACTTTGGAATCAAAGCTTTCTATTCCAGTCATCGGTAGACTGATTACAAGAGGAAATTAACAGATGTAAGAGAATGAGGGTCTCTTAGGGGCTTGCTGTGTGAGAGCCACAAGACCCAATTGCCAATTTCCATGGGACATTTTGCCGTACTTGGCCAGGGATGACCTCACCGCAGAGTGACCGCTGTTTTGAATAAAACTGTCTCTCACATCAGGTCACTTTGCTGGCATCTTTTTAATAAAGGTTGCTTAGCTCTAGTAATCTGATTTAAAAAAAAAAAAAAAAAATGAAGAACAACTTTAAGGAGATAAGATGTGCAGTTCACGCATGGCATGCTGGCCCAATTTAGATAATAGTCAGGCTCTTGTGTCCTATAAATTTTTAGTTCCTCTAGGGAGAGCCATGGAAGGCTGGGGCATAGAGAAGGTAAAAGGCTTATATGTGTTACCAAGTCAGCAGGGCACCAATATCGACTGCCTCTGGACATTGCAGTTAATATCTTGTATTACTATAATAGGCAGAGCATTTATCAGGTGCCTTGTGAAGACCACTTAGCTCGGGTGTGCTTCGTTACAGCCTTGAGAATTCCTTTGGGTTTGTGCTTTTTAATATTTTATTGATCTTCTTTAAAACTCATTTTAAGCTTCAATTAGATGTACAAAAAAATAGAAAGCTCCTCCTGGATATTTCAGAGATCCTAGAGGGAAAGCATCTTCTTAGGCTAAATGCCATGAATGTCAAAGGGGCTGCTGTCCAGGTTCGGTCAGCAGATGAAAACAGTTTAGGAGCAATTTTTTAAAAGACTTTGCCTCTGCTGTTGCATTTATTTTGGTGATGGAACTCTGCCTTCTTGGTTTTTCTGTAGCAGCCCAGAGAAATGTTCAGGAGAATTATGGTGCCCAGGAAGTGGACCTACCTGTCTGCAAATGTACTCAACAGAGGTGTGCATGTGTGTCCACTTGCAGCCTCTTACCTGCCAGATTGTCAATCTCCTTCTCTTGCAGCAGGCTGACCGCATCGTCGTCTCCTTCCAGCATCAGCTCCGTCTCGGGGTTCTGGTTGACAACTGCCTGGCTGCGGAAACCCTTCCTGGATCGGACCACATCATCCTCCTCGGTACCTATTTAAAGACCCAAGCGTGAGAACAGCACTGGTCAGGTATTGGGATTACTGGTGCAACTGGGCAGAGGTGGAGCCGCATATTTTCCGGCTGCATTCCTATCAAAACTATGCTAGTAACCCCTTAGGGAGAATGCCGTGGTATATTTCAGCACCTGTACCTACTGCTGTGCCATATGATACGCCTTCGCGGATTTGGTAATGTGGTAAGCGTCTGAACACTAATGGTACAACAAACCATACCTTAAAATTCAATGAGAAATTACAGGAAACATTAATTTATTGAATTTCACAGTAATTTATCAGAGTGGATCATAAGCAAAAGGTGATTTTTGATCTAATTAGCAAAGCCCAGAGAAGATGGACATTATATATCCTGCCCAACCTAAGCATTCAGTCCTGAGACAATGACGAGCTCATTCAAATGACATCATAAATAGCCAGGGGCCACAGTTAGTCAGACACGCTAAGGGGATGGATCTCAAAACTCCCTTCATATCACAGCACGGTCCAAAAGGGGGATTGGTTGACACTAATTATGCTGTCGACACACTGTCTGTCTTTGTGTTGCGAGGTCACGTTCATGCACTTGGGGGGGGAGGGGGGATCCACAAATCTACAAACACGCATCGAGGTGTCTGACGCTCTCAGACGTGTTTCTGTTCAACACAGCCTTGTTCTTACAACTTTGCTCCCCTGAGAAATAGTTATTTTGTGAAAGGATGCATTTGGTTTTTGAACAGCGTCTGTACTGCAGACAAAAAAAGGGAAAAATAACAAAAATTTCAAATATGTCATGTGCATCTCCGATGTTTGGGAGATGCAGTAATGTTTTAGAAATGAATTTTGCATAATGTCAACTATGGAAATGAGCTGGATGACCACAAGGGTGCGGGTCAGCCAAGCGGAAAATAAGGATGCTGTGAACCACTGCTACAGATGCTTTGGAGCAGAGGAAGAAAACTGAGGAAAATCAGCACAGACAGATGTGCTGGGAGAAAGTTTGTATAAACCAGCATGCTTTGCAGCATCACCCTGAAACTCATGACTGCCCCCTGGGGGGAACAGGAGACTGTGCACTCAGACTGATTTTGCAAGGCCCAGATCCAGGTCAAAGACACAAATTTCAATGCAGGAGCAAGGACTCAATATGTGCATAATGTATAGGACATCATGGTTCAAAACCAAATTAACTAGAAAAAAATTCCTCATTGAGAGCATTTTTTTTTTTGTTTTGTTTTTAAATGGGGGGTGCGGTGGCGCAGTGGGTTGGACCGCAGTCCTGCTCTCCGGTGGGTCTGGGGTTCAAGTCCCGCTTGGGGTGCCTTGTGGCGGACTGGCGTCCCGTCCTGGGTGTGTCCCCTCCCCCTCCAGCCTTGCGCCCTGTGTTGCCGGGTAGGCTCCGGTTCCCCGTGACCCCGTAAGGGACAAGCGGTTCTGAAAATGTGTGTGTGTGTGTGTGTGTGTTTTTAAATGGAATAAAGGGTTGGGGTCAAGGGAAGAAGTGGTAAGCGGGTATTTGGAGTACGTCATTCCCGTTGGTTAATTATTTACACTTTGTGGAAAAAAAGAAGAGGTTTTCAGAAGAGGAAGCACACAAGGAAATCACTACCCTGGCAGCAGAATCGTGTTTATTATCAAGTGAGTTTGTAGCAACAACCACAGAGAATCTCGACAGCCGCCCAAATCTGATCTCATTGCCACAATAACAATGTGTCTGCTGGCGGTGTAAATATTATGAGATTATGCACATGCATATATACAAGCTGCCGGTCCAGTTCAAACAGTAGTCCCAAACAGGAGCAGGAATGTGACAACAGTACAGCTTTGCGGTTCAACAACCTTGAAAGCTAAACTAGGTGGGTCACTGGTTCAGACCCCAGGTGGAACAATCTGACCATAACCACACAAGCTTGTTATGGAAGTTTTTCCCCTTTTGAGAGCTCTAAAAAAAACCAAATGAATCAGACTCCACCGATTGTGCAGCAGCGGAAGCTCCGAGTGCCTTAATCCTGGAAGCCTGAAGTCTCACAATTTCACTACAATTACAGAAATATAATAAAAAGCAACATTTGACATAACTGGAAGGAAGTTGGATTGTATTTCTCCCCCAGTAATTAAATACCCTAACTCATGCGCTAAAATTGGCAGTAGCATTTACGACTTATTTCCATTGCACCCCCAAAAATTCCAAAGATAGTTCATTCCTAGGACAGTGGAACAGAGATGTAAAACACTACAGTAGTCAAGTCACATGGGACATGATCAAAATGCATCTTCCCATAAACAGGACTTAATAGTTACTAAGATGATACCAAGCAAAACCAAACGGTTCTCTACCCTGGAGATTGTTTCTAGAGAACAATTTTGTGGACGTCTCCAATGTGACTTTACTGTTCCTTGAAATAAAGTTGCCCTTTGCTGCAGTCTAGCACACTACATACAAACATACACACACACATTAGATGAAGCCAGTGCAGTTTTGTTGACAATACACCCAAGAGACACTTACAGTGAAATGAACGTTGATCCAAGTCAATTAATAATCTCACAGGAAGAAAACACCATTTAAGCGGTAATTACCATATTATGGTGTAAGCAGACTTGAGCGTATGAAACATTCTACAAAATGGTCCGCCCCGCCATTGGGTTTCCAGCTGGGCCTTTTATTACAACGCAGCTCATAAGGAAGTTACCAAGAAGAGTGTGTCATTCATCGGTATAATACACCGCCTCCTCAGTGTGCCCCACGTCCTGTGCCGGACGGCCAATGTCAAGGAAGCAGACAGGCCCATAAAAAAAAAAAAAATCTACATTCCAGATTTCCAAGACGGGAAAACAACTGGATGGATGAGTTATCCCAGTACAGAAACAAATGCCACTGCTGATTCTTTGCATAGCGGAACAATAAAAGAGATTGTCTCCTTACTTTGGAAAGAATAAAGAGGCAGTGGAAGTGGAGAGGTACCCAGTTAATCATCTTGCAGACTTCAGAGAAGAGCAGCGTAACATCAGACCAAACCAATTCCACCGCGTGACAGACCTATAAATTATTCCTCTCGTTAGAATCACCAAGAGGTTCCAGGATTTCAGCAAGTTCTCAATCATCGTCGCTGCCATGTTAGTGGATCCGCAAACACGCGACCAAAGGCATCACACGCACATCTACCCAAGAAAATTAAAATAGATCTCACTGGTATTCTTAATTTGTCACTTTTTTCTAAACTGTCCAGAATTTGTACACAGGGGCTCTGGTTATTGCGAAGATGCAAATCGGTATTGTAAGAGACGACTGTCACATTTAACAGCGTCAGAAAACGACCTCCAGACGGACGCGGCCTGCTATAGGGGACAGTGAGGCGCACTGATGTGCAGAGTGCATTCCTACCATCAAGGAGGTCACTTGGTGAAAAATGACATCACCACCATTTTTCATGACACACCTAAACAAAACAAGATAGGCTTAACTGGTGACACTAGTAGACAGTATATCTGTCTCTCTCTTTCACTCACTCGCGCACGCACACACGCAAAAACATGCAGTTTTCAGCTCCTTACAAGGTGACATTCTTGTTCACGGAGACTATGTAAGATCTAACGTGAATGACAACCGAAGGCAAAGCAATAATCAACACTATAATTTCTCATAGCATCCACTGATACGGCAAAGCCAAATCCAAAGGCACGTAATGTTTAGAGGGGGGAAAAAAAAGGAAAATATGAAATACATTTAGAAAATATGCAGCTTTCTCTGCACCCTTTTTATTCCATCAAAGCTTTAATCTTTGGCAGTGTTAAAGGTCTAAATGTGTGAAAAAATAATGAGGGGGAAGAAAGATGATTTTCATTTTCAATAACGACACGTCTCAGAGCGGAAAAGTGCATCACAGATGAATCAAAATTGTTGATGAGTTTGGAAGTCGAATTTTTGCCTTGATCTTTTGTTAGATGTGCTCCACAACCTTCAATTACAGACTGAAGTTGAGGGTCGAGGTTGTTTACTAGAACTGCACCACCTGCTTGGGGGGGGGGGGGGGGGAAAGAGTCTAGTGACGTGGAGTAGAACGGATACTTTGAAGCCGTCAACGGCCCAAAATCAATAGGGCACAACATTACACTCAGAAAACCGGTAACCTGCTTCCACCTACACGTGAAGGTAAAAGTAGGGCGTGGGGGGGGATGTGGAGGATGTGGATGTGGCAGGTGAGGAAGATGGAAAAACAGGTTTGTCACACTTAATGACATTAGGTCATACAATTTGTGACCCTGGAAAGATGAGTGGTAAATTGGAACACCACACTGAGAGGGAATGGGGGGGGAACCTTTCCAAGTGTCAGAACTTTCCTTCCAAAGAGGAAACGGCTTGGACTTTTCTGTGATAGACAATACATGTTGGCTGATCTACCCAGGTATCATAGGAGAGTCTAGGCTTGCAGTAAACATAAGAGAAGAATAAAATGCAGCTGCATGGATGAAGGAGAACTAACATGACAGAACCTAAGCATCTGCACTGCTTAAATACAATGTCAGTAACCAAAAAAATTATGCTTTATGGGATGTCATTATGTTCTGTATTAACTGAGTGTCTGCAGAATGTAAAAGTATTAGAGCCAGTGTGGTGGCATCACTTACTGTAGTCCTCCAAGGCCTTGAGTGTGGCATCAGCGTGGGTGGAGCCAAAGGCGTTCCGGACAAACCGCCGCCTACGCCGCAGGTCATCCTCCCAGTAGTCCAGGCGCCAGAAGTCATGGAGCTGGCTGCAGAGAGTGGAGAAAGAAGACAGGAGTTAGGGACAAAGCATCCTTCTCTCACAACTGTAAAGAGACGGTTCACTACATATGAGAAATCACCGTCTCCAAACATGTGGCATCAGCAGCTGACTTTTCATTTCTTTGTATTTTACTGGACGTCTGGATTGAACATGCAAAACCCTTTAACGTCTGCAATATGTATCAGCCATTTCCAGTCTTGATGTCAGCAGACAGGTTCATTTGCCAGTTGGCTGGTGATCCCAAGGTAATGAGACTTGAGAGTGAGACACTTCTTGGCACTTGGAATCCTGAGTGTTTTGACAGGCTGAACAATATTATGAAGGATTTTCAACCAAATTTATTGTTCTTGGTTCCCCGTGATAACTAGCGGGTATCGGTTTCCAACTAACTTTAAATCGGAAACTAAATTCAATAGTCACACGGGTGTCGACGGGAAACGCATCCGAGACCTTTAATCTCATTCTCCGACTACAGAGATACGCTACCCGCCACACTGCCACAGAGATCAGGTGTAGAGGCGATCACGAAAGCGCAACCGCAGCAAAGTAAACACAGTGACAGGAAAGAAAAAGAAATCAAGAGAGAGAACACAGATATTCTCCAGTGTGTGTGAAGTTGTGTGAAGCCTCTTTCATTTAGAGCAGCAGAGAATGTGGCATAGGCAGCCGGTGGCATGCATGCAAGCGAGAACCAGTCCTGTTAACAACCTCAGCATGAAGCCCACTGCCTGCCTCCTGTCCCATGGCATTTTTTAACCAGCCCCTAAATCAAAGGAGCGACCTTCAACACAGACAGCATGTAGTATAACAAATCTGGAGGGGGGTGGGTGGGGTGCTCTCACGCTGTTGGATCCCCAGGCTAACAAAATACACATCTCATGGATTTGCCCCTCCCCTCCCCTCCCCACCCCCATGCCCATGCCCGATGTCTGTAGGCATGATTAAAATAATGTGCTGAAATATTCATTGAAACGACTCCCAGGACCCCTGAAGCAAGCCACAGAAAATTGCATTTTTATTCATTATTAATAACACAGAATTAGGACTGCTGAATAAAACCAGGCCTGGGGGTCACAAACAGCTCCAGCATGTGGTTACCATCTTTGTAAATTATTATTCCAACAATGGCAGACCTGGGATAATTTTATTGCATGCTGCTAATGCAAACCATTAAGGGCCAGTGCTGGCATTGGGTTACTAAGTGCTTTTCTTTTGCAGTTGAGCTCTGCTGGGACAGATTTCAAAGGACTTTGCGTTTCCTCAAAGAATAGAAAAGGAAAAACCAAGTGCAATTAATTAAAATCCCAATAGCCAGTTTAGAATTATGCAAAAGGAAAGCAATGATTGAAATTCTTGTGAAGGGGATGACTGCAAGTACACGGACAATCCCCAATAAATTTAGATTCATGTGGTTTGACTGTCAACAGTCAGACGGAGAGCCACAAGGTAAATGGGGGCGTGCGAGGCAGTGAGGGATCTACAGATTCCTCCCGTTGCTTCTATTTCATGTTTCATTAATGGGCCGGTGACATAATGAGGACATCCATCCCCCAGTTTCTGAGAAACTGAAAGAACGAAAGATCCGAAGCTGGATTTCCACAAACAGATGAGGCCCAACGGCGGAAAAAGCACAACGAAAGTGAACATTTCGAAATGGAACCTTGTCCCCTGTCGCTGTGCAGACCTGACGAAGTCAACCTTTGGTTACTGAGTCTTTCTGAACAGCCTAGATGGTTATCTAATAACTAGTTTCATCTTTTACCTATAACAGTCAGTGCAGAGATAGGTAGACACAGGCAGAGCTACATAAGCACCCATCTGCCAGCACCTGCAGAAAGCAAGCATTTTGGTTTAAGCGAGTCAGTTGAGCTCTTTGAATGGCAGCCCCACGGTGGTTCAGCTGGCCAGATTCCATCCACACACTCATAATTCACTGTCTCGAAAAGACAAGCCAGGATGAACATCCTACGCAACCGGCTGCATCCGGACTGGGATGCACGAATTTCTAAGTGCTAATCGGACGCACAGGGAGCCAAATTAAATCTTCAGTTTCCTACACACAAACTTCTGTGTGTCACTGTATTTTATTCTCACTACAACACTAAGGCAGTCTCAAGAGATTAAAATATAAGGAGGGGTTCACATTACAGCAGGATCTATGTGAGACACCTAAAGGCACCAGAAGGGGGGGGGGGGGGGGGAAATTAGCTGGGTTAGTCCAGGCATGGGCTCCAACAGGTGTGTAGGTGTGTGTATATGAGAGAGAGAGAGTCAAGGGATAACCCAAGAATACTAAACTAAGTGACTTTTGTTTTCAGTTAAAGCAACCTAGCACATTTACATTTATTCATTTAGCAACGCTTTTCTCCAAAGCGACTTCCAACGAACTCCAGTGTTACCGGCCCACACACCTTATTCACCAAGGTGACTTACGCTGCTAGATACACTACTTCACAAAGTAGTAAGGAGATAACACAAACATTTTTCACTTCCATCTTTAAGCAAAACTGAAACATTTAAGGAACTGCCGAGACAAATTAAAGTTTAAAAAAAAAATTACGATGGACTAGAAGCCGTTTCATTCCTCTTGCTGCACACCTTCATGACATCACACTTTGCATCTGTTTACATTTGGTAGACACCTCTCTACAAAGTGCACATTACACTAGAAGCTGCCTGTGGAATTGGCAATTACCTCTTGACCAGGTTATGGCTTCAATGTCCTCGAAGAAACAGACTGGAGTCAACTGTTACTTGGAAGCTACTGACTGTAAAAGCGGAGGAGACGATTTTGAGCGTAGATATTCAAAGTCAAAATTCAGAGAGGGGATGGGATCCACCAGCATTTAAAACTGGGGGGGGGTTCAGTGAGTAAGAAGCAACACAAAAACGGTTAAAATGTTTCGCTTTACAACCCAGAAGCAAAAGTGTCCCTCCAGAGAGGGAATTGATACGAGGCCTGCAAAGCATTTTCCAGCCCTTTTCCTTCTCATACGCACCGCGTGGTGATTTGTTTAACATGGGAGCTACATTCCACAACAGGACACCCAGGAGTGGGAGAGAACGGGGGAAGTAAGAACCGCAAAACATGCAAACAAACCCGCTCAACGGTGTTTCTTTCATTTATAACTCACAATCTTAAAATTAGCTGTAAAAAGGCACACAGAGCAACCGTAATCATTTCTTTGAAATTATTTGGAATCAAGCAATAAAGCAGTAACAGAAGGAAGAAGACTGTCGACGGCACGGCTGACCGAAGAGAAGCGGAATCCTGCTCGCCGACTTCCTGGCTTCACAGGGAGCAGCAATGCCATCATTTCCTCGCCAACTGCTGAGCAGAGTAACAGGTACCGCGGGTTTCGGAACGAGAGCCACGTAACGTGTCCGACTCACCAATACGGCTTACAGCAGTCTCTTGGGATTTCAAAACATCCGTCACCGCGCGAAGACAAAATATCAGCTCTTTCGTACGGGTGCGAACCGTAGAGCTGCCCTACGGTCGTAAAGTTGATGCAGAGTAAGACGCTGCCAGCCCAACACCACCCAACCTTCTTTTCCTACTCCAACACTTTACAACATGACATGTTGAATTAAGGCAAAAAAGGGAACTAGAAATAAAGAAAAATTGTGCAGTCTCCCAGCGAGCGAGAAAAATTCATTAGTCACATGGGCCATCAATCAACCAAATGGATTTTCAAACTGCATTTTAAAAGCCCATTTTTTCCCCCTCGCCGCTAATAACCAGAAGTATCAGTCGGACTGAAACGTGGCTGATTTATCTGCAGCCGCTCTCGGGGTTTCAAGCTCCAGCATCTCCTTCCCCCCGTCCCCCTCTCCCATGCGATTGACTGTCATCTCTACTAGTACCAGGCAGACTTTTTTCCAAGGCACCTTGTGCCGACGAGTCGAGGACTGGATATCGCCTTTCAGCAATCCAGTCTATAAATCTTCTACTTATATGTGTGTGTATACACACACACACACAGCTACTTTTTTTTGTAAAAAGGGAAAACAGTGCATACTTTATTAGCCCATTGTGGACAAACATCTATGTTCAAGCTTTACAAGGAGAGAAAAAATATATACACGACTGTAACAAACAATTTTTAAGCTTAAGTGAATTACGTGGACAAACATATCACTTTTGTTTACGAGCAAACGTACACACTAAAGGGATCTGCACTATAATACGATTTCTAGGACTGCATAATTTGCTTTGTCAGAATGATCAGGGCAATATACCAAGTTTGCTCCTGTCTGGGGAACACAGCCTGTACCGAGAGGCCCGAAAGGCTGACAGATGGACCTAAAAAACACGTATACGTACACGCTAGGGGTATACATCTGCAAATATGAAAGACGAAAGATCCTTGCCGAGTGTATATTTTTCATTTGAAAAAGGCTGGAGAAGGAAATAGTGGACTCGTGCCTGTGGTAACAAGGGGTCTTTTGGATGGAGAGGCCTTTTGAGTGACAGTTGGTACAGGGGTCAGAATTATTGTCCCTAGCACTGAACAGGCAAACCAGGTACAGAGTGAGAAGGAAGTGGGGTTACATACAGATCAGGAACCCGCCTTCCTGCCCCCAGGCAGTGCTCCACCCCAACAGCTTGTTTAACACTGGGCTTTCTGTCTTATTCCACAAACAATGGAGCCCTACAAGAGAAGAGGGCAACACTTGTAAACTGCCAACTTCCCCCATACTCTTCATTGCTCATTGTCACCCCAAAGCCCCAGCCTCACCCCGACCTTCTCTCAAGTTACACCAGGACCTCACATCCTTGCCACAAGAGACACTGCATGAGCACACAGTAAGGCTTACTGCTATGGACCCTGGGACTCCTCTGCAGGGGGTATGCTAGTGTACACACATTGCACACAACGTACGTTTGCATGTCCGAAGACACACCTGAATACGCAGCATTTAAAAGGCTATTTATGCAATGTTGAAAATCTCAGAAAATGTCTGCGCAGTCTGAATACTTTTGCAAGGCATGATTTTTTTGTGCCACACATTTCCCCCCCCCCACACTAATTGACACAGTCATCATTCACCAAATACAATATTAGCTTAAGCTAGAAAACTAAAGGCTGCAGTTAGACCAAAATGACTGATGACGCGAGGGCAAAACTAGCTATTGGGAATATCAAGTAGCTGATGCGTGACGGGGTATGGTGCTTTCAAAATGTGCAGCGAAGTACTTTTTCGACCACAGAACAGTCAAGTCATCGGGAAGCAAACATTGATTACTACATCCTTGCTCCTACCAGCTCATCAACCACGACACACAGCGGCAGCCGCAAGAACTCGGCCATGTCGTTGAACTTTGCACGTCCAGTTCTCAGTTTCAGCTTTCAATGAAGCTAATGAGAGCGATTTCTCAGGAAGCGTATCTGCAGCACAGAGGGGAAAGAGTTCTGCATTTGAACCTCAACAAGCTATAAAGTGTCACTTGAAAATTGGACTGTGTCAACCATGCGTATGACTCTCTGTTAAAGACAGCAGATGAATAACCTGCACTCGTGGCTTTCTGTTACACCGACTAGTTCTCGAAAAGCTATGTAAACTGGTGAACCCGGAAGATGATAGAGCAGGTGTAAGGTGACTGGTTTAATTTGATGCAGAAATAAATTAATTGTAAACAGATAATGAATGTGTGTGGTTTTGGGTCACAGTTCTTAAATCAGCGGAAAGTTCAGGTTGCAGAAATGATTTAACATTTATTTGCAGCCTGTGGTTCGGGTGCCGTGTCGATATTGCGGATTGAGGGTGGATGTGGGTCCCAAAAAATGAACCCGTGCAGGACTGCAATACACCCTCTATAAAAAAGATCCAATCCATCACTGTCCAGATAATTCTTTGTTTGTTATTGCTTTGATAACTACAGAGAGAAAAAGGCCCATGCTAATTATTCACACATTAGGGTCAACAATTAATCTCCTTTCCCTACGTGGTCCTGGTTCCACGCCAGGCCTGCGTGAGCCAGTGATAGCGAAGATCCCGAAAGGTTAGGAATCTGAGCCACACAGCCAGAACACACATATCTGCGCGACACCCAACGTGTCCTAAGAGCAAAGAATGCATTCTCCTTCAACGAACCGCACAAGGGGTGGGAACTGGGTCAGTGGAAAAGGAACAGAGACCAAGTGAGAAAGAGAGCAGGGGAAATTCAATAAGAAACCATTACATTCTCGTTAAATGCTTCCATTTGGGGGATAATGATAATAAATGGGAGCAATCAGTAGCTGCTCTGTTAAGCGGGGCCATGGGCCTGGTTTTTGTCAGGGCCACACTGGGCTCAGGATGTTGCTGTTCTCCCAGGGAAGGAGAGGAGAAAGGTAGGGGGGAATGAGAGGAAGGCATGCTGGGGAAGGGTAGAAGACGGCTTTGACAGGCACTCACCAGTGTCGCTGTAACACTGGGGGTTTCTCAATTTATTTTTATGTAGGGGCAAGGGAACTATATGTTGCTTTAGAATGCTTAAGAGAAAAAATACAAAGAGCATGTAACAATCAGTATGAGTAATAACCAAGAGCCAAGTGTGGGGCAAAAAAAAAAAAAAAGGCAATTGGGTGTAGGAGACATAATTCCTAAGGCAATTACAGGAGGGGAAAAAACCAGGGGTCCAAGGGCAGTTGGCTGCCAACCCCTGCTGACCCTAAACAATTAGGAGAAAGTAGTAGCTAAGTAGTTTCTGAAGTGGTCAGGTGGTCCATCCCCTCCATCGAGCCATTCTGGTTTCAGTGATAAAAACATTTTTTTCTCAGCTTGTAATTTCATCCTTTGAGACCTTTGTATGTGAACTCGCAGCTACAATTCATTTATCAGGCGCTCTCCTCCCAGGATTGAGACGCAGCTGAAATGTCCATCCATGGCAACTTACAATTTTACCCCTCGTGCAACCATGCTGCCCAGTAATGGATTACTCCTTCAAAAAACCTTAGGCAAAAGACTGGCTCATGACATAGAAGAGTTACGTGCGGACTGATGTATTTCTCAGATATCAGCAGAGATCCCTTAGAGAGGATGGGCCAGAACAGACTCAGTTCAGCATCTCTGGAGCATGTCCTGGCTCAACCAGATTGCGAGCAGTACCAGGAAGAAGAATTTACTATGATGATTTTAAAAATAAAATAAAATAAAAAAAAAAATCTTTACTGAGGCCCACCAGGATTTCCAATGTTCAGAAACTAAGTGCTAATGGAGTTGTTGGATTCACAACCAACTTGGGGAACAAACAGAGTTCCAGTCCCAGCTGTAAATTGTGGACCCAGTGGATCTTCAGTTTCCACAAGTGTCTGTTTTATGACAAACATTTTGCCTAAAATGGACACTGTCATTCTTTCCTGGTTGGATATGTGCTTGGTGATATCAGTGTCTGGCTCATGAGAACAAAGAGCAAAAGATGATTCACAAATAAGCTGCTGACACATTTTTACTCTCTGGCCCCTATTCAGGATTACTGGATTAGACAGGAACCGCATTTAGAAGGTACACCTGATAGGAACCTGGAGCACTTCAGTAAAACTGCTTTAGGTATCCAATTTATAGTCCATCCATTTCCATGCCAGAAAGACCAAAGCTGACTGATCACGGGAACTCTATAAACAGTCCTTCAAGAATGAAAATTTAGTTCCAAATATTTCTGGTCTCATGAGGAGCATTAAGGTTTATAATCCACTGGCAGAGATCAGGGGTCACCAAGGGATGGAAGGGGCAGTCAGGAAAACCATTCCATCTCACCACACACACACACACACACACACACACACACACACTTCCTTCATATAAAGTCTGACATTCCATTTTCAGCTTGATTTATAAATGGAATGCCAAATTGATAGCATGTCATTACAGGGCGGTATACTATCCAGGAGAACTGTTATCAAAGCCCTTTCGTTTTGGTCCAGAGGCATGGATCAATACTGTTGCATACAGTTCCATTTCAAAAAGTATTGATTTTCTGATGCCAACTCAATACAAAGAGCATCCATCACCGAGCAAGCGTAAAGAATGATCCGGGAAACATCTGTTCTGGGGGGTCTGGTTATTTGTATTTCTGTTTCTAACTAACAAGGCTTTCAAAATGTTACACCCTGTCAATGCTTGCGCCACCGTTGATCTCAGTAAGGGACCTCTAGAACGGGAGCAGCCCGACATGCCCTGCTACACTGCGTCGTGAGAATCTATTATGCCACAGAGCCAAACTAGAATGAAGGCGAAGGAAGCATAATGTAAGGGCAAAGGGCACATTCTTCACCAGCTTTAGCAAGATATAGCTGTGCAATCATATACCAAGTAAGAGTCTCAGAATTCCATGGAAACCCTGGAGCACAGGATGTAAACACAAAAGTACAGCACTCCAGAGAAGGAAGAAAATGCAGTTTAACAGATGCAAGATTAAAAGAATCAATACTTTCCAAAACTGGATCCTGAAAAATATATTTTACAATTGACCGTTTACATTTAAGGTTTCGGAAAAATAAATAGTTTTCCGCTGCAAAACTCCCCGATATAGAAACAAAGATGATAAATCAGAGTAAAATTAAAAAAGAAAAATAATGCATATCTTCTAACGGGAATCTACTCATTGTTTCTAGTACAAAGTGAGAGCACTGGTTCCGTGGTCTGCTGCATTTCTGAGGCACAGCGGTTACTGTGACTGATGCACTTTGGTATGGACCAGAGGGCTCCAGCTACTCCTGGACTTTTTCAGAACCCAACAGACAGCCTGTTAAAATGTCAAAACAGCATGATTTACATCTAGAAACAACTACTTTGTGGTGTGTCTAGAGACACGTCCAAATAGCAAGCCATGTGACTAACATTTATTGTGATACTCTCCACATTCCATGTAAAAAGGACTAGAAAGATCCCTCTTCACCCCTCCCCCCCAAACCACTGGATGTTTGACGTTACTGACAATGCTGCTATTTGGCCTCTATTCTGCCCCTGCTTATGCAGTCATGTTGCGGTATGGAAAAAGATTACAGTGTGGGCTTATTTGATCCCTACATTATGACAACGAATGGATTTTTCGCTTCATATTAATGACTCAAAGAGTGTGTGCATGTATACACCCCCCTTCTATATGCACATTGACCAGGACATACACACACCCTAACTACTATTATTACTATTCCTTAGGTAGGTTAGGTTACTTAAAATGATTTAACCCTTTATACAGCTGGGAAATTTTACTGGAGTAATTCATTGTAAATTCAAGGGAACCAGGGATTCAAACAAGTGTAAAGTGACAACTGTACCACCCAATCACCCCTAGTGTCCTAACTAAAGACCACAAAGGACTGTTTGGATTGTGAAGTTTCAAGTAGCTTTTTAACCTTTTATCACACCAAGAAAACTGTGTTTTTAACACCCTAGAAGCCACATGCTACAGGTGGAGAGGATTTTAAGGCTCATGCCTCTAATTGGTGCAGAATACAGTACAAATGCAGCTCAAGACCCAGCACCCTTACCATTGCGACAAGGTGCCCCAAGCCCCATGCTTGTTGGTTAGGATGTTGAGGATCTTCTGTTTGAGCTGATTGGCTGTCACGTGATCTCGGTGCTTGGCAGCACTGATCAGATGATCACACATCTTCTCTTCCTCCTTCCTGTCTGCAGCATACTGGGCACAGTTGGACTGGGGGACAGACACGCAAACAGGGAAACACATGGGAAGAGGAACTTGAGAATAACATGAAAGCCAGTTCCAAACAAGTTTATAATGAAGCAGGAAAAGACAGCGTCAACCCTCTGATCACATATTACATCGCATTTAAGGTGATCCAGCAAAAAAGACTCTGAAGTGTCTTAGCTTTTTAAATCAACATGTACTACAAGACTCTACTGATAAGCAAGAACAAAGACGTTTATACTGCATGTGTGGTTATGCATCTCCTAACTACACATTCTATACTTAAAGGTCTGGTTGAACACATAAGATGACAGAATGAACATTTCTGAAAGACATCAGAATCTAAACAGCGCTCTGTTTACTTCGAGACCGACCACAACACAGAAATCTGTACTTCTTCAAAAAACCACAGACCAACCCTGCAGAGAACCACACCCATGATGTCAAGGTTAATGATTCCAGTAGGCTTCAGAAATCGTGTCAGGGGAAGGAGTTTCTTAATGAAAACCTGGCTGCAGGAGTCGTTTATTTGTCTCAGTGGAAGGGGGAAAAAAGCCCACTAATTGTCTGTTATTAGGGCAGCTCATTAAATACCATCTGGTTAATGACATCCATTCATCACAATGCACACATATGGGACGTCACTAATTCATTAACAGCACAGCACACAGTACGGGGCCTGGGTGCTCCGAGGGTGGAGATCAGAGTTTTTGAACACTCGCAGACGACAAAGAAAGGTGAGGCGAGTCAATGATTGAAAGATGACGGACTGACACAAGGCCTATAGTTTGGATGAAAACGATACAGGGACATGTGGCAGATTTGTATAAGAGACCGTCAAACGGCGTCCATAGCTCTTTAATGCAAATCTCACATGGCACAACTGACTTCACCTCCCCTGCTCAAAATTATTCTGTCACTCAGCAGCCCTTGGGGGGCACAGCGTAGGGAGGGGGTGCTCGGCTAATATTCCAAAATCTAATTTGCAAACTGAAGCTGGGAGGTTAATTGAATTTCCAGCTTTATATTTGAATTCTGTCAGATATTGTACCTCAACGTTTTGTCCAAATGGCAGATAACTCAATCTGCACTTGTCATCTCCGATTACTGCCCAACGCACTGACAAAAACACAGTTATTCACCACCGCGAAAGAGCTGGGCGCAGGGGGTATGTGCCACCAACATGAGTAGAATTGTAAACATGCTCCACCCGCATCTGTTCTCTAGGATGCCCAGTACTGGTGTGAGTCTGATGGAGGAAAAAGCAGGCTTCAGTTGAGAGCTTGTCTGCCAGTACCCTAGGCAGACTCCCCAAGAATGACAGAAATCATGTTCGTCAGCTGGTGCTGGCAGAGACAGGGGTGTTCTGGGATTGTCCATGTTCCTCGTGCGCTGGAACAGCCGGCCATCTCCGATAATGACGTATCATTCCTCCTGTAGAAACCCTCCTTCCAACATGACGGAGCCTAAATGTTTGTGGGCCCGAGACTCAGAATATCAGGGCTGTATGGAGACGTAGCCGTCTCTCTGAAAGTACATGGGAATGTGTGAGATTCCACAAAACTAAGTAACAGGCACTTCTCCGGACCATGTCAGCTTTTTCCCATTAAGAATTGATGCACTCACGGCATCTGAATAACGTATACATTATATATACCCAGGTTGAGTGTCTGTATGAGGTTCCATACACACATTGTCAAGTGTGACAACTGATATAGCTGAGGAGATACACTAGTATAGAAAAGAGAAAAGAAAAAAAAAAAAAAAGACCGGTTCTAAATCATTTCTCCACACTGGTTCACAGCTTAAAGAGCACGTGCAAAATCAGCTCTATGTAGGCCACGCCGTTATGCCCTCTGTGTATGGTGCAGGAGGACAGAATTAATGAGCCTCTAAGAATGGGGCTCTTAAACTGCGGTTCATAGAGCCTCTGGCAGGTCCACGAATGGGCTTTGTGGGTCCTTAAAACAGAGCCTTGGATTGAGGATAACACTGTATAATGAAATAAAGGTTAAAAATAAAAAGCAAACACTACCGTGCTATTTCTATTTATGTCGTAATTCTGTGTGAAGGTGAGGTGTGTGCAATACTTCCTCTGAAGATCAAATTCTTTCAGTAGTCTGTTTCCTAGAAAAAAGGTGAAGAACTTCTCCAAGAAGTCACACGTCTTTTAAAAGGATTCTTCCAGAATTATGTGGCAAATAATTTTCCACTCTTTGACCTGTGCTCAAACTCAAAGAGGGTTATCTGAGTAAAAGCAGGACAGCCAGCCATACTACCATCTTCAATTCCAGGCTCACCTCGAACTCAGCATGCTTATGGACATCTTCCGCACGTTGTCGATTGAGGATGAACTCTGCCTCATTGGCCACCCGCACTATGTGGTCCTTCATGGCATGGCACAGCAGCCTGGGGGAAGGAGAAGAGAGGAGGCATAGGGAAAGAAGGATAAAGCAGTTAATGTAGGGACTGGGGAGAAATGAAACCCAGTCTCGGACTTTTAGGCTTTCTGTTCTAATTATTTACTAATTCACTCAAAAGTCAAGCTTCCCATCAAGAGCAGAGCTCATCCACCTCAACACTGTACGCAACTATCTACACTTTGCTCTCTGTTCCTTCCAGGCCTAATGTGCAGGGAATCCAGCCCTGAGTCCCCTTATTCACTCCCACCTCCCTCACACAACAACCTTCCCTTGCCCCAGGGGAATTCAACACTTTCTCTCACACAGCTATCTCCCACAGGATTTTGTTCAAGCCAGGCAGTGAACCACTCAACTTATGTAAGGAGTCCTAGAAAACTTTCTGGACTTCAACAGACCTAGTCATGACCTTATTGACCCTGTATAGCCTGTTCCTCCATTCTCTGTAGCCCATCACCCACATTTTTCACCTTGCTTCCAACTCTACCAGGTCTCTAGCCAGGAGATGATTTGGAGAAACACTATGGACAACTGTTTAATTATCTTCTATGAAACCAGTATAAGGAAGACTATGGGGCCTGAGGCTACCAAACTTTCCTGGGCTAAGTTTTCACCAGCGCCTACCGCAGTGCGAGACAGGACAGTCAACTTGATTACGTGACCTACAGTCAGCTCTTTGGTAGCAGGCACATACTTCACTGTGCAATATTGACCCAGTCAAATGTCTGCATCCATTTATAGCACAATGCTGAAAGTGCTGACTCAAGAGGACAAAAATGGGTGGGGCTGAAGGACACATCTATTTACCGTAATATAACTTACATTTAAGTTTACATTTATTCATTAAGCAGATGCTTTTCTCCAAAGTGACTTCCAATGAACTCTATGTAGTGTGAGCAGCGCTGCTCGCTGTGCCGCCCCGGGATTCTTAAGTACAGTTGGTTTGTTCCTTTCCACCATATGAACCAATGTACATCACACGAGTAGCTGCATAGAACTTTATCCACTTTGTTCTGAAGTCTCAATGTAGAGTCACACAAAGCAGAACAACAAGGGGGGTAACCTGCACTTAATCCACAGACTTCTACCTGTGCCAGGTATGGCAAAAAAAGAGGTGGGGAAGACAGTGATGGATATCCCACAGGCAGCACCCTGGACAGCGGTGTGTGGAAAAGCTGAGTTAGGATGTTTAGTTCTGGTGAGGTGGTCCTTACAGCACCAACAACAGATGGTAAGGCAGATGGAAAAGGTGCAGACAGAACAAGTCTGGATCCCAGCAGCATACACAGGTCATGGAGGGGTACCTTACCACACAACGGTGCAGAGCACTCTAGTTCTCTTCTCCTCACCTCCACCTCCTCACAGTAAGCATGTGGAAGTTAATGCCTAATTCACTCCTCTGAGTTATTGTTACTTAACCCATTTAACTCCTAGTGGCACAATTTAAGCTGAGAAACTCTGCCTAACTGCAGCCTCCAGAACTGGGCTCGAAAAGCCCTGCTCCACATACAGTGACTTCTTTGAATTTGTTTAGTTTAAGTTCTCATATTTTTTTTTTTTTTTTTTTTGGCACATGACAGAGAAAAGGAAAGGTGAGACATTACCGTCCCTCATTGATGAGCTCGATGAAGGCCAAGCCTGCATTCTTTTGGATGGAGTTCTGCCATTCCTGAAAAAGAAGGAACATCATAAGGTTTAGAAATGCATATTTTACATGCAACACTTAAAAAAAAAGAAAAAAAAGGAGTGAACACAAATTTCTAAGTACACACACATTGTCTGAAACTACTCATCCCAAGTGGGGTCGCGGCAAACCGGAGCCTAACCCAGCAACACAGGGCGCAAGGCTGGAGGGGGAGGGGACGCACCCAGGACGGGACGCCAGTCCGTCGCAAGGCGCCCCAAGCAGGACTCGAACCCCAGACCCACCAGAGAGCAGGACTCAGCCGAACCCGCTGCTCCACCGCATCCCCCAAGCTCTAAGGACTGAAACCCTTATAAGGGTTTCGAAGAAAGCAAAATAAAAAAAAAAAAATGAACAGTTTTACTAGAATCACTTCCACATATTGAAGAGAAACGGAGGCTGTCCGATGAACACCTGCTGACGGGACCTCCAGGCAGACATGAAGAAGATGGGCCCTACCTGGAACCAGCTGGAAGCAAAGGCACAGGACAGAGGATTCTGGAAGCCCCACGTGGACAACCTTTACCCCAGGATGGGTGATAGGGTCTAACAAAACTAACTTCCACATATTCTCTGACCCTACTCAAAGATACAATTCAAGCACCAAGCCAACATTACTGACCCAAAGTGCAACTACAGTGTCAAATTCACACCTTGTAAAAACAGAAAAATAAGTAAAGTCATACACTTGTATTTGGTACCAGAAACAGGCTCCATGTTTCTATCACTATCAATACAATATATTGGTCAGCAAGAGAGGCAAGAAATCTTATAGAACAGAATCAAGTGCCTGAAAAGCTGTCCTTTCTCTGGTTCTTGCGTTAAGAGACGCACAGGGAGTGTGCTGCTGCTGGAGGACTAAGGGCCTGTCTGGCAGCAACGGATAAGACCGTCTGCATGTCTGCCTTCAACCGCTGTGAGAACTTAACCTCTGCTGAGCCGTGTGTCTGAGGCGTGGATAGCCAAGAACAAAAAAAAAAAATATATATATATATATATATATCTAAAAATCCAACAGGAGGCAATGTGAAAAAATATTGAGAACTAAGACAGACAAAGGATATGGAAACTAGCAAAACTACTCTTATAGAATGAGAAACACGGAAAAAAGCAGATGTCGGAAAGGCAAACGACCATTAGACTTCAGCGGTGTTAGTTACCGAAATTGGACTTGCAAGCAAGTTTTCCCACATGATGCTGACAAAGTGAGAGCCCCTGTGTAGCAACATAATAGCACCTAGTGTGTGAGAGCAATTTACAAGCACCAGCTAGACTGTAACCTAGTATTGTGACAGTAGATTCTGTTGCAACAGCTAGTAGTTCTTCTGACCTGTCACACCACAGGAGAAAGCAACGAGAAGGAAATTTGCACAGGAAGTGCCATGCGACCGTGTTACAGCGAAGGGTTGCCAGTGGTTTCTATCCAGATGGAAAATGCATATTAAAGCAGGATACATAATATGCAGACGTGGACAAAACTGTGAGGGCAAAGTTGAATGCAAATAAGCACGATGATCAGTGGCTACTCCGATCACTCGTTCCACTGCGCTAAAAGCACAGATAGCATATTACAAAGGCATACCAGCCTTCCATACGTGGCCATACATAGCCGGAACCCAGACAGAGACACACCTGGCCTCCATATGCTGTGAGCCACCACTGTTCTCTGTTAACCTCCCCTCTAAAGAAGATGATGATTCTTCTTTTTTTAAAGGGGGGAAGAAAAAAAAAAAAAAAAGAGGGCCCATACTCGCTCACGGGTGTGCTCATGTCATGTGAGAAAAATAAAAAATCTGGTGGTGATAAGTAGCAACACAGCTTTTAAATAATTTGCCACCTTCGCTGCAGTAGGCCTGTACCTTAAGCGTTAAAACAATCATT
The DNA here is from genome assembly GCF_900964775.1 of Scleropages formosus. Lineage (NCBI taxonomy): Eukaryota > Metazoa > Chordata > Actinopteri > Osteoglossiformes > Osteoglossidae > Scleropages > Scleropages formosus. The sequence goes on from NC_041809.1 coordinate 24,319,110, forward strand.
TAGCTTGGGTCCCGGAGTCCCGAAGGGACACAGCCTGAACACGGTCTCTGGGGTTTTAAAGAAGAGAATCTGATCTCATATGATACAAATTACCACTGACGCATGCCACTGCACTGCAGTAATGTGATCCCTCGTGTAAATGTGGGCTGTATCCGTAACTAAGTACCTTAAACAGAAGGGTGTATCTGAATCTGATGGTGGGAGAGGTGGGATTTTTCCAAACTGGTCACCGTTGGGGGTTAGGGAAATGAGTGTCAACATATACAAAGAGACATCCAGCTAATGCGGAAATGATCTGCGACTTTAGGATATAGTGCAGTAATCTGCCTGCATTCTGTAAGCTGTGGAAGGCAGGTGCAGTGCATGATGGCTAAAACTAAAAATTATTCATACTTCCACATTAGGCTGGCAGGTCCATTTGTCATGGAAAATTACACTGTGCCTCACCCCAGAAGAAAATCTTCAGAAACAGCAAAAAGGGATATAGAAAAAAAACAGGCTAGACAAAACTTAAAATCCTGAACATGATAATCCAAAAATGCTTGAAGTCAATGATTTTTGTCTTGGCAAAATTACTGCAACGCAGTAAACGCAATAACTCCAATAATCCAATTTTAGCGCTAAGAAGGCCAAGTATCCAAAGTATCTTTTCAGCTACAAAAGACGATGACGCCCGAGGCACTGTTCAGAACCAGAACGGGCCGGCTCAGCAGCCATTATTTTGCATTAGAAGCAAGACCTTGCCGGGACAGTTCTAGAAGGACAGAGGCTGGTGGATCAAGTTACTTCACCCTCTCTACAGATCAATATTTCAGGCAGAGTTTCGTCCCTCGGGGACCTAATGGCCTGGAAGTCTGGAGCCTCAGTAATGGTATCCTCTTGATGAGAGGATGAGTCTGTGGATTGCAGGGAGAAAACCCTCTGTCCTGTGCCGGCAGAGGTTCCAGGAGCAGGGAGCCACCGAAAGTGTGCAAAAACTCTTCCAAAAAGGCAGAAATGGCAGTGGGGAAGAGGCCAGTAAAAGCGAAAGGAAGGTGCTAATAGACTAGAGAAGAACGGCGGGGAACCACCCCGATCATCTAACACAAGCTCCGATTTCGTTTCCTTTCGTACTACGTTCAGCCGGGCCAGAGGACAATTTGCCCTCGGACGCCAGAACTGCACGCGTACCGGTTGTCTCACAATGGAGTGAATCTTAGTTGGAGTCGTAGCAGGAAAAATTGTCCTTGTAAGTCAGTCATTATTGCTCCTCAATGGGACTTAATGAGAAAACGCTCCTAGAAAAGGAAGGCTGTTGGATTCTGGACAAAGGGGACGAAACAGCAGGTATGTTGAATCTATTAAGTTAATGTATTCTGGGAGTTATGATGTTTCTCGGCAGAACTTAACGAGAGAAGGAAAAAGCTACTAACTGCGACGGTAAAGTGTGGGAGGCAACCTGAGACAAGGTGTGGGCATCGCAAATGCACAATAGTGAAAAGTGAATGTGAAAAGCCTGAAATGAGTTCTTAAATGACCGTGAATGCGTTGACGTTTCTGCACAAGCGAGACTTCAAGCTATACTGCTTTTAATTGAGGGCAACAAACTGAGAATGTCACACAATGACACTGCAGTTAACAGGATGGCAAAAGACACAGGCAAAAAAAAAAAAAAAAAGGTACATGGAAAAATCGGGGAAAAAGAGAAAAATACAGACAAAGAGAGGAATATACAATCCCATCAATTGTTCATTTTAGTCCATTTATCTCAGAGTCTGCATTACAAGGCAGCTGCCAAAGTGTTTTTAAAGCACAAAAAGGGTCTTGCAGTCATGAAAGTGCCCGTAATCCGATTCGGGCTGGTACGAATTGACAGATTAAAGCGCGATGATTCCTGGTTTTGTGTGTCTGACACAATGGCAAGGACACTTACTTAGTCAGGGACACATGCAAACAGAGTGACATATACTGCCAATATATTGGTAATTTCAGTCGACCGATAAAAAGCCAACAAAATTAAAAATCAAGTTTTCACAACAATCGAGAGGAAACAACACAACATTCGCAACACCCGGCTAGACAGAAGAGGGACGAGCGCCGTCTTCGGCCAGAATTACAAGCATAGATGGCAAATTCTTGGGGCCGGGGGGGGGGGGACAGAAGACGAGAGAACTGACCTGCGAGCACAGCAGCATGACCAGCTCCACCACAGAAGTGCTGGACTTCATACACACCAGGCCTGGAAAAGCAGAGTACAGGGACAGGGTCAAAACATTTCTCGGTGACAAACGCACAAAGTAACAACAAACACACGTATACACAGAGTCACAGGACTGAAGACCGATTGCGGAGTCAGCCTTAACGAGACGCACGTTGCTCCAACTACCATTTTTAAACAGACTCAAAAGACCATCGAAAAGGAAAACGACCTTCCCGATCAAACCCCTGCCAAACAGCCTTCGTCGCCTTCGTGTTGGTCCTCATGTTCATTTTCTCAGGACTCGCCGTTTTTCCATTTCTCACATTTACCAGCCCGTCCTACCTAGCAGTCCGTCCCCCGGGTCGCGGCAAGTCTATCCGGAACCATTTCTCAATTTAAGGAAACGGGGCGGTTGGAGCATGGGCTGTATCTGCGAAGGCCCCGATCCCCCTTTCCCCTGGGCAGCAGTGACCTTTAAGCACGATGCCAAGCCTTCGGGTGTCCCATTACTACGTTGGGGATGTGAACAAATGAGGAGGTAAAGGCCTGCTGCATTTTCAGCTGTATGTTGTACAACAGGGAAGGAGCGCTTCCCTCCCGGCAGGGATGCGACAGGCCGAAGGGGAGACGTTCCGCTAAGTTCGCGTTATGAACCCGATGAAAAAGAGTAACAGGACGGAACGATCGAGCATTAGGAATGACGCGCGTGTCCGAGCGAACGGAGCTTCGAAACATTGTTCCTCCTTTATTCCAGAGAGAGTCTCTTGAGGGCGTTTCCTGATGAAAAGGGGTCTGCAGCTAATTTCTTTAAAGAGGAACCGAGGAAACATTAAACAGCTTTATTAATATGTTTGGGAATATGTTCTTGAGCATAAGGTGTGCACCAGCACACTCGGTCCCTCCGTGGCCCTTCTATCTAATCGGCTTTGCTCAATCTACCCCAGGGAGGGATCTCAGTAGAACCCACTGAGCAACGTCCTTTAATTACGACATCTAAGAGCACTACTGTCACCTTTAACTAAAATGTGTGCATCGTTTTATCCATTCAGACTTTAGGATGAACACTGGTAGATTGCGTGTATCAAAAAGCTGCAATCTGAACCCTGTTCTGCATAATATGCTGTTGCTCCCAGCGATGTGGGTTGGTTGACATAACGCTGCACGCCGCTGCTACAGGCCGGACCTCTGGGAAAAGGCATGTGACCCCATGTACCCCAATTATTGACATGTGACCTCCCGCTCTAGCGTCGCCAAGGTATTCCGCAATGTTTTGCTGTCTGTAAGCAACAAGCCTATGTACGCTGGGGCCCTCAGGATTCGTGCTGGTGTTTTTTTAAAAAAAACTAAATGCATGCGTTGAACCCAACAGAGTAAATAACTCAACAGGCAGAATATCTTCGCAGGAGAAAGCATCATTGTCGGGCCCAGAGGGTTCTGGCTCTGGCCCGTTCAACATACGCTCTACGCACGGCCCCAAGGCATTCGCTGGGCATTCGCCATACTGACCAGGCATCTGGGAGAATGTGGACTGGGACGGAGGGTCATGATCCCGCAGTGATGGATGGGAAGCAATTATTGATAAATGAATGCCTTTTTGTCTCAGACTACATATTTTAGCTATTGATGCAAGTGGGATGATTCTGGGGAGGGGGTTAGGAGATAAGGATAACGATTACCATCATAATTTTAACGATTATTTTACAAGTGGTAACCAGTTGTGAACAAGTGGTGGATGATGGAGTGTGGCCCAGTGGAAGAACATACCGTATTCACCTCCACCCCTCTTGTCAGCATTTGTATAGACGACTGGGTTGAACCTGTTCTGACAGCAGGTCACTTGCGGTGTATCGAAATCAGTGTAGGCCTGATGCTTCAACCGACCAATGTTCTTATTATATATTCCTCACAAAGAGCAATAAAAGGGGATGTAAATATGACACGCAGGATTTATAGTCCCAAAGCTGGAATCCAATTTAGTATATACAGCAATACCTCGCCCTGCGTCGTTAATTGGTTCCAAATGGCGCAAATTAAGTCGAAAAACGACAGAAAACGAAATGACCCCTAAAAAATCTAGACTCCCTATAAACCCCTAATAAGCATCCCCCTTAAGTGTATACACTTCAATTAATGCTAAACAAATTTCATGACGTTTTATCATAGCCACTTTATCTTCCGATGATATAGCATGACGCTTACCACTAGCGCTATGAACTTTCTTCGTACCCATGGGGGCAAATATTAAAGTCACAAATGCAATGCAAACGAGACACTGTGAATATCACAAACACAAGTTCGAATCGACTGGCGGCAAACAACGACGCCACGGGGCAGAACTTGACGTTATCGGCGCCGAACGGCAGGTAAATAAGACAATTTTTTTATTTTTCAGCTTTTAATTGATTTTATAGATTACAATATATTATTTTATGGGGGTGCAGTGGCACAGTGGGTTGGACCGGGTCCTGCTCTCCGGTGGGTCTGGGGTTCGAGTCCCGCTTGGGGTGCCTAGTTGCGACGGACTGGCGTCTTGTCCTGGGTGTCCCCTCCCCCTCCGGCCTTATGCCCTGAGTTGCCGGGTAGGCTCCGGTTCCCCACGACCCCGTATGGGACAAGCGGTTCAGACAGCGTGTGTGTGTGTGTGTGTGTGTGTGTGTGTGTGTGTGTGTGTGTGTGTGTGTGTGTGTGTGTGTGTGTGTGTGTGTGTGCGCGCAATATATTATTTTATATATTTTAAAGTTTATTTTATTTGACTTCACACTTTGTTTAGGTGATTTTTAAGTTTTTAACAATTTTTAATATTTTCTGCTGACCGACGTAAAGTCGAAATCGACGCAACACGAACCGACGTAGGGCGAGGTATTACTGTATACCTTCTAAGCTTGTCGGTCTGTTTTGAGTAAAACTATCATGATACAAATGAGCGGAGCAACAAACGCTACAAGACTAAAGCGCATCGCGCCAGCATGAAGCGTACCAGTAACGGCCAAAAGCGTAAGCGCGCGCGGGCGACCCGAGCGACACCCTCACGGCACAGAAACGCGACAGGAGAGCAAAAGGAAAGCGAGCGACTAACAAGTGTCTCGCATCTCTGGGAACCGCTGCGGAAGAAGCGGGAAGACGCGTCAGCCGGTTTCATCGTCAAACGCGTTAACCGAATGTTTACTAGAAAAAGAAGCAACTAGTTCCCGCCACGTGTCCTCAGACTTTTGAACGGTACCATATATTTCTCCCGTAGGACTTCCTGCGTCAGCATGTTCGAACCGCCCGGCGAACGGGAGAGAAGACGAGCTCCGTGAGCAGGTTAACGGCCCGCGGGCGAAACCAAGAATGGAACTACCGGCGACCGGAGGTAGATGATGGAGCGAATGAGAGAAATTAAGTTGGTGCGTGAAGTCCGCGCCAACGAAACGAGGGATCTCAACTAGACCGCCGGTGGCACTTCAATCCCTGGGGGGGTCCTGTAAAAGCTTAGCTTTTCCGCTGACTCTTCCGTAGACTCTACACACACAAACAGACCAGCCGAACAAGCCAACTTTATTGGACCGTACAGAATGAGACAAAAAGACAGACATAAGACAAGAGACAGCGACACCAGGTAAGAGAGAAAAGGAGCAGCGTACAGCACCTGTACCTTCTATGAGCAGCTCCTGTCCATGGCTACCTAGCAGGGTGCGGGACAGGAAGGGAGCGAAATCCACAAAGATCTCCCTCAGCAGCGGGGCTACTTTCTCCAGGGCTCGCTCCAGCTTTGTGGTGATGCTGCATCGCGGGAAAGATCGAGAGGGAGTGCGCAGGGAGAACGGCAGACACGAAGCGAGCGGCAGAGGAGACGGGAGGAGAGAAAGGCGGAGAGGACCGCAGTCAGCACTCGGGTGACGAAACGAGCAGAATCACACAGGTTCCTCTAAACGTCCTAGTACGTGACCGGTGATGCGGACTGGGGGACACAGGGGTCAGCGATGTCATGTCTGTCGATACCCCCCCCTCACTGATGAGCATATATAAGGTTAGGGGATGAAATGGGGAAGGTAAGAACATTTCCGATCACGTCATCGGGTTAATGGCCTTGCTACCGCAGCTCTGGGTTAATACTTGTTCTACATAACGTGGAGGTCAAAGGATGCAACTGACACGGCACCTTAATGACAATCAAACCCATCTCCATCCGACTGGGGGCGTCTTAAAGAGACCGGCTCTTCGAGACGACGGAGACCTCAATCCCAGTTCGCTTCACCGACATCGAAAACCGACAGTTCATCAGCGAACCTTGCGAGATGGAGATGGGGCCGCCGTGCGCCACGGCGCGTCCCCTGCATCCGTTGACACGTTACTAGGTATGGCGTATGGACACAGCCCTTGGTTACGTAGCTGTTAATGCGCAGGAAAGGGACGGATCATCGCTTCTGTTTCACACTCGCGGTATAATGTCACACAAGCGTGTGCTTGACCATCACCCAAACACGGTATGCTCCAGAATGACCGCGAGAATGTACAGACTGGCAGGATCGCATCCCCGAGCCCACAAAGCAGGAAGACACAAAGCGTTAGAGGAAAAAAAAAAACTCGAAGGCGTCGCTCTAGCGGCCCTCGTCCTGTCTTTTCCGAGAGCCTCGGTCCACTATTATACCCAGCGGTGGAAATCGGCGGGCGGGCCCGGTTCGTGACGGGGTGGGTGACCAATAGAAACATCCTTGCCTAAGACACTGTCCTGCACCTCTGGGGGCTGTCTGGATTCCTGCCAGGGAGCTAAAGGATTTGAGCTCTGGTGGTGTCAGCCCCGGTCTGAGTGGACACTGGTCCACCTCACAAAAGGCACTGCAATAAAGTTAGCACAGAGAGGTCATTACTAGGCTTATTGTCACTCTTCGTGAACATTTTTTTTTTTATTCTTCTCTTCCTTGGCAGCTGCAGGTAAAAGAGCAGTTGAGATCATTTTCCTAGTGGCTTCTGTGGTGTTTTCTGCGTGTCGTGGGAAAGGGCTACGCGACCGCCGGCGGCCGGCGCGGACAGAACGAGAAGCGTTCGGATAGTCGTGACCTCGGAGGACCCGAGGGAGTATTTTCCAAAAGGGAGGCGGTGGAGTGGCTCTGGAAGCGAAGCCAGCCTCTCTGGTAGGCGCAGAGTAGCTCCAAACGCCTCCTCTCGTATGGCTTTATGCAGCTACTGAGATGAGCTTGGCTCATTCGTGTCACAATTTAATGATGAAAATGCTCTGGATGTGTTTCAGGAAATGAGAGGCTCTGTGTGAGTGTGTGTGTGTGTGTCTGTGTGTGTTAAAAGAGGGTGGAGTGCCTGACAGAGCGCGGCAAACGTGGGAAGGGCTTCCCTACCTCATGTTCTCCACCGTGTCTTCAGGCATGGGTGCCACCGTCTGCACAGCCGGCAGGTTCTTGCTAGTGGCACCGTTGACGAAACTGGAGGATGAGGACGAAGACGACGAGGCGGAGTCCGTGGCACCTGGTAGCGCAAAATCGGTTGGGGGGGAGGGGGGGGGGGTCAAGAGGTCAGCGCATTTGTGCGTCAAACTGTCCAGGCGTGGCGGGGGAGGGGGTCTGTCACACGGCGGCCAAAACCGCTGCTTACTGTATGTCTACCAACAGCCAACAGGTGACAGAACAAGGATGTCATCAGATTAAGGGAAACCAGAAAGACGCAAGACTGCCGTTGAAGCTGGTTTCTGAAAACCATGTCAGGAATTTCCTGGAATGCGCAGACACACACACACACACACACGGCGACCTAGAAATAGAACACGGAGGAAGCTGCCGCGCTCATTTATTGCTACATCAAGCTGCTCATTAGCAAGGGGGCTAAAAATAGGCCTGGGCAGACTTTAATAAATCTGCCCTTGTTGTCATAAAATGGTCCCTTTATAATTTTGAGCCAACGAGGAGCCAGGGGAGGTATTGCAGCCAGGGGAGACTACCATGCGGCCATGCAATTTGAATTAGGGCTTAGGGGTCTGGTCTGGCGAAAGAGCTCCCCCGCAGTTCTTCGCGCTTCTTCTCAAGTTTACCCACCAAAAAATGAGCAAATATAATGCTTAAAATATCAGTGCACTGTAAACGTGCCCTTCACGGGTTTCCACGAGCTGTTCCAGATGTCAGCCGCTATTACTAACCAATAAGATTTCAGGTTCCCCGTAGTGTGAGAGTGACAGAGAGAAAGTGTGTTCCACTGATGTATGGATGAGTGACCCATTGTAAGTAGTGTATCTAGCAGTGTAAGTATTTGAGTCTCTGGTTTCCTCCCACACTCCAAAGACACGCTGTTCAGGTTCACCCACAGTGTGTGAGTGACACAGAGTGTGTTCCACTGATGTATGAATGAGTGACCCAGTGTAAGTAGTATAAGTCACCTTGGTGAATAAGGTGTGTCGGCTGATAACATTAAATAGTATCCATTGGAAATCGCTTTGAAGAGAAGCGTCTGCTAAATAAATTAACGTAAATGTAACAGCATGCAAAGTCAATAATGACATGTGATATCTGACGCACCATTTGGTGGAATTTAAAAGGCTATGTCGCCGACAGTCTCCCGGACACCCAGAGCTGGGAGTGTAGTCCTTCCTGTTGAGCTCTCCAAGAGACAGTGCACTAGGAGGAAGGGCGCCATCTAGTGGTGGGCGTGCGTCACTACACGCGTTCGCCACGGTGCCCCACTGAATCGGAGGAGCAGAGGGAGCTAAAATCCCCTAGACTTCCATTAACACTCATTAAATGCCTACATAGTTCTCTGCATCCCTTCAAAAGACAAGTCATTTCCACTGGTGATTCAATTTTCCACCGATTATTCAAATTAACCACTGACGAATAACCATGGCAAAAGTGTTTCAGAAATAGACTTTTGCACCCGAACCCACCGTTAGGCCTTGCGTTCGCGATCTATTTTTGACACAAGGAGAGCATTACTGCATCTGCTTCAGGCACCAGCGCAAGAACTACACAAATCCAGCTGATGAACACAACTGATATCCGTTATCTCTTGACCATTTAAGGCCGGTTTGGGTGCTTATCTAGCTGCTGCGTGCAGAGGACCGCGCCACCGGAATGTCTAAACGCAGCACAGACTTCACACTTGGATTGATGCGACTCATGTGTAGATGAAAACGTTCATCTCGGGAGCCAGCGCACCACACAACCCACCTGTTGTGTTGATCATGCTCTTGGGAGTGGCTGTGGCCGCCGCAAAGATGTTCGGGGTGCTTCCGGAGGCTACGGCGCCACCGGTGGTGGGCGTGCCCACGGTGTTCACGGCAAGACTTCCCGGTGGCGGTTTCTTCACCGGCACCACGACACTCCTGTGGCGCAGGATTAGGGTTAGACCGGAGTGTCCGTTACCCAGCTGCGTCATCGCAACCAACAGAGAGGTTTCTACTTCGGAGCGAGCAGCAGGTGGGGCGAAATGTCCGCGGGAGGGAGGCGGTGCGCGGCATGTCCGTTGCCGCGCCGGTCATAGTCATCGCCTGTCGTTACGAAGGGGCCACGGAAAATGTTAACCGTAAAGTAGCGGCAGAGCAAAGTACCCCCAACGGTGGGAACGGGCGAGTTAACGGATGAGAGCAGTCGACTCTCCACGACCGTCCACTCTGCGAACGTGTGCGATGTCACCCTTCCTACAAGCAAAGCACCCGGATGAGTCCCTTGCCCACCCCCTCGGAGCGCAGTATAAATGCAGTCAAGACCAGGCTTGTGTTCAGGGTGTACAGCGAGCAGGTCTAGACTTTCTGTTGATCACATGATTGGGGGGGGGGGGGGCTGTGCGTGCTCCATTAACGCTCGTGCTTTGCTTCCCCCACATCCCTCAACAGAGTCCCTTGCTGCGTAACGAGGTTAGCTGTGGCCCACGGGGCCAAATTAATCGGGGCGACAGAGTAGAGAACGTACATAGTCCGGACATCGGGTCGTTACGGAAGGGGCCGGAACACGTCCGTCTTCGGCCCTTGCCGGCATAATTAGACTTTTGGGTACAGCGTTCGCAATCACACGGCGCTCGGGGATGGGCAGGCATTCCCAACAGACCTCCCAACAGGAAGCGAGCGAGGAGGAACGGCACCGCAGGTCTCAGCTTGCACCTCTGATGGGCTTCATAGCGCGTCACTGCAGCGACGCGCTTGCTGTGGATTACGGGGTGTACCGAGCACCTCGTCTTCCCGCGGCTTCCGGTACCGAGCACAGAAACCAGTGACCGCCCAGCTCCTTTACACAAACGCAGCGCTGACGACGCTCGCATATCGGCTGTTCGTCACCGACCGGAACGCACTCGTGAAAAGCTCACAGTACGTTAGTGGTGAAGTCGCCCCGTTCACAGACTTCTCCACAGCAATTTTCTGAAAAGGCTCCGCCGGCATTAGTGAACGGAATTGTTACAGAATATAATAGATAATATATAATATTTGCGTTCCGTTTCAGCTGGGATCAACAGTGTATTTTTAGGAATATCTGACCGGTCTGGGGAATTGTTAACGTGATAGATTAAGACCGGTGGTTAAATATGAACCATTCCTATCAATTATTCATCGGCTGAGAGTTCATGAATGATGTATAGATTATCTAACGCATGCATTATTAACGGGATTTTCTTAACTGAACTGCCATGAAATAAGCAGACATTGTAATTCTGAACATTTTTGAAAGCCTACCCCTGGTAAATGACTATGATCTCATGACGCGCTCTCAGGTAAGAGTACGTCTACGTCAGGATGTGACCCTTCGTAAGGTGGGTCCCTGCCAGTCTAGCTTTGACCAAACTGTTACGGCAACAAATGACCCGTGCGTACAAACAGAAGCGGTTTGACTCCGTTGGCATTGGGGGTAAACAGCCCAGAGAAAAGCAGAGCTGAGCATGGCGGTCACTGCAGGTACGGTAACTGCACCGCAAGACTGTGCCTTTAAGAGCAGCGCTACCTGCCTCAGGTGTAGCTGAGCACCTGGAAAACCAGAGAGCGCTGCCCGGCGGACCCTTGCCTACCTGTCGAAGGAGTGGAACTGCATGGGCAGGGTGGCCTGAGCCTCTCTCTTGACGGCTGGGTCCGGGTACGGCAGGGGTTCGGGACCAGCTTCGGGGCCCTCCACGGGGGCTGCCACCAGACTCTTAAGGATCTCCTTCACGTTGATGCCCTTGTTTCCCTGGGAGATGCTGGAGATGGAGGAGGCGGATTTGAGCGCTTCAACCGCAACCACGGTGGCAGCGGGCGCAGAGGCGGCGGGCGACTCCGACAGGCTCTCGCGGGACTTGTGCACCTCCGAGGACAGCGTTCCCAGCAGCTCGCTCATGGCATCTGGGCCTCCTGCCCCAACAGCCAACGCAGCCACGGGTGTCACGCTCTGCTCCGCATCAGAGCCGTTCAGGACGGCGGAAACCTGTTCCTCGCCGATGCCCGAGTCCGTGTGCGGAAGCGAGCCCTCCAGCGGGAAGTCCTCTGCTGGCGTGGGAGCGTCCTTCTCTTTGCCGACCTCCGGCAGGGCCGACGGGTTCTCTGTAAACACGCACACGTTACGTTACGGACACGTTCCTCCAGAGCTGCTTCTTCTGCTCGTGACTTGTCCCCTCATCAGGACTTCTGGAGCCATATGCTCAAAATCGAGGTACTAGCATGCAACTTTTTGATAAATGTCTTTCTGCCAGGGGGGGCACGGTGGCGCTGTGGGTTGGACCGGGTCCGGCTCTCCGGCGGGTCCGGGATTCGAGTCCCACATGGGTTGCCTTGCGGCGGACTGGCGTCCCGTCCTGGGTGTGTCCCCTCCCCCTCCGGCCTTACGCCCCGAGTTGCCGGGTAGGCTCCGGTTCCCCGCGATCCCGTATGGGACAAGAGGTTCAGAATGGGTGTGTGTGTGTGTGTGTGTGTGTCTTTCTGCCAAAAAACTCTCACCATCTGGTCATGCTCTACAGCATCCCTAGCATGTCTCTGACAGATGTGAGATGTCTGAAACAGTGCGGGACACTATCTTCACCAGTCAAACAGCAGTTAAAATTCTGAGTGCAGGAGCTTTCATGAAGGCAGCATGACCCCACCCGCACTGCCAGATCCCCAGGCAACCAGGGAGGAGATTGTTAAATGGACCATATTCCGTCGGTTACAGCCAGAAATACTAACCCCCGGCATCCACAAGTTCTCCCAGCCCCAGTGATGTCCAGCTGCAGCACAGACACAAGGTCAGTTCCATTAGCATTCATCACCTGCTGCTAACAAGGTCAGGGGAAGATGCCTGAGCTCATCTGCAAACCCCTCAACGCTTCTGTGCTTTACCCCCTCTCCGAGCCACGGCCTGCCTGCGATCCCGCTCTCCTGCGGCGGAACACCTGTCTAATGGGGCCTGACAGGCAGGCGTGAAATATCCACATGGCCTGGGCTTCCGCTGATCGCAGAACATCACTGCTCTGTGCTCTCCTCCTGCCCTTCTCCAGACTCCTGTTCCTCCTCTCCGCATGGCCTCGCTAGTGCGTTTCTTTGACGACCCCCCCCCACTCAGTCCATCTCTTTCAGTTCTCAGATTAATCAGTTCATTTCTGCTTTCCGCTCTTTTCCGCTTCCGCCCCTTTCTTGTTGACCCGTGTTTCCGTCCCGTTGTCCTCACCGTTATTCCAGTTCTACCAATCCTTACCTCCCTCATCACCACACCACACCCCACTATACTTAACCCATCTCAAATTCTCCCCGTGCGCTGCCCAAAGCCAACGCTGGCCTAACTATGGCATTCGAGGAACCACGCGAGGCCGGGGCAGAGGAAGCACTCCCCCGCCCCCCTTCACTTCTCCAAGCAATTGTTAAAGGAAAGCAGAAGTGAAACATCGCGCAAATACGAGACGCGCGGCTGCCGGAGGCGCCCGGCGAGAGGCCGGCTCCCAGGGAAGCGGAGCAGCTGGTCACCGCGCGGTGATGGATGCCCCACGTCACGGTTTGCCCAACACCGCGAGCCCCCCGCCTGCGCGTTTAACTGCAGTCGCAGCAATTAGCAGGATGCACGTGTGTAAATCACGCTAAAGAGGCAAGGAGGAGCGTGGCCACTCCCACGACACCCACAGAGCCTTTGCCTCCTTATTCCTCGTTTTAAATCACCTATTGTCTTTTACTGTCCTGAACCAGTCCGATTCATACAGCCTCTCAGTCAATATTGTCATCTGCAGTTATTTTACTAAAAGTCATTAATGTGATGTATAATTTTGCTTTGACAAAACTATCAAATTAAATCCATCCATCTCACACACACACACACACACACACACACACACACACACACACACACACACACCAACCTGTGCTGGTGGGCGAGTTGATCTCCTGACGGATGCTGCGCCCCGGTAGGCTGCTCGATCTGGCAATCTCCCGCTGGGGCTCAAGGATGTCCCGGTACTTGGACACCATGAGGACAGAGATAAAGTACACCACGGCCAAGGCCAGGAACTGGGCCTGCTTGCTGTCGTCCTGGAGACGGAGGAAGAGCACAAGGCAGCGGTACACAGCGCGCACATCACCTTTCACAACCAGCTTTATTTAACGCAGAGCACTTTCACAAGCACGTAGCCACAACGCGCTCCACGCGTCTTCCGAGCGTTAAGGGAGATCCAGATTTTCTAGCGGTGTAACACTCTCTCGGGTGCTGATGGAAAATGAACGCGAAGAGCACTCGGTGGAGCTACACATCAATACTAGGGGGTAACCGCTCCGCCCGATCCCTCCCACTCACCACATCACGGAAGACAACGGCCCGAAGCCGGTTGATATCCACGTCCTGCAGAAGTCTGTCGGGGTCCTTGATGGGAGAAAGGTTACTGGGGACATTCTCTATGGCAGTCTAAAGCAGGAAATAGTACAACAGCGCAGCTTTCAACCACTCCTCTGTTCAGCACAGGCCCAAAGGACTGTCACCGCAACTTTCATTCACCAACTCAAACATCCTGGAGTTGGACAGCAGCTCACGGCAGCTTACGAGCAAAAGTCCATCTTTTAATCAAGCAACCTAGTGACTGCATAACAGCACAGTAAATCATACCTGTCAAACACATTATGTATGGTATATACAGAAATACTAGGTATACGATGTAATAATAAGGACTGGTTTCATATATTCTGAACTCATTTCAGTGGACTGTTAAACTGAAATCAGTGGTAATTCATTCCACCCGCAATGTAAGAACAGTACATTTTAAAGAGTGGTGTTTCGTATCTCTCGTTCACTCGGAGCACATCTTAAACAGTAAGAATTTGTGATGCATATGACTGCAGTTGATCTTATACGGTAAATTTGCACATCCCTTTAAATGTTGCCATCAGTTATAAATAAGTGGTACAGACAAACTGATTACAATGTTCTTAAAGAGCTGTTGAGGAAAACAGCCGAGATGCGCAAATGGCAGGACGTGTCGTATTCGTACCAGCGCAGGGAGGGAAGCTCAGGGAGCGGTGCGGGTGCAGTACATTATGTCAGAGGTAGGGGGCAGTAGCGAGCGCACCTTGCTGGCTGTGGTTCCACTGAGGCTGTCCTGGACCTTGTTGTTGGAGAGAGGGGTCTTGGCAGCGCGGTCCCGCTGCCTCTGCCTGCACTCCAGGCAGTTTCGGACTGCCACGCAACATACTGGACCCACGCGAGGGGAAGGGATGGGGTCGCAGAGGTCACCCAGCGCACAGATTCACGTACGACAGCAAGGCATCACAAACCGACTCGCTGCATAAATGTCAATTACTAAGTAGCTCAACATGGAAAGTTCCTTTTGGAGGAAAGGGAAATAAAAGAAGTCCGCCCGTAAAGCCGAAGATCAAAACGTTTTACTTTTAATTCATTTTAGACGCTAGGAGAAATTTAATTAAAACTATTCCTTAACAGGGATATCCTCACATGTATATCTGGGGTGTACTGCCTGTCCACGGTGCAAGAAGGTGAAAGGACAAGGCGCGGACGCACTCACCCAGTCTCAGGCACTGGCGCATCAGGCCCCCGGACGACATGTTCTTCTCGGCCTCGATCTCGCTGAAGTTAAGGGAGCTGGCGAACACCAGCACATCCACCATGGCCATCAGGCGGCTCAGGAACGTGACGGCCGTTTCGGGGGACATGCCCTGCGTCGCCTCGATGTTCTCCAGCTCCGTCTGCGTCGGAGCAGAGAGGCGGCGGCCGTCAGCCACGCCAGGGATCAACTCAACCGTGCGCTCACCAACAGCTAAGCACAACCTGACCGCGTACTTAACCCCAGCGCGAGTGCACGCAACCGCAACTGTAGCTCTTCCCCTACGCTCTCCCGCGCAAGGGTGCTCCGCGTCACCCGAAGAAGGCGTCCGAGGCAGGCGGCCTGGACGCGCGAACAGAAGACGCCATGCCTACGCGGTGCAGCCGGGTCTCGGCGTCGTCCTCCGGTCCAGATGCAAGTCAGCCCTTAACGATATGGTTTTGCCACGACGGACCGAGTGAGCGAGCGAGTGGGTGAGTGAGTGAGTGAGTGAGTGGAACCCATAAAAACGACCACTTCTGGACTGATACGGAGGCAGCCAGACCGTGTTTCCCCACACAACACCGAACGCACACTCGGACACCGTGCACAGGCGTGAACAACAGGAACACGGCTCTCCACGGCGCCTCCAGTGAGTCCGGTCTCGGCCTGAGCTGCGGCTCTGTGGGGGGTGGGGGTGGATAGAAGGGAGGCAGTGGGAGGAGTCAAAGTGCAGTGAGGCAGTGGGAGGAGTCAAAGTGCAGTGAGGCAGTGAGCAGAGCAGTGGAAGGGCAGTGGGAGGGACAAGCAAAGGCAGACAACGAAGACGCTGTGGGAGACGACCCAAACACAGCGCAGCAGTAGGGACGCGCAGAGTTCCCGCGGCGGTCCGGTACGGTGCTCACGGTGGGCGTGGACACAGGAAGTCACAGCTCCCCCGTCCCAGCTGTTACCCACCTCACCCCCTGGGCCTGCGCTTCCAGACATGGGGCCCCCCTCTCGACACTTGTCCGCTTTTTGGGAAGAGGAGCTTCCTTCCTTCTTCCGTGTGTACAGAAAGGGAGGGAGGGAGGGAGGGAGGGAGGGAGACAGACAGACCGACAGAGGATGGCACTCATGAAACTGCACCACACGCCTGGTTGCTTGCTGATGGAAGAGCTTCCCCTCGGCCTACAGCAAGGAATGGCCTCTGACGGGCGCCGGTTCCGCCCGTATCGGCGCACGTGGTTTCTCATCGCGGTCACACGCAGGAGCTCAGTCCCGCACAGGGAGGTCAAGGCGCCGCGCCCTGACAGTAGGCGCACGTCACGCTCGTGACGTTCACGGGAGGGCACGCGCACTCGTGCGGCATTTCGTGCGAGAGGTTCAAATTCCCACCGCAAAGTTACATCTGGAGAGGCACGGGCAATTGTGTCGCTTTAAGAGGTACCCCAGAAGACCGCATGCCAGTCAACAAACACACGAACGTTAGGGAAATATGAAGGAACTGAAACTTACAGCGCTCGTACTAACCTTTGAACTCTGGACATGCAAGAGACGGAAGGAAAACAGACAAAAGTACAACAGAACAACAGAGAAAAAAAAAAAACAGCACAAAAGAAGATTAAAACCAAAAGGCACGGCAGATTGAGTCAAAATACAGAAACAAATATAATCGCTGAGCGTGAACTGCTTTAGAGCGTAATTCAGGAATTAGGCGTTTAACACAAAAGGGGTCAGTTGTTTAAAAGTAGCTGAACAAAGCCAAGCACATGAAGGAGCATTCATCTGTTGGTACGGAGCACCTAGCGAGACCCCTCGGATCGCTTGCATCCACAGCGACGTATGCAGTGACCAGAGCGAGCCACCGCGTGGCAGCGCGCTTCTACTTACAGAAGGGGACGTGGCAGCCGAGAGCAGCGGCAGGATCCCTCCGCACGCGATGATGATGTTGTCTACCATCTGCGAAATGAGGTGGATGGTGTTGTGCACAAAGATGATGTTTTCGTTGCTGTTCACGAAGTCCATGACGGATTTCGTCGAATGGCTGCGCAGAGGTGAGAAACACGCGGTTAAAAACGCTCGGCTGACCTGAACCGCGAAGCTCCGGGAAAGAAAGGGTGACGAAAATGACCGGCGCCTTCTGCGCGGGCCGGCGCGAAACAAAGTAAACTACCCTGTTTCGGTGTGGCTGACGAGTGATGCCAACAACTCTCGTTTGTGATCCGCAACCGTTAATGACTCATTTCTAACGAGACGGTAGCGTACGGCGTCGAGTCCCCAACCCGAACGATGAGCACGCACGCAGGCGATCCCCAGCGATTCACCAACCTCCGCCACACGTGCACGTCCGTCTCGAGGGCAAACAGTAGGTCGGTGAGCAGCCGCTGGTGCATGGGCGACCACTTGAACTCGGGGATGCGGAACATGGTGGTCCGCGGGCCCGGGCTGAACTGCCGCCGCTGCTCCTCCGTCATGGGCATCCCTCGGAAGCCCAGATCCACGCGCAGGTCGCGCTCCATGTGGCCGGCCGTCCGTCCGTGCAGGGCCTGCGGGGGTTCCGCGACAGAACGAGGTCACGGTAACGGGGTCCTGACCACTTTGCCAAAGCGGTACCGTACTCTTGGATACATTCGCTAAGTCGTCCTACTTTCAATTATTTTCAGTACATCATGTATAACGGATTAATTTCAAAGGAGCTTAGTTTACAAATCTGTCATTGTAAGTCACCTTGGCCAAAGGTGTGAGCCAAATAAAAAGTAATAATATTAATAAGAATAATACAGATGCAGGCTACTAGACAGATGCTGAGATTCATACCATAAAATCATGGTCACAACTGCGATTTTATCCAAACGCTAAGGCAGTTTCTATTTGATGGTTACGGCTGTGGCGACCAGAGCGGTCTGGACCTCGCGGTCACACCGTCACCCGGCCCTTCTGCCTGCGACCCGGTGGCGAGCGATGTGCAACGGTTCAAGAAAAGCCGTAACTGACCCATTATACCCTAGTCGTGCCACACTGGTTTCTTGCCAGGTGGTATAATGTTTTTGTTCTCAGCTCAGCATGGGCTCTCACACTAGAGCCACAGCACAGCGCTATCTGCTATCGCAGTTTATAGTCGCTCTTTGTTGCTCGTGGAATCACAAACTGCTTCGGAAGCATCACGCAGCCCAAAAGATGCGGGCCCGCTTCGAAGCCCATGCTGAGACCTAGACATTTAGTGTAAGGGAAGGAGAATGAGCAGTTGCACCCTTTCTGCATATAACAGGGCCCTTAACAAGGGGGGGGGATGTTCAACGGCTTATGAACATATGCTTTCATACAGCATCTTACTAATCAATACAATGGCATCTTTCCCCACTAATATTACATTCACAAGTATCGCATTTACCGTCTACGTCTTTGCAAAATACACACCGTTCTTCCGTTAAAACACCAACTGCTGCATCCATTTCCTACCTGCTGTCACATGACACCTTCTATCCATCAAACTGATTACAGAAAACCAATCTCAGAGCCAAAATATCAATTCACAGCCAGCTTACCTCAACTAAAACAATTTACAGTCGACTTTCTTCACAACTAAAGTGCTGATTTAAGTTATTCGTACTCAATACTAACTTTTAGATATTAACTGCATAAATGTCAATTTAAATCGCATAAACCGCTTTTATAAGATGAACAACCTTACACTATCTTACGCTTTTCTCGTGGCTTAAAAAATTATTCACTTTTGCCCAGCTCATGGTTCCAGTTTTAATGATGTGAATGAAAAGTGACAGAAGTCAATAATGTTCATTCCAAATATTATAAAAGATGCTGCTAATACTATTTTCACCGTTGTCACACATTACATATTTTATTTTGGTTCATTTTTAATTTCAGGTAATGTTTTCTTTTTTTTTTTTTTTTGCCCAGGAACCAGCCGTCCCCCCCTTAAAAGTAGTGGTATCGTGATCCCCTTGCAACAGGACTTCCCCTAATGGGACGATTTCACAGAACGAATTAACCCCATTAAGCGAAGCGAAGGTGTGTATTCGTGTTTTCTGCTCTCCTAGCTACCTCACGACACAAACGGGCTCGTACTACTTGCAGCTCTCACGAAACAGTCAGAACAGCTGCGCATCCCGTAATTCGCGGAGTCCGCACCAGGAGCGCCGAACGCCACCCCGGAGGGGCCGCGTTCAAAGCTACGCGTCAAATACGGGAGACGGAAGCCGCATCTGTTCGGTCGAGAAAGTAGCTGGTTCAATCGGAATCCTCAGCGACAACAAAAAGGACGGCGAGTGCGCGGAGCCCTTCCTCCAGGACATTTGCAAAGCTGCTAACAGAAAAATTATTCTGAAAATGTCAAGATGTCAAAAGTGCGAGACACCCTAAGAAAAGCGTACGAATCCTCGCTGCGAAAACCCGTCCGGTAACGACCTGATCGCAGTTTCCCTGCATACCTGCGTCGTCGTCGTCGTCTGGATTTTCTTCATCTCCTTATCCTTTCCGTCGTCGGACCGCTCAGTGTCAGAGGTCGTGCTCGCAGCGTCCGTTCCACCTTCCTTCCTGGAGGATGAAGCGTCCCCGTCCGTCCCCAGCTCAACACGATCGGATCCCCTAGTGGCTCCTTCAGCCTCTGCAATGGCACTTATATCTGCCAGGGCCGCCTGCAGCTTGAACTCCCCATCCTCCGAGAGCCCGGGAGTTATCGCAGAGGGAGAGATGACATCTGAATCGGCCGTAGTCATGTGGGCCAGCAGGCTTAAATCATCGCTGGCGCTACCCGTATGGACTAAGGGCTCAGCTGAAGCGAGGTCGGGCAGAAGCTTCCCGTCAGAACTGCCAGACACTCGGCCGAACAAGAAGCCGTTGCCGCTCGGGATGCTGTCCTTCTCATCGGCCAGGGTGATGAGCGGTCCGGAGTCATCCCCATCCTCCGCCCTTCGCTCGGGTGCCAGCTGACCGACAGCGGCGCAGTACACGCTGTCCAGGAGCGAGTCCACGCCCGACAGCGCCCCGTTCTCCGCCGACCCGCTCCCTGTCATAGCCTCCGGGGACAGATCCAGGTCATCCAGCTTCACCTCTGTGGCCTCCACTTTCTCCGCCTTGATGTCCACCAGGAGGTCGTGCACTTCCACACGCACCCCGCCCACGGCAACACCGGCGGCCTGCTCCACGCCACCCGTCACCCCACCCGGCCCCTTGCCCTCTGCCAGCAGGTTCCGGGAGTCGCCGCTCTCGGGATAGTCCGCTTCGCTCTCGGGAGTTTGCGTCTGCGAGCCGTCGTCAATCTCGCGTATCTCGATGCCGCCATTGACAGCGGGAGCCTGGGCAGAGAGCCCCGAGATGGTGCTTACAGAGCCCTTCTTTCCCTTCTTGATATTCTCCTCCTCTTGCCGCTGATACTCTTCATACATCTTCGCCAGGTACTCCTTGTGGGCCTCGTAAGTAACCTGGAGGGACAAAAACTCACCATCAGCGGAGCTTCACAGTGTAGATCGCCAGCAATCGTGACAAGTTACAGAATGTTTTCCTATTTTTCTCTCACTGATTAAACTCTTGCAGAGAGAGCATCATCCACAAATGGCATCTGCACATGACTAATACCGCAGGAAAAAAGTAAGTGCAGAATAAACACTGCATCATTAACTCCATCTTAAAAGCCTGGTTTAAAAACTGCCCTCTGTGCATATGATCCAACAGTCGGCGGCAAATGAATCTCCTCTACTGGCAATCAATGTAGATGCTGTATTGATGGCAGTGCGGTGATGAAAATATTTGCTGCTTGGGTACATGCTCAACTGTAAATGTTATGCTTCCTGGGAGCGGGATGAAAATCACGTATCTGAATACTAGTAGCTGAATCATTCAGTTGATTGTACATGTTGCCATGACACTCCACAACAAACTCATACAACATTCTGTCAAAATGTACAGGCAGGCTGCAAACTACTTCAATAATCTTTGGCCAGAAAACTCGATGCGTAACGAGGTTTCGGAAATGACATCATTCGTGATCGGTAGGCAGAGGAGGGACGGGTCTGATCAAACCGGCGATCCCCATCGTGCTGACCTTGGAGTGCGCAATGGACAGCGTGTCCACCCAGACGCGCCAGCCGCCCCACTCGTATTTGATGGCGTGGTAGAGCAGGATGCGGAAGATGTTGTACACCATCTCGGTGATCTTCTGCTCCTCAGGGTTTTTGGGGTTGATGTAGCCCAGGGAGAACATCCAGTCCTGCCACACAGAGCACTGGAGGAGGCAGCTGTGCACAGAGCCATCAAGCGCCAGTGAACACACAGAGCATCGCCAGGAACAAACAGAGTACAAACAGGCTTTGCGGTATAACTCCGTGGCAACACTCCATTAAATGAAAGATATAATCACACACACATTTTTCTGAACCGCTTGTCCCATACGGGGTCGCGGGGAACCGGAGCCTAACCCGGCAACACGGGGCGTAAGGCCGGAGGGGGAGGGGACGCACCCGGGACGGGACGCCAGTCCGTCGCAAGGCACCCCAAGCGGGATTCGAACCCCAGACTCGCTGGAAAGCAGGACCCGGTCCAACCCACTGCGCCACCGCACCCCCAAGATATAATCATTATTGTTATAATTAAGAAGACCCGAGTGACTATATCTCACTGCAGAATACCAAGAACATGACAGATGGGCATTTTGTAGCAAAACTGCACAGTCAAAAAAGAGTAAGTGTGTGAGCACAGGATGTTGACAATTGCGTGCGTACGTGTGGGTAAGGGATGTTCCGGAGCAGAACATCTCTATTTCAGCGATTGCGTCTGCAAGCGTCAAGTGTTCTTGTGCGAAATGTCTCAGTGCTGTACTCCTGCGAGCGTGTTCTTGAACGCTCACCGCCGGTTCTCTCGGCTGTTGCTGAACAGCTTGATCATGTCAGACAGGAAGAGACGTCGGACCTCCATGAGCTCCGCGCTGGGGGTGGAGTTCTTCAATAGGGTGGCCACCACCTTCAGGATCACTGGAATGATAGGGTTGCATAGCCACTGACAGGACTCAGAGCCTCTAGTCTTCTTTCAGCACCACCCAAACAAACACAGCGGAGCATTAAGTGAAGTGCAGGGCTGTTACGTGGCCTTTCAATGAGATGGCTGCTGGTTCAAATCCTAACCGTCTAGATTTTAAGCGAGATATTTCAAGTCAGGGTCGCAGTTTTCTGAACAATATCTCGAAAGCATGGGGCACTAGGCTAGAAAGGGTAAACCCTGGACAACATACCAATCCGCTGCAGGATTAACCAAATTGTTTTGAGTAGGGGAAAAAGTATTCAGGTGTATAAATGCTTAAACGGTAGAATTGTTTAAGAACAAAAAAAAAAAAATCTCAGAGTTAAAATCAATGCATTATTAGAGGAACTGACTTTGTGACTAAGTTTAAGAGAGAGGCCAACAGATACGCGTTATAGTCCAACTTTTGGTTGGTATGAAATTAAGCACGCTGGGCCAGGCGGCAGCCCCCACTGCGTCTACGTTGGTCTGCTTTGTAAGAGGGAAGGTCTGCAGCTTAGCGCTGGTGTTAGTTGATGGCGTACTTGGGTTCTGGATCTTCACTGTGGAGTCTGGCTCCGGGTGTGGCTTGTGGACCACCTGGGTGCACACCTGCTCTGTGAGGATCTGTAGAGGTGGGGTTGTTGGGTAGGAGAGGGGATGTGAGAGACAGGTGTCAGTTCTGTATACAAACCAGTTACGAAAATGGTAACTACTCACATCAACACCTTTAACTTTTACCCTGTCACTGAACGAACGAATAAACGAACGAACGAACGAACAAAGACAAACGAACAAAACAAACAAACAAACGTTTATTAATCCCAGAGGGGATTTCACCTCGGATGCAGCAGCACACAATGAATTACACGCATGCATACACCACATACGTACGTATCTGCATACCGACACACATAATGTAACCCAGCAAATGAACACGGACGTAACTTAGCAAGTGAAGTCGGCAGAAAACCAGATAAGTTAACAAGTGAATAAACAGGAAAACATTTAAACGCAAGAGAGGGGAGGAGTGGATTGACGTGAGCTGATGAAGCAATGCAGAAATGCTGTCTCTTATTCAGAATTACACTGCTCAATACTTTGTATTTGTAAAAATGACTTCACATTAGAAATTTAAAGACTAATATCCGAATCTCATAATTATCATTGCGATAAATGTTACGAAATGGAAAAGGAAAGCAGAAGCAAAGTGAAACGCGGATCTCCGCACGGATCGCCGTACCTCGTAGAGGGTGTTGTACGTTGTTACAGTCACTGTGTTGGTGTGCATCATCAGTCTCTCACCCAGCAGCGTGAATAGGCTGTGGGTATGCATGATCTCCACCTTCCTCCTGCAAAGACAACATACAAAACAACACTTGGGTGCTTCAGAGTTCCTAACCGTTCATGTGACTTACCCGGAGGCCCATGCCGCATCACACGTAGTTCCCACTTGCCTACGCCGCTCACACCGTTTCACTGACATTATTATAGCCGCATCCTTCTACTTGATTATTAATTCCATTTACACTGAATAAATGTAATTCACAGAGGTTTCGTTCATATGACATTAACGTAGGAGACAGAGCGTGTGTTGGGGGGGTGCCCCTTTGTGCTTTTAACCTCTTATTTTCGCTGAACATAATGCTGTTCAAACAGCTACTGAGAGAGACAAAAATCTGGTTGTGGAGAAGCAGGTTTCACGTTTCAGTTAGTCATTTTAAAAAGTGCTGCGCTGACATCAGATTCATTGGGAGAGGTGACTCACAATCCAAATAATTATTCCATCAAAGCAATTAAGAGACGGTGTTGGGCAAAAAAAAAAAAAAATTTAAAAAAATTTTAAAAAAGCAGTGTGACCCCTCAAGGACCACACCTGGAAACACATGCTCTAAACCACAGATCCTCACTCCGGGTACACGGCAGCTCCAGGGTTTTCAGCTCCTTTAACAGCCAACAACTTCACGACTGAGGACACTGAATAAGTTCAGAGAAGGAAATGATTATGGAGCGAGTGCTCAGGTTGAAGGAAAACCCGCGCGCGCTGCGGCCCTCTGGGATGACAATTACAGCAGGATTTCCACATCGCTTTTACGCTGCTTAGAGCTCAATAAAGACACCAAGTTGAATGCGGAGATTCACTGCTGGGTTTGCACCTTTAAGACTCACACTTCCTGGATGGAAGTTGAACAGTCCTGCTGTGGATGGCTGTATCTGTTATGCAAGCAGAGGGCATACACATACAGCACAGACATAAAGTTCGGCTCACAAAGCATTCCGTTAACATGCTTGAGCAGGAAATCGGACGCCAACATCTCTTCCGTCCAGCTCGTCCTATGCGAGTATTATCCGGATGTATACAGACTCCCCTGGTGCTGTTGGAATAGCCTTCCGAAATGACCAGAAATCCAGGAGGTAACAATCTATTAAGAGTCAAATTAAATACTTTCAATTTAGAATATGAACACAGCGGCAAAGTGAGACGTGTTCGAAGGTCCAGACCTTCAGCCCATCTCCTTCCTCCTGGCGACTAAAGGAGGACTGATCACTTCCGCATGCAGCACAGCAGCCCGTTACTCAAAAACAAGGCTGCGTTGTGGTTTTACAGCGAGCTGTCAAGAAGAACATCTCAAGGAGCAACGAAGCCACCAGCATGGAGCTGCTGTCGCCACTGTAGGCGTGAGCCGTTGACAGGCTTAGCCTGCTTCAGAGCGGCGGACGGGTGCCGCAAGAAAATACACCGGTAACTTCTGCGGCTGTGACACATTTTTCACCCCAGTAATCCATTAATAAACAAAACAACATGATTACTGCTGCAGACTCCAGCAGTCTGGAATTCCTGGATGCCTTTAAAGTTTGCTAAATTAAGCCCTTTGTAATGCCTTCACACACTCAAAGGGAAACGTGTCAATGCGGAAGAAAGACGTGCGGGTAGAGAGCCTTTCATTCGCCCCACTCTGACATGCACAAGTTGATGCCTGAAAAAATATTTTTTATTCAAGTGTCCATTATAAGTACGTCTGCAGCATTTGCCTCAACAGCCACGGCACTGAAGAACCAGTAAAAGCAATAAATTTAATTTAAATGCAAGCCAATGCACTGAAGCAACTCAAGCAACTCTCGAGTTGGACTGGCTAATAAAGCTGCAGTTTCATGCCCCCCATTTGCATAAAACGTACTTAATGTTACAAAGCCACGCAAGTCCCATAAGGTTTGTGACGGAATCTGGTCTGTGACTGATGGGAAATTAAGCTGAAGAACTAGGAATGAAGGATGAGTAATTTGAGTGACAGCGGAGCTCTGAAAAAGATCTGACTAAAAGCACGCGATGATTTATAGGGTGCCCAGAAACGCTCCGTTTGAGAAAAATTGCACAAAGGCAATTTTTCGATGAGCGCGTAGTTGAGTAGGTTGATGTAAGTGTCAGTCCACGGTGTCCACGTGTCCGCGTGGCCATTCCTTGGTGACGGGATCTCCGGCAGAGCTCTACCCTGGCCAGGAGATACAGGTGTTTGGCTCTGTGCTCCAGCTGTGCGCTCAGTGGTAGGGACGGAACCCTCATCGCTCGCCTCCGTTTCTTCTCATTGCCGACACCGCCTTCGGGAGCACGTCCAGAACCCCCCCCCCAGAGGAACGAGAGGATCGAGACAGCTAACAGCTAACGTGGCCCACGCAAAACACACCATTTCAGCTGAAGACTTATACATGACCCACTTTATTGACTTGCGTGTTTACTCAGATTTCCACAAATTTTGTTTACTCAAGTTTTCATTGTAACTCTATTATAAAAATGCAAATCCTCCGCATGCATATTTAAATTCCTCATAGATGAAAGAGTTTAACGGAGTTATTATTTAAAAAACAAGTGACTGAGTCTCAGTACATAATAATGTAAAAAAAAAAAAAAAAAAAAAAAAAAAAAAAACAGGACAATTCCCTGCAGCAGGAGCCGGTGAAGTCCTAACAGCATCTGTGTCGGGCCTTAATTACTCACTTGTGGCCCAGGTGCTTGAGAAAGTACCCCAGGACTTTGAGCGCCTGCACCCGAATGCTCTCGCTCTTGGAGGCCAGCAGCTTGTAGATGACCCTGAACAGTGAAGACGTACAAAAGGGACTGTTTGGGACTCGAACGCTGGCATTGGACAAAGTAGTCCGCTCGCAACACGTGCGCTTTTATCCTCCGTTCGTCCCATGAGAACTTACCGTATTCCGTTCCTCTGGTCAAAGGCGGGGATCATGGAGGCGGGATGCTCAGACATGAGCGCCACAAGGAGCTGGAGAACATCATGGATATTCTCATCCTATAGAGGGCAACAGAGGACAAGGAGGCCAGTTGCAAGGGAAATGCAGTCTAGGTAACGTTACTCGCAGCGCCTCCCTAACATTCATCGTTCATTGTCGGACTGAACGGAATAGAATAGAACTTTATTTCGCCATTTGTACACGTACGCGTGGTCCGGGCACATAGGAATTCTTGAGCGATGCTGAGAGAGTCAAACGTAAAAACAAGGTGTACACAATAAATACTCTAAAACTTCAATAAATAAAGCTAAAATAATACAATAAATACAATAACTACAGTAAAAGAGGGAGTAAATACTAAAAAAAGGAGGAAATACTATTAAAAAAAGGAGGGGAGCAAATACTTTAAGGGGGGGGGCAGGAATAAAAAAAACAATACACACAAAGTACACAGTAAAGGCTACAATAATACTGTTAATAGTAATATTAACAGGCTGATGGTTAATGTTAATAATAATAATATTAATGCTCTGATGGTTATTGCACATGTCATTATTGCACATTTTATTCTTGCACCCATAGAGGTTAAGAATAATTCCCCTCGTCGACATTCAAGCAATATTTCCGAGACGTTGGAAGAGAACATTGGCAGTTCGCTGCAAACCGATGGGCAAAAGACACGAAATGAGACACAGAGAGGTGCGCCGGGAAATAGTAATGGGCTTTTACCTCGTGCATGGTCAACAGATAGTTCAGTATGCTCTGCAGCTCGTCCTCTTTCACACCACGATCCTGAGAAGCAGCAGCAGACGGATTAAAATGCATTTTTGCACCATCGCTACGTATATAAAAGATACGTGAGAAAACACGAAAGGTGACTATTTTTGCAGGTGTCAAAGTGCACCCGTTTCCCGAAGACACGGCGATCCGCCGATGTTAATTTTTATTATTTGAGAGGAGCTAAGGATGCCTCTGTGAGATAATATTTCCCTACGGACCGATTTAGCTCGATTTTCTTAATATCCGGCAAACTTCCCGTTTAATTTTTTCTGTCTTTGAAAACTTTAAATTATGCACCGTGATCGTTCGGAGAAATCGGCATAGATGGAAGCCGCGGTCGGGCGACTTCAGACTTCCGATGCGATCTGGCACTGAAATGTGTTTACATTTCTGTGTTTAAAAGCGCATTATCTCCGTCACGGCCTTAGGCAGCCGTTGTGTCGTTTCGTACTGTTGTCAGAGGGGCGGGTGGGGGATTGTGGGGAGGGGGGGGCGGTAAATCGCAAGAGCACCCAGTGCTGGGAAATCAGTTTGGTGTAATGAAGAGAACGGATGCTAAGCAACCACATTGTTGGAAAACAGGACAACAGCCCAGGCTAAATAAAACCAGACTCTGTGCTGAGCCACACGCTCCTAGGCAGTGACCGACAGGAAGGGAGAAACCTTTGCTTTTTAATTTAAAAAAAAAAAAAAATGCCAGTACAATTTCACCCCATCAATCTTTAAGTTGTCTGCATGGGAAAAAGAAAACTGAAACAAATCGCCAACGACACCCCCAGTAAAAGGCATAAATAAACAAACAAGCAATCTGCGTCGCAGATTAAGCGTCTCTTCCGACCGTATGAAATATGCAGCGCGATGGCGGAGAGGACGCGGGCCGTACCTTCAGGATGAGCTGTTTGAGGAACAGCAGCATGAAAGCTCGCAACGATATGATCTCCTTCTGGGAAGGCCGAGGCCCATCTGCAGGGACACGGCAAACAAGGTTACATACCAGCTGGACCTCGTTGGGCAACCATGTACATTTACATTTATTCACTTAGCAGATGCTTCTCTCCAAAGCGACTTCCAATGATCTCTATGTAGTGTTACCAGCCCGCACACTTTATTCAGCAAGGTGATTTACACTGCTAGGTACACTACTTACACTGGGTCACTCATCCATATATCAGTGGAACACGCTCTCTCTGTGTCACTCGCACACTATGGGGGAACCTGAGCAGCATGTCTTCGGAGTGTGGGAGGAAACCAGAGCGCCCGGAGGAAACCGAAGCACGCAGACACGGGGAGGACATACAAACCCCGCACAGACTGAGCGGGGATCGAACCGACATCCTTGCGTACCACGCGGGCGCTGTGAGAGAGAGCAGCGCTGCTCGCTGTGCCACCGTGCCGCCCTACCCCACGTAACCATCAAAATCGCATCATGACCATTCAAAGCAACAAAGGACACAAAATCCAGCTTTCCAAAAGAAAAAGGTAAATATTCACCGACGGGGACCGCGTTCGACACCCCCACACCCCTGGCCGCCCTAACGAACAAGAACAAAAGAGGAACACTAGTATAAGGAGCACGCGTAACTATAGAGAGGCAATGTGAGAAGCCCACAGAAAGCTCAGCAGCTGAAGGCAGCCTGCCAGAGACCCCTCATTCCAATGCGACAAGAGCAAGAGGGACAAGGAATAAAACATAAAACAGAGCAGATAAAAGCGCAGGGAGAGGGGGAAAACACTCCTTTGTCTTTTCTCTGAGGAACCGCTGCAGCGAGACAATCAATACGGCACCTAGAGGCACTCATTTGGCATGAAAACAAGCGAGAAAAAAATCCCAAGGCAGACCGCAAGTGCTAACAATAGAGGGAAAGGATGACCATTAGACAGCGCTCGGGATTTTCACATCTGGAGAAGGTCACCCTCGGAGCGGATGCGAGAGCGACCCCGAGATCGACCGATGCCCTCAAGCCGGACTCCGAGACCCAATAAGTACTAGCGTTCGGCGAGACGGACACGAGTGAATCGGTGATGCCATTAAGCCCCCCCCCCGAGAAAAGTCTTCAGTGACAATGTCAGGGATTCAAAACTCCAGGTTTGCTGCAGCGAATGAGGCAGCGCGCAACGCACACGCTCTTATCCACGAGGGTCCAGGTGCTGCGCTGCGCTGCACCAAGAGCCACTAAATCACTCTTATCAGAGAACAACCCCAGAATAACTCTTAATCCAAATGGATCTGTGTTGAGTCGCACAGCTACGTGAAATTAGAAAGCGCCGATTTGCGGCGCGCAAGGGTGAGACCGCAGTTTGCGCACTGCGAGGCTGCTCGATTTCCGCCTCTGGCGAGCAGGAGGAGGGATCCGAAGGGTAGCGGCGGCGGGAGGCACCGGTAAGGCTCCGAGGGAGAAGGAAGATCGGGAAGCAGTACAGTTCCAGCCTGCTGCACCTTGTGCGGACACTGGACAGTGACAGCTGCTGGCTGGCTGGCTGCTCTGCAATGGGAGTCTGTGACCAAGAGGTCGTTGGATTGAGTCCCGGAGGACTTTTAAGAAAAGTACTCGTTTTGGAATAAATATTCAAGAGGAGGGGGTGCGGTGGCGCAGCGGGTTGGACTGGGTCCTGCTCTCCGGTGGGTCTGGGGTTCGAGTCCCGCTTGGGGTGCCTTGCGACGGACTGGCGTCCCGTCCTGGGCGTGTCCCCTCCGGCCCTACGCCCTGTGTTGCCGGGTAGGCTCCGCTTCCCCGCGACCCCGTATGGGACAAACGGTTCAGAAAATGTGTGTGTGTGTATTCAAGAGGATTTTATGCTCGTGACACAAAAAAAAAAAAAAGGCAGGAGGAGACTGAAGAATCCCTTTACGACGACATGCCGCAGTCTCTTCCTAGACGTGCTTGGTCAAAGACCTGTGGGAAAAACAGCTTTAGTGGCTCTTCGCATAAAAAAAAAAAAAAAAGTGCCAAACAAGAACACCGTTCCCGCTATTGCCCTTATCAAGGTGTCGTCCCCGTGCGCCAGTCTGCTTGCGCGTTCCTCCGTGTAGGCGCGCGGCAATTCACCTCTATGAATGACGTATCGTTTTAAATCCAAATCCCCCCGTCGAGCTCTTCAGGAACACGCACACCTACACACGAGTCCAGAACAAACCGATGCACCTGAAACAACTCTATTTAAAAAAAAAAAAAAAAAAAAAAAAGTCCCTGTTTGGTGCTATAATTGAGCTCTTCATTATCACCTTCCTTTTTTTTCCCCTCCCTTTCTGAGGCTGTTAGTGTAGTCAGTCATTTCCAGGACAAAAAGGATGGAAATGAGGGTTTGGGGAGAAGGGGGGGGTATAACAAACAAACAATAACTCGGTCACACAGACGGAAGCTAAAAACAGCACACGGATCGAGAGAATCCACGGAAGCATCCAGAGACAGAGAGAGACCCCCGTCGTCTCCAGCCAACGACGCCCTCTAAAGCCCCCGTCTTCGGAGACTCATGTCACATCCAGCCACTATCAGAGGCAGCTGAGCACCATATGGTCCTCTAAGACAAAACCAACCAAACAATTTTACACAATACGTCATGGAAGGGATAACGTTGTATGCGGTCAACGATGAGCCACATTAACGCACATGCTGTTTTGGACCATCTTCACTAACGCTCATATATTTGTTTACGTTAATGCTTACATCTACAGCTGAATCTGCGTGACGTACCGCAAATTCTAGCCTTAGTGGAGGGGGCACAACTCGCACATGTGCGCCGTTTACAGGTCTATGACACAATATATCAATACTTACAGTATTAAATGTTTCCAAATACCTAAAACGTAAATTATAATCTTCTTTACGGAAGGCTCCACATGAAATGACAGAATGTAAATTACACAATTTTTTTTTTTAATTTCTTTTGCAACTGTTATTAATGTGTAGTGTTATTTGAATCAATTTATACCAAAATAACTACAGCCCTTCATGCCACAAACTAAGCATTTTGCAGCTACTCACGGCAGTGTTTTTTTGTCCCTCATCTTGACATTAACCAAGCAATTACTATACTGAAAATTACCACAAACATCTCAATCCTCTTCAGATTACAGCTGTATTTAAGGTATAAAACATTCAAAGGTTGCAGGTTTGATTCCCACCTCCATCTATAGAACCCTTGAGCAAGGTACTTACCCTCCATTGCTCCAGGAAAATTACCCACCTGTATAAATGGGTAAATAACTATATGTAGCTTCACATCGTCAGTCGCTTTGGAGAAAAATGTCACATCGTTGAATAAGTTTAAATGTAACGTAAACCCCAAAACAGTGCCTTTGTGTACAAGTGAGCAGAGTGAGCAAATCAGCAACTGGTCTGGTGAAATCCTTCTAGAATGAGCGTCACAGTGAATCAAACGCATACGTTGGTGGGTATGATTTCAAATAGCAACAAGAGTAGACGCATGAGGTGCGCTTTGAAGGGGTCCAACCTCCTCAGCGAAGGTTTTGCGGCCAGTTTAAGTCATCTGTAGAAACCAAGTCCAGATGTATCATCAAAAGTGGGAGCGTTGCTCAGGAGTCAAAGCACTCAACGATTTGCCCTGGCATGGCACTACGCATGTAGGCTACGGCTATCCGAGTCTCGAGACATGGAAACTTTCCATATCGGAGCTGTATTAATGGCAACGGTGGGGGGGGGGACACCGAACTTTAAATATTCTGCGTTTGATCTTCGCAGTTCAGACGCCCGGGAGATGAGCTTGATGGAGGAGGCGGCGAGTCAGTGCGCCGTGACAATTTTCACTTGTTAATCGGCAGGAACCTTCCGGGTCTCCTGGAACCGTCCCTCAACCACCCCCTTTGCGCTCTCGAAATTGCCACTGGACGGACAGATAAATGCAAACCGGCCCGGATTTGCCGCAAGATCCCACGATGCAGTGCGGCGCTTCCCGAACCGTAGTCCCTCTGTCCCCCAATGAAAAACGCGATATGCAGGAGAAACAGAAAAATTCCCGAGCGCTCCGTCGAAACGTACAGCAAATTGCGCACCCCTATTCACGATCTCAGCTACAGCTTCTTGGAACTCGCACTCACACACTACAGCATTAACTGATGTTAGCAGCTCTTCCTAGCCCCAAAAATCTTATTTAAGCAGTTGCAGCGGGTATGCGCTTGCACACTTTTGATTTGTCGAAACTCAGAACCAACACGAGAGCCAAGAGAGGAGCGGCACACCGAGGAGAGACGGACGGTAACGACTGCAGGCAGAAAGGCCCGGGCACCACGGCCATCATCGGCGATGAGCGCACACAATTCCCCTTAATGAAGAGCTCAGTCATCAGTGGAGCCAAAAGCAAGGAGAAGCCTCATTACACCACCCAGATGGACTATGGGCTCTAAGAACACTTTAAATCGTGCCAGGATCTGAACCTAAATCTCCGTCAAAAATGTAATGGTTTACAGCTCACTACTACAGCTTGAACATTTGTCATCTTCAAGAGTCTCACTCCAGGTAGTTTACCTTCACTTTTTCCCCCAAAATGATTTTATTTGGGTACTTACCCAGCCCCTTGGGCATGATGCCACTGCTCTCCTGGGGGTTGACAGCCCAGTAGTAGTACTTGAGGGTGTGCATAAGCTGCAGCACAGTGCCCACACGCCGGATGGTGGAGTAGATGGTCGCCGTGCCAATGAACTCCGCTGAGAGGTAGGTGTACAGGGAGAGCTGGACCTGCAGAGGCGCACATGCACAAACACAAACACACACACAAACACACACACACACAGGTTAAGGTGAACATCCAAGCTGTTTCTCCAAATCACTTCTTGAAAAACCCATATACAAAGGAACTGTCATGCAGAAGATTTCCTAGGAAGGATGAATTATTTCAGGAAGTTAATTATCTTGACACCGACAAGCATTTCCACTGCAACCGGGGAGAATGGTAAGGAGGGCTCCAATTTAACACGTGGTGGTTCTAAGAAAACGGCAGAACCTGACCGGAATTGCGCTCCACTAGCGCAGTTGGAGGCGGAAGTGTCAGGACAGGTGGAAATTACCAAGTACTGTGGTAAACCTGGATTATACAAAATACATCAACGCCTGTGTTCAGCCGGACACATTTGGACCCAGCGATACCGAACAGCAGAGTGCTTCTGTAAGCCTGGACTGTGTTTCAGTATGACCTCTCTGATCGCAGCTCCGGCGCTACATCGCACAGTGATGACCGGAGCACAGCTGGGCACAGTTAAGCAGAAGGGGTCCTGGATCCGAACAGAAACTATTAGGCACGGTGGTGCGCGTGGATTCAGATGAGAGACCCCTGAATTCAGCGATGCCCGAGTAGGGACGGCTCATAGCACGTTTGGCCGGAAACACAGCACCCGTGCCTTACCTTGGCCGGCGTATGGATCCAGATGGCTGCATTGAACAGGATGTGGTCACACAGCTGCTTGAGCAGAGGTGCCCCATGGGTCAGGCCATCCAGGTACTTGGCGAAGGACAAGAACTGCTCCAGAACAGCCCGGGTGATGTGGACCCTTGAAGACTGGCGTTGGGGCAGGAGGAGTATGAGGTTTCAGTCAGCGAAACAATAACTCAAACGTATATTAAGTGAGATGCTGACTAAATATTCCTCAAGATATTCTGATTTGAAAAAACGGAACGCACATTTTTTCTTTGTCGCGTGTGTCGCTCCGAACAGCGACATCAGAGAAAGCAATAAAATCTGAGATGCGTGTACCTATAGCACAACTTGCTGAAAACCCTTAGTGGAAGATGAGACGTTTAACCGTGAGGAATAAAAAGGGGGCTTCGCACGGTCTCCGGGGAACGCGTCCGGTCCCGCCGCCACTAAAGACGGAGGGGAAGGGACACAAATCGGTGACAGATGGCGGAGAGCAAAGCAAGGGGGCCATGAGGGAACGCCAGCAGCAGCCTTTGGGTGGGAGTGATGCTGCCAGCCAAAAAGGCATTTTCAACAGCAGACTCCTCCAGAGTGAGAAAGGAGAGCCAGCAAAATGAAAAGACCCCCACAGGTGGAAGAGACAGAGGGGCTGTCATCTAGATTTCTTCGCAGCAGTAACTACAAAGGTCATCAATACCTTCGCTATTTAGCAGCCGCTTACAACAAAATATTTCACCGTTATATAGTCTGATACTTACTGAGAATACCTATGTGAAGAGCCGTGCTGACAATTACAGCCAAGGGCATGTCTGCATTAAGACTTTTGGGCCAAATGATGAGGGGTATGTTGTCTCTTTCTTTCCATCACACGGTACCCACGAACGGCACCAAAGAAAGAGTCAGGATCCAAAATTCTGGCGGTCCTCACTGTGTGGAAAATGGAACTCTTTGTGGACCTTCAGCACGTTCTTCCTGCTCCGAATGTTTGAAAACACCGTTTCTCCTGGTTGGAAAGCGGAAGTCTGCCTATTGTCAGCTGTCTTTGTGCTTCTCCTGACCCGGCGTGTACGGACCCACAATGATCTGGCGTTGGCTGCGTGTGGTACCTTCTCCAGGAGGTAGCCGATCACCAGGAAGCCCTTTCCGCCCAGCATCTGCTCCTGCATGGCCACCGAGCTCTTCAGCAGCTCCACCAAGAAGGCGAGCAGCGTAGCGCTACGGGGTACGTTCAGAAATCAATGAGAACACGTAAAAACCCATATTAAAGTACTCAAGAAATGGAAATGCTAAATGAGCTGACTTGATCAAAAAAAAAAAAAAA
Source organism: Scleropages formosus (assembly GCF_900964775.1). Taxonomy (NCBI): domain Eukaryota; kingdom Metazoa; phylum Chordata; class Actinopteri; order Osteoglossiformes; family Osteoglossidae; genus Scleropages; species Scleropages formosus. Next base: position 24,353,921 of record NC_041809.1, read on the forward strand.
AAAAAGCACACAACTAATGTAACGTCCAAAATCAATTACGATTAAATGCTAAAGGTGTGAGAGTATACAATCAACTGAACAAATAGCAGGGGACTGCACAACAATATTAAAAAAAAAAAAAGCTTCAAAGCAATATAAAACAAACCTATTAAATCACTTCAGGAACAATATCTCATTACTGGGTAAAACATTCAAAAATACAACCTCGATCAAACAATTCTTTGGAAAAAGCACAAAATTATAATCATAACACTGAGGCACAGACACCGAGGACTTTAATATTTATTTATATGAAAAGGTCCCTTTTCAGAGGCAAATGTTCCTTAGTCCATGGTGCAAGTTTGTAATACCAGCGGGCAGCATGTTGAGGCCTGGTGAAACCCACGACTGAGCTCTCGCGCACACTGCTGCATTTTAGAACCTGACGAACGAGCCGAAAATTAGCCAACGCCAGAGCCGTGGACCAGCTGAACGTCATGCGTGGTTGAGCTTTTAACGGTAACTTACTTTTACATTAGATCACGCCACGCAACCAAATGGTTTCCCCAAACGGTAAGCACTGTGCCTTTTAGCGCGGCAGTCTTTTCCTTCCCCGCGCTCGGCCCTGATAACGAGACCCGGAGCCGCAGCGGAGCGAAGCGCTTCCCCAGGACCCCAAGAGTCTTGCAGAACGGGGTTTGGAGCTCAAATGCAGGTGGGAAGGTGGAGACCCTCTTCCATCAGCTCCGCCCCTACAAGGACTGCTGGGGAGGTTCATCCCGATTCGTACCCTGATCAGGCTCTCGCTTTGGAATCAGCCCAGCTGTCTCTTCCAGTCCCACTGGCCCAACAGTCCTGGGCGGTGAGGCTACAACAGCTCCCCTCCGGTTCTCAGTCCCCTGCTGGGCTCACCATGAGGCCTCTGGCTTCTTCTGATCACTACCTCCTTGTGCTTAACATGCTGCACCAACCAACTCAGAGCCTTCATCTTCCAATCCCTTACGTTCCAAAAAGACCCTTAATTAAGAAGATACTTCACAGGTCTTCCTCTGTTACTCAGATCCGTTCTGTGATGAATCCTCAGCTTTCATATATACTTCGAAAATGTCAGCATGCAGGGAAAGAGCATTAAGAACCCAGTACAGTGACTGGTACAAACACCGTTCACACCTGTGCCTCTCTGAAACGACCCTGATTCTCCGCTCAAGGCCTCACCATGCAACGTTAAGGTAAGCTCTGTTACTTGTTGTTAACACAGATCCTAAAGGAAGGTAATGCAGGGCCTGTAGACACAGATTACCAGGAGTGGTCCAGCGTCCCATCAGACTCATGTCGCTCGGTCCATGATGGAATCCTGCTCTGCAACGGGGACTCTAATCTCAGCCACTCCTATTTAAACCCACTACTGCTTAGAGGCTGAGTGACATTACTGGCCAAGAGAGCAGGGACCCCAATGACCTCTTCATTGCATATGTATGAAGAACTTTTCTTTTATTTGGCAGAAAACACTTTACTGAACAATAGCACATCCACAACATCCTTCAAAATGAGCGACGTGACATTCAAGGAGATTCTACTGGGACGCTTTTTTAAAATAATAATAATAATAATAAAAAAAAAAGCCTTCGCTTGCCCATCTTTCACCAGAGCAAACTCACCACACGGTGGTCTCCACCTGGCTGTCATTCTGCTGGCGGAAGTCCAGCTGTGCAAAGAGTGGGAAGAGCACCTGGATGCCACCAATGGAGTGGATGGCGCTGTGGATGGAGTGGGTCACGATAGCCTTCACATCCTGCATGTAAAGAAGGGGTCACAGAGGTGCAAACACACACACACACACACACACACACACACACACACACACACACACACACACACCGCCATACATGCAAGTTAGCCGTCTTGTCTATTTGTTAACTTGTCCAATAACAATGTAAAGAAAAAAAAAAAAAAAAAAAAAAAAAAACTCATCGGAACGTATCACATATTTTAATATCTCTGCTGTAAGAAATGTAGAAAAAAAGTGGAAACATTTATTTGGTGACAGCTAAAAGGAAACATTTAATACTCGAGTGAGTAGAGATTCTAAGCAAGGCTTTAGTCTGTGGACTCAGGCCGTTCTTTACACAAATAAGGGTGAATGATAGCGTACAGGGCGTGCGAACGAGGTGGCGAGGCACCAACTGACCTGCAGCATGAGAGCGTGGGGCGAGTGCACAAAGATGGAGGGGTTCTCCTTGGGCGAGGACTCCAGGCAGAGCTGGGCATCAGTGGCCTTGGCATTGTAGGTGAAGGAGATGCTGCTAGCCAGCTTTCCGTCGTAAAGCACCTGCTTGTGGTGCTCGGCCAGATGGATGTCGCTCTCCGACTTGAACTTAAACGTGCTCTGTGGAGGCGGAACAGACATCTGTCCCCGAAAGGCTCTGAACATGCAGACTCGCGAGTAAACGTGGCGGTCGGTGATGGGTAACGCGGTACGGACCCTGAACTCTTTCAGTAGCGTGCTTCGCAAGAAGCATCGCGTATTTCATTTATCCCCACCATCTAACATATTGACTTAACAATTTTGCTCCCAACATTACATTGGCTCAGCCTCGATTTTAATTCATTGATTCTTTTATGTCTTTGGGCTGTTAATAATCGAAGACTTAAGTGAGTTTGCCAGCACAGACAATCTCTGATCCATTATTGAATTAACTCTTCCACTTGCATCATGTTAATTAAGATAATGTAGCGCACAGCTTGTGAAGGCGGGCTGCCGAGTAATTAAACATCTTGTTTTTGGATGATGTGTATGGGATTACCAGCCTGTGGAAGTCTGCGTCATTACAATCGGCCAAAGAATTTTAGAGAAGAGGGTTTAAAAAAAAAAAAAAAAAAAAAAAAAAAAAAAAAAAAAAGTATTCAGGCGTTTGTGGGCTAGAACCCAGAAAACTTCACGCAGCACACAAATGAGGGACAATATCTATGCTCTACCATCTGATCGAATTTGTTTCATCTCGTTTAGACAGATGCTTTAGACCACCTTTAGACCCCCCACCAACTGTTCCTTCTCCAAATTCTCAATTATCCTTTCGCAAACTTTAACCTCACCACCCTCTAGACTGTGCCCTGAGTGTCACCTAGTCATCGAGCTTTCCTCATCCCTCCATCATCGAAAGCACCAATTAGAAGACTTCTTCGCAACAACCAACTGCACTATATCCCATCGCAGAACATCAAAAATTGATTTTTTTCCCCTCATTTTTCCAAAATATCAATCACGAACTCCTGATACACCTTTAAGTCCTTCCTGAGGTTTACTTTGCCGTCAAGATTTACACGTGCATAATACCGTTACTGGCAACCTCACAATTAATTTCCAGTTCTTCTAAACTGAACCGTTCAACTCAGTCATCTTATCCTTTAATAATTAATTTGCAAAACTGTCGCACAATTATGACTACGAAAGTCTCCCCCATGGAAAGTGCTTAAAAAAACCAATTATCATTACGATGCTTAGCTTTTATATTTTTCACATACAAGTTCTTTCATGCTGATCCTCCTACAGAAAGCCAATATTCATATCCTATTGTAGGCTACTGTCTGAACCACTATCTCTCCCAAACAGTCATCCGGAGATTCGAACGGTGGCTGTTGAAAACAGCAAGTTGCAGCGTCTCATCTGCAGTTACGAAGGACGAAAAAGAACAACCCCGAGGCCTGCCATTAACTGCTCCCCTGGCAGGCAGAGCGCTCCCGGCAACGCAGACCAAGGAAAATCTGAAACCGCAGTGGATCTTCCTGCACTTGGCTGCTTCAGGCCACAAGGGTCGCAGACCTTTTTCAGGCTGCAGCTGGTTCTCAAGCTCGTGCGTGCGGGGACTGCAGGAGCAGGAGATCTCCAGGCTGCAGTGAGGCCAGGAGACTCTTACTCACCTCCAGCATTTTGTCTCATGTTAAACTCATTTGCAAACAAGAGCAAATTTGTTGTGAGGATCAGGCATAGATCCATATTATTTGATAAGAACTCGTGTAGAACTATAAAAGTTGGCACAATGGCAAAACACTCTCATTAGAAATTTCTTCTGCATCCAAGAGGACATTAGAGTCAAATGAAAAAACGAGGGAGGGGGGGAAAAAAAAAAAAAAAACAGAAAAAACACTCGTAACGTAAAGCCACGCGCTATTAAAAGCCGCTTGAAACACGTGGGATGATAGACACTTGGACTTCACCGGTCTTTGCCAACAACCTAAACGGCACTTGCACGATAAAAAGCATAATTGGCCTCATTTCCAACCCCCAGGAACAGAATGCCATCGCTGCGATATTGCTGTTCCTCTACGAATTATACCGAGTCACCCAGATCTCCACCCTTTGCGACCTGCAAATGAGCTGCCGCTGCCACGGTGGCTCCGCAGTTCTTTGGCACCCACCCCCAGCATGCCCACTTGACAACAAAGGGAGCGGCGTACAGCGAGTCACCGTGCCGGCTCTGCAGGATGCTCGCAAGGCGGGCTCCGGTTCCGCATGACGCGCCCTGTGCTTCTCAGGCCCGGGTTCAAGGGTCAGGGGTCAAGTTTTACACTCATGTCATTGAGCAGCGAGAACTAAGACACTGCAAGGTCACTCTGGAATGGAAAACGAAGCACGTTAATGAAAAGCGCTGATGCAGAAGCTTTCACTAGGGGCAATCAACTTAAACAACACTAATAAATGCACGGGGATTGAAACAGCCTTGCTAAAACAAAAGCCGTTTGCACCCCGCGCACAAGGGCCCGTTCGCGCAAGGGCTCTTAAGGTTCGTAGGCTGCGCTCCGAAACGTCCGACGCTTCCCTCCGTGACGGCGACATGAAGCCAGGATGCCGATAACGTCACGCTCGGGCCCGTCGCTACACAGATAACATTCATCTTCGCGGTACGGGACTGCGGGGGCTGGGGGCTGGGGCACGGCGAGCCTCGTGGACCAAGGTGTTTTGAGGCACGTGCCGAATCGCTTCAAAGAACCGCTGACGTTCCTGGGTCACCGCCATTTCTGAATGATGTTTTCCGAAACGAGGGATTGAGCTCGACTGCACCAGGACTGCTGGCAGACAATAATAAAAAAAAAAAAAAAAAAAAAAAAAAAAGACCACAGGACAGAATGAAAAGGGGGGGCTAGGAGGCACGGTGGCACAGCGAGTAGCAGTGTTGTCTCACGGCGCCTGGGTGGTGCGAGAGAACGTGAGTTTGATCCCCACTCGGTCTGTCTGGAGTTTGCGTGTTCTCCCTGTGCGGGTTTCCTCCGGATGCTCTGGTTTCCTCCCACAGTCCAAAGACATGCTGCTCTGGTTCTCCCATAGTGTGTGAGTGACAGAGAGAGTGTTCCACTGATGTATGGATGAGTGACCCAGTGTAAGTAGTGTATCTAGCAGTGTAAGTCACCTCGGTGAATAAGGTGTGTGGGCTGATGACACTACATAGAGTTTGTTGGAAGTTGCTTTGGAGAAAAGTGTCTGATAAATAAATGTAAATGTAGGAGGCACCGCACCACACCCCAGAAACCCTGCTTGCCCTGTTGGCCCTAGACAAGCACCCCATAAACACATGTGGTAACGATAAGGAAACGAGAAACACACAGATCCCGCTGCTGCAACCGGTAAGAGTGCAATAGAGGCAAGGCAGTTCTGGTACTTTTCTGTTACTTTGAGTCTTGTAAGACTAATACCGTAAGAGTCACTCTGCTATGCGTATGTGCTAAGCCAATAAATGACGCGTAAGCTGCGCTGAGAGACACACACATAGTCGGACTCCTCGCAACTAATCCACAGCCGTCATGGAACCAATGTGACGGTCACTAATTACATAAGCACAGGAGCGCTGGGGGGGGCGGGGGCGCACAGGGCTTCATTCCTTCAGAGCTCGCTGCTTTTCCGGTGCACCATCAAATGCAGAGTTTATTGGTGGCGCCTCGATCCATCTCCTGCATCCTCGCCCTCAGACCTTCAAGGCTGTGCGGATTGTCCTTTCTCCCGCGATCAGAAGGTATGGGGGTGGACTTGGACACCGCGACTTGCCACGCACCCATATTGCCAGGAAACAGCGAGGAGTTACATCCCCTGCAGGTAGACAAGAGCATCTTCGCCAAACGGGGGTGGAGTGTGTAATATTTATTGTGAATCAATACGCTACAAGTCGGGGGCTTGGTGGCGCAGTGGGTTGAACCGGGTCCTGCTCTCCGGTGGGTCTGGGGTTCGAGTCCCGCTAGGGGTGCCTTGCAACACACTGGCGTCCCGTCCTGGGTGTGTCCCCTCCCCCTCCGGCCCTACGCCCTGTGTTGGCGGATTTGGCTCCGGCTTCCCGCGACCCCGAATGGGACAAGCGGTTCAGACAATGTGTGTGTGCAGACACTACACGTTTTTACTTACTTCTACTACGCATGAGCACCAACAACAGCCACTTAATGGTGAATACAGTATATTATGCAGGCATAAGCCATAACTCCGATTAGATAACGGGTTAATGTGGTTTTTACTCCAGGAGCACCACAGTGCCCAGGGGTATGGCTCATACATGTAAGAAATCCCTAAGGCTGGAAAACTAAAGCTCCTGCAAAACCCACAGCACCAAAGAGAATCTTCAACCAACCAGATCTATGCTTAATAAGCATATTAAAAATAGATTAAAAAACAACTCTGCATTTATTGGTACTGGCAACCAAGGCAAGGCACTTCAGCTACGGTTGTATGCACATTAATAATTGAGGACCTCTTGCTTGGGATGCCATTTTGAGAGCCGGAGCACAAGTCCAACGCATCGCGCAGACCAGGAGACTCCCTGCTCCACTTGCCATGCATCTTTAATGGAGCTTTTTAATAAAGGGGAGTAGCAAGTTTAATCTGGTTCACTGTCGTCTGCAACAGCATTCCACCCAAGGGTCCAATGAGCTGCAGCTGTAAGGTGTCCGTTGAAGCGGCTGCATCGCAGTCAAGCAAGGAGGAGGCACTCTAGTCCTAGAAGACGGCGTAAGAACTCAACATCCTCAAGTGTTGCTCTTTTCATACCGAAGGTCAAACGTGGTTCCCAAATCGCTTCAAAGTCAAAGCTCCCCAAGGATCGTTGGCCTCTAAGGTCCAACTAAGAACCAGGAACCCAGAACCTTGAGCGTGAAGGTGATGGGCTCTACTTTTCCTAGAATGCAGTGAGGAGCAGTGTTGTGTGGTTGCTCTGGAACCCTGGTGCTGTAGTTAGCAGTCTGTTACTAATGTGAATTTAGATGCCAGTGAACCAAATGAGAATCATCATCTGTGTCTAGAGTTAGATGGTTATCGCTTCCACGAAGCCATCATATCAACCAGCTCGTTCTGCTGCCAAATATTAATGTGAGAAGGGAAATTCTAAGTCGAGACATCATGTCTATTTCTCAGCTCTCGGCTATTTTGCTTTCGAAAATGTGCGTGTGTTGCTTCTGATTTTTCAAGTTCAGTGTTCACCAGCTGTTTCTATTTTTTGTCGCCAAACATCTTCACTGATAACAGTGAAATCCATTCGGTTCAGCCTGATTGAAGAATACCAGGAAAATCCAAAATACACCTTACATGCTGCTATTTTGCATTTGTTAGTAGCCGTTGCATGGATTTACCATAGGCTGCTATGTTCATTGCAATAAAGTGGAACGTATGCCAGTCGACAGAAGAATGAATTCAAATGAATAATTAACCCTAGGGTGTCGCGTGGTCTAAAATGCGTAAACGAGGCAACCCCCAATGTCGGGTACGTTTGCACGGCCAAGGTAATCGGCAGCTGGCGGAAAGCCGGAACGCACCAGATGTGCACCACGCACATTTCCCAGCCTGCCGTCTTGCTCACCAGCACAATGGAGATTAAAACCGACTTTCTCCAATTTCCACTTTCCCCTTTCTTCTCTTCATAATAGGAGGCAGAAGAGTCAAGACACCATGTCGCCATTAGGCTGCTGATGCTGATAGCTAGTAGCATAGAGATTAGAGCTGCTGACTTTGGATCTTGCTGGTTCAAATGTCATCTACCAGCGTAGTCCCCTTGAGCAAGGTACTTACCCTAAATTGGTCCAGTAAAATTACACAGCTGCATAAATGGCTGAATAACTAAGTAGCTTGATTATGTAAGTTGCTTTGGAGAAAAATGTGAGCTAAATGAATAAATGTACATGTAAAGTGACTGCTCAAAAATTTGTAAGCTCTTGGCCTGCGAAGTCCGCAGACACACGTGACCACTGGTAGTAAGGCAGGGGCGAGAGGATGCACGGGGCTCCCCGGGCTCAGTCTCGGACACAGGGGCCGAGAAGGTGCAGGTGGGAGATAGCAGTCCAGGGTGTGCCACTGGAGCGTCCGCAGCATAACAACGATCCTGTTGCCTACTGCCATCAGCCCAGAGGAGACTAGGTGAAGGGCACCAAATGAATAAACACGAGGCAGCGTGTGTGTGTGTGTGTGTGTGTGTGTGGCAAAGACAGTTTGCAGCCAAGAAAAACAACACAAAAACACCAAAAAACAAAACAGGCAATGCAGGTGCAAGACTCCTCTGACCCAAACTTCCCAAATCCACTCAGAAGATACTGCCAACTGCCTTCAAATATAATTAAGAGAAGTGCAGAAAGGTGTACCGCACCCTCTCGGAGGTAATTAGCAGTCAGACACAAAGACCCATATGCAGATTTGAGCTGAATGTCTGAACAGGAGGTCGGAGCCCCGAAGCACAAACTGAAGTCAGAGATCAGACTCATGGAACAAACAAGGCCGAAACTCAGCGGAGGTCACATTTACGGTGACATACCACCTTACAATCCCTGGTCATACAAGTGACTGAGCGCAGCCTACCGTGCCTATAGCCACATCCAATGTGTCGAAGAAGGAAATGCTGCCGAATGTCCAAGTTGCTCAGCATAAGAGCACCTGCTAAGCAGGGACCATTTACTGACAATGCAATGGTACTTAGAGGAAGAGTAGGTTCCATGTAGGACTCGGACAGTGCAAACCTACCGATCGCTTTTATCGCGCCATGGATCATCGACAAGCTTACCTTGTACCCAGGCCCCAACTGGTGGATGGCGAAGATCTGGGCAGGGTTGAGAGCTTCGCTGAACACGTAGATGGCTCCCAGCTGTCCGCAGAATACCCGGTTGGCATCTGCCGTCTCCGACGAGCCCAGAAAGCATTTGTCATAACTCTAACCCGAGAGAGAGGGAAGAAAGGATGCGTTTTCACGACTCTCTTGCAGGTAGGGAACAGAGGCAGGGGTTGCATGGGAAGAGAACACAGAGGTGCTCTGAAGTAAAAACACACACAAAAATCGGCCGATGAACAAAATTACAGAAAAGTGTGACGGTAAAACCAGCCAGTGTTACAAAAACAGAAATCATGCAAAAGGGATCCTAGAAAACCTGGCCTCAAATACGAGTAAAGAACACATGGCGCTCCAGGAAGAAGCATCTCATTTTAAAAGGGTGACATTTTAGTGCACGTGTCACATTTCAACACCTGTACCCGGTACCCATCAACACCTGACCATATGAAAATCCAAACTAAACTAATCCAAACCCTTCCGCACTGACCCTGTGTCTTCTTTCTTCTGCCTTTGAAAACCGAGACAAACCGCTACGTAAGCTTTGATTTTCGGCAACCTTCCCGAGAGACATCGGCCCCAGTACTGTAATTTGCACTTCCATTCTTTTGGCAATCGGTGCCATTCCCTTCCGATAATTTCTGAAGGGCGTAGAAAAAGGGGTGTAAAGTCGGGAGTCCTCCACTTACATCGTTGGTATTGACATGCCAGGCCATATCGCCATAGGAAACCAGCTGACCGTTGACGTAGCAGCGGATCTCACTGTTCCTCCAGCGATTGTATATGTGAACGATGCTGATCATGTACCACTGAAAGAAAGGTGAGAGAGGAGGTTGAGGCTAAGCATCTTACAGAGAAATGCCTCTACTCAACATGTGGCTGTTCAGTGCTACATCAAGTAAAGACCACAGTTTAAGGTTCAAGTCCCGGGACCTTTATTTTGCACACTTGAGAAAGCTGCTTCATTCAGGTTAAGCTGGGATAAAATCCTGCAGTGCGAAAGGTGGAAAATGTAAAAGCCATAACAACCGTTTTATGCAACAGCCCGTGCGGAAAGACTGAACAACAGGAAGTTTCATGCAATAGATTAGTGTTCATCATTAAAACAACATCGTTCCAGTAACTGAACCGATCCAAATGAACAACTCTTCTTTGTAGTACTTCCTACGGTCTCATTATCTTATCCATTAGACTGCGACAAAATCAAGGTCAGGCCTCTAAGTTTTCCATACATTTCTATTTCTCATGCTTCTCGTTTTCCTGAAGTTAACTTTAGTAAAACAGGGAAACAATGATGAACAAGCATGCATTTAAAGACAGCCTTAAGGTCTGAAGCCTATCTTGCTAAAATTAGCTTGGGAGCATTAATTATAGATCAGAAAGTGGCTGGGAGAGGAATGGGAACCCAGCAACTTTTAAAAACGCAAAGCTGTGAATGTTAAAGACAATGATAATTGTCTAAATTGCACAAAATCACAGATGAGAAGTAAACACTGAATATATTTTTTGGGTGGTGGGAGCAATATGCTGAATGGGAGTTTCTCAGTATTGTTGGAAACTTTAATTTACCCACACATCCAGGGGCACCAACAGATGAAAGCCATAAAAATGCATACGTTCAAACGGAAAACAAAATGTTGCGTCTCAACATGTTTTCCCACTTCCATCCATACCTGACAGAAGAAATGTTAAAATGCCAGAATTTATTCCTCCCCTGTATTATTGGCTATGATTCACTTAATGTCATCAGAAAACTTGGTGATCTGGTTGGAGGGGCGTGGGACACCGGAGGTGTTAATCTTTCAGTATCCATCCGGATGAAACGTGACAAGCGCTCCTGCCAGGTTCCGGAGCCGTTTTCGCATTACACACTGCCATAAGCGGGCTGGTGTTGAAGGATGTCGGGGGGGGGGGGGTGGATAACATTAACTTTAATTTTTATGCTGGATGACCCCACAGCTGTAGTCGATCCAGCAAAGTGATCATGCATTCAGGTGGGTGGGGGAGGATGGGAGGGGGGCTGTAGGGGCGATTAATGGATATTAAGAGCATTTTCAAGCTTCAGATCATGGATTTTAATGTCCCCCCCCAATTCTGGTACATACTCAAAGCCTCTCTGGCCTGTGATCCAGCCCTCAATCCCACCGAAGAGCAGACACAGCAGCCCCAGCTTTGCAGATGCAACAAATGACTAAAAACCCATCGCTGCCTCAGGCCAAGAAGGTCAGCAGGGTGTCCGCTCATGCTATGTTAAGAAAAACTCACTCGGGAAGGACTAGCTTGGGTTTTAGAATAGACACAATGCTAACTCCTCTCTTATTTGTGTGGCATCAGGATGCCCAGGAGGATGGGCATCCAGTTGGCCTTGACTCAGAGAAATGGCCATGAAAGAGATGCATTTTGAGAACCTTACCGAATCCTGGTAGGGATTCAGCAGATCTGAGGGAGTGAAGAAGCTCGATTTACCCCAACAAGACTAAAACTAAGAATCTACTGACTCCATTCCTCTACAGAGATCGTGGTCCTCTTGAGCCACCAAGCAGCAAGAGGTGGAGGAGAATAGCTCTCTTGCTGGGGTGTATCTCAGGTTCTGCAGGTGTAGGGTTGCAGGCATTTTGACCATCCTGTAGGCTGAAAGCAGAGTCGTGAACTTTGAGTGGGATGAGGGGAGATGGATACTTGATGTCTCTTTGGATGATGTACAAGTGGTCTCTATTTTATATTAACCTCAATCTTGCAGTAAGAACCTTTTCAATCTCAGCAGAGACTTAATAATTAATTTATACCATAAAGGCTTTCCTACTTAAAATCCTGCTCTGAATCAAGTCGGTGGCCACACTCAAGGTCAGGGAAGGTCCTTCCTGCTCTAACTAGCTGATGAGTTTATTTGCGCCAGACCACATGCACAGTGAATTCCCAGGCTGCTGCGAAACCCAGAGGGGTTAACTCACCCGAAACATTTCGCCTCGTGTTAAATTCATCTTTAAAGATGAATCCCAATTTGTTACGGGTTTCATTGCGCAAAAGCTGGCACAATGGTGGAGCGCATACATTATACATTTCGGCAGCATCCAGAAGGACGTTAGAGTCAAACGAAAAGGAACGGGAGGGAAAGAGAGTGTGTACTTGTAAAATAAAGGCACACTCCACTAAAAGCCTGACGCAGCACAGAGGCCCAAAGACACGCAGGTTACGGCAGTCTTCGCCAACAGCTTAAACAGGACTTGCGGAAGAAGGGAGCATAATGACCATCATTACAGAATCCAGGAACGTAACAACATCATCTTCGGAGTGAGACTCCTTCAGGAATTGTACTTCACTAAAATGTGTCCTGCCTCTGGTTTTTTTTTTTTTAAAAAAAAAAAAAAAAGAAGCGTACAATGATGATAATCCTTAAAGAACCGGTTTCGTGGGCGTCGGAGAGCGGAGGCGTTTCTTTGCATCTCGCAGCAATTCCGAGCTCGGACTGCGTTCCGCAGCGGAGCCCGCCTGTCTCCAGGATAAAACTGTTCTCCGAGTCCCCGAGAGAAAACGCCACGAGCGACCCTCCGTCCCGAGCGGCCTCGCCGCAGCGCTGAACGAACTCAAAGTGACGCGCGCCGTGGCGGCTCACTGCTGGATGGCGGATAGTGCTTCGGCTGCCACACACTTCAATTCCAGGCAAGCTGCCATTCTGTGCTAGTGGACACATGCCAAATACATACAGATATAGTTTTTTTTTTCCTTTTTTTTTGTAGAAGAAGAAATAAATAAAATGTTAACAGGCTAGTGTGGGGGGGGGGGTCTTGTTGGCGCATACAGAAATGTACTCTTCGGTTAGCACCGACACTCCTACACACTCAACGACAAGTTAATGACATTGCGAGAGTTGAGGGAACGCACAAATTAATGCCACGGTCAGCGTGCGCGCGTACACACACAGATGATACGCGACAGCAACCGCGCCGAGCATCTCTACGCTCCGAATACCTGGACGTGCGGAGGCGATGTTCTTGAACCCCCATCGCCACCAGGCCTCGTGTGACCGTGACACTTAGGGCATCTCTCGACAGCAGCGGAACTTGCGTTTGGCATCGAGGCACCGCCAGAGATAGGGTACCCGGGACCAGGCGGCCCTACAGGGGTTGGATCTGACTTTGTGATCACGCGAGCGTGTGCAGACGCAGAAACGCGCACGCGCGCCAATCACGCGCGCTCCACGCTTCCTTTCCTCGGTTCTCCCAGCGGAGCTAACGGGACACGACAGAACTGGAGCAACGACAGATGGGAGGAGAGGCGCGCAAGCGAACGGCCCCTTCAAAGCGACCGGGAAAGGAAAACGACATTATTCCCCGCGCGTACGCACCACGTTACAAGAGAGTGGGAGGCAAGTTTCGAAGAAAAACGCAAGTAATTCGCACGAATCAAAACGCAACTCAGAAACACAAATGCAATGTTACCAGACGTAAAATAAACCCAAAACTTTCCGTTATCAATACGTTATTGTGACGTTAATCAGTTTTGTAGGGGTCGTGGTCGTAAACGTATCTCCTCTTACTCGGTGCACGTGCCTACGCTACGCGGTACTCGTGCGCGACGTAAAGGCAGAGCCACGCGCTCATGTTCCCGCCTTCCCGTTCTTCTCCGCTGTCAGGGACAAAGCGATCGGCGGCCTATCCCCGCAACCTGAAACGCACGTCGCTGGGCTGTGGAAGGAAACAGGAGCACACAGAGGAAACCCACGCTAGAAGAGCAGGGTAACCGCACGGCGGGGGAAAAGCACACGTCGGCGGGTGCGTCCCCTCCGCGCCAAACCCTCCGGCGAGGAGCGGCGAACCCAGCGAAAAAAAAAAACGGCGAATAGCGAAACAAATCTCCTTCCCCCCGTGTCCTCGCTAACAGATGGTTGCCGATCACGCAACAGATGCGTTGCGTCTCCAACCACTTCGTCATCGCTCCACGGTTAGCGTAATTCAGCCATCACTCCGGTTCGCTGCAATTTCCTAAAAGCTTGTCATCTTCTCCGATACTAGATAAGTAAGAAAAATGACACGGTTAATAATCTCTCCCTTTTTTACCCTTGTAAGGTTTATTAGCGAAAACGTTCATTTTAGGTTTGGAAGAAAAAGTGATGCCATTTAATGATTTGGGCTTCAAATTTCTTTCCCCGTACCCGCCACCCCCCAACCGACTCCCTCGTAGACCCCCACCCCCTCCTTCACCCTTCACCCTGCTATATATTTAAATACTAAAGAGTGCGCTCCTACCTTCCGGGGCTGGAAGTCGTATTTCACACAGTGCTGGAAACCTTTGCCCTTGGACTTCAGAGATGTCACTATCAAACAGTTGCCGACGAAATGCGCCGAGTAGCCGACTCCTTTGCTGGTGCGGAAACTGTGGAAAGGGAGAGAAAGTCGGATTAAAAAGCACCGTGAGATTATAGGGATGAATTCCACCAGGCGCTCGACACTCCGCGCTCGGCGCATGACCTCCGCACCGTTAGGGGGCGCGTTTAGATATGGGTTAGAAAACAATCATATGTTAAATGACACAGTTGGTCTCTGACACCTCTTTATAAAATTATTAATATACATAAACATTAAAATCAATACGCGGACGCGGAGCCTTCCGCATTACCTCATGATGAAATATCAAACCATTCGTTTTACTCCTTTTTAGAATCAAATTCCTCATCGCGAGAAACAAAAAAATTTGTACGTTAAGACTGATCGAACCGCTCGGATCGATGAGACCCCCGTGGCCCCGCGGGCGAGAGCACCCGATCGGCTCGGTTTAACGTGTCGATGGCTGTCAGGATTTCCCAGTTTGTCCTTTTGCTAAGCACTAACACACAATTAGCCTGAAGGTTCTTCATATCGACAATTGCGAGCGTGCGTATCGAATCGCAGAGTATTATAAAATGTGGAGCTGCTACAGTGAAACGGAGAAATACTTTGCCATTTTTGGCGCTTCGTACCTTTTAGTCCCGTGTCTCTCTCTCCCGGCAATGACAAATTTATAAGCGGCCTCATCGTGCCACCATTACCGCGTTATAAATTTTATAACGGCAATTTAAGAATAGGAAAAAAAATGAATCCAGTGGCCACGCTGAACAAACATCTGGCGCTTCAAACTTCCCGGCACTTGTTTTTTTTTCCCTTTTCCTCAAACACCCCTGCGCTTCGTGACAGACGGGGCACTAGACGGAGCACAAGACGCAGCCCTTCTCCCTCACGCCGGAGCCCTTGCCCTGACCTCATTACATCCCCATCTCCACTGCCCCTGGAACACTCCACCCAAAATCTCCCATGTCTTCAACGCCCAGCCAGCACACAGTCGCAGGGGTCTAACCCGTTGACCCCAGGAGTTCATCCATCGCTGCTGTTCATCCCACGTGCCCGTGCGTTCCCCTCTGTCCTCCTCTCATACTTCCTTCTCCACCCAATTCCCTCAAGTCCGACACATTACCCACCCTCCCAACCTACATGATATTAGTAGCGACTTTTTTTTTTTTTTATTGCGCCTCCTCCAGCTGTTAATTCGGTCTCCTCCTCCCATCATCGCTTCTCACGCACCATCTTCACCGCCATCATTCCACACCTCTCCCCCTCCCCGTCTCACAGCGAAAACGCTCAATTTGGTGCGGATAACTGCCGTAACCGCTCCGACAGCTGCAATTTAACAAGAGTCAAAACTCCACATCGCTTGGTTAATGCCTAATCGGGGACCTGAACGAGCGGTCCAGGCGAGCCCATCATTAAGGTAACATGCACACAGGGTCTGGGGCTCATTCATGACAGTGGGAGCATGCAGCTCTGTTGACTTCCAGCCATCTCTCCCTGTCCTCCTTTTGTTCCCACCATTCCTCACTCATTCCTCATTCCCCATCCTTCTCTCCGCACCCATACCCACACTTCTACCTCTCAATTAAATGACAATTTGTTCACTGTAATTACTGACCTGCAGGGGGTATTGATCCCTGAGCTCATTACCAGCCAACAGACATTTGGGAGCTCAGACAAACCGCACGCAGTACCACCGCAGCACAGCTCTGCTTGTGCTGGTCATTTTCAGGCCCTACATGAGCAGCCTCTGGCAGACTCCATTACAAAGTGTCACAAGTCAAATCATACAGGGACTGAGCAGCACTGGCAGAAAACAAAAAGAAAAAAAAAATTTTAGTAGGAGGGTATTAGGATTCGTCTATCCTGTGTTTTATGCACCTACTCGATCGATGAACCTCGCTGCAGCAAGTGAAAGGTAAACTAGGTTTACCTGAGTCACACGTCTGCAGCTATGTCTCTTTCTCTTGATGTAATGCATAAATTGTACTTTTGCTGAGATGCACGTCGCTTTGGACAAAAGCGTCTGCTAAATTTAAAACGTGCTTTTCTTGATTTTGCAGCCCCTGACATGCAGTACATCAGTAAAGGAACTACATCAGGACCGATCTTAACCAGGTCTTTACTGCATCACTTCTGAAGTGCATCAGTAAACACCCAGCACAGGAGGTAATTTTCCCTCGCGAAGAAGTACCACTCGTGCTACCACTTAAAAATTTCACAGAGTGTTTGTAGAGCACACAGAACTGATTGCGCACAAAGGCAGAACACAAATATCAGCATTAAAAAGGTATGAAAAAGTACTGCTAAAAATATCTGCGCAACACAAACGAAACGACAGCAATGCCTGCAACTGGCAGCAGTGGCAGAAAAATACATATAATTACTCTGAAATTACAAGACGAGGAAGCATCGACGAGGTAGCGCTAGGATAAGTATTTGACAACAAGGCAAGCTAAATCCATATAATAAGGGGAAATGATCCATTTAATGGCTTGAAAAAATAATAATGAGCAATGTCAATTACCGTGGCATCCCTCTTTGTTCTCTTATTAATTCCCTTTCTGAAGATGTGAAATTACAAAAAGTGTCCTTTGTAATACTGTGGCAAGTCTAAACTGGAACCATTAAAAAGGAACTGTTAACACAAAGGTCAGCGATAACGGGGCTAACAAGCTAAAAGCGCCACCCGTGATGAGGAGAACAGCAGGACTCCTGCGGCTGGATTTGCCGGGGAAACATCTGCTTATTTTGTAGTGAATTTTGAAAGCACTTCGTGATTTATTTTTCATGTCAAAATTAAAGTACAGCTACATCCCGAGTTAGCAGAAACCCAGCCTCGCTCCTACCCTCCCTCTAATGTAAACGCTGTGGTTCACCATAACACTTGCGAACCCTACGGTAGGTCACTGTAGAGCAGGACTAGAGTCAAGAGTTTTTCACCAGGAATCCGGGCAGGATTCAGCTGCATGTGTTCTGTTGGTTTGACTTCTCTGAGATCAGGGCAGGACTGATTCATGGTGTTTATCTGAGACCTTGAGAAAGCAGTGTACATTTACTCCAAGCTAAGGAATGCAAAACATTCAGGCTATGGCTACGAAGGGTCTCGAGGTGCATCCAAGGAGCCTAGAGCCCACAGAGACAAACTCACCAGTAAAGGTAAGGTTTGTCCTTGTCCACATTGATGTTATTCAAGGGGTCCATGCGGAACCAGGTGTTGAGAGTGAAACCGTTCTGATAAGGCCACTTTGCAATGGGAGGTAATGCAATGGCCTATGGGGGGAAAAAGAGGGTAGGACACAGGAAAACATCACAACCAATCACGTAATGTAGGGAGAAACCGACTCAATACTATTAGGACGGATGCATTTGATAAACAGGTCTTTAATCACATTAAGATACACTGAAAATAGCCAAAGTCAACTTTATTGTCACTTCCACAACATGTTTAGAACATACATCGGCGTGAAACAGGATTTCTCCTGGACCACGGTGTGACACAGAGTACAACGTATACAACATATACTATTACTACTACAGTACATTTCGCAATAACTAACTAAAAACACTATGGAATAAAGTGCAGTGGTGTGGTCAGTCCAACAAATGGAAATTTTAAGCAAGATTCCAAGCAATTCTAAGATGCAGTGTAGTTTAGCAATTCAATGAAGAATTTAGACATAAATCAGTGATCTATTTATAATCCCAAGGGAGCTTAGCCTATAGTTCAAAGGCTATTCTCAAAAAGAGAATGATGAAACATCACCGTTCACAAGTGAGGTGGAAATTTAACTGGAAATTATTTCCAAGTTTTAGAACAAAGAATCAATATTCATGTGTCCTTTTTCCCTAAACAAGGCTCTTTACTATTACACTGCACATAGAGAGGATATGAAAAGGAGACCGGACTCACTGCTGCACTGCGTCCTGGGAAGTTGAAGAAGGTGTCAGGACCATGTCTATGGGGCATCTGATTCAGCACTGAAAGTAACTTAATGGCATGTCTTGGCTGAGCAAGGGGAGGAGCAGAAAGAGAAACAGAGAAGGATGAAGCCATTACTCAAATGAATGCAAGAGGGAAATAAAGGGTATGTCTTCAGTGCTGCAGCTGCTGCGGAGCTTTCAATCTCCTCCACCGACACCCACCGGCACGGCACCCCCTCCAATCGGTCGATGCCCAGGCCACGCAAAAGCGATCGCTTCTTCACAAGCACTTTGGGAATTGGCAATTACAATCTGCCAGTGGCCAGCCCCATAGAACAACTGTAAAGGCTAAGGTCAGAGTAAGTGCTGTTAAGATGAATTTGACACAAAAACCACTCAAGTGGTTTTCTTGGTAACGGAAGGCACGGAAGTGGTTTACCACAGCTTTCTTCCACACGTATCTTTGAGCTGCAATTACAGAGAGAACATGAAAACTTCAAACCCTTGAGTCAAATTCGATCCTATGGCCCAACACGCAGCTCAGGAGCTGCGGAGGCACCAGCATTATCCATTGTGCCACCGTGACACTTACCCAAGCGTAGTGTTGACTTGCACAGTAACTCGACCTTTCGTCTTTAATTCTTTAGGCCCCTCGGCACGACAAACCCTAACCCTGCCAGCTCACCCAAATGCCATTTTCTCCCCGTAGCATGCTGAAGAGCAGCTTGAGCTCCTTCACTGTGATGCTGTAGCTGGCTAGAACTCCCAGCATGTCCACCAGCAGGTCTGTAACATGGAGCCAAAGAGAGCGAAAGAGAGAGGAGGAGACAGATCAATTTAAAACATCGCATTCACAGTTCACTGTCACAGCCTTTCTTTTTATGTTGTTTACTGCAAAGAGCAATCATCACTTAGGAATCTAATTTTTTTTTTTTTTTTTTTTTTTTAAAGAAAAGAAAAGCTTCACGGATTGTGTCGATTACAGGACACCGTTCCGTACAAAGATTCTTTTTAGTACCCTAGTCAGCAGGCCACATGGATCATAGCCGCGGTCTTCCTGAGATACAGATGCCCAACATTCCGGCACTGGCACGCCCACTTCGTTTCCCATGAACATCCACAAAATCGCATTTCCCTCCACAGCACCGGACGTCTGTCCTGTCTAAATGGCAGGCGTGTCGGTTTGCTGAAAGCAGTCTTGGGAAGAACTAAAATGCACATTTGTTTTGGTCTGCCAAAGTCAACAAAACACTTCACGTTAAAAAAAAAAAAAAAAAAAAAAAATCTTTATGCTTTCAGAAGAAATAGGCTTTTCTCTGCTCCGTGAAATAAATGAATAACTTGAGGCAGGTCCTAGGACCACGGAGACAGATTTACGTGCGGCTTTTGAAGTCTGGCGTTCAACTCAAAAGGCAGAGAACTCAGTGACGCTTCAGTAGTCTAAACATGACCGATGTGCGCCAGGATGGAAAGTGCTTGTTAATTTTTTTTGCCAAGAATAATGAACGAGATCAAACTAATAGAGGCTGAAAATTTTTGTGAATGAAAGAAAATCTCACCCTAAAATTACTCGATTCCCTTTCATTAAGGACAACACTTTTAAATAAAATCTGACAAAACTGATTACTAACACACTGAAGTATAGCAACATACATATTAATAAAACTAATAACATTGATACAGCAGACATCTCTGCAATGGCAACTTTTGAAACCCCTTTTTGACGCTTCAGCAAGAAGACCCTTCAGCACGCTACAGAGTACACCTGGGGATTTGAGGTGTCATCTATAAATTACCGCAAACTGAAGGCAGTTATTCTTTACATATAATGGGGGTGAAATTCTAATATACCCTTTAAGTGATATTTTATAGTTCCATTACAAAAATCACTGTAACTAATAGGATTTTTCCTGGCAGGGTTTTTTCTCTCAGAACTCAGTATTATTTTCTGACCCCATAATGTCTCATGGGCAACTGACATTGTGCTAATCCATTTTGAAGACTTGGAGCATGGAATAATGGGTGTGGGTATGCAAATAAATGAGTGAGGTGTGCTGGTGTCCTGGGGAACAATGGTGAATCTCCCTGGGCTCCAGCTCAGCTTATTGGTGTTCTGAGCCTTGCCACTTGAGCCGCTCGTTTGACTGAACCTGGGTCAGATCCACTGCAGGATTCGGTGAAATCCATGCCAGTCCAAAGACTGACCCCGTCTAAACATACGGCACCTGGCACTTAGCGGCAAGCGTAAAGATCAAGCTACGGGCAATCAATGGCAGGAAAATGAAACATCTGCAAAAACAGAGGCATCTTCGACAACATCTGTAAGGTCAGAGTCAACGTTGTTCTTGATGGCATGACAATGAGCGATCAAGGTTCAGTTTCACTGACAGAATGCCATTTCTGCCAGATGAGGCGTATTCATGGGAGGGAAAACAAAAAGTCAGCTCATCTCTAATACCGTCAGCTTTTAATGATCATGCAAGCGGCGGATGTTTGTACCTGCAATCATGTCATCAACAGAGCTCATCTTCTGCAGCACCTGCTGGATGAGGCCCACTTCGGTGCTGGTCTGTAGGTTGCGCACACTCTTGCGCAGGATAGCTGTGAACATGCTCCACATCTCAGCCTGGCAGGGCAGGTCGCAGTGCTCCAGCAGCTCCACCATGCAGCCAATACTTTCTGCATCCTGGATGATGAAGTTGGTCTCCAGGTCGAACTCGCCGCCCACCAGCTGCATACGCAGAGCGGAGAGAGAGAGGTAAGAGGAAAAAAGGGATGGACGTGCATAGGGGAAGCATGAGGAGAGAGAAAAGGAGGAGGGAAGGAAATGAAGACGGGCAGAGCGAGTAAAACAAAGAAGGTGAAGAGAGCAACAGCATGAGGAAAATGGAGCAAAGAGGAGAAAGACCTGCAGTTCTCTACACATTAAGACCTGACAGCAGTTTGTCAGTGTGGCTTAGAGACAGATAGACATATTCACCTCCAGCAGGTCCCTGCATCCTCAACCCGGTCATAAAGCCAAAGGAGCACAGGGCACATGAGTCAAACTGGCCAGCGCTTTCACCACATGACCAACAGACTGGCAGAAAAAAGCTCTCTACTGTTCCCTTTCCATTTGCTCACATCGACATCACAGCGACAATTAGTGAAAAGCACCGTAGGACATACTCCTACTCTGTGTGCGTACTTCCCACGTCTCCAGGACAAAGACTGATTTCAACCCGGTTGCGCCGATGCAAACGCGGCCCACCACATCTCCACCACGTTACGTAACTTATGCGTTCAGGATCTTGTGCAAATCTTTATGGATCCTCCGTCAAGCCAGCACATCAAGCTTATGTAAAGATTTAAGTAAACCTTAATACGAGCTTTAGCTTGTTTATAGGGGTGAGCAGGAAACACCCACATGGAGTGGATTCTGTAACGGCTGAGAGCGCTATGGCAACGGCTCTCCTCCCCATCCGGCGCTTCCGAGCACCGCGTCATCCAGGAGATGGGATGCGAGGAAGATGCCAGCTTGGAACTGTCACACGGCGGTTACAACTGGGACCTCATTTTAACACATGCAAATATACTTGGGTGAACCCTCCGTATGAAACATCTAGAGGGTCGTATCATGACCCACTTTAAAAACCGATTCTCACGGCTTCAGAAAAATCAAAGGAACTTGCAGAATTGGGATCCGCCGGTGCCGTTACAAAAATCATTGATGCAGCGTGATATTTATTTTAAATACATTCTCCAGCATTACTGTGGTTTCCTAAATGAGGGCGATAGAGCCCTACAAATGAAAACCACCCCGATGTACAAATCCCTTGTGTACTGAACACTTAAAACATTTAAATTCCATCCATCCATCATCAATAACTGCTTGTCCAGTGAGGGTCACTGTGGTCCAGAGATGCCAGTCCATTGCAAAGCAGTTGTTTTTAACTTTCATGCGCAATAAATTTGATATTATGTATGGCTACAGACCAACAATCATACCAAACATATATTATCTTACTCGTTAACTGCTGAATTTATCTGACCATTTAAAAAAGGGACTAAAACTCAAAACTGGGCAGCACGGTGTGCATGTTATGTTTAATGATTAACGATTATTTTACTAAGGGAAAAGACTATAAGCAGCTACTCGTGTAATGTTTACTGCTTCATATGCTGGTATGTGACAGACTGACTGCACTCAAGAATCATCTTTAACATTTAAAATGTTTACTGAGGCCTGTAGATCCCTAGATGTAACTCTCGGCGTGGGTATACCATGGGGTGAATTTGCTGAATGTTAAAAAAAATCCTAACCATACAATTTCTAATGGTTTGGAAATGGCCTTATAACTCTTACCAGATTGATGAGCGGCAACAATTGCTTCTCTCAGATCACTGCTGTTCATTTATCCTTTTACAGAGGTGGTCACATTTCCTGATGATCAACAAAACAAGTGCATTTGAGCAGAAGCACCTGACTGACCTTCCTACCTTCTTGGCTCCTATGGAAGCAGTAAGCGTGTTAATTTTTCCCACATGGTTTCTGCATTTTGACTTTTTAATAGTGAAATCTGTAATGTGTTGTCTTATCTGAGGCTGAATTTCTCTGATTAAAGAAATTGTTGAGGACCTCATGACTGATATTTATGCCAATATGTAAAACCACTGAACTGAAAAAGGGTGTACTCCCCCCCGACTGTACCATATACAGTATATGGTTCATTTTCCACGTGAGTCTTCTGTTCAGAGGAAAAAAGGCAAAGTCTACCACTTACAATTGATCTTTTAAGTACAAAAATTGTTAGCTGAAATCAGGGCAAACGGAAAAGTTCGTTCTCCCTGTATTGACTTCCTGCCTCATGCAGAGAATCCCAATTACAGCCAGGACCGCATCTACAGCAGGGGTCAAACACTTCTAGTCCTTTCATTTTGGGGCTATACACTGCTGGAAATGGTCTGCAGTTAACACTGCATGTGATCAGTATACTTTTTTTTTTTGTAAAAACCAGCGATCCTATCTCCTGTTGTAGTACCCTTGAGCAAGGTACTGACCCCAAACTGCTCCAGTGAGAATTACCCAGCTGGACAAATGGCTAAATCAGTGCAAGTCACTTAAAGATGCAAGATGCATAAGTGTTGGCCAGCTGCTTGTGAAACCAAAGGATCCATGTTCCTTGGGTTTCATGTTGCCCAAGTACCTTGAGTAAGGAACTTATCCTGAATTGATACGGGGGGGGGGCGGGCGCAACCTTTCTGTTGTTGTAATGCACTTTTTTGTATTGTTCTCAGAAACGTATGTTGTTTCAGAGAAAAGCATCTGCTAAATGAATAAATGTAAATGTTCCTCGTGGATACATGTCCTATAGGCGTTTATTCTGACAAACACCGTTTCACCAGTCTGTTCATCTCCGCAAATAGTACAGCTGTATAAACCCAGAGAACATTAGTTGCGTTCCTAATTTGGGAATTGTTTGCAGCTATGCAGGAGACACGTATCCATGGGGACCATGTCTGAGAAGCTCAGGTATAAACAGCGAGTACCAGCTGTGTCACTGTACCCCGTGTTACCCTACTAGTCAGAAGACAGGTTTATGCCCCTGTGGAATAAATCACAGCTAAAGGCCAAAAGGCAAGGCTGCTGCGTGTCCTGTAGTTTGCCCTGGTTTCCCCCACACAGCAAACCATACAATGCGCCAAAGGGGGAGCTGAAGGTTCTCACTAAGGTGCTCCCCAACAGCACCACAGGGCCATCTGACTGGTACACCGTGGGGCTAGTCTGAACCACAGCCCACGGGGAACCTCAGTTCACACCTGCACCGGAGCGCATCGCAGTCTTTTACTCCGCACTGCCGGCCTGACACTTCGCACGTAGGGGACTAAGAAAGCCAATGAGAATGTCGCCATTATTTACCGAATGGCAGCGACAGCTTGGCCACCTGTACCTCATCTTGTCCAGAATCGTACTCAGGATGGAGGTCAAAGTATAAGGCCTGGAAGCTGTAACTCCATCACTACATGCGTTGAGCAGTACATTTACATTCATTCACTTAGCAGACGCTTTTATCCAAAGCGACTTCCAATGGATACTATGTAGTGTTACCAGCCCACACACCTTATTCACCAAGGTGACTTACACTGCTAGATACACTACTTATAATGTGTCACTCATCCATACATCAGTGGAAAACACTCTCTCTGTCACTTACACACTAGGGGGGAACCTGACCAGCATGTCTTTGGACTGCGGGAGGAAACCAGAGCACCCGGAGGAAACCCACGCAAACACAGGGAGGACATGCTAACTCCACACAGACCGAGCGGGGATCGAACCCAAGTCCCGTCACACCACCCGAGCGCTGCGGGAGCACGTGCAAAGGGCACAGTGGAAACTCCAGCTGACCGATCGCCAGGCTTTCTGTGCGGGACAGGGTATTGACAGCGATGCTGCCGTCACAACCCCAACCCTACGGCCTCTCTTTGCCCTCTCCTGCCCAGTCACACGTAATTGAAGTGCGCATTAAAATCCCACTTGTGTAAATAAAAACATTCACCTTAATACATTTGCTGTAATTAAAAATCTCTATTTCCACTGGCTTAATATTCTACAGAATATCATTCCTCTTTTGTCCTCCTCCCTCTCCCCCCCCCCAGACATGAGCTGATGAAGAGCCATCCGTGACCTTCTGTGTCCTTCACAGGTGATTGATTTCAGATTAGAGCAGCGGTCCACTTGTCACGCAGCCGACATCAACAGAGGGATGTGCGCTCACATCGCGTCCCAACACTCGAGCAATCCGACGTGCGCCTCAAGTCCGGAAACTGTTTTGGGTGCGATAGTACTCCACATTCACGCGCGTCACCAGCGGTACGTCTACTTTGACTGAGAGACAAATCTACACACGTTTTTTTTTTTTTTTCAGAGGTGAATCGAGGATCTCGTTCTGCACCAGTCTTTCATCAGAAGCTGACTGGTTAAAAATAGAAAATAAATAGAAAGCTGCGCTTTTCCAGAGGCCCGTTCATCTTCGGAGAAGTGCTTTCGTTTCCGCGAGGGCCTGCGGCTGAGAGGGGCGGCTGGGGGCTTTGTTTTGGTACAAAGGCCCAAAGAAAAACACTTGAAGAGACACCTCTCCTTGTCAATTAGAGCAGCTCATGCTGAAAAGGGCAGCGGATGCCTGGAGCGGCGTGCGATGCGGTGTCCGCAGGAGCCACGCCTTCACTCGGGCTGGCGCACGGCAACGGCACGCACGCACCGTGTCCGGGCGTACCGGCCTCAACGTGCGTGCCGCTTCCCGGCTTCCTCTCCGCACTGGGTTCAGTGAGTCACGGAGGCACAGTTACACAACGGGACGTACAATTGGAGACTTCCGATGGTTGTTTCACAGCGCCTGGGTGGTGCGAGAGAACATTGGTTTGATCCCCACGCAGTCTGTGTGAAGCTTGGATGGCATCCCGTGTCTGTGTGGGTTTCCTCTGGGTGCTCTGGTTTCCTCCCACAGTCCAAAGACATGCTGGTCAGGTTCCCCCGATAGTGTGTGTGAGAGAGAGAGAGAGAGAGAGAGAGAGAGAGAGAGCGAGAGAGAGAGAGAGAGTGTCCCACTGATGTATGGATGAGTGACCCATTGTAAGTAGTGTATCTAGCAGTGTAAGTCTTTGGGTGCTCTGGTTTCCTCCCACACTCCAAAGACATGCTGTTCAGGTTCACCCATAGTGTGTGAGTGACACAGAGTGTGTTCCAGTGGTGTATGAATGAGTGACCCATTGTAAGTAGTGCATCTAGTGGTAAGCCACCTTGGTGAATAAGGTGTGTGAGCTGATGACACTACATAGAGTTCATTGGAAGTCGCTTCGAAGAAAAGCCTCTGCTACATAAATAAATGTAAATAAATTTCTCAAGTCAAAATATGGATGCTCTTGATTATTCTTACATATTTGGAAAGAAAATGCGTCTTATTGCTGCAGTCCGCACCGCGTTTTCTCCAATACCTCAATCTCAAATATGCAACCGATCTGAGCGTCAAAGCCGTTGCTTCCCGTAGAAAATTCAACAGCGCAACACAATTCTAATTTTTCCCCACCTTTTTTGAACTTCCTAGCCAGTGCTACAGGAGCACTTACAGTGTGCTAAATATCGTAACCTTTTGCTCTTGTGCTCGGTTTACTTGTACCTGTGCGTATTTGTGTTTTTCTGCTGCACCGATTATGCCTGTGAGTTGTTGCGACCCAGTTCTGGCTTGTTTCGGTCTATTGTTAAATAAAGGGAGCCTGTCTGGGACCGCACTCCACATATTGCCCTAGAAAGACTGAAACCTCACTCAACTTGGGCAGCGAGGCTTCTCCGAGGCTGGGTGAGACTACCACAGTAGTCCCTCAAGGAAATTTCCAGACACACCGTTCTTCCTGTTATATTCTTCACCCTTCCTTGAAAATCAGTCAATCCAATTTCATTTAGTGTACTGAATTTTGATGACAAACTCCAACTCCCCCTTCCGCTCCCTAAAAATGAGAACTTCATCCGATATCACGTCAAGATACTCATAAGATGCACGGCCATGGAAAGCACGTATCGATTTCCAAGAGCGTTAAAGCACGATCCTGCCGACGCGGTCTCGAGAAGGTGCCTAGACAAGGGTGGCGCGGTGTTAAAATGTCACGTGCTCGAGTTCGGAGGGGTTTTGCTCTCTGAAGGTCGCTCGCCTCCACTCGTTCCAGTGGAACGAAGCACACGTATCATATATTAATCTCGCCATGAGGAGACCGCCTTGCTTTCCCAGAGATGAAGATGGACTACAAGATTCATGCCAAGAGGGCTAGAGCTGGATTCAAACCCCAGAACGGTCCTCAGCGTGCCGGCCACCCCTTCGGAAAAGTCGGGCACGGCCGTCGACCGCATCGCGGTTGCGTGACCGAAGCCCAGTCAGAGGAATCCAGGGCTGCGGTCAACAGCCAAAAGACTTCTGGGTAACTGCCGAGTCGGCCAGAACAATAGCAGCCGGAGGGCCGGGCCGAGGGACACGACGGGTCTTTCAGCCCAGCGGCTCTCCCCTCGCCGCTCCATTAATCACGGCGTTCGAAAGGCGGCACTTGGCGCCGTCTGAAGTGGGGGCCCTAATTGCGGCTCGAGATCCCGGGGGTAATTTGCACCCATTGTGCCGCGAGAGGCAAATCAAGACATGAGATCACAAATTAAGCAATTAACACGTGCAGAGTGCAGCTTTTCAGCCAGCTGTGGAGTAAAGACGAGAGAGTTAATTACACAGAGTTTAGTTTCCCCCTCACCCCACCCCACCCTGCCCCGCCACGCCAGCCCACCCCACTCAACCCATGCTCCCAACATTTTTAATCATTACACAGATTTACTTCTTAGGAAAAGACGACTGAAAGTCGATTCCCTTCAGGGAGGGACCACAGCATCTTCATCCTTACAGCGTCATCCATGAACGGGGCGATCGTGTTTTAAAAACGTCACGATACGTCAGCACGGGACAAGCGCTGGAACTTTATTTGATCAACAGGAGAACAGAACTGGGTCAAGGCTACCATGGAGACAGAATCAGTACGCCAACAAAATACAGACACAAGCAAGTACAGAGCAAAGGCTGACCGCTATAAAATCTCACTGCTCGTGTACCACTATCCAAGAAGTACCAATAAGGTGAGCAAATCTTCTAAAATTCACTACAGTTGTGATTCGGTAGAATTTTAACTTCCGCCCCCCCCGGTTCAACCGCAAATTAGCGGATCAAGTGTCCAGCCAGGCATTTGAAAAACTAGGACTATATACTTTTCTATATACAATAAGTATAATTGTTAAATTATGTTGCTTGCGCTGTACTGCATTCTGAAACAACATCTTGTACGCTTGGCTCAGGTCTGCTTTACCGCTAACGGTTACGCATCAATGTAATAAGCAGCTCTCTGGAGAGGCAAAGAGGAGAGGCTAGAGGGCACCAGATGGTTCGCTCAGTCCGGCACGTCACCGGAGCGCGTCGCTTTTCCAAACCTCACCCCATTGCGGACAGCGGTGCCTTTCGCCGCCGACGTTCTTCGCATATTCGGCATGATCTCCGTGGCCATCGACGGCCAACTAAATCCATCTCTCGTAGAAAGTTAAGTACGAATGATCAAAAAGCATGCAGTTTTCCCCAGAAACACTGCACGCTGCATGGAAGTGATAACCACCAACAGGTACGGTGTGTAGTGCTACTGCAGTTGATCTATTCATCAAATGACACCCCAGGACCACTCAGAATCCAATTCTAAGCCCAGACTACTGAGAAACCACGTAATAAAGTGTATGAGGTTGCTGTGGAGGTCGGGTCGCCGAAGCAGCATCCTTACAATGAGGAGCGGGGGTCACGGGGGCAACCGGTACCGCCTCCGTCAGCCCACGGGGACCCGGGATAAACTACAGCCTCGTCCAAGCAGCTGCTGTCCCACCCTGAGGGACCCGTCCGTCCGCACGGATGCTGCGTTTCCCCCCCGTCCCCCACCCGCTCCCACCATCACGCGTCGGCGAGGCCGTGCCCGTCTTTGTTTTGCCGCCGCCTCCGTCCCCGATTGCCATCTGCTCCGCCAGCGGTGCCCCGGTGCCCCCTGGGAAATCTGGTCTTTGGGGGCTCTCGCCACATCTCCCCCCTGTCCACGGACACAACAGCGCTGCTCGGGAGACGAACCGTGAACCACAATGGATCGTGAAGCGGACTACTGGAGAAGATGGCTCAGGAAAGGTTCCCCGGCATCAAGCGGCACCATTATCGACGAGACGAGACGAGATAAACGACTTGACACGCGTGCCGTTGGGGGGTCTGGGTACGACGACACCTTGGTACTTCACCTTTCCCCGAGTCATCGCTGCATTATGTTCTCTTATTAGGCATCACGTTAATTACTGCAAACTGAAATGAAAAAGGCTCAAAATTAATAAGATGAAGGAATTAGATTTCTTCATATTACAAAACATACAAAGCAGCGTTAGACGAATGGCAAGTAAGCTCAATAATGCTCTTGTAATCCATCCGAAAATATGACGGTTTTATAAGTGCGCTCTGGTGTCCATCACAGACCGCGCAAGCAGAAGCGCAGAAGAGCAGAGAAACAGACTTATCCGTGACAAATGTTCGCTGTCATTAATCCAAGAGGCACCGCAAACCATTTATTGCACCTCCAGCGGCTCTCTTTCACATACAGATCGGGCACCTCACAGGAGGCACGGACGTATGACAGCAGGTCTCTGGATCTCCTTCAAACCCCCTCTGCACACCGCTCTCCCTCACTCGAAGACTACTGCCTCTCCCCTCCCGGGCTCCACCGTGACATCATCTCCCTTCGATGGAGCGCGCACACACACACACACACACACACACACACACACACACACGCACACGCACACGCACACGCACACGCACACGCACACAATAGAGCCACCAGTTTTTCTTCCCCCCCATCTCTTCAGTCTCTGATGCTGCCATCAGGCCGTTTCCAACGTTACAACATCCTGGAAATACATCAAGCACTGTCGTCCTTTTATTTAAGGAGAAGCAACCAGCTGTGTCCAAAACAGATTTCTTCCTTCTTGTGGTCCAGCTATCATCTGATTGATTTTTTTGCTCAGTTTAGCTCACCTTCCACCTACCATGTTTTTTCATAACAGAGACAACATGGATTTTATTTTTTCATTTTTTTTTTTTTTTTTTTTAACTATACTGACTGCAAAAAGGAAGTGAGGACACGGTGGGGACACCCTCCTCCCTATAAGGAACGTAAATAGTCCGAAACCTTCGGATGAGGGCGGGCCGATGGACTCCGTGGTTACGGGTCTCATTTAAAGGAAGGGATTCCCATGCCGGTGTCTCCAAGATGCGGCGTGTGAAGCAATCTCACGAGAGAGACAGACTGAACCGTAAGCGAGCGGGTACAAGAGCTGGAGGTTCACGCAGAGCTGCACTCCAAGCGTGGCGATTCCGACAGGCCGTCGTTGAATACATCACACGCACGCAAAGCAGAACAGTCATGCGCTACCGCTATGCCATTACGTCTTTCCGTTGAGAAATCGGAGCGGCATCTGTCCGACCGGAACAGCCAAGAAAAAGCGCGACGAAACACAGCGAACGCAACGAGAGTCACGTGCGTAGGTCCGCAAAGCCCGCGCACATGCGATTCCAAGCCTGGCCCATAATGGATCGGCGAGGTCCGCCCTCTCTCACAAACATGGTAATCCAACTAAAGAAAACTGTGAGGAATATCCAGCCGGCGACATTAGAACGCACGGCATATTGCACGCGCTCTCCCCTTTCCTGGGCGACCGCTTTTACTTTACTGCTCACGGTCAGAAGGAAGCCAGGGCTGCTCTGCGGTCTCATGACGGCGCATCCCGCGCGACACATCTCCGGCGTTAGACCTTTGGACGATGAGCCGGCGCACGCGTCCGAAAGCGACGGAGCGAGCTGGGACCTTGCCGCAGTGTCTGTACCGCACCTCAAATTAGGCACGCGCCACCGCTCCCGTTTTCCGCGATGTCTTCAATCTGTCACGCGTAACCGCGAAGGGAACCCGACGTTGCTGCGCGGGCCTTGTGCCAGCAGGTTGTGCGTCCAGGACCGGCTGCTCACACCTGCGATCAAAACGCGTCCGCTCCGCCGCTGCCTGCCCTGCCGACAAGG
This sequence comes from Scleropages formosus, assembly GCF_900964775.1. NCBI lineage: Eukaryota > Metazoa > Chordata > Actinopteri > Osteoglossiformes > Osteoglossidae > Scleropages > Scleropages formosus. The sequence continues at coordinate 24,384,857 of NC_041809.1, forward strand.
GGAGGAGAAAGCATCTTAAAATAAGCTCGCCAATTACGGAATCGACGTCGCGCTTCCGCTCCGCGAGAGTCCGCCGAACGCCTCGTTAGAATTTTTCCGTTCCAAAGAGCGGCAATTAAAAGTGACTCGGGGCGGCCGCTGTTTTCGTTTCCTGGGGTGTGCTCAATTAGCCATGCAGGGGGTCCTTGCTGATGGCTGTCAAAGGCCCCGAGTTCCCGCGCCACCCCTCCTTCACCCGCCCAACGGCGACCGCCTTCGCGCGACAGCTGGATTCGAGCTCCGCGAAGCAGGTGGCTGCAGCACGAGCGCCGGCGAACAAAAAGCGTGCGGCAACAAAAGGCCGAGCGAGACGTGGCGGTCGCTTTCAATTCCTCGTGTTCTAACAACTGCAAACCAAAGAACAAGATTAAATTTGTACCCCAAAGTGTCCTGGACAGAGCGAATTCCGGACAGCTTGCCGTCAGAGCCCCGGTCTTCCACAATACATCAGCGTTGAGCTGGCCGTAATCTTTGGCCCGCAGCTGTGCGGCACAATAGCAGGCGACGCTCGGCAATCTTTTGTCACCGATGCGGCCATTGAGCGCGGAGACCTTGCCAGAAGAGATAGGCATTTTACATCGTGCCACAATTCGGAGAGCTCGCGCAGGCACATTCCCTTGCCAAGGCACTCAATCTCCAGATGACAGTCACACGCCCGCGGAGCTGAGGCTGAGGCTGAGATTATGATCGCGACGCCACCGTTTAATTGTTCTGAATGAGGCCCAGGGCTGGACGTGTCCCGCGCGCACACGGTCGCTTACCTTCCGCCGGTCCTGCTCAATAACGGGAAGAACCGATGCAGAAAAAACGCAGAAGCTGCTCCCCGGGAGCAGGGGGCGTGGTAGTTCAAGTGGTCAACCAGGCTGCGGGTGTAGATCTCTTCAGGGACATTGCTACCGAACCCCTGACTAATGGAACGTGACCCAAGTACATAGAGAAAACGCTATTATAGAAAACTATTCTTCAGCAAACTATACCTGACACACACACGCTTGCTGAAGTCGCTTGTCCCAAGCAGGGTAGCGGTGACCGGAACCAAACCCGGCAACACGGGGGGGAGGGGACACACCCAGGAAGGGATGCCAGTCCATCACAAGGCACCCCAAGCGGGACTCAAACCCCACACCCACTAGAACATTGGACCTGGCCAAACCCGCTGCGCCACCGCACCCCTCGCTGGATTAAGATGTCTCAAATAAATTTAGCTCTCTACTGCAATCCAAATGACATGGCATGTATAGTTCACGAAAGCGAAAGAGAGAAAGGGAAAAAAATACGGATTCCAGAAGGCACTTAGACAGCGGAAGAGCAGCTCGACAAGCGGCTTGGGGGAAGCGCGGCCCCTGGCAGCATTTGTTCGCCGCAGCAGCGCAGTCTGGAAGGGCCGCAGAGAAGCAGGACAGCAGCGAGGAAAAGCACAGCCCTCCTAACGCCGCTGCCGTATCAACTGGGCCACGATATCTTTTTTGCATACATTTAAACAGCTTCTGAAAATTCAATTCACGCAACCTTTTGTTAAGCTGCTCAGCGAATGATGGGGAGAAACCAAATAGGCCCATAGCACAGAAAGCTTCACACCGGAGGTACTGAGAGGTAATTCCACAGGAATAAAATCATTCATACCGTGCGGACAGAAATAACCTTCTCTGGTAAATACGTTCTCTTGGGTGTAAAATGAAACAGGAAGCTGGGAGCAAAGACAGCTGGTAGCAGGGTGGCAAAAGAGCGATGTAGAGAATGGTCACTCATCTTGGAGTTGGTGATGCTGTAGCACCTTCCCACTTCCTACCTACAGTTTCCAAATACAATCTCAGTCTGTTGCCCTGGACCCAAAGTTATGGCTTGGACTAGATAAATGAAAATCCAAACTGATTCATGGTATTAATAACTGTGGACAGGACACACACACACACATTTCCTGAAACCGCTTGTCCCAAGCGAGGTTGCAGTGAACCGGAGCCTAACCCGGCAACAGAGGCCGGAGGGGGAGGGGACACACCCAGGACGGGACGCCAGTCCATCGCAAGGCACCCCAAGCAGGACTCGAACCCCAGACCCACCGGAGAGCAGGACTCGCTCAAACCCGCTGCGCCACTGCACCCCCCTCTGGACTGGACATGTGGAATAACAAATATCATGAATGTATCACAGTGGTCCTTATTATAGCCAAGAAGTGAGAGGATAAATTTTCATATTTAGCTGACACTTTTTTCCCCCAAAGCAAGTTATAATGTTAAGGTTACACTTATTACAACCTTTATTATTACATACACTTATTACCATTTATATAGCTGGGTAATTTTTACTAGAGCCCTTCAGGATAAGTACCTTGCTCAAGAGTATGACAGCAGGGGGGAAGTTCGAACCTGCAACCTTTCAGTCCGGAAACAACAGCTCTAACCCCCACACTACCAGCTGTCCCCATCTAGAGTACAAGTGGTACAGAGAGCGCAGAGCCCATCTAAACAAATCAGTGCAAGGAATGGGCTTCCCTTCTCATTTCACACACCACCGAACCCCTCTAGGGAGATGAAGTGGCTGGGTTACCCCAACCTTGGCTGAGCATGGCAGCACTATGATACTCACACATTCGCTATCACGCTATAAATTATTTCGCTCTCCAAAACAACTAAAGATGCATTTCCTTTCGGCAGCTTCCAAATTCGTCTCCGCAAACAGCGCTCGTTTTGGGTGTAACGGGCACGATCATTCCCCCGAGGGACGCACCGAGTGAGTTCACCATTCACAGTTTATCACGAGGCTCGGAGACGCTTCCGGGGGAAACCTGGAAGAAAGCCGTCCTCCTCACCACCCCTTCCCGTCTCCCTCTCTCCGACACACAGCAGCACAGCCACCTTTAAACGGTTTACCGCAGATTAATCACCAAGCATCAGTTCGTTATTTCGGAGCACAGAAACCAGCTCGGCACAACTCCAACCACGCACCTAATTTCTACGATGGTGACAGAATGACTGCATGTCTAATGGGAAGCCTTGAGGTGGAGCAGGGCCCCCCCTCCCCGCTTCATGACTCCAGATGTCTGTATGGTTTACGGTTGTGGAAAAACTAAATCTCTGCAGAAACAGAGTCTTTAACGTCCGCCCGTCTTCCACGGCACCCTCACCTCGCACCTCCATCTCTGCCCGACTCCTGGCTCATCAAGAGGTCCACATTCTCAATTGAACTTTTGCACAGTTGGACATTTGTCTGCTCTCCCTCCCCATATCCAACAATTTCAGCTGCCACACTTTCCAAACCCTTTACTTTATTTAGCGCGTAGTGTGGGGGGGAGCGAGGAGGTCACTGCAGTTTTTTTTTTTTTTTCTAGCACTGCATCTGTATCTCCTCCATCCGTCCGAAATGCAACCGACGATCCTGAAACCCATCGTCCGAAACAAGAACGCTTTCCAAAAACAGAGGTCTGCTACACCAGAGGTGTTGGGGGGTTCTGCTGATGAGGACCGGGGAGGCGCTGGACCCACTGTCCTTGTCCTGCCTGCAGGTGCAAAAGCCCCGTTTCCAGAAAGCGCCGCAAGCTGATCCGGCACACAATGCACAGCGCTGACATTTACCCGAACTGTAACAGTCTACCGGGCTGTCGCCTCCGTGCCTGATGTCAGGTACCCAGGCAGCATTGCGAACATTCGACGGAGGAAATGACAGGCAAGCCACAGAAACGGAGAACAGACGAGACTACGCAAGTCGGTTCCGAGGCTGCGTACGTTTGAGAAATTGAAGCGACGTATTTGGTCTCGTCCCTCATGGCTGTCGCAGAGGGAAGGTGTCCTAGATCTGGTTTCCAGCGCCCTCGCAGTGCCGCTGCAGTGCTAGAGATAACATTAGATGTTGTACCTAGAGCTAGCGCTGTATTCTAACCCATGGCTGAACGGGCCAGCCAAGAACAGGTTCATCTGGGATCGTGGGTATATTTCTTCGTAGACATAAAACCGGTCCGTCTATCAATGACCGTTACTGCGGGAACCATCAGTGGGGTATAATAAATATATTACAATTCAGAATGACCCACCGTCTCGTATGCAGATTGCTGCATCGTGATTTGCTAGTCCAGCGTCCTCGAGAACTAACACCGCGCGAACGCTAATTGTTTACTGCCGTGGAACCCGCAGCACCTCGGGGCACCCTGCGATCAGAGCCAAGAGGGGCGAAAGCATCCAAATGGCTGAATGAGGCTGAACCGTTAAAAGAACTTGCAGTAACTGGGCCAGATCTCCCGGCGTAGCCTCGCGCATTAAGCCTCTCCGCTCTCCGTGCGCACAAGGGAGCTCGGTGCCCCCGCGCCTTTAAATAGAGCGGGTCCATCGGCACCAGCTGCCGCGGAGAGCAAAGGCCCGTTGCGCGCTCCCATTTGCAGAATGACACCAGCAGCGGCAACGCTGTGTGTGTGTGTGTGTGTGTGTGTGTGTGTGTGTGTGTGTGTGTGTGTGTGTGTGTGTGTGTGTGTGTGTGCGCGCGCGCGTCTGCTTCGTAGAGCAACTAGCGCAATAGACTGCTCTTCGCAACAGATCAACAAATAACAAGAGGGACGCACTCAAGAAACACACGCAAAACATGTCAAAAACAGCAAGCGTTTCCCTTCCGGCGGTGCAGGGACGAAGAGAATGTCGCAGAACGCCGTACTGGACCCTGGCTCAGAGCGATGCTCCCGCACACATTTGGGGCATTTCCCGTTGCCCGTGCCAAGAGATCAGAGGTGGAGGTCGCGTTTCTAACGCTCACTTCCCGCTCCGGGTTCAAGGCCTAGTTTGTCAGGCACGAATGCCGGGGAGGGAGAAAAAGAGAGAGAGAGGGAAAGCATTCGAGAGAAAAATGATTCAGTCTTTTCCAGGTTAGCCTGCTGCTGGATTTTTACACGTTACTCACGAGCCGGAACCAGAGGGCCAACGGGTCACCCGACCCAGTGACGCACCCCTAAAAAGATCTGCCGCGTGGCGTGTCCATGTGTCTTCGTCGAGTTCCGCAAGGTAGACGGAGCAGCAGCGAGGGAAACCCGCACCCGATGTTTCACCGTAGGAAGGATGCTGAAGGGATGAACTCATTCTTGTCCGCACTTTCCAGTCACACTCGCAAAAACACCTTCTCATCTCCAAGCGCTCAAAGTTACACGGCGTGCGTTCTGCAAGAAAAACACCCTTGAATCATCCGCGATTCCTGCTCGTCGCCCACCCTCAGCAAGCGGGCGCTTCGTCGCGTCGCTCCGCACACCTGAACGATTGAGCCTGGAGATAAACGGGGAGAAAATCGTTTTCCTTTGTGCTGATGCTCATTTTATTAATCTCATGATAGGATTCATTAATTGTCCTCTTTTCTTCAAATGCTTCATGATGAGGTATCAGGAAAAGGGATATTTGCCGACTAGAGGAACGGTCTTTAGATTTCTGACGGACACGTACAAGTCAGATAGTACGTTCTTAAAATACGGTCAGAAATTTGCAAAAATGAGCACAACAAAATAGGAACTCTGAAGGTAGCAAAATGGCACAGCGGGTTTGGCCATGGCCTGCTCACTGGTGGGTCTGGGGTTCAAGTCCCACTTGGGGTGCCTTGCGATGGACTGGCGTCCCGTCCTGGGTGTGTCCCCTCCCCCTCCGGCCTTGCACCCTGTGTTGCCCGGTTAGGGTCGCGGCAAGTTGAATTTAGACATGGGTCTGGATCCTGTTTCAGACTCTGTGTGTGTGCGCGTGTGTTTGACCTCACTGCATTCATGCAGTTTATGTATCAGTGTTTGGGATTAATTATTCAGAAGCACGCTGGAATATATACGTGTAAGTGAAGCTTAAAATGAGTATAAGCGGTTCACTTTACGTTCCAGCCTCCGACCAAGCGGGCCAATTTACAGCGAGTCCTCCGTAACCAGCGCCGTCAAGGAGCCGCGACAAACGCTCGGTGCGGACTGAGCAGCATTAGACCGCTTTCTCCCCTGAGAACGAAAGCGGAGCAACAAATCATCCGAACGAAAAGCAAATATTTGGCTGCTCAGATAAGTCCATCCGAGAACAACGTACACACACAGACCGTCCCTGCGAGCATTTGTCCCATCAGTTACGTGAAATTAAGACTGATATCTTGTTACTGGGTCTGTGACAATGGCCACACCCACTGAAAAATTCACATTCAATGCGTACGACCATAAGACGGCTGAAAAAGCTCGCATTAACGAAACAAAAAAAAAAAAAAAAAAAAACAGAAGATCTCAGATGAAACCAAAACTCCAGGAAGACATCAGTACAGGCTACGCAGTGTGTGTTTTTGCAAGGAGGCCAAAAACGCATGCGATATTCCCAGTGACATTCTACTCTTGTTATACCAGGGACATGTTCAGTCCCAGATGATATTTTGCATAATTGCCTTGTGCGCTGCCCTGACAGCAGAAAACTCAGAAGAGGCCAACCAGGTCGCTAACTTATTGGCTCAAACTAAGGACCTCAATGTTGCAGTCTAAAGCATTTATATAGCGACTGCTCAAATAAGAAGGCAGCTGATCAAACAGGACAGGAGTTGGTCGTCCGTTTCACAGAGCCCGCCGGTAAAACACGAGGGAAATCACAGCAATACAAACCAACACAGAACATCGGTTCTCATTACCGTGCCGTGACTTTTTCCTATTTATTTACATAATGGACAAAAAAATAAAAAAAACTAAAGTGCCCAATGCAAATATATGGCAAGAGCAGAGCATAGCATGGATGAGTGAATGAAGCTTGGGAAACGTGTGAAGGTACACTCAGGATAAGGAGGCCAAATCCCAGCACAATGACAGTGCTCCCTTGTGCAATTCATCATTACGGGGATTTGTTGTTGCTGAAACAGCTAAACGACAACTGTCGCTGCTATGCCAACACAGAGCAGTTACTGGGGGCTGACCGTTGCAGCCCTCAGCTACATTTTAACACAAGCTTCTCTGTATGAACTTCCAGGAAGGTTAGAAAAGGCAGCACTTACGGCCGAACTATGAAATCTGAATTAATGTGACTATCATCTGTAACCCGAAGACAACGAACCGCCCCTCTTTTCACGTCTAATGAGGTCAAGCAGTAGGCTGGAAGGACTGTGAGGACCGCTGTGAGGAGCCCACTCACAAAACTCAAACTGATGACTGTCTTCCAGATGCCAAGCAGAGTCCACAGAAGCATCCTGCAGTTGAGGAGTGAAGCAGGAGGGTTCACCCACCAATGTGAACACAGCAGAAAATTCACTAAGGGGCCTGCTGGACGACATTCACCTGAACCTACGTAAAAAGGTACCTTAACAGCAAAGAGCAAGTGAGGGCCCATGCGCATCTGCGCCACCCTAAACGCAACAATCGGTGGTTCGTTTGCATAGGCAGCCGTGTTTGTTTGGTTCATCTTCGTTTCATTTCGTTTTCCATCCCCGAAACTCATTTACCTGCATCGCCACGTCAGGCGCTACCACCGCAAGAAAGCAAGTCTCATTTGCAGCCCAAGCACAGACTCAATAGTGCAGAAGATCAGGAGAGCACAACCCAGCACCTACAACTGCTCTATAATCACAACACGCTGAAGAGTGTTCTCTCCCTGCTTTAAGAAAAAAAAAGAAAAAAAAAGCCAAGGATCGGGATCTCGGTCTGTCGATAAGGACTGATGCTGCGGAACAAGGGCCCCACGGAGGCCGATTATACAAGTTAAAAGGGTCTCCGCAATCAATTAACATTTATGTAACATTTACATTTATTCAATTGCAAGACAGCCCGAGAGTCGTCCGCGGCGGTTCCTCGGCCCCCCGGAGCCGAACAGGTAAACGAGCGTTTTGTCCGAACGCGGTGGGCGGCGGTCGCGCGGAAACACGTGCCGGGAAACTAAACGAGGCCTGGATTACAAAACCACCCACAGGATGACAGAAACGACTGACCCGGTGTGTACCGATGACTCGTATCAACATCTACGCTTTTCAATTGTCCACCGGTTGCGTGTCAGGGTGCGCCTTATCTGTTGGTACGACGCGTTCGGATATCTCCTCCCGCGGCGACGGCTACTAATCCCTCCGAGGCGGCGCTGCCCGAGACGTTTAGGAAGACGAGATCGCCCGGAGCGAGCACGGCCGCGGTAGCCTCCGAGGGGGATTCCGGACCTAGGAGGCCGAAGGGAGTCGAGAAAGGAATTGGGAGCGTGGGGTGGCAGAGGAGCGGGGGAGCAGGGGAGCTGAACGTGCAATGAAAAGCAGCTGGTCTCTCCACGCTGGGGGGGCTCTTGTTTCATGAGATGGACTGAATTAAAACCAACCTGTGGGGCACAAGCCCCGCCCACCGCCCACACGCATGTAGACTCCACTCTGATACCCGGTGCAACTCGACAGATACCGGACAAGAGCTCCTGTGGCAGGAAATCATTCCTCGCAGTAACGTGGGATACGAGAGACCGATCGGCAGTACGCGGCTAATTATGCATTCCTTGGGTCTCAATTACCGATAAGTGCCGAACAACAGTTAGGGAAGAAAAATAACAGCTGACGCAAGCGGCACGACAAATTTGACATCCATTCCCACGGCGCTAAAACCGCAAGCGGAGCAGCAAACGGCAGTTAGGAGGGTGAGGAAGCAAGAGGACGAAGGGCCTCGTCGTTATTAGGGGAAGGCCGATACGCAAGCAGGAGAGTTCGGCTCTGCGAACGGCTTCCCTGCTCGGTGTCGGCAAACACCGAAGCGGACCCGATGAACTCCAAACAGCTCAGGGACTTTTAATGAAGAAGCCAGGGGGAAAAAAAAAGAAAAGAAAAAAAAAACAGCAGGCAGCGAACAGTCGGGTGTTGTGACAGAAACTCAAAGAGCGGAAGCGTGATCGCACCGTCTGTCGCGCAGGCTGCTGGCCAGACTACGGAACCTGGCTTTCAGCACCGCAGACAGCTCCTCTCTGGATGGGACCGCAAGTCGAAGGGCATCAGCGCTGCACGGCAACTGCACGGAGCTCGCGCATTTGCTTCGCAACGGCGACAAGGAACAGGGCCGCGCTGCCGGTTCTACGATAAACGCACGCGACGACGCCGGGGACTCCGGTTACGAGCCGACACGAACAGAACTCATGCGTGACGTGCTTATTAGAGTAATTCAAACGTTTAACGTTGCTTCAAGTCCCATGAATCCTGTGCTCTTTTTTTTGGAACGCATCTATCGCATTTGCGCGGAGAAACCACGGCTGGCATACCAAAGTCACCTAGCGTGTGACTGCACTCCGATATCTTATCTTTGGCGTAAGCCACGCAGGAAGGTGTTGCGCGTAAATATACCACGTAACCCAAAAATAGGCAGAGCTCCACTTCGTCTTCCTTTGGTCTCCGAAGCGGAGGGAGCAGACGGATCAAACGACGGGCCTCGCCCTCAGCGCCGAGCGCCGCGCAGAACAACGGAACGGCAGCCGGGATCGTGCGCAAATAATCCGGACCACGGACGAAATGAAGACCGTTCCGGATAACGGGCCCCGGGAGCCTATCGGCATGTCCGCATGCAGGAGAAAATCAGCTGGGACTCTAATCGTGCTTACATGACAGGACCTCCTGCTCCCGGGGCGGGGGGAGGCTGCCCAAAACTGCATGCCGGAAGCCAACTTCCTGGAACAGGCATTTCGCACTGCCAAAAAAAAAAAAAAAAAAAAAAAAAAAAAGTCCTACAAAATGGAGGCCTGCATCATCATAGCGTCCCCTTGCGCCCAACACGTTTCTCTCGTTTCCATCCGAAGGCTAAGCCGAGGGCGCCGGCACGTTCGTTGGCGAGGGCATGAGGGAGCGCTGCTCCAGCAGGCGACCGGCAGGGAGCGGACAATCATCACGTGCGCTCGGCATCTCCCGGAGACCCCGAGAGCAGACCGAGCTGGGGAGGAGGAGGAGGAGCCACATGGACACGCTATACTGCCCCGTAGTCATACATTTGATTATCGAAAAAAACGAAGCTAAAACAAAGGCGACTGGATTTGCATGAGTTTTCTTGAAAACGTTTCCCCACTCATCCAAGCGGCTTATTCAGTTCTAAAAGACTGGTGGGGAGTTCTGGTTTTAAAACTTGGAACATCTATGGGTGGAGCCCATTTGAGACTCACACGACTGGGGTCTGTTAACGACCCAATAATCACCTGCCAATTGGAGGATGTTATCGAAATTAACCCGGGTGGTGTCCTGTTTTTCCACGAAAAGTAAAACGTTTTCAAGAAAACTCATGCAAATCCAGTTGCCTTTGTTTTAGCTTCGTTTTTTTAGATATGCCATGACCTGGATGATTGAGAATCTTCACAGACGTGCGTCTGATTGCGCCACTTGCGGAGGTAGCCAAGCATCGGAGCAGGTATAAAGATGCCGTATCTGTTCCAGACAGGCTCGGAGCAGACGCATCCCATCCGGGCAGATCTGCGCAAAGCTGACTGCATCGGGAGTACAGTAAAAAGGATCTACAGTTCACTCGGAATTTGAGAAATTCTTCTCCAAGGTGCCCCACAAGCACCGACAAGCCTCGGGAAGCTAGAGCGCGGACCGAAGGCCTAGAGCGGCGGACCGAAGGTCTCCGCACACCCGCTCATCCCACCCTCCAGGCAACGCAAATGCACGAGCAGTTCACGTCCCCGGCGGATCCCATTGAGGTGTCGTGCGAGAGCGACCGTTAGGTCAAAGCACACTTCACATAACGCATCGGAGCAGCCGGCACACATGGTTGACACGCAGTCCCAAGGATGATTCGATGTACATGGAAAGACAAAGACCAACGAAGTAACCGCGCCTTGACCCCGTGCTTGCCGCGATCAGCTCTGCCCGATGCCGTGAATCCAAGCGGCGATTTACATCTTAGCATCAAATACACGCCATCGCGGATCATTATTAAGTGTTGCAAAATCAGAATCGATTAAGATTTAATAAATGTGACAGTATGTAAAATTTTATTGCACATAAAGAGCCCCAGTCCACACTTTCATCATATTAAAAGGGCCAATCCAAAATAAAAACGCATTTTGACTAACCAAGCAGGACGTACTTATACGCAAGAACTTGACCGGATGAATGCGAGAGCGCACCTTTGCCGACTGTAACCCGTACCGATAAATCAGAGACTGTATTCCGAGTCATTTGGCAAACTCCCATTTTTCAGAGCGTCTTGAGACTTTTCCCCAGCATCACGCTGCTGTACTCCAAGCCGTTGGAAATACGGGCATTTTGAAATCCGTGGCCCCCACTACCTCTCGGGCCAGTTGTGGGGCGAAGTGACATTGCAGGAGGTGGCACAGCGACTCCAGCCATCCAGCTCTCTTGTTCGCGCCACTGACAGTTCGCCAGGGACGGGGGGGGAACACATCCTGCGCGCGGTCAACGATTACAAGCCACAAATCGCACCGAGATCGATGTGCTCGCATAAATAAAATGATTAAAAAAAAAAAGTCACATGTAATCGCAAGCGCCCCAGTTTTCTTGCAGTATATTACAGTGATGCCAAGGAGCGCCATGCAAACCGGGCAGGCGGTTAAACTGGGGGTGTGTTTCTGCGGCAACGTAGGCGCAGAACGTTGACATCTCCTTGACATCGACAAAACTCACTGCCTCGCAAATACAGGCGGAGAGGACGACGTTAGGCTCGCAGCTCTGCCACGGGGATGCTGGGGCACATCCCAACCTGTGTCATCAGCTTCTTGTTTCACCCAGCACCCTGGGGGCGTGGGGGAGGGGGGATAACAAGGATGCTGAGGAGAGCAGTCAAGACAAAAGGGGGAGAGCAGGAGGGGGGCAGAGACAGAGAGAGAGAGAGAGAGAAAGAGGAGGCAAAGATCCAGTATGTTTACCATGCTGCATTGCAGACATTGCAGAAAGAAATGGAGGGAGTTGCAGATATGCAGGAAGAGCCCCCATCCTGGTACTGACTTGCCCTTTGCTGACAAACAAAGGCCTCCATCTTTGACTGGCTCCAGATTATCATCTGAATGAGGTCTGGTGCAGAGCAACTCAGGTATTAATATGTATTAGTATGCAGGCCAGAGGAGGAGGGGACTGTGTTACAGAAAAGAGGAAAAGAACTGCGAGCGCGCACACACACACAACCTTTCCATGCATAAAATTTTCAGCATTTCAGCCAGGCTTCCACATACGGACACCGGTAGCGCGTGCATGAGCCAATTCTGCTGCCCTTGGTTTCAAACGGAGCACATCCACATCACATCCTCTGCTCCTGTCCAAACCTCTCCGCCACGCTGAGAGCACCGTCTGGGCCAACGCGATTGCAGAGGGCCTTGCAGTAACAGCGCCGGCCACCAGACCAGCTCAAACCAGTTGCCGGCAAGCTTTGCCCTTCTTCCTCGCCGAGGACACTGCACAAAGACCCGGTGCCAGTCACCAGTGCCAGGGGATTTGTCTCCCGCTAGCTCGCCCACGCAGTATTAGGGCTCGAGGTTTAAGGTCATACAGAGGTCAGTCCAAAATACTGACCATTTAAAATCTGAATGAGGTCATCGAAAAAGACATTAATGGAGACGGACACCTGCCGGGGGGCTGAGCCGCTGTGACCGTCTCCCAGAGGTGGACCTCTGGAGGTGTCTTCCTGCAGGCTCTCTAGGGCACCTTTACACATCAGATATTTCGTTAACACTGGCTCTTCCGCACTCAGGTGTATCAGCAGCTGTACACCACACCCTGAGCTCACTGACCTTTGGTGTTTTCTCCTCCACCTATGGCGTGAAGCCCGATCCCTGCCCTCTACAGAACAAGGCCACCCTTTTGTTGAGGAGTCTGAGGTATGAAATGCCTCGCCCCCAAGCCCCACTGCCTGTGACAAGCTCCTGACGTGCCTCTCGCGGCCACTGAACCCTACACAAATGCGAGTGAGTCATGAATCTGCGCACCCTCCTATTCCCCTCGCCTGTACCCTACCACCCGCTGCCTAATCCAGGGCCACAATGGAGTAAAAGCCTCAGTCAATCCTCTGCAGCACCAACTCACAATCCAGCCACGGTGGCCCATCGAGGCTACATGCTGACTGCACGGATGCTGACCTTGCTCGGTGTCAGCAAAGGCGGGTCAGCAAGTACCGGCCTAGCATACAGACTGGCATACACAGCGGTAGGTCTGCAGAGTTCTTATTTTAATGCCTTGCGTGATGTCATCCTTACAATCACCGCCTCATTCATATTGAAACAAGTGAGGTCATCCTCAGGATAAATCCAAACGAGCTTTTACTTTGTGGGGGTTTGGGGATGGGATCAACATGCATGTTCATCTCTGAGCCTCGGTCTCTGTGCCGCTAGCAACACGCTCAGCTTTCACACCTGACTGGCTTAACGTGTCCTGACAGCCAACACACAGCCTTCCTGATAGAAAATGAAAACACCACATTAAGTTAAATGCAAAATGAGCAGCTCAGAGAGGCAAGCATTCTACCAACATCCTATGGGGAGGACTCTGGGAAGGGTAAGAGAGTCAATGGTGGCACTGCAGCAAGACAAGCAAAGCGGAAGGGTCTTCAGTCCCCATCCTGCCTCCTCCAACGTTGCTCATCATTTGTTACACAACCTCCAGTTGTAATGGGCCACCTTAAAATAAGTCCTGAGGTTTGTGGTTCATTCACATTTAGTCCATCCATCCATCTGAGAAGTGAGGAACTTAGAGTCTGTCTTCAAGGATGGAAGAAGAACAACATAGGAGAAGAAGCAGCAGCAGTAGGATGATTCCGGCCATGCCGTGTTCACCCGCCCACATTGCCACCTCTCTCCTTAACGCTCTTGCTGTTGAACCTCTCCTCTAGCAATCTTCCCTCGTTGGTTTCTCCTCGTTAGTGATCCACCAAATCGGAGCGATTACAGCTGATGCGCACCCTTCTGTCGCGCGCCATCTGTGTGTCTGACATGTGGAAGGCAAAGTGATGGGACTGGCAAAGGAGCCGCGCTCCCCGTACCCTCCAAAAACTCCCTTGTTTCTCATCCTGCTTGTCTGTACATGATAAATTAAAAAACAATTATTCCCAAGGACAGTAGGACGAATATTAAGAGGGAATCTACAAGTTTGTGGGAGAAGCCTTCCTCACTGCCTAAGGAGCACAGGAATCCTAGTGCCATCAGAAGCCTCAGCTTTCACGTAACCTCATCAACACGAGCCCTCTTCTCAGTCCTCCACGAAGTTTGCGCGCGTGTGCGAGACGGGCAGAGACAAAGGCATCCGTGGCAACTTTTCACCAACCGGAGATGAGTTTCCATCTGTTGCCGGACGATCTCTTTAACCAGCCCCGTGCGCGTGACAGGGTCTTCCAATTTGTGCGCAAGTTCGAGGTTGTGTTCGCGCACCCAAATGGTCAGAGGAGGACGAGTGTTTAAAAGAAAAGAAAAGAGAAAAAAAAAAAATTCAACAGAAAAAGGAAGGCTCACTAGGCAGGTTGAACGTTTTCTCCGGGATTGAGGCAAGCTGCTTACTTGGGGAATTACGAGTAAGCTCAATCACACGGGAAGGCTTTGAGGAAACATTGTCAGCAAGAGCCACGCAACACAGGGCTTTCTGTAACCGCTCGCCACCTACAACTCCCCCCCACCTTTATTTCACATGACCGGGATCTTCAAGGTACAGCTGTAGCGCTCAAGTTGCCAGCCGGAACCCACGGCTCCCAGCGCTCGGCACGGCCGCCTGAAGGCCATCGGCATACGTAATGGCTCGCCGCGCATGCAGACGTGAACGTGGGGGAAGAATTAATGACCTCTCCTCAAGCTCATTATGACAGATCGCGACACTAATCGAGCTCTCTGCCCCTCCTTGTGCTTCTACTGCGGTGCCAGATAACTGACAGACCAGCCACTCACTTATGGGGTGGTCAGCCACAGCAAGCGGTCCGGTCCACCGCAAACAAGAGACTGCATATCAGCACCCAGCGTTTTCGCTCTTCCCCCAACCACTTTCGGTGACAAGTTTCAGCACAGGCCTACGAAGCCATCCCCGCACATCCCTGACCATGCGATAACCACACAGATTCAGTCTTTTATTCGGTCCTTTTACGAATCAACAAGGACCGCAACCTTAGTGTTGCCCGCTCAACGCAGTGGCTGCAAATGGTAACTATGCCTCCTCCACGACCTCTCGCTTCTCTACCTTTTGCTCTGCCGGCTTTTCGGCCCGTGTCACCATCCGCTGAATTCATCACGCATAATTTCCAGCGGACGGAGCCCTACCACGCGTGCCCGGCGCAGACGCATCACGCTTGTTACCCAGAAACAAAGGGGTTGGTACGGAGCCCGCGCGTTTCAATGCCTCCGCCCCCACCCACCTGACCTAGGCAACGGCCACCACGGAGTCATATGCCCTCTGACTGCTGGTGCCAGCTGGCATCACCAAGTGCACCAGACACAAAGGATGACACCACAATTTAGCAGCACCCAGTTTCACACCAGAAGTTATTCTAGTACGAAACACTCGCCCGTAACTCCACTTATTTCATTCTCCCTCCTAAGGCAGAAAAAATGTTAATAACAGCTTTTCCGCTGACAGGATTTACATTCCTCTAACTGGTCTGATTCAGTATTTCCCAGCAGGCCTGCGATATGTAGCCATGGTAATGATATTCACAGGGTCACAGGAAATGCATGTGTCCTGATTGCAAAAACCTCACAGGAGGATCCTATATCTCAGCTCAGGGAGGGAGAGTCTTTTAAAAATGAAAGATGTGAGCTTATTTCAGCAGTCCAGCAGGAAGAAAGAGTGAGTGTGAAGATGTTGCTCAAAGGATGTTGAATGTCTCACTCATCACTGACAGCAAAGCTAAGACAGAAGTACAAATGGATGAGTGATGAATAATTCAAATTAAGTCACTGCATGCGCACGAGAATCAACAAATTCAACACATGGGTTCCGCTACCGAACGGTCTTCTCGTTTCGCTTCAAGCTAGCGACCGGCACCAGAGTCATTTTGAATAAATGCACGGACCAAAAGCACCCTTTGCCCAGCCTGTAAACACATAAAACGCTTGCAATAAACAAGCATTTTACCTGCTTGAATGCATGACTAACCACTCAAAGACAAACTATTCAAGTACAAGACATTGACAGAAAATGCACATCAAATGAGCTGATTCACCAAGAAACCATTCAATCCGGACAAGCTCTCAACGGGAGAGATCTTGACCTGCTCATCATCACAACAAGACCCTAAGGCACATCCAGCAGCACAGACACATCCCACGATACACCTAGAATCCAATGAGCACTCATTGTGTAGGAAGACTCAAAGGTCCGATCAACAAAGTCAGGGTACGCTTTACAAAAGGTGCAGAGGCCAAAGGGAGGTCAGGACAACTTAGATGTCTTGACATGGAAAATACATCACAACACAAACTTGGGGGGGGGGGGGGGGGGATTGTGTCACTCTGGGTGGGGAAGAGAAGCAAGGCAGGCAACTTCCAACACATTACAAGTTGGTTTCTTCATAGCTTCCTCTGCTGATCGTTTTTAAGTCCGATGGGCACCTGGCCTCCGCAACACAGAAGTTCTCCTTCATCTACTGCTACGAACAAGCTGCAAACTCAACAGATAAACGAGGTGAAGGCAAAACAAGACACCAGAGTCGCCCTTATCCACCGCACAGTGTGGCCACATGGCCACGTTCGTACGCCAGTGAACTCGATTTGCTTCAGATTTACTGCCAGACAGGCAGGCAGACAGTGCTGGCACTGGATAAAAACCCAGACAGAGCGGCAAAAGCAGTAGGCACTTAGCGTGCAATCCCGCACGGCATCTGCATAATGCCAGCCGTCCTCCCTGGAGATCACGGAGGAGGAGGGGGGGAACAGAAAAAAAAAAAAAAAACAAGATTAACAAACATGAAACTTTGGTTATATACACACACAGAAACAGGCACAGCAAACAAAAGGACAGATATAGATCAGTCATTCATCTGCAAGCGATTTCCTCCAATTGCGTTGCGCACCAGTCCGGTCCAAATGCGCCGCCCGCGGTCAGAAGCGACCGGCCGAACTCTTCGATGATCACGAGAACGAGGCGGGGACAATTACGCACATCGCCAGGAAGGGAAACGCACGCCATCGCACGGTCCGTTCGGAGCGCGGACGGATCAAACGCGGCACCGGATACGCCCGCGGTCGTTTCGCATTCGCTAGGCTCTCCGCCGCGACGGAACAGATCCTCGAACGCGCACACAGCTGGCCCGTCGACAAGGCCTCCCAGCGTGCATCTGCCGGCGAAGCGGCTACCTCGTCGACAACAAAGTTTTGAAACCCCTCGCAACGTGCCACATCTGAGCGCTGCCATATGGAGCGCAGCAATATCAGAGCGTGAAACAAACATTTTGAAAGCGCTGCCTGCTCTCCGACTGCTCGGGGTCTAGCAGAATAGACCGCCGTCAACAATATTTGTGCCTTTATAAATATCTTCTGCTGCGATTACGTCTTTTCTCGTATACAGCTGACAAGTGAGTTCATGTGCTTGTGCGTGATTGTATCATCGCACATCCCCGAGCCTGGAAGACCTTAGGGAGGGGAGGAGAAGAAGGGGGGGAAAAAAAAAAAAAGCTGTCGAGAAGAGTAAAGCTTATGAAAGAAATGCACTTTCGGCACCCGCCTCTTCTCTTCATCTTGTCCTTGGAACGCCAGACGAAACCAACACCTTTCAATGTCACACAGCAAAAAGGTTCGTACAAAAAGAGAAACAAGACTAAACAAATTCCTGCCACGAGCCGAGGTTGTGACATCACTCCTCAGAAGAAAAAGAGAAACTTGGTGAAAGTGGCTAAAGAGAGAGAGGAAGAAACCGACGGAGCGCATTCTTCTACTTCAGCATTTCCAAAATCAGGCAGCCAGATGGGCTTAAAGCTGGACTGTTTCTTATATTTCATGCTTACAGTTCTCCAACATCGGCTGAATACCACTTAATTCGGTTTACTGTTGCACAAATAACGTGCGAATATGATTGGGTGGAATAAATGCGTATTTGCCGGGAAACGGAGCAAAGGCAGTTTTAAACAGTTCGGAGTAACACAGGGCCACAAATGATGAGTTATGTAAAAATTTTTAAAAATTAGAAGTTTGCTGTAAAGTGAAAGAAACTAGTAACAGGATGGCAGTGATGGCGGGTGCGGTGGCGCAGTGGGTTGGCAGTGTGTCCCCTCCCCCTCCAGCCTTACGCCCTGTGTTGCCGGGTTAGGCTCCGGCTCCCCGCGACCCCGTATGGGACAAGCGGTTCAGACAATGTGTGTGTGTGTCAGTGATGGAGAGACGTGAAGAAGGGGAATGTGGTTTACTCGATGTGCCACCCTAAAGAACACCAGGGCAGGGGGGCCGTGAGGAACCAGCGACGGCAATCACGAGCATCCAGGACCGGGAAAAGGGTTCATCGTGGCTCTTATTTCTGAGCTTCCGACGAAAATCACCTTCTTATCCCCTAGTCTGCCCAGCAAATCATGTCTTAAGGCCAGGAGTAGTTGCCTCAATCTCTTGTACCCTGTTTAAGTGGGGATAGGCATGAGAAATCAACCACCTTCTTAAAGTAACCAATGCTTCCTTGCATAAATCTGCCTGGGAGGTCACACCAGGTGACCGAACACATACGGTTCCATTCATTGGCATGGGTGACAGTCTGCGGACTGAGGGAGCCCAAAACACGTGGGACACATGTCACTAGGGTCGACGCAGGCAAAAGGAGCAGCTGAGGCAGCCGTTGTCCTCCCGCGGGACGGATGAGCGTTTCGGCCGAACGGAGTCTCCTTGACACCGTCGTCTCCGTTCGCAATTTACCGCCACTTGACGGCTCATGCGTCATCCGTCAATGCGATCTCCTGGTCTACGCTGACAAGTCAGCTCCAGGCACAAAGCAAGCGAGTTGCGGAGATATACGGCGACGAAGCCGAATTGCATAAATTAGCCGGCGAAAACAACAATCTGCTGTACCTATTAAATAATGCGTGGCGATGGAGAAAAATGCGAGAGATGAACTGCATCGACTGATGAGATTTTGGCAGCAAACCATCCGTCAGGCGGCACAGCAAGCGCTACGTTCAAAAAATGTTCGCGTTACGTCGTGTGCGTGTTGAAAATATGGCGGTTTTACGGTTCGGATTCCGATGAAGAGCTCCGAAGTGCACAGCAGGTCCAGGAAGGGCCATACAAAAGAGGTCGAAAAGAAATGGCGAAAAAGAGGCCCAGTGGTATGAGAGTCAGGCTAAATTACACCAGAGCTGTGAAGTATGTAACGCCCATGCGCTCTCGTCATCCCTACACACCGACGTCAACATAACCTCAACAAAATTGGTCCAGACTCCCAATCGCAATACAAGATACCCCAGGGGTCACTGAAAAATCATCATAACACGCCTGCACAGCCATAGGCTACAATCACCACTGGTCGCTCACGGTTCCACCGAAGGACGCTGTGTAGGACCGCACAATACTTACTTTTTACCTTCCTCCCTAGTTTAGCACCACACAGTACACCAAGGGTTGAGGCTAATGACTGAATCTCAGTCTAATCTACCACAACGCTCTTTTGATCACTACAATAACCGTTGGTTTTCTCAAGAGCCTTCAAAAAGTCGAATGACTTTTGAGTCGAATGACGATCTCAACGTAACGAAAAAATACACAACTGCGTCCAACAATTTCCAACAATCGTCCAACAATTTCAGAGCCATCAAAGTCAGAATACCAGCGCCTAGTTCATCCAGTCAAAAGAGACTGTCCCCTCACAGTGGTACACAAGGGCAGAGAGCCATTCTTGTGCGGTTATTCTTCCTTATACAACGGACAGCTAATTTGTATTCTGAGAAAAAGGTTTCATCTGGTTAATGATTTCAACGTTCCACCAACCTCATTTTATGACAAAGCTAATTTGGATTCCAAGAAATGTTTGCCAGTTAATATTCGAAGCCTGAAAGTGTGTCACCCTCGACTGACGCCCATCCCTCCCGTTTTTGTTTCCGAGAAAAACTATTCGCATTGCGGCGACAGGGTGCTGAGGATGAGACGGGGCGTATGGGTTACGCCCAAGAAAAAAAAAGACTGACAGGACCTATATTGGACAGTCTACGTAGTAGAGTCACCGTTGACCTTTCCAGGAATCTTTAACCGATGGTTAATGCCAGCAAAACCAATTCACGACCACCAGCGCAACTGCTTTTTGGTTGAAATGACCATCAGGTAAGCAAGAATATCAACAACACACAGCAGCCACCTCACGCCGTCCAACTCCGACAGACCCTTGAGACGTCCGCGCCGGGTCATGCCTTGAGCCTGCTGACAACGCACCTGCCACACCGCACTTTAATCCCTGAAAGCATGTGACGTGTACTTTTGCCAGGCAAACACTTAAGGTACGCCTCATCTGTCTAAGGTTAACCCGCATCTGCATAGCGGAGGAGGATCACTTATTGTAGAACAGATGCATCCAAACCTCTTTATGAACTTTCCAAACCATCCTACCAACCAACCACCGTTTCCTAACCCTGACCATCATAGTCTTGTATTCTATGTTAAAACAGGTAAACGCCAGAAGGGATCTTAGAAAATCAATCGGGTTATACCTCCCCCAAAAAAAAAAAAAAAAAAAAAAGACAACTCCGGAAAGCAGGTGATTGAGAATTTGGACAAGGACTGTACACCTTTTAGGTTTTACCTCTTATCTGAGAAGCATTTTCAGGTGCCTGCATCACGTACGGTCCACAGCACAAACTGGGCTCCCCAACTAGATGCGTTCAGAGGTTGGCCATTCTTCTGAGGTACCGCCACCGCTTGGTACGACCTTCCAAGTGAAAGTCCCTTTCTCTGTCTATCTGAAAATAGGCACAACCACTTTTATCTGCATATGGCTGGCAGTACAGAGATGGCCGGAACTGACTGCTGGGCTTGCTTCATCACTGACAGTCAAGGAGAAGGTCATCTGCCTGGTTTTCCACAGCAAAACAACACAGCGTGGCACACGGAGGCAACGACGCAAGAGCGTAAGAGGCAGAAGCACCTTATATTCGTGTCATCTGCCCAGGCGTTATTTAAAACCCTGATCTCCCGGAGCCAGGCTCCCGGCGGCCCGATGACACCCAGCCGCCATAGCACCGTTCGCCCTTGCAGCTTCTGTCCCACCTCGCAGCCCGTAATAAACCGCTGACCTTCAGCTGACCGACACACCGCCCCTACGGCGAGGCTGTGTCAGCAGCAGCCTGCCCCCGCCGTCACCCCGACGGGTCCCAATCCATCACGCCGGCCCAGCTGCCCCCGACCGCTTCCGAATGATCCTCTCCGCCCACGTCTCGGCCTTCTCCCTCAGCCCATCTCCAGCTTCTCGGTACCCCAGCTACAAACTCATCGGGAATCCAAAAAGGACTCAACTTGCGTTACAACATGTAGCAAAGGTCATCTCCTGTGGCCTAGATTACTAATGGCAAACCAAAGAGCGCTCTACTTCTACTACTACTGCTGCAATGAGTGGTTTCCTTACAATTTCCTATATAATAAGCATACACTCAAATTGACATTGTGAGCTCCACATATACAAAAGTTCATTTCTATTTACAAAATACATCAGTAACTAAGGAAGGGTTAATTACATATATTTTGATATTACTTTGACACATTTTACAGAGAACATATATGCACTTGCATGTAGAGGAACATTTTAAACAAATATTTAAATGTTGGGGGGTGCGGTGGTGCAGTGGGTTGGACCGGGTCCTGCTCTCCGGTGGGTCTGGGGTTCGAGTCCCGCTTGGGGTGCCTTGCGACAGACTGGCATCCTGTCCTGGGTGTGTCCCCTCTTCCTCCAGCCTTATGCCCTGTATTGCTTGGTTAGGCTCTGGCTCCCCGTGACCCCGAATGGGACATGCGGTTCAGAAAAATGTGTGTGTGTGTATTTAAATGTGTGTATTAGGAATCAGGCTCTATAGCTTATCCCACAGGAGCATTTAAACCTCTGAGAGCAATCACATTAGGGAAGAGTTAACTAAAACACGGTGGAATAACGCACATCCCACATCTCGGGGAGGACAAGACAGGGTTCTTCCTGCACTCCATTTCCGTACAAGCGTTACAAATGGAAGGGAGCGGTTAAGGGCCTCCTCTAGCTGATGTTGGACAGGTAAGTGCGGCCTTGCCGCTTTTCGACTCCTTGAGGGATCATGCTCGCGCGGCCAGCGAAAACATCGAGCGCGCTGGGGAATCGCTTAAAACCAACACTCATCGACGCGGGGAACACGCCTTATTCCGCCGACCTCACCTGTGCTTCCTGCGTGAGCCACAAGAAGAGAGAACGAGAGTCTCGCGGGGGGATTGCGCAATGCTCCGTGCAGACTGAGCGCACACGTGAACGCGCACGCGGGGACAAGGACGCAGATGAAAGCCGGGGGCGCCAAGGAAAGTCGGTGCGTCACACCGAGCCACAAGCAACTTCTCCCTCCGCGAGACAAGCATCCCTCTGTCCGAACCCAACATCAATAGTTCCGCGTGCATAAACAAGCGCTCGCGCCCTCAGAATGACCGAGCCTTTTCACGGGGAGCAGGGGAAAAAAAAATCCCTTTTAACCAGGCACAACCTCAGGGCGGAGCAGAGCAGTAAATAACAACAGGAAATGCATTTCTGAAAGACAAGCGCCTCACCGCGAGGCCACTTCTAAGCACCGCCACAGCACAGGGGCCTCTTAAGTCTTCACCCGTCAGGAACGGTCGACCCCGCTGGGCCTTTCCGGTCCACAAAGGTCAGCGACAAGCGCGCGTTACATTACGGGGTTCCAAAAGCCCCGTGTACGTTTTCATTTTACGACACTTTTCCCAAAAGCGATTCACGATGTTAGGTTTGCGTACCGAGCTGCTTAGAGTTTACACGTACATTTATTCCTCTGGCAGACGCTTTTCTCCAAAGCGACGTACGTCTCCGAGAACAACACAGAAGAATTTACCCAGTACTTGTAACGTACATTCCTTTACCCATTTACAGAGCTGAGTTTTTCAGAAACACTATAGCAACTCAGGATAAGCACCTCGATCAAGGATACTGCAGCAGGAATGGGGATTCGAACCCAGGCCCATTGACAACAAGGCAACAGCTCTCATCTTTCTACTTTCATTACTCATATAAAGGAGGCTTCCAGGTTTAACGCTGAAGGGCAAAATAACACTAGTTTACTTCTAATTTTCCAGTGCAGACACAGTGTGGGTTCAGAGGGCCAATGTCTTGCCACCGCGGCGCGAGTCAACGGGTACGACTGTGCGGACCTTGCAGGAGGTAGCCCGTTACGATGAGAGGACGCCCTAGAGGAGAGCAGGCAGAGGAGCGGCGCTGCCACGAGCCTCACCTTCATTCGGTCGCCCGGCACAGATGAGCGCTGCGGGGACCACATTATCTGCTGCTAGGGAGAGATACAAACAACTGGTAATAAACAAGCGGGGGGAGGGAGCAGGCGAGGGGGGGGAAGGGTCTCCAGTGTGCCGACAGACCCGCGCGCATCCGTCACCGTGGAAATGAAACGCAAGCAATAACATCCAAGGGGGAGGAGGAGGAGGAGTCTAGAGGCCAGTCGTGCGCAGCTGGAGCAGTCCCTCATTTTCCTGGTGTGCGGTTGTCACACTTTGAGGGCAATGACACCGGAACGCTCGAAGAGATGAGCGTTAATGATCCGCAACTCATAAAGAGAGGAAAAAAAATGCCTTTAGCCAAACAGTACATAAAGCAGCACAGGCCCCGGGAAGAAAGCCGCTCAGATTGCGGCCGTCATTCGCCTCCAAAATAAGAACTCAACCAAAACATCTTCTTGTTCCTCCTGGCATCTGCCAAGACCCCTCAACACCCCCCGTGGCCCAAGGGCACGAGGGCACGCCGAGCTGAACCAACCCTTTGTCGCGTACCCGAAACGCAGCGGAAAACATAGCTCCCGAGAGAGTCTGCAAATCGCCGTGACAAGCCGCCCCCGAAAACGAGACCCACCGTGACTTTCCAGCTGCCGTTGACCGAGACGCAGCTCCGCAAACGCGCGAACGCGCGACAAGATTCTAGCTTCGCTGCTGCTCTTTCTGCAGAGGACACACCGCCGAGATGTGGAGGATCTCTGGGATCTGAAAGGATCGCTGGCATCTCATGACCACAACCGCGATACACAATCCTGGTTCCACCCATCTAATGAAAACAACATGGACCAGTTACCAGTTACCAGAGCCAGTGGGTGCAGGTGCAAGGGCTTGGCACGACTCATGCTCAGTGTCTTTCGCTGTAGTAAAAGCAAGGACCTGCCGATTGAAAGTCATCGTAGAAAAGCAGCCCTCTCGCCACTGGTACCGAAGCCTCGCAGAGCAACGGCCCGTGTCAAAATCGGCGACAAATGGGTCAAACGTGCAGAATCCATCGCTGGGGCTCGGTAAACAACCTGAAAAGGAGGATTACTGGTCTATTACCTCAACACAAAGAGAGCACCCACAGACCGTCTAATGGGCTCTCTTGTTTGGAACATATATCCAATAACAAACAGCAGGAGAGCTTCGGGAGAAGCTACATCCACGTAAAAGAGCTCGAGGGTGTCGGGTAACATCGGAGCGCCGAGAATCACCGCGGCGGCTGACAATCGGCCGGCGGGACGGGGTAAGCCCACCTCGAAGGGGTCGGCTCCGCGACCGCTCAGCCCCTCGCGAGATCGATCCGGTGTCTACGCCGCCTCCCTCCCTCCCCCAGCATGCCCTTCAAACCATTTAACCGCTCACCGAGGGCCTCTCTGCTCGGCTCCCTGCATACAAATCTCCCGCCATGACCAATTAGCCCACTTAAGACTCGCTCGGTCTTAGTTACCAGGCCACACTGTTGCTAAGCAGCTATGCTGCAGTGTGCCGAGAGGTGATGTCATGTTCTGTGCTGAACTGTTAGCTTAAAAAAAAAAAAAAAAAAAAAAAAAGAGACCGTGGAAAAAACCACTAGGCAGCATTTCTCTGCAATGCCAAGCAGGTTATGCAGGCAGCTTCACTACCTGCTGTTACAGTCCTCACGGAGAGGCCAAGAGCAAACGCGGGAGGCGGATCCCTCGAAAACGGGGGGCCGTCAGAACTCTTACGAGCAGCAGCGAATTAACTTTCCGAAACGTTGTTCTTGTCCTCACGCTGCCGTTTCTGAAAAGAGGGGAAAAAAAAAAAAAAAGCCACAAGGTTAATACTTGTTAGAGGTGCTGCTAGACCCCAATGGTGAAGGCAGACAATTATTAAGGTAAGCATTTACAAAAAGCACCTCGCGCAACTACACGCTCTGTAGCGATTAAAGCCGAGTACTTGCATCGAGCGTTTAGTTCCTCCAGCAGGAACGCGAGTTCTCGGTCACAAGACCAGCTCCGTAACCACCGCTCCCCCTACAGCCTCCTTGGCTCAATGACACCGCTGATGCTCTTTAATGGGAAAGATGACAACCGGAAGGGCGTTTCCTCACTCATCCACGGCTCTCCTGGCTGGACCGTGAGCGGTTTTACCTGCCCCGTTTCCAGGCGAAGGAGCACCAGATCGCCAACACGCACCTTCCCCACCTGCTCGGGGGGCCTGTGGCGCCGGCATATTTACAACACGGGGGGTAAAGCATTAGAGATGGATTACATTAACCTTTACTGAGCGGAAACCAGGGGCAGGAGGGTGAGAGGAGCCTTTCTGCATTTAAAGAGGGAGCACAGCTTCCAAACCCATTCATTTAGGAGTGCAGGAAACCAGGGGAAAGGGACACATGGGGATTAAAGGAAGGGAAATCTGACAGGTGAATTAAACCCATTACCTCGTCTGCACGGCACCTCCTCCGCCTGACGTGTTAATCAGTGTTGAAATGCAGAAATACATTTCCATTAAAGCCACAAACCATAAACTCACAGGGGGCTCTAAATGGGAGCATTAAGTCGAAAAAAAAAAAAAAAAAAGAAAAAGGCTTTAATTGGTTGCTTTTCTGCATGCTCAAGCTGTCCGGCCTTGTCTGCAATGAACACGGAGGTCTCGGATGCACGAGCGTTCACGCACGCACGCACGCACCTGTAAATGGTAAAAGTAGGGTTGAGAGCTGCTCTTGCTTCAAATACCAGAGAAATTCAGGAATACAGGGGTAGCGGAAAGGAGCCCAAGAGAAATGTAGTTTCTAAATGAGCAAATGAGCAAATATTGGCCCCCCGTTGCAACTTTAAACCCACCTTTAAACGGAGGCACACACGTACCACCTCGTTTCCCGTTAACCCGGGAGCCCCTCACGGGAGGATCCCGGCGCAGTCGCCGGAGCGCGCTCCACAAGGAGCGTCACCCAGCTGTCCGCTCGGGGTGCCTCGTAGCCATTGTTCAGCACAACGGCGACAACGGGCCCATGCATCTGTGCGTCCTGCCACCGTGGAACAATTGCCATCAGAAAAATGCCTCTGTTGTCCCTTGCTGCAGCTTGGAATGGGTGTTTTTAAAAAAAAAAAAAAAAAGAGAAAAAAAAAGCATTATTCTAATCACCGCGAGCCCACAGCCACCAACTGTCGCTCCCCCTTCCCACCCTCCCTGGTCCGAGCGCTAGTAATTTGGCTCCTTCGGCTCAAAAGGGCCACACCACGCGTACCAGGTCTCCTTTTTACCTACAGGAGTTGCAATTAAGGTTTGCATTAGCCAAACAGTGGAGTGTGTTACCCCATCCCCCTCCATGTTTCAGCGGTGCGTTATTCCCAGCTAGGAGCTTAACGGGGCAATGATCCGCAGTAGCTTAATTAAATAACTGCGTACAGGATGGGGCTTGTAATTATGTAAGGCCTACAGTAAATCTTGTCCAAGCCCCCCCGCCCCCCATAGTGAAGGTACGCAGGTCTATCCGTACCACAGGGACGCAGCAGAAACGTGTGTGGAAATCAAAAGCAGGGAGCGCTGATAGCAGGCAGCGAGAGCATCTCCAGAGCGACCGGTGGGGATGATTCTGGGTCGGGTGTCGAAGTGAGAAAACCTGATGGGAAGAGATCATTCCTGTAGGTGTAGGGACATGGAGCGCGTGCGCGTTGGCATCTCCCCATCGCATCGCTGTCAGTGCATTACATGATCACACACGCAGATTCACCCGGTACCAGATGACAGAACACCCGTTACTTTCCAGTTGCGGTGATTCGAACCCTCACCAATTCCAAGGCACGGTCAAACGAATGCTGTTGAACACGGACACAGATAAGGCCAATAAAAAGTTACTCATACAGTGATTTTTTTTTATATAATAATAATAATAATAATAAAAAAAAAACCACACACAAGTCCCCTCCGGCTTAGCAAAGCAACCGTACTTGAGGCCTCTTCCCAAAATTTTACTCAAAATTCCCACCGCAATTTAACTCTTTTAATCTCTGCATCTCAGCAGTTCAAAGAAGCATCTGTCCTTCTGGACCGGACGCACTCAAGGTGCAGCCGGGAAAGTGAGACGTGCCTCCGAGGGAAAGCACAATGCATTTCATTATCAAACCCAATCTCTTATTCATCATGCCCCAAACATAAAATCAACCCATTTATATTCCTCCCAAAAGACCCAGGGGCATGTAGACATACATAATTCAATCTTACATGCTTCACGCCAATGCCATTTATAATTTCAGAGTGCGTGCTCCACGGATTGTGGCTATTTTCTCGATGTGTTTCTGTATATGTTTCTTTGTGTGTGTGTGTGTTACCAAAGTTTGCTCTTTTCTTCTTCTTAACTCCACTATGGGTTCTCCGGTCTCTGACACGTGGCCACCGGTCCCGTTCGGCACACGGCCGCCAACCGTCCCTTTACCGCGGTCCATGACGCGCCGCCCTCGCGCGCAGACTTCCCCCAATTACTCTGCTTCCACGGTGTCAACAGGCAGGAAAACCCTTCGGCGAAAGCTGGGCCGCCACCACACGCCCCTCACGCAGCTCTTCTAAACAGCTCCTTAAACCTGCACTTTTTATTGTCATTTTATGCGGAACTACGTTTCCATCCGAAGCAATTTCCACAGCTTAGCTGGAACATATTTACCCTTTAACTCAGACTTCAGCTTTTTTTGTTGTTGTTGTTTTTAAATAGCGCAAAAAATAAAAAAGATGTTTTCTAATACGGCTCTTAGGATTAGCAAAGGAGAAGCGGCATCCGCCAGGCAACTGAACACAAGTGAAGACCCGTACCTCCAATACCTGCTGTAGAAAACCGGGAGTGAAACCAATACCCACCTCTGCTCACCCTCTCTGGTGTAGGTTTTCAGTCTTGTGTTGGTATTGAACGTGACAAATAAATAAAAGCATTTTAGTAACCCCCCCCCAGCACACACACACACACACACACACACACACACACACACACACACACACACACACACACACACACACAGGGACTTGCAAATATAGTGAATGTACCGCAGCACACTGAAGGCTGCTCTGCAGAAAATCAAATAGGACATGGTGTGCCAAGTCTCTTCTTGCCACTGTCTCCCCCCCTGTCTGTTTAAGACGGCTGTGATTCACCAGCAAACATCATCTGGAGCACAAAAAGTGCCATATACGCAGAGGACATAGCGGGGGCCACGGAAATGTGCAGAAAGGCACCATCGCGCCTCCCCCACAGCAAAGCCTGCAGTGCTGCCCTGCGGTGTAAAATTAGCATCCCCGTGCGTTCCCCTCCCCCACCCGCCGGTGCCCGGTGCGATTTAACAACCGGCCGAGAAGCACCAACCGGGGCACTCGACGGTAACGGAGACGGGAAGCACGTGACACGCGTTCCTCCCACCTGGATCCGCCGAGGGCGGACATGCGCCGTACCGCCGTCCCCTGAGGTCGGGCGGCAGGTGTAGCGCGGGCGTAGCGCGGCAAAGGGCCGCTCGCTTCGTTCAACAGGCATGGCCCGGGAGCCCGGACCTCAGCTGCAATGCACAACACCATGCAGGGCCATACAGCTCACGCTCTCTCTCACACACACACACACACACACACACACACACACACACTGAACTACAGGGTGAGGGTCTGAAACCAGTCATTTACAAGCGTTAAGGGGACCCAGGTACAGGACTCGGTACCGAGACACAGGTATCCCGATAGAGGAACACGGGCTGCTGCGGGGAGGGGCGTCGTCAATATTTTGGAGCATTTTGGAGTGATCTGCGGAGAGGGGGGGCTGTTTGCTACAGTGAGGGTATTCCTGGAATTAACTGTACGCCGCATAACCATCATCGCGTACCTATAGTTACGCCGCCAACTAATGACTTCAGAGCCCGAACTGCTGTAAACACATTTGCTCCGCTTTCAGGAGAAGAGGTTCAAACCAGGGGGAAAAAAAAAAAAAAAAAAACACAATGTGAAGCAGCAGGCAGTGCAGAAGCCCCTAGCAGTAGCGCTCTTATATAAGTGACTCGGGCAACCGCCCCCCAGGCACCGTGGCCAGTTTTGCACCTTCTGATGCCGAGCGCGGCTTTCCAGATCGCATATTCAACCAATAAACTGCTTATTTGTCCCCGATTCGGAAATTCGGGTCCAGTTTAAACCCTTTAAGCTGATTACGCCGCGGCTCTCGGCCCGCCCGCATCGAAGCGGGAGCTCAGACGAACCCCGAACCACCGCTCGTCACGTTAAGGAAACGACACCGCCCACCCCCGAAGGGAACGGGCTCCTGTAGAAGCCCTTCTAAGGCGACTCCTTATAAGGAGCAGACGTAATAACGTTCAGTCTCCGTGGAAAACGCTATTGTGCATTCCCGAGCCTCAGAATTGACACCCAGTTAAACTTCCACCGAATCAAATTGAAACGGACACACCTACTTTATGGTATTTACAGCCAACTGTCATAACAACATGCGAAGCGGTTCCTCTCCATTCATTACTCTGTTACACTGTACGGTTTCCCACCTGTGCTTCTTTAGCTTTTTCACGGCCGTTACGTACTGCCAGCGTGATCTCGAGCCCGTGCGAAGAAACCATCCGCAGAGTCACCCACAACGTCGAACTGTTCGCACCCTTCCCGGTCAACATCGGGGTCAGTCAAGGCTGCCTCCCGTCCGCCATCATTTTCCTTCAGCGCTGCGACAGGGGGTCGAGACCCGGAGACACGCGAAGAGCCCGGACCGTAAACTCCAGGTTTTTCCTAAACCATTTCCGTGTCCAGAACGAATTTCTAACCAGGAGCTCCGGCAGAGGACAAAGCAACGGCCCATAGTTAATAAAATCCAGAGAAGGAAATGGAAATGGGTCGGGCTCACCTTGCACTGACAAGAAACCAGCATTCCAAGACAAGCCTTGGACCGGAACCCACAGCGTGAACGGAGAAGAGGAAGGCCACTCCTCGCGTGGAGACGAACCCCGCAGACAGAGCTACGGAAGATCGAGGTGTCCCGGGGAGAGGCAAAGCAGGCGGCCCGGGACAGAGACCGACGGAGACGCGCGGCAAAGGCCCTGGGCTCCGAACGGAGCGAAGAGGATTAAAGAAGAGACGTACCACGAATCGCGTACGGTCCGAGACGTACGTCGCTTTGGAAAAGATCGCGTGTTTCAGGCAAACGAGTGGCTCTCGCTTACCCGTAGAATGTGCGTGAGAGACACCGCCCCGCTGTACGGCGAACGGCTGCGGAGAGCTGTGGTGCATCTGGCATCGAAAGTCACCTCGGACAAAGGCGCGATGTAAATACCACACAATAACGTAACAACCGCGGGTCGTCTCGGAGAAGAGCCTCTGCTAAATGAATAAGTGTAAATGTCCAGCGCCGCTCAACTGTTCTGAGTCGTGCAAAATGTAAATTCGGTCCTCGGAAATGCAAAGAAATGATCTGCGAGCCAAAGCAGGGCTACTAAGTGAAATTCCTCGTAAAGACAAATTCTTGTAACGCAAATGGGCACGTACCACGGTAGGACTGGACACGGCTGCATTTTGGCCACCGAACGAGAAGAGTCATGAAGTTAACGCCAAGAGACAACAGTCTAGTGTCGCCAATAACCCTTAACCCATAGAATCCTCCAGATGGCCGGTCGTGAGTCCAGACCCCGGCGGGGTCCACATGTGGTACGTTTAAACACACACCGGATGGGTAGTGCGGTCAGACCAGCGTTGCTGCGTCCTTGCTGGGCCAAAACGAAGCCAAGGACGTTTTTCTGCTCAAGTTTGGAGGAACCGGTTCCGGTCCCTGGCCAAGAGCCTCCTGTTGCGTCCTTGTGTTACACCAGGTACGGAACTTCACGCGAAAGCCCCCTCCAAGCAACAAAACACAAACAGGAATAAACCATAAATCATCTTTGAACCTTTTATCACAACTACAACCTGGAACAGAGGAGCTCTAGAGACAGATGTGCGTTGGTGTGATTCAACCAGAGAGCTGTATCAGGAAAGGGCCCAGAATTCAACATGACAGCGCCAAGGCAGGCGAGCGGGAAGGCCTGTAACCGGGCGAGGCAAGAGCCCCCACGACGCAGACGTTTCAGTGCCGTCTCGGGCACGTTTGCCCCTCCGTATGCGGTGAGCGCAGGATCCGTTTTGTTCTTTCCCGTGTCTCTGGTCGCCGAGATGCCTGGGTAGACAGATTGACCTCCTGGAGCCTCCAAGGCTGTAACCAAGGAACAGGAGTGACGGCACACATTTAAAAAAAAAAAAAAAAAAATTTTTACATGGTAAGGTCTGGGCCACTGGGGGTGCGGTGGCGCAGTGGGTTGGACCGCAGTCCTGCTCTCCGGTGGGTCTGGGGTTCAAGTCCCGCTTGGGGTGCCTTGCGACGGACTGGTGTCCCGTCCTGGGTGTGTCCCCTCCCCCTCCGGCCTTACGCCCCGTGTTGCCGGGTTAGGCTCCGGTTACCCGTGAGCCCATGTGGGACAAGTGGTTCTGAAATGTGTGTGTGTGTGTGTGTGTGTGTGTGTGTGTGTGTGTGTGTGCCATCCCGGGTGAGGCAGCACGCCATTCCCACCAACCGCCACCAACCAGGGCCACTGAAAGTGGGGGCAGCGATGAATGTTCAGTGACACCTGTAAGGCGTCTGCTTTCAGCCTGGGTACTCAGCAGGTGGAGTCGCGGTTCACAGCCTCGATGGCGAGAAAGGGGGCTGCGTGTTCATACGGGGGGTCTCCTCCTCGAAGACAATGACGGCTCTAAGGCCAGCGGTCCAGCGCTGCATTACATGACACCCCTTGAAAAGAGGATTGGAAGAGATGACCTCCAACTCGCACCAGGAGCATCGGAAGCAATAAGCATCCCTTTTACGAGCGAGACAGGCGGTGGCGGGACACGAGGGAGCCGTGCGGACTCCGAGGGCGCGCGAACCGGAAAGCTCCGTGCAACGACAGGATGCAGCGGACGTCACCCGGCCGTAAGAGCACACCATCCAAACGAGGACAATCGGCCAATGCGCTGTCCTCCAAAGGGTCCCGGGTCCCCGATGACCCTTTCCATCGCTCCTGTCCAGGAGAAGCTCTGCTGCTAACCCACATCTGAAGGGAGGGGAGGGGAGAGAGCGACTCTTCGTTAAATATATTAGAGACGTCCCTTGAGGAAATGTGCGGCGCATTACAAGACCCAAGGCGCCCATGTTATTTGATCTCGCCTCTCCACAAACAGATGCTTGAAGCTCAACAATATTTTTCAAGCGTATCTTCAAACACTGTCTGTTACCGCCTCTCCCTCCCTCTCCTTACCCACCGTCTCCCTCCCTCCCTCCGTCGTCCGTCCGTCCGCCTGCCCGCCCGCCTGTCTGCATCTTCATCGTCAGGCTCCCTATGCCCTCTTTCAGCATCCCATCTTCCCATCTCTGTAAACCTCTTTTGACGATGCCATTTTTCCTGCCCCCGGCAGGGTAAGGTCCGAGAGGGGTGACTGACGAGATAGAGCTTTAGAGCCGCTCTGGTTCAAACAAAAAATGGTGCTTAATTAATATTTAACAAACGTACCAGCATGCGCGTTCACATTCCCACATCATGGTAGCCCTTTGACCACCAAAACGAGGTATATACATAAATGACAGAGCAGGCCTATCCCGTGACCTTCCGAAGACGGTCCATCGCCTAAACTCACCTCCCCGCTCGGTACGACGAGGTCGTTCCGTCACGCTGGATTCGAGGTGCGTGGATCACGAACCGACATTAGTAGGAAGTCCTTCGTTTCCAAAAACGGACGGCCGTTCCGAGCCCCATCCGTACCCAACACGAACGATGTCCGATCGTTTCATTCCGACAAACGAAACAGTAGCACCTGATATCTAGGAGAGCCCATAACCCCCCCACCATGGTTTCATCAGGTTTACCGTTCTCTATTCACGTGCCGCGAGGTACAACACAGGGCCCGGCGTTCTTCCTCCACCACGGAGCCCTAGGGGCCCAGTCAGTGACACACCTGTACAGGTATCCAAAGGAGCAAATATAGCGGGGGCAACAGCAGCACTCTGCCCCCCCCCCAATGAGACTCTTTACACCATAATGCAGAGCAGGGGAAAAGGAGCATTCTAAAAAAAAAAAAAAAAAAAAAAAAAAAAGAGTTCCTGCCAAGAAGTCCAAGTGGTTGTATAAAGCGCTTGTGGAATTAACATGTCTGCGCACGCACAAAGGACACAAACACCTCCCACACGCTCCAGAAACAATCGGAGCCATTGTTCCGGGCCGGGCGGCGGCGGCGGCGGGGCCGTAATCCTCGACACGCGGCCGCCGGCTTCCCGTTCGAGTGAAAGGAGAACCCGAACCTGGGCGCGCGGAGTCACGGTCCCCGAGGACGGAGCCCTCCGCCGCAACGGGGCCGATCCGACGGCCCGGCGGCTCGCAAACCCGCGACCCTCTGAGGGACGGCTTCTCGAGAGCAGGAAGGGAAGGGAGCGTGTCTACGGAGCCTGGCGCGCAAGCTGTAGCAGGAAGCTGGCCGGCCATCGCATTTATGTCCGGCGTCGTCAAAAATGCTAACTACAAGGACTAAACAGAAGGGGGACGCCGTTTTCGTGATTTGTTAGGCCGTTATCTGCTTACGCAGAGGAATGTGCTCCCCACGGTCAGCTGAAGCCAGAGGAGCTCAGCTAATCTAGGCAGGCATGCGCCCCCACGGGTGGACCTTGGTGGAACCCGTCCGGGCCTCACGCTTCGCCGTGGCACAGAAATCCAACCTTGAGCGCGCCGCGGGCCCACCCCCGTCCTTCGGCCCACGAACAAGGACTCGCGCGACAGATGGGTTTTCCTGCCATTTTATTCCATTACCTCTCAACATGTACGAGACGCTTCCGCTACGGGGACTTTCGCCGGACGCAAAGGTCGCGGGTTTGAATCCCACCTCCAGCTGCAGTATCCTTGAGCAAGGTGCCAACCTAGAATTTCTAGAGGTAAAAAAAAATTACCCAGCTGTATAAATGGGTAAATAACCGTAAGAAGCTTAACACTAAGTGGCTTTGGCGAAAAGCGTCAAGAGAACGAGTAAATGTAAAAGGAACTTCCCGTTACACAGGCAACGACCGAGAACTTCAGCTCATCTTCCGTTGACCCACGAGCCACGTCATCCGTTTCGCTCGCTCGGCAAGACTCCTCCGTTCAGGGGACATTTCGCACCCCCAACGTGCGTTAGAAGTGCGGTTTCTTAAAAAGGCTTCCAAGACGCAGGAGCAACCAAGGGTTCGACAGAACGGCCCGTTGGGATTCGAGCGATTCCCCTGCGACTGTGCGCTGCAGCCTGCCGATCCGACCGTCCTTGTAAAATTCGTCAGTTCGGTTGCGGTTAGAAGCTTTCGCTTCCGATAAACACCCTCCTGCCAGATCCAAGCGATCTGGGTCGAACTTACCCTAAACCAGCCCGAGAAGCAACCGGATGTACGATGGGTAAATCGCTGTAAGTAGCATAGTATACGAACCCAACAGCTTTAGAGAAGAGCACGAGATAAACGATTGCGTAGCAGTAATAATTTTCGCCACAGGGCCCCTGAGCTACGTACGCTGCAGGAGGATCACGGGTGAAGGAAACGCCCGGCTGTACCGCGGAACGGCGGGCGCGTCCGCTCTACGACTACTCCGCTTTCACGTTGCGACACCGGTGCCGGAGCACACCGTACGCGGGATCGAAGGCGCGGCGCCCAGGAAACCTCGGTACGGAGCCGAGCGAGTCCCCCGGGGGATTTCGGAGAAAACACGGAAAGGCACGCCGTGAAGGAAAGGGCTCGGAGCGGATCGCACGCAGCAAACGCACATGCACGTCACGCTGCAGTTAAGATCATTTTTAATCGTTCGAAAACATTCTGGAAAAGGGTCCTAAGTTGAACTAGAAACATTCTCTCATTTACTCCCTTAAACTACCGAAGTTTCATTTAGAATTAGCATCCATGCATGAGAAACAGGAGGAGAGCATCTCTAGTTAAATTAAAAAATTAACTTTTTTTTTGAATATAATGAGAGCTTCTCATCCAATGCGTAGGGCTGTTACTGGACAGCGTGCAACAAGGAGCAGTGTCCTGCAGTTACGGTCGAGGACTGGTACAGATGTGTTTTTATGGAAGCCGATGCCATCTTGACGTTCTTTATGCATTATTTGGGGGGGGGGGGGGATTAAACATGAATGATGAGCTTTAGAACCGTACTTGAGGGGAGACACCCAGAGCATCAGCGCACCCCATCTGTGATGTCCTCACTCCCATATCCCATTTTTTTACAGATTGAACACAGAACAATCCTTTTATTAGGCCCATAGAATGGTGGGGGCTGCGGGGGCGGGGGGGGGGGCGTTCCTGCTCCTCCAAGCCGCTTGTCCCCTAAGCGGACGAAAAAGCTGCCGCACTTGTCGAAGGACACATTAACGACATCGGACCAAGTCAAAGGCTGCCGGTTTAAACCCGTAATGGGACATCATATTTGCGCATCGAATCGGGCCCAGAAGTGACCCACAGAAGCGTATACCGGTTAGTCCAGCTTCAGGGTTCGAGTCCACGTCAACTACCTCTGTGCAGTTTGCACGTTCTCAGGATCCCCACCCCACCCCACCCCACCCCACCCCAGTCCTCCCGGTGTCTAATTCATTCGAACCTAAGCGCTTCCAGGGATTGGCTTCAGATCGCCGCAACACTCTTCCTACAAGCACTCTGAAAATGATCGTACGCAAGTGAACCCGAAGGTAAAGCCTACAACTGTAAGGTAAAGCAGGTCACTTAGAAGAAAGTTTTCTGGAAAAGGGAAAAAAAAAAAAAAAAAGAAAAACCCTCCACGGCATTCATTCAGACCCTTTCTGTACTTTCACCCCGCTAGTAAAGTAAAAGCACATTATTTATTGATTTAAAAAAAAAAAAACAAAGCGCCGGTCACATGGACTGCCACCTGCAACATTTATGGGTCTTTCGACAAAGCTGCGCCGTTCAAAATAAAGCCATCGCACGGCGGTTCTTCGGCTGCAGCTAAAACCCCACGGAAGGCACGGATCGGGAAATCGAACCGTCTCCGTGGCGACGCCGAAGAGAAATGTCACCGCGCTCCGCGTGGGCTCGGACCCGTCGCGGTAGGTGCGAACGAGCCGGGTCCGCCGGCACCGGGACATTTAACAAGCCGGCGGACCGAGAAATACTCGGCCGGCGCAACATCGCCGTTACGATAAAGGGCGCTCCGCGGCCGCAGCGACACACGTAGAAATGAGGGCCAGCAGGTGGCGCGGTGCTTAGAGGCCAGGCTCGAATCCCCTCTTCCCACCGATCGACCCTCGAGTACGGCACCTACCTTGGACCGCTCTGGTAAAAAATTACCCAGCCGTATAAATGGGGAAACGAAGTAATTCGGTATACAAACATAAAATCGGAAGTTGCCGTGGAGAAAACCAAAAGCTAATTTAAGGCTTAATAATTAATAAACAAACAAGAGCACAAGGGCAGTGCAATGAAGTATCAATGAAACACAAAGCGGGGGGGGAACATGGAACTAATAAGAATGATTAGAATAGAATATAATAGAATATAACGGGATGGAAGTGCAACTTAAATACAACGTAAAAAACATACGGGGAAACGATTACGACAGTCTCCCGTCTTTAAAATGCCACGGCAACGCAACGGCAAGTACGCAGATGCCACGACCGCGGATAAATATTGCTCTTGCGCAAAATAAGAGCGGCGCCACAACGTCACGGAGAAGCACGAGGACCTCTTGGGATGAGAGCGCGCGGCCGGAGCGGAGCGGAGCGCGAGTCTCGGCTCGAGATCCCGGCTCCGACAGCCCGCGAAAGGGGCCCGTCCGCCCCAGCGCGAACCGTGTCCTAAGTGGAGTTTCGCACTCCTTGTGCGGAGCAGTCTGGGCTGGGGGTGCACACAAACCCCACTGCATTTTCTGCCAGATTAAGGCTGGGCTCTGGGTTTAACAGGGTGTGAAAGCCACAGATGGCAAGGCGCTGGGATCTGTTCATCATCCCGCCCGTCAGGTCTGATAGGGTCTGGGCGGTGATGTGCGACACTCCCACGAGACCTGCCCGCTGAGCGGAACACCAGTGCCGGGGGGGGGGGTGGGTTGGGGGCTGGTGGTCTCCATTCCGCATTTCAGCGCTTGCAAACCTTAACAGTACTGTTTAAAATGCAAGGGGGTGGGGTGGCGCTGCGGGTTGGGCCGGGACCTGGTCTCCGATGGGTCTGGGGTTCGAGTCCCGCTTGGGGCGCCTCGCGACAGACTGGCATCCCGTCCCGGGTGTGTCCCCTCCCCCTCGCGTCCTGTGCTGCCGGGTTAGGCTCTGGCCTGCCGCGACCCTGCTCGGGACAAGTGGTGTGTGTGTGTGTGTGTGTGTGTGTGTGTAAAATGCCCCCGCTGTGTAATGTGAACGTTTCCGGTTCAAATCCCACTCTCGTTCTTGCGTCCCTGAGCAAGGTATTTCACTTCACGCAGTAAAGGAGGCCCCGGTGTCTCCACGGGTAAATAACTAAGCCGATCCGGTAAAGGCCCTAGCTAAATGTAAAAAACAAAAAAAAAAAAAAAAATAGCGAGGAGGCAACGCGACCCTAACCCGTCGTCCGATGAGGTGTGCAAATTTATTTGCACTTTCATATTTCACATTTTTCAGTTTGGCTGGGGCGATGTTAGGAATGATTAATTTATTAACGAGATTACCTAAAATGATATGTACATAAAGCTTGCGCACTACGAAATGTCGACGGTACGTCAACGGACGTACGGATGTTGTCGAGGAGGCGGCGTTTGTCGGGACGAGAAACGGTCCGAAATGTTTTCATGATGCCCTTTTGCTCCCGCGTCATACTTGAGCGAGGTACGCGTACCACCCCAGCTCAACGGCACACGCCAATCCAGAGCAGCGTTTGCTTCTACATTCGAGCACCGCTCACCACCGGGGGCCATTGGGGCGAAGAGCTCCTTCCGCCCAGTTGTGTACCCGGCGGCCAGCAGGAGGCACCGCAGCGCAGTAACGCAATTACAAGCGATCGGAAAATCCATCAATCACGGCGGCGCCGCTTCCGCTCGGGTTCCGGCTCCGGCGCGGGCCCCGCGCCGCTGCGCTCCCGTCACCTCCGCGGTCCTGCGCGTGACCTCCGTTGCCTGCTCAGAGGCAGCGTCAGCTCGTTTCGCGCGATCGCAGGCATCTGGCTATTAGCTGCCGGAAGAAGGACCTTGCCAACGCGCACGCTACGACCTCCGAGCGGGTCAACCGCCTGGTCCGAGCCACGGGTGTGAGGAAACCGCCAGAAAAGGCCCGACGTCACCGACAACTGCCTCATCTTTCATATGGGTGGAAAGAAAAAAAAAAAAAATTCGCTCAAATGCCAGCAGATTACCAAGATAATGTCATTATCGACTAATCGACTAGACAACAGGTAAGAGCGACTGTCCAAAAGACAGAGCCAGACACGACCGTGCAGTTTGGCGGTTAAGGCATCGCCTCCCCACCACTTCCACAGACTGGACCAATCTGAAAAGCAGGGAGACGCAAAGCTGAAACAGCCACCGATGGCCAGCGCTCGGAACTCCACTTAAACTGAAGCTTGCGTACGAATCTCCGGCGGACCCAATTTCGCCCGAAAACAAAGATAATCATCGAGGTGCTATTATTAGCCGGGCAGGGCCTGCTCAGGAGAGCGATCTCCGATGATTAATTGATTGCGCTTTAATCTGGTAGCCGAGCGCCAATGCGGCTCACCACACCGTGACCCCGGAATCGAAAACGCAACCCACGCCGCCCAGGACCGCTGCCGAGCCGACGATGCCATCTCCGCCGAGGGCCTGGCATTGAGCAGCCTGACCTTGGAGCCTCTGCGAGCAAGAGGAGGGCTCCAATGCGGTGCACGGGGAGGTAAAGGACGAAGAGGTGGGAGTTACAGAGCGCAAGGAACTGCTTCTCCGCACGAAAGAGCAGGAATTGCCCATCTCGGGTGCTACAATTTCCATCCCTTCCATCCCAGGTGGCCAAATTGACCAACTCGACCAACACCAGATTGAGGAGGTTGACAATTTTGCATACCTAGGGAGCGTCCTGACTACAGATGGAGATGCGACACACGACATCCAACGTCGCATTGGAAAGGCAACTGCAGCCTTCCAACGCCTGAAACCGATATGGCGCACTAGCACGATCAGTTTACAAACCGAAATACGACTTCTCCATGCCATCGTCATCCCAACAGCGATATACGCCCGTGAGACACGGAAGACAAAGAACATCATCCGACGGACAAATGTCTTCCAGCAACGATGCCTTCGTCGGATCCTAGGCATCTCGTATCGAGAACATATCACAAACCAAGAAGTCCATCGACAAACATGCACTCGCCCACCGTCGGAAACCGTGGCTAAAGGACGCTTCCGATTCGCAGGTCATATCTCACGCCAACCGCTAACCCGACTCCCAAGGAGAGCCGTGAACTGGATTCCATATAAGAGGAAGCGAAAACCAGGACGTCCGAAGACGACATGGAAAAAGACCTTCATCGAAGACCTAACGGCCGTCGACCTGTCGCGGGACGAAGCCGAGGCTGCCGCAATTGATCGAGTACGATGGAGAGCGCTTACCGCCCAATGCGCCGAACGGCGCGGGAGGATCTAAGTCTAAGTCCATCCCAGGTGACCTTGCCTCTCCACTATTCTTCTTTGTTCTTTCTATAAATCTCTGCCCCACTCTACTTCCGCTCACGCCTCTGCTGTAGCCATGTACCCCTCTGACCGGCCTCATTTCTTCCTCACAATACGCAGCCTTGCCCCAACTCTTCCTTAAACGCCTTCACCACCCCCACCCCTACCCGCATACTTTCCTCCCACCTTTCCGCCTTTCCTTACCGCTCCCTCTCCAGCGCTCAAAATAAACATGGCCTGTTTGAGCAGCTCGTCGGGTCCACAGCCGTACCTCCAGCAAGTGTCCGAGTCACTCAAAGCGGACCCTGGAGGACCGGGGCAGCCAGGCCTGGTGCTGTGCCACGAGTCCAGCAGCCTGTAGAGCACCACCCCCCACCCCTGGAGCAGAGCAACGAGCCAAACCACCTGGATCTGAGTGCAGACCCACTTAGAAATCATCATCGTCATCATCATCATCATCGCCAACCCATTCGGAAAGTGAAATAATGAAATGCAATCAAAGCTGGAATGAACTGCTTATTTTTACATCTAAGAGGCTCTATTGTACTCGAGAGGGATGGTGATCAATTTCAATCCAGGCTTAGGGTTGAAACCCAAATCAGGATTAAATGAATGTGTTGTTTCCAACCGCCCCCCCATCCCATCCCCTCCCCTCCACCTTCATTTGTGATATAAATATTAATAAGCCGCTCTTTGCTCCACCGCTGAACAGTAACTGAGGGCCACTGGCACACGAGTTCCTGCTGCCTTTGCAGAAAACAAGTGTTTGTGTTCTGGATTGTAGCTCACCTTTTCATTTCATTTTTATCATCCAACCCTCCCAACCCCCACTGACAATAGGTCCATCATTAACTCCACGGTACTAATGTCTGGATTTACTGCGTGAAATGACAAAAAAGGAAAAAGAAGTACGGCTGGTGCATGCTGGGAGACCTCTTCGAATTAATTTATTTTTGCAAGCAGCGAGGCCCAGCGTTACATTTTATTTTTGCTGCGCTTCTCAACACAAGGGCGTTGCTATGCGTCCGCGAGCAGGGGGACTCGCACGGGTTCAAAGATTCACGTGAACCGCTAACACATAATTAACATCCCGCTAATCGGGCCGGCGAGAATATTTAACCTGAAGCCGGTTGAGCAGCCGGTGCCAAACGCAGCATCGTCTCCTCAAGTCACCAGCCGTGTAAATCGATCCCGCTCTGCCGGGAACTTCGGGCACAGAAACGCGACGTGCGAGCTGTGCAATTTGCGAAGCTGCTAAAGAACCCGAGTGCCAGCTTGCGGGTAGGAAGCGATGCAAGTCACCGTGGCGGAAAGCATCCGTCACAGAAACGACGACTCAAGAGATCCACACCCAGCACACAATCGCACACGTTCCGTCCCTTTACACCTGCATCGGGGAGCTGGCGCTACCAGACACGTTCCGAGAACGAAACATCGAATCCGGAAATTGAAAACGAGACCCTGGCGCTGAAGGTACGCCGCACCCGGGCCAGGTTTCCCTCACTCCCAAGGTCTCAACTTGGGCGTAGCGCTTCGAGTGGAAACGGAGCAACGGGGAGGAGCACCAGCTGCCGCGCCGCAAAGTTAGTTGTGAAATCCCAGGGCGCCGTTCCCATGGCTACGGCGACGCATTGCCCGTAGGGTGACGCGGGGGCGGTGGGCGAGCAACGTGGCAAGAGAGAAGCGCCGCTGGAGTCTCTCTTCCAGGAAGTCCAAGTGAGAAATCGGGCACTGGTTTCACGGTCAGTCAAGCACCAACGGGTCGGGTCAGGTCAGGTTGCGGTCACTGCTCATGCACTGCTGTTGCAAAGTAAGCTCAACACAGCACTAAGCGCTGGGGTCACGACTTGCTCACCCAACGTATAGACAGCTGGAGATGATACTGTCAACCTCAGCGAACGTACCAATGCCCTTCTGTCTAGATCCACACCACTGAAAAAGAATGACAACTTTTACCTGCAACTTTTTTTTTTTGCAAAGCTGTGATCGAAAGAGGCTTCGCGTTCAGAACCCAACGGCGACACGTACCGTGAGCTCTTCACGAGCCAACGATCACCGCGGCACCTCGCGGCATCCTGGTTTAGCGGTCTGCCTTGGAAATATCAACGGCCCGGATCTCGATCCCGCCACGCTGCCGGGCATCGCGACCAGTTCCGAACCACCAGCTCCCCCCGCTCGCGATGCGTTCGCCGAGACGTCAACAATGTACTTATCTCTCCTTAAAAGATTAAGCATCCTACAAAAATGGCAGCGCAAGAGCAAGATAAGAGACCGGGCACAAAAATATGGGCGATCAACGCGTTATCAAGATGTGGGAGAAGTTACACTGGATACACTGCATTACACATTTCTCCATCTAGCGCCTAGCCGTATATATCCGTGAGATGTAGATTGCTATCGGTAACACACATGACTCGGGCAGAGAATGGGAAACGGTCATCGACGCGGCCATGCAAATTACAACGATTACGAGGGGAAAGGCGGGCGTGTCTGGGCCTGCCGGTGGAGTCCGCGCCCTTGCCGAGCGACCCATGCGGCAGCGCCCGGGTGAGCGTGCCAGGCTTCCCCGAGCGCTCCCCTCCGCACTTCTCAACGCGTCCTTGAGCGACGGCTGAGCGGATCCACGCGCGGGACTCCGGGTGGGCAGCGCCGCGCTTCTTCCTACAAGGGTCTGCACAGGAGTCCACATCCGCAGACGTGCCCCGCACACTGACTGCACACACGTAGGATGTTTTTCTTTCCCCCCCCCCCCCTCCTCTTTCCCTGTGTGTGGGTGTGTGTGAGAAAGAGACATTTCTGCCAGAACATCCGTCTGCACCCGAGGCACGGCAGCGGGGACCTCGCGGAGCTGACGGACGGCCGCGAAAGCGCGTGCGACTCGACCGGCCTCGCCGAGCCCGGCGCTTCGCTCGCATCTTAGAAGCCCCTTTTTCTCGCGTCCTCATTCACAGCCTCGCCTCTCCTCTCCTCTCGCACCCTCGGCCCCTTTCAATAGCCACTGGCGACCCTTCAAGAGGGGAAGTGTGCCTCCCTGAGAGGACCATTAACTGTGTGACTGGCGGGGGGGGGATGCTTATTCGCAGCTGCATCTGCCCACGTTTAGTCCATAAAAAGGCAGAAAAATTGCTGAAGACAGGAGTAAACAAAGTGTCCCGCTATTATAAAAGAGGTAAGATTTCTAGAAATTGTGCTATTGAAAAAAAAAAAACAAAGAAAAAAAAAAAAAAAAAAGAGAGAACGTTACACCGCACACATGTTCCGGTTCCTCCCTTTTCTCTCCAATCCCCCGCGCGTACGCGGAGAAGGGTATCGATCAAGGCAGGTCTGCCCAGCTCCACGGACCCCCCCCCCCCGGGCCTTCAGCCTCCATCAATAATGGAGTCCTGGGACACCAGTGGTGCTTCTCCAACGTGTGAATAATACATCAGTCTTGGGTCAACACTGCGTACCATTTCATTTCCATTTCAGTTGCCTGTACCGCAGCCTTTAACACGGCGCGGTGTTGCTACCGGCGCTGCCGGAGAACGACCATCGTCACGATGATCGCGAAAAGCGGCAGACTGCTACGAGCCACCGGGCGAAGAGCGGCCGTAACCCTAAAACCCGAACGTCGCCCAGTTTCGTCACCCTTTCGCAGACCAGACACGTTCGAGTGTCATGGGTGTCCCCCGGCCAGAGGGAGGACTTCGGGCCCCAGCTCCGTCGCCCACCGCCCTCGGGCATCTTCAGGCCCGCATCTTCAGCTGTCCTGCACTGAGCCTCAGGGTCAGAGTTACCAGCAGGAGCACAAAGAGCAGGCTGAGGGTGCGATGGCAGCCCAGTACTAATACACATTGAGGGGACGTAAAGGCTGCTCGGGGGGGACACACACCGTCCTGGCGTCCAGCCTGGCATCAGCCCTGCAGCCGCACGTCGGGGGAATCCGGCCGCTTCTCGGCCTTCCCCTCCGCAGAGCGCACAACGCAGAGCGCACAACAAGGCAGAGCGCACAGGGCGGTACGGCCGTCGCTCTTTGTTAGAGAAACGCCGCGCTGCGAGGCCAGGCTGCCGGGCGGCTGCCGGAGCGGAGGAGGAGGGGAGTCGGTCCGGAGCTCGGATCGCGGTCAAGCGGGACCATCCATCCGTCAGCTCGGTCCGGTCTCGGTCACAGACTGAGCGCTGGACTCTGGAGAAACGCTCCCCGCGCGGCCGACCGACCGAAACGGGCTGAATGAGAAACGGGGGCGACACCATTCCTGAGCGCGCGCGCGCCCGCGTGTCTGTCTGCGTGTGTCCGTGTGTGCGCGAGAGATACTGTCTGTACTGTCAAACGGCAGAGGAGACATGGAGACACACACACAAACACACACACACCGCCGCGCAGCAACACTGGCTGCACGGAGATCCAACATGTCTGCAGTCGGTGTGTGACTCCGTGTGTGTGTGTGTGTGTGTTCATCCTGTGTCGCGGTGAGCGCACGGACGGACAGGGAGGGATGCGGCTCCGTTTTCCGCCAACACGCGCTACACCTCACGGTGAGCTGCTACCGCTGCTGATGATCATCATCATCATCATCATCATCATCATCATGGTGTGGTGACTGATGGAGTCAGACGGTGATGCTCCGGTGTTTTTCTTACCAGGTTGAGGACCGTCTCCACGATGTCTCTGTTGCTGACCTCTCCCACCTGGATGAGCCCGATGAGCACCGCGAATTTCATCTTGATATTCCGGATCGGAACCGACGGGTTGATCACCCCGGCCGGCAGAACCACAGAGCCCGAGCCCGACACCATCACGTCCGCGGCCGCGGAGCCTGTGGCCGCTTGCTGCTGCTGCTGCTGCT
Organism: Scleropages formosus; assembly: GCF_900964775.1. Taxonomy (NCBI): domain Eukaryota; kingdom Metazoa; phylum Chordata; class Actinopteri; order Osteoglossiformes; family Osteoglossidae; genus Scleropages; species Scleropages formosus. The sequence continues at coordinate 24,429,629 of NC_041809.1, forward strand.
GCCCGTGTCCCGCAAGCGTTTCCCGGTCCGTGAGCGAGACCGAACCCGGCACCGGCACCGGCGGCACCGGCGGCACCGACACCAGTTTCTCGCCCGACATTTCCACCCGAACGTGAAGGAGGAGCGGCCGCGGATTCACCTGCTGCTGCTGCTGCTGCTGAGTATCGCCGCCGACCGTCGTGCGAAAAGCATCAAGCAGAAAAACCAAGAATTTTCTGGAATAGTGATGATGCGGAGAAAAAAATCCTCCCTTTCAATAAAATCCACAGCGTCCTGCCGTACGCGCATAAGCGCACACACACGGAAACACGGCAGCTCGAGTGCGAAGGGAAGGAGGCGAGAGCGTCCTTCTCCCGGCACCGATTTCTCCCGATGAGAGGCGGACCGCGGCGCAGCCTCGAGCTCGCGCTCTTCTCAGGCTCCCTCCGCCATGACGACGCCCCCTGCCTGCAGTAGCGCTCACCACGCCTGCGTGCTGCGCGCGACGCTGCGCGCGACGCTGCGCGGGCCGTGCGTGCGGCGCGCGGCGCGCGGAGGTGGAGGTGGACGCGGAGGTGGGCGGCAGGAGGCGGGGGCTCGCGAGGAAGAGCGAGCAGGTGCGCGCGTGCCATGCCAGGCAGGCAGTAATAACGGAGACGGGCGTAATGAAACTCCCCGCACTCTTAATTGTCCTTATAAACCCGTGCTCCACTCGCACGGTTACGTTATGTAAATAAAGGTCGGAATTATTGCTTTTTTGTCCTCGTCTTTCTTCGCCTGTGTGTCTGTGTGTATGTTGCGAGTCAGTGTGGAAAAGTTTCGAGCGTCAGCGTCGTGGCGCCCCGGGAAACGCGGCAAACCGTTACTTTGTTTCTGCTGCTCCGTTCGTTCCTCGGAAAAGTCGCGCAGCCCAACACTGACACCAGTGACCAGGCAGGAGCTCGAGCAGCGCTACCTGACGTGACTCCATTCGCCTCGTCCTGCTCCTCGCCTCCTATTGGACGAGTGGCGCTGGGTTCGCGCTACTGCTCCTTTTCGTTCCGAAAAGTGTTGCATTGCGGGCTGTTTTCACGCTACTGTGTCTCACCGTTCTTTCCTTTGTTTCTTAATCCGTTGTCAATCATTGTTTCATGTGGGCTGCTGTAGCACGAGCAGTCCCCCTCCCTTATAAACTTATATCGATACATTTATTTAGCAGACGCTTCTCTTCAAAGCGACTTCAAATGGATACTATGTAGTGTCATCAGCCCACACACGTTATTCACTAAGGTGATTTACACTGGTAGATACACTACTCACGGGTCACTCATCCATATATCAGTGGAACACACTCTCGCTGTCACTCACACACTACGGGGGACCCTGAACGGTATGTCTTTGGAGTGTGGGAGGAAACCAGAGCACCCAGAGGAAACCCACACAGACTGAGCGGAGATCGAACCCACATCCTCTCATACCACCCAGGCGCAGTGAGACAGCAGCGCTACTCGCTGTGCCAGCCATACGTATAGATATATACATCTATATATAGCTATATCTGTGAAAGACAAGAATGTGCGACACAGTGACGTCGTGCTCTAACAACTGGTCGGTCGTTCACAGTGCAAAAAAGTGCTTCAGAAGATAATAAGTTCACGTTTGTCCGCACTCTGCTCTCAGTTGTCCTGCAGTGGAGTGTCCCGCTGTCCAGGGTTTTACCTCTTGTGTCTTGTGCTTCCACGTGAGATTCTGGAGCAATGTGACCCTGCCTTGGGACCTGCACTTTTTTATAATAGATGTATTTTAGAAAATAGGCACTCTTTCCCTGATATATATGTGTAGTGTTTGTATGTTTTATATACATACACCACACTATATACTATATAACTGAAGCGATTCTTCTTTAAAGCAATATATGTATATTTGTGTTTTTTCTTTGAGATGTATTACACTGGGGGGAGCGGAGGGGCAGCAGGCTTGGCCGGGCCCTGCTCTCTGGTGGGTTTGGGTTCGAGTCCCGTTTGGGGTGCCTTGCCATGGACTGGCATCCCGCCCTGCGTGCGTCCCCTCCCACTCCGGCCTTCTGTCCTGTGTTGGCAGAGTTCGGCTCCGGTACACCGCGACCCCACTTGGGACAAGTGGTTTCAGACAGTGTGTGTGTGTGTGTGTGTGTGTGTGTGTGTGTGTGTGTGTGTGTGTGTGTGTGTGTGTATAACACTAGAGAAAAGCATCTGCTAAATGAATAAAGGTAAACGTATTTATATATACACACACACATTTGCTTTATGGGAACAATGCCTTGGGTTCTGAGCAAGTTGCCCATCTTTACATCTGTATACATGCGAAAGCAGGTGTGTATTAAATTTCAAGTGAGTGAAATGTATAATACCTTGAGACACAAGACTGTATCCACTTTGAAGCAGTTGACCAAATGCAAGAGTCTCAGCTGAGTTGTTCAGTTCAGAATCCGGTTCCCAGCAAATATGACAAAATCTGAGGACTTTTCTTTGAGAGCTTGCAAAGCTAAAACTGAAGCAGTGTGTATATTTTTTTCTAAAGCTTGTAATTAATCTAAACGCAATGTGCTTGGACAAAAGGTAAATAATAAATAATCTTAATTGTAATTGTTGCATTGTAAATACAATTAACCAGGCAAAAATTGTAATCCATCATTGTTTTGACAAGTGCCCATGCTTTTTACATGTCATAGTTGAATACTGGTGGGAAAAAAAAAGGACAGAAAGCTAAAGAAACACTTGATACAACCGATACAAGAAAATACTGCTAACCAGAATGGAAACAATATGAATATAAATAAAACATAAGTATAAAATATTAATATGGATATCACAGTTATATGGTGGGTTCCCTTATACTGTATGTCTAATCACGTTAAAATAGTATTTTAACCCTGAGACGAGATCAGCGCAATCAATAATAGAACAAAGTAAAAAAAAGACCCCCACCCACATCCAACCCCACCACCTCCTTTAATCTTTCTGGAGTGGAAATCTCCAGACTGAAACCGAGTTTATTCAGTAAGAAGCAGTACAACTCCAGCTGGAGAGAGTGATTTAGGCTCAGCGTTTGAGATGATGGCATTCCTATCGACATGATTTTCCGTATTCATTTAGAGCCATGGTCCATCTTCAAAGGAGGATTTTATTGCAACTCCACTGCTGTATCCTGTGGGCAGTCTCTCTATGAATGGGGTAAAGCTTTTAGCACCGTTCTTACCCTTTCTTCTCACCGTTCTTCTCTCCCACTTTCTGCACGCTTCTGCAGTCTCTCTCGCTTAGAGCCCTTTTTTGTTCTGAATGTGGCCCTCTCTTCGGTCACCGGAAACATGGACATTTTGCTGCCATCCACTAACGGATGTCGACGGATGATGGGGAACGGAGGATCCCCACTTAAGCTTTTAGGTTTGTTGCTTTATGTTTAAGGCTCTAAGATGTAATGCCTAGATTGTGGGAACTGAAGCAGATTTGAACTCTTCATTTTGAGCTTTTGGATTCACATTCTCACTACTGACCCAACTCTAATCACTGTTTATCTCAAGTCACTTTTGCCAAGTAAATTCACGATAACAATAATAACTTGGCCACTGACACTTGTTGCAATAAAAAAACGATAACATTGCCAGAAAGATTTCAATTTCTCAAAGCCAAAAATATTATTCCGACTGGAATTCATTTTCACCAAAGAAAGCGATGGTGGGTGTAGCGTAACCGAGTAACTTGTTTTCCATTTTTATCGTCTTATAAAATGCCATTTGATCTTCTCTCTATTTTGTTAACTTCATCAGACTGTGGCACGCTGAGAGGACGGGGGGGTGGATAAAGGGCAGATCTGTCAAAGGCTGAGCACTTCAAACAGGAGATTCATCTGGTCCTCAAAAGTAACACAGCGCTGATTGACAGGACTCTGCCTCTATCCAGTCATTGTGCCGTAGCCTTAGTCTCGCACAGGGTGTTGTGGAGATATGCCACAGCACGTCCGCAACATCTGTGCTGTTCTGAAGTCAGGTCCCTAAACTTCCACCAGAGTAGTAGCAGTATGGCACCCTGCCTACCCACTGCTGGGGAGCTGAAAGCTACAGTCATCAAAGTGTGAAGACTTGAAAGATCAGGCCCTGCTCAGAATCCAATATCCATGATTAGGGATGATCTGTGCTGGCATGCACTGCTGTGTGTTAGGAAGTGTGACTCCTGACCCCCCTCAATCAAACAAATCCCGTTTGGCACATACCCTCTGTCCCATCCATTTGGGTCAATTACCAGGACTGTAAATAACACTGGGGGTTAATCTTCTTTTCACATCTGAGTGTGTGTCTCACTGGAAGTCTGTCACCAGGAGTTGGTATGGCGTGTGTAGGGCAAAGTCGGTGTGCTCTCTCACCTGAGATTAACCGGCATAATACAAGAACTCGCAGAGCATCTGTTGTATGATCTCTAAGTCTGGCTGCTGAAGACACAGAATTTTAAAGAAAGTTTCAAGTAGAGCACAAATGGTGCCATGATCCTGGATAAGCACCTGAGCTATACTGTATCTATCAACTGCGGCCTGTGTGTGTCCACATATTAGTGTACAAGTGGGGAGGACTGCTATCCATTCTCTGCGAGTCCTTGTAGGCAAGGATGAGAGTCTAAAGTGGTAATCCAAGTGCAGGTGGTAATCTATAAGATCCACGTATAAATCCAAAAAGACTGAGCCAAGGTCAATCTAACGGATTAAGATCCGAGATCGAGTAGATGAAGCTTGTTGACACTGTCACTATTTACTGCTGATTGACACCTCAATCATCCCACCCATGTTCTCAGTTCCATAAATCCATGTTTCTATTAGTATGGCGCAAGGCTGAAAACACATCTAAAAATGTTCAAAATAGTCTGACTTGCAGTTGTAGGGCAGGAGAATGGTGGACATGATTTGAATGCTGCCTGCACTCCACGATTCACTGAACCTGCATCACCGTTCAGATTATAAAGTACATCTGAGGACTTCAGCTATCTGATCTGCTGCTTCTGATAAATAACTGCTGCTTGGTTGAATTAAGCCAGGGGAATGGGATGGAATGAAAACCTATATACACATCGCCCTACTGAAATTGAGTTTAAGACCCCTGGTTTTATCTTTTTTTCCCATAATGCAATACTTGTGGAAGGGACTTTCATTTAATCTTCCTAGATTTATAAAAGGCTACTTCAAATAAAGACAAATACATATTTATTATATTTATTTATTAAGAAGGACATTGAGGAGGTGGACTCAAATTTGAAGCAAGTAAATAAGAATTACAAGGAAAACCAAAGGACTGAGTCATATTAAGGAGAACTGAAAATTTCAGTATCACGTCTAAAAGAGAAACAACCATCTGCACTGAACAAGGTCAAACAGTGAGTGTCAGTTTCGGAGGTTATTGTCATTAAAGGCGAGAAATTATTTAAAGTGGCAGGGGAATGGTGTTGACAACATAGGCCTGATGTGGAACATCTGTAACAAAGAAGAGTGACCGAAGCTGCAATTTAAAGCTCATGTACGGAGGTAGATGGAACAGTTAACATAATTGCCAAAAACACCTCAAATTACCAAACTGGTGATACAGCCTCAACAAAAACTGAATATCATAAGCTTCACCAGGGTGGGTGATGTATACTTGGCTCCTGGTGGGAAAATCATGCAGTGGGCCCAGGACAGGGTGGAGAAAGATACATTTTTTGCAGGAAGACTTACAGTTAGAGGGAATGTCTTTAGTGTTTGTCAGCTGTCGCTGCTGTTGAGGTTGGCCTGCTCTCCACTGTACTCTCGCTGTGAACAAATTGCTGTTGAGCAACCTGTGGGTATATAACTAGGCTGTTACAGTCATTCTGCCAGATATACAGTAAATATGGGCACATGTTCTCCTTACCGTGTTCCAAGAAATGGCTTGTGCAACACAGTTTATTTGGTGAGGGCTGCATTTCGGAATCCCTTTGTATAGACGGCCAAGACATGAAAATGTTTCATGTAGAATAATGAACACAAATGATAAAAGTGATATGGCCGGGTGCTTTTAGAGAAAACTAGAGAATGCCTTCAACCCATGCTGTCTTCTGCTATATATAAAGTAGATTGACAGATCTGTAGAGGTATGAGCAGTCAACTTGTGGGGATCATTGGGACTCATGATTGCTCTGCACAGTCATGTAATAACCAAGGTTTATGAACATCAGAGGCCCCTATTTTAAATTGGCCAAGTGCATCCTGTTGTTTTTTCACAATTGTCCCTATATCCTAAGACAATAAAATCAAAAATTCAGGAGCGCAGAATGTGAGGGACATTTTCACATCCTTTACTTACATTTACTTTCATTTAGTAAGCAGACACTTTTCTCCAAAGCAACTTCCAATTAACTCTATGTAGTGTTATCAACCCACACACCTTATTCACCAAGGTGATTTATACTGCTTGATACACTACTTACAATGGGTCACTCATCCATACATCAGTGGGACACACACACTCTCTGTCACTCACACTCTTTATCCCTCGAAACCCCGAGCCTCTTCTTCATGAAAAATGGTCCTGCATTCTATTCCATGCAATTCATAACCTGAATGATACCATTCCAAAAAAGACTGAAGCTGTTTTGAAGGCAAATGGGAATGTAGACACACACACACACACACACACACACACACATCCTCCTACCTTGATTGGTGTTTGTTCTTCTTGCTCTGTCAGTATGCTAGGAATAAGCACAATAATTGGTGGGTATTAAAATACTGTTAAATCATAACTGCTTTAGTGAACTCTCCCTGACAGGATTACCCATTTGTGTGACGAGAGGGTTCTGCTGAACAGATAGCAAGGGTCACAACAACACAGAGACAGAAACTACTGAGAAAATCCATATACTTATACACAGTACAGTAAGAGGGCAAAAAAGTTACAATATTTCACAGAGGTGGTCAAGTATGATCAAGAATTTCCAAAAAGGTGACCAAGTCTTCCAGAATTCATTTGTATCATCATGCACGACATGGAAGACAGTTTGTTAAGGAGGAAGCATCTGGTGTAAACCACAGCAAAAAGATACATTTCCTTGCCTGATACGTAAAAATGTTCCAAACCTCCATCCCAAATTAAGATGATTTTAAAAGGCAAAAAACAGCTGTTTGATAAATAAAATTTGTTCACACAAGAAAAATGTCACTATTTTAAAATACATGACTGGTAGCTAAGTAACTACAGACCCCCATTACAGGAAAATGGCATGAATTTCAGACAATGGACACACAAGCTATTCAACAGCCCATTTTGCACACACAAACAGGCACACAAAGCACCGTTACAAATGCGCACCATCAGACAGGCAAACACCAGATGCAGTGTGACAGCGTGACAGCACGCGCTGTGTGGTGTCAGTCTGCCGGTACCCCTCCCTGTGCCGTATCAATCTGGCCTACATCTCCAGTCGGTGCTCTGCCGTCACTGCCGTGTCAGCCGTCTCCCACAGCTCGCCAAGCTCAAGCATCTCCGCTCACCCGAGCTAAAAATAAACACCTCGGACACACATGCGCGCGCGCACGCACGCACGCACGCACGCACACACACACACACACACTCTCCCAGAATCCATTGCTCTCAGACGATGGAAAGCACACTTCCTACATCCAGAGATGCTTTTCCCGGACTAGTTGATGACAGCTTTAAGAAAGAGCGAGTTCTACTTAACAGACAGCCCACTTCCTCAAAGAAGAACCTAGGAAGGAATCAGACTTCTGCAGGTTTGTCTTCCCACTGTTGCACCCCAGACAGAGTACCTGAATCACCTGAATTCAGTGCATTAAGAGCGTTGGTAAAACACGTGCCTATCTACAGAGTTATCTCACAGCAAATTCAGCTGAACACAACGGGAGCGTAAGGAGGCAGAGCGGCTGTTCGCCAGCAAGTGAATTATGGCTAAGTTCCTTAGATAAAAGCTGTTTAGCTCTGGGATTTAAGCCAAATGCTTATGCAAAATAAAGCACTGCAAATTTGATAAAATTAGGTAAAATTTTGATTTTGATCTGGACAGAAGGGTAGAAGCCATGCGCAGTGCACGGTGGACTCCTGACCAGGGTGTCACACAAAGCATCAAATCAGCTGTCCAGCATTAGTCTGGAAGGTACATTACAGTAAGGCATGTTGCTTTCTGTTAAAACACTTCCGTAAATGTCCACAAAGAAGCAGTGTGAGAAAACGACTCATCAGATTGCAGAATCAAAGGATCTAGAATACTTAGATGCATACACAGACTTGCCAAAAAACATACATCTTGGAGAGTTGCTCTTTTCGAGAGGTGAAAAAAGGAAAGCTGTCATGTCAGTGTCATCCCCTCTCAAGCTGCTGGCTACATGTTCACTGATGACAAGACCCTGTCCTTGGCGTTAAAAGGCAAAGAGCACTAGCCATGCCTGAGGAGAGTGGAGAGCATGAGGGCCAAGCCCTCCCCCATCAGAAGAAGGCCGCCTCCGCAGTCGAGGGGGGTGGGGTGCTGCCAGCTTGTGTCTCAAACCTCCCTTTTGTTACGACCTCCAGGAAAACAAAAGGAGCCATTCATTGTGCGAAACACACTTCAAATGTATAGGTGTCCTGGCCACCAGCATCTCCTGTCTTCCGTTCTATTGTCTTTCTTTTTTTAATGATTCTGCACTGTTAAAATTCACTAAATGTACCATTAATATGACACATTAATATGACAACTCCAAGTTCTGAAACATGGCAAAGTGAAGTCTTATGCGTGTCTGACAGCTCATGCTGTGTTTTGTGAGCACACATCTGTGATAATCTCTCCAATAAGCGATCATCACGTACGGAGGAAGTGATGTCACCGATACAAGTATATGTAGACAGACACACAGAATATGAAAATGCCTGTAAGATTCCATTGAAAACCATAATTTGCAGAAATGCATTTACAAAATGATGCTATTGTCTGAATTATTACAAACGCATACCAAACAACATCTCTAAGCATTAAAGTGAAAAATGTAATTCCAAAACTATGCAGAATCCAATGTTTCACAGGATTTGATTTTTGAGAGGTAACAACAATAATTAAAATAAAGGCAATATGGAAATAAACCAGAAAGTATCTTGTGCTACGTTGCTTAGCTGGGTGTCAGGTCATTGTTGACACAAAATAATACATCTTTCCTTTCCCACAGTGGGGGGCTGTGTATTAATCCAGCTCAGACATCTGTGTAACGCAGCAGGATCCTGGTCCATACCCGAGACGTAATCTGTCATAATGCACTCTTCTTTCAGGTCCTCACACCCTTCACAGCTGCTCGTTAGCTGTATTTACTGTTGTATTACTCTACTTGTTTTCAGTAAATACCACATACAGACAGTTAAGGATGTGAACACTGAAAGTTGATGGGAAGAAAAAAAATACTGAGAAAGAGACCGCTTAGTCTGGACTGTATTGAAAGCCAACGTGTGACTCACCTGGAGTACAAGTTTCCCTCTGCAAACAGTGTGCGGTGAGACAGCATCACGCTGCCCAGGAAACACAGCGCTGAGCACTCCTGTCTGGTGTTGTGGACAGACAGAGAGGTGTTCACAGGCCTTGTGCGCATGCCATCCAGGCAGGCCTGCCAAAGCCTCAGGTGCCATCAGAAGTGGACATCTGTAGTCATGCAACCTCCTTCTGCAGACACAGCAGCAAGCAGCCTGCAGAATGGACTCACAGGTGACAGCACTAGGGGTCGTTCATTGATTGTGCACTCACTTTACAACAGTAAGAACTGTGAGCAATGTTGCACCCGTACTGACAAGTACATAGACAAGGATCCCTTTCCAATAGCTGAGACTCAGATTTAAAACTGCACTTGTATGGGACACTAGAGCACACAAAAGGCCTGAATACAAAGAGATAAGGAGAACAGAAAGACGCTGGGTCACCAAGGCAACTAAAACTCTGTTCCGCATGCATCCCATCTCCTCCCCACCCTTGTACCCTCCCTACACACATCTCCCCAGTGCAAGAATGTACATTAAGGCAGAGAAAGCCCCTAGCCTACAAAGTTACATTGTGGACCCCGTACTGGAAAAAGCTGAAGATTTATGATCAAATGGCTGCCTTCTTCAGAACATTATTTTTTCCTCTGTCAGGCAAGCTCAGGTGGTTTCAAGAGGCCTCCTTAAACATGTATACATGTGAGTGAGTCCTTTCATACGATTGTGTGTGGGATTTTCAAAGAACAACAATTAAGCTTTGAGGCTCTGGGAGTAGAATGAATGCATAGCATTCTGTAAAATATGCTCCAACAATGCTGTACTCTCACAGTACTGGAGGGAATCACGGCACTGTGCTATTTAACTTGATTACTGTCATTTGTTGTGGTGGCAGTGTGTGTACTGTTGCACCAAATGTTCTGCAACTCTGCCATAGTGACTACGTGCTTCATTCCTAAAAGGAGAAACTAATAAATTAATTCAGTGCAAGTGTCTTCCACCTTAAAAGTAAATATTACTGCGTGTTTAATTCAGTGCTCTTGCATTGTTTTTTGTGTTTCCCGCAATTCAAAGGTATAAAATCCTGATGGTGGCCTTGAACCATTTTCCCAAACGCTGTATAACCAAGGTGGCAGCAAGGTAATGCAAAGGTTATTTCAGGTGATGTCACTTCTGCTCATAAGCAGCAGAAGGGATACAGTACAGCAGGCATTTAAACAGGAACAATGAGTGTAATTACTCCATACCCATGGCACTCATGTCTCCTTTCTTACTCTCTACACTCTGGACAATTAAGAGACAAAATCAAAACATTCCACTGTGAATTTTAGCATTTAAAACTTTAAACATCTAGTGCTGCTACTGCAGTTTAATCCACACCTGTCTTTGTTGAGCAGAAGGCAATATGTCTCCAGTGCTGCCGATTGTCTTTTGCCAGGTGCTCCGACTCTGCGAAAGACCTCACTCTCTGGGGCTTTTAAAAAGGGCATACTGAGTGATCGACTGGCACAGTCCCACTGGGGCTCATCACTAATTCATCAATTTGATCTTTCATTTATTAATGACAATATTAAAGGAGCATGGTTTATGGGCTACTGCCATTTCTCGACAGCCAGTTACTGTGCAGCGCCCCTTGATGCACAGCTGTAAGGCTGATTTTGTGGGTCCCTTAGCGTGTGACTGGCGCTTCCACTTCAATGGCCGCTGTCTGGCAGAGAGTTACAGACTCCATGTTTAAAATCTAATATGCTCCAATGGATGTTTTTTTTTTTTCTAATTTCCTCTGATAAAGGCAACTAACCTCACTAAATTAATTTGATAGATTCTCCATACCTGCCAAGTCACACACACACACACACACACACACGTTATCTGAAACTGCTTGTCCTAAGCGAGGTCGTGGCAAACCGGAGCCTAACCCAGCAGCACAGGGCGTAAGGCTGGAGGGGGAGGGGACACACCCAGGACGGGACGCCAGTCCGTCGCAAGGCACCCCAAGCGGGACTCGAACCCCAGACCCACCGGAGAGCAGGACCCGGTCAAACCCGCTGCGCCCGCCAAATCGGGTGATGGCCATTTTTCCATTGGCTGCTAGATGTTGCCCTAAAGCCAGCACACAGCCAACCCATGGATAAAAGGTTACCAGTGCAACACTCAGTTTACACATCCTGGGCAACGACCGGCTCTTTTATGCAGCTGCAGCAAAGTGTCTGCGCCTTGACAACACCTGCAGTGTATTGCACTTCCTCACCAGCAGAGGGCGATCAGGACCCCCCACTTACTCCGCCTTTGATTGGCTCGTTCAGAATCGCCGCCCTTCGCGTCTCGTCCCTCGAATAGAGGCAAAGCTGTTTGTGATTTTATCGACGGAGACGGAGTGCGTGAAAACAAAATCAATCTAAGGCTCATTAGGGGGAAAAATAACGGCTGTGCGGATGCGACTTGCTCCCATGGCATTTATTTCCTCCGCTAGGTTATTTATGCTTGACAAAGACATGTCAGTTCACTGCACAAATGAAGCCACCCTGCTGTCACTGTGCCTTCTCGATATTACAAACTAAGTTGTGTTTATTCAGAGGCAACTTGATTAAATATTGATCTTTCGCTCGGCTGGAACCCCGGCCATGTCCGCCCAGCGCTGCAGAATGGATGAGAAATATACTCGCCGCGATCTAGAAACACGTGAATTGTTCCATGACCTTTCGACGTCTTTGAGCTCCGTCTAGGAGTCCGACTGAGTCCCGCTCGCCAAACACCGGGCGGGAATCTGTCTTTGTTTTCCTAAGCGCCTCGTTTTCGCTTTGTGGCTGTCGAGCGCCACCTGGAGGACACGTGTTATTCTGCACGCTGAGCTTCAGTCACGTTCACTTGTATATTCAGTGAAGCATTATCTTGTAGGTCTGCAACAACAGATAATTTTTTTTTTCTTTCTACATGACTGCTTTAAGAGATGTACACGATCAGGGGAAACTAATATTTTGTAAAGCAGTAATCATGGTCACTGCTTAAATGAGACAGTGTTGCATTTCCCATCAGGCATTGCAGCCACAGTGACAAGAGCCTAGGAAATGTTAAAGCCTATAAAGGAGGGACAAAGAAAAAAAAAAAATCAGAAACAGGCAGAAATTCAATGCAAATACAAATGTACGAATACATAAAAAAAAAATACACGTTTTCTAAGAAACTTTGACTTCTTTGACTTTTCCATCAATCCCCTAGCTTATCATTAAAATTCTTGGAAGAACATCCTGGAAAAGCATCTGTAAAAGGAGAGTCACCATACTGAAGAAATTAACATTTTTTTTTTTTTATCAGAAACATTTTATTTTGTTCCTGAAGTGTCACAAGTTCACTCAGAAATGACTCAGAACATACACTGTAATCAAGAAGGTAATTATTATTATTATTATTCATATCATAAGGATTGTCTTTTATATCAAAAATGTTATTGTCCTTCTCTTCATGTTTCATAACTATCATACTATCAGCATAATCTGATCGTAATGCAGGGGGTATATTACAAATTTTCCACCACCAAAGTTCACAACAATTTTTAGAAGCATGGAAATAGTACAACAAAACTAGTATTTAACAACTTATTTCTCCGCTGTTTAAGGAATGTATGCATGCAGTAAGTTTAATTTCAATGGAATTTCAAAGTGTGAAAGTTACTTCAGTAGACATACTTTATCAATAGCCAGACTTTGGACTATGTTATGTGCTAGAAAATGAGTTAAAAACAGTCCTACAGCCCTCTGTATGGTAAATTATAACAATCAGGTAACTTTTACTTGTCACTCTAAACACAGTTGAATATTTCCAAATATACACTTCAGTTATTATCCTTTAATTAGCTGCAGGGCCTGAATGGGACTAACTTTGAGCCTCAGGGTGAGATCCTGCACAGCAGCCCTCAGTGCTGCAGTGAAACACAGTGAAACATGGTGAGTGATGTAGCTGTCATGGTGCCATACATCAAGCAAACAGGCTATTTATTCCAAGTGGTAAATTAAATGGTAAAAAAAAACAACTAATGAAAAAAATCAACTCTTTATAAACCATCTTCATTTCTAAAGATGATAACCTGAAATTATATGAGGAGTCTTACCTCACACTTTCACTCATGGTCATTTTCTCAGGAAAATCTTGACAAACAGACTGTCCCACAGTAAAACATAGGCAGCTCACTTTTCTCAACCCTTCTTTGTCTGTCACCTCATCATTGTCCAAGGACACAAGAATCGCTGGTTGACATGGGCAGGAATGTTTCTAAATGCTCCCGGGTGCAGAGTCCTTATTCAAATCTTGACGGACCCGTGCGTAGAAAATGAGTAACTCTGCTATTGAACTAGTCCAAATGTACTGGAACATGTTTGGAAAAACGACTTAATTGAGAATGACTCACTGACTGCAACTCTTTTTGGAAATGATGAAATGAGGGCTTAAGGCACTGCTCTCATGTCCTGTATCACCTTTAACGAGACCGTGCTCACCGAACATTCTTCCGTCCGTCCAACCAACCAACGTCAACAACCGCTCATCCCAAGCGGGGTCGCGGTGAGCCGGAGCCTATCCTGGAAACATAGGTCACGAGGCTGAAGGAGGAGGGGAAACACCCCGGAGAGGACGCCACTCCATCGCAAGGCACCCCAAGCAGAACTCAAACCCGGACCCACCGCACCCCTATTCGTTGTCCTGTCATTTTCTGCAATACTGTTTCATTCTGTAGTACTCTGGCTTTTAGCTAGTAGGGTACCAGTAAGCTGCCCCCTATGCTTGAGTTCCAGTAGCCCATAGACATAGTGCACATGATCTACACCAGTGGGATGACTCCGTGTCTGAAACTGGACTTGAAGGGTCCTTTTAGGGTTCGGTTCAGCTCCAGTTCAGCTCACAGCGACCACTCGGTAACATTTACATGACATGATGATGTGTTCCTTTTGGAGCATATTTTCTCCAAAGCGTTGTTTAACTCGGAGGAAACAAATACATTTCGTCAAGAGAGAATAATTCAGATGTTGAAACGTTTCCAGAACTACGGTCACATGGATGGACCCAAAACCACCGTTTTTAAGCAGCAGTACAGGAGTGGCTGGATAGTCTAGAATTGACAGGGAGGAAAACATTTAAAGCGTAACGCAGTGAACCAGCCACGTGGTTTTCCTGCAAAGAAAGGGTACGGAAGCCACGCGTGCCGTGTTTTCCTGCTCGTTCGGGTTACATAATTAAACGCCTCGTCAGGCTCAGGGTTGCGGACGGGAGAAACAATGGGCGCCGCCCGCCCACTTGCCAGATAACCTTTTCGCCTCAGGAAATCTCTTTCCCGGCGTCTGCGTCTCGCGCCAATCTCGCGATCAGTGAGGCGAAGCTGCGGAACAGCTCAGCCAATGGCATTTCGGGTCACAGTTTGAGCGCGAAAGATGATTCATTCCCCCCCCCACACAAACAAGTAGGCAGCGCGTGGAACAGCGTGAATAAAGTCGCACTCTTGGTGTCAAAGTTAATGTGTAGGAATTGAGGATTGTGTAATTTCCTTGAATAATTTCATTCAGATACATTGCTCACAAAGGTCAAAATCTTCCAACCTGAGTTTTATGGGGAACATCCTCAATGCTACCGACATTTTCTAAAAAAGCAACAAAAATAGCTGGGATTTTCTGATTTGCTCCATTATTTCAAATAAGGTGAAAAGGATAAAATGGTCCAACTAAATTATGATCTAACTAAATATTTTGGATAAAATTACACAAATTCTTGAAAATACAATATCTCTAGAAGTCTTATACCTCTATTGCAGGTGAGATATGGCTGCAGTGATACAGACATACTCATTCATGTTCTTCACAGTTATATTTTCTCATTCCACTTGACTAAGATGTTCAAGATACAAATGGGCATCACATAAGATGGCACCATGATAATAGAATCTGCAGCCCATGCACGAGATGGCCACGCAATGGCAGCTGCGTGGGAACAGTTGGAACCCTCACTAAACTTGATATTGTATGGAATTTGCTCAGAAAGCTTTTTTTTTGCTCATTTTATTTGGGTGGTGCTGAGTATGCCACAGTATATCTGAGGATTATGTTTTCTTGAGAAACAATACCATCACAGTAAAACAAAAGATGATCTTTTTCAAGAACCCTGAGCAATGGGACCAAAACCACAAGACAATGTGTTGCCCTTGTGATTTCCACCGCTTTACCCTTTCTCCACTTTGTGTTTCTCCCCTTCAAGTTTTTCAAACAGTGGTCTTTGTCTCATTTTACCGACAGACTACACTGTCTAAAAGATCAAAGTCAGGCCAGTCATCAGAATAAAAGGAGCAAAGAAGTTGTTGCATGTTTACCATTTAAAAAACATGGCTCTTGAATTTTTCAATACTTTCATTAAAAATCATTGTATTTTGACACCCTGTTCACCACTTCTCAGTATAACTCAAGACACTGGGAGCCTCCAGCTCCGCAAACCAAAGGGTCCATCAATGTACACCATTCAGACAAAAACAGTACAAAAGTAGCATCACACATCCCGTTGACAGTGTGCTATGGCCTGAAATAACTGAAACATAACATTAGGATGATTTACTGTAACAGAAGCAGGTACATTAGACAGATAAGGCTTATATGTACAGTATATACAGGCCGGTGTGCATGTATCATATAGACAAATCTACACAGAGACACAAACTTTACATACAGCTTTGTATTTGAAATGGATAAAACAGACATGCTTCGCAGAAGCTCTGAAATGGACAAATGTCGTAGACATTATAAAATATTATAACAATGCGATGATAAATAATTATAATAAGAATAATAATAGCAATGATAACAACAATAATAATTATAATGACAGTAAAGCTAATCATGAATGACTGCAGACTGATGGCTGTTGGTTCCTTTCCAGTGAGGCATTATTGATGTAGGGCACAGGTGCTTTGGACCACAGCTCCCTGGCTGAGCTGTGGGGCCTGATCCCATTTCAGTGCTTGCCTTGGCTCAGATCTTGGTCTCGGGGCCATCGGAGTCCAGCGGCTGGAACGAGGACTTCAGGCGGACGGCCTCTGCAGCACACAGGTAACCAAAGGCCTTATTATACCACTCAGGAGACCTTCCTCTGAAAAAGGACAGCATGAGACTAGATCAGAATTCTGAACATACACTGCACGTCTATAAATACATAAATGTGTATATAATGATCTGTTACACAGAGAAATTCTCATTATTAGTGATTACATGTGAAATCATTTTATATTTGAAAAATATTTTTCTAACCTCTGCAGACATTTGTAACTTTTGACAGATGAAGAAATTAATATTTTCAAAACTTTATTATAGAAAGGTCCTTGTTATCCCAGCATTATAGTACACACACACACACACACACACACACACACACACACACACAGTCTGAACTGCTTGTCCCATACATGGTCGTGGGGAACCACAGCCTAACCCGGCAACACAGGGCATAAGGTTGGAGGGGGAAGGGATACACCCAGGATGGGACACCAGTCCGTCACAAGACACCCCAAGTGGGACTCGAACCCCAGACCCACCAGAGAGCAGGACCCGGTCCAACCCACTGCGCCCCCAGTAGCATTATTGTAAAGAAAAAATATTCTTCATTACTCATAAATGAAAAATACCATTTACCGGGGATGTAAGCTATAGAAATCAATATAAATATTGTTAGCCTCAGGCCTGAGTATTGATCTTGAATTTATGACGTAGATATCAGACGTTGATGACTGCAGGCACTTTAAAACCACTCACTTCAGGTCGACTCTGCAGATATGAGTCAGTCGACACTTCCCTGACCCACAGGGTTCCAAAAGATAGTGTGACTCCAGTACCACAGCCCGGACCCCACCGAGTGGCAGACAGTCCTCATGATCCACTGACACTGACACCAGGGCACATGCCCCTTTTGCCAACTCCATCCTCCATGACCTGTTCCCAGAACAAACATAAAGGTATGAAAATAGTCCTGTAAAGTATTTTAAGAGGCTTTAACATTTTTCTGTGTACAGCGATCAATGTGTAATATGAAAAAGAACCAGAAAAAAATAGCGGTCTGGACCAAAATCTATGTAAGGCATCTTCTTACAACCTGTTTCTTCATGACCTTTGCCCTTGACTTTTTTGACTTAATATGAACTTGCTTTCACGTTTGCCTGTGATTTTGGTTATTAATAAATGTTTTGCATCTTCTAGTAGTCTTACTAGATGCTACATTACAACTGCATACTTCGGAGGAACCACGTTGGGAAAGGCGAGGATATAAAAGTGAAGTGAACTGGAGGTTCCATTTGTTTACCCCAAATATGGCCAACTTACCTGAGTACCACAAAGTCGCGACTAGGGTGTGGGGCCATGCTACTGAGACTGTATTGGTAGATCTCGGTCTGCCTGTCCAGTGTCTCCCTCACTCTCCACTGCAGCAAGTCTGGGTCCCACACATGGCGCTCCCGCAGCACACGGTTCAGCACCTCTGAAGGAGGGGCCTCCATTTCCACAGACACCCGCCAGCGCCGCAGGGGGTTGCCATCACCCACCTGGGACATGATGGGACATAAAGTGAAGAAGGTAATTAGGGGGTGAGGCTGGGATCGAGTTTTTACTTTTTAAGTCTTTGGAAGTGGCTGGATAACCTTGTGGTTTACTCTTTAAACCAGTAAGTGTGATCTGCTTGCCCAAAAATGTGTGTGTACAAGAGTGAAGCCCCACCTTCTTACAACAGAGCTCAGCACCATCTGGGCTGGAGCAGGAAACCCAGGCTTTAGATCTGTCACGTGACTCTTTGAACAGCTCTTGCATTAGTGCCTCTACACGGGGCTGGTAGTTGCCCTCATCGCCCTCCTGCTGCTTGCACAGCTCCTCTAAGGTGGGGGCTGGGAGCGCCGCCTCTACGTACGAACTCCGCGATCGTGCCACCATCTCACGTGGGATCTGATGGATATGCGGAGGAGAACAGGGTGATGGGACATGATGCTGGCAAACAGAAAACTTCCTGTCTATTTTATGAGCACTCTATATTCTGCTTTTATGTTCTCTAAGCACTTTTATCGCTGTTACTACTGCAGCTGTGGATAATTGTAGTATTTCTATATCCGATATCTCAATGCAATTAGTTCCTTTGTAAGAAATACAGCTATATCTATCTTCTCATGTTTGTCACTCAGATTGATTTTTTTCCTGAGATTTTTCCTGACAATTTTCCTGGAGGAAATACAGCATTTAGGCAAACAAACTGCTGTTCTGTAGTTAATTAAATGGTCTGGCATGAAAACAAGGAAACAACAGTCTAAGAAAGATAGAGATAGTGAAAAAAGTCATTTCACAAATCATTTATGGACACAACAGGAGGGGTATTTCACCTCAAAGAGTCGGCTGCATTCCGTGATCATGTGGGCCAGTCCTTGGGTGGCAGCCATGTTCTCATTCAGGTCCTTCTGGTCCAGCCGACCTGTGACGTACTTCTTCTGCATGGCTCTATAGACCAGAAAGGGCAGGATGGAGGTGCATTGGGCATGAAATTAGTGCTGCAGAAAGGTGAGGAACACCCATTTCTGGGCAGGTCAGTTTGCAACTATGCTAGGCTTAGGGCTGTTTTTCTGCTGCTTTGAACCTTGACCTCCCTAAAGTAAAGTATTGAGATGTGTAAGGAGGAGGGACATAGATGTTGCACAGATACAGAAGTAGGGGGCAAGGTGGGTTGTAATCCCTCTGTTCCCATTGGAAATATGCAGGTCGGGGGGGGGGGGGTTGGCTGAAATAAAGCTTTCATGGCAAAAGATTTCAGTTTTACTGACTTATTTTTCTAGGGTTAAAAAAATATACACAAAAAGATGACAGTTCATTCATTCAAAATTAGTGACAATATTTATGGTCTTAATTACAAGCTTAAAAACTTTTATAACTGGAATTCCAGTTCAAGAGAAAAAGCATGGAGGCAAGCACCTCATCCACCTGTACTGCAGGATTAACAAAGGGTACTTTGCTATGCAATACAGTATAGGGTCATTACCTGGGTGAAAGGTTGTCCTTCTTCAGGATGTTGAGGTGAAAAAGTGAAGGTGCAAGACACACGGCTAGGTTCATTGGTGTCATTTGATTCTCCTCCACAGAGAAGGTCACGTCTCTCAGGAAATAGAGAAGTGTCTGCAGCACTTCCCTGTTCTCATCTGACATTAACATGATGGCTGCCTGCACGGCCTGTAGCCACTGCTCCTTGGGGACATCTGAAGAGCAAAAAAGTTAGACAAAGGAGTGAAGATAATGAGACTGGAAGAGCAGAATGACAGTGCTCGGTCATGCAGAAGGAGGCAGAGGAGAGTGAGTTTATATAATGAATAATAACAGAATTGTTACATTAGACTGTATGTAATAATAACAACAAGAGTAAAAATGATAAAAGCAGCCCTCACATTGGTAAATGTGCAGGAAGGTCTCTCCCAGCTTGCTGGTGAGCAGCGGCTCAGGCAAGTCCCTGAAGAACTGTTTCACCATGTCTGCCACATCATAGGCTGACTGGTCTTCATAGTCCACATTGTCAGGTGAGCTCTCATTCAGCTGCCTCAACGCCTGGATCCTGGACTTTACTCCCGACTTGCGGAAAAGGCCAACCTGCGATTGCAAGAAGAGAATGTGCCGAAAACAGCTCTGACAGCATTGCTGACACTGATGTTTCACAGTACTCATTCATGTACATGGTGGCACTGCTGGAGTCAAATCTAGCCCCGTGTATGTGGGGTTTGCATGTTTGCCACATATTCACACTGATTTCCTTGTGGTTTCTTCCCAAAGTTCAAAGAGATGCATTTCAGGTGAACTGGTGGCTCTAAATTGTCATTAGTGTGCAATGTGTGAATGAGTTAGTGAGTGCAAGTGCCCTGTGTTGGACTGGCAACATGTCAGTTTCAGTTGTGCTTCAGAATGCCATGACCCTGCACTGGATAAGTGCTTACTGAAAATGGACGGTTGGCATTTGTACAGTAAAAAGCAGAGCTGTGAGCTGATTGTATTATAACTACTACTGTGGATTCTGTAGGTGACCAGGTCAGGACCACATTCCTAGGGTTTTACAATGACCAAAACCAAAACTACAGTGCTTGTGTTGTATGTTGACCAGTTCGGGACTACATAACTACACCACTTGATCCATGAGATGCCCAGGTCAGGAATGCTCTGATAAGTGTTGAAGGTGACCGAATCAGAACAAACTGCTGTAGCCATGAGCTGATCCTGTCACTCACCTGGTCTAGACACTGACTCCTGAGATAATGTAGGGCCTGCTGCAAGCCAAGAGGCAGCGGGTGACCAGATCGCTGGACGTGGACAATGAGAGGGACAGCAAACACATTCTTGTCTTTGTAGTCTGGCACCTTCATTCTCTTCATGAACTTTGGCACTGACCTGAGGGCAACAGACATCACTGAAGCAACTACCCTGCAGTACTTGTTAGTCTACCAACACATTAGAGTGAGTAAGTCTGTGGTCTTTTATGAGCAGTGGTGGAAAAAAAAGTTGAAACAGTAAAAAATGTTTGATGATGAAGACAGTGAAGATCTCTCTCTCTCTAACTCACAAACACACAGACTAAGGAGATGATTGAGACAGTTACAAACACACATATATACAACCTAATAGTGTATATCCAAAGTATAAACAATACAAAATCAAAGACAGGGAGGTGAAAATGTTTGCATGGGCTCAGTAGCAATGGGAAAGTGAAGGTAAGAAGAGACAATGGACAGCTACAATAACCCATCTCTCCCACTAAGCAGCCTTCCTCCTCAGAAAGAAAGCGCACCCCCCATGCTCCACCTCTGTGACAACATTCCAGAGAGAGAATGTGCTGGAGGACGGTGATGCCATAACGGCGGTAAAATTTAGCTGCCTACACACATAAATGAAATGTGAATCTGTGTAAGTTGGGTACTTGGTGCTGATGTCATAAACCCTCAGAGCAGAACTCCAGAAGCCTGCGGTCTTTTATGGAATCCTACAAGGACAATGACAATCACTGACCCTATTGCTGTCAATCACTCACCTTAATACAATACAGCATTTCAAACTGACCAGATGTAACATGCATCAAGTCCTGTATATGTTCCAGATTCCACAAATGCTCCTATACATGGCAAACTTGTTGATTATTAGATAAACCGTACATCACCCCCTTCAAATAACTACACAAAGACACATACACACACACATACTTCCACTCATTCATGATGTCCATTGTCTCACCCTAAGCTACTCACCAGGTCCAACCGTGCTTGTTAGACATGGAGTATTTCTCCATGATGGCGGTGAGGCGCAGCAGAGAGAACTTCTGCAGCAGACTAAGCTGACCTGCAGACTGGCTGGTGATGTGGAGCGAGATTCCTGACTGAGTTATGTAGTTAGACATCCTGAAGCTGGGCCACTGCAAGCTAGAGAGAGGGAAAGACGCAGAAATGATCTCGGTGTGTTTATGGGCCAAATTATTGCATATTTCATAGAGGGAAAGCTGGTAGTGTAGTGGTCACAGGTTTGAATCTCACCTCCAGCTGTAGTACTGCTGAGCAAGGTATTTGCCCTAAATTGCTCTAGTAAAATTGCCCAACTGTATAAATGGGTAAATAATTGTAAGTAGCTTAACGTTGTCAACTGCTTAGGAGAAAAGCATGAACAAAGTGAATAAATGTATATTTCACATAGTTGAATTTCACATAGTTGGATGACATGTACTAGATAAATGAAATTATTATGTTTCAATGTGCTAAACTCATTTCTTATGGTAGACAAGACCATCACTGACGAAAGAGTCACTCACCGACTGGGTCTGGTCAAGGAGGCTCCAACACCCGAATCCCTCCTCTCCCTTGTTCCACTGGAGTCCGTGTCATTCAGGGACACACCATCCTTGTCACCATCGCTAGGCACCGAGTTCCCCTCACAGTCAAGGGTAATCTGGCTGATGGACTGACGTGGGACCTCGCTATCAGGTAGCACGCTCTTGGACCAGTGGTTGACAAGCTGCTGCAGACCATTCACGTGTTGCAAGATATCGTCCAGGTGCGGGAACAGATCCTCCTTCTCCAGATCCATCAGGTCGCCTGTGCTAGCATACAGGTGTGAGCCAGGTACGTTATCATAGACACTCACACGGCTGCCCCGTGGGCAGAGCCGGGTAGTAGTGGGGGCCCAATCTGTGTGACGCTGGAGTTTTGGGTGCCAGTCAATGGTGCCAGCAGCAGTGACTGGTGTTAGGTTCTCAACGGACAACGCCTTGGGGAAAGTGCCTGGCTTGTGGTCTTTGGGAATGCGAACCACTAGGTCCTCGTAGGAGCGGCACTCGCTGCGGCGTCCCTGCTCAGCTGTCTTCCTGGCAGGGGCACCAGCGAGTACGTCCAGATCCTCCAGGTAGACACCGCTGCGCTTGTGAAGAGACCGACGTGGCTGGTGCTGCTTCATGCTGATGCTACTGCCACTGCTGTCATATTCACTGCCAGAGAGAGAGTGGGGGCCATCATTCCTGCTACCACTCAGTGGACCCTCCGCTTCTCCATTTTTGATCTCTACACAGTGTAGGGTGCGGAGTGTCTCTGGATCATGCTGCAAGATTGGCCCACTGATGACTGGTACCCTACAGCCTGCTTTAGCCAATGAGCACCCACGGGACCGCAGCGTCTCCATGCGCCGTAGGAAGTCCTTGGCGCGTGTCCGCCCATGCCTGCCACTCTTAGCAGGCAGTGACCCATAACACGGAGCTTCATCTGGAGTTGGAGATGGTGTCAGAGCGGTGGGGTCAGGCATGGCGGATGCAGAAGCAGAGCGGGCTGGGCCTGAGACACCACCCAGCTCCCCAAAGCCGCTGCCACCACTGCTCTCACTGTGCAGGGACGAGACCTCTGGCTCACTGAGATCTGTCAGAATGCTCTCGCGGCTGCCTGCCGCTTGTAGCTCCCCCTCTGAGCCCACGGGACATGCCCCTTCCTTTTCTCCCAAGAAGCGGTCAACGTCCTGCAGCCTGGACCACCTTCGACTGCTCCACTCAAACGTCCATCTGTCGCTGATGGCAAGCAGGTCTTCTTCATCTGAGTCGTCGCTCTTGAGGGTGGGAGGGCACAGTTAAGCACATTAAAACTGCTGTCTGACTAAACATCCAAGTCACACTTCAATGAAACGTTGACAAATACAGCTCCCTACTGTAGTGGGCAGACAGTGGCTGTGATTAAACCCACGCCTTTTCCCGGTAGTCGCACTTCAGTGCACCTAACTGAAAACATTTTAAAAGGTTTCCAGAGAGAAGTTTTGAAGCTAGTGAAAAGTTTGTGTTTTGATTTATAAGTTCTATTTTTCTATACTTTCTTTTTGTGCTCAGTTGAAGGCATGCTATTGGTCCTTTTGGGTTTATTTATGAAAACTAAAGAAATTAAAGCCTATAAGCCCCCTGTTCCCTGACTACATCTTGAACCATATACAGTATGTATGTGTGTGTGTGTGTGTATATATATATATATATATATATATATATATATATAGAAATAATAGTATTTCATACTTTCACCATAAGCCTGGTGAATAATAGAATAGGAACGGAATGCCAAACTCAGTCAAACTTTATCTGTAGCTGTTCCTATTCAATTTTGACCAAAAGATTGTTTAAACTCCATCACATGTCCCATTACACAGTGAGATGCTTATATGACTGTCCTGTCAAATTGCTATACGTACACTCCACTGTGTGACAGCAGACTGATGTGAAATTTTACTGCCATTGCGAGTGACAGCGGGAACGACATTTTCCATGGAGAACTTCCAGTAAGTAAGTCTGATGATTACTCATGATGCCCTAGAGACTATTTAATGACAAATAAATGGTAAATCATAGAGCAGCAAGGGATCCAAGGCAGGAAAAAGACACACTTTCAAGCCATTACATTTCCTTGAAATAGTGGAAGAACAGAGGTACACTCAGCCCACATACAGTAGAATGGGGTGCCATATAAAAATAATCTTAGCCATCAATCAGTGTAAACACAATATCGCAAATGAAATATCAGATTCAATATTATTCATTTAATCTGCCAACATCATTAATTTGTTTAGTTTCTAGCGTTAAGCTACTTACAATAATTTACCCATTTATACAGCTGGGCAATTTTAACGGAGCAATCTGGAGTTAGTACATTGCTCAAGGGTACTAGAGCAGGGAGTAAGGTTTGAACTTGGGTCCTTTGAACGCAAGGCGACACCTCGAACCACCACACCTCCTGCCCCTGCTACACATTGCCTAAAATGGCAGGCCGTGCCCACGCTTTGCAGAGTGATAGATAGAGGCAGTGATCTTGGGAATTTTCCTTCTTTATATCATTAATACTCGTGCAAAACTTCTACAACGTCACCCTCTTCTGTGTCCAATGTAGTGTGTCCCATTTCTGTGCAAAACTATGTGTAAAAGATGTGCTGGCAGAAACAATGGTTTTGGACTAAGAGACTGTGTGCTGCACTTTGTGAATTGTGTATTTGTATTTTTATCTCTCAGTCTCTTGGTCAAATACACTTTTGTTTATTTTGAGTTGTATGTTACACGCCATGCTTCCAGAACAGACTCCGGAACACCGTGACCCTACATGAGAAAAGCACTATTTCATGATGAATGAAGGAATTTATTTATGTTACAAATATTACGAAAAATCTTGGTGTAATCCTTATTATGCATAAAAACAAATTTTATTCTGGTATTTTAATTAATTTTAGGTGACACTTTTTCAGTCTGGAATCTGCTTTTTCCCCAAAAAATTACATAATAAATAATGGTAGTTTTGACCCTCTCACAATGAGAATTTCACTAATGGTGTGATTTCAAAAAGAAATAACCCTGTTATCTGAGGAATGGGTACACTTGCTTTAAAACTTTCATTAAGATACATGAGTTGGACACAGTGCACACTTATTACAATAAATATGAACAAAATGTCAGTAATACATGTCCAGACAAAACAGTTTTCTAGAATAAATCAGTCCAGTACGCTATCAAACGTAACACTACATTCCACTAACATGAATTCAAAAATGCATCCAAGTGCCACTAACTCAGCATAGCCATAACAATATAAACTTCCCAAGTGTCCTTCAAATTACTTTAAGAGGGTAAAAGGACTTAGGGATTAAACTGGGAGCTTTACTGATGTAACACCACCAAAGCACTTGTGTTTTAGATCATTCAGAAGCGCATTACGATTCCAGACATCTCAGAACATCCTCAGACTCTCGTTTCAGACTAGCTGTCAGAGGTGAGAGAAAATCTGATGCATGTAAACCATCAATAACAGTAAAAGTAATAAAAGCGTTCTGAAGAAAGGTCGAGGTGTCTTTGGCTCACTGTGTGCAGGCCTCGTTGAACAACACGCCAGCTTCTATACTCGTGATTTCTACGATACTCTTCCTAAATTTCAAACTTCCTTTACTTTCAAATCTTTGGAGAAACAAAAATGATTAATGACGTATTTGAAGAAAACTAAATCTGTGCATGCGTTCTTTATGTTGTGAAAGCAGGGCAAAAGGTATGAAGCACTTACTTTCTTCTTGGGAAGGTTCACATCGAGTTTCATAGAGGCACACTTGTTCAAGGTGTTAAGTCGTCTAAAAGAGAGAAGATCTGCAACTTCAGTAGCCCAGACAATTCCTCATCCAACTCAGTCCGGTGTTTGTATGGCTCGACCTCTCTCTTGGACCAAAAGTGACCAGAAGCAGACCAGGCCAGGTTATGCTTCAGTGTGGCTCAGGGATCTAATAATGTGAACTCAGTACTATCCGTTTAGTAGCCAGCAGTTCGGGCTCAGTTACATTTTGCTTTTTTGGGGGCCAGGGCCAGCAGGGGAGCCAACGTTCCGCCTCCACTGTGATGTCATCGCAGAAGCATGTTCTGCTCAGCTTGATCTAAACTGCAGGGTCCCCTCCCCCTATTAGCCAACACACTTGATTTGTTTAAACACATAAAAACACACATGACTTGAGCAGCAAAAATCCGAAGTGGCATTTTGTTGGACTTAAATGCAGAATTTTCCTTAGGACACTCGTTCACCATGAAATACCTTCTTGGTGACCTCAGTGAACCCCAGTGGTTTGTTTTCTATTAATCCCCGCCAAAAGATCTCCTACATCACTAGCAGTAATTTCCTGTTGTTATTGCTTTCTGTAATGAGTAAGAAAAGAAAAACAACCCATTCCAATCTAAGCGAAGACGAGGAAATGGACGGACTGACTAGTGTAGGATGATCATGTCTACCGGCATAATTGTGGCCTCTCGCGTGTGTAGATATTGGTCCCTGTAGGCAGGAATAGTGCCAATGATTATGAAAAAATGGGGATAAAGATAGCAGAGGACAAAAGGCAGTGTTTAACAGTGTGCACTGAAGTACAGATAGATAAAGGGCAACCGTGACAATGGAGGCAGGGCAACACCAAATAAATCCTACTCTGACCACAGAAACATCTTTTGGCCTAGTTCACAACCTGAGCTCTCCTAAGGCTCACGGTTATTTGAAGCATGTTGTACTGTGGGAGCGCAGGGACATAAAACAAAGAGAAGTTGTGACACCACGGCCGCTCTGTATTAGTCTCGTGGCAGGGTAGTGGCATGGCCGGTTACAGCACTGAGCAGACAAGACGGTCTTTTGGTGGGATTGCTTTCTCTTAAAGCCTGGTCACTGAGAGCTAAATTAACTCAGAGTACTAGCAAAGGCAGCATATCTCGCATATCTCTTCTAGTGGCTCCAGATTTTCACTGAAAGGTCAGTGCTGGGAAAAACATAGTATTTAATTAAATGTAATAATGAAAATGAGCTTTGTTTTTATAGGGAAGAATGCTCATGTGGCAACTGAGTTTTGTTCTCCATAAAACCACACTCATTACAGTGAGTAAAGTCTCCTAATGACTGGACAAGCTATGACATCAACAACCACTGAGAGTGTCATGCGTTATATCTAGAAAGATGAAGACTATTAACTTGGCTGCCATTTAAGCAGAGTTTTGCTTTCGCATTGTGTGCCCTAGGTGCTGGATCCTATTCTCCTCTGTGGGAAACAGACAAACTAGGTCTTAAAATTCAGTGGTGGATTAACCCTACTTCTCAGGTTTCTGCTTTTGCTTCTTGGCTTATTTATTCAAATGAGCCCGATACTTTCGTGTATAATACAGCCACCATATTGATAACCACAGATGGGGTTTTGAGAGAACTCTCCAATGCCTTTTTGTCAACTAAGTGATTCCCTCAGAGGTACAGGGCATCAGCAAACTTAAAACAGGTTTGTAACCGCTTTACTGGTTTTTGGGGCACTTTCTTACCGACAAAGAGGTTCCACAAGGTCCTTGTCCAGGAAGTCATGATCCCTTTTTACAGCTGAAATGTCAATGGGAAGCTGGGAATCTATAGGGAAGGGACAAAGATGCTAATCAGATCTCAGCTACTTACTTGCTTTACCCATGCAAATAAAACCCCAACACAAACCAAAACATCACAGCACATCATTCTCACCCGCCTCCGCACTACATTCTGATCACCTGCCAGAGCATAAATGCAAGAGTTTCACTTGTGTCTCTGAATACAAATAAAGTTTATGCATCTAATTCCAACAGTAACCATTAAATCAAACTGTAGACTGACGATCTCCAGTTTAAATTATGGGACACTGATCCCTCGCTGAAATGGGCTAATTTTTTTCTATGAAATCAACCTGCTATGAGAATTCCCATAGTGAGGGGATTGAATTCTTATGGAAAAAAATAATCGGTTCCTGGAGGAAAAATGTGTCACAAAATTACTTAAAAAAAACAAAAACACAAGGTTATTTTTACACATGAAAATGACAATACCAACATTTTATATTTGTAACAAAAATTATTTATAGCTTGTCTTTCATTTATTATCAATATAGCTTGCCCAATGGGGGAGCGCGGTGGCGCAGTGGGTTGGACCGGGTCCTGCTCTCCGGTGGGTCTGAGGTTCGAGTCCTGCTTGGGGTGCCTTGCGGCGGACTGGCGTCCCGTCCTGGGTGTGTCCCCTCCCCCTCCGGCCTTACGCCCTGCGTTGCCGGGTTAGGCTCCGGTTCCCCGCGACCCCGTATGGGACAAGCGGTTCAGAAAGTGTGTGTGTGTGTGCGTGCGTGCGCGTGCTTGTCCAATGCAGGGTTGCTGTGGCCCGGAGTCTGCTTCACAAGCAGCGGCTCTTAAAAGATCCTTCACGGTACACAACACGCTGAATAAAGACTGTGTAATAATTGATCTCGTGGATGTTTATGCTATAAAGAAATAAAGTTCCATGCCACTTTACAAAACACACGGACACTGTGCTGTAAGGGCCGCTGTGTATTGATAATAATGAATGTTTGACTCTGGATGATCTTCATTTCATTATGAGTTTAAGGCTTTATTAAAACCAGAATACGGGTATTCACGTAATTAAAACTATTCATATGATTGTTGCGCCCAGGGGGGTGCGGTGGCACAGTGGGTTGGACCACAGTCCTGCTCTCCGGTGGGTCTGGGGTTCGAGTCCTGCTTGGGGTGCCTTGTGATGGACTGGCGTCCCGTCCTGGGTGTGTCCCCTTCCCCCCTCCGGCCTTACGCCCTGTGTTGCCGGGTAGGCTCCGGTTCCCCGCGACCCTGTATGGGACAAGCGGTTCTGAAAATGTGTGTGTGTGTGTGTGTGTGTGTGTGTGTGTGTGTGTTGCGCCCATGGATGTGTGTATGTGACCGACGTAGCATGGAGGAAGGAGGGAAATCACCACTGAAACTGTCCCTGGCAGAGGGTGCGTAACCTCAAGAATGAGACCAGATAGTGTGACCATTAGAGAGAAGCTCCTTTGTAGAACTTCCCAGCATGCAGTCTGTTAACCTCCATTTTTCTACAGAACACCAAAAAAAAAAAAAACACAAGTTCCCTTGTGCTTCACCTTGATTTTGTTTTCAGCCGTGCTGCCGGATAGAAAACTATGATTCAAATCAATAGTCACACGTTTATAGTTTATTTCTATAAGGTCTCAAAGCACCAGGATTTAAATCGCGCCTGCCTGTGAGCACAGTGCTTACACTAAACATCTCCAGTAAAAATCTCCTTGCTGCATAAACGGGAAAATAATTTTAAGCAGCTTTTAAGCCACTTGACAAAAGGATCAGCTAAATTATTATTACCACACACACACACACACACACACACACACCGACTGAAACCGCTTGTCCTGAGTGGGGTGGCGGCAAGCCAGAGCCTAACCTGGCAGTACAGGGCACAGAGCTGGAGGGGAGGGGGGGCACACCCAGGACGGGATGCCAGTCCATCACAAAGCATCCAAGCAGGACTCAAACCCCAGACTCAAAAGAGAGCAGGCACAGACCAAACCCGCTGCACCGCTGCACCACTGCACCCGTATTATCATCATTATCATCATTATTATTATTAGTAGTAATAATAATGTATTTAGCTGATACTTTTCTTATTACAACAACATCATCCAGGTAAGTGAGTGTATATGATGAAAAACCAAAACAAAAGAAAAATTACTAACATACAGCAAAAAGTAAGACTAATACAATGCATTTGGTCTGAGAGAACTGCAGACCGTGCAGAATCACAGCATTTGCAGGCCAATGCTCCACCTCCCCACCCCCTTATTCTGCATTGCTCAGAGTTTACTTAATGGTGGGGGTTAGGGAAAGTAGATTTAGAGTTTATGCGACTTGCCTTTATAAGGTATCATTAATGTCTTTCTTACAAAAGTCATAATACTTTTCAAACAAACACACAAAGAATTAAATATATACACACATGTTCACAGGCACAAACACTTGTATAACCGACCGCTGAGTGTAACAGAGCTGAAGTGGCCAAAAGTGGTCCTATCTGCAGTCTTCCCTGTACAGTACTGCCACCCACAAGCGTCACTGCAGATTCTCATAACAGTATGACGAGTGAAAGGCTTGGGCAGAGGAGGAAAGCGTGGTCAAAGAGGACAATCTACATTCAACAGGGGCGCTTTCTCATGACCCTTCTCCCTGGGTAGTAACTCTAGCCTGTAAGGAGGTCTGGCTACAGGACAGACTGCAGACAGCTGCATAAATGCAGCTTCCTCTGCCACAATGCTGGCTGTTCCATTGTACTCTGGGGATGGAGAGGAGGGATGGGGAGGAGGAATGTGGTAGTGGGCATGAGGCAGCTGTGCCCATTTGCCTCCAGAAAATACGAAGAATGATGAAAGTGAAGGGCACTATCCATCATTATGACAACTCTCCATTCAGGCATCTAGGAGATGTAGATGAGCGTCTTCTCATTAACTGGGAGGAGTGACTCTTAAAAGATCCTACAGTGTGATTTTCACCAGTGGCCAAGGTCCCTATTTATCGGGTCGTCCCCTGCTAACGAAGGGTGATGAGATCCTGCAGCTGGAATACTTACCTTCATAAAGATGAGCATACTGGGGGAATCCTGCTGCCCGCAGCCAGTCACAGGCTTCTTTTGCTTCGATTTCTGGAATACAAAAAGGGAGACAGCAGTCTAGTCACTGTACATACACACATATGAACACACGTATCGATGCTCGCACAGATGACACACTACGGCAGCTCCTTCCGCTATAGGAGCAGCTATGGTTGTCATTAAATACACCAGCATGTTAAGAAAATAACTTTCTTCCCCAGCTCACAAAGGTACTACATAAATCCAAGGAACTGATGATGACATCGTATTTCCTGTACTGCATGACCAAACAATCTTCTACGAAGCTCACAGATATCCTCTACATCAGGGTCTGGGTGGTTTTCATTAACTGAGATCAAGACACAGCATAAGTTGCACCTTCATTAAGTCACACTTAAGTCACTCTTCTGATGTAGCTAGAGTGTACAATGGAGAAGGTAGAAGAAGTCGGTTGGCGCGTTTTCCATTTCACGTCGACCCGTTTCGTTATAAAAAGGTACTGCTACCCTCTCCGCATCCCAAGGGTCAAAGGGGAGACAGACAGCAGGTGGCCAGGACTAGATCCCCTGGCAGCACAGATAAATTGGGTTTTGCACATTCCTTGCACTCAAGGTCGCCAACGTGAGCCAGCAGTGAAACAGGTGCCATGCTTTCCTCTCCTCACTTCCCAAGGATTTCTATCCCGAGTGCTACAGAAGAAAAAAAAAAAATCACATACCCATTTGTTCAGACGAGTGAACAACGCAGTAAAGTGTTTGACAACAAGCTGATCTAGCATGCGACGACAGCGAGGTATGTGACGGCACTGCCATCAGATAACTGAGCTCTGGAAGAACACGGGACAGGACAGCGCTACAGAACAAGACGAGAACGTTTACTCTTGCAAGACAATGATAACACGGGCAACGATAACATTGGCTCTTGATGTTCCGCAGGGCAGCGTCACCTGCTCCCTGTCCGTGTCAGCAATGCCTTACGTAAGCTTTCCAACAAGACGATCACCGCACGAAGCACACTGATACTGGACCCCGTGGACAAACCCAGCAAGGGCTGTCTTGAGGTAGTAAGTTGTCATTATTCTGTTTGGAAAACCCCACTAGAACAACCAACAATGTCAATGATGTCAACGATCTCGCTGAAACAATGAATCTTACCAGTCGCTGAAGGTTTCTCGCAGAGAGAGGAATGAAGGGTAGTGGCCGTAGTCGAAACTCTCAGCTGATCTCTGTGCATTCAACTCATTTTACTCGTCTTACCTGATGTACTTTTTAAGTGGCAAGTTTAATTCTTCGCTATTAAACATAAAAGTTATATTGCCTTTTCCAGTTCTCTTAAGGAGATTTCCAGAGAAAAAATGTACCTGTTCAAAACATTCTGATGTTATGATCTGCCAAAACAACATGTGGCAGCTATTACAATGAAATATGCAGCTGTGATAAAGCCTGCCAGGCCATAGGAGGAGAATGTTGGGCTAAATTAGGGGTTTGGGGGTGGGTGGGGGCGAACCTCAGGCCCCTGACACAGAAGAAGCAGCAGGAGTGTTCCCATGTCTAATCCAGGAGAATTCTTACCACTTCAGTCTAGACGTTCCAGAATTAAAACCACGGGTTGGTACATCTGGAGTATCTATTCTGAGAAATTTTCCGGCAAGTCAACAACAAACGGTAACGCTGATTTAAGATGGCGTGGGAAGAAAGTGATCCTTGTATGACAGCATCAGGTATGTAAATTCATCAGGGTGACACAAAAGATGCGGGAGATTAACCGATTTGCCAAAGGGGTTTAGAGTAAGGGGTTAGTGAGATTTTCTAAACTGACACAATACACACTATCAGTGTCGTTCAGAAATTCTTTTCCCTGACCTCCCAAGGCCACTAAGTGACAATACATGGAAAGTACAGTAATAATATGTTCATCTGTTTGAACAGTTTAAGACTGGATGATTTTAACTAGCACTCTAAAATGTTGGTAAAACACAACCAAACTGCAAACACAGCTGCGGTTTGTCTTACAGTAGCGCAGTCTATTTACCCATGCTGCAGGGAATTTTGCGCAATATTTTAATGCAATAATCTCTGCATCAAGCCCTAATAATAACAATGGACATTTTCAGACCCACGTCATCTAGCTCTACACACACGGAGTTGAAAACTGCTTGCCCCAAACAGGGTTGCAGCAAACTGGAGCCTAATCCAGCAGCACAGGGCACACCCAGGATGGGACACCAGTCCATTGCAGGGCACCCCAAGCAGGACTTGAACCCCAGACCCACTGGAGAATAGGACCTGGTCAAACCCACTGTGCCACCAGACCCCCTCATCTCACCTGGCTCCATGAGTATCTAAATAAAATACATAAAGCTAACAGTCGTTGAACACAAGGACCATTTTGAGCACAACTATTCCAACAAAAAGATCATACCAACTGTAACAATCACAGCATTTGTTTAGACACCTAATTCAGCTCTGCAACTTGTCCAGCGGTACTCTGCATTCAAAAATGCTATTGCTCTCAGCAGCTGGGGGTTGTTAGAGTGCTGCTTAGAGAGCCTTTCCCTGACCTGCATGTCTGCTGCTCCTTTGACCGCTCGTGACCTCCGTGCTGGACATCAGAGCAGAGAGTAAACACCCAATACACATGCCACAGGGCCCAGGGGACAGGGCACAGGGAAAGGTCACTTTCTCCTTTGTTTTTCTCTTCTCTGCTTCACAAAAAGCACAAAGTTCAGTCAAAGAAGACAATGCAAACTATGGCACTATCCTCTAACCTAGTCCACCTGATGGGGTGCTGTTAGAGACAGAACAGCATGAAAGCTGGAGAAATCTACAGATTTAAATCCTGCCACTGTTTATGTCCCTTCGAAGTCGTTGCAGTGTGCGGCGTGCAAGAAACCCACACTACGAGACCTTCGCTGCGTACCTCAGTTGGGGAGGGGAGTGGCATGGAGTGAAGTCCTCTCAGCGTAAATATTTGCAGGAGTCCATCAGTGGAAAATCACCACAGTTATTTCTGAGAAAGCTTGTCCGACGGAGGGGCAGCCTGCATGGGATGCCGAGCATTCGGCCACACGGCAAAACCTCAGAGTTCAGCGACGGTGTGGCGAGAGCAGCACGCGGACGGACGGCGCGCTTGGCAATAAGGTGTGCGGGGAGAAGTTGTGTAATAAGAGGATGCGAGACAGGCAAATAGAGAATAATCAATATAGAAAGGACTGTCAGCTCCATCCTCCAGCCACTGCGAGGCAGCCCAGACGTAGCCAAAAAGACAAAAGAGCCAGGCCAGATGCCTGTAGGCTACAGTGGGCCACAGCTGACCAGCCCTGCACACACAAGACAAACACCACCAGGCACTGGAACGCTGCCTTTTTTCTCACATTTCTACACTGCTCCCACGTCCATCTCTAGATCTCATCAAAAGGATGGAGAGAGCTAAACTCTTCTTGCTCTAAAGCCAAGCTGCCCAGGGTTTGGGCTGTCGTTTGTGTTAAACCTGCACTTATCCCACTACCATGCGGTCATACAGAGAACATGCATAAATGATGAGGTGAGAGACAGCTGCAGACAAATGTTAAATTTAAGGAAAAACAGAGCTGTGCGGGTGTGTGCATGAAGTGTACAGTCTGTGACCTCAGCGACAGCTTTCGGAGAACACAGACAGCTGCAGGGGTGCAGGTGGTGAAGGAATTGGCCCGCTTGGCCTTGGAGTACAGAAACTTGCCCACAATCCCAGCTGGACCCTCTCGCATCCAAAGTGAACCTAAGAAGCTGATCTCTCACACTCGCCCTCTGTCCTTGACTTAATCTCTCCCACTCCATATTGCTCGGTGCCAGCCATAGCATGCAAATAGTCTACGTCTCACCCTTAGGCTTGCAAATATGCTCAGGTTACAAATTTTCAGAGATCGTGAAAACACTGCACAGACGGAGCCGGACTCAAAGCCATGTCCAAACCCACAGCCCAAAAGACCAGTGCTACCTGCTGCACCACTGCGCTACTCACTAGAAATACAATGTTAGCTTCATTAAGCGAAACAAATGAAAGAAACCTCTACAAATTCAGCGTCATTCTTTCAGTGTTCATTCTCTTGGACGGCCGTTCTTCTACAAGGCATTCTCTGGCAAGAAGAGCTCGCAGCCCGCATCTGTGTTCCTACGACCTGCCCCTCAAGCAATTTATCTCTAGTGGGAATCAGGCCTTATAATCTCCTGCAGAGGGCAAACGATGGCCAATATTCATGTTAAATGGGCAACCTGCATCATAGTAACATATATAAAAAAATTAACATCAGCACCTTGGGCTACAACTAATAACTACTGCGAGAGCCAATTAAAATAGTCAATTATTACTTTAATTTGAAACAAGGCAAATTTATTTCCAATCTGAAATGCAAACTTTTTTGTTCAAAAAAAAAAGTGTAATTTGTCATCTTACAAAACGATATCTTATAAATGTGTAAAACTGAAACATATATGTATGATACGAATCACAAACAAAACAACCCACAGATTTTATGAAGTACATAGTAACAGGACACCACTGTTGTCAAAAACACAAAGCTGGTCTAGTATTCATTTTGAAATGACCATGAATAAGAAGGGTAAACGCATAAAGTAAGTTAACAGCATGAACTCAGTAGCGGTCCAAGTACTGGGCTACATAGGTGGACTGGTTCTAAAAATTAGGATACTGTCAGAACAGCTGGTTGCAGCAGTGTGCACATAGCATTTTTTTTTTTCAGAATATAGTCATTCATGTTGACATTCTGAAATGAGACAGACAACACAAGTGTGTACACATTTCTGAACTGCTTGTCCAATTTGGGGTCACGGGGAGCCAGAGCCTAACCTGGCAACACAAGGCAAAAGGCTGGAGGGGGAGGGGACACACCCAGGACGGGACGCCAGTCCATCGCAAGGCACCCCAAGCGGGACTCGAACCCTAGACCCACCGGAGAGCAGGACCCGGTCCAACCCACTGTGCCACCACGTCCCCCACAAGCATGTATAATACCATATTTTCACGTGACCCAATACATGACTTCTTTCAGTTACTAACTGCTGGTAGGAAGAGGGACAGTCTCTAGAGTCTGGTAGGTAGAGGGAACATCAGTACACTGATATAAATGGATACTGGTAAGGCATTTAAAAGGGAAATATAATTTCTGCAAGAATTAACTAGAGATACTGGTCATCTAACAAATACTGCTCAATGTTTCTGTTGTGAGGAGGGTGTGGTGGCGCAGTGGGTTGGACCGGGTCCTGCTCTCCGGTGGGTCCGCGATTCGAGTCCCGCTTGGGGTGCCTTGCGACGGACTGGCGTCCTGTCCTGGGTGTGTCCCCTCACCCCCACAGCCTTTCGCCCTGTGGTGCTGGGTTAGGCTCTGGCTCTCCGTGACCCCATATGGGACAAGCGGTTCAGAAAGTGTGTGTGTGTGTTTCTGTTGTAAAGAAATCAATAGGGCTTGTTGAATTTATTTTATTTAACTGCATGTTCTACCTCAAACCTACGTTAAAATAGGTGTATGTGTGATAGAGCTCGCCAACTAGTCAATAACAAATTCACTGCCAACAATTCCACTTATTCTGCAAACCCTTGTGTCCTGGTATTAGGAAGTTATCATCTCCCAGCGTCCTCACAGGTGCCACCTGCAAGAAAGGTGAACACTGCAACAACAGTGAACATCTAGTGGATTTTTTGATGTGGATATCCTTATACTTTTTATATGACACTTCCACTAGTTTCTAAGTAAAAACATACAGTTGGCTTATTCTCAGTTCTTCATGTTTGCAGAGCACTGCATTTAAGTCGATATTCAACAATATTTTACATAACACATAATCAAAGTGACAGTTCAAAGACTGAAAAAAAATTCAGCCCTCTTCCTGCTGAATTAGAACTAGTGAGCAATGGATTTACAATGCATGAGGTGGCCAGGTTGTTGAATGACTGTGGTGTGTGACGTGACAGACGGTGGGTAACCAGGAATGCAGCTTTGGTTGCAGAGAGGCCGTCGCGTCTGTCATGGTGGCATTCGGCAGAAAAAAGCCCACTGCAGCCCGTGGGGAAATACTTTACAGTCTACCTGAGCGCACCCGCCTCCCCTTCCCATTGCACTGGTAGCAAGTGGGCCCTTCAAGAGACTAAACGGACTAAACTGGCCCACATTCAACCACATATATAGACAGACTTTCATTTCTCACACACGAATCTACATTCCGTTTACATGCCCACACGCAAGCCCAACTTCTTAATCAATGCTGTTCCGAAGTGAGGATGCAAATCCTCAGAAACTCTCCCGTGTCCCCTTTCAAGGGCTCCAGCCTCGCTGTCTAAAGTGTTATTCAACCCTCGCATCAATGCTCCACTTCCAGAGAATAACACGACTCCTCAGCTGGTTTCAGTGCCGTTCCTGACATTACAAACTAAAATTTAAGGACAATGCCAATTTACAAGGGACTATGCTTTAATATGACCTTGTAAAAAGAATCGCTTGCTTCTGACCATTGTCTGAGACGTCAATCTGTAAAGACGAGCAAAGTCACTGGCAACAAAACCAGACCAACCTGGAACCAAATCACAAAACATACCTCGTAAGTTAATAAGTTTAATTCCAAAATCAACAAACAAAACAATAACAGGGTATTTCTGAACTGGACACTACTTTGCTGGATCCTTCTGAAATGCAAACAAACTAGATCCAGAAATGTGTGACTTTATCGGCAGGACTGTCAGAAATGAACCATGCAGCAATGAGCAAAAGAAGTTGGGTAAACTACTGAGTCATTTGTCCGTAGCGACAGGCGAACGTGAGCCAACCCATACAAGGCCGAAGTTGAGCAACAGGATAATGCAGGCCGTTCTATGACCATGAGCGTCGGGGTTTTCGCTAAAAAGAAAAAACACCAAGGACTCTGCAACCCATACAGGGGGCCAGCCATCCCAACAACAGTGCTTCCAATCGAGTCAATGTGCATTGTGCCAAACGCCATATATAGGCATTTTATTTGCTCATAAGTGACAGAGTAAACATGTTCTCATAGACTTTTGTTACTGGAAAACTGTGTGTATGAGAACCAAAAGAATCACCATGCAGTAGGCACTGAACAGAATAAAACGAAGACCCTGCATGAATACCAGTTAAACTCTGCCCAGGTGACATGAAGAATCGAGTTTTGCCATGAATGTTCTAACCAGCCAAAATAAAAAAAAACAACATGGAAACTCCACATTGCGGTAACCCAATGGTTTGTCTGCCACAAAAGGCAGCAGCCCAACTCTGGTTCACTTTTGTTAGAAATCAAGAGTGGGGTTGGAGGCATGACTGAGAAAGAGATGACTGATAGTCTTGCCGCTTGCTCTTGATTCAGCCGGACGCCCCCAAACTCATGGATCTTTGCCTTCAGGGTCTGTTCGAGGGTGCCATCCATTCCCTTGCGCTCTGCTTGTTTTCCATGGCAGAGACTAACTTTCAGCTAAAGGCCAGTTTGGTAACCCCCACCAGTCACATGGGAGTGGTTAAAACAAAAGGTGCAGTGTGCTTCATGGTATCCTCCAGTACTCCCCAGTACCCCAGCTCCCTTACAGACCATCTACCATCTGTGAGAGGAAAACATGTCAGCTTAACTAAAATGGCTGAGAAAAATAAACCAAAAAAAAAAAATAGACATGAATCTCCTTGGCAACCATCTGAAAGTAAATAGAAAAATTGTATGCCAAGCGTAGGTGGTGAAACCCACAAGCGTTTATTGCCCTGGTAACACCAAATACTGAGCTTATCATAACATCATCTCACCCTCTTTGCCACAGCTAAAAAAAACATATCTTTATAACGTGGCATTTATACTGGACAATAGTGCTCAAGAGACTAAAATTACCCACACCAAAACAATGTGGTGGATGAAAGGTAAGCCGAACCTAGTGAAAACTCCAGTAATTCGTGCCATCAACAATTCAAAAACTTGTGCTGATTTTCACGAAACCCTCAGGGTTTTTGAACATGTCATACGACTTTGCACCTGTTCAGAAAACCACTCGCCACACTACATGCCTACAAAAGACTTACAAAAGATTTAGTTTGCCAGGCCAAATATCCATGTCTCCACGTATCCATATAAATCTAGGAGGCCAAACATATCTCTACACAGTGACCCATGGGGCTTGATGACACGGAATGCCAGGAAAAAAAAAAAAACTTTACTCTCCATTACTCAGAAAATGCCTAGGAGATGTTTTACTTCTGACTGAACATGGAGTGCACTGAAAGGATGGCCCAAACTAACAAAAGGCAAGAAAAGCAATGACTTTACAAATATGTGTTGGCAAGTCCAAAAACACCGAAATACGCCTTGTCGCCGTCTAAAAACGTAAAGCTTCAGGATAAACTGAGGTCGTCTCATGAAAAGAGTTACCGATCTCCACAGCGAGGGGAGATCACGTGTGGCGTAGGAAATCCTGCAACTTGTACTGAGCAGGCAGCTGTTAAAGCAGAATGTGGGATTCTGGGCAATGGTATGAACATCAGTGGTAGAACAGGCTCAGAAAAAAGGCACGAAAAATCTTAAGCATGGAATGAAACAATAAGCACTACATAAACATAAAGCACAGATATTTATAAGAGCGGTGAAGAAATCTCCCAGTAGTGAAGAGGTGTTTTATGACCACAGCTAAAAAGAACTGGATATCTGTTCCATGGCTATCTCCTCTGTTCTTGGAAGGAAGCCTGAAAGGGGCCCTTTGCGGTTCACTGTGGCACTACAGAAACAGAGAAAACACCAATCAGGAATATTTGAAGTGGAGTCAAGAATCCAACAGGAAAGACCCTCCCCTGGAAGCCATGAATAGCACACTTGATTTCTGTATAGAGAGTGTAGTGTGTGTGTGGATGGCGTGGGGGAGAGAATGGTGTGGAGTTTGTGGATACTTGGATGTGGTTACTCTACTTGTGAAGCAGGTGCTCAACCCTAGTGTGCACAAATGTTGACAGGTGTTGCGCCAGGTAAAAAGCAGAGCAGTGGCTGATGGCTGGATGTGAGTTTCTGAACAGGAGGAGTTGTTCCTCCTTTCCATCTCCTCGGGGGATCACCCACCTCCTGCCAAACGCACATGGAGCCAGCTGATACAGTGAGATTTTCTCATGTGGGAGTCTGGCCTCCAGATGGCCAATGGCTGGCAGTGGAAAAAGCAGACGAATGATGGGGACAGCG
Source organism: Scleropages formosus (assembly GCF_900964775.1). Classification (NCBI taxonomy): domain Eukaryota; kingdom Metazoa; phylum Chordata; class Actinopteri; order Osteoglossiformes; family Osteoglossidae; genus Scleropages; species Scleropages formosus. Next base: position 24,469,743 of record NC_041809.1, read on the forward strand.
AAGTGGAATGGGGTCTGGGCACGGCAGCCGCCTTGGGGGGGGGCAGAGGGCAGAGGGCCAAGAAGCACCCCTTTACAGAGGCCAAGCACTCACACTCACAGTCAACATGGGAAAGAAGGGAATTTCACCATAAATTGCAACTAAACCTTAAGCAACTGTGCTGGCAGGGAAAAGAATGTGAATTTCTATAACAATGGCAAGAAAAAGAATGAAAATCTCTCCATAGCAATTCCATAGTGGTTCTTCCGTGGGACTTTCTGCAAATCTGTATAATGCAGCAGAAATCAACGGTAGTTGTAGGGTTATTCTGCGGACTGCTTGATTTATCTTTTGGATTCAGTCTGAAGAATTCAAGCTGAATCAATAAAGTGAGCCTCTCTGGTGTCAAACTGACAATGCTCCGATGACGCTTTGGGGTTGTTGAGGCACGCTGGACCGTGTGGAAGACTTCCGAAGAAGCTACATAAAGCCATCCAGCCTCGTGTCCTTGTCTCAGTGTTTATGTAATTACAACGTCTAGTCAGAACACACGGTTCACCTCCCAGGACCGAAGACGCAACTGGGGCCCCAATTTCACAACCTCTTAGAACTATAACCAATATTTAAGAAATTCATCTAGACAAAAATCTTCCAGTGGTGAAATCATGAGACTTTGCTCCATATCCTCGTCGTCCTGTAGGTTCACGCAGGAAATTCGTCTGACTTCAGGGAGCACAGATGGCTGAATCCCGTGAGATGTAACGGTACCGCTTCAGAGAATTCTGTGAGTCCATTAAGCATCCAAATACTTACCTGTAAGACACTGATTTCTTACCAGTGACACCAGTAGGAGAAAAGTGTGTCACAAGGCGGGGATAAGTCAGTTTACGAGACACACAAACTAACTATTAACTACTGAGAACTTATACCAGATGTACATACAGCTAATGAAGTAATTAGAATTCATTTTCATTTGCAGAAGTAAAACAGCAGGGCCCCTCTTGGAATTTGAGCCAGCAGCCTTCTGGTGTTGTTCACCTCCTTAACCGTTACCTTTTCCATTCCCTGCCTCAGACCCAAACACCCAGTGCGCTCGCCGCGCCAGCCTGGCCATACGCATGCAAACCGAACGCAGGACAAAACATGCCCCTCCACAGGAATGCAGAGGATGAACACGCCTTTGATGAGGCACTGCAGCATACCAGCTCCTGCGTATATACACCGTGTACACACACAAATGTAAATGTAACATATACACACAGGCTGAAACCGCTTATCCCAAGCAAGGTCACGGTGAGTCGGAGCCTAACCCGGCAACGCAGGGCGCGAGGCCGGAGGGGGAGGGGACACACCCGGGATGGGACGCCAGTCCGTCGCAAGGCACCCCAAGCGGGACTCGAACCCCAGACCCACCCAAACCCACCATGCCACCGTGCCACCGCACCCCCTGTGTAATGCATACACAACAAAGTGAATGCCTGTACATCAGGTCAACTTGCACAGTGTCTAACCCCAGTGCCTGGCTTCTGTTTACCTACGTGCGTGCAAGTGTGGTTTTATGAGATTGCATGCGTCAGAATATCAGATGAGAATAGCGTCCTAACAGTGTCTGTTGCTTCCTAACAGAACAGGTGTTTACGGACATGGTTTCGGAGCCGCTTGGCCACCTTAGATATTCGCAGATCTAACAGAAGTCTGAATACAAAACTATACAGTACTGTGCAAAGTCTTAGGCACTTAAATGTTTCACAAAAATATCTGTTTTAGACATTTATTTAATGTCTTCTGCATTAGTGTCAATGGGAAAGAGCATATTTTAGATTTCCGAACATTCCTTTGGCAAAAAGTTAGTGTTTCAGAAAGGGTTTTGTATGTCGTTAAAGAAAGACAGTCTGAAATCACTTATCCCAAGCGGAGTCGCAGCGAACCGGAGCCTAACTCGGCAACACGGTGCGTAAGGCTGGGGGCGGGGGATACACCCAGGACGGGACGCCAGTCCATCACAAGATACCCGAAGCAGGACTCAAACCCTAAACCCACCGGAGAGCAGGACCCGGCCAAGCCCGCTGCGCCAAGCGGTTGGTGACGATGGATTGTTACTAAGTTTTGTAGGAAGTTTATTAATTAAGAGCATTATTTTTGGAAGCGTTCTCACTTTACAGCTTTTCTAATCCAAAGCCTAAAACTCCTGCCCAGTACTGTATCTCTAAATCTGTTAGCATTTCTACCAAGAGCACAACAACTGTCTGGGACAGCGGTACATACCTGTGGTATCAGATACATGAGTAACACCCACACGCCAACGGTGGGTGCTCAGAACCGCGTTAACACAAGCAAAGTCCTGGTATCACAGCTTACGCAATAAAGCTAAAAAATACACGAAGGTGGTTTGCTGATTTCTTGAACTGACAACAGAAGGGGAAATGAGCCCAAAAGATTGAGAAATTGAGCTTTTCCTGACCTATCATACCTTGAGCAATCCTCCGGAGCAGCTGCTGTCGGGCAACGATGCGGCCCAGTCGGTAGCCGGACCGTCCTGGATGCAGCTGGACGGTTTTGAGGCAGATATCCTGACTCTTGGGAAGCACGCCGCCCAGAGGTTCGTTGTCCCGCAACTCATCCGTGAGCTGACTGAACATTGCGTCCGCTTCGGCCAGTCCGCTCCGTGAAAACACAGGCGCGCTCTGTTCTGCATACGAAACTCTACTGAGACAACGCTGCCTCGCACACACACACACTCACATGTGGCAAGAACGCTGGGAGTGGACGGAGCCCATCCCACAAGTCGTGACAAAACAGTGCAGTGCACAGAGTGTTTTGACTCCGCCCCCCACGCACGCTCTTAAATCCCAGTCATGTGACTGGAAAGACGGCCAATGGCACACGAGCACTAGGACGGCTGCCCACCTGCCGCGGTCAGCGCCAAGGGCAGCGTCGGTGCCTCCTCCTCCCCCTGAAGTCAGAGTGATAAGCAGACACTCACACACTGAGAGGGAAAGTGCAGAAAGGGAGGAGAGTTAGGCGGCTCAGTGAACAATCAGCAACATCCATCCCCTAGTTTGGAGACAGCAAGAGTGAGAGAGAAAGAGAAGAGAAAAATCCCAAAAGGCTGCTATGCCAGAACACGAGTACCAGCAGAGGGCCACGTGTCGCGTGGACACGACGCACATCTCAGGCACCGTTCTCGCCTCCATCAAGTGTGTCTGCACTGTGGGACACACACTGGCAAGGGTCTAAAGCAAGACCTTTGACACTACTTCTACTGAGAATGCGCAAGGGCATTCTCCACACTGCTATTAAACACACACAAGTGCAGCCTGTGCAACGTTGTGCTTTCATATCAGACAGGGGGCCCGTGCTCCTCTCTTCCCATTTTCCACACACAAGACAACCAAAACAAAGAGAAAACTTCTTGAAATTACTCAGCGTACACAAGATAAGAAAGCAGCTGATCATAGAGCCCACACTCCGCAGTGAAAGTAGGCTGGCACACATGGGGCTTGGTTCATAATCTGTGACTGGCACCAGTGTAAACACACAGTCTTCCTGGCCTTCGACGCCACAGTCTCAATCAATTAGTTCAGGACCGATACAATGCTTTAGCGCTTTTAAGAGTACGAGATAGAAATCACAAGATAAGAGTCTTACATGAAGTACAACGCGGTGGCTAACACAGAGATGGGCCTATTAACACGAAAAAAATGAAAAACTGCCGGTCAGATGAAAAACTGATGACGAGATTAAAATACTGATGAGAGCTGGCGAAAACAAATGTTAGGTAAGGGTCCCAGAATGACACAATAGAACAGGGGTTAAAAAGAGTCCCAAGGTGTTGTGTGAAGAGGTGGGTCTTGAGAAGGTACTTGAAGGTCAGCACACGGGGAGGACATCTGATGTTGAAAGGAATCTCATTCCAAAGACTGGGGGCTTGTCATGGAGTTTCCCCGGGGAGGGAGCGCCGGACCCAAGCGCGGAGCACAGGAAGATCTTTCGAGGGGCAATTCGGAAAACATGGTCGAAAAACAGGCAAAGGGTCACCGATGTGCGAACGAAATCCGAAAGGAGAATCCGAGAGTCGTAATCCCGTAAACAGGCAAGGAGTCGTGGTAAGCCAGGAAGTCGTGGAGATACAGGAGAGGGTTCGGGGAAATGAGGAGGACGACGAGGATGAGGAAAAGGACGAGGAATCGGGGAAGTCAGGAAAGAAAACGCAAGGTACGCAAATGAGTAATAACGCTGAACAAGGTTTCGCATTTGGGCGTGTTCTGCGCCTCCCTTTTATGTGTCCGTCCCCCGATCCGCCGCAGGTGCTCCTCGTTGCGCCGAGGGGGGCGTGACAGTGCTGGATGTATGAGAGTGATCCTTTTAAGTGCATCTGGAGAAAGGAGACATGGAGAGTTGGCAGGCAGAGGGAGAACAGAGGTTTGTTGATGCATCATAGCGAGAGACGCAAGTTGGGAGGTAGTGGGAAGCAGAGCCATACAGAGATCTGTAGCTCAGGACAAGAGTCTTCAACTGGATAGTCACAGCAATAGAAGGTCAACAGAGAATCCCACGCAAAGCAGTCGAGAAAGCACAACGAGGACCAGAAAGCAACAGACAGATAGGAGCGTTCCTGATGAGCTGAAGAGGACCGACACTAGACGAAGGACGTCCCACCAAAGAGAGCCGCAGAAAACCAACCTAGAGGTCAAGAGCCCCAACAAGAAGTTGAGCAGCACAATATATGAGGAGGGAATTAATTTTGTAGATGACAGGGATGAGAAAGCAACAGGAATGGGCCAGCGAAGAGATGGCACGGCTGTCTGCGAGAGACTCATCCAGGATCGCACTGAGGCTCTGCACAGGAAGGAAAGGTCAGAGGGTGACATTTTTAAGAGCAGTTTAGAGACACAAATGTGACAGCAGACAAAGAAGGTATGGAATACTGAAAGAGCTTCATGCTAACACCACCACTGCCAGGTGCAAACCGTAAACATCTCCACCGGACACCTCCTATTTTCAGATTCAAACCTCTCACGCTCGCAGAGGTCAGTCAAAGTTTCTCCTTCACGGCTTTACCTAAAAGGTCCAAATGGAGCCCAGATAAAACATCCATATATCCATCTGTACGATGAAATAAACCACAATGTCCATTATTTATGTGCAGGACAACATACAAGAAACGATCACAACGCACGGATAACACCTTAAAAATACATCCGAGCGAAAGCGGAATGGAGAGGAGGAGGCACGCTGCCATGGTGGACAAGATCTGGACATTCTAAATCCTCCTTCCCTCAAATGCCATACAGACGCAAAGGCAGAGTATGCGCAAGTGTGTCTGTATAAGTGTAAATTTAACATACCAGCGAGAGAACCTATATGTGTGAGCGATAAAGGGACAAAGATAAAGTGAGTTTCTGTTTGAAGAAAGACAACTAGAGGTAAAGACAGCAGGTGTGTGTATCTAAAATAAGATTGATATACAGTATGTGTGCGTGGTTTAAAAGAAAAACCGACATCCATTTCCTAAATAAATATATAAGGAACCCAGAGTCAAGGACACTATATGTCCCAAAAATAAAAGAGCTTCTACTCAGAAACGGCTATTATTATTATTATTATTCCCTTTAGAAGAGATCGCCACATCCAAATGAACAGGCAGTCCTAAAAGTGATCTTATCAAGGCCATTATCACAATAACTCTTGGTATGTGTGTGTTTTACGTCCCTGAACCAAGTTCAAGGCTCTTAATACTCTGACAAAGACATGAGCGCTATTATTATACACAGCGAGACTTGCTGAAATAAAGCAACCAGCATACTAAAGGGAGAGGAGCAGAACCACAACTATTGCGAGCTGGCGTGGATCACCTCACCTGCTGAGCGACTAAATAAATAACGTGTTGCCACAAAGCGAAAGTGTCAGGTTTCACTATACGGTAAGCATCTGCTCCTCCCACTGCTAAAAACAGTTGGCAAATGGTTTTAAAGAGGCATGCGGCTTGGCTGCGGCGGGGGGGGGACTCGGTTGCGTGTACCTGGCCAAAATGTGTCCTGCTGTGGGTATTTAATCTGAGGCTGTGACATACTTGTGCTCAATACTATGGTTCGCTGTCAAAATTAAAGCATGGGACAAAATTGGGAACGAGCACATTTGAGCCAAATGATACGAGGGGCGGAGGGCGTGAGGGCGCGGTGGCGCAGTGGGTTGGACCACAGTCCTGCTGTCCGGTGGGTCTGGGGTTTGAATCCTGCTTGGGGTGCCTTGCGATGGACTGGCGTCCCGTCCTGGGTGTGTCCCCTCCCCCTCCGGCTTTACGCCCTGCGTTGCCGGGTTAGGCTCCGGTTCCCCGTGACCCCGTATGGGGCAAGCGGTTCTGAAAGTGTGTGTGTGTGTGTGTGTGTGTGTGTGTGTGTGTGTGATATGAGGGGCCTGTAGATCAGCAAGTTACTTCAGGGATACCACAGACATCATGACAGATGTGTTTTCTGCCCAAATGAACCAACCGCCTGACACGTGACGCAAAGACGTTCCACCGCGCTGCACCGGTGAAGGACGTCCTCGGTGACCCAAAATTCTTCTCGGTTGAAAAGCACTCTACACTACTGCTAGCGAGTGGAAAATTACCACAAACTCTCATAACTCAAAAACATAATTACCATTAGTTTCAACAATAAGTTTTTTTTTTTTTTGCTCCTACACCCTAAAAGTGACACTTATTTCTGCTAAAATATCACCAAATCCCATCAAAGCAGACATAATTACTTCAACAGTTAACATTAGTTAACAATACACAATATAATAAGGCAGTTTCCCTTCATAATAATAAATAATACTGCATGGCTGTCCACCTGCTCTACATCATCTATTTTGTAACTGTTACATACAGTATGTTTAACAAAACGTGTGCTTTCTCCAAGTGCCCTGGTTCTGTGTTTCAGGTGCATTGGTGACTAAATTGTCCTCGTGTGTGTGTGTGTGTGTGTGTGTGTGTGTGTTTTAAAGTGATCCGCTGATCACTTTGCTCTCAAAACCACACATAAAGCCAAAACCAGTGTCTAACCCTGTCACCACATAAACCTTATGGGATATGCTGCAATAAACTTGTGCTTACACAAATATTAACAAAGCATATCATGCTAAACATTCATCCAATCCACCCTGTGTCAATAACCGCTGGTCCGGAGCAGGATTGCAGTGAGCCGGAACCTAACCCAGAATTAAAGGATGACAGGGATACACCCTGGTCCGTTGGAGGGCAGCTAATACTAAACCTGTTTTGTAAAAGATATAATTATTTGTAAGTAAAAGTGCTATATTACTTAGAAATATAAACAGTAAAAACAACATCAACAGAATAAATATACATATAAATGCCCCTCATGTTTCCCTTTGTGGGTTTCCTCCTACAATCGAAAGATGTGAGTTTCAAATGAACCGGTGACCTTAAATTGCCTATAGTGTGTGCGCGTGTGTGTTTTACACTGATCTACTATGTAGATGGGTGAATGACTAGAGTTTAATGGGGTTACTTTGTAAATCACCTTGCAATATACTGTAACAGCACTGAGGGGAGTAAATGTGTAAATAGTTGGCATTAGTGTTTATGTGTGTGTACATAGTTGTGTGTGGTTTCTGATTGGTTGTTGTCCTATTTACGTTCAGTATTTGAGAGTGGGATTCTGGGGAGTCCCGGGGGGAACCCCTTAACCATAGGGTGTAGCAGGGGGGCTGGGAGTGACCCAGGGGGATTTTGTAGTATTTTGTGTCCTGTATTGTCTGAAGTGTTTTTGTTAAGACTGCTGCTGGAGATATGTATGCTTCCAATAAAGAACATACTTTCTTTACCCTGTCTGTTAAGCCAGTTTCTAGTAGCTCTGTGGGGGGGATGCTACAATACATTATTTAACTTACAAAGCATCAGCTTAACAATAGTTGTTTTAGAAAAAAGTGAATCCTAAATTAATAACTAACTGTAAATATCTCATGCTGCTCAGCTATCAGAAGGTGTACGGAATCCAAACTCAGCCCCGTAAACATTAAAAACTGCCTTGTAACTTGAATTAAGGGTGTTAAATGAAACATCTTGAAGTCGAAATTTCATTGCTCAAATGGGCTTATCTCGAAGTATGGCTACATGATCAAGGAATAACTTTTAGAATCACCTTGCGCTTAACATCCAGACACTTTCAGAGATGTCTTGAGACTGACCTCTAGTGGCAATGAAGTACATCTGCTGATTTAATCAGCTCCTGCGCTCTTGATGTGATGTGGTCCACTTGCTTGCAAGAGCCCACCTCCCTCCCACCGTGGGCTTCCTCACTGCTTGGCGTGAGCCCACTTTAGCTGGCGAGGACACGTTGCGTCGAAGTCTCTCTCACAGCCAGGATTCAGGATGTTCCAGTTTTGGTGTTTTGCCGAGGACGTTCAAAGGTCATCTCAACTAATCCTGCAGTACCCTGGGTAAACTTTGCCCAAATCTCTCCCCAACTTTGCAACGACTCTGTTCTTAAAAAAGACTAAAATTTTCAAACAACAACATGATAACAGCATACAACACAGACCAAAAGGCTGGTTCTTCAAACCTGTGCTGCACGCTGTAAATTACGAAAGCAATCTAATTCACTTTGCGGTCGTGTGGATATTCCACCAAGAAGCACCACGACTGATTTAAACATAAAGTGCTATATATATATATGGAGGGGGGTGCAGCGGGCTTGGCCAGGTCCCGCTCTCTGGTGGGTCTGGGGTTCGAGTCCCGCTTGGGGTGCCTTGCGATGGACTGGCATCCCATCCTGGGTGTGTCCCCTCCTCCTCCAGCCTTACTCCTATGTTACCGGGTTAGGCTCTGGTTCACCGCGACCCCGCTTGGGACCAGCGGCTTCAGACAGTGTGTGTGTGTGTGTGGGTGCTATATACTGTGTGTGTATGTGTGTGTATATATAATATATAAAGGCACGCACAACACACCTGTCAGCCCATCTGACCACATACATCACGTGAAAGAAGAGAATGAAATATTTCTGCTACTTCTGTTTCATTAATATAATCCTTTTATTTCCCACTAACTCAGAAGAGGGAGCCACAGAAGAGCATCGAGGAGTTCATAATGTAACTAAAATGTAACAACAAAGGGCTGAGACCCTGAATCACTCACGCAACATGAACACTGACCAGGACGGACTGGAGCCTATCCTCTGTGGGAATCTGAAACCAGTGAGCTGCGATGGTGGAGGAGTTTTGCTTCTACATGCTGATATTAAAGGAGACCATTATGGGTCGAGGATGCCGTGCACTGGAGTAGACAGTGAGCGATCGCGCGCTTTCTAGGTGGCCGCGCGCTCAGCGGTTACGTAACGCAAATCCAACGTGAACCGCGTGACCTCCCACCCCAAAATTCCCCGTCCGAAGCATACCGACACGTGCGCATAATATTTACGACCTTTCCCTTTCGTTTACAGACAGTGAACACTACTAACGGAAGCAATCTAATCACATCAATCGATCAGGCCCATCGCATCGCCCAAAAAGTAACAAAAAAGTGGACTGCAGCGAGCGAGCGTTCAAATTAAACCATAATCAAAAGTGTGTCGCTTAGTTAACTGTGTGCATGATGATCGCAGGGGAAAAAAAAAACTCCCCTCAGTTACAAGCTGAAAAAGACAATAGTGAGTATTACGAATGAAAAGTGATGCGCGGGGAAGAGAGAGAGAGAGTGCGAACAGTGGAATGGTAAGCGCGTAAATCGACCGCGTAGCCGCTATCTCTAAACCTGTCCCGGTGACCGTAACCGTGACCGTGACCTGAACGGTAACACACGCACGGACACCCGACCGGGTGAGACGAGCGAGGTCTTCAAACAAACGCTCCACGTACCTGAAAAACTTTCGCAGGCACGTGTCTCTACTACTTTGACACTTCATCATGCGGACGTGCGAAACCCGTCGTCTCGATCAAGGAGAAAAAAAGGAAGACCGTCGTCAGCGTCAAAAAAAAAAAGCAACGTTTTGCTGCTGTACCGGAGCCGAATTAAACAAATTTATTAATATTTGTGCCTTTGAGGACTAGTCTAAGGACACACAAAAAAAAGGATTCGAGAGAACGTGACAGAACACAGACGCGTGGCTGCAAAGTTTCTAGTCCGTCGTCGCTCACTGAGTAAAATGACAGAGAGAGAGCGGTGTGTTAGTTAAGGACACTCACTGACTCCTGTCCCACACGTGACGAGCACGAACGGAGAGTTTAACCGCGAGAGAGAAGTGCGGCGAGGCGCGCGGATCGATTGAATGCAGTGAAAGAAGAGAGAGAGAGAGAGAGAGAGAGAGAGAGATAGAACCTTCTTCGGAGAGCTGTCCGCTGCGGTGCGGTGCGGCGCCTCGACTGACCTGCGAGGCGGCGCTCCCGCACCCTCCTCCACAGAAGATCCCACGCTCTGGACGTGGAGTCCCGCAGCTGCTCGCTGATGGAGCGCCTCAGCTGCGTCTTCGCTGCCTTTCGCTTCGTCGTCATCGCGAACGGCGGCACATCATCATAGATACTCGCGCGTCCGCGCGACACTCGCTCGGTTATTCCGGCGGTCCTGACCTGCCGCAGCCTGTGGGACGCGCCGCTGCCGCAGTGTTCGTCACTCCACCGTGTGGAGTGCGGGCGCTGCGTCACCTTGCAGCAAACGCGCAGCGAAATACCTCTCGCCGTCAAGCAAAAGCAGCGGCGGCAGCAGCAGCAGCAGCATCGTCTCCGTGAGCCGTCACTGCGCCGCGTCGGGAAACCGGAGAGGTGTCGCCAGTGACAGTGATGCCCTCGCAGGTCCGCCGCGTTTCGCCCGCGTCCTGCGCCCGGGACTCGAGAAGCCTGGACCAGATGCGCAGCCGTTTGAAGTTTCCACTTCGGTCCGCGTTACATATGCAGCTCGTGGAGCGCAAGCGCGCGCTCAGTCACAGACACGACGGCACTCGTTCCATCTCTCTCTCTCTCTCTCTCTCTCTCTCTGTCTCCCATGCGCACAGACATACACACATATACTGACGCTCAAACACTCAGTGTCATTACATCTCTTTGCAAACGAGGCCACTGCTTATATTCTCATGCTCTGCATCTACATACATAGAGAGCTGGTTACACTCCTACGGTCGATTTCCATTTTATATATTAGCAGTGCTCTTTTACTATAATGGAATCGGAACGCCATGATAAAGAGGTCACGGCAAAAACGCATTAAAAATAAATGAAAACATGGATTTTTAAAGAATTGTGGCTATTTTTAAATGCCCTTTTAGTTTTGTCGTTCGGAGACGTACAACGGGAGGATGCTGCACAGCTGCAAAGCACCCAACAGTCCAACAATTTCACATGTTCGTGATATAAAGTCCCCTCTCTGATTTTTGTCTCGATGTTAACTGCACGTGTTTGTGTATCGTCGTCCCTATAGAAAGTACTCAGAACATCTTGGTGTTTCACAGCGCTTCCTGCCACATGAGCTCAAATCTGCGCAGCTGTTTGCTGTTAGGTCACATCTGCTCTGACCCTTAACCCTGAGGAGTTTCACATTTTCCATATGTTTCCCCCACTTGCTTAATGCATTCTTGCATTTCTTAAAGTGGAATTTCCTTCTTTATTAGAAATCCAACTAATACTGGTATCACCAAGCTGCATGTCCAAGTTCCAGGCCCAATATAAAATTAGAGTACAGTTGCAGAAAACTAGTTTTATTCTAGGTATTTGGCTAACACATTTGATAAGAGCTCCCCAACTCTTCTGCAGCAATCCATAGAGACGCAGGATTCTCGTGGATTGCTTTGCTTTCTCTCTTTGGTTTGTCCCATACAAGTATGGCACAGGTTGCACAGTTGTGCTCCCACTTTTGACTGCAGCTGAATTTGGAAATATGAACTGGATCAAGATGAATTCTGATGCAGCGTATGGTGGAAATCAGTAAAAGGAATTAGCACACAAGAGTCTTGCCATGTGGGTAATTTTGCATTAGAGCTACACTATCCTGGCTCTAAGGGGGGTGTGGTGGCTGGGTCCTACTCTCTGGGGGTGGTCTGGTGTTCGAATCCCGCTTGGGGTGCCTTGCAACTGACTGGCCTCCCATCTTAGGTGTGTCCCCTCCCCCTCCAGCCTTACGCTCAGTGTTGCCGGGTCGGACTCTGGTTCGCCACGACCCCGCTTAGGGCAAACGGTTTCAGACAGTGTTTGTGTGTATCCTGGCTCTGAGTGGCAGAAGTTCAGGTGACCCCACACATGTGGATTGTGACATTTATTTATTTGTTTAGCAGATGCTTTTCTCCAAAGTGATTTCCAACAAACTCTATGTAGTGTTATCAGCCCTCAGACCTTATTCACCACAGTGACTTACACTGCTAGATACACTATTTACAATGGGTCACTCATCCACACATCAGTGGAACACACTCTCTCTCTGTGTCACTCACACACTACAGGTGAACATGAACAGCATGTCTTTGGACTGTGGGAGGAAACCAGAGCACCTGAGAAAACCCACACAGACACAGGGGGAACATGTGAACTCCACACAGACTGAGCAAGGATCGAACCCACGTCCTCTCACACCACCCAGGTGCTGTGAGACAGCAGCACTACTCACTGTGCCACCATGCTGCCCATTGTGATGCAGAGGTTTTACATTTCATTTTAGCTAAGAACCCAAAGCAAGGGTGGGTTGTTTCTAAAAGGAGATACCCCTGGTGTAACATGTCGTGGTCAAAGCGTACATTGCCATCCGTATATCCTCCCTAAAGTGGACCACCCCAATACATCCCTCACACTGGACCACCCTACTTGTGTGAGCTGAGCAGAAAAAACTAAACCCCTGAAATAAACTTTAGCCGTAACCCAACCCACGGGAATTTAGGGCCCCGGTGCCACCGTGGCTGGTAACGTTCAGAGCTCGGTCAAGTTTTTGTTGTATGGCCGCATTTTAAATGTTTACACATGTGAAGTAATTTAAACATTAGAGACTGTCCTCCTCACCTGCACTGAGCCAAGTCATAATATTGCATAATATAACAGGACTTCCTCGTGAATGACTTTAGCTGAACATCCCCATCCAATAATCCAGTTACCGCAACCACACATTACCCATTGTGGATTGCGCACTGTAGTTCCTTGCAAATGAAAGGTTATCCTGCACATGCAGCAACTCCGTGCCCCAATGAAGCCATCCACAGACTTGCATAGCTGGAGAGAATAATCGATGAATGATCTAATTAACTGCTGGGGTAAGATAGCAGCCCAGCCTCCTACAAGTCAGAGGGAGATCACTTTAAAGACTGAGGTGCCTGAGTGCAGGACAGAACAGGGAGGAAGAGAAGTAGGCTGAGGAAGACCACATGTCAAAACAGTCTGAGGTTATTTGGTGTTATGGGCCATTGCTTTAAGTCGTCTTCTTAACAGGACACTCACTCATCTGTCTACATGAAAGGGATTAGAGGTGAAGGGTCCCCTCATCGCTGCAGCGTTTCGGAGAAGGCAGTCAGGCTTCGGCCAGAGGCTGGTCAGGCAGATGGTAGGAGAAGAAACAGAGTAACGGGATCAGCCATATACATGAGATGCAACTGAACCGAGTGGAAGATGTTTGTCCTCCTACACACTGCTAATATGTTCTCTACAGCCACACTGAACACGAACTTTACAGCGTGAGCAACCAAAACAGTTTATGGCTCATAGCAACATGCTGGAAGATAACACAAGCACGTTCTCTGATCCATTGTTTTCAATGCCCCCACCAGGACTCCAGTCCACCCACAAACACAGCATAGGGTAAAAAGCTGTCCAGGGCAAAGGAAGGCCAATGAAAATATAGGCTTCTTTTTTTGTCTAAGCCAAACACATGCCGTTTCATTGTGTGTCATGCCAGGATGAGGAGAAACTGTAACATGACAGGGTGCATTGTTCTACAGAGAAGGCATTACAGTCTATGTGGGTTTGGCTTCTGTTGCAAATAACAGGGGTTTTGGACCACACAAAGGCAGAATGTAATGGCAAATGGAAAAAAAGAGTGATCCCAGCATGGAGAAATTTGCTGTGCTATTAACTGCACAAATGAGCTGCAAGTGTTAACAAGGTTAAGTGACTTGACCTTTCGACGTAGGGACTGTAAGCACTCAAAACACCTTTTTCATTTTGTAAAAAGGCATGAACGCTTAATGACTTTTGTATACTGATTAATGAGGCTATAATGAGACTTCTATGAAAACTTCGATTCCTCAGATGAACACTTTGCCAAGCTTGTGAGATGTAATTTAATCTGTTAAGTTTTTTATACAATAATGAATACAAGAGGAACATCTGCAATGCTGGCCAGAAGCTACTAGAGAAGTTCTTACTCTCTAAGTGGTTTCTGGTCAGGTTCTGCTGCCTCTTTCTAATGAAGTGTCAGATACTTGTTGCCACATTGGCCTTGCAGAAGGTCTAGTTTGGCACAACAGTGGTCTTCCTCAACACACCAAAACTGGTCTCCCGCTTCAGTTTGGGTTCTTGTCTAAATTGATTGACACTTTTTGCTCATTTTCATGTCCGGTAACAGGGCCTGTACTGCGACTTGATCTTCAGACTACAAGTCTATGTGCTTGATCATCAAGCTACCTACAGTCCCCAAAATGTTTTGCCCCATCATTTAATGACTTTGAGTAAGAACAGAGTCACAGTTTTTTTGATCAGAACAGCATAATTTCCTCTAGCACATTCAGACACAATCAAAATAAGATTGAAAACAACCAAATCTAGTGTTAGATGCACAGCAACAGTTTGGTGAGGAAAGCCTTTTGCACACGGAAGAGTAGCACAAATCCTCTTGTAAATGAAATCTAATCCTGCGATAAATTTGTTGGCCCCACAGAACTCTAAGCAGCAGTGTACTGCCGAGGTCTTAATTCCAGGAAAAACATGCCTTGTCTACTGGGATGGTTGGTCCGAATGAACAATTCAGCACACAAACAGAGGTTGAATCACCAAGATTCAAGAAAGAGCAAATTCTGGAACAGTGCAAACAATAAAGATAATAATCCAGGTGACTCAACGTTCTCCTGAAAACAGACCAGTCCATGACCTCAAAAAAGATGATCATACATTGCTCGGGCTCAGAGGATATCGGTTGATTTTATTGCTTTTACAGTTTTTAGAAATCATTTGTCATCCAGTTCCTTTGTGGCACATATTTAGTTACAGGTTTGGTCGGTGTCATGTTCGCCGCCGCTCCTGCGGGAAAACCAGACCGTAGCAGATTGTGGAACCTCTTACGAACCAAGCAACCAGTGCTTCGCACCCTGCCTTCTACTCACTGTGTTTCCCTGCTCCCTTCTCCTGGTTCCCCCCCGACGTCTCCTTTAGCTCCCTGACTTGTGCTCCTCTCTGACTTTGATTACTGAATGCCTCGTTTTGAACGACGATTGCAAATCGAGCGAACCCTGACTGTCCCCAACTATTCTGTGGATTTCTCCTCACAATAAAAGCACCTGCATCTGAGTCCGCTGCGTACATCTCCTGTGTACGACATGACAGCCAGGACACGATACAGGTCACATCCCTTATAAAGACAACAAAGTACACTGTATTCGGAGTTATTAGAAAAGAAAAATAAAACTTGAAATATTGGCATATAGTAATTGAGTAGGTCATACAGCTATATCAATAAAAAATAAAAAATAGTTAAAAAGGCCTCTGAATCACAAATTTGCACGGGTAATTTCTCATTAGTGTAATGTTTGCTTAGGAGAGCACAAACACAGCTCTCTGAAGGCTGATGGGAAAAAGGTGTTTTTTCTAAAGGAAAATGTATGACATGGAAGTGGATGTATTTTTTGAATGGCTAATCTACTTTGGTTGCCTTGTACTGACTGGATGTGTGGTTAGAGATTCCACCTGATGTCTTTGAACTTCGATAGTCTCACACTGACCTTTACCTCTGAAACTTCTGAGCTGGGAAAGTTCCCAGAAAACTGCCCTAAAAACAATATTCTGCATTTTCATAAATAGTACTGTTTTTTCACTTTATTATGTTCATTATTGAAAAAAACCTTTTACCTTATTATCAATGAAGGTGGCTGTCAATAAGGAAGGGAATTACGACTAGGTCCGGTTACACTCTCAATATAGTTGCAGACAAAGGAAAGCAACAGCCATCAGAGACAGGAAATAAGTGGCATGGAAAAACTTCCCTTCACTAACTTGGTAATTAGATTTTAGCCACTTAAGCAAACACTTACACCCTAACAAGACAAAACAGCTATACAAAGCAATCTCCACCTCTCTAAAAAAAATCACTGTCCAACACTTCCCTACAAAGGATCCCCAGTTTGTCCTGAAGTTACACACATGCAGTGGACATTTTTGTTTAAAGTGGTGATTCTGGGGGCTATATGTCAATCATACTTATTGAGCCGTCCAAGCAAAAAATTCTCATTTTAGTGCCTCCCACTTGGCCAACTCTTAATCTGTTGGCTGCTAACAATAATGCTGTCTTCACCCCTTCCTGCCAAGCGGCATAGCTCATCACAGTGTTTCTTCTCCAAGAAGAATCATGTTTCTCTTTGATCAGACAATGTCCCTGTAACCAATGTCCATTGTGAGTTTACTGTTGATTGACTGTAAGCGTTGTGCATGTGATGACCTCTAATGTTAGTACACCACCTACCCCACATCCCAAAATTTTTCCTTCCACGCATCAACCCAGATAAAAGCTTTAGGTATTTTGCAACTGAGAATAAGTTTAAGTACAGAGGCAGTTATTTAAAATCACTGAGCTTTTTTGACTATTGGGTGAATGGAGATGGGTTTCTGGCTCCTGTCTCCGCCCTTGGGAAATCTGACGGTCAGGAGAGCTAGAAGCTGGGCTTATCCCGAACATCTCGTTGTGGTTGAGCTGCATAGTGCTAATGCAAACATGTCTCCCCTTTCATGGTCATGTGGTAAAAATAGAAAGAAATTACTCTAAGCCTATAGTAAAATCCTTTTTTCGTGGCAGTTGAGGCAGGGGGATGGGCATGCTTCTCAAACCGCAAAATCTTGGTTTGGTTCTTTCTTCCAATTCTTAAGTCAAAGAGACTTCACCAGTTAAATTCTTGGTGCTGGTTTTCAATCACCTGATATCCACTCTCACATTGATACCACAAAGACCCAGTGATACCAGTTCAGAAAAACACTGGCAGAAGGAGAGGAAAGGAGTGCTGTGTATATTCTTCATGCAAAAAAGAGTCCTTCTACTCATGTGTTACATCCATTTAGCGAGACCAAGGTTCAATACTTTTGCGTGGAACTAATGCAGGTCAGGATTATAAAAACCACTGCAATAGTCACACACACACACACACACACACACACACACACAGACACACACATCTTCAGAGCCGCTGGTCCCATACGGGGTCACGGAGCCTACCCGGCAACACAGGGCGTAAGGCCGGAGGGGGAGGGGACACACCCAGGACGGGACGCCAGTCCGTTGCAAGGCACCCCAAGCGGGACTCGAACCCCAGACCCACCGGACAGCAGGACTGTGGTCCAACCCACTGCGCCACCGCACCCCCACTGCAATAGTCAGATTATGGTAATTCTACTAAATTTACCCATAGATCAAATTCGGCAAGAATCACAGATCAACAAGTGAATAGAGTGATACATTACATTTATTTATTTAGCAGACACTTTGCTCCAAAGCAACTTACAATGGATACAATGTAGCATTACTAGCCCACACACCTTATCCACTGTGATGTCTTACACTGCTATATACACTACTTACAAGGGGTCACTCATCCATACATCAGCAGAACACACTCTCTCTGTCACTCACACACTATGGGGAACCTAAAGAGCATGTTTTTGGATTGTGGGAGGAAACCAGAGCACCCAGAGGAAACCCACACAGACACGGGGAGAACACGCAAACTCCACACAGACTGAGCGGGGATCAAACCCACGTTCTCTCACACCACCCAGGAACATTCGCTGTGCCACTGTGCTGCCCGATAACCATAGCTATAAGGTGTAGCGCTGAAGCATCGCTTCCAGGCACATTTCCTGCTGATAGGACTGCAGCTGCCAAACTGTATCAGTTACTGGAATTGTGCCCGAAAGACTGAAATCGAAAGCTTTTGTACACTTGACATAGGTGCTCAGATTGCTTCACTTGAGGCCGTCAGCTGTATAAATACTGTTTCAAATGTCATGAAATTTGTGCAATTCAGGTTCTTCTCACCAACATTTTACAGAGGAGAGAAAAATCACATGCTGAGAAGCTCTTCCACTGGCTGGAGGGTGACAGCACCCAGCTTTCCTGCCAGGTTTGCTTGGTTGGTGGAATTGTGTTTCTCCTTTAAGGGTCAACAGAAAAAACAGAACATTCAAGCCAAGGTGTTTACTGCAGCACAAAGCCGTCGCCCAAGCCTAGCCTTAGCACTCCAAAGCCCAAGCTGAAGCACTGGAGCTGTGCTAGGCTGCATATTTCAGCGCAACACCCCTTAGTAGGTTAACACAGGTGGTTTCGTATCATGGAAAATACAGCACCAAGCACCAGAAAAGCAATGGCTGTTGGCCAGCTGTGGTCACCTTTGGGAGAACAAGGCCGCTTGCCAGCACCGGTGCTGAATATGCAGTCTGATTAAAAAGGTGCCAAGTGCTCTGCAGCCAAGTGCTGCATTAATTGGGTAGATGTAATCATAAAACAAACCACATAGTGCACAGCTGTCAGCATGCCAGTAGAAGAAGGCGTCTGGTGTGTCTCACTCCTTTGCTCTAACTCTCATTTGCTGTCTCTCTTTACGTTTGCCCTAACCAAACCAACCCCTAAATTTTCCTTACACAATTTTAGGTACAATTTGAGAGAGAAGTTTGAACAGCATGTATTGAACACATTGATGTATCAGCTGAAGCCTGGTGGGTCAAATCCCAAGCGAGGATCTGCAGCAGACAGCTTGAACAACCTACTTCAGCTGAATCACTCCAATGAAATATCTGTCTGTACGAACCTCTGATGTTAATAAGAAGCTACTCAAGAGTAAAAAAAGTTCTAACTTTGTTTGATTTGATCTTAACCCTGTACTCTGAACATGCAGACAGAGTTGTGACAGTGGAACAGCCCAGCTAATACCTGCAAGTACTATAGATGCGGACTACGGCAGGTTGGTGTATAGACACTGAATTATGTCTAGTTTTGCTAGTAGAGGAGAATAATGAGAGAAAAAATGCAGGCAACAGCTGTAAATCTACAAGACAGTAAAAAAGAGGGTCAGATTGCTATTCCAAAGCAGAGAACTGTACATTGACTGCGTATACACACACACAAACAGATGATAACACTTACAGGCAACACATGCAAGCACCTGAGACCTTGACTTAAATGGAGATGGCAGATATGCTGCATGCAGAGGCCTGCCACTGTTTCTAGGCTTCTTAGCTAATGCTTCAGGGAAAAAAAAGAACACATTTATCAAAACATTATAGTAATTGATGAAGCCTTTGAAACGGCTATCCTGGGTAAGGACTGTTTGTTCGATACACATTAGCTAAATGAACACTCGAGAGGATGATGGTGTGACACACTAACAAGAGAAACAGAGAGCTGAATAAACAGGATCCGTGTCAAAAATAAAAATAAGAATGCAAAAACGGAAACGGCAAGAAGACCAATCTCTCAGCTAGAAAAACGGGTGCGCCGAAACACTCTCTCGTTGTCTGTCTCTCTCTCATTATAACACAATTTTACAAACAAGAAAATGAAAATATCTCAATGAACAGTTACATGGAAGCAGCATTTTTAGACAGGGACATAAAGGTATTCCGAGTAACAGCACATGATGAATTCTGCAAACAAGAGAATATTTTTATCTTTCAAAATATCCAAGCATCTATGGTATGCATATGAAAAAAGTTGTACTACATAAATGTATACATAAGCTATACACTCTAATAATTCTCGCAGAGAAAATGTGTGGCATTGTGGTGGATGGATCAGGGTGAGATTCAGATTAAATTGAAGTAGGGATCAATGGGGGCAGTGATAAGCCTTTAAGCATCTGCAAAAACACAACATTATTGCATATTAAATCCTAGGAAGCTGTGCTGAGAATTAATCTCATCAAGGATATTCAGGGGGGCTTTTACAGAATTCATATCTCTTGGTGGGGGTGGAAGTAAGGATACACTCGGGTCCTGGGGTTAGGTCAGGGATTGTCATTGCAAGCTTTCTTCCTGGGCTACTGCAGATGATCATATACACACAGATAAACATACACACAAATTGTATGTGTACAAGCTGCCATACAAACACACAGTACACCCTTACAGACACAAATAGCTACATATAAATGGTGACACACAGAAACAGATACCGCACTGGAAGTGACCATGTTCTAAAAGTGAAACACCCAAAGTACCTAAGAAAATGGGCCTCATGCCACAATATACACATGGGCACAAAGGAGGCACCACAACATGCTCTGAAGAGGAAAGACCCACATTTTGTGGCTTTAGCCATGGTGTCTGAGGCCACCGTGTGAAAGAAAAAGCAATCTACAACAGATGTGAATCTGCTTTGTGACTACTTACAAAGCCTGCCAAAAAGGGATTTTACTTACAACCTACTGGTTAAAAGTCCAAGATCTTAACCACTGAACTAATAGAATTTTTTGACAGTCTTTGATAGATAGTCTCCTTGTCTTCTCCTTTTTTAATTCAAAAATAAACCTCATAGAAAATTACCCAAAAGGCTGTGTGGCAAAGATTTTTTTTTCTTTGAATAAACCGCATTCTCCCACCCTTTGGTTCCCAGGAGTTGTTTAGTTCTGTTTCTGTCTGAAAACCAAAGAAACAAACAAAGAGAAAAAAAAAGGAAAGGAGTGAGACAGATAAAAGGGTTCAGATTTTTCCACAGATTCCTGGGGCAACTGGGGAGGGCGGGGTCAGTGGAGACTCTGCCCTGGCCCCCACTGGATGAGGATTCCACCCAGGCCTCCATTCACGCCTCCCAGTGCACGTGCCGGAGGCATATCTGCCAGACATTCATGTACCACACATGTTGGCAAAGATGGAACAAGGGGCGGGGGTCTACAAGTGTAATGCCCCCTTAATGCATCAGCTTTACAAGCTTCTCCTAAACTCCACCTCCTCATCAGCCAATGCCAGCCACAGCTACACGTTTATACACAACCCGCAGATGTGCAGCCAAACTACCTACTGATCTCGGCACATTCTCGCCAAGTGTTTGAGAGCCATTGCAAACTGCTGACTACTTTATAATTCCCCTTTCCAAAATGAGTTCCTTGACCTTTGACCCCAAGAGCTGCATGAGAAGCACAAGTGTGAAGAATTGGCACAGCTTCATCCACACAAATCAAGCTTCAATCATGGCAGATGCCCTGGAAGACACAAGTAGTGGAGCATGTAATGGGAGTGACCATCACCCTGATGGAAGGAGGAAGACCAGAGGGGACCAGAAAGAAGCAGTGGAGATAGGAGTGGTTGGAGAAGTTCATGCACAGGAATTTACTCTTAAAAAAGTCAGAAGCTCCAAGCCCAATGGCCTAAGTTCTATTGTATGAATCAATAAAAAAATGTACTCATCTGTTAGGACTCCAAGGTGTATGAAAATTTAAAACGTGAAAGTAGTTGTAACCAGTGTAATTCAGTTGAAGGGGGGCAAGGTGGCATGGGGGTGCGGTGGCGTGGTGGCACAGTAGGCTTGGCCGGGTCCTACTCTCTGGTGAGTTTGGGGTTCGAGTCCCGCTTGGGGTGCCTTGCGATGGACTGGGTGTGCCTTCTCTCCCTCCAGCCTTACACCCTGTGTTGCCGGGTTAGGTTCCGGTTCACCGCAGCCCCGCTTGGGAGAAGTGGTTTCAGCAAGTGTGTGCGTGTAATTCAGTTGGGATGAAGGTGTCTACAGTGAATTAGCAGCTGCCCAGACACTTAGTATACTGACTCCCTGCTCAGAATCCTCCTCACAAGTAGGGAGGAAATCCAAGAGCAACACTCTGATGCACTTTTCACCTCCCAGACAATGGGTGAAAATCTTGGCCCAGATCCCGAACTATCAGCTGAGCAATGAGTTGACAGGGGTTTCACTGGGTCAGGGGTCCAAATGAAAGACATCAGCAGTTCCTTGCATTGCACTCTCAGAATGTTTCTACAGTAAATCAAGTGTAAAAGTGAAGCAAAACAAAAACTGCAGACATTAAAATTTAAATTAAAAAAAAAAAAACTCCAAAGTGCTGCAGTGTAAAAACAGTGCATATGCACGCTAAGAAGAGAAGGAAACTAAAAAGAGTGACAACACAAAAAATTTCACAGTAAATTCTATGAGTGTATACAGCAACTTGTGACATGTATGTAGGAATCATGGGTCTGCATCTCTATGTCTGTTGGAG
This sequence comes from Scleropages formosus, assembly GCF_900964775.1. NCBI lineage: Eukaryota > Metazoa > Chordata > Actinopteri > Osteoglossiformes > Osteoglossidae > Scleropages > Scleropages formosus. Next base: position 24,492,086 of record NC_041809.1, read on the forward strand.
AAATGCACTTTGTTTACTCGGAGTTGTATGTCACATTGCAGAAAACACACACACACACACACAACCTGAAACCACTTGTCCCATGCAGGGTTGTGGAGAGCCAGAGCCTAACCTGGCAACACAGGACATAAGGCTGGAGAGGGAGGGGACACACCCAGGACGGGACACCAGTCCGTCGCAAGGTACCCCAAACAGGACTTGAACCCCAGACCCACTGGAGAGCAAGACTTGGTCAAACCCACTGCGCCACCGCACCCCCACATTGCAGAAAAGCTTCTGCTGAATTAATAAATTTATAAATGTAAATGTAAAATAAAAGAGCAGACAGGAAAAGCCAATAAAGCAGTGCTGCAAACTAAAAAGAGAAGGGTGACAAACTAAAAACAGTGGATAAGCAAACTAAATTATGCCAGAGGTAGGTTGGGCGGATCTGTATCTGACTGAAGTTACGCTTCAACCTTACTTTGAGCTTTTGCAAAGACTTAACGTGAGCAATGCTTTACCAGGCTTAATGTGATACAACTGAAGGCAATAATATAGAGTACAATGAAAATGTACTTGATACATGTTAAGCACTTTTCCATCAATGCACTGTAAACCTATAGCAAACAGGTGAAGAACACCAAAACCAGGATCTTGGAATATTTCAAAATTAAAGCCTTTTCTTTCTTTTCTGCCTACATTTTACTGCTGATTGATATAGTGCAACTGAAGCCTTACTGAACAAAACAAAATAAAGAAGGACTCCATATACATTTATTGTTTGGGCCAGTAAAGTATGTTGTTACATGTGCAGCAGTTTTACCAGTAAAATCAGTTTCATTTGTTTGATTCATACTGAAACCTACTTCAAACTAACGAAACTGAATTAAACCAAACCGGGAATAATTTTTTTTGATGGTTTCTATTTTTAAGCTGTTCCTCTAACATTTCAGTAGAATGAAAACTTATAGTATGGGGGTGCAGTGACGCAGTGGGTTGGACCACAGTCCTGCTGTCCGGTGGGTCTGGGGTTCAAGTCCTGCTTGGGGTGCCTTGCGACAGATTGGCGTCCCGTCCTGGGTGTGTCCCCTCCCCCTCCGGCCTTATGCCCTGTGTTACCGGGTAGGCTCTGGTTCCCTGTGACCCCGTATGGGACATGCGGTTCTGAAAATGTGTGTGTGTGTGTGTGTGTGTGTGTGTGTGTGTGTGTGTGTGTGTGTGTGTGTGAACTTATAAAATCCTCAGATAATGGAATAAAAACAGCTGGATCATGCAATACTCAACTCAACAAAGCATATTCAGAGTTAGCTGGAACAAAAGCTGGTATACTATGTACTGCACTGTATAGCTATATCATTGTGTTCAAAGAAACATATATATATTAAGCTATTTCTTTTGATTTCGTCACTTTACAGTATATTAGGTAAAGTGTTTTCATATTTTTTCCGTATCAAAACATCCCAGGGTCATGTAGTAGTGATCCTGCCTACTTCCAGTAAATTCAGTTTGCGATGTTGCTCTTTTTTCCTTGTCTACTCTTTCTACGTTGTACAGCTGCTCCTGTACGATTGCAGTGCCATTTTAAAGTCTCTTCTTAGTGTCTTGAGTTGTTTTTGTCCTTTTATTATCATAATGTGCTTCTCCCCTGCTTTTAGTCTGCAGCGCTTCTCTTTTTAGTTTCCATCACTGCTCATTATTGTTTGCAGTTCTCGTTTTAGTTCAGTTTTCCCCTTTCTCAGTTCACTGCCCCCTTATATTATGGTGTATGGTGAGAAAGACCACTTTATTTCCTGATCTAAGATAAAGACATCTGTTTCATACAATGAGAGCATTACTTCTGTGTTTACTTAATTTAACGGCTTCCTACGACATGACACACCACAGGGTCGGCCCTTCAACGCTCCACTGTCTCATGCAGCATTTTCAATATCACTGTACCGGCAGGTTCATTTTGGATGACAAGGTCAGTTTCGAACACTGGCGAAACCTTTGAGCAAAAAAGGGAGGATTCTGAGCCTGGGCTTCCCTTCAACATGAACCGAGAGGAGCGCTTCAAATCTTCATGGCGGTATGACGCCTGACATTTTGTCACTGACAAATGAAACAAAGGGCAGTTAAATGTGTTAACAAAGCTTCAGCGTATGGTACATAATCTGGCCTTCTGTACCCCGATGGCATAAAAAGCACACATTTTGAAACTCATTTTAACTGACAGTCATAGCGCAGCACAACGGGAGCCTCAAGAGATATAGCAGGGTGACCATTAAAATAACCTGCACGCCCTCTGTCACATAACCTCTGTTGCTCTTACTTTAAATGCTGTAACAGGAGTATTATGGAGGGGACCAAGCCGAAAGAATTCCCCTCTACATATTGTTTATATTCTTAGAGTGCCTGCTAAAAGTCATGTGGGCCAGTAACCTGAGTGCAAAGTAGCATTCTTGTAAAATACCACAGTAGTCCCCGGGGCCCTATTGCCGTGCTGAATGTTACCTTAACGGCCGCAGCCTCCGGATCCCTCTTAACTGTATCTGCCTCACCAGTGGAGTATGGTAAATATGAGACGTTCTGTAAAAACAAATTAGCCAGTCCACAGGAGCATTTGCAAAAATGGCATTAGGATGCAAGCTGGGAGCCGCCTGTTACCGTCATTCAAAGGGACGTTGCACTCAGGCATCAGGCACAGTAGGGGCATCCAGCCCATAATTACAAAGGTGACGAATCCCAGTCAGTGCCAGTCTTTGCGAAGTGCAAGTCTCCTTAGAGAAAAAGGATCCTCTAAACTTTAGTAGTGATAGTTTGTCCCGATGTGGTAAATTAAAGGTCAAAGTATTAGAGAAAAGATTTTTTTTTTTTGTAGCGAGTGTGTTCTATGAATATAATGATGGTCCTTTATGATTATATAGCTAAAAAACACGGGACATAAGACACACTGTTCATCAAGTATTCTAAATTTCTGTCTTTTTGAGTACGGTCTTTGTTGATAGTTCTGCATTATTAGTATGTTCACAGAGTTCCCACCCACGCTCTTGAATTTGAGCTGCTGTGCGGCGGTGCCGCAGTTAGTGCTGGAACCTCACAGCACATGGGCTTTGGTTTCAGATCCAGGGCTTGATTCTCACTCAGTCCGTGTGAAATTTCCATATTTCCCCCATATTCGCACGGGTTTCCTTCCACGGACCAAATACAAACGCGGAAGAAAGCAATGGTAAACCATTGTCATACCCCATCATATCATGAAAATCACGCAAATGGTCGGCAGGAGTCACCTTGGACTTGGCAGCATTTACTGTGCCTCTACCACAGAGTTAATATTCCCTCACGCTCCCTTTCTGTCCAGTCTCTTTGAAACAAACTCATCTCTGGTATTGCCTTTTAAACAGTCACCTTGTACTTTTCTTACAGTGCCAGACAAAGGCAATTTTGTGTATATGCAGTGTTTCATAGGAAGAAGCAAAATCAGGTTTACTGACTGAAATCTGACAGATTTCCCAACTGCCCTGCCCCCAGTCACTGGCAGACTTCCACCTCAAATATATTTGCAGAGCACCTCTGCACAGACATAAACACATAAAATGTTCCACTAGCTTTTGTGATGTGATGAAACGTGATGCAACAGCTATGCATAAACATTGCTAAAATGTTGTGTAAACTTTGCTCCAGTGCTATGCGATGACTCGGTGCAGCTGCAATACAGAGAACAAATCTGGGATGACAGCTAGGTAACTGCAGTCAGATATCGACCGATCAGTCGGCCTTTCTGCATTAACTCTCTTGCATTGCTGTCACTCTGCCAAAAACATCTTTTCCCACGAGGCTTTGTGGTACATGTGTGCAGCATGAAGAAAAGACCAACAGTTGCTTCTGGGGTGGTTTAGTTGGCAATATGGGAAGCACTCTAGAGCAGCCTTTTCCAAGAAATCCAATTTTATCCTGGAGTTAAAATGGCAGGGAATTGGATAAGACTGCAAGGGCATCTTGGGGGAAGCCCCCCATGTAGCCAACCCAACACCTCCTGTAAAGCCCATGAGCCTCTGGGAAAGGCACAAGGGGACATATAGACTGTGAAACACAGTCACAAAGAGAACAAAGAACTCCCCCTTTAGAAACCCCAGTTCTCCCGACTCATGCTTGTTTTATATTCAGTGATTATAGTGGACATTCTGCAAAAGTGCATGTGTTTCAATCTGCTGTACAATGCCTGATAATTTCTATTTTAATTAAAACTCGTACCTTAGCAGACAAAAGGCATTTTGCTGTAGGACAGCCACTGGTTGAAACAGGAGCGCACAGAGCATTCTTATTAATCGCTTGTTCTCAATCTGAAATATCCTGTAAATTTCCACCACTTCTGCTACATGTTGCACTAGCTACAAGAGGGGTGGGGGGGGGACATCAAATCCAGGTAGCAATTGATCTCTTACCTGCTTGTCCATAGGTCTTCTTCACAGCCACCTGCAGTAAAACAGATGCAGGGATTAGGGTTAGATAGGGTCAAACCACAGACTATGGACATAGTCTTCTATCCAAGGCTTAATGTGAGACTTAAGAGAATGGAGAACTTGAGACATTACAGGAAACTAGATCATGAGCTGACTGCCCATGAACTCCCCCATATTGAATGAACCCACTTCATCCACTTAAGCAACATGGAAAATACTAATGACTTCTTCAAAATGTATCTGTTTATGAACACCTCATGAGCTACTAATGGCTCCTATATGGAGTCCATCAGAGGAACTGTTTTCTTAATGTATGCTAGAGAGTCCATTCATTATGTTTATATATATATAAAATCAAGATTAATATTGCATTTAGGTTCTGCATTGTTTTGAGCTCTGCCTCCTCACACCTCAAACCCATCATCAGAACACAGGGTGCAATTTCACAGCTTGCTCATTCCTGCCTGTTGACCGTGAGATTTCACGCAGGAGGGTAGAATGCCATGACCAGTCTGCACAATGATTCGATACAGCCGTTTCATATTACTACCATGCATAAAATGTACTGAGCACCCCGAAAAAACCTGAGTCAATTAATCTGCATGATGACACAAATTACTAGAGTATAGATTGCTGCTTTGTTCTGCTTTCGAAATCACAAAATATTTAACGCCAACTTAAAAATACAGGAGTTCCAAGGGGAGAAGTTGGAATTAAGCTTTCAGCGATACACAGAATTAGAAAATATTTCCCACTGTAACAAGGTGAGATACGCTGTATTTTTTTTTTTAACTTTGGCAAAGCAGGATCTCTAAAAAAGTCTATTAGATGCTCAGGCATCCTGATCAGGTAGAAATAAAGGTAATGGGTGGGTGTTCTACTGGTTAACAAACAGGACTTAGGGCCATAAGGTTGCTGAAGTGGCCCCATAATACAACGTGTAGCATGTAATTAACATGTAAAGCCTGTTGGACCATGTTGACCGCAGCATGTTTCCCAAACACACAGCACTAAAAATATGCCTTGTCAGTTACAGAGGAAGTTTTTTTTAACTAAATGGCTCTTTCAGCAGTGGTTACTCATGCGGTCACTGGCTTTTATGGAAGGCCGAGCAATGAACAATTACAAGGGTCTTCGACTAACTTAAGTGGTCTGAAGGAGGTCTTGTCCATGAGTTGTGTCAACGTAACGGTCTGCTGCGGGATTGAAAGGGGCAAGGGCTACTGGTACAGAGGTGAGCACTTCCATTAAAGTCATTCACATACAGAAGAACTGTCCAAACCATCACAAAATAAGGCTGAGATTTAAAGTTCTTTGACCGCCAAGTTTCAAGGTTGACAGCCCAGGGAATCCAGAGTGCACACCCCTCCCTACAATGACCATGCCTTCAAAAAAATAGACATCAAAGTTGTGCATCACTGCTTAGAAAACAACATCCTTAGCAAAACACTGGGGCTTGATGTGGTTTACATTCACTCCTCTCCAGTGGACTGTAACAGTTCTCAGGGGTAAAATACTGATATGGGGCAATAGGGTGACAAATATTCCTTTTGTCTGGAAAAGCTAACTCTTACCCAACTTCACTGGTAGATTTTGTCATGCAAACCATTTGTCTTCCCTTCTTCTCAGTGAAATAACCAGTTCCTCCTCTGCATAGCTTGTCAGGATGAAAGGCAATTGCCTTTTTATTTTTCTTGTGTTATAGTGTACTGCTGTTCTGTCTATAAAGAATTACAGGCAGAGAGTCCAAAAGTGTGCAATTTATTCCTGTTGATTGATGAGGATGCAGGATCTGTGTCCCAGGAACACACAAGCCACAGAAGAGAACAATGCCCAGTGGTGAGACAATGTTTTGCCCAGGAGGTCACAATAAAACATGAATTTTTCAGACCCAGTACTGGCAAACCTCTTGCTGTGGTCTCAGCTTCCTCAGTAATCTTCAGTACACTGTTGATATTCTGTTTCACTGACTTTGTTTGCGGAAAGCCTCAATGTCAAGGAATGCTGTTGAAAGCAAGTCACCCGGAATTTCAGGGGTTCTGCTGGAATCTCTTTTTATTTATTCAGGATGCAAAAATATCCTGAAACATATTTATTTGTAAATGGACTGAATAGCAATGTGTTTTGCGGGCACTACAAAATTACAAGAGAAAATATTGTAATGACCCGTGTTACTGAAGGGCACTCCCTTCGAGCAGGAACAGAAATTGACTGTAAAAAGTTGTAACTAACGAGAATTGTGGGAAATGTAAAACAGCTGAGCAACCGCAAAGGGGACTGTAACGGATTAGAAGGGGAAGTGCACCTGTGCAGAGTTGTGAAAGGCTGGCTGGGAGTACAAAATAAAAATGCATCTGATTACAGAACTTTTAACCATTTTTGAGTTGCACAATTAGGTGAATTATTGTTTTTTCTACCCATTGGCGATTTCCCTCTCTAGAGCTTCAAACCAGGAAAAAGAAAATAAAAAAAAATTCCTTTTCAATTTCATTATCTCTTTTAACAATTACAGGATTTTCAAAAAATTCTTGTAAGATTCTAGGGCTAATTTCTACTGAGGATATGGGGCATTCTCCTGATGGCAGCATGGATGATGCACATCACAGGCCCTTTAAGGGTTCATGGTCATTAATTGTCCCAAGTCCATTAGAGGAAATTCAATTTCTACATACTCATTTCTGTCAATAAAAAGCATTCTTCACCCTGTCTTTCTCTCCCTACAGACCCGAGAAAAAGTGTGTTATGAAAACACACACACACACACACACACACACACACACATTTTCAGAACCGCTTGTCCCTTACGGGGTCACGGGGAACCGGAGCCTACCCGGCAACACAGGGCGTAAGGCCGGAGGGGGAAGGGGACACACCCAGGACGGGACGCCAGTCCGCCGCAAGGCACCCCAAGCGGGACTTGAACCCCAGACCCACCGGAGAGCAGGACTGCGGTCCAACCCACTGCGCCACTGCACCCCCTGTTATGAAAACATTCCCTAAAAAAAAGCAAATTGTTTCAAAGTGACCTGCAATTGGCTGGCTGATGTGATCCCCAGAGAAGGCTTCGTCCATCTTTTGCCTTTATTAAAACTTCCTCTTAAACAAAAACAAATTCATCTAAATTTAGCATTATGCTCGGAAATTTGCTATCACGCCATATTGTCAAGAAATGCAGTAATTTGCTGGTGTTTATCTTATAAAGAAGGCCTATCTAGTTTCCAATACCCAGTAACACAGTGTTACAGTAGAGAAGTCTACAGTCTGTGAACCTCTGCAGCTCAATTAATGTGACATCAAACGCGAAATATTAAACAAAATGGTGTTTTCCTTTTCTGGGAATTTAGATTATATTAATAATAAAAAGCATTAGGTGGGCAAAAAGATGAAACAAAAAATGAATGTGAAAAAAATCTAGAACGTACAAGAGAAACTGCCATATATATGTCACTTAATTTAGCAGAAAATTTTCTCCAACATGACTTCCAATGAGCTCTCTGTGGTGTTATCAGCCCACCCACCTTATTCACCAGGGTGACTTACACTGCTAGATACACTACTTACAAGGGGTCACTCCTCCATACATCAGTGGAACACACCCTCTCTGTCACTCACACAATACGGGTGAACCTAAACAGCATGTCTTTCGACTGTGGGAGGAAACCAGAGCACCAAAAGGAAACCCACACAGACACAGGGAGAACATGCAAACTCCACACAGGCTGAGCGGGGATCAAACCCACGTCCTCTTGCACCACCCAGGTGCTGCGAGACAGCAGCGCTAATCGCTGTGACACAAAATAATGATATAAGAAGAATCATTCAAATCTAAAAAAAGAATGCCATTTTTGTTACTTTCTGCACATATGTCAACAAACTGCAGTAAGTGTCTCACATGCTGGAATACAACCTGGTCTGAATTGCCGAATATTTTTTCTGCTGTTATCTCAAAGCAGCCCAAATTAGCCTCATCAAGTCACACACCATGACCAGACAGACATGAAAGACCAAAAACTACGGCAAAAAGGGCAGCAAGAAGGCAATGTGGTAAAGCGGTTAAAAACAGGATCACATCACAACAGGTGACCTGCTGAAAATACACCCCTTCACTGCCAGCCCCTTGTGCAGAGAAAGTCTGCCTTCAGTGGCTCTTCTTCCAGCAGTACAGAATCTCACCATGGCTCTAGAGCACAAGACAGTGGCAGACACCAAAGAAAACAACCGAGAATATGAAATTTAACAAAGGATGGAATGGAATATGTCAAAAACCAAAAGACTGTCAGAAGTAGAATGTTTCAAAACAAGACCAAGATGGAGACAGAAGGGAAAACTCGGCTCATCTGTATTGCAACACTGCGGTGATTTACTTCAAACAAACTACAGCTTACCCCACCATCAGCTCTAGACGGTACAACCTTTTTTGGCCAAGGACCACAATCTTTATTGTGGACAAGCAATAATATTATCACTATTAAGTAATGTATCTGATACACAAATAGACAAAATAATAACAATAATAATAATAATAATAATAATAATAATAATAATAATAATAAACTTTTGAAACTTTTATTTTTACATTATTGTCCATTTTTAGACTGTGTTTTTCTTATGACATATTATATAGGGATTTTTAAACAAATCTGCTGTGTAAAAGTGATGTTGATTTTCTGATGACGATTTCCAATACTGCACAATTCTGTCACCATCATTCTGACTGAGAGGACACGCTCTTAAAAAAGCCAAAGCTGTACGTAAATTTTCTTTTCGGTTCGAGTACCCTGCGTTTAATTGGACTTGAAATGGGTCAAATGTGGACGTTTTCTGTCGTAACGCTTCGTAAAGCTATGTTCCTTAAGAACCGGAACCACTGCTTTCAGACAGATGACTTTCTTCTTCATTTCCATAAAGAAATGCATTGTTCAGAAACTTTTCTCTTTGTCATGTTCAGGACTTGAATTCAAATAAATGTAAACATTTCTATGGGGGTGCGGTGGCGCAGTGGCGCAGTGGGTTGGACTGCTGTCCTGCTTTCTGGTGGGTCTGGGGTTTGAGTCCCGCTTGGGGTGCCTTGTGATAGACGGACAGGCGTCCCGTCCTGGGTGTGTCCCCTCCCCCTCTGGCCTTACGCCCTGTGTTACTGGGTAGGCTCTGGTTCCCCACAACCCTGCATGATGGGACAAGCGGTTCTGAAAGTGTGTGTGTGTGTGTGTGTGTGTGTGTGTGTGTGTGTGTGTGTGTGTGTGTGTGAGAGAGAATATTTCTCTAAAATGAGAGAGGTGCAGTGGGTTGGACTGGGTCCTGCTCTCTGGTGAGTCTGGGGTTTGAGTCCCCCTGGGGGTGTCTTGTGATGGGCTGGTGTCCTGTCCTGGGTGTGTCCCCTCTAGCCTTACGCCCTGTGTTGCCGGGTTAGGCTCCGGTTCCCCGCAACCCTGTATGGGACAAGTGGTTCAGATGATATGTGTGTGTATTTCTGTAAAGGGTGATGCTGATCTAGACCACATAAGGTCACCTCAGCCCAAGAGGTAGAGTCTCCTCACCCCCCAGAGAGAGAGACCTGCACTGAAAGGACAGCTTTCTATCCCCAGTGATGATGGACTGGTGCCTCTTCTGGATGAAGATGCCAGGAAGCCAACGTTCAAGCCAAAACACACACATTTTCAGAACCGCTTGTCCCATACGGGGTCACGGGGAACCGGAGCCTACCCGGCAACACAGGGCGTAAGGCCAGAGGGGGAAGGGGACACACCCAGGACGGGACGCCAGTCCATCACAAGGCACCCCAGGCGGGACTTGAACCCCAGACCCACCGGAGAGTAGGACTGCGGTCCAACCCACTGCGCCACCGCACCCCCCCAAAACAACTGATCAAATTTTTTTATGAAAGCATCATAATCATCTGTGTTGGAGGCTCCAACGTGTTCCAGCTTTGCATGACCACTGCCAACCCAGCTATAAAAGCCCTTGAATGACTTGAGCATTTCCAGTGGGTACTAGAGACGGCAGTGTCCCAGTTACCATTTTCTGAACAGCTCCCGGTTCAAGCATTCATCGCTCATGTGGTTGCTGCTAGCAGAGCTCTTAGAGGCCAATGTTGTGTCTCCTTGAAGAATAAAGCATGCGAGTGCACACACATACACACGAACGCTGGCAGGCCTCTGTCTCTGACCAAATTATTCTCTCCCTACATCAGAGCACACATAAGCCTTTCAGCCTTATCCACTCTCTTGCAACAGTACGGAATGGAATATGAAATAATCTTTACAGATTAAATTCAAGGCTCAAAGGCAAATTTAATCCACAGTTTCTTTGGGGGATAAAAATAAAGTTTTTTTTTTTTTTAAAATATGTTATCTCACATATAAAACAGTTTTGATTTGCTTAGATTTTAACAATCCAGCTGGATTTTACTCCGTTTTTCCTCTCACTTGAGTTACACACACACACACATTTTTTGAACCGCTTGTCCCGTACGGGGTTGCGGGGAGCCAGAGCCTAACCCGGCAACACAGGGCGTAAGGCAGGAGGGGGAGGGGACATACCAAGGACAGGGCACCAATCCATCGCAAGGCACCCCAAGCAGGACTCAAACCCCAGACCCACCGGAGAGCAGGACCCGGTCCAACCCACTGCGCCACTGCACCACCGTACCACCGTACCCCCTCACTTGAGTTACCCACATGTTAAATCTCCACCTTGAAACATGACGCCCACACTAACGCTAGAAGGGATGGCACACGTGCATCGTTCTCTGATGCGTGTGCTGCAAAATATTTTCTTTCTCACTAGATTTCCCTGAAATTTACTGATTTGCCATTGAGGAGGTCAATCAAATGCAAACCGAACGCTATTTTCAGCATAAGTGTTTCAGCTGCACCTTCACCCTTCTGCTATCAGCATGGAAACTGTGTGACAGAGGCTCACCTGAACAGGGAGCTACACGCTACACAAGAAGATACCCCTCAAAAACACTGTAATATAAAGCTTTAGGCACACAGCTCCTGACAATTAGTTGTGAAAAAGGCTTGGTCGTGGTCATTGTGTGGTCATTCATTTTGGTCCTGGTCATTCTACGGTCATGGCTGTTCAAGTCCCACCAGGATGGCTGTGAGCTGGTGAGCAGACCAGTAGGGCAGACGTGCTGTCTGTCGTGTCGCATTGATTCGCCCCTATCTCGTGCTGCGCTCCCTCCAGTCTTGAAGCCATACTGGAAGGTTTCAGAGAAATTAAATTGCTGTGCGCACTGCATGCCGCGTGCAGCTTTGCACGTCAAGCGCTACGTGCTGCATAAACGATCCGCACAGATCTTCTCATCCCATTGTCTATTGGCCGATTGCCAGGAAGGGTGCAGGAGAGGAGCACAACATCCGCAATGTTCAAGCAGGCCTGCGCATAACTCCGCTGGATATTATTGCTAAAGCTGTTTCACGTAATGCTAATGTAATAACCTGAGAGGCTTTTACACCCCCACTCATGAGAAATGTTCAGCTATTTCAGAGGGGAGGGGGCCCTAGGAATGATCCTGCCACTCACCGCACAGGGTTAGGGTGAGGGACCATACGGAATGTCCCCTGCTCCGCTGGTTAGGCAGACATAACCTGACCTGACATCTAATGTCATTCTCTCATACCTATAGAGCATTAGGATGTGATTTGCATCAGGAACTGTGAGTTGCATTAGCCAAATAATAATAATAATAATAATAATAATAATAATAAGAAGAAGAAGAAGAAGAAGAAGAAGAAGAAGAAGAAGAAGAATATATTATATTATATTATATTATATTACATTATATTAGGGGGGCGCGGTGGTGCAGTGGGTTAGACCGGGTCCTGCTCTCCGGTGGGTCTGGGGTTCGAGTCCCGCTTGGGGTGCCTTGCGATGGACTGGTGTCCCATCCTGGGTGTGTCCCCTCCCCCTCCAGCCTTACGCCCTGTGTTGCCAGGTTAGGCTCCGGCTCCCCGCAACCCCGAATGGGACAGGCGGTTCAGAAAGTGTGTGTGTGTATGTATATATTATATTATAAATATAATAATAAATGTCCATAGTCAGGCTCAGAAAAGGGTCTAGGAAAGATGATGACCATTCAGACCGAGACATTTTCTTCCAGCCAGTTCTGAAACATCCTCGGATAAACTCCTTTAGATAATTAAGCTAAGTTAGGTTTTGTCATTCCACTCAGTTGCAGCCCCCAAGGGCACTCAAACTGAGAAGCATGATCTAAACACGTCTCACAACCCAGTCCACACAAAGAGAGCCACAGTAATGGAAAGCGATCGTCTGTAAAACTGCAATCCACCTTCGTGACACACAAACGCTCCGAATCTTACGCTGGCCGGATGCAACAACTGGTACTTCTGCAACCAAGTCTGTCCGTTCGTAAATCTTGTGTGACCACACGCAACCATTTTCAGAAACGCTCGGACCGAGCGTGAATTTTCGGCCGAAGTAACTCCGCGCTGGTCCCATTTAGGAGCCTGGAAATGTTTGGGGATCATTTTTCCTCATTGAGGGAGCAAATTAGATTCCGGAGCTGGGTATACTCCCAGCTAGATGACACCAGGATAAAATGTTTGAGCAGGAAATTTGTTCTCTTCAGAGAGAAACCAAATGACATTAATTCAATTTGCTAGACAGAAAATAAATAGATTACTGTGAAAGAATAAATTGTTCCGTAGCATTTTAGGAATGAAAACGTTTTTAAATTAAATTCTTCAAGAATGTTATTACGCAAAGAAACAGGTTAAAAATTCTAGCGTTCTGTGACGTAAGGGCAAAATGAATATTGTAGGTTTTTCAGTGGCTATGTCAAAATAAATATTTAGATGTTTAGGAAACTATGGGCAAGACAAATATTCTGCTGCTTTCGGAAGTAAGAGCAAGATGAAAGAACTGAGCCCTGCTTTACGTCTCTCATAGTTTGCTGACCACGTCTAAGACTTGAAGAACAAAACCTGTCGTTAATTGAGGTACCGAACCTTTGCATTGCCAAGCAACCAAATAAGTAGCATTTGTGACTTTAGGTCCCAAGGTGAAAGTTGAGGGATGGGAACTGGTTAAGCCAGAGAACGGAAAGATCTCAGCCGCTACTCACCGCCTTCCTGCGGGAGGTGTCTGGTGTGCGGCTGGGTGAGGAGCTGGCGCTGAGGGCTACCTCGATGTCCTTGTTGAGGCGCTCCAGCTTCTGCATCAGCTGGCTCATGGACTCTGTCCAAGGTGAAAGGAGCGGCGGAGACTCCTGCAAAGCAGAGGTAGCATGATCACACACGTGTCGAGAACACAGACTGCTAACCCAAAATTACCATTACGTCTGTGAGTCTCCTTATCACGGCCCGGTTAGTGATGGCGGTTTGACATTTACATTTACCTTTAGCATTACGCACACACACCGTCTGATACCACTTGTCCCATGGGGGAGGTCGAGGGGAGCCTAACCCAGCAACACAGGGCGCAAGGCTGGAGGGGGAGGGAACGCACCCAGGACAGGACGCCAGTCCGTCGCAAGGCACCCCAAGCGGGACTTGAACCCCAGACCCACCGGAGAGCAAAACCCAGTCCAACCCACTGCATCACCGGGCTGCCCTACACACCACATAGCAAAAATGTAATTTTTTAGTATGTATATTTAATCCTTATTCATTTAACTGACATTTTTTTCCAAAGAGACTTACAGTGTTAAGCTGCCTACCACTATTTACTTATTTATACAGATAAAATTTTTACTGGAGCAATTCTAGAGTAACTACCTTGTTCAAGTGTATTACAACAGTAGGTAAGATTCAAACCCCGTGACTTTCGGGTTCAAACACACCGGTGCTAACCACTACGCTATCAGCTGCCCCGGTACTGTTTAAAATATAATTCTGAAATAATTTTCGATTCAAAAGATCCACCCATCATTTTAATACCAGTAACCATTTGGCCAGACTACAATGTCACAGTAGTATGGAGCCTATTCCAGAATAATAGGGCATGAGGTAGGTTACAGCCTGCACTGGGTGCCAGTCCATTTCATTTCAAAACATGAGCCTTGACAAAACTTTTATCAATGCATTGTTCTGCTTTTGTGTCATTTATTTCAGGACTATTCAGAAATGCACTGTGTTTCACAATTAACTGACTGTAAGTGAAAAAATATCTTTATTCCTCATACATACATCCATAAAGGATTGGTTACCATACAGACGTTTGGATGATTAAGCAGAATGGGATGTGAGTGGACCGAACTGCACTGTACTGCCCCGAACCGAGCTGCGCTAGACTGGGCCGAAGGTGCAGTGTAACTCAATGCTTTGTTTTAAGTAAACGATAGTCCCGGTTAATCTGCTGTGACCCTCTATATAGGAGAAATTCATTTCTGTGAATTAAAGTGGCTGGGTGGAAGAGGGCTAAATATGCCTGTTTACACTAAATTCCTGTTTGAGTGTAGATGTATGTCTTTATTTCAGTGTTTTCCAGCATGTGCATCAGTGTTATATTGAGCTCGCTTGTGGCGCCCATGCGTAACCATGTGTATGCACAGAAGTCTTTATTTGTGTTTTCATGTATATATGTAGGGGGCGCAATGGGTTGGACCGGGTCCTACTCTCCAGTGGGACTGGGGTTCGAGTCCTGCTTGGGGTGCCTTGCGGTGGGCTGGCGTCCCATCCTGGGTGTGTCCCCTCCGGCCTTACGCCCTGAGTTGCCGGGTAGGCTCCGGTTCCCCGTGACCCTGTCTGGGACAAGCGGTTCAGACAGTGTGTGTGTGTATGTGTGTCTGAGGGAATGTGTCCAAGCTTCAATTGAATTGAATTGAAATGAAGACTTTATTGTCATTGTACTGCTGTGCAATACAATGAAATTACAGTGGTACTCCCCGAGTTCTTTAGACAACCTTTAGTTGCTTAGTTTAGTTCTTTAGAGCTTGTGTAAGTATATATGTTTATGTGTATAAACATACATGTGTGTGTTTGCGTATATGTGTCTTCATGCACCTATCTGCATGTGAATGCCTATGTTTATATGTTTGTGATTATGCACATTTGCTTCTGCATGCCTGTCTGTATGTGTGCGTGTGTATGTGTCATTCATGCCTGGCATTCACAAAGTTCCCTGGTCCCCTGTGAGTATAAATAGACCACTGCGGTTGGGACTGCTGTGGCCAGGAATGTGAATCGCTGGGGTCATAAATTATACTGTCTCCAGGACTCTGCTGCCATTATTGGAGACGCTGTGAAAGTGTGGGGCGCATTGTTGTTCCGTAGTGAGGGATGGCGGCTGTTTGGGGATCTCGCAAGTCTCTCTCGGTGTCGGTTCTTGACCATCGTACTGAGCCCTGTCTAAGGACCCTTGGAGCCAGGCTGACAACACGGCCAGCTGGGAAACTTCCAGGAAAAGAGAGAACCTCCGTGAAATATCTCCAAGGCTGGAGAGCTTGGGATGTCTCTTCCCCACTCGCCCCATTGCACAATCGCCCTATTCAAAGGGGTGCCACCGCAGACCCAGGGAGACACTTTCATTCATGGGAAAATATGTTAGTGGGAAAAATTATGAAATAATAGTGCCATGAATTTCAGTGACAAGGGAGGAGATTTTATGGCTAAAGTCAGACTTATAGAGAGGGGCCATACAACTGTTCTCCATCTTCGAGGTAATCTATCTACAAGGCAGACTGAAAACTGAATCACAAAATTAGATAAAAGTAAGAATTTGATGAAAAAAGTAATATTTAGCTGAATTTGTTTGTTCTGTGGCACAGCACAGGGAAACTGGGGTAAGGCAGGAGGTCAAGGCCCAGAAGTTTCAGGGTCAGAATAGGCTCCATCATTATGTGAGATGGACAGCATGTAAAAGGTAAGCCCTGCTGGGCAGCACTGAATCTGCTAGTTTAAGACCCTGCAGTGCTGCCCATGAAGTAGCGTGGTCAAGCTCCTATCTAAAGACCCCTAAACAGATGACAGACATGCCCGCTACCTCCCACCATGCAGGGCCTGTCACTGTGGGTCACCTGACCCACCTGATCCTGAGAGGGTAGCAACCCCCCCACTTCAATCTTGAAGTAATGACCCAGATTGGAGCAATACAGCTCTGACCCTTAGGTCTGCAGGGTCCTGTAGGGTCAAAGAGGTCACAAGTTGTGGGTGGTGATGTCTGTGGGGTCCAACGGCCCGTCGTCACTTTGTCTTTCCAACTTCCTGACGCTCCTCAGACCGCACTTTATCAGCGATGCCTCCGGCTCTGCTCCTGTATGTGCTCCCGAGCATGAGGCCCAGCAGCCTCAACGCATCACAAATGACTTTTAAATGCAATTTCATCTTTGGTTATTATGTGATGAAGTAAGGGCACTGCATTATTGCCTGATCATGTCACTCCAGACTTATGCAGTTATTTGAAAGTCCTTGGGTTCTCCACCCAATTGGACTAATTGAACACTGGGATGAAGCCAGGCTGCACAAGGTAATAAAAACAGGAAGCATCTCCACCCTTAGCAGATGCACCAGCCTCTGCCAGCCTCCCCAGATCTCTCACCAAGGGCACGCTCACACTCACAGCCCTCCCCGCTCTGCCGGTATGCTACAGGCAAGGAACTCAACCAGGTACTGGTGGGTGTGTGGGGCTGCGGGTGCATCGCCGTGTAGTTGTGCGACAGGGAGCACTGTGCCAAATGTGTCACCCCACCTCTCCAAAAACTCTCCTCAGGTGGCTGCTGGGGAACAAAGCAACCTGAGAAGGCAGTCGTGTGCGGTGGGAAGCACACAGGATCCTACTGACTTCTGACCCCACCACGGGTGCAGACGGCTGACTGGCTTGCTCCAGTGCCATCCTCAGCTCTTCTGCGTGGCTCTCTTGGACTGGCAGTCATCACCACAAAAATTAAGAAAGACACTACGCCATTATGTACAGACCCTCAGTCACGGATCCAGTGCGTGTGGGGGGGGTTTAGCTTACACTTCAGTGTCACTCCCAAACAGTGGAAGGTCAGGCTGGGCAAAGTCTACTGAAGAAGTGTTGCAGATACCAAATAAATACTAGGACAGAACTAGCACTCTGTGTAACAATGGCGCCATCACGTGGTGTATGTGGAAGACCTTCATGATGTGCACTAAGGATGTTCTCTTTCCAGTGGCCTAACAGGTCTCCAGGTGCTGGAGCAAACCAAAAAGTTGTACACAAATACCAGGGAAGACACATTAGGCTTGCTTGGACACCAGGGTACCGCTTTCCCTACCTGTGCCCCCACTGCTTTGAAAATGCTGACACATAGTGCATGTCTGTACAGCCCAGGCCAACATAAGGAGCAGTAGCGCAGTGCTTTAGGTTCCCTGAGAAATGTACTTAATTTACTTAGCGCTGAGATGGGCACAAGTGAAAAACTGTAGATAACAAAACAACAGTGCACTTACTAAGAAGAACACTTCAATCTTGCTCTGAACTCAACCCAAGAGTTATACCGTGGTGCAGCAGGTAAAGCTGGTACCTTACAGTGCCTGAGTTGCGAGTTCGGGTGAAGGTGCGAACGTGGCTCAAGGTGTGCAGAGTTTGCGTGTTTTCCTTGTGTTTGTAACTCAAGGACGAGTTCGGTGGAGGGCACCACTTCTGCACACTTCTTTACCACGCTAGTGGATAATATGAGTCCGATTTAGTCGAATTAGCATTTATTCTACTCTCTACATCACCCCGAGACCTGTGGGATTCTAAAGGTCAAAGACAACATGTTTGCATAGCGCTCACCAGTTCGAGTTTCTGCTCTCTTAAGTAACGTGCACTATGAATCATGTTTTCCACAGTATTTTTAAAAACAAATCAAGAGGCTTTAAAACTCTAGTACTATAGTACTCAGAGCCTTACCTCTGGTTCAGACATCTCCTTATCTGTTTGGCAGCTGCTGCTGCTGCAGTCTGACCCGTCGGCCCATGCGGAGTTGGGACCATGTGATGGACCATTCCTCCTAGACCTGCCCACAGCACTGCGCTGATGGATGACCTCAAACTCCCCGTATGGTGGCAACTCGGGGAACACATCATCACTGTCATCGTCATAGCCGTTCTCATAGTCATTCTCGTCATTGTCGTCGTCTTCCTCCTCCTCATTGCGGTCCTCATCTGAGGGTGACCATACGGCTTCAGAGCTGTCACTGATGAGCAACCTTGGGCTGGAGACAGAGAGGCAATTAGCGGACCCTTCTTGGGGCCTGTCGTCAGGTCTGTCAGGACCCAGATAGGCTGCAGCACTGGGCTTCACGGTCGGGCGCTCAGTTTGGTTGCACAGCTCGGAAAGAAGACAGAGCTCCGCCAAACATCCTGACGAGCTTTGGCTGATACCAAGCTTGATCTCTTCACGTTCTACCGCGCCTGTCTGCTCAAGGCTCAGTTCTGACAGAGTATGTACAAAACTCTGTTTCATCAGTGGACCGCACGGTCTTAGGATGTAGTCTGATCGCTCATGGCAGCCGAACTGCTTGCCAGAAGGACCACTTTGTTCACCAGAGTCGACCATACAGTCAGTGATGGATCTTGGTGTTGCAGGGGATTCTTGTCTGTCTGCAATGTGACCATGAGCAGTCAGAAATTCCAGGTCATTGAAGGATCTTACTGGAATGGAATCTAGAGTTTCCATCCCTAACTGTGACACTCCATCGCAACACTTGTCTTCTCCTTTTCTGTCCTCACATTCCCCCATGGCCTGATGCTTCAGGGGGCCTGAGAATGGGTCATCTTTACTGTCCTCCAGCTGATCACTCTGGAAGGGCCTGGAAGCCTTCTCCATTGAAACACTCAGGACAGGAGAATCCAGAAAGGACAGAGGCTGCTGTCTCCCCAGGGAACCCTTGGATGCTGCTGTGGACATTCTGAGTGCTACTGTTTGAGAGTCGTTGCACGTCGAGGCCTCACTTTTCCAAGAGCAAGGCCCAGCTGGGCCATCTCAACCAAAGCTGAACACAAGGAAGACTGGACCCTGCTCAGCTGATTTGCATTTGAAACTCCTGTTCCAAAACATGTAACCTGGAAGAACAGCAAGGAAGAAATTACCTTTGGCACTTTGGTAAGTATTCAAATGCTTCCTCTCTCTAATAACTCCAGTTGGCATTGCTTATAAAACATCTGTGATTTTTGATGTATCACATCAGTAATCAGGGACAGAGCAAAACAGCCTGGTGTAGTATGCTGTGTGACAGCAGAGATGAAAGCTGTTTGAAAAGCATAACGTATGATGCTGGTGTAAAGACTGTGTTTTTAGGAAATGTATGAAATTGTAAAATTAAATTGTCTCGTGTTTTTTGAGGGCAAAAGTGGTTTGCAGGACAACAGCTGAAAGGGGAACAAAGTGAAAACAGAGCAGAGGAAAGTGGACAGGGGTCTGTAAAATTCACCATGTTTTCCAAGTCGTCCCCGTCAAGTCTGGATCCGTCTGAGACAAGATCCCAGTGACAGGAATGTGGAAGAGATCACATGGTGAGAGATGTACAGCTACATACAGTCCTGTTCATCACTATGACACATGGCCCTGGCCCTCAGAGCCTAAAACCCTAACCCTAACCCTGACCCCACATTTATTGACCTGTGAACCCCAACTTCAAAAATAGAACGCTTCCGAGGGAGACATTCATGTCTACGTAGACACTTTCGCTAGGGTCCTAACAACTTTTCAGATACCGGGGGGACAAGAAATATTACCAATGGTACTCAAAAAGTTAGACACAAATACACGGTTTGCTTAACCATTTCAGAGACACATCTCTCCACTTTATGACACCTTGTCAAAGGAAGACAATTTTTCACACTTTCACTAGGGTCTACACAATAAAAACTGAGATTCCAGGTTTTCTTTTTCTCTCCACATGAGCTTCAAATGTTGATGGAGAATTGACAGTTTAACTAGCTAAATTTAAGTGGTGTAACATGTTTTACATGACTTTTTAGCTGTTGCTTAAGAATAAAAGTTGTGCTATAACATGCAGTAACAATACTGTATAATAACTTCCAGTGATGATTAATATGGAAAAAGTCTTTACATCATTTTAGATGTTAAGGACTTTAAAGAGTTGAATATTTCAAGTATTTAAGACTTAAATTGATGTTTTAATTAGAAATGTGTGTCAATCAGAAAACCTCACATTTTTCAAAAACACAACTGTACATTTTCTGGACTAAAATAAGCAATATAGTTGTAAAAACAATGTTCTGTTACCAGCAACAGCAGTGAAGATGTGATTCAGATTGATTGACTTTTTGTGACTTTTTGAGTTTAACCTCAACAGTGCCTGATACATGAAAAACAGCAATTTATATCACACTGATATCTCAATATAACAATAAAGTAAAACAATGATATATCTTAAATTCTTTTACATTTAATGAATACAAAATTACATGACCCTGTAGTTATAACATTTAATGGTAGAATTTCACTTCCTCTCGGAGGCTAAGTAAAAAGAAACAGAATAAAACGTGATGGGACAATTCAAACCTCTTCAGAAAAGGAACCTCATGTCCCTTTAATCAAATAAGGGATGCAAATGTGGAGAAAATGTGTGAAAGTCTTTAAACTAAAGTTTCAGTCTTAAGAAAAGTATATAATAAAGAAAACACTGAGAGATATGATCCCTTTTTTTCCACATGGCTTCTGCATCTCGTATTTAATTATGAATGCTCAGCATTGTTAGAATATTAATACTTATACTCTATTTCAAGAGTAATGGTACAAAGAGATTCTGTATTGTAGCTCAGCTCTGCAGTAAATCCCTTAGGTAAAACAAAGTTCAAACAAATCAGAAACCGAAATGTGAAAAGAGGAATCTTTGGATTGCAAAGGTATTACCTGTTTGAAATTACTGTTGCTTATTTATTTTTAGGAATAAGAATAAGATCCAATTATTTTTTCCTTACTTCTTTTTTTTTTTTTGTCATTCCTGTTCTGCAACAACAAAACAATTATGATGTGTTAGAAACAGGTCCATGTAAAATGCCATGAATAAGTTGAACACAGCAAAGTGTAAAAGTCAACTATAGCAGTTTACTTTTGTTTCACACACCTTTGACAGATGAATGAAAAGTGGTCCAGTTGTCCACTTGTCCAGTTGTCGGGGAACTAGGCTGTTCAGACTGGGGGAGCCAGGGGTCTGACTGCACGGTCAGGAGTGGAGAAGAAACTGATATCTGTCCGGAGTGCGCGCAGGGAGCCCCTGTATTGCTGGGAATGAGTCATGCAGGTTCCAGACTGCAAGGAGGCGGGCACGTCGGGGGGATGGAGGGGTGGGGGGGTGCCTCTGTTGTCACAGCTACAGCAGAATCCCTACATTGGAGGCTCTATGGAAAAAAACATGAATATTGCCAAATATTTTTCACTGGTATGGGAACTAATCTGCTTTTGCAAGAGATCAACAGGGAGGCTGTGCACAACAGAGGTTTGCCAACTATGTTTATATTTCTTAGATATTTGGCAACCTGTGTCAAGCGGCTTGTTTGCCTGGGGGACTGTGTGCCCTTGACTGAGCTCCAGCTTTTTGAAGAAAATTCCCCTACAATGTTGGTGCAGAAATGCATCACTCTTCCTGAAATGTTCAAGTGAACTTGCGCTTGTGTGTTTATGTGTCTCGGGATGTTTTGCTCTGGCTCTGTTTAGGAACCACATGAAGAAAATGTTCACACACATTGTTTGTAGTCATTGTGAAAAACGCCTATTTCATAGCTCACACCTTTACAACTTCACAGACTGATACAACTGGATTAAGTACTTGAGGTTTAGAGGTGTCAGTAAGTACTAAGAAGTGCTTAGAGTAAGAATACAGTAGTTTTATTTAATCCTGAAACCTATTAAGTAAAATTAATTTCCTTCAATAAATTAATAGTAAAAGCACTGCTTTTATTGTGACATCTGTTATTTACTCTCATCAATACAGTTAGAGGTTGCCATGACAACTGTTTTAAGGTGGAGCTTTACTGAGGAAACTGCAGGAGTGGGTCAGAATGCCAGGCTGTACAGAAAGCAATCTGCTTAGGACAGGGTATGACAGGACAGGACAGGATAGGATAGGATAGGATAGGACAGGACAGGATAGGAAAGCATAGGACAGGAGAAGAGAAGAGAGGAGAGGATGAGATAGCATAGGACAGACCAGGAAAGGATAGGATAGGATAGGATAGGATAGGATAGGAAAGGATAGGACGGGAAAGGACAGGATAGGATAGGACAGAATAGGAAAGCATAGAACAGGAGAAGAGAAGAGAGGAGAGGATGAGATAGCATAGGACAGGATAGGAAAGGACAGGATAGGATAGAATAGGATGGTTCTATATGAATCCCATAACTGCATGTTTCATTCTGGCAAGAGGCAAAGCACAATAAGTGCTATTGTGCTGAACAAAAGTGCAAGTGGTAGCAAGGAGAGCAATACAATCAGTGAGTCATCTGAGATTAAGGTGTAATATTCCTCAGCCCTCTTTGCTGCTCTGCTGGCCTTATCTATATGATGAAAAATAGAAGCCTTCAGGTCACAAGTTCCTAGAACATATCTGAGAAAAGCACTGGTGCCATCCTCAATGGAGATATCCTCCCCTCGGACCTCTCTGCTGCTTGTGTCCAGCTCTGTTTCTAGATCAGCATGTGGTTTAGTGGTTAAAGAACGTCATTAGTTCCAGTTCCAGGAAAAGGAAACACAACACCACCTAAATTGCTTCAATAACACTATAGTGCACCGTCCCTGCACAGCCTCTGACAGATGTTCCTTACAGGGTCATCCTGAGGTTATGGACTAGTATATCACTCTTGCCTGTTTTTGTCAAATTCTGAAACTGACCAGCAAATATGGTACTTTATTAACATCTCAAACCCAACGTCTCAGCCAGAGCAGAAACCACATTCTTGAAGAAATTGTTTCAATTTTATTTCACGGGTGGGAAGAGGTGCAGGATGTTGTGCGATGAGCAAGGCCCTCCTCGGCACCTGGCCCAAACAGATTACCATACCAGGTGTTCAAATGTGCACCGGGTGAGCTAAAATTTTTGTGGAGGTTGATGGCTATTGTGTGGAAGAAGGGCGTCATTCCAAAGTCGTGGTGGAGGGCAGGAGGGATTTTTATTCCTATGGAAAAGCTGTTGGGATAGGCCAGCTATGTCATTGTTGGAGGAATCTGATGTTAGAAGTCACTTGTTAAGGGTGGCGGTGAAGGAGCTGTCTGAGACTGCCGAGAAGGCGAGTCAGTGGCTATGGATGAGAAAAGAGCAGGGTTGTTGGGGTTACAGGTGGGAAGGAGGTGTATAGTGGTGGTAAAATTAGTGGCAGGTGGCTAGTAATGGGAGGCAGTTGGTGGTAATTAAGGAGGTGTGGGATTGTTAATGAGGTTAGTTTGGAGGCAATCCATGATGGTTTGAGTTTGTGAAGCTGGTGTCTTTGCAGGTATGTATGGAACTGTGCTTAATTGGGGGTAGTTGAATGTGTGGAGTTACGGTATTCGTTGAGGGTGAAGGGCATCTAACTCTAACGTGTGTAGAGGGAGGTGGGTCTGGGGCACCAGACTGCACTGTTGAGCCTTCAGGAGGTGTCATGGACCCGATTCAATGAAACCCAGACAAAGGGAGGTGCCTACTTGACAACTTCAGTGATATACCCATGATGGTAGCCTGCGGTTGGGGAGGGAAGTTAAGCTTCTTGATCTCGAGTCATGGAGATGTATTTTGGCAATGTTGGATGTTGTTCTCTGTGGCTTCATGGTGAGGTTGGTTGGAATGGGTCTTTGAGTACAGCCATTGTAATATATGCATGGGGTGTAACACCTTGTCCTGTGTATCTTGAAGGAATGCATGAGTTGTTGTCATGGGTCAACGAACTAGTCTTGAAATCTCTATTTCTCTTCTGCCTTCCTGCTTGTTCTCTCTTGCTCCTTATCGGTGCTATCAGTTCTTTTGCCAAGGATGAAAAAGGGGGAAAACACACAGTGATAGATTGTGACTTGCAAAATGAGATGGTGGGGGGGAGGCATTTAACCATATGATCATGGAAGTGGTGTCACAGCAGTAGAGCTCATGAAGAGACTTGGCCCTTTGGCTAATGCTGATGAAGAGTCCAGAAGACAAGAGTATATTTGACGTGCCAGTCAGCTTCTAACTTTAAAAACAGGGTAAGATGAGTTAAACAGAATATGAATTCCATATTTTAGATGCCATGTTGCAACATGTACCAGCTGGTTGTGTTCAGCAGGGCCCTCTCTGTCTCAGGTTCGCCCCCTACAACAACTAGCATGCTCTGGAATGGCCCTGACCTGCAGGGGCTTGTCCTCACACGTGTTCAGTGCCAGGTAGTGTCACACACACATCCCCACTCCAATGTGCAGATGTGCCCCTACCTGCCTCCTCAGTGGATCCAGTTTGGACCAGACTAAATCAAGGCGCTTCACAGACGTACCACATTAACGGGACATGTGTAAAAGATTGACCTTGTGAAATGTTTTTTTTAAGGCCAGTGGGGAACGTTCATCTATTCTAAAAGCGAGCTTCACAAGGAACCTCAGCAGTCTTATCTGGCATTCCTCACCAATTTATTATTTAGGAAAGATTACCTTACCTGCAGTGGGTGGTGCGGTGGTGCGGTGGCGCAGTGGGTTGGACCACGGTCCTGCTGTCCGGTGGGTCTGGGGTTCGAGTCCCGCTTGGGGTGCCTTGCGACGGACTGGCGTCCCGTCCTGGGTGTGTCCCCTCCCCCCTCTGGCCTTACGCCCTGTGTTACCGGGTAGGCTCCGGTTCCCCGTGACCCCGTATGGGACAAGCGGTTCTGAAAATGTGTGTGTGTGTACCTTACCTGCTGTTGACTAGTGAGAGAGAGGTTCTTATTGCGCCTTTTAATGCAAGAATAAAATGCTGTGCAAAAAAACTTCAAATGCAAATGAGAGGTTGTTCCTATTTCATGTTTTGTCTCTAATATTCACAATATTTTTTTCTTTTTCATGTTGGACCTAATTTGGAGTTTACTGTACATCTGAACATGGATGAACCTCCCAGGCATCAGGGAAGGAAATCTGAGTAGGGACCTATTCTTGAGCAAGAAGCTGTACTACATGCTCCCCTGCAACCCATGGGAGGCTGACCTTGGTGGGAAATAGCGCTGACCTTAACAACACTGTCTTCACCTGTCACACTTTCCCTCTGAAGGGTGGCAGAGGGAGGAAAGAAAAACAGAGAAGGGGGCAGATGTGAAAGCAACAGGAAAGAAGACTTTCACAATGGTACAAATAATGGTTCTGATTCTGATAACATGGAACAAATAAAACTGACTGATTTGGAGGCACAATGAAAGGAAGAAGGAAAAGCTGAATGAAGGGCAAGTGGCGAGATGGAGAACGACACACTTGGAAAAGAGGGTACCCCCTGAATACACAGCCCTACCCACCCAGTCTTGCATTGCTAGTTCCGTGCAACACTATTGTAGCGATGACAGGACCAATCTAGCCACACAAAACACGTCTCACACATATGATAAAGGCAGAAAGCAAGCCATTTCTCTGGACGGAAAACAGTTTGTGAATAACATGCTAGTAATAAGTGTTGAAGTATGGATTTGTGACCCATTGTAAGTAGTGTATCTACCAGATATATCTATCACCTTGGTGAATAAGGTGTATGGGCTGATGACACTATATAGTTTTCATTGGAAGTCACTTTGGAGAAAAGCATCTGATAAATAAATGTAAACGTAAGTACCTCTGCCTACCTGAGCTGCTCCAGGTCACTGCCCACTGACCTCACTATAGGGAGGCTGGCTTTTCCAAATGTTCAATGTATGGTCCAGCATACACTTCTGAAAGAATAATCAATATTTATCCCCCTTTTCTCAGGCCTCCCACACAGAAATTTTATGTA
The DNA here is from genome assembly GCF_900964775.1 of Scleropages formosus. Lineage (NCBI taxonomy): Eukaryota > Metazoa > Chordata > Actinopteri > Osteoglossiformes > Osteoglossidae > Scleropages > Scleropages formosus. The sequence continues at coordinate 24,518,337 of NC_041809.1, forward strand.
TATTTTTCAGATATGCACATCTGTGCATGTATGTGCAATGCGACGGGTATTTGTCTCTGTACTCCTGTGACTCATTGACAGCTCAGGCTTGTGTACAGCACAGTCATCAAAACCACCCATGACCCATATTTACCTTTTCGTTCCACTCAATCCAATGGGTGAAGCAAGGCCTCCTCAATGTGCGCCTGCGAGCACACGCAGGATTTGTGTTTCCGGTCTGAAAGAGATTGAATCTGATCTGTTCTCAGAGACAGCAGTGCCAGAGTATCCTGTTTAGCAGCACAGCTGAGTGGAAAGTAAGGCGGAGGACAGGAAACTGAGGCATAGAACACGGGTGGAACAAGATCAATAACACACATGCATGTACACTCATCCACGTACGCAGTTCTCCATAGCCAGATACAGCCATCTTACGGCATGTTTATTTACCAGCACACCTTGGACAACACAACCAGCGAATGCATGTACTGCATGTCCGCTCCAGACCAATACTGATTAATTGCTTTAGTCTGAACTGATTATCGCCTGCAGAACAAAAACAATAGACAGAAGTGGAATCCCCAAGGACTGGTATAAGAAACACGACCCAAGTTTTTCTGTACAGCACTACAGTGCGGTCAGTGATGTAAAAACAGATTTATTGGTATGGCTTAGACAAAACGGGCTGACAAATTGGTGACATGCTTCTGGTCATTGGATATCATTAAATCCTCTTTTCTAAAGATCTGGGTACAAATCAGAAAAGGATTCAGGGCCATCTGGCAACAAATGTGTATCTTGTGTATTTTCAAGCCAATTATTTCTCTACACAACATTTCTTACAGTAAGTTGCACAACCTAGTATTAAAGAATTCCAGTGTGAGAGCTAGTTTGTCTGCTTTCCCTCTGAGCAAGGACTTTGTTTGGCCTTGTAAGAGTTTTCCCCCCCAAGTGTGTAAATTCTTCCATCAATGTCCCTGTAACGCAGCACTCCTATTGTCCAGCTTCTAGAAAACCAGCCTGATTTTATTCCCATGTTGGGAGTCCCATTGACCTTACTATAAACAACTAATTTTTTAAAATCTATTTTCCTTGGAAGAAAAAAACCCTTCCACCATGAGAGGATGAAAGCTTCTTCATTAGAGACGTGACTTGGAGAATAAGAGGAATTGCACGTTTCTCACATCCACATCCGCACCAGTAGTACCTGGCTCCGATTAAGCACCTGCCGTTAATCGGCGCACTCGACCTTAAAAGACACTTCTCAGCCCCTTCCCCTCTCGTGCAATCTCATTGAGACAACTGTCCCCTCTGCGCCAACGATACTCACTGCATTCCATGTCCTGGTCCCCTTCGTCCTCGTATCCTGTCCTTCGTTCCCTGGCTCCAGAACATTCACCCCGCCTCCTGATCTGCGGATCTTGGTTCTCACCCTGACTGCCGATCGAGCGACTCTTCGCCCATCCCTGACAACGAGAACACGTCTGATCCCTTAGTTCTAAATAAACGATCCTGCACTTGGGTCCAGCCTCCCTCGCATCTTCTGTTCCGCATGACAAAGTTGACCTGGACAGTTGTGTCCACCGCTGATTTACTGGCCTAATCACTTTCTCAAGTGGTTGGAAAAATGAACACACAATGAATCAAAGGTTATAGGACTCTACTTGCTACTTTTGATATTTTCCATAAATTTTGATCCCACTCCGGAAATTCTTATTGGAATGTATACTGCGTAGAGAAGCAAACGTCTTGTGTATGTAAATGACATCAACATCATGTTTTGTCCTTTTGCTTCCTTCTGATTCAGTAACAAGTTTGTGATCCTGAGCCTGAGAAAAGAGCAATTCTTCCTCTATTCTTATCTGTTCATTGGTATGTTAGCCTTGTGTAGAAAGAGAGAGGCTAATCCGTCATTTCACACACAAACAAACACAAAGCTACACCCCACAACTATGCACTCTGACCTTGAGAGCACAACGCTGCCCATATACACTAGTTCCTCGTGTTACTAACTTTGGAGTTACAAATTTTTGAAGGTACAAATACTATCCAGGTTTTTTTTTTTTGTTTAATTTTAATGTGATTTTCTATACTGTTCCATTTTCTAAAATTCCTCTCTGCTGCAGAAGGGAAATTACTCTACATGTCTCTGTCCCAGTAAATTTCCCATTAAGGGTTTACAGCTCAAAATAGTGTGGAGTTGATAAAAATGTTAAAATGAAAAATTGTTAGCTTATAACTATTTTCATATAAACTTACCTATACATACTGTAAATTCAGAGACAACAGTTTTGTTAAGTTTTTATTGATCGTGTAGATAATAAAGGAAGTTAAAACTGCTCCTAGCTATTTACAAGACTTAATCAACTGCTACACTGCAACCAGACTGCTTCGCTCATCTACTTCTGCTCACTTGGTGGTCTTGCTCATGAAAGGTAAATCACAGAGGTTCTCAGTTCTGGCTCCGCTGTGGTGGAATGACCTCCCCCTCTCACTCAGAACTGCTGAAACTCTGTCTACATTCAAGAAGGATCTAAAACTCACAGCCGATACTGCTGTATTGGATGTAAATGTTTGTGTACCTTAAAAAAAAAAATGTAGGAATGTTATCAGGATTCATCTATCCTGCGTTTTGTGCACCTACTCGAGCGATAAACATCGGTGCATCAAGTGGAAAGTAACAGACTAGGTTTACTTAAGAATCACATGCCTGCAGCCATGTCTCTTTCTCTTAATGCAATGCACTAATTGTATTTTCTCTGAGATGTACATCGCTTTGGAGAAAAGCGTCTGCTAAATTAATAAATGTAAATGTAAAAGGGGTATGAAGCTGATAACCATGGGAGAAGCTATTGTGAGGTGTTACACTGAACTGTAGTTGAGTTATGTCTGCGGTGTGCAGTATCTTGTGCCCCCTTTCCAGAATACAACAGGTCACTATGACTGCATTGGACAAGCAGTTCCACATCTACAAAAGCTAAGTTATCCTATACTGTCTAAATGATTACCTTGATAAATCAATGGCTTGCAAGGGCACAGCAAAAACTCAATATATTATGAAATTTGCAGTGATTCCAGCCCCTAGTATGTAAGTGGAAGCACAAGGTTAATATTGTATGTACTGCCACAGACGAATTTCTTCTAATTTTTCTGTTTTGATTTAATCACATTATTATTAGTGGGGGGGGCGCGGTGGTGCAGTGGGTTGGACCACTGTCCTGCTTTCTGGTGGGTCTGGGGTTCAAGTCCCGCTTGGGGTTCCTTGTGACGGACTGGCGTCCCGTCCTGGGTGTGTCCCCTCCCTCTCCGGCCTTACGCCCTGTGTTACCGGGTAGGCTCCGGTTTCCCGCGACCCTGTACGGGACAAGCGGTTCTGAAAATGTGTGTGTGTGTGTGTGTGTGTGTATTATTAGTGGTCCACGGTAAAGCGAGAATGTTTTCTTGAGAGCAGAAGGGTGAGAGGCACGGGAAAGTCTTAAGAGAGGAACATTCAGCTTTGCACAAAAAGAGAACTCCTGAGGGACTTGAAATGCAGACCAAGGGCAGAAGAGGTCTTGAGGGAGTGACAGCTGAACAGTGCGCCTGAGCGGCTTCCAACCTCATTCAGAAGGCCTCAGTGGGAACTGCCAGTCATCCAACATAGATGGGTTAGCAGGAACCTCCAAAAACACGGGAAGTCTGATCTGCATAGTTGAGACACGGTGAATCAGAATCAGTTGCTTCTCTTAGGATTTTCCCCTCTGATGTTAACATTCCAGTTAAACCAATTCTTAATCAACAGATGTAAATACTGTAAATATCAGTTCTTATCCGCAACTGACAATTCATCTCTACCTAATATTTACTTTGTATGAACCTACAGTTTTCAAGATTTAAAAGTTATTCAGATAAGATGCAGTAAGACTGACACAGCTGCTATGTCAGTCAGATTTGTAAAGCAGAAATCAAAAAACGAGAAAAAAAAAAAATCCCTGCGACACAGTGACAACAGGGGTGTCAATCTGTACAACCAACTAACATTTAACGGTCTCCTTTGCATGAAGATCCCTCTGGGGTACAGAAGAAGATTTTTATGGCCTCCTTTGAGTGAGTGTTCACTGGAAGAATTACTCAGTGAGTTGCTGTGAGGTGGCTTTGTTCAGTTGTGAGTCAGTTACATATTTATCGGTAAGTTCGCCACCGTTATCTGACATTTATTTGTATAAGACTCCAGACTAAACTGTGGAAGCACAGATCCCGACTGATTAATCTACCTAGAGACTTAGTAGTGACAAAACATTTGTTAGTTCTTCTGAAAACAGTTGTCTGTATTTATGTTACAAAGTAAACCGACCCCAGTTCACCATCCATTTGACTTTTTAAACCGTTTGTTCAATAACGATATAGAAACGTAAAGTCCTGTCTGTATTAAGACTGTTTCTAATTATGATTTAGATAATCAGATCGGGGGGTGTGGTGGCGCAGTGGGTTGGACCGGGTCCTGCTCTCCGGTGGGTCTGGGGTTCGAGTCCCGCTTGGGGTGCCTTGCGACGGACTGGCGTCCCGTCCTGGGTGTGTCCCCTCCCCCTCCGGCCTTACGCCCTGTGTTACTGGGTAGGCTCCGCGACCCTGTATGGGACAAGTGGTTCTGAAAATGTGTGTGTGTGTTTGTGTGTGTGTACCTAGAATGCAGAATGTGAGTCAAAAATAGCCTGTACTTGTATTGTTAATTTATTTACTACATTGTTTCATTGTGTGGGGGGCGCGGTGGCGCAGTGGGTTGGACCGGGTCCTGCTCTCTGGTGGGTCTGGGGTTCAAGTCCCGCTTGGGGTGCCTTGCGACGGACTGGCGTCCCGTCCTGGGTGTGTCTCCTCCCCCCTCTGGCCTTACGCCCTGTGTTACCGGGTAGGCTCTGGTTCCCCGCGACCCCATTTGGGACAAGCGATTCTGAAAATGTGTGTGTGTGACTGTGCCTTAGACCTATAAAAAGGTGAAATTACTCTAGGGATGCTGTGAAGTCAAACAGTTCTTGCCTGAGCCTCACACCTATTCTGCATCACACTGTATACTGTCACATAAAAACTGCTCGTGATAACCTTTATGAGGGAAAAAATAGAGGCTTCTCTCACTAAACGTGACTTACTGTGCTCACATGTTGAATATTTACACCTTCCTAAATTTATCTGTCTCTTTTTTCCCAGTTCAGCACAGCTGAGGCCCCCTTACATACCTGAGGGGTGATGACAGGCACGGGTGATGTTTACCTGCTCCAGCAGATGTCGAGCAGCACGAGCCCATGGCTGCAAGATGATGTCATGAAAAAAGCATCCTGGGAATTGTACAAGGACTAAAATCAACAGCCTCCGGAGAACTGAAAGAACGTTAGTTTGCTTTAAAAAAAAAAAAAAAAAAAACAGACTCTTTGCACAGGTAAAACTAAAAAAGTGGAAAACAGCAGTGTCACACCCCCGGGAATGAGCGGAGCAACAACACCTGCGCTCAATTAACAGGATACGAATAAAAGGAGATCCAGGTCCACCTGTTCTTGCACACACACACACACACGCACACGCGCACGCGCGCGCGCACACGCGCTCGTCCCATACGGGGTCACGGGGAACCGGAGCCTACCCGGCAACACAGGGCGTAAGGCCGGAGGGGGAAGGGGACACACCCAGGACAGGACGCCAGTCTGCCGCAAGGCACCCCAAGCGGGACTCGAACCCCAGACCCACCGGAGAGCAGGACTGCGGTCCAACCCACCGCACCCCCCTCCTTCTTGCAAACACCTTTGTGGTTTTGCAGTCTCAGCAGCTTTGTCTTTTTTGTTCCCGGTTTTTGACTCTTGCTCATTCTCCTCGACTACTGACTTTGGATTGCCTGTGTTGTGATGTTCACACCTTGAAAGACTTTTGCCTCTCCCACGAGCCTCGTTGAGCGATTAAAACCAACCCGCAATTGGGTCCACTACTTACCTGTCTCCAGCCTGCCTGTCCCCCGCATGACACAGAGATATCCATGGACTTCAGAAATGTTTAAGAATTTAAAATCTGAAGATTACGTTTGATTTTAAAAACAGTTTGCAGCTTTTACAAAATGAATCTGTTTTCCAAAATGAGCAGGACAATGATCTATGACCTCTTGATTTGTATAACTCCAACTTCTCACATACAGAAGAGAAACATGATAATAGATGTCAACAATAATTCCAATAAAACATGAGAAATTATAATGTGAAGATGCACACAAAGTTGGCTTATGTGACATCTTTTGTGGTCTAATAAAACATCATTGCCCTCTCCCCTGTGTAGCTCATTTGTTTCCCTCAGAAATGCTACTGTTTGTATATGTACTGTGGGTCTCTATTGACAGATATGCCATCTGTAGGGATATACAAAGGTCACTGTAACAAAAAATTCAATTTAAAATGATCTTTATTCAGTAAGATGCCTCATATTATATGGATGTGCTTTTCTTGCCCTCAATAAAATAAACGTGAAGAACGCAAAAAGTAAAAAATACCTGATGTTTTTGTTGTTCCTTAGGGCTCAGTGCAGAACCCATTTCTCTTCATCTATACTATGCCCCTTGGCTCGGTCATAATTTCCAATAACTTCTCCTATCTGTTATGCAGCTTATACACAGTTCTTCTTCTCATTTTCACCAACCGAAGATACGTCCCTTCTCATTTCTACACGTCTTCTTAGTATCTCAGCATGAATCACCATCAGTCTATCAAAGAATGAGGTGTTTCATCCCCCTAGTGAGCAAGCCTCGAAAACAGGACTACTCATTCATTTTATCTGCTTTGTCACTCATGACTTTTGGAATAAAACAGAGTTGTGTGTCATGTGGTTCTCAAAACAACTTGAAGCCATTAAAGAATCATGAAGAAACTCCCTCAGCACACACACACACACACACACACACACCTGCTTGTCCCATGCAGGGTCACAGGGAACCGGAGCCTACCCGGCAACACAGGGCGTAAGGCCAGAAGGGGAGGGGACACACCCAGGACGGGACGCCAGTCCGTCGCAAGGCACCCCAAGCGGGACTCGAACCCCAGACCTACCCGAGAGCAGGACCCGGTCCAACCCACTGCACCACCGCACCCCCACTCCCTCAGCAATAATCATAAAATCTACCGATATCTCACAAAACACTTTGACCCAGATCCTGATCTGAGCTGCACTGATATCTTACCTGCAACTTCTCCCTGTCTGGTTTGTTGCTCTCAGCCATCAGACTTCATCAACTGATCCAGAATGCTGCTACAAGATTTGTGTTTGACCTGCAAAAGTGGTCCTGTGAGTCTCGTGCGCTCACTTCCAGTATTTCCCTGCATCAGTTTCAACTGTCTGATTACAGGCAAGAAGAAAACCAGAAAATCACAGCTCAATATACACAAATTCTGGTCAATACCTTCACTTCAGCAAGAATTTAGAATGCTTCTCTTTTTCACCTATTAGCCTAATGAATGTGGCTTTCAATACCACAACCAAAACTTTGGTATGCAGGCTGGCAGCTGTCCTCCCAAAAATCAGTGAACTTGTTCAAACTGGATTTCAGGTTTGGCTGCAGTAACATACATCGCATTTTAAATATTATAAACTTTAGCGCAGGAACTCACTAGATGCAGAAAATTCATTTGACATTCTATAATGAGGTTTCTTATTTGCTGTTTTGGAAAGGTTTAAGATGAGTAATAACTTCATTAACCTAATGGTTAATATTCAATATAATTAATATTAATAATTATTATAATTAATAGTTAATATTCAAACCAAGTTAATACAGGTGGCTTTCTGTCAGACAAATTCTTAGTGGGAAGAGGTTGCATGCAAAGCAGTCTCTTTCACCATTTATTTTTTACTGTTATGATTGAACCCTTGGCAGTAGCTCTTAGGAGCAATATTTATATGTCCACTATAAGAAAAGGAGAGGAGGACCATGGTATTTCTCTGTATCCTGATAATGTAATCTTGCACCTAAGTAACCCAGAAACATCAGTACCAACAGTTCTGAAGGTGACATCCTATTTTGGTAAACTTTCAGCTTATAAAATGAATCTCTTCAATTCTTTGGTTGTGCTACTGAATACTCTTTCTCTTTCTAACTGGTGTTCATTTAAACTGGTATATGCTGATTTTTTTGTACGTTAGAATTAGGGTTAGAGTTTTGTGACCCCTGATCTAAATCTCCTGCTGGAAACCAGCTACTCAGCACTAATTTAAAAGGGTCAAAGAGGATCTGGCTGTGTGGATCTCTCTGCTTATTTCAATAGGTTATTTGTGCAATTAATATTGTTAGTATAAATATTTTACCTTATCTGCTATACCTATTCCAAAATTTACTGTTACTTTTCAGCTGATTAAAATAGATATCTCAAGATTTATTTGGAACAAAAAAAGCTCAAAATCAAACTCTGAAAAGTATGCCAACCATAAGCGATAGGTTGGGCTTCTGCACCAAATATGAGATTTTACTACTGCGTTGCACAAATTAAACAAATGATGCACTTGTTCCAGACTAGGGGGGACTTGTTGGGGGCCACAGTGGTGCAGCAGGTTTGGCTGTGTCCTGGTCCATGGGGGGTCTGAGGTTCAAGTCCTGCTTGGGGTGCCTTGTGATGGACTGGCATCCTGTCTGGGGTGTGTCCCTTCCAGTTCTATGCCTTGTGTTGCTGGGTTAGGCTCTGGTTTGCTGTGACCCCCCCCTAGCTCAGGACAAGTGGTTTCAGGTAGCATGTGTGTAGGCTGGACTCTGTATGTACGGAGTAAACTTTGTGCTACCCAAGAGTAACATCTCTGCCTTAGACCCTGAATTTCATAAAATTCCACCCTCATCTGAACATTTTGTTGTATTCAACACTCTTCTGGTCTGAGACACTATACATTTGGGGACCTCACCTGGTAGTTTGCTCAGACAGCAGGTCGAATGTACTGCACTAAATGTGAACCTTATTGCCCTCTGCTGGGTAAAACACTTTACGTGGCAACATACACTTCTGTTCTCAGCTGGAACTGGAAGTGACTTGATGTGTTTCTAAACCTAGGCCACTGTTATCTATACATCATAAACAATAAAACCGTAATAATCTAGACATCCCTTCATTTATTTACATCTTGCAAGTTCTGTAAAAATCACAGGCAAATCCTGTGCATGTGTATGATACTCTATGTATGTATGTGATATACTGTATGTGATGTAATGCACTCAGTATTTTTCTCTGAGATGTACGTCACTTTGGAAAAAAAAACGTCTGAATGAATGTAAAATGGATAAAACTTTCTGTCTAAGACTATTATTAAGTTATTCCAATTTCATTAACGTTGTACAGTGACTGCTCCCATGGACAGGACGCCAGTCCATCGCAGGGTGGTCACACACACACCATACAGGCAATTTAGCCTCGCTAGTTCGCTTGAATTGCATGTATGTTTGTAGACTGTGGGAGAAAACCGGAGCACCTGGAGGAAAGATACACATATACGGGGAGAACATGTAAACTCCACACTGATCTGGGTTTCAATGCCTGAACAGCCCAGTCAATGCTAGACAACAATGGAATAATATAATCACACCAGCAGATAACAATTATTGTTATTGTTGTTGTTATTAGTAGTACATTTTTTCATTTGTGTGCCCCTGTAATGCATCTGGTCGTTTTAAATATATCTGTTCTGCTTCTTTTGTCCAAAAGCAGACAGGAGAATCACATGGGACATGCCATGGAAGCGAATAAATTTGTACAACGCTGCTCGGTCTGTTTGTCCTTCTCTGTTCGCCGTACTGAGCCTGTCAGCGCGGGTCTGTTGACACTTCGTGGGAGAACCCAACGTGAAAGGAATTGAGGTTCCTCCTCATTTTTGCGTTAGTTTTGTAGAATTAGAACATTAAAATGAGCCTATGGGTGGACAAATACAGGCCTACCTCCTTGGGGAAACTGGACTATCACAAAGATCAGGCAAACCAGCTGAAGAATTTGGTGAGGCGTTGAAGCTTAGGCTAAGCTAATCTCTGTGCTCTCTCTGTATGTTTTTTTTTTTCTTTTGTTTTTGGTACCAGCCAGGTTAAAAGCCTTGTTGCAGTTTATGCGAATTAATTTATGTTCGTTTCATTGGAGTAACTCATCTTGGCGAGTTACACAGAAAAACGTGTGTACAAGTACTGGAGTTACACTTCTCGTTAGAATTGCGGCGCATCGGTTCGCGCTAAAACTGAACTGGCGCGCGAAGAGAGGGCTGATATCCCGTCATGCTTTGTGTTGGGATCGTCCTCCTGCTTCTCTTCTTCGCCCTCGTTGTGAGAACTTAGCAGTAGAATGAATCGCCGTCTGTAGTTGTTTTGAAATATTATAGTGTCGGTAACACTTGACTGGTGAGGTGATAGTGTCGTGGTTAGAGTCACTGCCTTTGCTTTGGACCCAAAAGGTTATAGGTTCGGTCCTCACCTCTAGCTGTAGTACCTTGACAAGGTACTTACCCTAATTGCACCACCAGTAAATAAAAATAAAAATTGCCTAGCTGTAAACGGATAAATAGTTGCTTTGCAGAAAAGCATCAACTAAGTGAATAAATGTAAACCACTGCCCCAGTAGTTTTAAATACTGGTAAAATAAATTTGCGGAGAAAATCTTTATATTACCATTTCTGTTGCTTCTTTTTCGGTGTATTTCAGTCTAGTTTTTCTGAGATGTCTGTTTGAATTTATGTCTCAGTCAATTTGTAATCCATGTTGCAAATGGATTCATGGCCATATATTGTTATTACTCATGTGTCTGTATTTAAGGTACAATGTGGTGATTTCCCACACCTGCTGGTTTACGGTCCATCCGGCGCAGGGAAGAAGACCCGGATAATGTGTTTATTGAGGGAGCTCTATGGTCCCGGAGTGGAGAAGCTTCGCATTGAACATCAGTCCATTACGGTCAGATTGGGCGCATTAAGTTCAGCAGTCATACTTTGGGACCTTTTAACAAAATGTACAACACTCTTACCTTAATACGCGTGATCTGTCATTTCCATACAGGCACCATCGAAAAAGAAGATTGAAATCAACACTATAGCGAGCAACTATCACTTGGAAGTAAATCCGAGGTGAGGAGTTCAGTCTTTTTGTCGAAAGCAAAAATACCTGTATGTAAAGTAGGGCAAAATAAATGGGTACCTTTTTGTCTTTTTCTGATCAATAAAATAATTTTGAGTTTTTGCTTAATTGCGAAAATGTTACTTTGCAACAAGCAATTGTTACTGTGCTGTGTTGCAGTGATGCTGGGACCAGTGATCGTGTGATTATTCAGGAGCTCATCAAAACTGTTGCACAGTCTCAGCAGATCCAGTCCAGTACACAGAGAGAGTTCAAAGGTCAGTGGTGGCTGTACACACTCGGCCATTCGCTAATGATGTACTACTAAAATCTTACTTTGACATTCTTTTCCATTTTCCCCCACACTCTCATTTGATCACCATACACTTGTGCAACTATTCTTGGATCCTTTTCATTGAAACTTATACAATTTTTCACAGTGGTGCTACTGACAGAGGTAGACCGACTAACCAAGGACGCCCAGCATGCCTTGCGGCGGACTATGGAGAAGTATATGGCCACCTGCAGGCTTATCCTGTGCTGCAACTCCACATCCAAGGTCATCTCCCCAATCCGCAGCAGATGCCTGGCTGTGCGGGTGCCACTGCCCAGTGTGGAGGAGGTTCGTGAGGGTGTAGCACAAGGGCTGGGAAAGGCGATGGGTGTTTCACTAGAAATGACTATATTGTAGCATAGAACCTCATTATGTTTTGACAGCTCCCCACACATACTGAGTTAAACCTTTAGTTTATGACTGTGTCAAAGCAATTCAGGTTGTTTGTACTTATTGACACAGCTGCATCTTTTTCCCTACCAGGTGTGTGCTGTCCTGACCAGTGTGTGCAGGAAGGAGGGCCTATTGCTTCCAGCAGAGCTAGCCAAGCAGATTGCTGAAAAGTCAGGCCGCAACCTTCGCAAGGCATTGCTCATGTGTGAAGCTTGCCGTGTCCAACAGTAAGTGTGTAGGGGGGGAGTGCTGTGGAAGGGTACCATGTGCAGTGGAGCTCAAAATGAAATCCAGTGTGTACGCACTGGCAAAATTTTTACTTTTTTAAAAGTAGAGTGCCTTCTGAAATAATTTTTCCATTTAAGCCTACAGCCTTTTTTGTTTTGAACATAATGAGCTACATAAGTTGAATGTAAAATCTCTTTGCCACAGGTATCCCTTCTCAACAGACCAAGACATACCTGAGGCAGACTGGGAGGTATACTTGAGAGAGACAGCCAACGCTATTGTCAGCCAGCAGAGTCCTCAAAGGTGTGTGGGGACACTCTGTGAATACCTATTTGTGCTTTCCTCTGGTAAAGTCAGGAAGTGGACTTTATTCATCTGGGCAAGTCCAAGATATTAGGCATCGCAGGAAAACTAACAAAATATAACATGCTATGTCAAATGCTTGAGGTGTGTCTTGTCTTTCTCCTGCGACTGACAAATGCGTGTGTATAATTCTAACAAAGCATCTTTCCTCCTACCTGATCGGTGGTGCGTGAATCCTTCCTTGTTTCAGGCTTCTGGAGGTGCGTGCTCGACTCTATGAACTTCTCACCCACTGCATCCCTCCGGAAATAATCATCAAGGTGAGTTACGCTGAAGTGAATTAATCGGGCTCATTGTGAACTCTATTGCTTTTTACATTTAATTCCCTGCAATGCTTTGCCTTGGTGATACCCCCTTCAATAAGCTCCTTCCTGTTTCAGGGTCTGGTGTCAGAGCTTCTAAGTAACTGTGATGGACACCTGAAGGCTGAGGTAGCCCAGATGGCAGCATATTATGAGCATCGGCTGCAACTGGGCAACAAGGCAATCTACCACCTGGAAGCTTTCGTGGCAAAGTTTATGGCCATCTACAAGAAGTTCATGGAGGATGGACTGGATGGCATGATGTTCTGATGTGTGCTCACCTCTTGCTTTTTCATTTTCATAAAAAATCATTTCACCTGGTAAAAATTGGTTACTCATTACAGCCCCTGGGGTGCTGGAACCCTGTGCTAAACTGTTATAATTATAAAAATCGATTGCTTGTAATAAAGCTATGATAAAATAGCTGCGCTGCTATTGTCTGGTTTTGGTGTTAAATTAATTTGTCATTGTAATGAATTTTAGTGATGCACAGTACTCTTTACATGTCAGAATTATTTGTATTTCCTGATTTGCTTTGGGTTAATGTTATTTTATATGACATTTTGTTTGTTATCTAGAACAAAATGTTTTCCTTCAACTAAAGAATCATTCTGGGCAACAAAGAAATGTATACCAGAACTTTGGTGCACCATTAACTGTTATCAGATGCAAACTTCCTAATGTTCACATGCAGTAAGCCTAAAACAAACATGAAACAGATTGCCTGAATTACAGCCTCAAAAACTTTGTGCCATACTCTAAAATAACCAGAAGCCTAAAATAATATTTAACTGCTACCTGTTGTGTGGGGAAAATGACCACAACAGTACAACTCTTAACTCCAAATAAATTTAAAACTTTAAAATAAGCAATGCATTTGTGGGGCACAAAATTTTTTTTCACCAAAATATTAAAAAATTCCTGCCTTATTTTTTGAACAGAGGCCAGGATAGGCTCCAGACCACTGTGACCCTGCTTTGGACAAGCAGCAGTTAAGTGATGGATGGATTCAGCTGCTCTTTCACTGTTGCACTTAGAAATAAATACCTAACATTTATTGTAATTTGCTTTAGAGTTGTAATCCATATATGTTCTTTATTTGCAATTTAAGAAACTTCTTTTGAAGATGCTTTATAAAGATTAATAATAACAACAACACCAACAGTACTTAATGGGGCAATTCTCATAATTAAATTAAGTTAGAAAATTATTCAAAATAAATCAGAGAATAATCCCTCTGTTAATTTTAACATCACAAAAGCAAAAGTTCATTTTCACATAAACTACATCTGAGTCCGTTGCTGTAAACAGCAGGAGCACAGCACTGCAACAAAAATGAACATTTGTGTATTATGCAAAAGAAAACATGAACTTTCTGCATTCTTAATATTTGCTTCTTAAGCAGCCTTACAGCCTTCAAAAATGCAATTAACATCAAAAACTCCATTTAGCCCAGACTTTCTGGCAGAGTCGTGTTACACAGACTCTTGTCAACTCAAATTTGCTCAGAAATACATAAAATGTAGTCAGACTAATTAAACACGTACAAACCACGAGATCAAAACTATACTTTACGTGTTTACAAAAATAAATACACCCATTTAATCCAATGCTTTACATGTTCAGCGCCAATAAATGTATATTTTAAAGTCACCACTGGAAATGTTCTATGCAAGCAAAAAGCAAGTAAGAGGTTGTTTTATCTGAGAAGAAATGTACCGTATGTAGGGGGCGCAGTGGTGCAGAGGGTTTGGCCAGGTCCCGCTCTGGTGGGTCTCGGGTTCGAGTCCCGCTTGGGGTGCCTTGTAATGGACTGGCATCCTGTCCTGGGTGTGCCCTTGTGCCCTGTATTGCTGGGTTAGGGATAGGGTTCGCTGTGTCCCTGCTCAGAACAAGCGGCCTCAGCCAGTGAGTGTGTGTGTGTGTGTGTGTGTGTGTGTGTGTGTGTGTGTGACTGCGGGTCTATCCTGTGCAAAAAGAACCTTCTTCGGTTTTGGGCAATTTTCCTGACTTTGCACGTCCGTAACAAGGCATGTTCACGTAACCGGTACGTAGCAGTCAGGCCTAGTGACTAATTTGCGATGCAGAGTGAACGTTGGCACATCTACTGTCATCATGTTCACCTAAGAGTACCATACATCACAAAATGCTCTAGTCGCGAGAAAAGAGGAACGAGGAAGAACAGCAACAGCCGACAAGAGCGTGTAGCCTAATGGAGTGTGAAAGAGTCGCTCTACTCCTGCCTCTTAGCAGCGAAGTACACGATGAGCCCCACGGTGATGAGCAGAGCAGAGCCCACCAAGGACAGGAAGCCGACCACCGAATGCCTCGCCAGCACCTCGCAGCCGAGGCAGGGCTCCGACCGGCGAGGGCACGGCTGCGGTGGGGCCGACGGCTCGGGGAAGCCGTTGTGCTCGATGATGTTGCGGTAGTGCATCAGCGAGGACTTGACGATGAACTCGTCGTGTACGTGGCCGTACATGCCGAAGTTGGGGTCCCTCTGGTCGCTGAGCGCATAGGCGAAATAGCCTCGCAGGTTCACCCCATCCAGCAGGTACGCTGAAAGACATGTCAGCGATATTGCACTGTCGATACGTTGCTTCGCATACGCGCCACGCAGCGGAAACTGTTCGGCCAAGTCAATGACATAGCGAAGCTGGTCAATAAATGCAAATCTACACCAAAAACTTTTTTTTTTGGACAGGAAATATGGAGGAGGGTGCGGTGGTGCAGCAGATTTGACCGGGTCCTGCTCTCCGGTGGGTCTGGGGTTCGAGTCCCGCTTGGGGTGCCTTGCGATGGACTGGCGTCCCGTCCTGGGTGTGTCCCCTCCCCCTCTGGTCTTACGCCCTGTGTTGCTGGGTTAGGCTCTGGCTCCCCGCGACCCCGTATGGGACAAGCGGTTCTGACAGTGTGTGTGTGTGTGTGTGTGTGTGGCTCTGAGATCAGTCTGAAATGCAGGCATAGCCTCACTGACTGTTGAAACCCTGCCCACCAGGGTCACCGGCCCTGGCCTCTGCCCTCCGTTAATGATTAAATGGGCCCCTGGGTGTTCGTTTGTGTTTTCCTCCATCAGCAGAACACAGGTTACCTCCTCTCATAGTGCCAGACAGGGCAAAGTAAATCAGAGCTCTTCTGAGAACAAGGACAGAGCTTCACAACATATACTGTAGAAAGCTTCGGTAAACTAGGGTAAAGAACAGGAGCTTAACACCATCAATACTGAGCGTTTAGTAAGGCTGTGGAAATTGAGTATTTTTTTAAAATTTCAGCAATTAAGTCAACAATTTTAATGTTGCTTCAGCTTAATGAAAGATAATAAAATAAACCATCTAGGGTGCACCCTACCTTGCACACTGTTTCCCAGGTAAGCTTTTAGTCCTGTAACCCTGGACTGGACAGTTTGTGATGACAACGGAAGAAAGTCTCGGACTTTTTTATTCATTCTGGTTTCAACTGCGATTTTTACCCAACCTACCCTACGAATAAATTGAAGGGTATCTGTATTATGAAGTTTTTTTTATTGTGACGTGGTAAAAGTGATGTTGGATTTACAAAGAAATTTCGTTACAAACTCCTGATCCTGGTTGTGTTCGTAAGTTGAGGACTCGGCGTGCCTTGTATGTGAACATTCAGTTATCCAAACGTCAAAAAAATTATACCACTCATACTGTTCAAGGACTCTGTCCCTGGTCGTACAAACGTTTCGGTCCATAAATGTACCAAATCCACAGCGGAACGTCCACAGAACCGTAGTAAAAGGATTGAGCCACAAACTCACGCTGCTAACCAGTCGTGGCAGATGAACACACAAACAGATGAGTGTACAGGCTGAGGATGCTGAGAACAGACATCATCTTTGTTTACGTAACGTACTGTTGTTCCTCATGGCCAACGATGACGAAGCCGTATTTCTGTTTGTTTCATCGTGTGCCAAAATTAAGAAGGCTTAGCTACAGTCTTTCCCCACCTTAAGAAAGAAATGAATCCTGAAAAATTATTGGTAACGTTAACTCTCACGGGGGAGGTGCGGTGGCGTGGTGGATTTGGCCGATGCCTGCTGTGTGGAGGGTCTGAGGTTCGAGCCCCGCTTGGAGTGCCTTGCAAAAGACTGGCGTTCCGTCCAGGGTGTGTCCCCTATGCCCTGTGTTGCTGGGTAGGCTCCAGCTCGCCACAACCCCGCTCGGGAGAAATGGTTGTAGACATTGTTGGTTGGTTAGTTGGTTGGTCAATTGTCATAACTCAGAGCTATAATTACCAATAGTTTCAACTATGAGGGTGTTATGCATTCCTGAGCCCCAAAAGTGTCACCCATTTATGCTAAAATATCACCGCATCCCATTAAAATGGACACAATTACTTCAATAGTCAGAATCAGTTCTATTATATTATAGTATAGTAGAGACAGTTAGGAGAGCATGGTGGTGCAGCAGGCTTGGCCTCTGCCTACTCTCTGGTGGGTCTGGGGTTCGAGTCCCGCTTGGGGTGCCTTGCGTTGGACTGGCATCCTGTCCTGGGTGTGTCCCTTCCCGTCCAGCCTTGCTCCCTGTATTGCCGGCTTAGGCTCCGGCTCACTGCGACCCCACTCGGGACAAGTGTTTTCAGTCAATGTGTGTATGTGTAGATACAGTTCTATATATATAGAAATTATAACACAACACAATGGAGGAAGAGGAGTATAAACACAGGAAACTGAGTGCTTCAATAGGAACGGTACTCCAGACCTTACACAAGATGGTACTCACCGCAGTACTAGGGTATGCAGCATAGCAAAAGTAGCTAAAATTACACGTGCGGCATGAAACCCTCCCGACGTAAAAATATATGTAATAACGAGCGCAACCCCACAAACGACAGCGTTCATAAACACGTATTCACACGAGTTCTCCCCTGCTAATCAAAAGAGACGTAGATCCTTTCCGATACGTAAATTAAAGCTGTCCGGCTATTTCTAGTTCAGTTCTTCTATAGGGAGCCCTGCAGCAGCATCACGCGCTGCGATACGATGCTCCGTTTTTATGTATCAATTGATAGGAGAAGCAGGCAGAATCCAAATGCGGTCCTCATAAATGCGAAGAAACGCCTCGTAAGCTGAAGCAGCAAAGAGTATGGAAGGAAGCTCCCGGTAAAGCGGAACGCTCGTAACTCGATGGGGGTACCCCTGGGTTTCACTGCTTTGACAAATGAAGAGTAAAGAAGGAAGGGAACTACTCCCAACTTAAGTGTAATTCTGGCACCGTGGAAGAGCAGTGAAGTTACGACCATAGCTATAAGCCGTAACGCAAAGTGCCGCAGAACCTATTACCTACTTACTTTGTAACGTGTTGCTCTGCAGCCCAAGTCTTCGCTCCTGCACGCGTTGAACTACCCCATGGAGCGCTCCACCGCGCTTCTGTTTCACTCCTCGACATTATTTATTTTATCCCATCCACACGCAGACATTCCTTGAACGACCAACAAATAAGTTCCTAAAAGTCAGTCTACCGTGAAGCTTCTCATGAAACCACCTGAGCGGGTCATACATTTTCCCATGAGAAATAACGGGAATATCTGCTTCGCTATACACATCTTTGCCTTATTCATTTTCGGGGATGAATCCTGTTGAGATACCGGGCCATGGCTATGTGTTATTTTTTTGGCCACAGAGGGTAGAGCCTTACCTTTAAGCGCTTCGTTGATGTAGCTGTGGAGGTAGTAGACACGTAGGCTGTCCTGGAAGCGGGCGGGATCCTCATCCACCCCGTTGGCCATGACGTAGATGGGCACCCCGGGGTACCTGGAGGACACCCAGCTCAGCGCCTTGCGCAGGCCCCACGGCACCACTGGCGATCGCCTGTACGATGACATCACCCAAGTGATGTCAAACATGTAGTGCACTTCCAGCATGGCCTCGTAGATATATTTGTCTTCGACGGCCTCGGACACCATGGAGGTGGTGAAGTGGCTGAGGGCAAAGAAGTCGTAGCTGCCCCTCACCAACTGCTCGTCCTCGCGGCTAAAGACGGGGAGATGGTAATTGAACAGGTCCATGCTGTTCCGCTGCCTCAACCACTTTCGCATTCCAGAGGGATAGTCACCGCTGCCGAAGACGGGCTCCGCAAACCAGCCGACGCGGAAGTCGAGGACGCGGCTGGCGGACACCATGTCCCTGAGGGTGAAAGAGTAAGCCGGTTCGACCCAGTCCATGTACAACGTCAGGGACACTTTGCCACCCTGGGCCTCGCGGAACTCCTTGTCATACACGTGCCAAGCCAGGCCGTGCGCCCGAAGCAGGTTGTGGCCGACCTCATAGCTGAGCTCCTTGGCGTTTGGCTCATTCAGGGTGATCCAGAGCTTGACGTGGGCGCCCAGCTGCCGGTAGCACAGCCTGGCGTACTCGGCGAAGGCTCGCACCGTGTCGTTGCACCACCAGCCCCTCTTGGCCTCGAGCGGGGCAGGTAGGCTGGAGCGCTTGCCGGTGTAGTGCCACAGCGTCACGACAGGCGCAATGTTAGCTTTCAGCAGCTCGCTGGCAAAGCATCGGTAGTAGTCCAGCAATGTAGCGTTGGCCTCCGACACGTTTCCCGTTGGCGCAACGGAGGACCAGTTGAGAGAGAAATGGAAGTGGGACACACGCACCCTACGAATCTGCTCCACCTGGTGGCGGATGGCGGCGTAGTCGGCGCAGTGTCGGACCCGGTGGGCGGGAGGGGCCACGACCCCTTCCAGACGCTTCAGTTCCCCGTTCCCAGCGACGTTCCAGCTGTACACGTTGGGGTCCGCAAACTGTGACGGGGTGGTCTCGACCTGGACGCGCGAGCAGACATGTATATGCGAAATATGTTTACACTTTTCAATAGTCATTTATTTACTCAGATCTTAACTATTAATTTCGCACAGGTGTCACAGAGGACATGTATCCTGTTGTTTTATTTCAATGTCGAAGGTTAGCACAACCAAGATAACCCAGTCGGAGACGGAGAATTCACTCTTTGATCCTCCAGCCCGAGTGTTCGGGTGAACGAACCCTCACACACACACACACCCACACAAAAACACACATGAGGCAATGAGACGCACGGTAGAGGCGCCGTTGGAATTCGGTTGTACCGAGAACATCGGAGACCATCAAAGCCAAGACACTCTACTCGCGCACTTTTGGAAGCTCTTTCACAACTGCGTCTACAGCTTCAGAGCTGGTTTACAGGTGAAGTCACACGTAGACCATATAAATAAAAACAAT
This sequence comes from Scleropages formosus, assembly GCF_900964775.1. Classification (NCBI taxonomy): domain Eukaryota; kingdom Metazoa; phylum Chordata; class Actinopteri; order Osteoglossiformes; family Osteoglossidae; genus Scleropages; species Scleropages formosus. Next base: position 24,538,229 of record NC_041809.1, read on the forward strand.
GCCGCGTTTGCTTCCTACAGCCGTACGCTAACCGCCCTCCAAGAAAGCGCTCTCGAGAAGCTTCTATGAAAGCGCGTAAGCGGCTGCGGGTTGCGTCGGGCAAAGGGGATGAGCGCAGACATACTTCGATGGAGTTTGCGGCCACACCCCAGGCAAAGTCGCAAGGAAACACCCCGTCGGCGTGCTTGTTCTCCAGGAGCGGGGGGAAGCCGTTCTTCTCGATCAGCTTCCCGTAGAAAATGGCCGAGGTCTTTGGCTCCCTTTTCATGTCTGGGGTAGCGAAGTCCACGTAGAAGAGGCCGCGGCGAATACCGTACTCTCTGTGCCACTCAAAGCCATCCACCAAGGACCAGGCCGTGTAGCCAATTACACGCACCTTGTCGTATTTAATCGCTATAAAAGAAGAGCACAGGTGTAAAAACGATTATACTGGGGCCTTGAAGAAACATCTCCCTCACATGGAAGTATTCACATCAGTAGATGTTAACAACGTAGGGCTGACAGCAATAATAACCGTGAAAACGAAAACAGATGTTATGGCTGGAAGTGTAAATTCACGATGCCCAGTTTGGCTGCTCGAGGGAAACGCTTCACACACGTACTGGTTTCACCGCTCTGGCGTCACCCTCGCCTCGCTAAACCGACAGCCGGTCTTCGACTCACATTTCAGCATCTCCACGATGAACCATTTCAGGTAGTACATGTGCTTGGGGTCTTCGGTCCTGGAGCTGCCGCTCACAAACCAGCCGCTCTCCACGACGAAGACGGGCGGGTTGTCGTACTCGGCCTTTATCCAGTAGAGCAGCATGCGCAGGTCCACTTCCTCTGTCTGGCCGAACTTCAGGCTCTCGTTCCTCAGCTGGAAGCTGAGCGAGGGTCCGTGCGAGAGGGCGAAGAAGTCGGCCGTGCCATTGATGTAGGCCTTCTCCGCGGCATCGAAGCTCGGCAGGCGGGCGGACAGGCGGCCGCGCATGCACGACGGGTACTCGCCATCCACGAAAAGCGGCCTGGCAAACCAGCCCAGCACAAAGTCCAGCGAGCACTGGCAAGCGCGCAGGTTCTCCCGCCGCGTCTTACTGGGCTTGATCCAGTGGGAGCCCAGCGCTATGGACACCTTCCCACCCTGCAGCGGCCGGTACCGCCTGTCATACAGATGCCAAACGGCAGCGTGGGCCTGCAACATACGATCAGAGTGCGTGGGGGGGTAAATACTGCGTAATAACTACTAATCAGAGATCAGGAATCTGCGACCATGGTTACCATCAAAACAAGCATTTCAGTTCCTGGAGGCTCCAGATTATGGAAGTCTTTGCTACAAACTATCCTAATTAGAAAGAATAATCATTTTGATTTACATTAAAATATATTTCAAGATCTATTCGCTACAGGCTTGTAAAGACATTCGGAGGTTTCAGTAGCACAGGAGATTACTAACAAGTGGGGCATTTAAGCCAGTATCCAATGGATGAAAAATGTTAATCGATATGAGGCCCCACCATAGAGGGCCGCAATACAGTGGCCCCCACACCTTGAATTCCATAGAGCAGAACGGTTTTTTTTTTTTTATTCTACTAAAATCTGAACTTGTTTCAAGCCTTCATACGCTAAATATGACTTTAGGACTTCATAACAAGAACTTTTTGGGAAGAATGTTTTGATTTAAACAAAGCTTAACAAAACAAAATTGATGGATTTTCCTCCGGCCGGTGAATCAGGCGTAAAGTCGTTTTTTCATAAAAAATGACTGGAGCCGGGGGGGTGAAGCCCTTGATGACATCAGGAACCCGATATTTTGTTAGGTTGTCCGTCCTGTGGACAAGAGCTATGAAAGTGAAGCTCTGATGGTGAGATAACCTTACTGGAAGAAACCTAAGGAGAAATTGTTAGTCATATTTAAAGGGATAAACAACCAACCAACGTCAACAACCGCTTGTCCCACGCGGGGTCACGGCAAGCCGGAACCTACCCAGGATACAGAGCCGAGGGGGGGAGGGGACACACCCAAGGGCAGGATGCCAACTTGCTGCAAGGGACCCCAGGCAGTGCTCGAACCTCAGACTCACCACAGAGCAGGCACTGGTCAAACCCACTGCACCACCACAACCCCCCTCCAAGTTACAAACTGTTTATTTTTTTTAACAAATAATTCCAAGGTCTCACAAACAAGCCTTTCGGCAACTTGGAGTTCACAGACATTACTGCTATAGAACCATTCAACACCTAAAGCACTAAGTGCCGCTGCCTCGGCTGTAGGGGTGTAGGTCCGAGTCCAGCAGGCACCATTGCGGTTAAGAGCTGCTGCCTTCAGACCCGAAGGTCACGGGTTTAAATCCCACCTACTGCCGCAGTGCCCGCAGATAAGGTACTCGCCCTAAAACTGCTCCAGCAAACTCATGGAGCTATATAGAGAGGTAACACGTCGTAAGTGGCGTTGGAGAAGTGCCAGCTACAGGAATAAATGTAACTGTAAACACAATGCCTGAGCAGCTTTTCCCCAAAGACATTTTTAAGGTTAACTGGAGACTCTAACCCTAACCCACTGCTCGTCTGCCCTGTGATGGATCGGCGCCCTGTCCAGGGCGTCCCCTCACTAGCCTGGCTGACCGCGATTCCAGGATAGGCTCCGCACCAGCGCGACCCCGACCCGGACGAGCGGTTGCTGACAGCGAGCGGGCGTTTGGAGGACGTTCGGGCAGAAACGCACAGCAGCGCAGTCCCAGAGGTGACCGAAGGCCCTTCGCCGGGTCTCACGCTGCCACCGAGAGGGAGGAAGGACGGCGCTCGGTCTCGGGTACCTTCAGCAGGTTGTGCCCCACTGCGTAAGGCAAGTCCGGCTCATTCTTAACGCCCGGCGCCATCATTCCGGTGCCATAACCGTGCCAGGCCACGACAAACGGGTTGTCTATGGTGATCCAGTACTTCACGCCGTCCCCGAAGGTGCGGAAGCAGAAGTCGGCGAAGTCCTGGAAGAGCCCCACGAGCAGCGGGCTCCGCCAGCCGCCCACCAGGCGCTGCAGCTGCTCCGGCAGGTCCCAGTGGTAGAGCGTGACCACGGGCTCCACGCCGACCTCCTTCAGCAGCCGGATGAGGCTCCTGTAGTGCGCGACCCCGAGCTCGTTGCAGCTGCCGCGGCTGCCGTTCGGGAAGATGCGCGGCCACGACAGAGAGAAGCGGTAGTGGGAGACGCCGAGCTGGCGGAGCGCGCGGATGTCGCCGTGCACGTTGTGGTAGCTGTCGCTGCCCACGTCGCCCATGGCGATGCGGTTCCCGCCGCGGGTGAACGTGTCCCAGATGGACGGACCTTTGCCGTCTTTGTCCGAGGCGCCCTCGACCTGGTACGCCGCGGTGCCCACGGACCACATGAAGCCCTCGGGGAAGGTGTCGTACAGGAAGGCTTTGTCGCCGGGGAAGGGCAGCCGGCTGAAGTGCTCCCACGTGCGCTGGCCGTCCCCCGGAGCCGCGGCGGGGCGGCGCGGCGACTCGCAAAGCAGCGCCAAAACGAGCAGAGCGCCCCTGGGCGCCATGGCATCGCCCGTGTCGTGTGTCTGTGCCCGTGTGCGTGTGTGTGTGTGTGTGTGCGTGTGTGTGTGCGTGCGCAACGCCTCCTGTCCTGTCCTGCTCCCACGCGGTGCCCCGGGACTCGCTGTCAAATAGCGCAGCTGGCGGGCAGGCGGGCGCGCGCAGGTCGCTCCGAACTCATCTGTCAATTATTAGCCGGCGCGTGGAGCGGACTAGAATAAAACAAGAGCGCGCGCTGGAAAACAACAAGTGCGACTGACGGCAGCGGCGCTTTGTGCGCGACTTACTCAGCAATGACGACGCTCGGTGTTGTTGTAGCCTAGGACTCTCACTCTCACGAGTAGCCGATCAGTGAGACACTTTTCTTTTTTCTCCGAACTCGTTTCCAGTTGCCTTCTGCCTCCTGCACACGTTCAGCCGTGAACTCGTCTCGACAGTTTTGTCATTTTCCAAGAGCGCATATGATGGGCCACATTGGTAGAAATATGAAAACGAGATGAGTGGAGCAGTTTCATGTTGCCTCCTTCTACCTGCTGTGCCACAGGCGCAATGAAGTCCAAGTGTATTGTGTGCGCACACTGTTCGGTGTAAAAGTGACTGCTTCCAGGCAGCAGATCACTTGAAATTATTACACTTGTGTGTTTCCCAGCCGGGAAACATGTACCTCGGCAAAAGTGTCAATGTAACCCAGAGGTGTTAATGCTCAGCAGTGATGTGAAAGGTGACAAGCCAATTGCATGCGTGAGGATTTTTACAGTGATGCCATGTGGTGCCCAGGGGTCACCGCGTTCACTACAGCACTACATGCCCCGCTCCAGCAGGGCCAGCACGGGAAGGGCGGCGTGTGTCGTGCCGGTGCTGCTCACGGGACAGGAGGACAGATGGAGAGACACCGACACAGAGCGGAGCGGCAGATCGCCAAGCAGGCCGACAGGTATGAGCGAACGGGCGGGGATATCACGTTTGAGGACAATAGAGGCCCGGGCGGTTACTAGGCAGCGCGGACTGGAATGGACAGACAGGAAGCTGATAACACAGGGCCGTAAATAAAGGCCGCTAAAACCTTTTACGAGCCTCTTATGAAATCTACGGCATTCTGAAAAGCTATTTGTATTCACTTACGTTAGCTGGTGCTGTCCACAGACACAAAAGGATCATAAAGTTCTCTTTGTAATTCAGCGCAGACTGCATTAATGGGATTGACATTACTCTCTGAAATATGACAAATTAGCTGAAACTTTCATGTAAACTGTTAAATATAGGAAGCTAAGAATATTTTGTGACTAAACTAACAGAGCTACAAACTGAAACAATCTGGAGGAAAAAAGGTTGCCCTCCGGCAGGTTAGCAACAGCAGGCAACTGTCTTTTGAAATGAGACAAGCCTTCTGACACCAGCTAATGCAATCATGGAAATCGACAGGGCAATATGTAAAAAGCCCATAATACCATGTTCCCGGCGACGGTGATCTTATTAGGTTTCATCTCCTTATGGAGGCCTTTGGAACGATTGCCCTTTTCTTACGGGGAGAAGAGAGCTATTGCTAGCGGAGCAAACATTAATAACCGCTGGTGTAATGCACATAATCTGCAAACCCATCAGAAATATGACAATTTGTTATGCAAAACGTGTTTATGCTTGCATTAAAGGGAGAGAAATCTTCGTAGCAGCCAATTTTTAAAAACCAATTATTTGTGAAAGCACATCCAAGTGTTGACGCTGCCAGCTTTTCACGTGATGGCAAGAGCTGAGGCAGAGGGTCTTTCAACGTATTACAACAGACCACTTATTTCTCAACAGAACCCGACAGAAATGATCAGAGCCTGCAGCATTTAGGTTAACTAAAAGTACTAGGTCATACTAAATAAATGAGTTAATGGGCGAGTTCGAATTGTCGCAAAACACCTAGACAACGCTGACTTGAAACGCAGGCGTAAACAGAAAAGGTGCAACTATTCTCAAATTTGTACTGAAGTTACTGCACTCAACAATTTAACTCAGGAACTGAAACTAATGACCCTACGGCACACGGGCAATTGCTGCTGTGCTTACAGCGGAACTTCAGGTACTCTCAGCTGACATTTTCCAACAAGCTGCCACAGGGCAAAGAGGCAGGGCAGAATGGACAGGGACACAGTGTCAGGAAACAAAAGGTGGAAATCACTGCCCACCAAACTGGAACAAAAACAAGTCACGCCGCATGAGCTTTGCTCTTATTAGTAACCCAGTTGTCCATTAAAGCAAGATCATGAGTTCAGGCTGCACAGGTCAGGTGATCAGAACATACACCCATTGGCCTACTTGCTAAAGGAAATACTTTTTCCTTCCATATGCCCCACAGTTTATCCCCAGTTTAACACTTGTTAATATGGGCTGTCATCTTCCTGCCCAGGACACAACCTGTAGAGAAGTCAAGCAAGTGAGGTGCAAGCAATGGCAGAGAAAGCACAAATCATATACTGTAAAACAAATGCAGGATTATATAGAGTTCTTGCTGTTCAGAATTAAAATCACCCTGATTTAAATATAAAGTATCAAAATAAAAAAGTTCTATAGAAATGATTATGTAATGACAGCACAGTGAGAAGTCAAGTTACACGTGCAAAGGTCTTGCAGTGGAAGCAACTGGCTAGAATTGCAGAAAGAAGAACATTCAATGACAATTTGGCACAAGACTCACCAACATTGAAAAGTGCAGGTATTTTGGAATAATACCCTTAAATTTAGGAATGCTAACAATCCTTCCTGAAACGATAAATCTAAACATAGCTGATTGAATTTCTCACCTGATTGTTAATGCCAACTTGGAACCACCTTAGGCATAATCCTGTAAATAAATCCGACAAATACACTCCGTAGTTTCAGCATGAACAAGAGTGTGAGCGAAACAAAGAAATGAAACAGCAGAACACTCATCAGCATCTGCAGTTAATAAGTACTATGATACCACAAAACAACTTAAACTAAACTATTGAGGGCGATTTTCACTGCAACTTAAATTTGGCCTTGCCACTACAGTGGACACACAGAACTTCTATTTTAATAAATGTATTCTCTTATTAAAACAGTATTATTGTATGAAATAAAAAATAAATATCTTTCCAAGTAAAATATAAAAAATGTACTTACAGTGTAAAGCAAGAGAAAAATAGAATGCATTGAAAATTAAGTATTAAACAATGTAGGTCTGCTAACAGTAGATGCTTCAGTGACCAGATAAGCAAAATTGATAATAATTTTATAAACATATCTTAACATGGAGCTGATGTTACCAAAAAGCAAGCTGCTAACTTTTGAAAGTGAAGTCTATGCAGTACTCAGGGCACGAAGATCAGCATACTCCCACATATATTCGGAACTCCAAATACGTTAACTAAGCTACCAAATAAGACCAACCACGCAGTCAGTTTCTGTTGAGAGTTTTATTGGTACAACAGATTGCAAAACCGACTGGGAATTTAATACGCATTTTCTTTATGCACTGCTAAAATTAAAAAAAAAAAAAAAAAAACAGTTTGTGATGTACTTTAATCCATTTCAAAATGCTGTCATTAACAAGGTGTAAAATAGTACAGATACGTGATTCTTTTAATGATCTTGAATCCAACGATAAGAATTTTTCTTCCTCTTTATTTTTTCATCAAAAGCACTGTGGGTAAATGTACAGTGGTGTAAACAAATGAATGAAAATAAAAAAGAATACACATAACAGATCTCACATAAAATAGGAAAATTGTAAACTGTTCATCTACATTTTAAGTTGAAAATGGCCAAGAGAAAAAAAAAAAAAAAAAAAAAAAAAACAACATTAACATATCACTGGAGGTCCATCATTATGTTTTCTTCACGGAAAATATAGGTGTCGCACGTAAAAGCTGCGCTGATAGATAAAAGCTATACAATCCCCCCGGTTGAAGAAAGGAAAAAAAAAAAAAAAGACATAAGAGACTATTTACATTTATTTTCTTTAGTTTAAATTTCTACACAGCCAGCAAACATCACAATGCACAACAACCCACAGTTAATGATATCAATGTGTGTGGCGAAAGCTTGTGATTCAGGGGGTGCATCGGACTGAATTGTCCGAAGAGAAACAGTTCAAAGTCCAACCTCCATCATTCGTTCACACCCACAAGTTTTTGAAGCAGACAGACCCGGTGTCTCGGTACACCCCACTTCTCTCTTACTTGATCGTTTGCAATTCATCTTGTCTCCAGATCTCATCTTCTCTCCCGCCGCCCACTTGTCTTCCGTCTTGCCTGTTTGGAAGACAGAACCCAAACATAATCCTCCAACTGTCCAACACGTCCTGGGCCACATAGGCAACACTTAGTGCCCTGACAGGGGAACTAGTAAAGAAAACTTGGAATTATATTAAAAGTTAGTATTACTGATTATTTATTAATTTGTTCAACAACATGTTTAAAATTTGAATTTAGACCGAAAGAAGAAAGTCCAAAAAGCTGCTTTAAAATGGCAGTGAATTTTAAAATGACTTTACTCAAAGAGGCCTGAGGACTCAGTGCTACCGAGACCATCTTAAATGTTGTCAAGCTACTCACTTTGGGTGCAGTGTAATCCTCCCCATCCTCCGCTTGCTCTGCTTCCTCCTCTCCCTCATCCTCCATGTTCTGCTGGGTTGTCTCCAGCTCATCCGCGGACTCGTTCTCTTTAGCGGCTGCTGCTCTGGAGCGTCCCCCACGCCTGAAATGAGGGGATTGACCCAAAAGGGGAGTCCATTTAATGTTTCTTGTTCACACAGGCAGAAAAAGATTTGCAGTGGTGTAAACACAATTCTTTTTGCTGAACATAGCTCTTACGCTATTTTCTTGGGTGGCTGCTGTGCAGATTTAGGTGGTCTCCCTCGTCGCTTCTGTGGAGTAGATGGGGCTGAGTTGTCTGTGGCTTCCGAGGACTCTGTCCTGTATGAGTTCAGTCAGAAAAGCATCAAACTTTTAATGCTGTTCAAAGGGACTAAACAAACATATAGTTTTTTTTTTTTTTTGCCTTTCAGTCCCAAGAGCTCTTAATTGCATACTGTCAGTCTCCAACATGCTTTGACAAATCTAGTTTCATCATGCACTGGTGACCACACTTCATTTATTTACACTAGTTGACATACCTCTGCTGTGACCTCCGTGGTGTTCTGGCCTGTCTGCCCCCTTTAGGTTTCACCTCCATGTTCTCACTGTTGCGATCTTCTTCCTCTTCGTCTTCCTCGGGCACTGGCTCCTCCTCATCTGGAGATGGTGCAGTGGCCTTCTTTCGGCCTCTCCTCCCCTTGCTGGGAGTTTCTTCTTTGGCTGTGGTTGCCTTCGGTGGACGTCCCCTGCGGCCCTTCTTGGGTGGGCTGTTTTGTTCATCCTCCTCCATGGAAGCATCGGCAGTAATTCGGGCCTCTTCTGTCCACTGCTCCTCTTGACCTGGAGCGCTCATGTTGGCTGCCTTCTTGCGGCCCCTCTTAGGTTTGGGATCCTGGCCCGAGTCATCCTCCTGGCATGGAGCAACTGCACGCTTCCGTCCCCGAGGCTTGTCACCTTCCTGTTTGGGGGGAAAAAAAGACAGAGGAACGATGACGATATACTCAATCAAGGCAGAAGAGAATTACCATGATGTTGCACAGAGCTGATTTTTTTTTTTTTTTTTGAGCAGACATCAAATGGCTGCTAGCTCACAACCAGTTACCGTGATAATTCCACCTGACACTAGGTGCAGGCAGGTGGAAGGTACATTCTTGACCAGCACTAACAGCATTTTCAATTTCTCCAAAACCTCTATTTTCAGTTTCATCTTTTCCATCCTGCTGTCTTTTGAACCTGAAAAAAGTACTTGGGCTTTTTATTACCCATCACACATCTTTATCAACCAGACAAGTGTCTCATCAGGGCAGCAGGAGTCTTAGTGGTTAGAGCTACCACCTGGCACTTAGGTTCAAATCCCACCCACTGCTGCTGTAACCTTAAGCAAGGTACTGACACTCATTTATTTATTCATTACATTGGTCCAGTAAAAATCACTAACTGTATAAATTTGTAAATCATTGCAAGCAGCTTAACATTGTAAGTTGCTTTGAAAATATCAGCTAAGTTAAAAAAAAAAATGTAAAGGTAATCTACCGCTCTGTGGCTATCAAAACAATGTGAGAACACTAAAACATCACTGCAACCACAATTTAACAGCCCACTCCCAAGACCAGTTACTTGTGAGCCCATACCCTTGACACATCTGCATCATCCCTCTTTTCATTCTTCTTCATCATGGTGATATCTTCATTCTCACTGTGGTCCATTTCAGCACTATCCAACCTGAGAAACAGGACACAGGTGAATAAACATAGTGGGTCCATTTTTAAGAAATACAAAATTGGGAAGAGCAAAAATGTATTTTTAGAAAAGCAATACTCATGAAAAAAATTCTACGCCACTGTAACATAAGAACCCTCTTATTAAAAATAATAATAAAAAAAAACAAAAAAAAAAATTTACATTTATTCATTTAGCTGACGCTTTTCACCAAAGCGACTTAAAGTCACAATTATTACATGTTCACAATCATTTACCCATTTATACAGCTGGGTAATTTTACTGGAGCAATTTAGGGTAAGTACCTTACTCAACGGTACTAAAGCCAGAGGCAGGGATCGAACTTGCGACCTTTGGGTCCAAAGGCAGTAACTCTAACCACTACACGACAAGCTGTCCCAATTAATCAATTAAATTAATACTAATTAACTGTCAATTTACTTCCACATTAATTAAAATGTGGAAGTAAACTGACAATTAATACACTAAAACAGAAAATATGAAAAACACACGAAACGCTGAAAAATCTTTCAAAAGCAGTGTTTTTCAAAGCTTGAGTCTTGGATCATTACAGAGAAATTGAGAGACAATGTCTATCGTTGAGCACCTCGACCTGCGGTCAATGTGCTCACCCTGCCCAGCCCTTGGAACAACATGACTGCCTGTAACAGGAACTGTGTGGAGCCTCTTTGCTTGAGCTTCGATCCCTGTTCATTGTTAAATCATTTAACTCATTCTTATATACAAAAATTCTCAATATCACAAAAACAATGTATCTTCAGAAGAACAATCAATGATTACTGTTTCAGTGCTCAGGTGTGCAGCTATTTATAATATTTTAATATACTATAAATAGCTACACACAATATACTTTATTAATATTTCAATAAAGTTTTGAAATGCTGGTCCAACTAATTTCTCAAAGAATATTTATACAATGCAAAACAGGAAAACAAGTTATAAAAATGCAGGAATTAAAATAAACGCCACACAATGAACTAGTCGATCCCAGCGAAGACAATTAAAGCAGATTTGATCCCTTAAGAGGGTATTCAAATTTTGGGGAGTACTCAGAGGTCCAGAATTGATTGTGCTTCAGCCCCGCATTGTCTGTTGCCCCTGAGCCAGGTAGCAAATGACTGACCTCCCTTTGCTTCGACCGGGGGAGCTGGGGTTGGAACTGCTGCTGGCGTTGCTGATTGTCTCCATGCGAGATGACTTTGTCTGCAGCTGCTTGCCTGCAGTGGACAAGGGCTTGTTCACTGCCCCCAACACATTGGCTGCTTTGGGCTGCAGAGGAACAGGGTCTCACGGTGAGCAACGGTATCATAACCAAGTCAAAAACAGCAGCAGAAACATGAAAACATATTACCCTTACCTTTCCTGGAGTGAAAAATGACTTCATTTCTGGGGGTAGATAATTTTTCGTATTGCTGAAGTTCTGCAAACCAAAACAGCCCACAAATGTGAGACAGGTCAAACACTTATTTGTTGATTTGTACCTTAAACCTTGAATAAATTAAACAAAAAGCACAATCAAATTAGAATAATGAAAGATATAGATCCCAATGTAGGCATTATGGCAATTCAGTAATGGCTGGAAAAGAACCATGTCACTCTACCCAATCAATTCACAGAAACAGCTCTACCAATGTTATACCTGTTGGATTAGATGATCTAATGATATATTGCCCAACAAGGACCTTTGTGTACAACATGGCATACATAACTCTGTGTGTGTGGATCAGCAGGTAGTGCAGTGGTCAGTGCTGTTGCCTTTGAACTGGAAAATCAAATGCCTTTGGACTACCTTTCAAGAAAAGCAAGTGCCAAGTCAAGAAATTAAGTGTAAATATGAGCCTGAAATGTCAAGACCAGCACAACTGCGACACTTCTCCCTCGAGGGAGGTGGGGGGGATGGGGTCACTCTGGGGTATCCCATAAGGCCCTGCAACGGCACACACCTTGTCAGGCTGAGTAAAGAAGCGTGCTGGGAGCACGGGATCTTTGGGTGACTCCAAGCTGTAGGTGGTGCTCTTCGAGATAATGATGTTCATGGCCACATCACAGACAGTGTACAATTTCTGAGAAATGGGGAAAAAATAAATTTATAAAACAAACATTATTTATAAGATGTAACATTATCTATTTGGTAGTATACTTTAAAATTTACTCCAAATACACTGCATAAAATTAAAGTGAGAAAATACACTGTAGATTTGATATATAATGGCTTAATATACCATGAGATTGCTTATACCATGGTAAGAGGTTGCACCCTAATTCCCCCACCTTTTTTAATAAAAATTCCCTTTGTTTCAAAATTTTTTGACAACCATTATTTGTAATTACATCCTGTACATTGGTGGTTTCTACTTTCCAATCAGAAAATATTTGTAAGCTCCCAGTGAGGCTTTGGGTTTTCAGCAGTACAATAACAAAAATGCATGGTCTTTTGCCATAGCACAGGATGTATTCAAAATGCAGACCAGAACAAGCAGGAAGTCCCAGAAAGTAAAAAGGGAACTATTACTACCTGTCCCAAAATCCCATTTCTTCTAAGACCCAAACAACAATCCAATCTTCTCCATCCCCCAGCAAGATGCCCTTACAGTCCCCTACAGACTGACAAGTGTTTTGCACAACTATTTGTATTTCCCAACATCCCTTTATGAGAATAAAAACTATTTACAGATCACTACATCTTCCTGCTCCTAGGGGGCACCCTTCAGCAGTGTGGGACACTACAATATGTAGAGTTGAAACGTGACTCGCTCATAACATGGTCAAAAATTCTGGACCACACTGCCCTTATATCGGGTCTACAGTTGTATAGTGATGATCAGTAAGAGTAAAATGACAAGTGGACTGCTGTTAAGTACATTAATGGTTGACAAATGCACAACTACTTTTTGCTGTGGGGCTGTGGAAAAATCTAGTCAGTTATGGGTCTGCCTTGTAGTGCATTACTTTTATCTCACGTCATTTTAATTAGTGGAAAAACAGTTTACAAAAAGCACATAGGATTAACAAAATATGAATTTACTTTAGGCTGTATTAAACCATCATCTGTAATTTGGATGTTACTAAAAATAGTGGAAAATGCATGACATGGACTGGTGCTGCAAGAATAATCTCCAGCTGTGACACATTAAACAATGGGGCAGTGCTTTTGGTCTGGAGCTGACAGTGCATATGTGCCCCAGCACATACCTCATTTATCTTGGGATCTGTGGGTGCTTGAGCATCCTTTGTTTGTTTGATGTTCTCCACCATTTTCCTAATAAACGCATGGCTGTTGTTTTCATTCTTTGCCATTATGATTTCTAAAACAAACCACAATGACCTGCAGAGAGAAGAAAATGGAAAACACACAAAAAAAAAAAAACAAAGAAACAAAATAGGGTGCTGAAAGGAAGGTCTGGGATTGTAATGAGATATTATCAAAATGTCTACACATCTCCTGGACGTACAGGGTTTGAAACACACAGGCTTGCAGGGCAGGCCTTCACACTGCTAATGCTAATAAAGACTTAGTAATAAAAGGAGGAAAAAAAAAAAAAAAAAACACTTTTTAAACATAGAGCACTGAACTACACCTCTCTACAGTTGTTCCTCCTCATTATCTCCAGACTCTTATTACTCCTTAGTTTCTTACAAAAAACCTCAGTTCTTACTGTTTAATCCCTCCAGAAATGCTTAAATGATTGCTCACACATTTTTCTCACTTCCATGCTGTAGAATGAGCTTTCAACAAGAGATCTGATCCAGATCTACTCAGGCAAGTCTTGAAAACCTAACTCTTCATAAAATACTCTGAGGATGAATGACTGCAAACAGAACATTGAGCAGCCTTTACCTATCATGTCTATTTCACTGTGTTGTTGTAAGAGCAGTTAAAAAGCAGTAACAATTGTATTTATGAGGACAATGCAAGTTGTCAAGGTCATAGTTGCCAATTAAAGGATAATGGTAGACAGCTTAAAAAGGTGTACATAGTGCATACCTCAGAACATTAAAAAGTATCACATGAACAATGATTTAATTTTGCTCTGATTTTACACAGCCAATTACAGTAAAAACTGTTCAGTCATTTATCTGATGCTTTTCTGAAAAGTGACTTATAGCATAATGTCTACATAACAAGCTACTTACAATTATTTACCCATTTATACAGCTGAATAATATTCAGAAGACTAGTTCAACGTAAGTATCTTGATCACGGATACTACAGCAGGACGGGGGAACTGAACCTGGGTCTACCCGACAGCAAGGTAACAGCTCTGGCCACGAAGCTACAGGCTGACCCTTGAGCAAGTGGCTCCTGAAGTTCTAATCACATATGGTCAAAGACCTCTGTTCATTTCGCTTATAGACAATGTACCATACACTGGTACAAACGCAGACATACATCACACTGGAGGATCCCCAAAATGGGAAACTCACTCTTTGATGTCTTTGAGCTGCTCAATGTCCTGCACCTTGACGTAGTCTGGGTCATGTGCTAGCAGGTGTATGGTGTAGGGCACAACATACTCCGGGAGGAGGGAGAAAAGCTTCTCTGCATAGACAACAGGAAGTTTCAAAATGCGAAAGAGTGAAGTCAGAGGAAATGACAGAGGGTCAGTGATCAAAATAAGGCAATATTTCTTCAACCAAAGAAAAATTCTATAATATTAACACAACCTTTAATCAACTGTACATATATAACTGTATAATGTCTACATCCATATTTAAATATGTTCAATCTACCAAAGATCAAGCAGATCATCAAACTGCAGAACCTGAGTGAGCAACTTAACGAAATAAATACAACACAGACACCTCGCAGTTAATAACCCTTCTAGAGCACTTGGAAATTTGATAAAAAGGTGGAAGGATCTCACCACTGACGGCAGCATGCTGCTTCAGGTACTCCCGGCGAATGTTAATGTTTTTCAGTAGGCACTGCCGTGCGTGAGCCCTCCGTTCTTTCATGGGGTCCTTAGCACACAGTGCAAAGATGGCCAGGTACTCCAGTGGCAGCCGCAGCCGGCAGAGACCCTTGTGCAGCTTCTGAGCGAAAGCCTGACGCACCTGGTAGCACTCGTCCTGGACAGGGAGACATGGTTTACAACTGTCATCCAAATACTCTCATTTCTACTTGTTAACAATCATAATTGGGGAATGTTTAAACATTTCAGATACAACTTCTGCAAATAGTGGGATACTCGTAAATCTGTATATTTAAATTTGCAAGCATTCATTTGGTACACAAATATTATAAAACATTAAAATGAACTGAATTTCTTCAGTTCAAAATTAAAATATTGACTTTGCTGTGAGGGAAACAGTTTAAACTCCCCTTTCACTCACATTGATGACAAGTGCACAAAGCTGGTACTGCTCCAGGGTGATGATCTCATGGTAACAGGGTTCCTGGGCCAGTTTTAGCAGGGCACAGCCTGCTGCCAGACGGAGCCTGGACATATCTGGCTTTCTGGGGGAGAGAAGAGTGGTGTTACTAACTACATGTTCTTATATTGCAGCAGACATGCATCACAACTGGAGAAAATAACTGTTCAGGGTAACAGATGACAAATGACAGAAACTACAGCAATGCAGAACATTCAAGGTGAAACTGCTGTTCTGCTTTCATGACAAAGTAAATATCCTGCAGGTGGTGCTATACTGTGTGGCAGTAGGGTGACTACTATCCTTCAGTTGTGGGTATCAAAGGAGGAATTCCTCTTAATTACAATACATGTGTCGCACAATCATAAATTAGAAGTAAAAAGAATTAAAATAAATATAGTTAAAGTGTAGTCATGTGAGCGTATCCCTGACACTACATGCTCACATACCAGTGTTTACTTAGCTGATGCCTTTCCCTAAAAAACGTATAATCATAAGCTACTACAAAGTTTTACCAATTCATTCAGGTGGGTAATTTTTACTGGAGTACTTCAGGGTTAATACCTTGCTCATAGATTCTACATTAGGAGATTAGATTTGAACCTGGGTTCTTTTAGTGTAAAGTGACACCTCTAATCACTGTTCCACTTGGTGCCCAATATTATCCATGTAATAGGTATAGTTCTCTTTGATCTGAGAGCCTGACAATAAAACAAAAGAGTTACCCCATCTTTCCTTGCTCTGTCAGATCACCATCACTGTTCAGTATGGCTGTCAGCATCCTCAGGGTAGAGTTTCCAGACTTGCTCATATTATTCTTCACTCCCAGAAGCCATCTCACCATAAGTTTGATACCCTGGATCTACATGTGGACAGAGACAGCAATTGAGATGATGGCTGGACAGAACAGCTCTGAAATAGCCTAGGCAGTGTTCAGAGATCGTTCATTGTGAGATGTCATCTAGAAAATAAAACAAGAATGGGTCTGGAAACTGCTCACCTTAGCCAGTGTTTCGGGGGATACCTCATCATCTGGGACCCACAGCTTGGTCGTCTTCTTGCCAGGAACCTAGTGTCAACAGGAGAAGGCATTGTAAACACCAGTTCTAGCTAAAGTTTTTTAACTTCAAGGACAGACGAGCATATGTCACCACAATGTGGATTAGGGCATTACCCTGCTGATCAAATTTGGAGAAACAAAATAACACTGCCACATTTAACCATTCAAAATGTAGAAATGATCCTCTTCCAAAAGGAAGGAAGAATACTGTATCCAGCTCAGTAAGAAACAGAACAGCAGCAGCCAAAACCAGCACAGTCAGAATCTGAACCTACTCTGTCATTCATGAGCAGGTCCTTAACAATGAAGTTGGCCACTAGCGACTTCAACGGTCCTGCAAACTGCTCTGGTGCCAGCATAGCCAAGTGGCCGAGGGTGGTGAGTGGTGTTATGAGTTGCTCTGGGTCAGAGGGGTCAAGTCCTTTGTGCAGAGGCTGAAGAAAAGAGTGCACAGAAAGAGGAACAGATGGGTACTGTGGTCATTAACGCACACATAAATCAGGACACCTGATGATAAATAAAGAAGGCTTTCCTGGAGTCAAAGACACTTCCCTTCATGCATGTAACCATAAGAACATTGCATGTATCAATGTTACAAGGTTTATGCAGCTCAAATTTTAAACTAACCTTCTACTGCTTTTATTTTAGTACATGCAGAAACTATATGCAGAGTATATTTAATGTTGAACCAAATTTCAGCAGTCTGGTAGAAAGAGGAAATAGGAGGGCTTACCTCAAAAATCTGTGCAAACTGCGTGTCTCGGCTGGAGAACATGGCATGGATGCAGTGGATGGCATACTTGGCCTGACGGGGAGGTCCCTTCTTAGCTTTGTTCTGCAGTACTGGCAACAAGATCCTAGAGGGTGCAGCAAAACACAAGCTTATTTGACATTCCATAATCCCGCATTTTAGTAAACCCACTCAACTCACAAAAATACAGACAGAAATACTTAGACTGGTGGAGCCTTATTCTCAAGTCTTTTTAAAACACAGTTTCAAAATTTATGCATGAAAACGAGAAAGTGAAAGTCCTCTGACATGGAAAATAAATTATACTAATTTGGAAGGAAAGTCTGTTTCCAGTCAAAGGCAGAGAGGAGTCAGAGAGACTCACGACTTGATGTGTGGAAAGCTTTCCTCCATCTTGCTGCCAGTGTTCTTGAAGATCTGCAGAGCAGCCTCAGCCACTTTCTCATCATCCATCTTCAGGCAGCCCAGCAGAGACTCAAAAGTTTCAGCCGAATGGAATGACACCGGGTGGGTGAAGGACAGCACCTGGTTCACAAAAAATAATCATAGATTATATAGATAATTGCTTTTATGCATGTTTCTATGCGTGCTTTGTATGCACACAGATGTACATGACCTCACCTTCAACAGCTCCAGGCCAGCCCGGATGGCCTGCTCTGTGGGAACACCCTCATCCTCATCATCTGCTGTACCATCAATTGATTTGTTCACCTGTTTGATCAGAGCACTGCAGCCATGGAGTGAGGAGATGTTGAGGGGAGGGCAGACAGGGAGAAAGAGAAAAAATTAGAAGCAAAGCACAACAAAAAGGGACTGAGATGGAAACCAAAACAAAAGATAACCTTAACAGCTAATGGACTCGGTGAGTATATGTAAATATGGCAGCCTCTAGTGGATACATACCTGTGTGTCTTATTATACATTGGACTCAGAGTAAATGAGTGGGGTAGCCTCAGTAGCTTGCGTATGTATGGAACTCTCAGTACCTGATGGACTCGGTATCAATGTGCACAGGTGCAATCCTCTCCAGCAGGAACTTCACCATCTCCAAGAATGGGTTGCTGGGCTGTTTGGGACTCCCTAGCTTCTTAGTGATCTCTCTCTATGATGTAAACATAGAAACATTATGGCACTGATATACTGACCATGTTAGACTTATCTTTACAATACTATACAAATTATATCTTCATCTCCTCTGAGCCTAAGATCTGGTCAATACAGTAAGCCCAGTAACATAAAAAAAAAAAACGGGATGCAAAGTGAGCATGCAAAGCAATGTTAGCAGCAGTCTGGAACATTCAGAGATAGAACAGGAAAACGTATTATTGCGGTAGAGCAGGGAAGTCCAATCTTTTTTTTTTTCTGCCACAGTCATTACTGTGAACTGGTTTGAGGGCCACGTGTTTTTTTTTTTTTTAAAAAAAAATTTAAAAAAAAAAAATCACTGCAAGTGACATACTAAATCCTAAATGTTTCTTAAACTAATAAAATGTTCTTTATTGTAGAGTGGAGTTTTAAATGCATTACCTGCTTTAACAAGACACATCATTGTCATTTATTTGATATATACATGTATATAGCATACATTTTTGTTTTTCATAATTTTTGCAGAAGTCCAAGAAACAAAAATTAACTTCTCCGTCAAGCTGTACACACTGAAAACCAACACACTGCAGTAATAATACAAAAATGAACAGCTCCAATCAGCAATAGTGTTTTAGCATTGAGGACGGCAGAGCTGACTGACAGAGCCCTGACTGTGGACAGCAGGCCCACCGTTTTGTCACTTGATGTTACAGGCCACTCAGTGTGTGTGTGTGTGTGTCAGTCTCACTAAGTATATTGTATATAATAATATATTAATAATTTGCAAATGTTTTCGAATTGTGAGGTGGCAGGCTAGGGGTCGTACACCCTTGCTGCTGTTATCAACTGGAGAACCATTGTTAGTTCACTGAAATATGCCAAATATAGAGATAAATGGCCACAGGGGAAAATGGTGTGCTGAATTTACAATGGTGCAGGAAAAAAAATGAAGAAAGACTCCTACCACACAACACTCTGCTTGCTTGCAGGAACAGGTTGGGCTGACCAGGGTCTCCAGTTGGCTCCGGATCCGCTCGTCTTCTTCCAGAACCTGAGCCAGCTTCTTCACAAAATCCTGGGCCTTCCCAGGGTCTGGCAGATTTCCTGGTTAAAAGCAGTCAGTTATTTGTTCTTTTTAGTTATTTTTGACAGAAAAGGTAAAAGCAATGGTCATAAATGATATAAGCAGGATAAGAAGATCACTGGAAACATACTGGTGATCACCATGACTTTAGAAAATACCGCCTTGCTGGAAGCATCAGACTGGAAGAAAAAAACATTAGAATAAAGAAGTCAGTCTTTAAAGAAAACAAGGGCTCTAACTACATAGACTGGATGGGAGCTCATATTCTTTTTTATTATCATATTTCATTAATTTAATGTAATGTTTTAATAGTTTTCTATACTGTACATATACAGCACACTGTAACAAAAGTCAAGACTTTTAGAAGGTATTAAACTCACTGTAATAGTGTGGACCTGAAAGGGCACACACAAGAGCTCTGGGACAGTCCCACTTACTTTTGGCTGCTTCACCAGGTCCAGCAGGTCCTTTACATGATGTCGCAACATGTTCTGACACTTCCACATCTCGTTCAATGCCCTAACATGTGGACGAGAGTCATACGTCAGAAGTCCGATAACAGAAATGCAGTTATTAAAAGCAAAAAAGCTACAGTTTACCCTTGAACAACACGGGTTAGGGGCACTGATCCCCTGCGGTCGAAAATCCGTGTATAACTTCTGACTCCCCAAAAACTTAACTACTAATAGCCTACTGTTGACTGGAAGCCTTATCAATAACATAAACAGCTGATTAATACATATTTTGTATGTTATATGAATTATATACTGCATTCTTATAATAAAGCAAGCCAGAGAAAAGAAAATGTTAAAATCATAAGGAAAATAAATTTACAGTATTGTACTGTTTTATCAATTCCGTGAGTTTACGTTGTCCGTTTACAAGATGAATCGTCTGTCTTCCAGCACCTACATCACTATTGACTTATATGACACAAAACACTGTACATACGTATACATATTATGTGTATACTTTATGGTAGTCAAATGATAAAATAGACTAGTATCTACATACATTTTATGCATTCATGATATACCTAGCTTTTTCTTGATTTTTTCAATCTTTCTAGACTACACGGTTCGTCTGAGTTTTTTTAAATTGTTGCTAATCTCCAAAAAATTTTCCAATATATTTATTGAAAAAAATCTGTGCATAAGTAGACCTGCGCAGTTCAAACTCGTGTTGCTCAAGGGTCAACTGTAGTTTTATTACTGTAATTACTAATGGCCACAGTTTACATCAAAGATCATCAACCCAAAGGTAAACCATACTGTGAAAACACAATACATTTGAAAT
The DNA here is from genome assembly GCF_900964775.1 of Scleropages formosus. Classification (NCBI taxonomy): domain Eukaryota; kingdom Metazoa; phylum Chordata; class Actinopteri; order Osteoglossiformes; family Osteoglossidae; genus Scleropages; species Scleropages formosus. The sequence goes on from NC_041809.1 coordinate 24,558,721, forward strand.
ATTTTCATGATGAAGACAACTAAAATTCCTGCTAAAGTAATTTAGGTATTAATCAGAAAATGCAAAAGATGCTATAAACCCCAGCTTACTTAACAGCATTGAGATCCAATGTTGCATAAAGATAATAAAGACATTTCATGCGTTCTGTAGTCTCCAGGTTATGGGGAACCATGTACTGGGCAAATATTCGCTCCACCAGCAACCTGAAAAATACAAAAGAGGTAGAAGAACACAATGGGTTACACACAAGCAATATGACCACCACATTAAGCCCAAGTACACACACACTCTTAAGAAGTTATGTTTGTATTAGTTATTTATTTATTTAACTGATTATTTTTCCAAATTAACTTACAATCTTATGCTACTTAGAGTGACTTAATTTATGCATCTGGGTAATTTTTACTGGAAGAAAATTTGGGTAATTACCTTGGTCAAATTACTATACCAGAAACTGAGTCCCCACAGGGTAGCTCTTACAAATACAGTACCTGCTACCCCCACAAAAAGATTTTTGCCCACATTAATTTTCTGAATGGACAAAATGCTACTCATGAGGAATTGAAAAACTCAAGTCACTGTTAAATATTCAATAGAGTTTCACAGTTCTACTTAGTCCTAAAAGCAGCAAAACAAGGCCCACTGCTTTGTGGGCCGGCCAGCCAGTCAGCCAGCCATGAAGTGGGCTAACATTCTCTCACTTTTTTTTCCATGACCTAAGCTCTCTCCTGCTTGTAAAATCTTCCCTCTCTTGCACTATCAACACATCCTGCACCAGCCCATAATCTCTCCTCATTAGGGCTGTTTAAATGGCTTATCCTCTTGATCAAGAAAAAAGCAAGAGATTCTGAGTCTTGTAGTTTGTCAATTCTGAGCCTGTAATCCATTCTAGATAATATCTCTGTTACATGGTGCTGCTTAATGTGGAACTATCTGTGGACTCATCACTGTGCTAAAGACATTGCACATCCATTAGTTCACCGGACATTTTTCTAAAGTGACGCCCCTGCAGAAATGAGGAATTCTGTATGCAAGGCATTACAAATTACAAGGTGTTACAAAAAAGAAAAACAAAAAGCACACATGAATAATTCTTAAATCAGGACATACTAAATAACAGAAGTACCACTGCTCTGAACCAGTGGTACAAAACCACAAAGCCCTTTACTTCTATCAATAAACCCTATACCCTGGCGTTGGACATATAGCACAGAACTGGAATCAAAAAATTTACCTTATCTGTTGCCAGTAATTCAGATTTTTACTGGTTAAATCAGTAATTTTATTAGCCAGACTTCAGTTTTGGACTTTCAGTAGTAATGTACTTTGCAAACCTGAGCTATAAGGGCTGTGTGACATTTACACAAACAAACTTATAAACAGCCACCATTAATAATATTTAAACCTCTTAAGTTTTTAAGGTATGAGGTGGGGGGAAAAAAGAAAAAACTTCCACTGTGATTCCTAGAAGTTCTAACCAAAACCACTTGTACACAACAAAACATTCCAATTTCACAAATGGGAAGCAGGAGTTCTAATACATTTACATTTATTCATGATACATTAATACATGAATGCAGGATACGAACAGGAGGGTTTTATGACAAACCATTAACTCAATGTCATCTCACTATAAAGAATAATAACCATTTCTCTTGTAGCGCCCCTCCATTCCCCTCCACCAGTTACTTATCCAGTTTCTTTTTCCCTCCAGTTTCCCACCCCACCTTTGTAACCACACTTACCTGTCATCTATGCTGTTCTGGTAGTAGATGTGCAGGAGCTTGTCCTTGATCCAAGAGATCTGCTTGGTGGCTTCTTTCCCTGCCTCCCCCTGCAGGGAGTATTTTTTGTAGATCTGAGCCAGACCCATCATGGCCTCCTTGCGGACCCTCCACTGTAGCATGGAAGAAGGAGAAAGGCAAGTGAAGGAAGTAGACTACCTCCTTGGCTTTGGCAAATATGCAGAAATACATCAGCATACTGTACAAAATGACCTACTAATACATTTAAGCAAAACCTGTAATAGCTTGGAAAAATGATTAAACAATATTTAAATTTAATTACATTGCATAATAAAATAAATACAGGCAAAAGAAACCCCCACACACTCTCTCAGACACACACCCTCTTGTCCAGCGTCCTCTCTCTAACAAAGTTAAGCAGCTGATCGTTGACAAGTGACAGGTCCTTCTTGGCAGCAGTAACGATAGACACAATCACGTCGTGTCTGATGGCCTCCTCTGGATCATGTGACCGGACCTTTAGGTACTCTGTCAGATGAGAAGACTTATCAGTGTGCAGGATTTTGCACCAGTAACCAAAGAAAGTAATCTAGCCCAGTGACATCATTGCAAAAATTAACTACTGACAAGAAGAGGAAAGGAGAATTAAGGCAGTCCTTCAGCTGTGCCATGAGAACACAAGTCAAGTACTGTTCCACTTTAAAAATTGGTCATATGAATGCATACAATGCTATTCATTAGTACTCACACAAAGCAACTTACAATTTTACATAGTCATACAGGTAGGCATTTCAGCATGGAAAATTTCAGGTTAAGTACCTTGCTCAAGGCAGGGACCCTCAATTAACTTAAACCTGAAAAATGTACAAGTTGCAAGTTTGTCTCCTTAAGCATTTGTCCCCTGAAGACCTGTGAAATGAGACTTTCTTAGACAGAAAGGAAAAGATGCACACCTGTAAGGTCTTTGGCCAAGTCTGGGTGGTTCATCAGGCAATGACTTGCAAACTTCACACACTCCAGGCGAATGGGAACATGAATGTCATTAAACCTGAAGGAGAGACAGGAGGACAGCTTTTGGGTATAGCAAAAAGCTAAAATATCCTACTGTCCTAAATCCAAGAGGATTCATTCATGAAACAAAGCCAAAGAAGAATTTATATTCTTCCATATATAACTTAAACATTTTGATATGTACAGACCCAACAAAACCTCACCTTCCCAGGTAACACTGCCAGAGAGGTTTGTTCTGGACAGCCAACTCTGAATCTTTAGCTCCGAACATCTTGGCTAAAAGTTTCACCACCTGCAGGCGCTCATCATTGTCGTTGCTCTGGGTAACAAGAGGATGTATCCTTATAAATGCTTAGTCTTACCACTAATATAAGAATAGCCCCACCAAAAGCATTTCCTACTTAGTTTTACCCCAGTTAGTGCATAAGAAGTAGCGGAAAAAAGGCTATACCATTGATAATTATGGTAGGATGGACTAAACCAAGACAGGTTACACTGCATCAGGACCAGCTAAAGAGGACTTGAAGGAAAATGCTACGGCAGATTAAACAATCCATACATTCAATTTTTTTCAGTGTATTACTATGCTGAAATTAAGAAATTTTAAACAAAAAATTATCAGGCCAAAGAAACCTGTTATTAAACAATAATTAAAATGAAGCCTTACTCAGCCATAAACAAGAAGACTGTACATTTATGTGGAAAAGGCTATTAGTCAAGGAACTTCTGGGTTCATTCCCACACCATCAATGAATCAAACACAGATATTCGATTTGATACCTTGAGCTTGAACTCCAACTGAGGAAGGACTGAGAGAAGCAAATGGCTGTCGATGTTGTAAAGCTCCAGGATGAGGTCAAACACATGCTCCGACAAATCGCTCACCGATGTCTTCCCCAGCATCAGCACCTGGTTGAAGAACTGAGGAAGGTACCTGTTGTTAGAAGGTCTGCACACAGACATGTAGGGACTTACAATTCAGAAAGTAATACCTACGCCATGTAGTTGGTCTGATTTCATGCTGAAAGTGAGCACATGATAATTGTAGAGCCAAAGTATTTTCACACTTTGATATCTCAAATTATCTGTGTGTACAGCACACAGTAGAGAAAGCTGTAGTTTTTACAGATGGACTGAATATTGCATATGAATAGGCACATTTTCATGTCAGTTTCAAGTTTCACAAATCTCAATCTCGTCTTAAATTTCATCATGAGACCAAAACTGTTTATGATGAAACACATGTAGACATTACATAAGTGAAGCCTTACAGATGTGTTCTACAGTGGGGAACAAAATAAGGAAACAAGAAGCATGGGACTTCAATGAATCCTCCTTCACTGCCTCGCAAGGGACAGGTCCAAAGCAGCCTTGAAGGGTAGTTCTGAAGTGGTACTAATAAAGTGCTCTCAGGCCAAGCAGACAGACAACGGACAGAAAGAAAAGAGTGTTGCTCACTCACGTTTGTAATGTATGGTTCAATAGCTTGTGCTGTCCTCTTTAGCAGGGCTTTGGCCAGGTCATATGCCTGCTTGTTCAAGTTCTGCAGAAGGAGAGAAAGAAGCTGTGTCAGGGGAGGCATAAACACAGGCACAAGGTGCTTGACGAACCAGGAACTGAAAGAAAAGTTGTTGGAGTCACAGTAAAACAAAGAATGGTGTTTAGATTCCAAATTGCTCAACCAGTAACCTTGTGGGCAGGAACTAGGTTGACAAGGACCGTGTCCAGCAGCTCCTGGGAGACAGTATCACCCTCGCAGATGATGGAGCTCATCAAGTCCACCATGTGCATGTGTACTTTCTGATTGTGCCCATTGCTGTAGACGGAAAAACAGCATATTAATGGAAGAGAAACCAACCTTTGTCCTGTTTCCATCATCATTATCTAGCAGATAGGATTTTTGGAATGCAAGGTTAATACATGTTTGAACCTGCAGCCAACAATGAACTTACAATCTTCTGGTTATAAACTCAGTTCTGAAACCACAAGGCAGAACTGCACCCGAAAGACTTATTTGTGACAGTAGTTAACGTGAACCTGCACCCATGTAGCTTCTGAAATTCACTCTAAATCAGTAGAGAATGGCAGGTGTTGAAAAGACTGCATGATACCAAGATGGGACACATGACAGTTTGTGCCAATGTTGTAAGTTCTTGCAAAAGATCAAAAATGGACAGCACACAAAGAGACGTTTTTTTTTATAAGGGCTCACTTTATCACTTGGAACAAAGTTCTGTAGAGCTGAGTGAAGATCTCATTGCTATCCTCCAGCTCAAAGCAGATGTTGTAGGACTTGACCCAGGCAATATTCTGGGAGGCACAAAAGAAAAAAAAAAAACATAAGCAGCTACTATTACAAGATGGGCTCTAAGCCCAGAATTAGGTGTTATACTGAGATCTGAACCCCCAATGTTACACCAAAGGCTGTACCTCCAGTAAGTAGAAGTATCGGTTGAACTGTGCACTTTTTGTGTCTTCAAGACCTTTCAGCTGCCGGGTGATGAACATGAAGATGTCCTGAAGCAAATAAATACAACAAGGGAAAAAGCCTATTCAATACACTCGTTTCCAAAATCACAAAATCTCCATAACACCATTCATCCATCTTTAATCACAGCATCAATCTATCCTGCATATCAAAACTCCTTGAGACATCAGATCCCAAGGAGACAAGTAATTACCACACTGGTAAAGGACTGCCAAACCTTAAGCTTGTCAGGCGAGGTATAGGGTGCTTCAGGGGCGTAGATGCGGAAGATGTCTGCCAGGCAGCAAGCTACCAGCAGTCGTACATCCTTGTCTGGGTGCTTAAGGAAAAAGTCAGAGGCCAAATGAAGTGCCAGGTTCAGGTACAACTCCTTTTCTTCCTCTGAGTCCTGGTCCATGTCCATGAAGGTCTTCACCACCATCTAAGTCAGAAAGGAAATGAGACCCATACTTAACACTGTTACTAAGTAACTAGCAAAACTAAATAAGGTAAGAATCACCAGACAACACACTAACCCCTCCAGCAGAGAAACCTGAGGTACTGTTCCAGAATTTTAATGGGGCAGCCCCAGAAAGAGGAAGTGGTAAACAGTGTTGTAAAAGGAAAACAGTAAAGCAGTAAATTCTCACAGGGGTTTTTCTTGAATTCATGGTGTACAATACCAGAGTACCTAAGAAGGACAAAATACCGTTTCACGTACCTTGAGCCTCCGCACCATCTCCTCTTTGGAGATTTTGTCCGAGATCTCCTTCACCCCTGGGGGGTAGGTGATCTTGCCATCGGTGGCTCGAGTCTTGGAGTGAGCCATGCTCTCCACACAATACTCCCTATCAGGAAAGGTGGGGCAGAGGACAAACATAATTTATTCTTTCAATTTCCTTTTATTCCTCTCCGTACATATCCCTCCCACCTCTATTACCACCCCCATGCTGTTCCTGTCACCTCCCCCCGGGTGGTGAAAATACGAGATGCATTCCAACGCAGCAGGACAGGCTCGTATTAACCATAAGATTAACACCCCCTACACATTTGCTTCAGGCTTTGGTCCCACCTCTTCAGTAGTATCACACAGAAACAGACTCATTGCTATGTTAATGTCCTAAAGGCAACATAACGGATCATAAATAGTTGTGACAATATAGCATGTAACATTCAAGCATTTAGCTGATAACTCCAGTCTCATCAACATCCAGATCCTGAACTATAGTTTTACTTTACAACCTCCAGTATAGTATGAAACCATAACATAACAGTTGCATCTATATTATTCATCTTTTATTTTGGGTTTCCTCTATACTACACACCTGTCTTCAAAGAGTTACAACATTGCTAAAAACAGCAACAGTGCCACTGTATTAATGATGAAGCTATTTCATTGTACTTGTATAATGAAGAAAATGAAAAAGCCCTTTATCGTGATAACTAACGGGTAGAGCAACAACTTAAGCAAACTGGTTGTAGAAGTACCCATACCAACAATGTCCTTTTATAATTAACCAGATCAAAACTCAGAGGAACATATTTGTACTAGAAACCATTACAGCATAGGTGGGAACATACTAGGATCTAGATTAAGAGGACATTACTTTTTAAAGGGAACGTGATGAACAAGCCAAAGAGAATACTCAACACAATAATCAACTCCTTTACTAAAATTATTAAGTTGCATTAGAGTGAACTGTATTGCATTAATCTAAAATTATTTTAGACATCCATTATATAACTATGTAACTTTATTTTTATTTTGAGATTTTTTCACTTCTCTATGTTCAAAAATTTCATTGTGGCGAGGAACGAACAAGACCTGCTTACCCCCAGAGCTGACAAGAGTCAGTAAAATGTACCCAAAGACAAGAGGCATAAGAGCACAAAGTCAACTTACTCACTCCCTGTTTTCACCTCCTATTTGATGTTTGTGGGTGTTGGCGTTTAACCAGATGACAAACTTTGCCCATTTACAAATTTATCTGTCTAGAAATGGGATCGAACAAGAGAATGTGGAAAGGATGCATTTTTTATTTTCAGTCATTTTAACTTTAAGTTTTAATTTTAATCAATGTTACCAAAAATATTAAGTCTTGCAAAATATTACAGTCATATGCTAGTTTTTTTATGGAGCCTAGCTCACAAGTAAATAGGACATTTGTACTAAGAAGTGTTTATGGACTTTGGCATTACAAATACAAATTCCTAGCACTAGTCTTGTTCCTAAGATGAGGACCAAGGGCATATGTCTCTCCACTGGCTTCCTGTAATTGCCCACATCAAATTCAATACTGACTACAAAACCATCAGCTGTTCTGCATCCCCATCACTCACTATGCCCAAACCAGTCTTCTACGCTCCTCCACCTCTGCCCACTTGGTGGCTCCATGCACAAGAGGTCCAAAATCAAAAGCACAAAGGTTTTTGGTTCTGGCTCTGATGTGCTGGAATGACATTCATTCTATATCAACCTACACTAGGTCACACTAGCGCTCATTTCCACAAAAATTATAGCAGGAAAAAAAATGTACTTTTTTGCACTATCCCCTTTAAAATGTGTCTACATTTCTATTTACTGAACTGAACACTTCACTGCACTTTATCCCAGAGTGTTTTAAGTTTTGTAGCTTGTTGTTATAATAACTTTTTGTAGCAGTAATAGAATAAGTTGTCCTCTAAGTCCACATCATGGACCGGGAGACGCGTTATTTCACTCCTATGTATGTCCTAAGCATATCGTGAGAATGACAATAAAGTTGACTTTGACTTCCCATTCTCACTCAGAACTGCTGAATCTCACTCAACATTCAAGAAGCAACTGAAAACTCACCTCTTTTCGACTCACTTTGCCTGTGAGCTCCTCAGCGCACAACAATTGTGTATTATATTATCTGTTCAATGATCCGGAGAACCGCATTGGCTACATAAATGTAAACGTTAGTGTAAAATTCGAGCATCCCTCGGCTAACTTTTATGCTAACTATATATCCTTAGCTTCTGACAGATGGTAAATACCCCCACCCCTAACCCCCAACAAAACGACTTCCGGTGCAGCCATACGAACTCCAGAGAGGCCATCTCTGTTGTTTAGATATGTGGTTTTCAACTCTCTCCTTCGGACTGCCAGCCATACCATACATCTGTTACTTCCTACCACAAGTTCAGCTCACCTCAAAAACAGATGAACACCTGATAATACAATGTTCTAGTGTTGGAATGAAACACATACACACAACAGCTGAAATACACCTACTGACAGTTTTTTAAAAGAAACTGATTCAGAAAGCATAAACTGGCAAGGGTTGTTTTCAAGAGCATATAAAGAAACTGGATTTTGGTTCCCTTCCATCATTCAGGGTAGAAAGCCAATAAAGTACAAGAACCAAAACGAAGGCACTTTGAATGGCACTGTGAAGAGGGACATGGATCCTTCATTGTAGTCACTGTTATCTGGTTAGAAGCGTAAGTCAGGATCCCCTCACATGCAGAGCTCACACAGGAAAACAAAAATTCACATGTACTTGTACCACTCGTGTGTGGAACATTACAACATGAACCTATACAGCCAACACAGCTTTCACAACCTGTTCACAACATAGCTGGTCACCTCGGACCCTGCGCATGAACCATAGCGAGCGTTTCTGTTGTGTTTACGGGTGCAATAACTACACTCGAACACAAATAAAGATAAGACGCGATGGATAAAGTTTTCTTTTTCCTTTACTGAACCACGTGCAGCAACAACTCTTCTACCCTTTTTCTGTACATATTGCCGGCCAACCAAACTCTAACCCATGGTGCTATTAAGAGTGGCCTGTTAACACTTAGCCCGGAGTTTTCACTATAATCAATACACAACAGTTTCGATTTAATAAAGCTAAGTTTTATTAGTTTCATTAACCTGTGTTCACACATTAGACCCCTATGCATGGGTTTGTCTGCCTCCAGTGCATAATACCTTCAAACACAGCAACCATTTTCCATGGATGGAAGCGGAGTGTCAGTGCAGAGTTACTTACACCACTTGTCACAGACTGCAAACAGCCTGAGAAAAAGTTAGAACGCATGACAGGCAAGGGGATAACCTAAGTCTTCTTGTAAAGGTGCTGTTATTTAACTTATCAATTAAAAGGTCCCATGTACAGATCCCAGAAAAGAGAAACCTGCCGTACTACGGAAACAGTTCATTACATTGCGTTTCTAGAGGAAACGCATTCAGTTGTACAAATGAGCAAACTGAATACAAGCAGCTGCTGTGAGGCCATTGATTGTGATGAAAAGTAATAAACAAACAAGTAAATCATGGGACGTCAGCCATCAGAGCGGCTGCTGTCCAGCTTTTCCAGCAAAGCTGAGGGTGGAGCCATTGCGCCAGGCTAGCAGTCAGGGCTGAGGAGGTCTTGGTGGTGTAATATCCCAGACAACTGTGTTCCCCTGCCCCCTGCTCCCATTGATAAACTCACAGCCCATGTCAGTGCCAGGACAAAGGTGCCATAGTGCCCCCATCATGGAGCTGAACTGTCCGACACTGGGTGACCTGCTTATCCTGCAATAACTTTCAGGGGAGTGAAGAATGCATCAAAATGGCATTCAAGATTGCTAGACAGCTACAGAACTTAAGCCAACAAGGAGTGGTGGAAATCTGGCAACAAAGTAATACGAGTAAAACAAAGGTAAAAGGTGGAGAGGGAACATGAATGTCACACAAAGAGATGGAAAGAAAAGGAGAAAAGGAAAAACACCAACTTTGACATCATTCTCCACAGGTTGAGGAAAATGTGGAAAAGCAAAGAAAAAGAGGAAATTACAGCAAGTTTGGCAGCCCACAAAACTATTCCACATTAAGGAAATTGAAAATACAGTCCAATTCATGCAGAAGAACTTGGTACTTAATGAATTCTGTGGCATGGTAATAAACCTTTTAGCAAGCAAAGAGCCAAATGGTTTAAAATCTATGAATTTTGATGGGAGAAAGGCCAAGAAAGGGAGAAAAAAAGCATAATCAAGCAAAACCTTTATTTCAGGATCCTCCGATAACATTTTTATGCTTTATTCAATTAACATAAACTCTTATAGTCTCATGATTTATAATGTGCCAATACCAGTATTTGTAACACTTCATATATTTATATTCCTTTTTGTACTTCAGCAACAGATTTCAAACTTAATGATAGGAAATAACTTAATAATGACAAAATAAATCCAAGAACACAACTTCTAAGCTGTTTTCTGCAGCCAAGTTACCTTAGCACAAGGATACACCTCCCATTGTTCACATACCTCTTCCTACACAGATGGGTCGCAAACTGCAAAGCAATTAAGAACCTGAACTTGTGCACTTGTGACCAACAGGTTCCTGGTGGTAGTTCCAGAAAGGAAAGAAAAATGGTGCTGTATCTTTGCAAAAAAAAAAAAAAAAAAAAAATTACAATTACAATAATAAGAAGATGATGAAAAAAGTGAAGAACAAAAAGAAAAACACCTGAACTATTGTGCAAAAATACAGCTGAAAAAAAAAATAACTCCATAGAGCCAGAAACTAACAGTCATTAAGTATCTGAATAAACAAAGAAAAGTGGAAGTGGACCAAGTAAAAATGTATACACTTAAGTACACAGTATACATTTAAAATGACAAATTCACAAATTTTTGAAGAGATGGATATTTTCTAGTTCATTTTATTTGCATTTTATCCACCCTTATGTATTTTTGTTGTACAATTTTACACATGTTTTAAATTTATTATACTTTTTAAAATTGTGACAGGCTTGCTTTCTGTCCAGAGTATACCTCACCTAATGCCCTCTGGCTCCAGTACAGGATTTATCCCTCTGCAGCTGTGCTTTGGATAAGCAGTTATTGAGTTATGCACTTTTTAATAATTTATTACAGACTTTTCAGAGGTTGTTAGAAAACTTAACCATACAGTATATGGGTTATCATGGAGTGTTTACTGATTGTGACTTTGAACAAGTCTTAAACATATATACAAGCCATAGCTCTTTGACTTTAGAACACAAGTACAACATTTCATTTATAAAAGAGTAATGAGAAATGCTACCTTTTCCATACAACAACCACATGAGCTCAATGCTCCCAATTACACTGTCCAAGAAGACTTATAATGTTATCTGTGTAAAGGTATACCCTGCTATCGGTCCTTAATCCATTCCTGAAAATGGCATGGATAATCCCATCATACCTTACAGGGAAAATAATAGTCAGTTACCACACTATCTTAAAAACAACTAACTTTGACAATTATCTCTAAAAACAATTGTACAATACTCGCATGGTGGCACAGCAAGTAGCGCTGTTGTCTCACAGCACCTGGGTGGTGCAAGAGGACGTGGGTTCGATCCCCGCTCAGACTGTGTGGAGTTTGCATGTTCTCCCTGTGTCTGTGTGGGTTTCTTCCCACAGTCAAAAGACATGCTGTTCAGGTTCACCCATAGTGTGTGAGTGACAGAGAGTGTGTGTGTCCCACTGATGTATGAATGAGTGACCCATTGTAAGTAGTGCATCTAGTGGTAAGCCACCTTGGTGAATAAGGTGTGTGAGCTGATGACACTACATAGAGTTCATTGGAAGTCGCTTTGAAGAAAGCATCTGCTAAATAAATAAATGTAAAAATTATATAAAACTCTTCAAATAATAATAAATTTAAAGAGTCCTAATACTGAAGTACAACAGTAGCCTATATGATATTTACGTTGCCCAGAAATACTGTACCAACCCAGGTGGACTGTACTGTCAGCGGGGTTATAGCAAAATGGCTCGGGAGACAGAAGTGCCAGAACATGAGCTTTATTGCACCTTTAGCATTGTTACACCGCAGCACTCACTGCACACATTCATGCTCTGTCAAAAGCTCTTGAATAAGAGAACTACACAGGAGTCATTCATCTGCCTTAACTCCCCACAATGGTCGTCCAACAACTATTCACATCCACAGCAGCAGTGCTGCATTATTGGAGTGTTACTGCTCCCATCACCACCACTACGATGTGTTTTGTAGCTTTTTTGTCAGTTTGAATAAGAAAATATAGGAAAATGTGTTAGGGTGTTCTACACTGCACATCAAAAATTGATATACACATGAACCTTAGTGTTAAAAAATGTTCCTAATTTTTTCCTATTGATACACGGCTTTGTCAAAGACCCAATATTCCCTGTATTTTTGCTAACAGAGGTCCACCTTCAGCAAAAATTTTTACCAGAGATGTTTTGGAATTATGAAGGAACAGTGATTTGTCATGTTTTATCTTGCTAATAAATTCTGTCTACTGGTTTCACACATGTGGAACATCAACAGCTCTTCAAAGTCCAGAAACCCGCTAAGTGTAGAGACCAGAGCATAGGGCCAGCAGCTAACCTGGGGATTACAGCCGTTACCTCGCACCCGAAGAACCTTGGTTAAAATACCTGCTCCTGTTGTAGTTCTCGAGTGAGTTACTAATCCTAAATTGAGATAGTAAAAAACACCTAGCTATGGGTAAAATGTTCCATAGTATACACATATATACCCTGCAATTTGCCTACCCAGTATCAGCACTTTCACTATAACGTCTTGAAAATTAATACCTTTCTATCTATTCACCCTGTTCCATCCTGCTATAATGCTGGTTTGTCCAAATATGTCTGAAAAAGGTGGGGGCGCAGTGGGTTGGACCGGGTCCTGCTCTCCGGTGGGTCTGGGGTTCGAGTCCCGCTTGGGGTGCCTTGCGGCGGACTGGCGTCCCGTCCTGGGTGTGTCCCCTCCGGCCTTACGCCCTATGTTACCGGGTAGGCTCAGGTTCCCCATGACCCCGTATGGGATAAGCGGTTCTGAAACTGTGTGTGTGCGTGTCTGAAAAAGCATAATTAAGCCCTAATATAATAAACTAGAAATGAATATGGCTTATAGATGGGGGTGCGGTGGCGCAGTGGGTTGGGCCGCAGTCCTGCTCTCCGGTGGGTCTGGGGTTCAAGTCCCGCTTGGGGTGCCTTGCGGCGGACTGGCGTCCCGTCCTGGGTGTGTCCCCTTCCCCCTCCGGCCTTACGCCCTGTGTTGCCGGGTAGGCTCCGGTTCCCCGTGACCCCGTGAGGGACAAGCGGTTCTGAAAGTGTGTGTGTGTGTGTGAATATGGCTTATTTATCCTTTCAGCAATTATCAAAATGCAATGCAAAGAGATTCCTATAATAGGAGGTGTAAACAAAAATCTTTTTTTTTTTTAACTTGATGTGGAAAAACAAAGCACACCCCTTCAATAATACAAGTTCATTTATTAGGACATAACTGTCCATCAATTTCTTACCAAGTTTTAAGATTGGATAACTCTAACCTCACTGAATAAATATCACAAAATTTTACTGTCATTACTTATTCAACCAAAAACACATCAAAATGCAATGTGTAAAAGCGCATTCCCTGATTCAGCACTTTGTAGACCCCCTTTGACTGCAGTAAAGTAATACAGAAAATAATTTGTAGTTAGGCCTGGTCCTCCACAGAATAAAAAACTGCTTCAGCTGATTAAGGTTGACGAGTTTATCATGCCTTTTTTTTTTTAGGTCCCACCGCAACATAACAATGGGTTTGAGGTCTGGACTTCACGATTCTAAAACCCCGACTCTTTTCTGCTTCTCCTTCAGCGGCAGATTTAGTAGTTTGAGTGGAACTGTTGCATTGTTTGACACAGACACAAGCTTTAGCTGTCAAACACATTGCCTCAAATTTTTCAAGAATACACTGGTAAACAGAAGAATTCATGGTTGACTTAATGACAATGTGCCAAATCATCACTGTTGTGCAATAGGAGCACCTGCATGTTAGACGCTGGTGTGCAGTAAAGCTTACAAACAAAATTGGGACCAAAACAATGTTACAACTGTAATTTGTTTTGCTCTAACTCCAAAGTCGCTTGCAGGGGTAACCGTCAATAAAAGCTTAATACATACGTTCCTCCATTTATGTTTGTTACATTCTGTAAAACTCTCAGCTATAACTATAAATAATAAATAAATATTTAAGACTTGGGGGGGGTGCAGTGGGTTGGACCACAGTCCTACTCTCCGGTGGGTCTGGGGTTCGAGTCCTGCTTGGGGTGCCTTTGCGATGGACTGGCGTCCCATCCTGGGTGTGTCTCCTCCCCCCTCTGGCCTTACGCCCTGTGTTACCGGGTAGGCTCCGGTTCTCCGCGACCCCGTATGGGACAAGTGGTTCAGAAAATGTGTGTGTGTGTGTGTGTGTGTGTGTGTGTATATTTAAGATTTCAATATTATACTTTTAACTATGTTAAGACTACATTTCTTTTCCCCAGGTTCACCTCTGTCATAATAAAAATAGCACAGCTCTTCCCACATGTGCTAGCAGAAGAACAAATACTCACAAACACCTGACAGCAGCTGTAAACGGTGTAGAATCAGGATGAATTAAAGACGGTCCACAATCCTATTTTACTGCCATCTATCAGATCAGTGGGTCAACAGACTGCTCTGCTGATCGAACAAATTTCATACAACAGGGCAAAAAGCTTGGTATATCCTAGATGATTTCCTAAAATAACTTAAAATAAATATCATCTCTTCAGCATACACACAGTGCTGTACAGTAGCAGTAACTGCTCAGCAGACACAGCAGACAGTGCTGTACAGCAGTATGTACAGAGAGAGGACTGCACTCACGGCCAGAGGGACAGCACTGCGCCCTCGCTGACAGTCTGCTGAGTCAACCAGAAGACATCACACACCAGACTGCTGGGCGCAACGTAAACACTCGCAGCCCCGCGCGCAAAAACACAACATATGATGATGATAATACCTTTTGTTGAAGTGAATAACTCGCAGTCATCGAGGCCGGCAGCTCTAGATCGTGTACCGGCTATCGATCGCAAGCCGTTCTGTCATTTTAATCCATTTAATTAATTCACCCTCCACAAAACTACTTTAATTTTAAACAGGAGGAAATTAAAATAGCGCCTGAACGTTTACGCACAGCCCCGATCTGACAAGCGACGTGTAAGTTTGTAACGCGAATTGAAATACCTTGCTTGCCTGCGTAACCGTAACGTGTATACATGACTGTTACCCGCGCCAACGAGCTAGCCCAGCCGCTAGCCCGCTAACTGCTACTGAATACACAGGAACACGGCGAGCCCGTCAATCGTTGATCGATCACCCAGCCAATCAATCAATGCACGGTTACAGCACGAAGAGAGCGGCGATTCCACGAGGGGGGCGTCCGAGGGTCGCCGAGCTCTGCGGGCTCATTAAAGCGCCTCCGCGCGCCGTTTCAAGGCCACTGTCTCGCGCCACAAAAGCAGCGCTGCGCAGAGCTAGAGCTCCGGCGGCTCCGTCCGCGCGCGGCTCGCGGTGCAGAGCAAATACATCGTCGACACCGCGCCGGCGAAGCACCGCCGCCGAAGGCCACCAGACAGAAGCGGGAACGCCGCATTTCTCCGGCCGGTGGATGAACGGCTGTTATTTACGGGCAGTGAGTGAGAACCTTCCGCTGTGCAGAGTATGAGCCAGGCATCGAGCGATCCCGCCCGGGAGAGCGGACAGCAGCGGCGCCCTAGCTAACACAGACAGGACAATAACCACCCCAAACCAGCATTAATCGGCCCTTTCGTTCACTACACCCACGCGGGGCTTCGCACCGTTCGACAAGCTTTTTTTCCATGACACTTCTGCAGTAGTTGATGCAAAAATAATCCTACCTAGTTTGACGAATAAGACCCAACCGACTCCCCTTGTGCTACTCCGGTCCTCCTCTTGGCTTCAAAATGGCGCCAATTTCACTGTGGCTGCAGCGAGCCGACAGCGGCGGACTCGCGGCACAGTCTGCAGACGCGAGCGCACGGCCTCGAGCGCGGCGCGCGTCCGTCCGGCGCTGCAACACTGACCCCTAGAGGAGCTACCGCTACACGCACCGTTCGCTCATATTTTGCTGCGCTTGTCTCCTTCAACGTAAACTGTAAAATGCAGTTTTCCACGCGAACCCCGTGAAAATGTGAAGTATCCCCTAACACCAAAAAAGTAGCAATCGATATTAATCTGTAAAACACGGTAAAAACACTACAAGATAACACTGCATAGAGTTCACTGGAAGTCGCTTTTGCAGGCGTCTGCTAAATTAAATAAATGTAAATGTAAAACTAAAACCAGCATTTCCGAATGCAGCAACTATTTAGAAACAGATTTTTTCATATTATTAATACAAAGCCGTACAAATCACTTGATTTCAGAATATGTAGCCAGTTGCCCAAACAACGGGGAGATCAAAACTGGAAGGATAACCTGCATTTGGATGTATGGCGCCCATGACGGGAGTAAAAAAGTAATAAATATAGTACTCGCTGCCATTAACTGCCTGTCCAAGTCAGGCTCATGGTGGTCCACAGCCAACGGGCAAATCAGAGTCTTGGATCAAACTGAAATACACGTCTTTGGGCTGTGGTAGGAAACAGGAGCACCCAGGAAGCTCATGCATACAAAGGGAGAACATGCAATCTCCTCATACTCTGAACCGGATTCAAATCCATATCCATCCCCAAAGAGAGGCATTGTAAGACACCAGGCTAATAACAGAGTTATAATTTAATTAATACATTAAATATGTCCCTAGATGGGGTTTTTTCCTTGACATTTGGAAGGTTTTAAATTCTCCCCGTGTCTGTGTGGGTTCCTTCCATAGCCCAAACACGACTCACCACGCAATCAGGGTGGATTAGGTGCACTAAATTGCTGGTTTTTGTGTGTGTGTGTGTGTGTGTGTGTGTGTGTGTGTGTGTGTGTGTGTGTGTGTGTGTGTGTGTGTGCGCGTGCTATCCTGTGATCGACTGGTTTTCGGTCCAGGTTGTACCCCCCCTTGCTTTGTGCCCAACAACCTGGACTGCGGCCAGTGGTCTGGAGCCTGGTCAGCCACAACTCTGACCAGCACATATCAGCACCAGTGGTTAACGAAAGTGAGAGAGTGAAACATAGAGGAAAACTCAGAAGACAATTTAAAAACTACACGGAATAGTACAAAACAGAAACATATGGCGGTTTTTATGGTGGTCCGCCCGCTCCCCCACCCCCCCATCTGAGAATGTCACACAAGTACCATGAGGTTGAAGTTCACTACAGGCCTGTCAACACCCCTGACATCTCAGAAGCTTTAAAATAAATATGGCATTATAGCAAAATACAGTTTCAATTTTTGCTATTTTATATTAAAATAAGACAATTAATTTACTGAATTGCGTTCACAGCATAATGCACCATTTTCATTTATCATGAGTTCCGTGTTCTGACGACTTCGTTTTATTGTAACGTAATCAAAAATGAACCAGCCGGAGAACTTCAAAGCTGTCAAGAATAATTTCCCGCCTACTATATCGAGTGAAAAAAATAGGCCTGTAAGACTTTGTTGCCGCTCCCCGAACGTCCCCGGAAATTGTGAATTTTCTTGTGAAGATCCGTCTGTTTGGTGTCCTACCTGCAGACAGATACCCGTGAGGGGACTGGTTTTGCTTTCGGGAACACTTTCACACAGTGGGTAGGTGCTGCAAACCCCCTCTGGGGCTGATGTTTTCTAACTGGCACATTTTCCACTGAGTTTCATTCATGGAAACACCACAGTAGGAAGCTGACCTTCAGATTCATAGGCCCGCTCTACTGACTGTCCTGACCAGGGATCACATATGAATAAGAAGCACACATACAAAGAAGAAAAGACTTAGGCCTACACATAACAATTCCTAAGTAAAAAATTTTGGAAAATTTCACAATATCTGTATATATCCCCTACGATCCTAATCTATGATGCAACAGTGGAATGACATCGAATAAAATAAAAAAAACCCTCTCGCAGGACTTAAACTCTAGAAATGAAAACACAAACATATCCAGTAACTTTATTTTTAACTGTTTCCAGAGAAATGAAGACTTGCAAGTAAAATGGAATGTATGTGACCAACAAAAATCTGAATTCACTGAACAACAGTCACTCCCGAATGTAACATTTGCGAGAAATTGGCAAGCTGCAAGAACAAAAATGAGAGAAGAATGCAAATGGAAGGGCTGTGATGGAGCGGAAACCCAGCTGTAGACTGCCGCTCCTCCCTCGCATGAAAAAGGATGCCTGCGCTTGCTATGAGTCACACAGGCCATACAGGACATCATATATACTGCTGATAAACTCGTATCTTCTCTTCATTCTCTTCATGACCCATAAAGGCACCTTCCCATTAATACGCCTGCAAAAAGAAGAAAACCAACAAGGTTCAGGCTGTGTCATTAAATAACGTAAGTACTGTATATCCAACCATCAACCCCCCAGTATGAGATTCACTTTCAGAACTGCTTCCACACGATTATTCATATACATATGAAACGCAGACATTTTCGAGGTGCTCCAATACGTAGAGTAAGGGAGTCATTCCTTTTAGAAAAGAGACCACGTTGAGCACGAGGCAGCTGCGATTCGGGAGTGGAGCCTGCGGACACGTACTCGTGTAATTCCTCCACGGTCCGTCTCCAGCTGTCCCGCGTGTAGCGAAACCTGATGTGGTAACCGAAGCGAAGGCCCTGTTCACAACAACACAATGCATTCGCTCAACTTGGTCAAACAGCAAAAGCTCAAAAAAAATGCAACAAAGTGCACCATTTGCATAAATCGCTCTTCTTGCACTTCTGCCTGTAGTGCTGTTCTTTTTGAAAAGTGGTTAGAGGTACTGCCTTTACACCCAAAGATCACAGGTTCAAGCTCTGCCTCTAGCTATAAAACCCTTGAGCCAAGGTACTTCCCCATAAATTGCTCCAGTAAAAATTACCCAGCTGTATAAATGGGTAACACCTGTAAGTTGCCCTGGAGAAAAGCATCAGCTAAATAAACAAGTAAGACAATTGTGTAACAGAGGAAGTCACAGCAGATCAGAAAGACACTGAAATTGGCAATCAGACAGTTTGAAGGGTAGCGCATGTTGTGCGTTTCCAGCTTTGATTTTTATTAAAAGGATACAAAGAAAGGAATTAAGGAAGGAATAAAGTAACAAAGGAATTTTCTTACCATTTTTACATATGATCTCATATCCCTGCACGTGATATTGGTGTTATCAATGATAACAGGATGTACTCCGTCACGCATGGCCTCCCAAGCTCATTTTCAGAACATTTGCGGATACAACAAAACAAAACAAAACAAAAAAACAAATGAAACCGCCATTCGTTTTACTGCTCTCAAGGTGTTTTACTGTCCCGAACGGGCGCCGATCGGATCGAACATAGTACATACCCAGTCTTCGGTTCACTCGGTGCGCTTCGGGGAGCTTCTGTCGGTCAAAATGAACCATGACTCCCTGCTCATTTCGGAAATAATCGTCGCTGCTCAGAATTCTTCCCTCTCCGTAGCGCGCTCTTATTTTTCTGAAAGACACAACAGCACATACACGCCGGGCGGCTCTAGCGGAACGATCGCTAATAATTATAATAATACAGCACTACACTACACTGTACAGCAGCCGTTTTATAATTAGTGTAAAAAACCAGTGAATCGATGTTGTTAAACTTAACTCTGCCAGCGCCGCGCGAAAGAAGCGCGTTGTGCGGTTTAGACTTTTTCCGAAGCGAGGAGGTATATATCACATGTAAGGAATAAACATATGACATAACTGGAAAAGAGAAGTAAGTGTAAGTAGCGCAGCTTGGGCGCATATTATTATCATTATTACGTATGGAAATCCCCCTGTGTGCGTAAGAGCGATTCGCGACGCCGGCCGGGGTCGGACGAGGACACACACAGTAATAAATAATAAATACTGCACTTCACTTTGCGAAAGACGACTTTCCGGATCCAGGGAGACCCCTCAGGATGTAAAGGTGCGGCCTGTTAAACCTCCTCTGACCGTAAGTCATGGCCGGTGGCGGTGGCGGTGGCGGTAGCGGTGATGTGCTGCTCGGTAAGCGACTCACTCAGTTCGACGGGACGACCTGGGCGCTACTGACTTACTGACTGCTCAGACTGACGCCCTGCTTACTTTGACTTTCCGTTTCCTTTTTCTTCTTCTACAAACAATACAACGACGTTCATTCGGACGTCACGCACTGTGTGTGTGTCAGAAGAGCAACAAAAACATCGCTTGTAATCTCAGGGACCAAATACTGCCACTGACGGAGGTATACGCTCGTATTGGTGGCACATCGGGTTTTTTTTTTTTTTTTTTTTTCTTTTTTTTTTAATGCTGGAGCACGTTTCTTTTCTCTTAAAATCTTAAAACTCACCCTCTTCCGAACTTACTTCCACCAGGCAGATCTCTTAATTTCATGTGATAAAAAGTTCATGCACTTTGAGATCATAACTGTTTGATAAACCTTCAGCTACTCCTAATGTAACGAAAAAGTGTATAATTATATGTAATAAACGTAGGAAGGTGATCAGGAATCGTCGATATAATTTGAAAGTTTTTGTGCAGCTACTCGTGTGATGAATACGGGAAAGTAACAGAGATAGAATCTGCATCTAAGTGTCTTTTTCTCCCAGTAATGAACACGCTATTTCCTATGGGATGTACGTCGCTTTGGAGAAAAGAGAATAAACGAATACATTTATTAAATGTACATTGTAACGATCCGGCTAAATGAGTTAGCCCAGATCCTCACGTGGATTCCAGAAAGGCGTATAATTATATATATATAAATCCAGACGGACACGGACAAAGGAAGCTCTTCTTTTTAATATCTTGTAGGCAACTATGGATGACATATTTCACACAGCTGTCCTTACAATAAAATAAACAACATTAAAGTAATCTCCAAAACGTGCGAGGCACAAAATGTGTACACGGCCAAGTATATCAGCCTGCGCGCGCGGGAGCAAGGACCGAGGGGGCGGAGCAACCCCTTAGTCTCCACCATGATACGTCATCATTACAACATGTACATAAACTAAAGCTTCCCTCATCTGACGTGCTGAAAATGTTTGTAAGCCCGAAAAAGCTCCTGTCTTGTGATTTTCACATAAGGGTTTAGCTTTTGTCTGGCAGCATTAAAGTTTAACTGAATATTTGATCATTTGATTTTATGAGAGTAAAAATTAAGTTAGGAAAAGGTAGTTAATCATGTAAGTTTACAGCTAAAATTGTATGCGTAACCTAACATACAAGAAGATGTGTTTTAACGTAGTATTGATTACATTTTAATCTCTATAGAGTTTAGTCTGGAATTTCTGATACCTATTCTCTAAATTAAAGTTTTTTTAATAAATGCAGCCTAACAATTGCTTTGCGGTAGTTAATGTCTTACCTTCCTATACATCAACACATACACACACACACACACACATTTCCTGAACTGCTTGTCCCATACAGGGTTGCGGGGAACCAGAGCCTAACCCGGCAACACAGGGCGTAAGGCCGGAGGGGGAGGGGACACACCCAGGATAGGATGCCAGTCCACCACAAGGCAACCCCCAGCAGGACTCGAACCCCAGACCCACTGGAGAGCAAGACCCGGGCCGACCCACTGCACCACCGTGCCCCCTCAACACATACAATTGATTTTTATTTTACTGATACATAAATCTCTAAATGATCACAGTTTAGCAATATTCAGTTAAACTTTAATGCTGCTAGACAAACATTAAACCACCTGGCTCTCTATGTAGGGCATGGTGGTGCAGTGGTTTTGACTGGGTCCTGCTCTCAAGTGGGTCTGGGGTTCAAGTCCCACTTGGGGTGCCTTGTGATGGACTAGTGTCCCCTCCCCCTCTGGCCTTATGCCCTCTGTTGCTGGGTTAGGCTCTGGCTACCTACAACCCCATATAGGACAAGTGGTTTCAGGTGATGTGGGCTTTCCATATAGTGACTTACATAAAGGAAAATTAAATTGTTCCTTGCTACTGCGGTTTTAAGAACCGTTAACACATTCAGTTACTCTTGTCATAAACTATATTATTTTTGCCACCTGCTTGACACTAATTAGAGAAAGGTGTTATATTAAAAGCTGCATTGTGGAAATGTTTAAAACAGTTTGTTACAATGTAACTTATTTATCCACCCGTTTGCAATAGCCTCTTCTACAGTGCATGGTCACAGTGGTCTGGAGCCTATCCTGGAAGCACGATGCATGAGGCAGGATACACTCTGGATAGGGCTCCACTGAATCAAAGGACAATGTAATGTCACTGACACATATACACACTAATGGCAAATTAGAGTCAGCAATTTACTTTCTTTGGACTGTGAGAAGAAACCAGAGCACCCAGGGGACAGTCACATGAACAAGGGAGAACATGCAAACTTGACAAAGACAGATCCAGATTCAGACCCACGTGCGGAGACACAGCCCGGGAGCTGTGAGACACCAGCACAAATATATTTTTACCTCAAGAGCTGAAAGAAAAATATTAGGAGATAACTTTAATGAGCTTTGGTCGATCTGGTTATTTTTTTGTGTTTTCTTAGATAGAGCTGCGTAACCACCCTTGCTAACTACTATAACCTTATGTCTATAAGTTATGTGTGTGTAACTGTATGTAGAGAACTGAGACACACATAGCAATATTATATTGGCTTACTTTCTGCTCTGTCATGTATATCCTGTGTGTGTTAACACATTTCTCCGAAACCACTTTTTCTCCTTATAATTTGCAACTTAGATGTCCTGGGACTGACAGGTCAATAATATATGTTTCCTGTTCTAAGAACAGAATAGACTCACAGTTTTCCTTTGTTTCTTAATACATACAGTACAATGGTCTTTTCCACTGGTATGTCAGTACATACACCTCTAATGCAGAGGACACGTTCGTAAGTATACAGCTGAAGCAAATTAGGAGAATACAGAACAAAAGTAATATGAAACCTGTGTTGCTTGGCGAAACTGCTTTATTGCAACAATCCGAGTGCTTTGCCCCTTTAACACAAAACTACAAATATAAGTACACAC
Organism: Scleropages formosus; assembly: GCF_900964775.1. NCBI lineage: Eukaryota > Metazoa > Chordata > Actinopteri > Osteoglossiformes > Osteoglossidae > Scleropages > Scleropages formosus. The sequence goes on from NC_041809.1 coordinate 24,581,860, forward strand.
ACACACTTTCTGAACCGCTTGTCTCATAAAGGGTCGCAGGGAACTGGAGCATACCCGGCAACACAGGGCGTAAGGCTGGAGGGGGAGGGGACACACCCAGGACAGGACGCCAGGCCATCGCAAGGCACCCCAAGCGGGACTTGAACCCCAGACCCACAGGAGAGCAGGACCCAGTCCAACCCACTGCACCACCGCGCCCCCCCCAAATATAAGTATGTTATTGTTAAAGTAGTGAATACTAGGGGTGTGTGGTGGCACATGGAGTTTGGCCTGTGCCTGCTCTCCTGTGAGTCTGGGGTTCAAGTCCTGCTTGGGGTGCCTTGTGATGGACTGGTGTCCTGTCCTGTCCTGTCCTGTCCTGGGTGTGTTCCCTCCCCCTCCAGCCTCATGCCCTGTGTTACTGGGTTACTCCCCAGTTTGCTGTGACCCCACTTGGGACAAGTGGTTTCAGATTGTGTGTGTGTGTGTGTGTGTGTGTGTGTGTGTGTGTGTGTGTGTGTGTGTGTGTGTGTGTGTGTGTGTGTGTGTGTGTGTGTGTACTGAATGCTAGTCTGCTAAAGGGGTGAAGTACAGCTTCTCCAGAAAAACACCCCCATAATTTGTACACATGAGCCAGCTACTTTGTATTAATATTGAGGGATCGCGAACTTGTTACCCTACTTCCGGTGCCAGCTTCGGCCATAACAAGGGCAGGGCATTTCCATACCTCAGCACTGACCTGCGCATTTCTGAATAAACAGCCAGACCCAACAAAAATACAGCATGAGACAGCAACCCAGAACCTATGGATCCTCCTTAGGACTGCTTAGCATTCATTAGTAAGCAGACAAAAAGGAAAACAAGCTTGTTTCAGCCCTTGAAAGCAGGAAACTGCCCTGTTCTGGACACCTGATCCAAGGGAGTTAGTCACTAGAAACAGGGTTAGTGGAGCATTTGTCACACAAAAGACATGGTGGGATATCCTGGAGATGGAGGCCACCTTGTAACCCCAAAGGCCTGTGGTATTAGTTCAACTCAACTGATATCTAACAAGACATAATGTCTTTGACAGTTTCAGTATTTTGTCCAGCAGTATGGAATGAGACAGTAGGTAAAACTTGTGCCTTACTGCTCCTAAGCTGCTCTTTAGGTGTGGGCTTCAAGTCCCGTTTGGAGTTTTTATGTTTTTCCTTGCGTCCGCATTCCCCCAGAAAAGCGCTATCAAACTACTCACGTTGAAAACCCTACATATGGTCACTATGAGTTGACCTTCACTCAATAGTGCTTCCATCCATATTGTACTGGAGCAACTTAAGTTTAAATAGTGCAGCCAACTGACAGGAGGATGGAGCCATGTGAACAGCACAGAGGTGCAAGATACTAGAATCCAGTGAAATTACAACTAAAAGCCAAAGGTGACCATGCATTACAGCAGAGACCATTCAAAGTGAACGGGATGCAAGTGGGGACAGTTGGTAGCGTAGTAGTTAGAGTGACTGCTTTTAGACCCAAAGATTGCAGGTTCAAGCTTCACCTCTAGCTATAGTACCCTTGAGCAATGTACTTACCCTGAATTGCTCCAGTAAAATTACCCAGCTGTATAAATAGGTAAATAATTGTAACCTTAACATTGTAAGTTGCTTTGGAGAAAAGCATCACCTAGATGAATAAATGTAATATCGTACAATACTGTATTTTTCTGTGTACTGTTAAGCTTGGGTAAGTTGCCTTAAATAATGCCCTCATTACTTCATTTGCGGCAGCTCATCATTACTGTCTGTGCAAACGTGCTCAGGGCAGACACTGGGAAGCTACCTGTCAAGTGTAAACCTGGATCATGGCATTGTTCCACTTCCCAGTGACCTCGCAATGCTTTGTTCCAAGTGAACTACACCAGGTTCTGTTATTATATCGACTGGTGAATCTTCAGGTCTCATATCTGTGTCTGTAACCATTAGATAAACTGTTTCCTCTGTTGCCTTTGGCCCATGGCTTTTCCAAGAAGTGAAAGCTACACTTGTCACACATCCTACAATGCTTATTTATATATTTACTTCATTTAGCTGACAAGGCAATGGGCATGAGTCAGAATGTTAACAAAAAAGTTGAATTTATCAGATATGAAATGTTAATTCAGGCCAATGGTCAGGCTGAAGTAGGTTTCTCCAACACTCCATACATTATACACAAAACAGCTAATAACATACTTGACACCAAGAGCATTGTTTTAATGTCTTAGTGGAGAGACTAACCAATGTTTAATATTCTGGTTTGGGATTTCACTACACTAACTCATTAGTTTGCCACTATTGTCACCTTCAAGACTAGGAAGAAGTGTAATAACCCAGCAACATCACCTCCACAATGAGCAGCTGGAAAGAGGAGAGACCGAGACAAAAGTAAGTCAGTGTAAGTTCACGTGAGGGAGAAACAAGATATGCAAGAACTTCGTTGCCATGACATCACTGGTAACAGCATTCTGAGAACTACAGGAATCAGGAGGAGGTGCAAAAGAGGAACAGACAGAGGAAATATAAAGAGAGAAGGCCAACAAGTGTTGTAAATAGCAGAGATTTTCCAGATGTCATCATTTCAGTCAGTTTTTGTGGACAAATGATTGAGACCTGAGCTTAGCCCGGCATAACGAGCTGACTGAGGGTGGGTACAGCATATTGAAAATGCTTTTAAGAGGATGTCTTATAAATAACGTTTGCAGACGACTTTCCCTGAAAAACCCTGAAATCTCTTAGAAATTTGGTTGAAGGAAGTATAGAAATGTGCAGTAGGTTATATGGTTACAGAAGACATTGTTTTCACTTTCTTTTGTTTCAAAATGGATAATTGCACTGACATTCACACACATACAGTCTGAAACTACTTGTCCCAAGCGGGGTTGCACCAAACCGGAGTCTAACCCGACAACACGGGGCGCAGGGCTGTAGGAGGAGGAGAGATACACCCAGGACAGGACGCCAGTCCATCGCAAGGCACCCCAAGCAGGACTCGAACCCCAGACCCACCAGAGAGCAGGACCCAGCCAAACCCGCCACGACACGCCACCGCACCCCCCTGCAATGACATTCATTTAAATAAAATAATAAACAAAATGCTGGTGGTTTTTATGTGACTTCAAAAACTGCAACAACTCAAGATGGGACTATGAAAGAGAAGATTTTAATACAAGTTAGATTAATCAGACAAATAACTTTTAAGATTAAACAAGCCCTTATGTGACTCACACTGATGTCTCAGTGTGCAACAGCATGAAATAAGAGATTGGAGGGTCCAAGAACCTCCTTTTTACATGAAAACCTGATACAACCTACTAAAGAAGAAGGAAGGAGTGACAATGTGTAATGTGTATTTAAAAAACACAACTTCGGCAATAACATTCTGTTGAAACTTCATTATTGTGATTAGAAGAATTAAGAAGCGTGTTTTCACTCACTTGCTTGGGATTATTGCAGAGGATATTTCAGGGGAGCCATCATTATATTAAGCTCAGAGTTGCTCGGAAACGATGACTGTGAGCCAGGCAAAGCCACCTGTCAAAAGCAAATTATTATAATATATACAGTATATAATGATAATTAAAATGAACACTCAAGATGTTTGAAAAAAGTAATATATGTGATGAAAAGTCACACAGAAATTTACTTTCCACACAAGACTGGTTAAAAAAACCTTTTTGAACTATTATAATTCCTGTTTTATAGGAGGGGGGGCATGGTGGTGCAGTGGGTTGGACCGGGTCCTGCTCTCCGGTGTGTCTGGGGTTCAAATCCCACTGACAGACTGGTGTCCTGTCCTGGGTGTATCCCTCCCCCCTCCAGTCATGCCCTCTGTTGCCAGGTTAGGCTCTGGCTCCCCATGACCCTGTATGGGACAAGCGGTTCAGATGGTGTGTGTGTGTTATATGAGGGGGTCCTGTACATTGCTCATTCATGCTGTTTGTATATTTTTTTCATGACATGTATTTATCAGCCAAGTTTTATTTCCTGTTCTGGTTCATAGCTGGATAGTTTACCCAATATCCAAACTGCCCTGTTTATTCAAATGGACCCCATTTCAGTTGAAACTAAAAACAGAAAATGTCCTGTCTTTGGAAAATGTGCACGTGATCAACCACTCTGATGAGCGGACGACATTTGATATATGCAAGTGCTTTACTCATTCAATTTCTCATCCAAGTTCTTACCTCTTCTCCTGAAAAATGGGTGGCACAGCGAGTAGCGCTGCTGTCTCACAGTGCCTGGGTGGTGTGAGAGGATGTGGGTTTGATCTCTGCTCAGGCTGTGTGAAGTTAGCGTGTTCTCCCCGTGTCTGCGTGGGTTTCCTCTGGGTGCTCTGGTTTCCTCCCACACTCCAAAGACATGCTGTTCAGGTTCACTCATAGTGTGTGAGTGACACAGAGAGTGTGTGTTCCACTGATGTATGGATGAGTGACCCATTGTAAGTAGTGTATCTAGCAGTGTAAATCACCTCGCTGAATAAGGTGTGTGGGTTGATAACACTACGTAGTACCTGTTGGAAGTCGCTTTGGAGAAATGCGTCTGTTAAATAAATAAGCGTAAAAAAATTGTCCAAGTTGCATGTTTTGTGTGGGGGTGCGGTGGCGCAGTGGGTTTGACCGGGTCCTGCTTTCCGGTGGGTCTGAGGTCCGAGTCCCACTTGGGGTGCCTTGCGACGGACTGGCATCCTGTCCTTGGTGCGTCCCCTCCCCCTCCGGCCTCGCGCCCTGTGTTGCCAGGTTCGGCTCTGGCTCCTTGCGACCTCACATGGGACAAGCGGTTTCAGACAATGTTTGTGTGTGTGTGTGTGTGTATGCTTGTTTTGTTATGCTGAAAAATTAATAAATGTTTTTTTTTTAAATGTGCATATCAATGAGCTCATAGTAACTTGCACTATAATAAGTTATGCCTTCAAATTACCATAGTACATAATAATAATATTATTATTATTATTATTATTATTATTATAATCATCACCGCACCCACACACCATTAAATGCTACTTTTATACTTGACAAGGTGTGTATGACAAGGAAGCCTGAGGTCACCCGTTACCTGTAATCACCTTCCATCTGGTGGACTCAATTAGGGCGCCGGGCCGCTCTTAATAAGCGCTCTCTGGATGCGCACTGGCGGCTGGTTACAATCATGGAGGGGTTCGTGTTCTCGCCGTACAGTTACAACATGTACCCCGGGTGCGGCCCATACCCCTTCGGAAATCAGAAAGGCAAGCAGCAGAGCTGGAGCAAGAAAGGGCTCGCGTACCCGGGCCCCGAGCCGGCCGACTACCTGGAGCTGTGCAAGCGCGCTCAGCTGCGGGCCATTCTGTCCCAGGTGAACCCGAACCTGGCGCCTCGTCTGCGCAAAGCCAACACCAAGGAGTTCGGCGTGCAGGTGAACCCGCGAGTGGACGCCGTGGTGCAGTGCTCCCTCGGTCCCAAGACCCTCTTCTATCGAGAGAAGAAATGGCTTTCTTCTTCCAAGCTGCCGCCGAGCCCGGATCCGAAGCAGGACAAGTTCATGCCCAGTACTCCGGTGAACAACGTGCGCTTCTCGCGCCCGGTCGCCATCTACTCGCCCGTGTTCGACCGCAGGTTCTTCACGTTGCCGGACGGCGCGGACGCAGGTGCGGACGACGGCGCTTCGGTGGAGCCGGGAGAGGAGCGGGATCGCGGCGCCGAGGAGGAGGAGGAGGAGGAGCGCCAGGATGAGCTGAAGGAGAAAGGGGGCGAGGAGGTGTCTCCGGCGGAGGAGCCGCGTCCGAAGAGCACCGAGTTCAGCCAGGTGTCGAAGAAATTCAACTTCCAGGTGAGTCGCTCGGGTCCGTTTAGAAGGGAAAACAAAAACCCTTATCGTGGAGCTGCTGTGTGTCGAAGCGCTCTGATTACACAAATATTAACGCTCGATGTGTAATTCCGACATCATGTATGTGTAACAAGGGGGCGTGTCTCGTGCGCCAGGAAGCTTAATGTATGCCCCCCCCCACGCAGTAGCTGTGTACGAAACTTGTTGTACAGGAATCCCTCTCCCCGTGTGAGTCTGTGTTGTTGATCGGGCCTTTTTCTTCAGTTTCTGGAGCAGAAGTACGGCTTCTTTCACTGCAGTCAGTGCAACATCCGATGGGAGAGCGCGTACGTGTGGTGCATCTCGGGAACCAACAAGGTACCGCGTGATGGCCGGCGCGCACGATGTCGGGTTAGGCTCCGGCACCTCCTGCCTACTACTAGCAAGCTCGATTGTTTTTTTTTTTTTTGTGTAACACCGCGTTGCGCGTGCTGCTCTCCCCGACAGGTGTACTTCAAGCAGCTCTGCCGCAAGTGCCAGGTCGGGTTCAATCCGTACAGAGTGGAGTCGATCCAGTGCCAGGTATCGGTCCGCGCTCCCCGCTATGTTGGTAATGTGGTGGTGGTCGATCGGGCCCTCCCCTCCCCTCACCTCACCTGTGCGCACGCGCTCTCCCGCAGGGCTGCGGTCGGACCCGGTGCTCCTGTGAGAAGAAGCAACGGCACATCGACATGAAGCGGCCCCACCGCCAGGACCTGTGCGGCCGCTGCAAAGGGAAGCGCCTGTCCTGCGACACCACCTACAGCTTCAAGTACATCGTCTGATCCTTTTTTTTTTTTTTGTACTCAGCTTTTCTACGTCTTTTACGACATGCAGGAAATCCACCCGGAGGCAAAGCTATATTTTTGTATGACTGTAAATAAAGGGAGTTTAAAGCAGACTAGCTGTCCTGGTAAACACTAAAAGGGGAGAGGTGGCTAATAGGCTCAGGTGTTTGCACATTCCTGCGGTGAAGTGGTGCCATTTTCAGGAGGAGAACTCATGCTGAAACTATTAATAGAGCACTTCTCTCAGTAAGACCTATAAAAATGACCCTGAAGCAGTTTAAGTGGTGTCCCTTTTAATGATTGCAGAGCTGTACTGAAATTCCTCAACCGGCGATGGTAAGATCAGGCTTGGCCATATATACCCACCCCCTCAGTCCTCAGAGAGGTGAAACACAATAGGTAAAGAAAGCAGTCTTTTCCTTGTCTTCCACTAGTAAAGACACTCTAAAGCAGGGACCTACAACTGTACTTTAACAGTGCTTGATTACAAGGTGTTGACTGAAAGTCATTGCACTGTATGGCTGAACTCAAGAGATGGGTTTAAAAGGGAATTCTACCACATTGCATGTAATGATACTTGCAGGGTAAAAACATTCACAACAGGAAATCAAAAATGGATTTTACAAGTATGAAATCCATGTGAGCTAAGCTCCAGGTTTTACATACAAAATGAATTCAATTCCTAACCACATGATGCTTAGCCATTAGTTTCATTCTATGAAACTAATGGATGTAGGTTTTTCTGATAACAGAACTCATACACGGTAGAAGGCAAACACTACAATACAAAAATTTTAGGATCGCTCCACTAAGTGACCAAATGGCCATTGCCAGTACCCAGTTTGAGAAGCAGTTGCTTTAAGTAGTTTAAGATGTATGTGAAGAAATGTGTACAGCAGACAATACTCTTGGCACAAACCGATTCACATGTGCACAGGTTTTTATAAGTAACAGCAACATATCCTATGTAATCTCACCAGTCATCTTTGCACACATTCAAGTAACCAAACTTAAGAGTTCCAAACATGCTTTTCGACCACGCTGAAAGGCATTCAACTGAGTGAATCATTGCACATTTCTCCCGAAGTAGTTTAAAACAGCATCCATCTGCACAAGTAAAATAAGCCGCCGTAACTTTGGTATAATGTCTGTTGAAGTGTTCAAGTACATTGTTGGCCCACATTGCTGTCCTCATCCCTCATGATTGTGGAGTTTGCTGTCTGAATCTCCTTAATATTAAATATCTTATTTTTAGTCAAGTGACTCTTAAGTACATCATTTCGCTATGCTGCTCCCCAGTCCAGCAACACAGAAAAGGAGCAGAAACACCTCTTCACACTGGCCTAATCCCTTGCCACAGCGGACTGAAGACTGGGTAGCGTCACCCAGCTTCTTCACGCAATTGGCAAACTTTTGGTGTGACAGCAATGACAACCTCCCCAGATGAGAGGGGGCTGGCACGAGGCACACCGCTTCTTCCTTTCAAAGGCTTGTGCTCGATGTGCCAGAATCTGGGAGGAAGGCTGAGACGACCCGATAGCTCTGAGCCCGACGGATCATGTCTCGGATTTCCCCGTTGAGCTCCATGAGCTGAACGCAGATCTGAGTCAGGTCCTGCCGAGAGCCCACCAGGGCGAACGTGCCTGTTTGGCCCAGAGTCTGATGCCGGAAGTAGATGTTCAGAAGTGTCTGGACCTCATCTTCTGAGCTGCTGCCGAAAATGTCGTTTGGCCAAACAGTCCTGGGCAGCATGAAGGGAAAAAAAGTGGCACCAAAGACATGGTCAGTAGACTGTTGTTCTACAGTGTATTTTAACCATGCCTTTCACCAAAGGGCTTCAGGTGTTCTACTGCTAGAGCTGGTTAACTGGAAATGGTGGCCATGTCAGCCTTCACCTGCACTGGCGGATATGCCGGATCGCGGTGGCCAACTGGCTGCTCCGCAGACACTCCAGCACTGCCTGCACGGCAGCCTCAGAGGAGTCGAACTCTAGACTGCTTGCGTGGTCCACCTGGGCCTCCGCTGAAGCAGCTGCCACCCTGAGGCTGGTCCTCAGTTCACTGAGTTCCCGGGACATGTTCAGCAGCTGGAGGAGAGGGAAAAGAGAGTTGCATTTGCTATGGCAGCATCGAGTAAAAATAATGAGTAGTGCCACTGTAGCTGGTGCTCGGGGAGTTAATGTGTAACACACTTTGTGTTTCTATGAACTACAGCCATTGGAGAGAAGAAAGACGACAGGTGAAGAACGCAACAACATAAACAGTCCTTTCCTGACATCTCACTATTAAAGGCCATGTATGATTATCTACCCTTATTTCTCAGTGAGACAGAGACGGAGAGAGGATAAGGCGCCAGAGAAGCGTCAGCACCGAAGAGCAAGTGGTGTGTAAGTACGCCCTTACCTCCGGCACGGTGCTGATGGCATGCACCTGGCCAATCAGCTTACAGTAAGACTGGAAGAGGAGCAACAGCTGGAAGTGGAGCTTGTAGAGCCGCTGGCAGAGCTCCAGTTGCTGGATGGAGTCCAATCACAGAGATGCTAGTTACCACACACCTCTTTCTCAGCAGTCAATGTACATCCGCCTCAAAACGATCAATAGGAATGTGCTTTTTTAATTAACCAGGGAATTTCCCCTCGAGGAGTTCTGCCCTTTGGCAAGGATCTCTCGCAATACACACATTCGTAAGGCAGTGCTTATTTAATGTACGTCTCTTTTTCGGAACTATCAAATGACAGCAGTGCAGCAAGACGACAACACGGCAGCCAACAGAAATACCGCTGCTCGTAACCCCGGTAATATGCGGTGCGTGCTGGGTCAAGAGCTGTGAATAGAGACTTCAAATCTGCATTGGCTGGGAGACTGCAGCAGGCTTCAGCTACCAGATATCCTGGTGATGTGGGTAACTCAATATACAATCCAGAGATCACAGAATGCATCGTGTTAACTTGCAGCAACCCTGACATTACCCATGGCCCTCTGCAACGAGGTTATGTGTGCAGCAGACAGAGCCTTCCTTACAAACCACATTATTGTCTTCAGTCCAGGACAAAACACTATGCTAAACAAGCTGAGTAATGATAATTATATTGCATATGATAATTAAAAACAATCCATCCACCTATTATCAATAACTGCTTGTTCAGTGCAGGGTTCTGCTGGTCTGGAGTCTATCCCAGAAGTAAAGGGTCAGAAGACATGGAACACCATGGAGAGGATGTGAATAAATCGCCGGGCAACCACACACTCATTCACTCATGGGGCCGTTTAGAATCACACATTCACATGAAGCTAATGCCTTTCAGTTGTGGCAGGAAACCCACACAAACATGCAGAGAACATGCAAATTTTGCACAGACTGAGCTGATTTAGAACCCAGGTCCAAAGCCTAGAAGCTGTGAGGTACCAGCAGTACCCACTACTCCTTAAGTAAAAAAATAATAGAGGCAGAAATTTCTTTATACAGGAATGTTGCATAGTGTCGTACCACTTAGACGATCACGGGCAGGGTAAAGGTTAAAAAAACACTTACGGCAAGAGATTCCATTTGCTACACAGCAAGCGTGTCAGAGGACAAGAAAGAGATGAGAAGAAAACACTGAGACTTGGTGCAGGGCATACACTATGTGAGCAGTCCCATTTAGAAAATAACTGCACATTTGTAGCTGTAGTCAGTAACAGATGTTACGGTTTTGCATACACGTGCAAGAGAAGGACTGTCACCCACAGGAGTGTAGAAAGGGCAGGGTCGGAAAAAGCAAACTCCACCCCTTTGCATGCAAAAGAGGAAAGCAGACATACAGTAGCTCTCCCCTGTCACTGGTGCACTCTGCAGAGAAACTTGCCTGCCTAAAGTTAACCTTTTGGGGGAAGGTCAAGCCAATATATCCACTGAGGCTTGAGAACATTTTCTAATTACAGTCACCCCTATAGAAATGATACTGCTTCATTTTTTCAGTCAAAGGGTTACCATGAAATACCTTGAATGGTTGGAGGCCTAAGTTCCAGCTTTGTGTTTTCAGAGCTTCATTAGGATTAGGTCAACAATAAGAGCCATAAGCCTTAGTGAATAAAGGGGCTTTACCTCCTCCTTCAGATTTCCTATGTCATTAGATTAGAGAACCACCAGGGAAAGTACCAGAGTTGTGTACTCTGTTTTTTTTTAACTCAAGGTCAAATGATATCATAGGTCAGTAATGAACAGATGTTGAACAGGCGTCTTTGAAAAGGCTGCTTTTGCCTTTTATTGTGCCTTGTTTTTTCAGGTGGACCGGGCCAGTTGAGGGAGTCTGCACTCCTTCCCAGCAGAGTTCAAAAGTCACAGTACTAATGTGGAAATCAGTGTGAGAAGTGTCAACGGAAGACAAGTAAACATTCTTGCACTGTTCCTGTGCTGTTGTCGCAGCACTAGTGCAATGCTTAGACAACATTCCAGCAATGCTAGACAAATGCAATGTGTGATATGTGATGCCAAGGGAGGCAATAGGGGAATAAAATTAAGGTATTTCACTCACAGAGCTACCAGAGTATGATTGTTTGGAAGAGATGTAAAAAGTTAATGCAACTGGAATCTAATTCAAAATATAACCATAAAACATTGCAATTATCTTTCTATGTCCACAATATTTTAATATCAGAAAAATATCCTTTTTGGTTACTGACACAAAAACTTAAGTTAAATAAACTGTTTCACTAGAAGGAATGTGACCGTTGTTAGCATCAATTTCAAAGGTACTTTAGTTATACATAACTCCTGAATTCTATGAGTGTAACGTAGAAGGCAGTCAAGAACATGTTACACATCTGGTGCCTTGTGGTTTTTCTGTCGCATAAAGCAAGGGGGGGAAGTGACACCTTCTCATCGCAGCAGTGTCCTTTGTGCTATTTCCTCAACAAGACCTAGAGGAGGTGCTACGAATGAATACTTGGGGACATAGCTCAGCAAGCTTGCCAGAGGTATCCCCTACCTTTTCTTCAGTATCGCCTGGCTGACTAGTGATCACGCCATCTCCTGGGCCTTGGGGAAAGGTGGCTTTGCAGTTCCGCAGCCACTGGGGGCAAGAGCGGTATTTGGATGGAGTGACTTATAAGTATAAAGAAAACACCATGTAAAAACATTAACTTATGTACTCATTTAGTTCCTCATCAGATGCATTCATCTAGGGACTTACCGAGACGGCGGCCTCTTCTCGGTTGTTGTACGTGTCTAGGTACTCCTGAAGCTCTAGCACGCTGAACTTCATCTTCTCCAGCAAACCATAGGAGATGATCTGGATGAGGCATACAACGGGGAGGCTAAGAGGCAAGCAGCGCATTGCTTAAGTCTTCCCAAATGTCCCATGTCTCCTTTTGCCCTACAAATTAAGAGCCACTCACCGTATCGGCGTCAACGAAGAGAGTTGGACACTCAGAGCAGGATGTCAGCATGTGGGACGAACTCACAAACTTTGACCCTATGCCTCGAAGTCCATCTCCAAGGTAGCCAGCAGCATCGCGTGTCAGAGTGCAGACTTTGTTCTGAATATACTAAGGGACAAGGACGTTTTCAGTCATGGGCTCACAAACGTGAGGTTGATCAACAGAGTCAGCTGCATCCAAAAGTACTGTGCAAAATTCATTCATTCATTCATTATCAAAAACTGGTTGTCCAATGTAGGGACATGGTGGACCAGAGCCTATCCCAGAAGTATACAGCACGAGGCAGGATATACCCTGGGATCAGACACCGGCACTAAGCCGGCTTCAAACCCACATTTGAACCAATACCCCAGAGCTTCCTGTTATTCCACCATGTCGTTCCTGCTGTGTAACAGAACTTTTTAAATGCTCTCTTGCAAAGATTCACACATGTTCCGAGATCAAGGGCGAATATCTGCTACTTTCTCAGTCTTGGTTGGACAAATCATTTTTCTGAACACCGTGTAATCTCATCCACCATTTGAGCAATAAAACAGGTCATTGTCAAGGTTTCGGGCTTTTGAGGACTTTACGTCTTGCTCCTGTTTTCCCCTCCTGGGATTTTATCACTGGACACTGGTGCAGCTCAATCACGAGAGGTTGACACTGCGTACAGCTCCAGTGACTGTTTATATGCAGGCTAACCGTGTGGCATTACCTGAAAAAGCGAGGAGAAGACATGAAAGGTGTAGACTGCGCAAGAACCATCTGAGTCAGACACGAGGCGGTTGATGTGGCAGCGCCAGGCCTCCTCGGCGTCATCGCATGCGGCCGGCTGGAACGCAGCCAGGATGGCAGAGAAGAAGGGCGAGGGCAAGGGCGAGGCACTTGAGTCAAGTAGTTCATCTTTGCCCTCCGCCAGGCTATAGCCAAGAATCGGTGAGAGAATGTGAGAACAATATGAGGCCAGTTCATAGTCCCACAGCAGCACTGCAGCATGTGCATTGCTCCACTTTCAAAAGAACCACATCTACTTTGACTAAAAGACCAACACGGTAACTGAAGGATAAGGGGATTCAATAATGCCTTAAAACAATTTGCCCCTTTACAATGATGCAACTAAGGTGATGCTACCTTGTGAATAATGTAAACCAGTGTATCTAAGAATCACAAATTTGATCCCAATAACTTTGTCTAGTTTTAGAGACTTTGTGTGTTGTTTGGCGACAAGTAGATCACAGAAGTAATACCTGAGGTCCACATCCGCCACCCCTCGGTCTCCGCATGGCTCCTTGTCCAGTGCAAAGCTGTCACTTCCCTCAAAGCCAGGCGGAGGCTCACTGACAGACAGTGACAGGTCATCATCTTGGACATTGCTGTCTTCATCATCTGCTGAAACCTCAGCCTGAGGGATTGGTGAAATGGAGTTGAGAATTTTGAGTGACCTGTCAAAGTTCCCATTTATTCCCAAAGAAATATTAACTTGTGGTTATGATCCTTCAAAAACTTCTGTAAGGGAGTATCGACTCTCCATGCTTCAAGGAAAACATGAACCCAAAAACAAGATACTCCTCTGTTCCTCATCATATCCTACTGCATCCATCTCCCATAATCCCATTCCTAGCTTGCACCCAGAGAACAGCTCCATAGCTACACTGTGGTACAGGTGAGTTTGAATGGTTCTCCCACTCAAACCCCCATACATACCTGCTGTCTGGGGTCCTCAGCCAAGGAAACCTCAATACTGGGGGTCCCAGTATTCAAGGATAGTGGGTCAGCTGACGTGGTGTCCAGTGAGGGGGACAGGGAGCTTGTGTTGGTGGTCTCCTCGGAAGGAGACAGGTTCATTGTCTGCATTGAGACATTGCACTTGGTTGTGGTTTTCTTTTGGAAATGCAATCAAGTACAGGTGGTCCTCGATTTACGATAGGGTTACTTTCAGCGAAACCCGTCGGAAGTCGAAAATATCATAAGTCAAAAATGCATTTAATACACCAAAATAAACACCTCTGCGTGACAGACCGTGAGATATGGATCTCTGCGCTGCCCAGCATCACGAGAGAGTATCGCACTGCATATCGCTTACCTGGGAAAAAAAAAAATCAAAATTCAAAGTAGGGTTTCTACTGAATGTCTATCGGCAGCTCACCATCGTAATGCTGAAAAAATCGTAAGTCGAACCATCGTAAATCGGGGATCACTGGTATGCAGGGTCACACACACACAAACACACACACACAGCAGACCATTAAACAGCCACCAGTATTCATGATACTGTCATAGCCAAGAGATCATCAAGACTGAAAAGCTTGGAGCTTTTGTCAAAAGTATAGGAAGAACTGAAATCTGTGTTGTGGGAGGAAGTGGGTTAGAGGCCATCACACTTACGAGTTGTGAGCGTGACAGGATCTGGCTGGTGGAAAGAGACTCCTCCTCCGATGACTCATCAGAGTCCTCGCGAGGACCCTCCCCTCGGCCAGGGGGGCTACCCTCTACCTGGGGTTCCTCCAGGAGGCCTTGCAGGTCCCCACCATCCAGTGAGCGCCGCCGCACACCCCAGTTGAAGTTGTCCACACTCTCACCCTGCAACGGAGTACACACATTAGTCCTGCTGCACATAGGCAGGGCACACAGGTCTGGCTGTGTTGGGGGACAAGAGTGGCAAATGTGTCGGGAAAACAAAAACAAAGGTGGCGAATAGGCATCTGTCATCACGCAGAAGCAGACACATGGGGTTGGGGAGGCAGAGGGAGGAATGGGTCAATGAAACAATTCTCATACTGATCCATGCCCAACGGGCTGATGGAACAGCGAAGGTGTTACTGTGTAATTGAGGCTGGGGGCATGAGAAACAAGCAGAACGGCACACTCACAAAACACATCAGCTTCACATGCGTACATAAATACATGCATATATTGACATTGTCGGGTCAAGGTTGGCCATCCATTATTTATAATGAAAGAATCAGGAAGTGATAAAGACTGTTTTTTGTTTCATCAAAAGTGACTTTACATGAGCAGTTTTACTTTTTAAATTTCAATTTTTGATTTGCAAATATCAAGCTATTACTAAGAGCTGTGAAATTGCCAGTGTGGAGACCTAAAGCTGGTTGGAACTTAGTGTCTGCATATACATGACTGAAGGGAAGAGTGTGAAATGCCCTAAGCGAAGGAGCACCATGTGATGCTGCGATACCTTCCTAACCTATGTTTGCGTGGAACTCTTGCACAGATGTGTCTGTTGCGTGTTTGTGCACGAGTGTTTTTGGACCATTCTTTGTAGTTACCATTTATTTATTTGGTCCACTTCAATGTAGCATCTGTGTATCATGAATTTTTTTTGGCTCCGTCTGCTAAACTTCTGCCCAAAATTTCACTGAGGACCACACCATGTGACTAAAACCGACTCCGAGCTTGTGTCCAAGTTCCCTCCTGACATCAAAACAAGCACATGATGAATTTGTCATACCCGGTCATTCGCAGACCTAGTGTTGCAACAGTTCCTATGCCTTATTATTTTCTTGTGCGGTCTAGCTTTCCGAAAGGCAGACAAACAATCCTGAAAAGGCATTAAGAATCCCCAAGGCATGCTCATGCATCAGAATACACCCTAGCAACAGTAACATACAAACCTTTACCGCCAGGAGGCACTGCTTCCAACTACTACACTGAACACAGCTAACATGGCTACAAGCTTACCTGGAGCTCCTGGACAGCAAGCATGAGAACAGAAAAAAATGGCATTAAACACAGCGTTCCAGGGAACCGGTGACAGTTTTCATGGTTCCATTAACATGACACCGCAGACACATCCACATACAGCAATGAGAATCCTGAGATGTTACCTTGAGACATGTCGTAAACACTGTAAAGGATTAGTCACAGAACAATATCCCCTAAACACCACACGCCAGGCAGACTCTTCATTATCTTTCAGCTCATGCCTTCTGTCTCTTTCCTTGCCGGTTAGATAAACGTGAAGCTGTGCTCCAAATGTTAACAACAGCAACGGACCCTCTAACGTGCCCTGGGACCACAGTACTGTGATATAAATAGGTCAAGATGTCCATCAGAGCCTAAATCTTTTCTATACTTAGTAACTGCCCCAGGGTTTTAAAGCACAAATCGGAGCACATATTGTGATGGAGAGAGTATCTGGCTGTTTGCCTGAAATCAAATCCAAATTAGCTGCTCTAGCCTTGTAAAGAAGATCCAATTTAATAGTCAGGACTCCTTTCTCTCATCGAAAGTCACTTCTCTGCTAACATTCTTGCCATGCTCCTCTGTGTTACTGTACTTATCCCACATCACAGACATTTGAAAAATGTAAAATTTTAATGCATTTTTCTGCTTTTGCCTGGTAAAAATACACTATTTCAGGTACTAAATTACTAGTTGTAGACTGTAGTTACATACGTCACACTATACACTGGACACCATACAGACCTTACAGAAATCTGTCTTTGTCACTTGTGTAAGCAGTAAGTTGCACCTTTCTCTTCTGGATATCTGTTTCTTATATACATGGTGCTACTCTACCGAACGGGAACAACCGAAAAGAGCCGCATTGTGTGCTGCTATGCTGCCCACCTCTCCATCCTCCAGTTCCACATCCAGGAAGTCAAAGTCCCGGAAGACACGGAACTGCTGCTCAGAAGCAGTGTCATCCATGTTGTCCTGATCTCTGCCGCCATCCTCTGAGGGTACCTGGCTAGGAAGGTGCTCCATCAAGTCCAGGTCTCCGCAGGACGAGAAGATCACCTGCAGGGATAGGACACGGGGTCCTATCACGTTCATAACTGATATCATGACTGTTGTGTTGTGACGTGTATTTGCATTGCAAATTAAACTACAGAATGATAGGAAAGTTACATGCATTTTGCCTTGCATGCTCCAAAACTTATTACAGATCCATTAAATGTACTTAAAACTTTTCAGACATTATTTTGGAAGTTTTTCAATATATATGTTCCCATACTGATGGGTTTTTGCTGAGCCCCACTTCCTGCCCGCACAGCGACAGCACATTCGCTAGCTTCTCTCGTGTCCGCTTCTGCAGGAAGAATAGCATATTTTAAACCATTGTCCACATGTATACAAGACTTCACAGTTTGTTCAATAGACATTCTTCTATTAGAGGGATTTTATAGAGTTTACATGTTGTTTTTACTTACATTGCTATACTGTATATATACTGAAATATTATGGATACCAGAACTGCTCCAGGCCTGAGACTGATCCTATAAACCACCACTAATAAAACCAGTTCGCTATCAACTATAGAATCTTTCTGTTCAAATTTAAGCAACTCTGCTATGCACCTTCCATGAAGAAGTTGGATTTATGAGTGTACCACACACACACACACACACACACACACACACACACACACACACACACACACACACACACACACACACAGAGTCTGAAACCGCTTCTCACGAGCGGGGTTGCGGCAAGTCGGAGCCTAACCCGGCAACACAGGGCGTAAGGCCGGAGGGGGAGGGGACACACTCAGGACGGGACCCCAGTCCATCACAAGGCACCCCAAGCGGGACTCGAACCCCAGACCTGCTAGAGAGCAGGACCCAGCCAAGTCTGCTGCGCCACTATGGGTGTATTAAAAGCATTAATTCTGGTCAAAAAAGGCACAATGGAAGAAAGAATACGATCATCACCTGAGATAACTGTGGTCGTTTCCAGCTAACGGGCACTAATACACTGTTGGAGTTGGACCCTGAGGAAGTGGAGGAGGTGCTGCGGGTCACTGCAATGGCCCGGGCCTTTCCATCCCGCCCAGCTGAGCTCTGCAGCTCATCAAACCTCCTTCCAATCACAGGTGTCTATAGTTGAGGGGGTAAAGGAAAACATAAACACACAGAGATCATGATTTCCAAAAGAAACAGCAGAGAGGACAGCGTTTGCCCCTCTAAAGACACTGCACATTCTCTTGGTCTCCATCTTCAAAAATCCAGCTTCATCTGGGGAAACTAGTGTATTGCTCAATAGACTGTTAAGAAGGACCCAAATAGACTCATTGGGATGGGACCCTCCCGAAAGTGCTAAATTTGGGAGAAAACTGGCTCACTTGAAGAAAAGGCAAAGGGTCCTCTGTCTCCTGTGAACTGACATACCCAGAGCTAATTAACATGTGCTCCACCATCCCTGGAAATCATCTGCTGCAGCCTTTCTTCTTGGCATTTCACATTTCTAGACATACTTCTGAAATGAGTCAGTATTACAAGAGCTCTGTTTGTGCATGTTTGTTGAGCACTAGTGCCATCATCTTTAGGCTATCATTCAAGCACTACTGACATGATTCTCCAAAGTCCTTCAACCATAGTGTTTAATCTCTCCTGGATTTCCTGCCTTCTCCTTTTATAGCCACTTGGTCAGTATTGGTTTTTTATGTTAAAAATTGTAATCGAGCTTTAAGTTAGAAGAGTTGCAATGTTCTTCTTAAAATAGAAAAGAAATATGAAAATAATTTGTAAAGCACAAGTTGCCAGGATAAAACTGCTAACTAGGTAAAAGGACATGGGAAAAAAAAAAGGTAAGTCATGAAGCTGTCACAACTGAGACTTTTCTGGACTTTCCTGGTCTTTTGCTAGCTATCTTTCATTGGATGAAATTATTCTTGATTTGTAAAGATCTCTGTTGTGTCTGGTCCACAAAGTGTAGCCCCCACGATTCACTGCCTGCCACTATTTCTTAAAGTTTTGCAACACAGAGAGAGAAGGTTGTACCTCAGAGATATCGAAGTGGAAATCCAGCGTCTTCCCTGGCAGGACTTTAGAAGAGCCATCCCACACGCGATTGACCTCCATACGTGTCAATTCGCCGTGGGTGTAGGATGGAAGGACCAGACTGGCCGAGCGAGATACCACCAGCTTTAAAATATTGAGGGCCTCCTTCCAGTGTACAGTCTAGAACAGTAACACATTAAATCACTGCTTACATTGTACTCTACACCAATCAAGGCAATGATTACATCATCCACTTGGACTGATTTTTATCAAAGTGGTAAAAAGCAAACAAAAAGCAAATGGTAAAAGCCAATGAAAGGCCTCACCTGGACAAAGTTCTCAATAGTCTTGAGCACCTCCACATTGAAGGGCTTGAATTGGACTCCAGTGAGGTCCATGTGGGTCAAAAGACTGTAGATGATCTGCAGAAGGGACTGTTGCATGCTGGGAAGTCCCTTCTCCAGCAACTAACAAAAGTGAGAATCCGGAAAAGGATGGGAGTGTGGAAAAACAAGTTCAGCAGTGTGTCAGCAAAATCAGTCCTCTAGGTGCTTTCTTCCAGCACATGTAAGATAAAATGGAAAGTTAACATGACCTTGACAAACCTCTGCCATGTAGGTGACCATGTTGAGGGTGATGTCAGAGAAAGCCTCATGCAGAAACCGGCACACCACGCTGACCCAAGAGAAAGGGTCACGAGTGTATGAGCGATTCTTGTATAAGGTCATCACATGCGCCAGGTGTGACAATTTGGTGTTCTTCTCCTCCAGACACACCTGTTGGGTGTCAGAGCCAACAAAACAATAGAATTACAACACTGACAACACTGAACAGAAGTGACAGGTCGTAGTGTAGTGGTTTGAGTTGCTGTCTTTGGATCCAAAGGTACTTACCCCTGAGCAAGGTACTTACCCTAAAATTGCTCCAGTAAAATTACCCACCTGTATAAATGGGTAAATAACTACAAGTAGCTTAACATTGTACATTGCTCTGGAGAAAAGTGTCAGCTAAATGAATCAATGTAAATGAGACACCCCCAATGAGTAAAGGGACTTACCTGTGCAATCCTCTCAGCACTTTCCCTGCAGAACTGGGTGGGACTGTCAAAGTGTTGGACCAGGTGGGGCAGCAGGCACAACACATTGAGTGGGAAACCTGCCATAAAGAATTGATACCATCCATCCGTCCATTGTCAACAACCACTTGATACCATGTATCCTTATTTCTCCACAATCTAAAGCATCGGCTTCCAGTTTATGATATCAAATGCATGTACAAATTTAATACACGAACGGCAGTTATTCTGTATCTGTGGAGTGAATTCATTCTACATTGAAATCAACTGAGTTTGAGGAAACTAAAGAAACAATTTCAGAAAGTTGACAATTCTACTCTTGGACACTAAAGTTAATCCATGTGGACAGAGGAACACATATGGGCTGTATCTGCGGCACAGATACACAAAGGTTGACCTACCGATGGCCTGAGAGGTATCCACCACAGGTATGCGGGACACTGGTGTCAACTGGCAGAAGAGCTGCAGCGTGAGGTCAGCTGTGGCCGTTGAGGTAAACCCTTTAAGAAGTAGCTGCTGGAGGCCCGCAAAGCCACTCCAGCGTAGTTGTGCCTGGAGTTTCTCCAATCGATCCCGGTTCTCTGGTCGGTCCAGAGGCACTCGGGCCAGAAGTTTATGTACTAGTCGCAGGGCCATCTGGTACTCAAACTCAAAGTCTGACTCCATCAATGACACCGCCACCCAGAAGACTGTGGCCAGCAGGTTGGCTGGGTGGTTGGCATTGTTAGGGTCTCGAGCAGCAGCTACAGCGGCCTCCTCCCTAGATGAGGTGGAAGAGGACGAGCTTCGAGGTGACCCCACCAGGCCAGCACTCACCCCAGGCTGTGTACAGGCTTGTATACGATCCAGTGTAGCACTACGAGGTGGGTCGGATGCTGAGTGCTCTCCGCTCTCTCCAAATTTCTTGGGTACAGAGTAGCTGCGCTGGTGCCGGCTACGCTCAGCGGTGCTCCCACCCTGGAGCAAGTTCAGCTGCCCCGTACTCTTCCTGTTGGATCTCAGCTTCCCACTTGCCTGGAAGTCGGGCGAGGATGCCCTTAACACAGGAAGGGTGGTCACTGGCCTGCCTTGGCATGTATTTCCACCATCCAAACCCTTCAACCTGAACTGTTGGTACATCAGTTTGTGCCCTGCTCTCAATTCAACCAGTGTTAAACATATTCACGCTCCATATCAATGACTGATTTCCCATCAACAACCTATGATGACCAACCGCACTCTCAGAAGCATCGTATCGATTTGGATAAAGTTGGATAAAGGCATAATGTGACCCATTTATTTCTACAACTATGTACAGTATACAGGGGGTGCGGTGGCGCAGTGGGTTGGACCGCAGTCCTACTCTCCGGTGGGTCTGGGGTTCAAGTCCCGCTTGGGGTGCCTTGTGACGGACTGGCGTCCCGTCCTGGGTGTGTCCCCTTCCCTCTCCGGCCTTACGCCCTGTGTTGCCGGGTAGGCTCCGGTTCCCCGTGACCCCGTAAGGGACAAGCGGTTCTGAAAATGTGTGTGTGTGTGTGTGTGTACAGTATGTATAATATCATTGCTAATTGAAAAACATTTTTGCAGAGATCACCAAGCACTGACTTTAATCCTACAGATATTTTGGATTGGGAAATATTTAATAACCTGACTTAGGAAAAATTGCCATTGTTAGAAGAACAACCTTGTTAAAACAATCAGCAGCTCGTTGTTATTCAGACACTCTGCCAGGTTGTCCACAACGGCCTCCAGCGTGAGCAGGATCTCCATCACGTAGCCCTGAAAAGGAAAACTGATGCCGTGGGACAAACTGCAGATTATCCATACATGCTCACAGCTGTAACAATATATACAATTACACAAATTTTAAACTGGCACACGTAGATATATTTATAATTTCATAGAAATCATGCTGATTTTACCTCTCAGTTACAATGCTTCCATAAGCACACCGAGAAATAGAGTGTGTACTCCAACACACGTGCATGCAAACATAGTTCCTCTGCTGGTGAGGAAGGGTAGGCAGTTCTACAAGGGAAGCATACCTGCACTTCATCCCCATGTTCCCCTACCACCTCCATCAGTCGGGACAGCAGGTCCGACATGCCGTGGGCTGACAGAGGCTGCCGTAGGCCCCGGAAGATCTGGAAGGAACGGCCTGCGTAGTGGCGCGAGGAGCTGCACAGGGCTGTCTGGAGCGCTACATCGCTAAGCTGTTGCTCCAGGTGGAAGTCTACGAAGAATGGCGGAAGGAAGAGATCTGCTTCAGATGAAAGAGCTAAATTCATGTGTAGGGTCGTGTGTTCGGTCATGTGTAGTGCCACAGGAACTAACATATACAGAGAGGCAAAGGTGAATTTAGAAGGTAGAGAGACTGGTCTCACTCACTGGTGGAATGTACAATGACCTCTGTCTACCTGTCTACCTACAGGCCAGTAATGTGTGTGGGTGGTGTAGAGAGGAGACTACAGTTACCTGACTTGGATTCCTTGAATACAGATACCACGTGACGCAAAAAGTTGGCTAACTGCTCTGCACTCTTCGGGTTGGGATTCCGAGGTGTGATGTCCTCATGGCACCACAGTGGCCCGAATGTCCTGCGCAATGACCACATTAAAAGAGCTCTACTTACGACACATACAGGAATCACCGTGAACAAGCCAACCAGTTCTGAATTTGTGTGCTTCCTGTGTATCACTGCAACATTTTAAGTCCTTAATCTGTACATTTGTTGAAATGAGCACTCTAAAGCCAAGATCTAATACACGTCTGCTCTGTAAGATTCACCAGTGACTTTGGTGTGGAATTGTGACCTGGCCGGGTGCTTTGCAACCTGGTGGTGAGGAACTCTATGAGTTTGCTGGTCTTCTCGCTGGACTCAGCAGAGGATTCATCCAGCTCCTCCAGGTCGGATGAGATCTGTGGCAGGACTCCATTGCTGCTGCCACCCAGGCTCAGGCTAGATGAGGTGGATGATGAGCTCAAGCCAGAGTCCACTGCTGGGGAAGCTTGGCACTCCCGCAAGAAGTCAAAGCCACCTGGGCAAAATGTTGAAGACCGAGGACAATTACGTTGAGTATACAGGTGATTTACAAATGTGAGGGCAGAAAATTACTACCATTTCTTCCGGAAAAAAATCTTTTTTGACCAAAAAATTGATTTCGAACTTATGATTTAGTGTTATATTTTTTGTTTTCAGTTTATCTTTCTCTTCCCTTACAGCCTTTCCCAGTTCCTTTTGCACTTTTTAGAACCTTTTTTTGGAGGAATTTTGATAAATCATGGATGTATGTGATATTAAGAAATAAAGAGCACCGCCTCTGTTTTTCACTTTACAAAGCAAGCGGACACCATGCTGCAATAGGCACCTGCGTAGCACTAATAATGTTTATTTGATGGTTACATTAAGGCTTTATTCATGCTGACAGTTACAGTTTCCAAGATAATTTAAAGGTTAATCATTTGGATTTAGCTACAAAATAACGATGTTAAAACTAATGATGAAAATCTTTTGTTTGAGAGTGTGAATGTGATGTTTGTTCATGTTTGTATGATACATCATAAAAGCAGTAATGCCAGAGTACAGATGAAATGCCTACCATAGAAGGAAAATGACCACATAATAGGCAAAAATGCAGCTGAGCAGATTAAAAAGCTGTTAAAAAGCTGTATGAAAAAAGGTTACACATTTTCACAAGCTGCTCTTAAGGGTTTTAAGTACAGAAACCCATTATAGATGAGGGATGAGTACGTATGTTTATTGTGGTTGTTACCTGTATACAGGTATTCAGGCTGATAGCTGGGTTTGACAGTGAGAGTCTTGCTTCCACTCATCTCCCTGGTGAGCAGCAGAACAGAGGCAATGACCTGGAAGTTGTTGTTGCAGGAAAGGGTGATGAGGAGATGCAGAAGGAGGCGTTTGCTGTGTTCGAAAACCTCTGGTCGGTAGTGATCCAGGCCTGCCAAGAATGTGACACATTATGTAGAATATCACATGACACGAGACCTCACACACACACACACACACACACACACACACACATTTTCAGAACCGCTTGTCCCATACGGGGTCACGGAGCCTACCCGGCAACACAGGGCGTAAGGCCGGAGGGGGAGGGGACACACCCAGGACGGGACGCTAGTCCGTCGCAAGGCACCCCAAGCGGGACTCGAACCCCAGACCCACCGGAGAGTAGGACTGTGGTCCAACCCACTGCGTCACCGCACCCCCCTAGCTTGTTTCAGACACATATAAAAATGAACCAAAACAGATAATTTGCTTTTTAATCGTATGTATCATAGTACATTGTGTATTACTCAAGTTCAGTAAGACACTGATATCCGTGCATCAACAAAACTCAAAAAAACATTCTGTAAACATTGCAGGACTATGCTTAGAAACAGTTAAGTGAAAAAGTACACATTCTGACCACAGCTTTAAAGACATTGCCACATCTTTACTGGCAGTGCTGCACATACTCCACGTGGGAGACAAGATACCAAGGGAATGTAGAAAGGAGATAAGCGAGGGCAGACTACTGCCACCTTCCTGTTTTGACCCACGAAGCTGCATTTTTTGCATTTTTCTGGAATGTCATTTGGACAGGTATAGCCGGAATGTCAGTACATACAGTATACAGGTATGTACTGAGTGATGGGACACTGCTATTCTATGTCCAAACAAGGAAAAGACGTTGCTTTCTCTTGTCTATTGCGATGTGTCAGCGGTAGAACACATCACATTGACAAGTATACAGATATCTAATTCTCACTGCACTCTGCTCATTCGAGTGCAATATCACACAGAATCACAAGGCCCTTATTTTAGGAAAACCAGAAGCTGCATGATCCGAAGATAAAACAGGGTATCATTTGCTGAAGAAGAGATATCCCGTGTGAAGTGCCTCAGCACAGCAGGGTAATTGCAGCTTTGCTCAAAGCCTGAATAAATCAACCATTCTGGAGCACAGACGTACAGATCATATCTGTAAGCTAGAACACTTAACCAAAGTTAGTTCAGTACGGAAACAGCGTATTAAGTAGTTTGCATCGTTCCCTTTGTGTTCTGTCGAGAAAAAGCTGACTGGATGGGGTCACTGTGATACAAAAAATGGCAAACATATTTGGCTCAGGCTCTCCCTACAATAGATGGATAAAAACAATGATAAAAAAGGTGGTGTGAGAGGCAGGAGAGAAAAAGAAAGAGAAGAGAGACAGAGAAAGAGAGATGACGGGGAGGTGGAGAAGAGACAAGGAGACAGACCTAGGAAGAGAGCGTGCAGCAGCAGCGGGAGGTGCAGGGCCCAGTCCTCCCGCACACTGTGGTCCACCACCAACTCTGTCATGAAGATCACGGCAATGTTACACCTGTAGAAATGGGGGTGATACTTAGCACTGCACTAACAGGAGCAGACATCTCAAGGAGCATACACAGTATTCATATTCCCACAGGGAACACATGCAAACAAGGAAATAATGAAACACACATAGAGGTACTTTGGAAATTTCCAAGGAAACCAAGCATAATGTCACTCTAGAGACTTAAATTAAAACAATATCTTGAGGTTAGTTCGAGCAGTTCATATTTCAGGCATGTGTGGTCCACAACAAGGGAATACTGTTTTATAAAAATGTAATGAATTCTTCTAAGCCATCTGAAATCACGGGATTATGACATGAGCGGGTACTTGAGTGAAGGTGATTAGAAGTTAAGAAGAAGCAGGCAGGTTATCACCTGTGAAGGGGGCCTCGTGGTGTGATGGTCTCAGGAAGGTAGTCCACCAGCGGTGCCCAACAGCCACCATTGGTTGGCATGGGCAAAGGCTGGGGCTGATTGGTCTCCAGCACATTTATTAGCCAACCTGCATAGGGTGGCAATGGGTCACCTGATAGACAAAAGCAGGATGGAGGAATCACAAATGGAAATAGCACTTCTGCATTGCTGCCTTTTCACGTTTGCTTCTACTTAAGTATGAAAGGGTTAAAATACCAGAGTGGAGTTCACCCAAAGAGTGCATGTTTGACAGACTGAAAACTCTGTTCTGCGGTCAACAGGAACTACAGGTTTAGACTAGACACAATTCTATATCAGTTGCACTGACAGCGAAGGTGACGTAGCTCAACTGAAATAACATTTTGAACACTTTTTTAAAAGCTAATTTCAGGGAAAATTATTCACTATAACTTTTGCTAGTCAAATAATCAGTCTGGGGTCAGTTTAAAAAAAATCCTTCATTCTACCAGCAATAGGTGACAAAGAAAATGATTGAAACCTATAACAGGTTTCACTGCTGTTGTAATGATCAAGTCCCAGAAAAGTGAAATGTTTGCCCCGTGTTTGCATGGGTTTTCTTTGGGTGCTCTGGTTTCCTACCAAGGTCAAAAGGTATGTGTTTCAGGTGAGCTGGAATTCCAAATTGCTCGTAGTGTGTGAATGTGTAAGCGCCTATGTGTGACTGCCTATCCTGTGATGGACTGGCATCCTGTCCAGGGTAGACCCCTGACTAGCCTTGCACCATGTAATTTTGAGATAGGCTCTTGTACAGTACAACCCTGACTTGGACTAGTGGTTACTGACAGTGAATGAGCGAATGAAAATCAAGTCCAATTCAGTAATTTGTGTTAGCTGTTCCAGACTCAGGCTAGTAACTCCTAAAGAAAGACTCAGTGGCATAACAACCTCTTAGGTATTGTAGGGACCAAAAACATTAGCGGTATTCCTTAATGGAGCTGTAGTACACAGGTTTGCTTGATCACACCCCCTCGTTCCCTAGTAAAGAAATAACATAAAACAACAACTTAAAGCAGAAAACAGGCCAGGTTCACTCACTTCTGTCCTCATCATAAGATCCTCCAGAGCTGTTGCTGTTGCGCGACTCCAGTCTATTGTGAGCCTTGACCACATTGCTATGTCTAGAGACATACATTGAGCAACATAAAAAACAGGATTTTAGGGGGCTGCTTGAAAGTATATGAACCCTAGAGGGATGGTCATTATTCTTATAGAAAATATTAAATAACCTTATAAAATCTAAATGTTAAATCTTGAAACACCCTTATAAAATGAACCTGTGATTATGAGTAACACACCTGATTCTACTTACTTACTGTGTTTAACCAACACAACTTGGTGTTCACTTATTTTTCTACTTGCACTACTTATGCTTTTCTATTACACATGTGATTTCCTCTAAACCAGCATATAGAATTGGTCTTTACACACATATTCTGTGAGATGAGAAAGACTGTTTCTCATTAAATAACCATTTTGTGGTAAAACTACGGGAGAGAAGGGGTTCACATACTTTTCAAGCAAGAAATACAAGCAGTAAATGCATTCTTGTACAATGAAAGATTCCAGGGTTTAGATGATGAATCAGCCAACTTGAAAATGGACTGAAGCTTACAGCCCACACAGTACCGCTGGACACACTACAGATTTAAAGAGGCATACCGTTCGTCCATCTCCCGGCCCATTTTGGTTTCGTCCGTGTCAGGTAGGCTCTCCTGGCCAGCCACCACCGTGTTACTGCTGGATGTTGTGCCTGGATATGCCGCAAAAATAGACCTCTGAACCCTTGCTCAAAACACATTATTAGTGTGGTGGCTGTTTAGAGGCTCAACATGTGTTTTCATTTTAAAATTTAATTCAAGTTGGCATAGTACCGGGTGTCAATATCAAGCAATAATCGATAACCGTCAGTAGTGCTCCGAAGTAAATGATTGATTTTAAATTGCAATGTGTTGGTTTAATGGTTCTGCGATGTCTGCCAAAGTAAATTTTGATGAAAACCTTGGAGTTGGATTGGGGTTTTAGTTTAGATTACAATAGGGAAGACTCACCCGAGGCTGCTGCAGAGGCCTTGTTGCTAGCGGCAAACCGGTAGAAGGGCGGGTTGTCACAATGCAGCACGACTGGGTTGACGGGGTCTGTCTGCTGGAGCTCAAACAGCAACTCCTCCATAGTCTGGATGGTGTTGTTCCGGCATAGGTAGATCACCACTTTCTTAATCTGCACAAGGATGACACCCATTAACTTTGGAGTACAGAAACTGGGCCAGCAACTGAGTCCCAGGCATGATAACAAGGTGTTGCTTTGAATCTGGGTTCATAGACTACCGAGTGACTGTACTGCGCTTACATGGGGCAGAAGCATAGTATCACTGCTGACGCCACACAGACTGGTGAGGAACTGCAGTGTGGTACGCAAGTTGTTGCTCCATGTGTCATTGCTGACTAGTGCATTCCACGCATTCTCCATCTCCGGACCAGGTGCCTCATCGCCGTACTGTGGGGAGGTGAACAGCGGGGGCTGAACAGGGCTGAGGGGGCAGTAGATTTTCCAGATTCTACATTCATATTTACTCAGTTATCAGATACTTTTATGAAGAAAATTGCACATCGAAGTAAGCATAAGCATTCAATAAAAGTGGCAGCAACTAGGGAGCTGTTTTTGGACTTGGCCATATATCAGAAATACAGCCAAGGCACTTCACCCTTAACAGAGACCATGCAAGTGGCCCATTTCTGTTTCACAGTTGAGCAGCTAACCTTCCCTATCAGAGAGAGGCAAAGACCAAAGGAGAGTTACATATCCTGTGGAACAGTGCCCACTCCTCACATGGCCAGAAGTGAGAAGTTCTACAAAACAGCTCTAGTGTACCACAACAGCTACTCCAGTCTTACCCTTTCTCGCATCATACCTTGGCAGTCATAAACATGAGGTTGTTAAGCACCAGTGAGGTGGCCTGCAGGGACCCCCAACCGCTGCCCTTAAGCCAGTGGGCCAGTCCCAAGCTGCTGGTCCTCTCTTGAGCTTCCTCCTCTGGAGTACAAGGGCTGGAGGTGGGCAGGAGCCCACTGTCCACCAACTCAATGTTGTGCAACCAGGGTAACAGGTAGGTGAGCATGACCTGTCGCCCATTGGGGTGGGTGGTGGGGAACCTCTGGCTGACCTCTGGGATTGTGCATCAGCATGTGTGTTTGAATGAGAAAAAGACAGTCAGAGACAGAAAGCGATGAATAAACATCCAGAAGTGGAAAAAGTTACACAAGCTCCAACGTGCCCCCATCAGCTACTAG
Organism: Scleropages formosus; assembly: GCF_900964775.1. NCBI lineage: Eukaryota > Metazoa > Chordata > Actinopteri > Osteoglossiformes > Osteoglossidae > Scleropages > Scleropages formosus. Next base: position 24,610,738 of record NC_041809.1, read on the forward strand.
AAGAACACCATAACGCAATTTAATATTTGATTGTTCTATCTGATTTGTGTCTGACTATATGTGGAAAAGATGAGCATAGATAACTCTAATACCTGAGAAAAGAGGGAGTGTGAGCTGGGGGTACATTCTGGCCAGCTGGTTGGAAAGCTGCGACAGTGAGACGCTGTAAAGTGGGGGAAGAGGGCCATGTGCACCGTACAGGACGCTGTTGGACCGCTGCTCCATGATTCTTTTGGAGTACACTGAGAGCTTGGCCTCTAGGATCTGCTCCACCCGGCGAATGTGAATCGAACAAGCATGGAAACAAGGGGTGAGTACTTGCAAATCTCTCAGGGTCAGTGATGAGTAGTGAACCATTTACTAGAAATTGCAACATTACTGTTAAATACTTCAAATTGTGGTACAGTGTTTAAAAACACGCAACAAATAGTTTTATGTTTATCAGGTTGTTTGCTAGAAACTGCCTTCAGTGGCCATCTTGACTTTGAGCAGATAAGTTGTAACAGTCTAAAGCTCTTTAGGAAACAAACTTTTAAAGAGACTTTTTCCCACACCTGCATCAGCTGCATTGAAATCTCATAGATTTCCCTGTTTGTGTCCGAGGACTTGAAAAGCACTAAGTTCAGCAGGGTCACTATATCACAGGGATAGTTCCTGGAGAAACAAGAAATAACAAAGCAAGACCAACAAAATGCAACAAACTGCTCTAAACTGGCACGTTGTCAGGTTGTAATCATGAACAATGTGGCTCGGGTTCAACAGAAAAAAGAGGATGAAAATTGAGCATACCTGCTGCTCCCACAGACCGTGGCAATGGCCTTAAAGCATCCCGAGGCCAACTGGTAGGACCCGGTGAAGCAGCGATCCACAGCCCAGTTAAAGAGGTTCACCTGGTCCGGGTTGAGCTCCAGCAGCAGAATCACTACTTCACAGCCCAGCCGGTGAACCTGCGTAAACATGACAGGGAAAAGGAGAGTCCCAGCAAAGCATCAGTCAATGGTCACTCTGCCTGATTATAAAACCTATACCAGTAAAATAACATATTGCTAGAAAGTATGTGAACCCCTTGCGTCCCCTAGTTTTCCCACAAAGTAATTATTTAACGAGAAGCAGTCTTTCTCATCTGACATAATAGGTGTGTAAAGACCAATTCTATATGTTGGTTTAGAGGAAATCATGTGTGCAGTAGAAAAGCAGAAGTAGTGCAGGTGCAAAAATAAGTGAACCCCAAGTTGCGTAGGTTAGTGGCAAAGTACAATCAGGTGTGTAAATCATAATCGTTGATTCACTTTATAAGTTTAAGAAGAGTTTAAGATTTAACATTTAGATTTTTTAAGTTTAATATTTTACACAAGAATAATGACCATCCCTACAGGGGTCACATACTTTCAAGCAGCACTGCATATTCCCATAAGAAAAACTGGAAGCTTTGGAAAAAGGGAGCAAGATTCTGCAAAAGCAAAACAATAAATATGTGTGCAAGATGCACAGAAAATTACTAAAAGCACTGGATATTTTAACTCTGCCAGAAACGAAATGGCACACAGAATCTACTCTTGAGAAGGAGTCACAAATGCAGAGCCAATTAACAGAGGCAGAGAGCTGCTAAGGAGGGCCCTGTTCTTTTTCCACGTCTTCATTTTAGCTGTAGCAGTAAGAGCTCTGGGACTACACATACCCGCAGGTCGTGGCAGGCTAGGATGTTGTCCAGCCACTTGTAGAGGTAGCCGTCTGGGGAGAGGCCCACGTTATCAAACACTGGTCCACAGCAGAGCACGGAGGACATGGCCTATCACGAGATACGCGGAATGTTAGATGTACGCTCATTTGGAGACACAGTAAAAATACTCCTAGATGGTACGAGACAGGAGACCAGAAAAGCATTGGATAAAGAGCCAAATTACCTTGAGGGCGCAGTACTGGTAGCGGGTGATCTGGTGGTTGCGGTCGCTGTAGCGGTCAAGTGGGGTAAACATGACGCTGAAGGGCCCTGCCCACTGAGAGAACAGGATGAAGAGGTGGTGTCGCAAGCTCGACTGGGGGAAGAGGAACCGGCGGTGGTGGACTAGAGTCAAGTGGGGGTAGAGACAGAAAAAAGACTTGTTAATGATAAATGCCCTTCATAACGCACTCAGTCACACACACACAATCTAATGGTGGTCTCTAGGGAGGACAATGTTGAGGGGCCATGTTATCTAGTGATGCCATGGTTTCAGTTTTGGTGTCTAAGAATCTGTTACTGTAGAATTATCAAAATGTAGCTGCAGCCAACTTTTGTAAGAGCAAACAGTTTGTTTTTGTCCACCTACCCCATCTTAAAACGAAAAAGAAACATTAAAAAGTACTGCAAATCATCTGTTACTCAAATTAAAAAGTATGGATTACGTAAAAAAATATACTGAGTGATAGTGGCTAAGTGATGGTTTATCATTCTCATTATACAAGGTGGGGCCCCCACTTCGAGAGTGCTGATCTCATTGTCTTGGTTACCAGGGACACACTGGATGAGGTTTGCCACCATGCCACTGAAGTGGGCCCGGATGTCTTTAAGGATCTCTACATCCTTGTCATTCTCAGCCTCTAGGAGCATCCGCGTCAGATCCACATACTCCAAGAAGAGGGCCCCAAGAGCCAAGGTGTCCCGCTCTAGCGCCCCATTGGTGCTGGAGAAATGCACAGATGGAGGTCAGGGGACAGGTATTGGGGTTGGACAGAAGAATGTCTTGTATAATCACTTCATTGGCCATAGAGATTAGCAATGCTAGTGTATTATATTATGAGTGAAGGAAGCATTCTGAGACAAACCCAAACCACTGTGTCCTCACCTGTCACTGATGACCCCAGCATCTGCCAGCAGCTCAAAAATGCGCAGCAGCTGCAACCGCAGCAGATCCCGTCGCTCTCGCCTCTTCTTGTTCTGGGAGAAAGATAAATAGATTTCGATGACGTTTATCACATGCCATCATTTTCATTATGTTGACTATGAGCTGCTTGTGTCATTTATTTTGGTTTTCAAGAAAAATTAGTACTGACATTATAATTACAGTCATTCATTTTAAAGGCAAAGAAATGCTGATGCCCTAAATGTATGAGGAGCTCACTCCACAGACCAGGGATCCCTCTGCTGCATTTAAATCACTGGACCTCAGGACCCTATCATACCTCTGGCCTTCTCTCCAATGCCTCCTTCATTAAAGGGTGTAGCTCCTCCACGAGCTCCCTGTACGGAGACAGAAGAAGGCGAAAGAGGAAAGTGGAAGTGTTAAAGAATCAGAATGTTAGAGAATGACGAAAGTGACGAAGAACGACAAATAACCATGGACAGTTATATTGTGAGACGCTCAACATGAAAGAAAAACACAATATGGTTTGTTTTTCCCAAGCAGCTAATTAAAAATGGGAGAAAGCCAAGAGGAAACGGAACCATTCCCTGATATAACAGAGGAAATCCAGCCCTCATTCCCTCCAGCGTTAATTCCTCTCAGTCAAAGCAAAGTGCAAATGTTTTGAAATAATTAGACAGCAGACAAAACACTGCTCTTCCATGTCTCTGGGCTTCAGATGTTCTACACTCTGTCTAATGAGCATTTCTGAGACTAACTGGCTTTGTTGTGTAATTTGAAAATATGACATCTCTGTTATCATAAGAGCGCAGAGACACGCTTGGTATGCAAGTCATGCCAGTCATGAGAGGAATGCCTTAAGGATAGAGAAGGCATCCCTCTGAACTAGTCGCCACAATGGTCCTTTCCCTGCGTTGAAGTCCCAGTGATCCCTATGCCCTTTATGTCATCTGTTAGCAGTAACCAGAAGCGAGATCTGCAATGGAGGGAAGGGGGCGCTGTATGCTAGCTAGGGTGATTCAACTGAGCTCCATGCAGATATGTGGCTTCTCTCGGAGGAGCCGAGTTACTCCACCCATAGCGCCTTCTAGCACGTAGAGAAGCATTCCAATCACATGCAAGAGGAGGTAAGTCACTGAAAACGGGACGCTAGCCAATAACAAGAGGCACGGGAGTCCACAACAGCAAGTAAAGACAAAAATCATGATGAGAGGTTGCTTTCACGCCCTTTGTTGGGTTTAATGGGCTAAAGAGAAACTGCTGACTAGTGAACTGGATGCGGACAGTGGCATTGCAATACCTGAAGACCAGGGAGTTGGTGCAGCCGAAGCCCAAAACCAGGGACTCTGTGACTTCGATGCTCTCCACCCTCATTAGAGGCACTAGCTGCTTGAGGAGCCAGGCTACAGATGGGGTCCCTATCACCTGTTTGACCAAGTGGCACAGACAGGGCACTCAGGGCACCTCATGTATCATATATCAAACACAGATCAGTACACACTTCCTGTAACATAAGCTATATTAAATGTTAAAGTCCATTTTGTTATATGTGTTATACGTCATCCGTGATTTTTATGAACCATGCAGAGGGACAAACTTTGTTGTCGTAGCTGAGACTGCCATCGGGCGTGGTGGCCGTGATCTCGGGTGTGGAAGCACGCAGGTGACCCGAGCTCATAATACTGGGCTTGGCTACACCAAGGCAGAGGATCAGGTAGTTCCGCCACAAGGTCACGTAGCTGTCACTGCCGCTGCTTGCTGTGCTTGCGCGCTTGGCATTCACAGGGCTACTGCACGGCACAACATACACACGTAAAGGGTCAGTTCCAGAGTCCGGAGGATACCGGGGCCCAAAAGCATTTGGTGAGCAGTTGTTTCCCCTGCAACCTTTTAGAAACATTGGTGAAAGAACTTGTGAGGTTTTGTGGAGGGCCAGAAAATATTAGCAGTGGCACTCAATAGATATAAACAGAGACTTGCTTTCATACTGAACATGGTCCCCTCCCCCTTATTACGCTTATGATTACAAGTGCTGGCAGTCTGGAAACATAAACGATCCATCTTAAGAACACGGTTGTTTCTGTGCTGCTGTGACTCACTTGGGGTCTACCAGGGGCAGGAGTAGCTGGAGGCGGGTGAAGGCGTAGGGCCAGGCGTAGCTAAGTGCCGTGGGGCAGTGCCGGGGCAGGTTCTCCTGGCGCAAGAAGCTGTGTAGACACAGCACCCAGGGATCCTTCATCGACTGGGCAAAGATCCACACATAGGAAGGACTCTTCACATCATAGGGGCTGCTGACCAGCACAGCACTCCACTCTACCAGCCACTGCAGGTCCACATGATGGCCCAGTGGAAGGCTTGCCTGTAAGTACAGGACAGGTGGCAGATTTGTGATATTATAGAAGGTTAGGTCAGTCTTCTTTTTTACTCTTAGTGCTCACTAACAAAAGGTGGAGGGCTAAAACCTCTTTTATACATTAATTCCTCATTAACGTAAACTCACTATTACATTATAGGTTAGAGCTGTGGCTGTTTATTGAGATGAACACTTTGCTAAAGCATTTCAGGTTAAGTGCTCTGCTCATGGGTGCAGGAGGTGGCCCCCTCCTGAGATCTGAATCAGTATTCCAGTTGTTACCTCTGCTTTTACCCCCAATTTTAGCTTTCAAACGAGGACTGCTCACCGAGTTGGATGCTGCGACATGAGCGAAGCTCTCAAGAACTGACGAGCTCAGTTGGTCCATGACCTCAATCACAGGCTTATCATCATCCTGTACGTAATATTAAAAAATAAATAAAAAATGAGAGTCCTGCAAGCTGTGAATTGTGTTTCTCAGCACGGAAAATTTCAACCACCATCCTCTCCGTTACCTCGGCCTGCCCAATGGCGGCAAAGAGGCAGCGGACCTCGCGAAGGACTGCAACAGCCAGCTTTCGGGTGCCAGTCCGACAGGAGCAAAGCAGTACCAGCGCCAGGCCCTCCACCGCATGTAGCACGGCACTGTGGGGACCACGTTCAGCTGGAGTTCGATGGCCACCCTGGTTTGGGTTTGAGGGACCGGAAGGCAGTGTCACTGGGGTGGAACCTACAAACTGCGGTGAGACTGTATACTTCACAACTGCCTTCAAGGAATCTGCCCCAACTTCTAATTACAAGTTCAGTTCGTAAACAGCTAAATGACACATTACCATTCTACCCAAGTTTTTGCAACGCCTTCATGGTCAAACAAGTAAGCCTGCACTCTGTCCCATGCTTCAGACCTTGAAATAGTAGTGTCCCATGACTGGGCTGGATACAGTCCAGAGCTAAAAGGTAGTGCCAGCAGAAACCAATGCCCCACACACTGTAGCACTGGCTGTCATCATCTGAAATACTGGGTAAGTGCTGGGTCAACATTAGGTCAGTGTGTGGTCAATGCTAGGTCAGCATTGTGCCAATACTGTGCTAAAACTGTGCTGATGTGGGAGAAGCCTGTACCTCAGTACCACGAGCCTTCCCGGAGGAGTGTAGTGCCAGCCTCCACTGTGCAAGCAGCTGCAGAAGCAGCTTGAGGGTAGAGGCCAACAGAGCCGGCTGGGTATCTTGCACCTCTCGCAACAGGAAGCCCGTGAAGCCGAAGAGCACATCTTCCCTCCACTCTGGGACATCCAGCAGCAGACTCTGCAGGGAGTTCTGGGCGATCAGCCTCAACTCGTCATCCATGTGGATGGTCAGTCTGTGTTGGGATGGGTAAACACACATACATACAAAAATATAGTAATACACATAGACACACACACCTTACGAACATGACGGATGACAGCCATTCAGAACCAGATGAAATACCATCTCAATTTTATTCTACTCAGCCTGACACTAGGTTTTCATTTTTCTCCACATCTCTGCCTCTCCTGTGCCTATTAGTCATTAGATGGCCTCTTCCCAGGTGTGGCCAAAGACTCAGACCTGCCACAGGCAGATTGTACTTCTAGCTCATATTCATATCGCCCTATCAGGGGCTATATGGAGCTGTTGCAGGAGAACCATTCACCGCCATAAAGAGGTAGGTAAGAAAGGGGCGCTCAGTCACAGTAGCTTATGGTGGAACCATACCATGTAATTAGCGTTATCCCCACAGTCGAGATTACACAAAGCAGAATTCTGCACATCTCTGTAAGGATTCTGTTATACAGTAAAAAAAGATGGCTTTGTACTCTATGAGAGATTACTCAGTGAGCGTGGGTGATGGTATACCATGACAAAGGTTGATGTCACACAATTCTGCAAGTATGTAGTACAGAGGGGTATCATCATGCATTCAGATGGGTGATGTCATTCAGCGAAAGTTGTTACACAGTGAGGTGCGAGAAGGAAGAGGGTGACTTTTAGAAGAATAGTTTTGGGGACAAAGAGTGTGTCCTGATGAGGAAGATGTCATGCGAGAAAGAGAGGTTCACACTGACCGCGATAACAGGTCAATTAGCTCCAGCTTGGACATGCCATCTGGAAGGATGCGTGGAATGGAGGCCACACACGTCCTGAAGAGATCAATCTTTGGCTTCCTCTCTCCTCTGCCAGATCACAGAGACAGACAATGAGTAAAGGAGTGACATAAAGTTTAAGGAAACCAGGTCAGTTTATGTTTTCTGTAAAGGTAGGTCAAGAGTAGGCCTAATTGTGTCCAGATAGAAAGACAGTTCTACAGACTCCTTTGAGTTTATCTTTAAAGTCACCTTTGAGGCCAGTTGTAAGATCACTTTACATTTCTTCATTTAGGTGGAATTTTTTTTCCAAAGTAACATACAATGTTAAGTGACTTACAATTACATACCCATTAATACAGCTGGAGAATCTTTACTGAAGCAATTTAGGGTATCTTGCACAAAGTTACTACAGCTGGAGGTAAAATCTGTACCTGTGACCTTTTTGTCAAAAAGCAGCAGCTGTAACCACTACACTACTTGGTGTCCCTGTCCCAGTTCTTGCATGATTGAATGAGTATACCTAGATCACAATGCTGCTACTTAGACAGGCCAAGGAAGTCAATCAGCTGGCAACCTGAGCAGTTCAGCATCTTTATTCAGCCATCTAGATGCAAGCATGTATGCTTCTCCAGCCCTGCTGCTCTGATTCCGATTACCACATGAGGCACGGTTAGACTTGAGGGTGCAGCACTCACGTGATCATGTCTTCAGGCTCCTTGTTCAGCATCTGCACATTTGTCAGCATCATGCTGCGGCCCACCTCCTTGTCCAAGTGCCGCAGTATGCTGTCGATGGCTTTTCGCACCTGCGAGTAGTACAGGCCCATACCTGCACAGAAACCAGGCAAACAAATCTTAAACAGGGTTGCCTATAAGAGAGGTTTCTTCTGAAAGGACAATACCAAAAACTCCCAAGGGTGTGTGTAAGCACTCTTTGCAACATAATGCTAACCTAGACTAATGTCCTCGAGCCTTAGTAGCACTCACCAATAAGCTTAGCCTGCTCCTCTGTGAGGGTTTTGCTTAGGTAGGTCTTCTTCTTCTTCAGAGTGTTGCCTGAAGGCAGTGTGGCACCTGTGTTGGGCATAGGTGGCTCTCCGTCCTTCTGCTGCAAGCTGTCGGCAATCACCAGGAAGGCCCGGAGGCCAATGTTCATCCTCTGGGGAGAACATAGTCATATTTCCGTGATCAGTAGTTTCAACATATCTGGTTCTTCTCGTTATGCATGGTTTGATTCAGGATACCGTGATGTTTTGTGGATTTAGAAAGGTGGTAGCTCTTCATTCAGCAATGTCATATTCCTAATATGCAACCAATGATTCCTATCATGCTTCAGATCTGATAGACATTTTTAAGTTAAACAACAAGTCCAGCTGAGTGTTCTGTAACTCTCAAGTGAAATCTTCAGTGTTGTGGGCTTTCATAAACTGCCAGCTCTGTGCTGATATGCCCTCACATTGAGCTTAGTCAAGGAAAGATAAAATCCTCAAAGAAACGTGAAAACGGCTGCCTCGATGACAAGGGTAGGCATTGTAGTAACACCTAAAATGTTGCCAAATTAGTCGAGGAAAAATAAAAAGCAGAGACACCTGGTTCTTTCAAACAAACATTTGCATATTACGTCTGGATACAATCTTCAGCACAGAACACATTCAACGCACATGCTTACATAACTTCTGATTATTTGAAATTGATTACACAAAAGAGATTTGTCAGATCCAGGAGATAAAATTTTACGCATCTAAATATGTCAATATATTTTAAAATACATATCAACAGTGGCATTTTAAAACAATGAAGTCAAGTGAATGGGAAGTGTTTTATTTTGAAATGGAGTGTGCAGTCATGGTTACCTCTGGATTAAGGCTGAAAGCTTTTGCTGGTTTGCCAACAGATAGTAGGTCAAAGATGATCTCCTTCATTGCAAAGTCAAGCCTTTCCTGGATTGAAATATGTACACACACAAAAATACCACAGAATCAGATTCAAAGCAACAACATACACAAACAAGGTTTTCGTGTTTCAGTGTTTAGACAATTAAAGAATAAGACAGTCTTTCGGTAAGAGAAGTGCTGCTCTCTGTGAACTGTGTACATAGCGTTCAACAGTTTCTATCACTCCATCTGTAGAATCATTTTTGCAGATAGACTCAAAAAATACAGACATACATCTTTGTAGAGTGTTTTATGCAATACATGTATATGTTGCATGTTAGGTAAGCGTTAGGACTATGTGTTGGGTATAGATTACAGTCTTAATTTGGCAATTCACAATAATTCTGGTTGGGTTCATGTAACATTTCTCAGCTGGACATGTGAGATAGCCCTGGTTGAATTTCTGTAGTAGACCTGGTTGGGGTTACATGCTACCCCTGCGCTGGGTCGGTATAAAAGCTTTACACTGAGTTTGTGTAACGGTCCTGCACTGGGTTTGTGCAACAATCCTTTGCTGGTTTTACATAAAAGTCCTTGTTAGATTTGTGTGACAGTCCTATATTGAATCTGTATTAAAGTCCCAGTTGGATTTGGGTAAGAGTTCTGGTTGGGTTCGTGTGACTGCCATGCTGTGTGTGGATGAGTCCTATGTTTACATATGCGAGCTCAGACTTCAGCACAGGGAGTGTTAACCCCGAGCGGATTTAGATGGGCCTCCTTCTGGATACCTGGGCGATGAACTGGATGATCTTGACGAAGATATTGAGGGGCATGTCGCGGGGTACCACACTGCGAGACCCCTTAGGAAACAAGGTAGTCACAATGCTATTGAGGCGACTGTGGGAGAGAGTCGAGAGCGGAGGAATGTAGTCAGAAAAAAGGTAATTTCCCTCTATCCTTCACTATTCCTCAGTCCTGTGGCTCTTACCTCTGTGTGGCTGTGTTGCTCTCACACTTTATCCGGATCATATAGACCCAGAGCAGGCGATACAATGACTCCAGGGCCACTCGTGCCATTTTGGGGTCCTTATTCTATGAGAAAAATACACCATTATCCACTCATTCATGCAGGTTCACTATAGCCTGGATAAATGCACAATAAATGCACAATAGTGGGTTGGGTGAGAAGGTACAGTGTTGTTGCTACCTTCAGATTGGAGAGGCAGTTGTTGAGGAAGACATGCCATCGACTGAGAAAAACCTGTTTCTGGCTGACACACAATAGACAGGTCACCAGTGGGTACAGAGCCTGACGGGACAAAATGGGATTAATGTGTTAGAGCCACTGATAGGAAACCACATACAACCAAGCAAAAAGGTACAAAACATGCTAAACCAACTTACAAGAGAGTGCTTCTTCCTGGATGACAAGTCAAGGGTTGTGTCATAGAGGCTCTCTACAAAATTCCTCAAACATGGCACATTTACTTCATTTTTCACAGTCTGTGGGATCAAAAGTCGAGAGAATAAAATAGTTAGCATCACTAGACAGTAGCACAGCTGAAGACTCAGAAAGCAACATTTCTTCTATGATAGGAAGCACAAAACATGCAAATAAGCAGCCCCACCAGGCTGACTGACTCACCGCAGCCACAGGTAAAAGGATTTCGACAAAGAGCCCTGCTAGCGAGTGTTTGATGTCCTTGTCTTTTACCTCCAGGAAGTATTGTGCACACTCCTAGCAAGGGAAACAAGTAAAACATGGCACATTTTTACAGCAGTACACATGGTGCAGCCTGAAACCATAGCTGATCCCACTGGAGAGGTTAACATCATAAAGAGGGCTTCTGGGGATGTCAGCAAGGCCCTAGGAGAAATATTCCAGGAAATAAATCAGAAGGTCCAAGTAATTAAGAAAGAGAGGATGTCTAGAGTGAAAGCCAGCACCTGCATGAACTGGAAGGAAGCCTCAAAGTCCTCAACGGGATACATCTTAATTCTGAAAAACTTGACACCCATAATGAGACTGATGGTGCTTTGGACCACAGTGGGGCTCTGCTCCTTCTGACGAAGCTCCTTTAATTCTGCCATGAACCTCTTTTTCACAGCAGGAAACCTGGAGAGGAAAGAGGGATAGAGGAAGTGAAAGAAAATAAGACTAAGGTTGAATAGGGATTGAGGAAGAGAACATAGAAAATAAAGAAGAATCAGAATAGGAGCTATTTCTGAGCAGGGAGACTCGGGTTGTAGTGTGAAAGGTCTTTGCCTTTCTTGGATATCTCATCTGATGGTTTTGAGATGTAGGATTATGAATTGGATTATTCTTCTTGTTCTAAGACAGGACCATCTGGCGCCCTGTGCAGATTACCTAGATGCTACTTTCTAGCATGACCCAGTGAAATACACCCCAGGTCACTTCACAACTGATCTGCAATCTACATACTCTTCTGCATGATTACACTTAAGCATTATGACATAAATGATAAAGAACAATCTAGGGTCCGTTTCTGAGGAATACTGGCAATATGAGCAAGCCCTCAACCCTCCACCCGGATTCTCCTGCTTCCAATGAGGTCTGCATTTACTGGACACATTGGCTGTATATATTTAGAATGGCATTTGACATGGAGTAGAGGGGAGGTGCAATTGTGCCTCCTTCTCTCATGGGACTTTTGCTCTGTAAGCCATGCAGTGAAGGGTGGGGGGCTTGGGAAAATAAGGAAAATAAGGATTCCCGGCTGATATCTGGGTGCTGTTGATTCTGGCCATGGGTGGAACAAATGGATTAGTCTTGAATTACACATAGACCCAAGTATAAACACAAAAAAGATCAGACAGACAGATGCAGAAAAAAACAATCAAATATAGAAACAAGAACATACAGACTGTGCAGACAAATGTGGAAATAGATGCACACGTCTGCAATTATACACAAAGACACCGACATATATGCAAACTAACTCACGTATAACATACTTATGTGCACGCACATACGTTTACATGTACACACACACACACACACACACACACACACAAACTCTACATGTCCTCAAATCAAATCTTTGCAGATCCTATGAGCTGTTCATATCTGTGACACATTTCCCGTTTGCCTTTCTTTTACAGGAACCCACCTGGACTGGGCCACAACACCCAGCACCTCTGCGTACAAGTCTGCCACAATGTGCATATTGGCAGTGTTAGGCCCAAGGTACCTGACAAACAAAACAAAGGGAGTCAGTCACACAGACACCATGATAACAGTTTCTTAGGATTTATGTTAAATCACATCAAAGTAAACACCTGTCTGTTGCTGGAACCAATAGAATTATATGCAAAAACATTTATATTTTTATATATGAAATCAGTACTGATGTTGCAAAAACTTCCAAAAAATTTAATTCAGTCAATTTGTCCTTACATGTGGAAGACTTAATTTTGTATCTTGTATTTACCCCTCTTTGTATTTGAAGTGTCTGAATGCCACATTGATGACTTCCTGGATGAGGTTATCCATAAGTGGATGAAGGGGAATCTATTTAAAAACAGCAGAAAAAAGAGAAACGTAAAAAAGTCTTTATTAAGGAATTTAAAATACCAGGTGAATGTAGTTCATAAAATTTAATTTGAAGGGTTCACGTTTCAAATTACCTGCTTTAAGACTTCTATCAGTACTATAGAGAATATAAAATCGATAGCGAGGTCCCTTCTTTCGAGTAAGTAATCCTTCTGCTGCTCATCGCTGAAACGGAGATAGAATAGCAAAGAGAGAGAAAGCGAGAGTGAGACAGAGTTAGGGAAGGAGCGAGACCATCAGAGAACAAAGTCCTCCATTTGTTAATCTACAAAATATGTATTTTATAGCAGCGTACGCACACAGTAACAATGGTAGTTTTTAAAACGCGGACAAAGTACCTTAGTCATGCCTAAATGGACTATTTTCAGTCTTTTAACTAGCACTTGATCTACAGATAGCGGAAACAAAAGACCCTTATTACTAGCCCAGACTCGAAGGTTCAACAGAGTTCTGGACACATTAGCAGTAATTTGACTACTGTATCAAACCCGATCTGAAACAGAACTCTTAGATCCTGGAAAAACAACGTTAAATGCCTGCAGCTTCTCCACTTCTGTAGCTCTGGGAATAGATGGTCTGGTCATTTCCTCCAGGCTCACCAGCCTTGGTACTTGGTTTGTAAAATAAAAAATAAACACCAGTCACAACCTTTAAAAAATTAGTTTACTGCTGAATTTATGAATGTTCAAAGACAAAAACTGGTCTACATTAATTCTAGAACTATAGAGGTATAAGCAACAAGAGTGTTGTAAACAGCTAATGCAAAGGCTTGACTCAGCAGCACATCATCAGTCCCATCACTGTATCTATGCTTTCAGCAGTCCAATCTCAACAGTGCACCCAACACACTTTAATTCAGGCACGTGAGCTTCTGAGTGTTCTTCGAGTATTGACCGATGTTTAAGAAAACCAATGACTTCCTTCTCTTATCGCTTTTTTCATCATTACAGAGAGAAGGTGCTGTCTCACTTTTTGGACTTGGTGTTGGCTCTGGGACGGTACTGGTGAGACTCATCCTCAAGGCCGTTCTGTCTTCGGTACCAGTCAAAGAGGGTCCGCAGGATGGAGGGCAGGCAGTACTCGGCCAGTGAGCTCATGGCGCTGACCAGCTGGGAGAGGACGGAAACAAGGGAACATGTTCATGACATCAATGGTGAAGCAGCAAAAGAACTGCTTTGGTGCAAACTTGGAGAGCTCCATTAGTGATCACGGGTGCCCCAGGGTGGCCACTATGCCAGGGCAGTAAAGGACAGGAAGGGTGGGCCCAGTTCAATGCACACAGGAAGGGACGGGCGTCTGGACAGAGCAGGGATGGAGGGGTGGAGCGTAGTGTAACAGCAGCTCTACTGGTACTGAATGAGCGCCTCTCATGGGAAAGCGTTTCCCAGCACTAACAGCAGTTTCCTTTGGCTTTCACTCACTGTAGATGCAGTGCATTTCAGACTTTCCATGTAGACTCTGTGTTTCAAGTCTTTAGTAGTGGCCTGTGGGACATAGTTTACAAAGTGTACACATAAACTCTACATTGTATTGACAGACATGAAGGGACTCACTTGATCAAACTGTGGGTCCTCCCCTCTCTGCAGGGACTTTGTTAGTGGCTTCTCCTGTGGATTGGGACAAAAAGAGCAGTGTGGTGAGGACCACAGCAGCTGAGTTTATGTCTAAATGAGCTTTTGCTCAGGAGACACTGGAGAGGGAGAAATAACATCCTAAAATATTAACACAGGATAATACAATGTGCTGCAATACCAGCAGGCTCCTTCCCTGTTTGGACCCCACATGTGGTTCCTACTGGAATCCCCAGGTATGAGCTCCTGTTATCCCTTAGTTTCAGGTCTGGTTCCTGCTTTAGCCCCTATCAGACTTTTGCCCTGCCTTAGTCTTCCATGGGATATATTCCTATGACAGACTTCTGGTTAGAAACCAAAGCACTCTTAGCACCTAGCAGCTTCCTGATTTTCCCAGGAACATAAGCCCAATCTCCTTGTGTCGAGAAGAGCCATGGTATCCAGCCCAAATTCCTCCCATTTTGGTACTTGCTCACTCCTAACTGGAGAACAAATAATGACCATCTTCTTGTTGGACTGCTTGCCTAATCATTCAGTAACTTTTTCCTGACATGGGACATTTGAAGACATCATTAGTAAATAATACATTCATCTGACACTTTTCTCCAACACTGACAGTACTAAGGTTACAATTATTTACCCATTTATACAGCCAGAGCTGAACTGAACTGGAGCAATTGAGGGGAAGTACCTTCTTCAAGGGTACTACAGCCAGAGGTAGGGATCAAACCAGCAACCTTTGGATCCAAAGGCAGCACTTCTAACCACTACTCTGCTGGCTGCCCATTATACTTCATTATAATATTTGAAAGTAATTCAAATACATCTCATAATGAACATTGACTTTTGTACCTTCCAGTCATGGTCGTGTCAGCTTCTGTGTAGATCTGAGTTTTGCAAAAGCACAATTATTGATTTACCAGAATTTCAACTACATTCTGTTTGTTGAAATTAGGAAAGAACTGACAGAATCCTCATCTGTAACACTCCAGGATGGTTCCTAGCATGTGGGACAGCTGCTGGAAGCAATGGCCCATTGCATTCTCCAGAAAGAGCCCACATCCCACCACTTTCCCTATCCAACTCCGGTTACAGGACAGCAGTCTTGCCCTCCTATCTGCTGCTAGGGTTAGAACAGTGCCCGCATGGCTTGCACTTTTAGCCCGGTTTTAAGCAACCAGCAACCTTTTCTATTTTTAAGAGGTTATTTTTTACACACATCTGATTTGGGAGCAACCGAGCTTGTAGGCACTAGGACCATTGGCTAAACAGGACTTCAGCTTCTCCACCTTGTCCGCCTCCCCATGTTTCCTGCAGTAAATGCAACATCGAACTGTCAACAACAGCATAATTTGAAGATTTTCAGATGTGGTGGATGGAAGGTTTACAGTTCCCAGCTTCTTATCTTTTCTCCTGGAGAAGGGTGGTGGGGAAGGGGGGTGGCACTCCAGACCAGACTAAAACACAAGATATGATGTCTCCCCGTGATAGAACACAGCCACGCCCTGCAGGGCTGTTTACCTACTGATTGCGGGAGAATTACTGGCATAACTTCAGACACCAGGAATACCCAGCTAGCAATTTATTGACGTGCTGGAACACAAACAGTGCTGCTTGAAAGTATGTGAACCCTATAGCGATGGTTATTATTCTTGTAGAAAATATTTAAATAAACTTAGAAAATATGAATAATAAATCTTAAAATGAACAAATGACTAAGATTTACACACCTGATTCTACTTACCTACTTGGTTTAACCAATGTAACTTAGGGTTCACTTATTTTTGTACCTGCACTACTTTGGTTTTTCTACTACGTGCATAATTTCCTCTAAACCAACATATAGAACAGGTCATTACACACCTATTATGGCAGATGAGAAAGACAGTTTCAGATTAAATACAATTTTTGTGATAAAAGGAAAGGACACAAGGGGTTCACATACTTTCAAGCAGCACTATACACTCGGGTGTGTGTGTGTGTGTAGATCAACACTATTACTTAATACATTTATTATTCTACACCTCACAACACCTTCAGCCCACAACCAGTTCCACTGGGACGTCTTTTTTCAAAGTCTTGAATCACAGTAGCAACAAAGTAATGGATATCTCACTTCTCTGCCTACCTATTTTCATCTGTGTCTCCCAAATTTTTGATTCATATCTCAGGAGCTTGCAAGCGACAATTGACTCAAGCCCCTGCTTCTTCCAGCACACTCAAGCAATAACATGATCTTGCAGTTAACTCTTGCACTCCAGCACTCTTGCCGTCCCATCTGTCATATCTCTACCCACTCATCTTTCTCCATTGGCTTCCAGTAGCTGCTGGTATCAGATTCAGGACTCTTGCTAGGGTCTACATGGCTGTGGAAGGATAGGTACCCTGATACCTACAGGACCTGATCATTCCCTACAACCCATCTAAAGTACTGCACTCCTCCACATCTGGCTGCTTAGTGGCCCCACTCACTAGGGGCTCAAAGTCCACTGGTTCTCTGTTTTAGCTCTGATATGGTGAGAAGAGCTACCCCATCCCTCAGATCTGTTGAATCCATCCCAGCAATCAGGAATGGTCCTAAACCCACCTCTTTCACACATAGTTCTGTACCATTCTCCTGACAGCTGCACGGTTTTCACTTTCATTATGGCTGTTTTTCTAGGAAGAGAGTGGTGGGTCATCCAACAATCTGCAGGAGCCACTTGATAAATATTCTGCGGCTTTAGAATATCAGATAACCCCCTCTGCCCTGCTAAGTCCCCATGCTAAAAATAAAAAACTTAGGATAGCCCATAGACCAGTTTAAGCCATTGACTGGTAGCAAAGACCAGTGCCTGAGGAGGGGAGCTGCGCTCCAGTGACCTAAAGGCAAAAACAGCCCTTTGTCATCCAGCATGCTTCATACTGGGTTTATTATTTACATTTTAAACATTACCCTGTACAAGGTATATGACCGGTGTTGATCTTATCCACAAGACACTGAATGATATCAAGAGAAGGATCAGAACAACTGCTCTGACATCCCCACTGTCAGAATTTCCATTAAAACACTATTCAAAAGCAAGTTGCTGCTTAATTTGATGGCTGGCTGAAATTCAGCCTAACCAATTTTCCTACTGACTTCTGAGGGCAGAAGTCACATCACCATAGAGAGGGAATGTAATCAAACTCTCACTCTAAACTCAGAAATGCAAGAATGAAGAGTGAAACTGAAACTGATTCATTTTGGATATTACCAACTCCATGTACCATACACTTCACGAAAACACAGGCAACAGTGATTACTTCTAGTAATCATGATGACCTCACTTCTTACACCTGCTCCAGGAGAGGGAATCATTTATCTGACCCATTCTATAGTGAGATAAAGACAGGGTAAGTGAAAGCACATGTGCAGTTGAGCCTCTCAGAGATGGTTAATGAGCTACTCACAATGCTTTGCTGTTTGATTCTTTACACTAGACTTATTTCACAACAGAGCTGTTGATCATGAACAGTAAATGTAAATGGCCACTCACCAGTGGCTCCGCCATGACAATCCGTATCTTACGTTCTGTCAGCGTGGTGAAATTGGCAAATAGACTCTTGAGGATATACTCGCCCGGCCGGGTCTCGGGGTCAACGCTGATGGCCGCCATAGTTGTCGGGGCTCTCCTGTCTCCTTGAGCACCGCTTGCTGGGGGGGCAGGGGGCTTGTTGTTTCCAGCTGGTGCTGCTGAAGGAGGGACACACACATGCACAAAATGAGGTCCATGCAACACAAACATCACAGTAAGAATGTTTGCATTCTTTGTCTTATTACTAACACTATGCAGGACTGCAGGAAATACACAAACACACACACACGCATTGGCTGAAGCTGCTTGTCCCGAGCAGGGTTACGGTGAACCGGAGCCTAACCCGGCAACACAGGGCATAAGGCTGGAGGGGGAGGGGATACACCCAGGACGGGATGCCAGTCCGTCACAAGGCAGCCCAAGCGGGACTCGAACCACCAGCCCGCCAGAGGGCAGGACCTGGCCAAGCCCGCTGGACCACAGTGCCCCCCCCTGCAGGAAATAGGCAAATATATTTCTTTTACCAGTTTCAAAGCTGAAAACCTGTTTGGTAAGACCTAACTAGCAAGATCATCTATTTCACATACCGTCAAATACTTTTACTTTTCATGCAGCTTTATATTTTAAATTTCTCACTATGAACTTTGCAGTAGACAATGTCAAATCAATGTGTCAGTCTTAGACTAGAGGCTGGGGGCAGAAATCTTCAACATTTCATCGGTTAATGAAATTGCTTCCCTCACTTATTTGACTACATTTCTAATCAGAGACAGAGCAAGTGCAGAAACAGAAAAAACCGGTTCCACACACTTGTCCCTGTGGTAGAAAGCACACACTGGTAATGGCAAAGTAGTTCAGAATGAGCAACGCCATCTGTTCTGTTACAAGTGAGAAAGGGGTGTGGGACATTCCTAACATAGGTCCTCACTAGTGACATCACTAGACGGTGACATCACTGCCATTAGACTGTCACACAGCAATACTGTGTACCAAACGAGACTTTGCAGCAACTTTCAGGACACTCCCTAAATTACACAGGCACAGAGAAGCCAACAGTGATGTTGAATGTACTAATGAAAATGATGATGGGGCTTTCCCATTCTCACATTCATCATGACTGCATTGAACATTTCCTTGTGAAAGCGTGCGTTTCCCTGGGACCCGGTGCAGTCATATTCTCGTTCATTTTACACCTGAAAAGGACTCTACACACTCTGCAACCCTGTAGGACAATTATATGTTATGGCCACTGAGCCACAGCTGAACCATCAGGCACACTTAGCTTTTCTCACATTTACATTTAAAAGATAAGAAGATTGACAGCCGCCCGCTGCTTCAGAAACCAACCGATAAACTCTTTTTGCTGAACCATTCGGGTATTATCCCCAGTTACTTTGGACCAGTTGTTTTAAGCTAATATTAAAGCAAAATGAATGAAGATAATTTCAAAAGTACTTGATGGTTTGTAGACACCAGCTGTAAGGATTTTGCTGAATAAGCAGATCTTTCTGAGACCACGGCTGATGAAAACAATCAGTTTGTTGGCAGAGGAGGTACGCATTAAACTCAGAAAAAAATTTCCAATTATTTCATACAAGCAAACACACAAAAATATGAAAAAAACAAAAAAAAAAATCTGGACTGAATTTATGTGAAGTATGTGCACTTTCAAGAAGCTTTTCTTCTTCATCAAGTCATCAAATATTAACTGGGGCTGTTTTCACACTGCTGGAAGTTGTACAGCGGTTAAAGAATACCAGCAGCCCAAGGCAAAAAGCGAGAACACGTGTGAGGGTTGGTGCTGTATACTCAGCATGGGATGCCCAGGGTGGAGGCAGCCAGTTGAAAAGGGAAACCGTTTAGAAAGCTTGCAGTTCCAACACCCACCCACCCCTATCCTCTAGCATAGACGAACACATACACAAACCCACACGCAAGCAAACATAGACCCATAAATACTCACAGAGCTATACACAGTCAGACAATCTCAGACATGCATACTTCTGCATACTTCTGCATACTTCATACACTTGCAGTTGCATACAAACCCACCCCCCATGACCACAGACACATGCACAGGCCAACCCCATATACAGGCATAAAGTCACAGGTACACACACATTCACCAAATGTATGTATCCACAAACGCCACACACATAGCCACAAAGCGAAAACGCACAGGCACACACCCTCTTGTATACCCACATACCCAGACACTTGATGAAGCTGATGACACTGACCCGACTCCAACGCACTTGCGACACCTCCATAGCTGTGCTTCAGACTACTGACAGCAAGGAAGAATAAGAACCAGAAACTCGGTGCTAGTCCTGCATGCGGCCGGTGCAGTTTTTCAGCGCTCTGTCGTTGACTTCCATCACGAGGGACTCCATAAGTGAGCGAGCTGAAGGAAAGGCCGCGGCCGGATGGAACCTCCTGCTCTGGTTCCCTCCTGCCACACTGAAGGTCAGGCAGCCGTTTGTAGGCATGGCTGGGAGATGAGGGAGGGCTCACTCATGGCTAAATTTATCCTGCAGCGCACACTACGCTGGCAGAGCCCCTGCTCACACACTCTCACACACCTAATTCTGTACACACACAGATCAGTGTTCACACTCAAACAAAAACACTCTGTAGATACATATCCACACCCAGAAGCAAACACACATAAGCACACAGAGTTTGGTGACAAACCTTGTGTTATGCACAGACCCCCCTGGTCTCCCACCCTTCATCCCTTTCTGGTCAGCCAAGTGGAAATACCAGGCTGTAATCTCACTGTAGCCGAGCACCTCCCATTACACACATCATCCTACCTGCATTTTCTCTTGCTTCCTAATCTTCACCCTGAATGCTCCTTTTTTACACTTAACACACCCGTAGTTTCACAGCCCCCCGAGCAAGCATAAGCAGCTGTGGTCCACGATCCACGTCTCCATCACACCTTGGATGGCTACAGGTCCTATAAACTGAAGTGTCCTGAGTACCGGTTACAGTCAACACATTTTCCCTGTGTGCACTCATAGCTGGGAGCCGCTGCCTAAACCTGAGACGATATCCAGAGCTGAAATTCCAAAGCTGAAATCCACACTGACACCAGACGGCGCAACATCCGAAACACAAGACTCCCTCAGCAAACCGGAGAAGGAAATGCAGCTTCCCAGATTTAAGGAGGTAATCCTGAAAACGAAGTGGGGCTAGCGAAGAACACTGCAGTTTCCTGCACAGATAATCAGAAACAGCAGGTGGTATAGCAATGAAGGTGCGGGGCTCAGGGTGAAGCCTGCCAAATAGCACAGATACTGGAGGGGCATGTCTGTTTGCACCCCTCCTGCGATGGTGTGGGTGTCACACTTCGGATAACTGAGTACAAGTAAACTGGGAGGAAAAAAAGTAGAGGGTTAAACACCACTTCTGTACCAAAGAGCAGAATATGCAGCTTCATATGTAGATGCATCAACTAAGCTCAAACAATAAAGGTGGAATGTGTATCAAAACAAGAAAGTGCCAACATCTTGCCATCTTGGAGTAATAACTGTCTCTCTGAGGTGGTCAAGAAACAAATTACATCTGTCCTTTCAATCACAGCACACAGTCAATCAAGTACCAGCCGGACCAGCACTCTCCAAAGGGACAGTTATCATGGGCCGACGGTTTCTCAGAATGTAATTTGAGATGAGCGTGAACATTCCTTTTTAGGATCTCTTTACGCACGGCAGTATCGGTATGCCAGCAGATGCAGATACCCGGGGAAAGATGAAGATGAAAGGCTGCAGGGGAGCTGCAGGAGGTTATGCTGCTGAGCCTTCTCTCACTCCGTCTGCCATGACTCAATATGACCCATGTCAATGCACCAGCTCTTCTGCAGTGATTCAGCAGAAAACAAAAACATTTCATTCTTTATATGTGCATTTTATCCCTCTTGGTTTATCAGTACCCCCAGATGCCTAACCGCAACCTACTGCACAACACGTAGCCACGTATCATTCCTGATGTTTAGCATTGTTCCTGCCAATTTGAAAGAGAGAAAGTAAACAAACGAGAGCAGCACTCTGAGTCACCATGGGACCAGCTGGCTAAAACTGATAAATCATCTATAGCAAGCTTGACAGGAGACAGTGCCTCTAAACAAGTTAGTCTTTATTAGGTCAAAACATATCACTGCCAAAAAAAAAGATGAAAAACATTTGTAAACAGGTTTTTCTTGCCCTAAAGGGTAATTATGACATACAGATATGACATCTCAGAGTCACTGATGCTTTGTGTCAAAAGAATGCCGGCATCTGCCCTTCATTATTGTGTTCTGTTATCTCAAAGAAATCTCAGAAACAGTCCATAAACTCCCACATCTGCAGAATGGGTTCAACTTTGAGTGGTGAATCAAACATCTAAGCCAGGCCAGCCTTGGGAAGGAACTCTTCGTATTCTAATGAGACCATTTTTTTCCATGAGACATCCAAAGAGCTGCAGAACTGCACACAGAAGCAGAAAAACATCTCTCAAAAATCAAATCAAAGTTTCTGGTACAGGTGAGCTTCCTTTCCCTCCCCGCTAAAGGCGTCATTTGGACAGTCTTTAAAAAGCCACCTTACATCACATGGGTGTGGAGTTGACTGAGGACTACAATAGGGAGCACTGTGTAGCATGTGGCCAGATGTTCTGAACTGAATACACTGCTTGTTTAAACCAAAGGGAGGGTCTCCCTCACGTCAGCCGGTCCCACCTCAACCACGTCTGCGGCTGTCAGCCCCTCAGCTCATTCACTGTAGACCACATGCCAGGCAACCAAATAGATCTTTCCCCCTGAATGCCAGACAATAAAGCAGCAAAATCCATATTTCTTTGCAGAGGGCCATCTGACCACTCAGATCTATTATTCCTTATAGAAAACTAAACTGCTGGCAACACTGTAATCTTACAAGCACTTGGCAGACCCCAGAGGCTCCTTCCCTTCCCCCTTTCCAAAGGTGTGAAACCAGCTATTTTTGAATCAGCCTGACCCTTATTTGAATTATTACATTAAACTGCAATCACCTGGGGTACAGTAGGCTACTTCATTTCACTGCAACAGCCCAAGCGTTTCAAGGACTGTCATAATTACAAGTGAAGGAGGGTGAATTCGCTGCTGAGCATTTGTCCCAAAGCTCGAACCTCGCACTCAATAATAGAGTTGAGTCTTTGTACCCATCTGCCATCAGCAACAGACCTTCCCCATTCTCTACAGGTGTTACCAGGCCAGTGTGTGTGCCAGTTCTTCTGAAAGGCATCGTGACTTGCAGTTAGTTCCACGTATTGGTTTCTCAAAAACGATTAACACAACAGCGTATCCCAGTTGAGCGCTGCACTAAAAAAACACTTCACTTGGAATGGTCATCACACACATAGCTTCACCGTATCATAGCAAAAGACACACAAAACGAAAATATCACTTGACTAATTTGACACACACGAGTTGTGCACTCTTTTTCATTGCATAACACGTTCATTTTTTTTGTCAGTATAATCTCACTAGATGACATTATGCCTAATAAGAAGAGATTTCCTTTTCTGGAGTTATGCAAATGCTCCTTCTGGATGCTGCCCGTAGGGGAGGGATGCCTCCAAGGGTCATTGTGTAGGACAAACATACCCCCCCATCATTACACAAGCACACGCTATATATGAAAGCAGCAAGGAAACAGTCAAAAGGGCAAGAGTGTGATAGAAAGAAGAAGACTATCAGGGAGACAGACTGGAAGCGCTAATCTGGTTAACTGGGCGATCGTTCGTAGAGGGCGGCCATCCTGCAGCAAATGCTCTAAGCAAAGGAGAAGTCTCAGTGGCAATGGGCGCAGCTTGGCAAGTCATAATCATCAGCACAGAAGCGTAGCAAATGCGAATGAGCAGAGATGGGCGTACTCACGGCCACCCCAGGACTTCAGCAGTGAACGGATGCTGATCTCCAAGAAGCCCAAGTCCTGCTGGCTAGCCATGGCTGCTGACACAATGGCAGGTGAGCAGAAGCAGACAAGGAGTAAGAGGTCTGCTCTCACCACCCTACAGCGAGCTACCCCATCCCCTTGGGACAGGAAAGGGCGAGGCAGGGAAGAGAGATATGCAAACAGCCTCTTCTCGGGATGACGTGCTGCTCTGCCTCTCGCTCTCACCTCCGCTTCTCCTCCTGTGTCCTTGTCTGACAGTGAGTGCTCTCCCCCCACTTGCTCGCTCACTCTCTCACTTATACGGACAGTGATGCTAAGAGACCGGCATCCCAGAAGCCAACCCCTTTAGTGCAGGCAGCGGTTGCTGGGAGCCAGAATCCACAGGCAGGGATGGCTACTGCAGGCCTTAGGATGAGAAGGAAAAGCAGCATGAGATGGAAAAAACAAGAGTGTGTGGGAAACAAGGTGTGGCTTGGGTAACACAGCCTAATGAACACCGACAGAACGTATCCTACTGAGAGAGCAGAGGATGGTGGGAAAAAACATCCCACAGAGCTCCTGTCTCGGGATGTGCAGAGAGAAAAGCAAGAATAACGGATCAAGTAAGATGTAGAGAAGACAGCTCTTTCCTCCTGGTGACCACCCTTTAAAATTGAGGGAAGGTGAAAAAGAGAGCTGGTAGCAAGGACTGCTGGGAAAATCCCTTTAATTTTATTATTTTATAGAGAGATGGTAGCAGGAGAAGCTGGGCAAATCCTCTTAATTTTATTAGTTTATAAACTCTTAATTAATCTCCATTTCAAACAACTTTTAAGGGACTCTAGCTCTCTTCTAATCCCCAAAAGGCCAATGTTATGATCCATCTGTATGCAGAAACCCGATACAAAACAAATTGGTTCAAGTAGTCATGCACAGCAAACTAGCTTTTTTCTGTCAGATGTGCATCTGTCATCTAAATTTCTCAGCAGGTTCCATTCACAAAAAGATTGGAAGGAGGTCTGCCTCTCTGCGAGTCCCTTAAAAGCCCTCAATTTCATCACGAAACAGGCTAGATACTGGGAAAATCTTCAGGATGAATAAATAAGGCCTGGCCTAACTGCCTGGGACAGCAAAAGCTTGGATTCAGTGAGGGAAACCCTCAGTCCTGTCCTCCCCTTTTGTTCAGGGACAAAGAGTGAGAAATAAAACCAAAGGCAGCGGGAAAACAATGGCGTCTCTCACAAGAACTTGCATAGCAGGTCTTGCAGTTACTCCGTTTTGTGTTTGAAAAGCAAAGAAAGTTCATCTTTGGATTATTCTGGAGTAGAAGGAATGTACAGCGTACATAACTAGTGACAGGTAGCGAACTCCTAACTCCACTTTATTTGCCAATAAAACACAAGTGTTGTGTCCACAATGCAACGCATAACAGTTCAAGTCTAACCCGTGTAATCAGACCCCATTCCTTTCAGGAATCACATTAGTTTCTCCATCATCAGAGATTGTTACCCGAATGATAAACAATATCAGGCGTCCACGAAGTCACAGTGACAATGCCTCCAGCCGTCATCCAAACTGAACACCAATGTAACAAAGTATAATTTTCTTAGCGCTATTTGACGTTTACTCATCACTATGACTGGTGATTTGTTTTCTTTGCTAAGCGTCATGATCAATCAATAAATAAATGAAATCAATAATCAATTAATTAACCAATCAATCTATCTATTTGTCAATTAATCACTCAAATATATCTAAGGTATTGGCATGCAGTACCACCCCTTCCTTCCCATGGGTGTTGCAGGACTCTGCGGAAAAGGTAGACTGGCCTTCTGTAGTTCCCTGGGCCTTTGCCATTATTTAATGGATTTTTTTTTTTTCCTTCAGCCAGACCATTAAACAGGAAGAAGCTTAAGTGGGGGATAACTAAAGGAAAATGCTCAGAGATCACACGAAACCCAGGGATGTGAAGCGGGGCGATAGCCCAGGCCCATAGAACAGCTTCATGGAGATGCAGCTGTGCTAAAGAAATGTCAGGTAGAAACCTCTCTCTTGAATGTTAATTTTTAAGTAAATCACTTGATGCACTGAAGTGCAACTGCAATGAATAACGGCACAGCCACCACAGCCTGTGTACTGTGCATAAGTCATGTGACTGGATTTGGGGGCTCCAGCTGGACTTGGAGGGGTAGTTTGCTACTGGATGAAATTGAGGAAGTCTGAACTGCTCCCCTGAGACTCCTCGGGCGATCTGGGTTTCTAAAGACTGCACTTGCTTTCACATATGACTGTCTTTCTGGCACTGCATCCCTCCAAGCTGGGAAGTGTCCCTGCCCGCAGTAACTTCTGGAACAAGGCAATGCTTTCTTGCATCAGCTCAGCGCAACTAGCACCACAAGCTGGCAGCTTTAGACTGGTGGATATCAAACTATAGGAATGAAGAAGAGACACTGCCGATTTACGGCACTTCTGAACTCGCAGAACACCTCCCGCCATGTTTCATTTTCCCATCTGACTTCACCAGCATGTCAGAAAACATCATTTCCACATCACTGGGCCAGTTGTGCACCCTTCATCTTCAAAAAAATCTTCCGGAATTCCAAGCATCCAGAGCAAGGGCAAAACGATGCCAGCTGTCAGAATGTGGTTGGACAGAGATTGGGGGTGCAGCTCGAGAACCGCAGCAATGACAGCTAAAGAACCTCCTTTGAGCTAGGGTGCTGAGGTCAACGTTGCCAACTCAGAAAGGCTTACTTTCCATGTGATTCATTTGCAGTATAACACAACCCTGAATCGTGCTTTCTAGCTTGAAATTCACTATCCGCGACTGTCAAGCCTACGATATACCACCTGCAGAAGGCAGCAGGTTCCTCAAAAAGCCGGAAAAATCCAAAAAGGGGAATTCCCGTTGCATCGTTTGGAAATCTAAACTGCATCATCAAGCGCTGATTTTGTGTAAACACGTAACATCCATATTGCGAGGTATCTGGGGCACTGAATAAATAAGCGGTGGTTTTAAGTTATGACAGCAGTAAATAGAAAATCGAAACTGTATTTCACAAGAAGAAAGTAGTCTGTTTTGAAAGATATCAGTGAAGGAAGGTTCACAGGGTTAGAAAGGTAGGGGTCCTGCGGTCTGTTTCCAGAGGACCCATAAGGACAACTGGGTTACTGTGAGCCCTGACTTTACCTACCTTTAAGGATGGTGGGCCTCTTCTTGCCATGGATCTTTTTAAATTTTCCCCGAAAGTTACCGGCAGCAAACAGGTCAGTTGGCAAGCTGGCGATCCGCACCAAAACGCCCCCTTCGATGCCATTCTCTCCACCATCAGGCCATCTTGCTGTAGTGCTCCCAGACACTTTGAGAGACATCCCGATAGAGGAACCTTCACACAGCCACCGGCATGGATGGAGACTGGGAAAAGGAGGCCGTGTCCTCTTCACTCACAACTTCACTCCTTGCTTTATGCTTCTTTGCTGAGCTCTGTGCTTCACTGTTCCTTCTCCTCACGAGGCCAAGAGCCACACTGTGAGGGGATGGAGACAGACCCTGCTGACTCCTGCTGCTGTTAGAGAGCTCTAACCCGCGCACTTGTCAGAGCAGTTCAGCGGGTTACTGTAACATGCAGGTGTAGGATTACTGTGACTGACTCCTCCCCTTTTTCATCCAAGTGAAGAAAGAGAGAGGGAGCGGGAGAGAAGGCAGCGGGCTGGGCAGAAATGAGTAACACACAAACACACACATAGACATTCACGGGAATAGAGGGTCACAAAAAACGGCACTCCATAAAGGACGAGTAAGAGGACAGACTGCAAAGAGACCCTTCTCCAGAATCTTCTCCTTCCATGATTGAGGGAAACTACACCCTGTGAACACAGACATCCTCTCCCTTTGACTTTGTGGTATTTACCTCCTTTACCAAGGCAAGGTTCTTCTGTTAGGTTCTTTGTGTTTCTCTGTAGACATTGCATTCACAGTGCCTTTGGGAGCCCTAGAAGGTGGATAGTGAAGCAGAGGAACTTTTTCTCTGGATCCCACCTCACCAAAGTGAGGGACCTCCTCTGTAATGTCCACGAGGGACCATCAGTGTTAGTCCTTCTCAAAATACAGCTGTTCTTTGTTACAGAATATATTAGGTTTCTGGGGAGACTGAACACTGAACGCTCAAGCGTTCGACACCACCCATCAAAGTGTTGAGTTGACTAATGCACACAAAGACTGTATGCTCTCCCTAAGTCTTATGTACATGTTCTACACTGTTACTGGTGGAAAAACAGAAAGAATCAAAGGCATTCACTTTCTTGCATTGAATTGAATTCAAGACTTTATTGTCATTGTACCGCTGTGCAATACAACGAAATTATAGCTTTCACGGGAGTACCAAGCCTCTGCGTCAATGTGCGCCGACATGTTGAGTGGAAAGGTTTCTTATGATGCGACCGCACGTCAAAGCCAGCAGGAGACAGTCAACCTATTAGTCCATGGCACCAGGCAACAGAAAGGCTAAGGGCACCCAAGAGCATACATGGGCCTGGAGAAAGTGGGCAAACTAGACACATCTTGAAGAATCTTTGAAGAACAAATAAACAATATTTCTACATTTCAGTCTGGCAAACAGGAAATGGTCATTTATCTTTAATGAGGAGTTGAGATAATAATGCAAACAGGCCAAAACTTTCTCACAATATTTTCCATCATCACCAGAAGGGAGAAAAGCCTTTCATTAATACTTATTTCACATGTAAGGAGGGTGGTTGAGAGCGCAAAAAAAAAAAAAACAAGCATTTCACCAGCATTTCCACTTTACCTGAAAAGCAAAGTGAGAAACATTTTTTAACCGTAACCCTGATGGTAAGATTATCTCCAACCATCGGAAGGCAGGTCAGCTTCATGCACCCTGTGGGTTAAGATGCATCTTTAGTACTGGGCTCTTACTCTTCCTGACAACATCAGCTCCACCCTCATCCCACGCCCACCTTCATCAGACAGAGCCATTCGATGCGGTCTGACCCAAGGTATGTCAGTGTGCATATCTGAGTCGAAGAAAACAAGGTAAAATATCACACACACGGATACAGAGTTCATGCAGACGTAGCCTTGTTACACCCTTGATACACAACCGTTCTGAGTAATAGTATTGGAAATGCTAGCCTTTTACTAGACATCTTGTCTCATATCTATCAACCTCTTTCTCCCTCTCCCTACCCCAAGACAAGAAGGTTATTGACTCAAACAAAGTGTAGACACACACACACACACACAAGTGGAGAACACATACGAAGCAGACACATTAATTAAACTGAGAATAAAGACACCCAGTACTAACCAGGTAACTTCTTACATATTACTGCACTTACTACATACTGTAGCAGTTGAGTGTTACAAGTATTACAAGTGTTGCTGACATTAAGGGTTAGTGACCAGTGTTATAAAGGATAAGAATGTCATATAAACCATGCTAATTAATAGATGGCTCCATCACTAAAGGTAAATACCTCCTAGGCAAAAACACAGATTCATTGTAGGGTTCAACAAGTTTATCAAGGGTTGTGTTTGCTATGCAAAGAAGAATGCTTGAAAATGGATGAAACTCTCCCTGTTCTCAGATTTAAGTAAGAATCTGACTTTTGACTTTAGAGTTAAAATAAGAGGTAACCAGACAGAAGTGACATTTGCTTGTGGTTTCAGCAGCAAGTCCCTGGTTGTACAGCAGGCCACACACAAACACATACACAAAAACACACATTCACGTAAACCCGCTTACATGTATGGCTTCTTTATAGAAAGGAAATCTTCGCCCGCCAGGTACCCAAAATATCCCCACTTCCAAATTTGAAAAAAAAAAAACCAGACGTCAGACTAATTCATCTGTCAAGTTTGGCCTGATTTATCACTCTGTGCTGGTTTAATTGGTAACATCAGTCTGACATAAATGATGCTGTTACAGAAAATCCAGTGAATTTGCTCTCCATTGCATCTGTGAACCATTTATCAAGGGTTTATTCAGTTGTTAATTGAACGGTGTGGGTTTGCAATGAGTGCCACTTCCCTTCCCCCGTGCCCTTCCATTGTCCCAAACATACCAAGAGAAACCTGGCAAAGACCCTTCTGTTCCCTCTCTGAGCTCAGCATCAAGGGAAACCTATCAAACCCCACTGACCCGACAAAGCAGCCTGTTTGTGTGCCTACGGCTAAGACAAAAACAACTAAAATTATAGCATCACCACTACACTGTTATGAATTAACATTCTAATGTCAGTATCATCATCAACACTAGATTCTTCTTCTTGAAAGGGTGTAAAGGGTACAACAGAGTGGAATTTTTAAGTGTCTTCTTCTTTTTGCTCCATACGTCACAAACCAACCCTGCAGCACATGTGAGTATTATGATGTAACATTTCCAGTGTCAGTCTGAGTGTCATCAGGTCTAGCGCTGCATATCGAAACGTGAACGCGAGCTCATATTGCAGGAATGTCACTCTGAAAACCTTCAGGTTCCAGCTCAGCTAAAAAGTCTTCATCCTAACAGTTTCCCAAACACTCTCACAAGTACTAGGAGTACTACAGCATCCTCTACAGCACCTGTGTTTACACATGTAGAACCAACTGGAAGAGCATTTCCAGCCATAAAGAATCTGGAATGAAATTTAAACCATGGTAAAATAGAAGAGTACCCCCATGCCTGCCTATGAGAGTCCAATTTTATGAATTCTTTAAATTTTGTTAAAACTGGGAGGGTGATGGTGGTGCAGTGGTGCTGCAGCACGGTGGATTTGGCTTCTGCCCACTCTCTGGCTGGTCTGGGGTTCGAGTCCTGCTTGGGGTGCCTTGCAATGGACTGGCGTCCCCTCCCCCTCCAGCCCTGCGTCCTGTGTTGCTCAGGACAGGCAGTTTCAGACAGTGTGTATATGTGTGTTTTGTTAAAGCTGAACAGTATGGATGCAAAAACAGCAGGCATGTAAGAGCACACCACCACAGTTCCCACACTCCTGAAACAGAAGTGTGTCTCCCTCTGTCATTTCTCCAAGCCCTTCTATAGCTGGATGGGGGGGGTGTCTCACTTTCTACAGAAGAGATGTGGTCAGTGACGCCCTCTACTGGTGATGCCAATGAAAACAGACACACACAATACCTTGCAATAAAAAAGGTAAAGCCGTGTATCATGTTCTATACACACAAACACACCACAAGGGGCTAAATTCCTCAGAAGAATCCAACTCAAACCAAACACACATGCACACATTATCCGAACTGCTTGTCCCATATGGGGTCGCAGGGAGCCAGAGCCTAACTTGGCAACACAGGGCATAAGGTCGGAGGGGGAGGGGACACACCCAGGACGGGGCGCCAGTCCATTGCAAGGCACCCCAAGTGGGACTCGAACCCCAGACCCACCAGAGAGCAGGACCTGGTTCAACCCACTGTGCCACCGCGCCCCCCTTCATGTTCTCTAAGTTTTCTTTTTTTCCAAGTTATCTCTTCTTTTTTCCTCGTGTAATTCACAGCACATTTCGAGAAGCAAATACTTTTACATGTATTCATTTAGCTGGCACTTTTCTCCAAAGGAAACTATAATATTGAGCTACTTAGAATAATTTACTCTTTTATACAGCAGGATACTTTTTACCAAAGCAATTCAAGGTAAGTACCTTCACCAAAACTATTACTGCAGAAGATGAGATTCACGCCTGCATTGTCCCTTTCCAGAGACAGTAGCTGCAAAAAATACTGGCTTCAAATTGTAATTATTCAAAAATGCACTATTCACAGGTGACTTGGAAAGATTCCCTTCTGTGCATGTTATAAAACTGTACGTGTATTTGTGTGACAAAGCTGCATTTTATCACACCTTTCTGCATTAAGTGCTGACCAAATATGAACTGAGTCATCCCCAGAAGCCTAGGTCAGCAGAAAAGAGAAATGGTCAAGAGCAAAGCAAATGCCACAGTCGCAAAAGTTACAGAACTCAAGAGATGTTGCCATGGTGACAAGCAGCAGTGTGCCAAAAAGCAGAGGTGTCACAGGTGTGAACCACAGAGATGGGAAACAGCACAGGATCAAATTGAAAGGCCACATGAGAGCAGGCCCACATGGCACTGTGTGGATGGCTGTCAGGGAAGAGACAGTTACGTAAAGTCTCAGGGGTCCGAGCTGCCAGCTGCTCCATGGGTATAAACGTTAAGAGTACTCCGAGACTTGGCGCTGTATTAGAGGCTGGATGGCTGTCTGTAGAGTCTCTCAGACATGCATGTACGCACATACACAATAATACACAGATGTAAAGCTTCAGCAAGTGACAACGCGTATAACTACTCAACAAGACGGGGACTTTGCTTTCCACTGACTGCGAATCAACCAAATACTTGTTCCTCCCTCAATCCACCTATTCAAGTCTCCGGTGTGCTGGCAGAACCCCATGACCCCTAATGCCATCTGGAGAGCGCCATCTCCCCTCTCCTTTACACTCGATTGCCATCTGTTCTCCAGCATTGAGCCTGCTAGCAATCATACCCCATGCCGAGACCACATGACACTGCCAGCTAAGAGCCCCACAGGCCAAACCTTGCTAGGCGGTATGGGAGGCAACACTAGGTAACAAGGAAATGATCCATGCAGGGAGTCTATATGCTATATATAGAATATATTATACAATATATGCATAATATGCACACAGAAAGAGTTAGATATATATAAATCTTTAAAATTTGCTATATATTTTGACATTATTTCTCATTTGGATTTACCATTTCAAGAGTTGTGAAGACAATGTATCTTTACATCTTTTTTTACTTTAGGTCCTCAGAGTACACCTGCCTTCTAATTGTGCTGCCTGTAAATTAATGTAAAAATGACAATCAAAGATAAATAGATAGATAGATAGATAGATAGATAGATAGATAGAAGGTGACTATCTATCTATCTATCTATCTATGTAGGAGCAACTGTCAATGTTTTCAAAGTAAAACCACTCAGTTAACAGAGAAATTGAGGACATTAAATAGAGTTCTTCTTGTAGAGATGATAAAATGATTGCCACAATGAACACTAAAAATACAGTGTTAAATTCAGTAACATTGCAATGATGAAATTGGACAAATGAAAGCAAGCACTTAATCGGTTAATAAGAATCAAACCGGAACATCCCCACAAGTGTTGTACGTGAAATCACACGACACGACGCTTGTCATGGCTTTGTCTATTAGAACGCTTCGTAACACTTTATGACACGACAACCATTTCTCGGACTTGAACACGACTGAAGAAAGACCGTTGGACTGCTACACCATCTGCCTCCCGCAGGAAACACGCAGGAGAACAAGCAAAGCCGAAGACCACGAGAGGCTCCCCTCGCCCAAGACGCATCATTTAAGCAGACCGCTGTTGCGTAACTTTGCGTTACCATGGCAACGCCAGTCGGTCCAGACAAAACAGAGTGAAAAGGCTAAAAGGCCTTCTCTACGCAACACCTTCGGATCTCGTCACCGAGACCAGGCCTGAATTTGGCCAGGCGGTGAACCAACGTGGGGTCGTAGCCCCGGCGTCCTGCAAAAACCCAGAGCATCACACTTTACACCATCTGGACAACACAGCACATCGGCGGTGCAGGTCTAGGCCCAGATCCCCTCACACACCCCTCTGCGTGTCCCTGGCTGCGCAAAACAAGTGTGTGTGTCACACAGCGCGCGGCTCAGTGGCTGCAGGAGACACAAACCGGTGCTGAGACATGTCATGTGCCTCTACTCTAGTCTCGCTCTCAGTGACAGCAGTCCGAAGCAGCACAGTCCTTTAACCATCTGCCGCATTGCTGGACATGGGAAGCTGGAACAAAACGGAAACGTCAGTTTCTCCTCCACTTTTCCGCCGGACCGTTGCGTTTCACCGTGTTTCTGCATTATGAAAAAGACGGCGACACACTCCTCCTTAACTGATTCGCCCCCTTTAATTATATTTGCAGCAATATAATAATAATAATAATAATAATAACTCTGCTCTTTATTATTATTAAAAGAGGGTGTCGGGGTACTGGGACGCTGTCCCGCGGTGTAGTTCCATTGACCTGCATGCTGCTGATATGACCAGGCACAGGCTGTCGTCCGCGGCTTATTTAGTTTCTTTCACCAACATT
Source organism: Scleropages formosus (assembly GCF_900964775.1). Classification (NCBI taxonomy): domain Eukaryota; kingdom Metazoa; phylum Chordata; class Actinopteri; order Osteoglossiformes; family Osteoglossidae; genus Scleropages; species Scleropages formosus. Next base: position 24,644,644 of record NC_041809.1, read on the forward strand.
TATTACACACATTTAATACGTACACACATACCGCACGAATATTGTATGTATTTTAGTGGCCACATGATTATTACCAGCATTTTTTTCGCGGCCGCCACTGAAAACCGCGGCCGCTCCGTCCCCCCGCGGACCGACGCCGCCACTCGCGCTCCTGCGAATATTATAATAATGTCATTTTCTGTCGGTCGCGCGGCGAACACGAGCCCCGCCACGGCACGAACGTCACGAACGGCCGGGTTCGTTCGCTTCTTCTCTCGATATCGATATTTCACTCAAAGCCTTGGGCTGAAATGAAGGCAGAACAGCAGCTTTATGGCTCGTATGCCGCAACCAGCCATCGTCGAGCTCAGCGCAAACATGATCATTAGACATGCATACATACTAGGTACTGAAAATGCGTTTTACCCTTACATGAGGGGCTGTTGTGTTGCTTATGCGTCCATCTCCTGTCTATACAAAATCCAATCGGTTGTTTGGTTTTTATTTTTTTATTTATTTATTTTTGGTTAATCTGTCCCTAAGCTGCGCTTTATCAATGCGTTTTTCTCCTTCTCCTTCTTCCTTCGGTCTTTTTTTTTTTTTTTCGCCCCTATCAACCGACTGAGGCTGAAGCGGTGGAGGATGAAGCTCCTCCCCTAGCGACCAATCAATGTCAGCCAGTTCAGAGAGCGGAGGAACTCATGTTTTCTATTGGCGGATAAACACGTCTATCAATTTGGACACGCCTTTGTTTATTCCGGAGCACCTGACAATAAGGATGCGCGGAAAGACCAGGTGAAGAAACGCGTGAGATAACCAATTTTAAGACAAACCCATCTTTATCTCTCACTTTAAAATCTATCCGTCTTGTGCATTAAAATAGTTCTTTGGATACAATTACAAAAACAAACAATGTGTAAAGACTGAAAGTTTTCATGCTTGTATCGGTAACCGATGTGTTATATACCCGGCGTATTCTGATCATACAACATTTTTTATCGGTTAATTTGTGAACATTTATTGTGGTGAAAATGCATCGTGAATATGAAATAAAGCTTCTACTAAATGGGCCGCAACAATCAGTTCTGTTTATTAATCTTACTGTCCACGCCTGTGTAAAAGCACCTGCTTTGAATTTAATTTTTGTCCCTCATAACGCTCATTTAGTCAAGTTTCCACACTGTTGGTAGAGTTAACATAATCTTTCAAAATCACCATCTCGCCATGACAGAATGTTTCATTTTATGAGATTTTCGCTTCGTATTTTAACGATTTAATGACAATTAAAAACATACGTAACAATTTTTATTTACCTGAAATTAATCTTGTTTAATAAACGTTGACGTTATGCAGTACTTCTTGAAGGACTCGACTTTGAGTAGAATCGCCTCATTGATTTTAGTGATGAAGACTACAGTACTCAACTTTTTGATTTTTGACAAGGGACAGTGGCTAAATCTTGTCACGTCCACGCCCACAACTCAATCGACAGCACCTGACTAACTCCTTACCCTTTAAAACCTTTGCGGAATCTTTTCAGGGACAACCGCCCTTCCTCGTGACGCTTCGTTCACAAGCATCGCTAACTCTCAGTTCACGTCCTCCGGATTTTGACTCTTCGCTTCATTTCCCAACCACGTCCACAGCTCCTCGTTCCTGTCCTGTTCGCTGCTCGACTGACCCTTTGCTAAGTCCCCCGACCTTGCTCATGGATCTTCGCCCTGACCCTGACCGCCAATCAACCGACCCTTCGTCTGTCCCCAACACCGAGAACTTGTCTCATCCCTTGACTCCGGACGAACGACGCTGCACTTGGGTCCAGCCATCCCGGCTCCCTATGTTTCGCGTGACAATGATAGCATGGAAGTCAAAGAGAAAAGTACAATACGCTGGGGCAACTGTGAATTGAATGCAGACATCACTGCTAGACCATGACGCCTGTGTAGTGATATGAGATGCAAAGAAAAATAGTCAAGAACCTGTAGATCATCTGACAATCTGTGAATCTATGGAAGGAGCTGGAAGTTTAACCTAAAAATAGTTAATTGAAGCTTTGACAGAGAGCGATACGATGGTTGAGCTGAAGTACAAAAGCCCCTTAATACACCTAAAGTGCTCTTGAACACAAAGAATAATAACATCAGAGAAGTCATCCTTCACTCTGTTGATCCTTGGTTAGTAAACAAGTATGCTGAACACCAAATGAAGTCTACAGGTCTTCAATGTTCGTTCTCCACAATGAAGGTTCTGTGACTTCTGGAACTGTGGGGTACATGTTCATGATGTGATTTAGGTAATTACCTTAGAAGGCAAAGCAAATATCAATAAATACAGTGCAGGTTTTAGTGGTCCTATTCATTAAAATGTGAAACATTTCTGTCTTGATGGTAGTTTCAGAATAACAATGCCCCATCTGCAGGGCACAAATAGTCGATAAATATTTTTGAAGCACATGAAAACAACGTAAAGCACTTGCCACGGCCATGGCATTCAGCAGATGTTACCCCAGCTGTGGAAGTTTCAAGAGGGGCACCTGAGACACATTTTTCTATCATAATAATAACAGCAAATGGTGAAACTTTCCATAGAGGAATTGTGTTACATCCCTCTAATACAGTTCTAGACATTTCAAGAATCTATACTAATGGTTAGTTAAGCTTTTTTGGTCAGTCATGGTCACCCCGTGCTGTATCAGGATATTTCATGTCAATGTTTCCTTCACTCTGACGGTTACCTGTATTTCACTGCTACTTATTTAGAATGATGTGTTCACCATGGCCACACAGTGGCAACACAGCCCCACTTTTCAGAAGAGAACCACTCATGCAATTGCAACTTTTGTTTTGAACTTTGGTCATTTTGATGGCTGGTCAGTCATTTAAATGTCTTACCTACAAACACCCAAGTAATCATCTAGAAAGGAATATCACAGGCCTTAACCATGTAGAGTGGTAAAGAGTTGTAATCAGCTCTCCACTGTCACAAGCTCACTGCTATCACGTGTAAACCACACATAACTTAAGAGAAAATCTCTCTCACACACACACACACACACATACACACACACACAGTAGCCGCTTGTCCCAAATGGGATCGTGGTGAACCGGAGCCTAACCCAGCAACACAGGGCGCAGAGCCGGAGGGGACACACCCGGGATGGGACGCCAGTCCATCGCAAGGTGCCTCAAGCAGGACTCGAACCCCGACCCACCAGAGAGCAGACACAGGCCAAACCCGCTGCGCCCCCACTTTAAGAGAAAATAGTATAGCTAATGATATCATGGGCACTAGGTCACACACACACACACACATTTTCAGAACCGCTCGTCCCTTACGGGGTCACGGGGAACCGGAGCCTACCCGGCAACACAGGGCGTAAGGCCGGAGGGGGAAGGGGACATACCCAGGACAGGACGCCAGTCTGCCGCAAGGCACCCCAAGCGGGACTTGAACCCCAGACCCACCGAAGAGCAGGACTGCGGTCCAACCCACTGCGCCACCGCACCCCCGGTCATGTAATATTTAAAGTTTTAAATATACTTTCAATATTAGGTCCTTTTGGCTTATTTTTACCTTAGAACTGAAATGTAGTACTGAGAACTTGTAGGAGGAGGGGTGTTGGAAGTTGTTGATTTGGTCCAGTTGTTAACTTAAAAGGAATGTTTTTCTGCATGCTTTGTTAATTTATTTCTAAAGGACAGAGCCTGGGTTGTGTGGAATTTTTTCATATTGCATACAAACTCTCATACTCGTGCACACAGACATACTTGCACACTTAAATAAACATATTAGTTCATAAATAATACCATATTTAAATAATGTACATGTAAGCAAGATTAGTAAAATCTGGTTTGTGACACTGGTGCAATGAAGCCTGCACCTGTTCAACAAAGGTTATAGTGTTAGCAGTTTTCTCTTGATCAAGAATAAACCAGACTGAAAGTTTCTTAGGCACCACAGTTACTCTTCCTGGGTCAAATACCAAAAACACAGTAACACCACATCTAATTGAGCTGTTTACCAAGCAAAAAAGTGCACAAACAGAAAAAGACTAGTTTCTCCGAAATAGCTCTCCAGGTATCAGCAACACTGATACACTGTGCTACATACACAGTGTGCAGTACAGTTCCTCCGCGTGAAGACATGGGTATCTCATGGAGAAGGACGGCAAAGAGCTCCAGGCGGGTCAGCTGATGTGGTGACAGTGCACTTTCAGAGTCCAAAAACACCTTAGGTGTTCCTGGCAAAGGATTAATACTCTATAACAGAAACTCTTGCTCTGACTAGATGGGGAAAGGATGGAAAAGCATGTCCTCCTCTCTTCCTTACCCCACCCAGCATCCACTCATCCATATTTGGCCTCCATGTCAACGAAGAAAGTCCTTGGCAAGCAGGCCTGGGGGTATAAGAAGTCCCGCCGCGAGGCCTCCATGTAAGCCGCAGAAGTGCCGGAGCTGGGGGGGCTCTTGCGCTCCCTCCTGAGGGCTCGGCGCCGTTGCCAGTGGCACAGCAGCATCTCCACCTGCTCTCGGAAGAAGCTGGTGGTCAACGTGTAGAGGATGGGGTTCAGAGCACTGTTGATGGGAAGGATAAAGATCACCACCCAGGACGTGATGGTTCCTAAGCGGCCAATAAGAAGACAGATTCAGACGGTGATATTCCAACTGGAAGAGAATAAGAAGACAGGATAAAAAGCTTATTATCTTTGACAGGTCCTTGAGGAGATTTACCAGGGATCTCAACCTCTAGCAGGGACAGGATCTTGACCAAAAAGATGGGGATCCAGCAAAGGGCACCAGAAAACACAATGAAGAAGAAGCGATTGGCCACAGCAATGTCGCAGTGCAGCCGGCTGCGCAGGTCAGCGGCATTGATGCCTGTGTTGTAGATGGAGTAGAACATGCTGGAATAGGAGACAACGATGACAAGAAAGGCCACCAAGTTGAGACCTGCAAGGAACACATGTAAAAAAACCCAGAATCAATCATAAAAACATTTACTTGTGTGGCATTAAACAAGTACACTTCTTTGACAGTAATGTCAGCATTACTGCATCTTTGTGGTAATTTCTGGGGTATTTTCCAGATGCACTCCAGCACCTAAGAAAGAGATTTATATGGGCACTGACAGTGGGAGAAATACACCTTCACCATTTTTATACAAAGGTCTTGTGCACATTTCTTACTTTTAACTTCTAATAAGTAGGTGTTGCAAAGACAACCAGATGCTCATGTGCAGGAAAACGGTATAACAACGATATACCAGCACAGAATTTAATTACACTGGGACTACTATTGTAATATAATGCATGTTAGCAAAACAATTATAGACACAAAGCTGCAGAGACCATCTCACACACACACACTGGATGAAACTGCTTGTTGCAAGTGGGGTCGCGGCAAACCGGAGCCTAACCTGGCAACACAGGGCGCAAGGCCGGAGGGGGAGGAGACACACCCAGGACGGGATGCCAGTCCATCATAAGGCACCCTATGCAGGACTCGAACCCCAGACCCACCAGAGAGCAGGACCCGGCCAAGCCCGCTGCGTTCCTCCCCCCAAAAAGGTCAAAGAGGAGCAACCCAGTGCCAAGTCTTTAGCGGGGGTTACTTTTTCAGTGAGAAATGACCCATTAATGCAGATGCCAAATTTACAGTCTTGCACAATTAACTCCAGCTGTTGCAACAACAACTCAAGGCATGGTGGTATTACTGCACCTTTCAAGCCGAGTTTTTTCAGCATGTATCTCCATCAGGACAAGATGCAGACTTACCCAGGAAGATCCCTATGGAATAGCCCCTGGCAGCAGGCCACTCCAGCTGGTCGGAGTGTAGTGGGAAGCAAACACCATTGCGCCCATAGTAGTTGCCAAACAGGCCCTCATTGAGCAATGGTATGATAGCTATGACTGCACCCAGTACCCAGATGGAGGCCAGCATGGCAGCTGTCAGTCTCCTGCCTGGGCGCAGAGGGCTGAAGGGGAAGACAATGGCCAGAAACTTCTCCAAGGTGAGATAGGTGAGCAGAAGCACGGACACCTCAGAAGACAGCATAGCCATGAATCCCATGGTGTGGCAGATAGGGCTCTCCATCCACACATGGGCATGACGATTGTACTGGCCTCGGAACTTGACATCAAACACCCCCACGAAGAACAGATAGATCCCCATCAGGCAGTCCGCACCTGCAGATGAAGTAGAAGTTTTGGGTGTGTCTCTCCATAGAACTGAGTTATAACAGTGAAAAATAATATTAGGGTTACCTCAGATATTGTACTTTCTATCTCAATTATATGGTTTTCAGAAAAAATACATGTATCGATAGAATTCTCAGGAAATGGAAGTGATTTCTACAGCTTCACACTTCAGGAGGATTACTGGCTGTGTTTGAACTGTGGGTTTGTGAAATCGTGGGGTTGGGGTGCGATGACATTTTTGAGTAGTCCAGTTTTTTTCTTGTACTTGGTGAGATGGAACACAAGTCCACAGAAGAGGAACTTAGTTGTATAAGACTGAATTGATGTGAAAACGGATGGGCATTATTTAGCAAATACACTTGGAACTTCTTGGACATGCTTGTCTTTGAGCTATTTTTAAAAGGATGCTAGAACTCACAGCATAGAACCTTGATGCACATGGCATGAAGGTTGTTCTCGGCCCGGATGACGGAGCGCATGCCAATGACAAAGAGGTTCCCAAAACACGTAATGAAGGCCATGACCCACACTGATACCCGGAGGATCATATTAGCCAGCAGGTCTTCGAAGGAAGATATTCCATCAGAGTTGGGCTTGCATCTTCGGACATGTGGCACAAAGGAACAGTACTGGAATTTCTTCAAGTATCTGAGGGAAGAAACAAAAAGTCTTGGTGGGGGTGGAGGGCAGCAGCAATTTTCTTACCAATCTACAGCATACAGACTTACTTTATATGAAGATGCAATAGAGGTCAACTGCATCTTTGCGAATCCCAAAAGGTGAATATCATAACTCCAGATTTCCTGAAGGTGCATTTACAGTTCTCAGTTGTTTAACAAAGTCAGCAGCTGGGGATAACAGACTAGATTGTCTAGCTCTGGGTAACTTGAAGATAGGATGTCTAACACTCACTCCCCTAATTTCATAGTCTGCTTCATTCCTCGCAGATAGTAAAAGATCTAGGTATCCACAAGTTACATTTGCTCTGATACTTGTACTTGAGAAATTACGAGGGAAGATTTTCAGAGTAATGTTGGGCATTGATACATTTCTGTTTAACTCAACTACATTTGTGCATAAAAATGTACTTCTACTCTGTTACATTTCTGACTGCCCCTTCTTGGTACTTTTGATCTTTTTAACATATAACTTCTTCAGATTTTCTACTTAAAACCAATCATGTTCATTTTTCTGTGAAACATTAGTGACAGCTCCTCGCTGTTGGCTGATGTCTGCTGTGGATTTCAGTAGCCTTTGTCAGTCACAGTGTTTTTACATACCATGCAAGTGACTTTTACTGTGAGCTATCAGCAGTCTTTCTCCTGTAGATTTCATTTGCCATTACGAGATATCAGTTACAGCTTTCCCCAACACAGTAACAGTGCTTATGTGTTTTTGACTACATTCATATTTATTCCTTTAGCAGACACCTCTCTCCAAAGCAAGTACAATGACTACTATGCAGAACTGTGCTTTTATCCAAGGTAATGTACAATGCTAGATACATGACTCTAAATTGTATGACATCATTTACCCTTTTTATGCACCAGAGGAAAGTAAAACAAAAATATTCATACATTCATATGTACAGACTAAGGCAGTTATGAAAGCATTTAGGACTTGTGATGCTCTGTGTTTGAACTCCTTCCTTATGTGAGTTCACCAATTAGTTTTGGCCCCTTGGAACAAAGGCTGATAAAACTACTCCTTGCCTTGGAAATTTCTTTGCAAATTTTACATTCATACCTACATGTATGAGAGGTTTTCCAAAGACTGAAACATCCGTGTTTCAATGTCTGGGATGTCAATGCCTTCTAGGCTTCTGAAAGAAAATTAGAAAACGTAAAAAAAATTACACATGACCTCTTCACATCTACACCAACCAGTCCTCTTGGCTGATTGTTGATTGTGAACATTTAACTGACACATCTTAAATAGTTAATACAGTGATTCTTGTGGCACATTTAGATTTAAAAAGACGTAAACAGAACACAGACATGTCCGTTGCATTTCGAAGGAACAAAGATGTTTATCCGAATTAGAAAATAAAAACAGTGAATCATCTGGAACACATTGTAGATATACTCACAGGGACCGAAGCTGGGTAAGGGGATCAAACTGTCCATGATAAATGTGGAGCAATGGATTGTGGGATATGTTGCTGTGAAAAATAAATATACTGTATATACAGAAACATCCACACAACTCACAGTTTAAGATAACAATAATTTAGAAGTAACTCTTCTGCAGGACATTAGACTGATGAATTTGGGCCAGGAACAAATCTCTTCCCAGCCACTAGGTAAACCTGTATTAGTGAATAAGACTCACAGTGTCTGAAGAGACTTCAATCCCCTGAAGATACCAGGAGGAAGGTCAGTAATCTGGTTGCTTGACAAGTCACTACATATACGGAGAAAAGAAAAATGAAATGCAGTGAAAACTTGATATTAGGAATCAGGCTTTGTCCAACTGCATTTCAAAAATTAAAACTGAAAAGCAAAATTGAAAATTCTGTAAAAAAATTCTCCAGTACAGCCTTCTAACACAACTGACAGTCACCGGAAAAAATATGTCATCAAGAGGGATTTTGCTTCTTGGAAGTCCTGTCTCATAATGTAGAATGCAGTTTAGTCGCCTGCTGTTTTTTTGTTAAACTGAAATACATAAAGCCATTTATTGTCTGGACCTTAAAAGCTTTTAAATGTCAACAAGCGAATCAGACCCTGCGGATCATATTCCATGGCTTTGGTCCTGACCCCATGGTCCCGTACATAGAAGACATGATGACCTTTCATGTCAATATTCGTGCTATTATAGGTGACTTAGAAAATAGGATTCTGCTAAACACTTCTCACTGTCTTGACTTTTCTATTCTTATTACTAATTGCATTCAATTTTAAAGTTGAAATGTACAGAATTCCTGTAAAACAATATAATCCATGACTGTCTGTTAATGTATGAGATAGTCAGCAATCAGAAGTAGTTATTATGGGAGGGTCAAAATTCAAAGTAGGTTTGTACATTTAGTTGTCACATGAACAGGTAAATATATGCTGTACATTTCAATAAGGTGACTTCGTGGCAATGACAAAAAAAATCACACCGTTGCAATAAGCTGTGACATAACCACTTGTGATGTCAGTATATCATCAAGGTGTGAAGAAACAAGTGAGTCTGTGGTCTGTTTGTTTTTTCCATTTTCCTCCAGGAAATGCAGAAGATGCTAGTAACTTACAGATCACCCAGTTCCTGCAGATGCTGGAACGTGTTTTCATATAGCAGGTTGATCCTATTGTCACGCAGTGACCTACAATAAACCATCACACACAGGACCGAGTTTGAAGCCTTGTGAACAGAAAGAATTGCTTTTTCTCCCCCAGAATCACAGGACCTTCATGGGCAAACCACAATATCATTGCTATCTCTCACTAGGCTTTGGCCCAGCAAATATACTGCTGCTGCTCAACCAAAGTGAAACATTTAATAATACGTGGGAAATATAGGAATGCGTAATCCCTGTTAACAGCATCACGACAATAAAGCAGTCAACAACGCAAATGGCAGATTGTTCTGAAACTACCAGGTTGTGAAGACATACATGGAGAGCTGTATTTTTCCTGAAATGATATTCCTCAGAGCTCACAGGTTGGAACAGTATGTACAGCATACCATGTCTTGGTTCTTATCTGTGTAATGTAGCAAAATACTGAACTTTTAACTTTTTTTGGGGAGGTAAGTTTCACTTTTATGCCAAATCAACAATTGCTTCAGTGTGTTCAGTATACAGCTCTTTCTGCTCCTTCTAATATGATTAGCAACAAAATCTCAGAGGATACTAATCTCAGCTAGACTCTCCCCTCACCTACACACCCACAATCTTCAAATTCCACCTGAAACAGTACACTCTGCTGCTTCCAGGTGATTAACAGTGGTATGTGGAATTGGTTCCTGGAGCATAAGCACCTTTTCTTATCAGTGACACCTTTTCTCCCAAGTGCTTCATCACAGCCTTTTTATTTTTTAAATCTCCCACCAGAAGAAAGTACCTCTATGGAACGACAATAGTAGCCCCTCCTGCTTTAACACCTCTCCATATCCATGCCAACCTCAGTCGCTATCTGGGAGATAGCAGCACTCACAGCACAGTGAGTTCATCACATGACAGCAGCATGGAGAAGTTCACAGTCTCAATGTGGTTCCCTTCAAAGTCCCTGAAAGACAGACACAATTTTATTGGTTTTGGCAGACTTAGAAACCAATAGAAAGACAAATGAGACGCAAGATACGGCATGTACCAATAAATACCTTGATGTTGGTGTCACCGTTATTCCCGAACAGAATAACATATTTGGAAAAAATCTGAAGCTCCATCCCCCTAAATATTCAAAAGTAAAAGCTATCCCATCCATTTTGGACAAGAAACCATCCAGTTCTTAAGTCTCATATGAATTCCTTAGATTTATTGCAGGTGTAAATGGTGTAAATGTTCACAGACTTGTTATTTCACAGGCAAACAGTGTACCTGAACCTGCAACCTTCTACTCTGGTCATTGTACAGTTTCCTCATGGTGTTCTTAAACCATACCAGAATAATTATATCTCTGTGCAGAAAGCTGCTCACAAGCACATCACTGTGTAAATAGGAGTCTCTCTGCCATTAACAAGAGAAGAACAGGCTAATAAACCCTCCACCATCAGTTGGGAACAAGAAGACAATTTCAGTACAGTCGACTGTAAAATTATTCCTTTGGACAACTCAAAAATGAAAAGGTCAAATCACCCTTAAAGTAATGTAGGGATTAACTTTGAAAGGTGATCTTACTGAACCATTTTAATGGTTCTGTATTTCTACAGAAACAAATACGGTTGAATGTTAAACACTTACAGCCAGGTGAGAGTGGGCATGTGGTAGCAGAACGTGGTCTGGGGAAGCTGCTCCAAGGAGGTGTTTACCATGGACCTGTTTACCCCACAAAGACCAGCATGCATCACTAGACACAGTAAGACAAAACAATCTGAAGTGCACAAAATAGTCTCCATATTTCTAATGTAATGGATGGATGGAAATGCACTGGGTTGAGTTTGATTCACAGCAAACCATTTGCGTGGTTTCCGAGACAAGAGAGGAAAGAAAGTAGTTTGCTGGTACCTTCTTCTGTGCATGTCTGGGGGATGCACATATGGAGAAAGGTCCAATTTAATAGCACACTTCTGTTGTGAAAAGCAAAACAAACACTATGGGACTTTCTGAAAAGAACCTGTCCAAAACCAAGAACCTGTAGACATTTAATTTTGGACCACCTGAGTAACCAGAGATGGAGGAGAGCAGCTGTTTTGTTGGGGTGTGGGGAATGATCCTGCTCTGGAGGTATTGGGGTGTAGTTTCTTTGCCCATCTGGTAGGCTTTAACCATAGTCTTGATCTTGATTCTTGTAGCCAGTAGAAAGAGATGAGGAGGAGTGACATGTGGAAATGTTTTAGCAGGTCAAACACAACTTGAGCAGCAGCATTCGGGATCAGCTGGAGAGGCTTAATGGAAAAAGATTGAAGACCAGATAGGTGGGAGTTGCAGTAGTCCAAGTAGGATATCACTATAGCCAGGAGCTGTGTACAGTGTGTTGTGAGACTTTGGCAGGATCGTGTTATAGTTTCAATGTGATGGGCGAAGAATTGAGTTAATTGTAACTCTGAGGTTCTTGACCAATGAGGCAGTCAAAAGGAACACATTTTGATTTAGATCTCTTTATCTAATTTGATAAAGACATCCTGACTGGTACATGGGTCTGATGGGAGGTTAATGATTTTGATCTTGGAAACACTGAGTCCAGAAAGACAGAGGTTTCTGAGAAGTAAATTTGCAGTATGATAAGATACATCTTTGGATGCTGTGGAAAAGACAAAAAGAGCCTGATATCATCAGTCTAGAAGTGACACGAAAGAAACAACAGAGGCAAGTGGAGTGATGTACATGGAGAAGAGTAAGCAACCCAGCTTTAAACTGTGCACATCAGCTGAAAGAGAATGAGGGCAACACAGGCTGCCATGCCAAGCTACCTAAGATCTACCCGACAGGTAAAACTCAAAAAATTTCAGTGTTGATTTTTTGATTCTCTGTCGCTCTAGAGGATAAAGTAGTGTCTGGTGGTTAATGCTGTCAAATACAGTAAAAGACTCAAGCAGAATGAGTACAGACAACTGGAGAGTTTTTAATACTGGATGAGGCCAGTATTGACAGAGTGGCTAATCATTGATCCAGACTCATAACCACCAAGATCATTCTGAGTGAGAAATGCAGGTAACTGGTTGTAGGCTGTATGTTCAAGAGTTTTTCGAGAAAAGGGAGAAGAGACACTCGCTTGTAATTCTGGACAGAGTTTACACCCAGGAAAGTGTCTTCAGCAGTGTTAGATATGGGAGGTTTTAAAGGCTTGTGGAAAGCAACCAGTGGAAATTGTGGAATTAAAGAAGATACAGAAATGGTAGGAGATGTAGAAATGACCAGAAATATGAAATGGAGTAAAGAGAAATGAAAAGCCACAATTCTTGGAAAAGACATGGCTGAAATAAATGCAGACCTTTTAAACTGCAGAGGACTGAGGCACAGAGGTCAAAGAACAAGAAACAAGAGTGCAGTTGGGGCAGTAATAGTGGCATTGTGGAATCTGAAGAAGAAGAGAGACACGAGAAGTAAAAATTCCCAGAGACACGCAAAACTGTGCCTCCATCACTGCTGGAGGGGCAACGAGTGTGTGGAAAGGAGTAGCTTGTGAAAATGGCTACAGGTATGATGCATATTTTGGCGAGAGCCGGGAGCCTGAGTGAGAGGCGGGAGGCATAGGCCGGGATAACGTTAGCCTTCTTTACAGACTTGTGAATTCCTTTATTCAATTTATTTATTGAATTAGAAATCTCCGCCTAATCCATATATGTTATGCTTAACACACATTTCCACCCATGAACTCAATGATGAGCTGTAGAACCATTCTTTGTCTGCAGGTGGATGATGAAATGATCCATGTACAGAGAGCTGGTGGTGCGGTGGTGTGTGGGGGGAGTGGCATTGACGCTCTGGGGCACAGTGACACAAAGAGAGGATAGACAACCATACAGGCAAAGGAATTGAGAAGAGAGAACATAAGCAGCAGAATGAGAAAAGCGGGCAGAATGTATGAATAGGAGAACAAATGAAGCACAATTTGGAGACAGCGGAGAGAACATTCTGGAGTGAGAGGTGGGGGGGGGGGGGCCAAAAAGGTGTGAGAACATTTTCTTCACCTTTCTTGCTTGTTTTGCTGTTTTTTGGTGGAAAAAGAAAGATACTGACTACACGAGAAGGCTATGGGACTGAGCATTATATGATGGATATAGGACTTTGTGGGACAAATGAAAAAGACACTCAATATAGACTGAGCTGAAAGCAGGACCAACTCCAATAAGAAAAAATGTAGTGTTCTTGTTATAATATTTAAAATGTTGGAAAAAATATAATTCAAAACCTATAGACCACGATATCTCATTACAACGTTCAAATTCTGTGTCTTTGTACATGTACAAAAAAACTGGACGTATCCATCCATCATCATTAACAGCTTCTCCAATTCAGGGAATTGGTATAATTGCTACCTTGAAATATATCAGTATTTCATGTAACTAATCGCAAGTAAGTTTTGGTACCAGAAGACTGAGCCCCGACAAGGGATGAAGCCTGAAATGCTGCAGCCACTTACAGGTAAATAGGGACCTGAGCCCAGTGAAGGTGTCCTGCGAGATCCTTTTGAGGGGATTGTCATCGAGGATCCTGTTTCAGAAGGAAAAATACAAGCATGCATCTAAGAAAGCCTTCACATAGGATCACCAGCATTTGGCTAGAAATGCCTGTTTAGAGTGTACCTGAGAAACAGGTGTCTGCTGCAAATCAGTTGTGTGATGACCGTTGTCCTCTGGATTCCATTAAATGAAAAAGCCACAAAATTGCTGTATACAAAACTTCATGTTATAATTTATTATAGTAATTTAGAGGTGAACAACTAAAGACAGGAGGGGGTCCGGTGGTGCAGTGGGTTGGTCCTGGTCCTGCTCTTTGGTAGGTTTGGGGTTCGAGTCCCGCTTGGGGTGCCTTGCAACGGACTGGCGTCCCGCCCTGGGTGTGTCCCCCTCCCCCTCCGGTACGCCCTGTGTTGCCAGGTTAGGCTCTGGCTCCCCGCGACCCCGGGTGGGACAAGCGGTTCGGACAATGACGTGACAACTAAAAACATTACAGTAACACTGATAGAATGTATTGATTTTTTGTGTCTTGTAAGTTTTATTTTCTCCAGGTGCCTTTCAGAGATTAAAGCACGGTAAAAACATGTAGGGGACTGGGTAGTGTATAGTCCCTCCCATCTAATTTGTTCGCTTCGGATTTCAATTCTGGGGGGGGGGCGGGGGTGGTGTAGCGGGTTTGGCCTGTGCCTGCTCTCTGGTAGGTCTGGGGATCGAGTCCTGGTTGGGGTGTCTTGTGATGGACTGGCGTCCTGTCCTGGGTGTGTTCCCTCCAGCCTTATGCCTTGAATTGCCGGGTTAGGCTCCAGTTTGCCACGACCCCGCTCGGGACAAGTGGTTTCAGATTGTGTGTGTGTGTGTGTGTGTGGATTTCCATCACTTTCAATGGTAAAAATTCTGATGCACTCCTGACTCCTAAAATTGACACCCATTTACAGTAAAATACCACCAAATTCCATTAAAATTAATACAATTATCTCAATAGGTATAATTAGTTATCATAACACAACATAAAAAGCAGTTCCCCTTAACTAATCACTATGTAATATTCTAAAGCTGTCTACCTGAGCCTGTTCTGCTCTTCCATAAGCCATTGGATGGGTTTTAATGCATAAATAAACTGCTCATGAGCCAAATTCTCATAACTCGAACAGACATATCTCAGGGCATGACTGTACTTGGGTTTTGGCATATTGTCTACTATAGAGTTTGCAGCGGCTGTCATGAAAAGTTGTCGAACCCCTCATTGGGACACATTTGACAACGATGGGAATGATTAGTTGCGGGTGGTGTGTCGTGATATTATAGGTCAGACCACAAAGGTTTGCGGGATTGTAAATTCAGCACTAGAGACGGCCAGTTAGACTCAGATAGTAGGGGCCAGTCTAATATTTCGTCCACGAGTGTGCGTACTATAAACACAGTACTAAGACATGGAATGCGCTGAAGAATGTCGCCTTTCCGAAGCTGGTCAAGTTGGTTAAGCAACGCACCACCTGTTGTCTGACCGGTATATGTGGACACGAGGCTGTCTGTACTCACAGCCAGTGCAGCTTGCGAAGGTCACCGAACACCCCAGGCCTCAGCGAAGTGATGCTGTTCTGACTGAGTGATCTTTAAGAGAGGAAGTAAAAAGAGACCTGGTTTGCTGTCATGTCGGGTGAATCTACAGCCTTCGCTCCTTTAACAAACATTGTAAATATCTCCCACATCCCTACACGTTAGACAGAAACGCACACATTTTTAGAGTCGCCGCTTTTTACCCTTTACCCAAAGATGACTATTGTACTACGTGTCTTCTTCCAAAATTCATCAAGAGAGTTCTTCCTAAAATGACTATTATAATCCCTAGGAAAGTATCTGACAAATCACAAATTATGTTGTTTTCACAGAAAGTCATTCAGTTTTGAGAGAATGAAGATGCTGTTTCACTGCTTCGACCAAGGCACTTACAGCTATCCAGCCATGCATGAGGGAACCAAGCAGATATATTTTTGTCATCGAAATGAAAATCAGACTGGAATAAAGCCGAGAGATAAAACAAAATTTTACAGCTGCTGTTATCTTATCATTCAATGCTGGGTATAAGTTCAGCATTTCCTGTGACAAATATTTCATTTTACATCCATGTCTTGCCATTACTGCACCTTAGTTAGAAATACAGCGAGAATAAGATTTATGGAAATTGAAAGCACAAAAGTGCGCACTGCACCACATTCATTCAAACTCAAAACTGTAACAATTGACGTGGTTTAGTGAGAGTGTGGTTCTGCTGGATTCATTACGGCGGTGATCGGTAGGTGGTCGAGGAAAGAAATAAAAACTGGCAACAGAACTCACAGTTTACGGAGCTCATGCAGCCCACTGAATGCTCGGTTGGACACAGTCTGTATGCCATTGTTTTGGAGGAACCTGTGCAATAACACAATCAACATCTAGTCAAAAGTATACTGCATGTTCGTACGTCTTTTTACATGCAATTGAAACATTATATCTGTATTAAATAGAACAATAAAAAGTAAATCATGACTAAGTAATAGTTTTCTGTCAGGAGAAAATTATATCTGTTCAAAAAAGTATGACAAACACGTAAATAAAGCAATTTAAACACTGAATAAAGAACCTTATAACACAATTTCCATTAATAATCAAAAAGGAAAAACAAGTCTCTCAATTTACCCTTAATACATAAAGATTTAATAACAGAAACCAAGCGGAGTTTCTCGAAACCTCCTACTAAGATGGGGAAATTTTTTGAGGTTAAATATTAACCCTGTTGAAGCTATAAAGCTTGATGCTAACAAGTCATAGTCTATCTACTGTATCATAGAGGAGAACCTAATATGACCCAGAGGGGACCTCATTCTCATTTACATTTTACAATGTATAGCACCATAATCAAGGGGGTGTAGTGGTGCAGTGGTGCAGTAGGTTTGACCAGGTCCTCCTCTCCACCAGATCTGGGGTTCAAGTCCTGCTTGGGGTGCCTTGTGACAGACTGCCTTCTTGTCCTGGGTGCGTTCCCTTCCAGCCTTACATCCTGTGTTGCCGGGTTAGGCTCCGGTTTGCCGCGACCCCACTTGGGACAAGCGGTTTCAGTCAATGTGTGGCACCATAATCTCTACAATCATAAATACTTTTCCCAGTAGTAATAAAATACAAAATAATCATGTTTTCACTTTGCATCTTTTCTTAAAGCCTTTTGGGTCTGCTTTGAATAACACCTTCATTGAGAAAGGATTTGAGCAAAAACAAGTCTCTCAATGGTATCAGGCAGATACTGCGTTCCTCAAAATATGTTACATGATCTGATGAAGCCCACAGCACACAGAGTGAAAAAGAAACAGGTAATTTACAGCATGCATAAGCGAGGAGGTATGTGCTTGTTTTGTCATGGTCTCATGCTTTGAGGAGAAGTGTGTAACTGCTCACGATTAATTTGAGAGAACAAAAGAGTGCGTAAAATTAATTAAAATAAAAATACTGTGAATTAAAAAAAAAATCCACAGTGAGGTGTAGATGTGAGATCAAACTAAGTAAAGCTTAGCACCAGCTCTGGAATATAGACCCAGACATAGCTGTCCTATTCATGGTTTTCGGTAACCACGTCCTTCCGGAAGAAAAACTAGCATGTGACCCCAGTTTGCAGAGGTGATTATTTTAAAACATAGAGATGAGGCTTTTTCCTGTATTGGAATTACATTCCCCTGGTTGCCAGGTTAACTGTAGCTTCTGCACACCCACAAAAGGCCCTCACAATTTAAATATCAGTGCAGACTCTTTACTATATATATATATACCCTGCTCATACTCACAGTCTCTGCAGCTCCGAGTACCTGGAAAAGGCGTCCTCAGGCAGGTCTCGAATTTCATTGCTCTTGAGGGACCTGTTAGTAAAAATGCATCTCAAAGCAGTAACTAAAACGTTAAACAAATTTGTTCAAAGGTAGAAAAATAGACTTTTAAAATTCAAGTTGTTTTTTGGAAGGGTAAGGCAGTTTAAAAGATTTTGTATTGTAGTGAAAATTGCAAAGCTTGTTTTAAAAGCCGCTCAGCAAGGTGTCGTTTGTACCGAACACTCGACCAAACTGGAATGTTACAAAGCACTGTTCACTATCCACCTAGTTAATTTCTGTAATACCTGAAAAATGTGAATTTGACAGCTAATGAAGTTTCCATAGTAACTAATCAAATTCTTCCTGTAGTTTGACTTCCACATAATAAATTAGAAAGCAAAGACAATTAACATGAGAAATACATATCTCTTTAAAAATGAACACGCTCAACATCAGTTATTTGAAAAAAGTCATTCTGTGGTATTTAAAGGGATGTGGCAGCAGAAACGGGCCCAAAGCACAGTGCGCATGGCTGATCTGTGCATAAAAGGCTGGGGGGAAGCTTAGTGTCCAGCCGACACCGCACTCACTTACAGTAAGGTGACATTGGCTGAGATGAGTGGCACCTGCTCCAGGTTCATGTGCATGCAACGCAGCTCCGTGTGAATGCACTGGCAGTACTCTGGGTATTGCTGCAGGACTGGAGGACACAAGCACAGGAAAGGCTGTCTTGCCACTTCATTCATTTACTCATTCACCTGTGCATTCGTACGGAACTATGCAATAAGCGGCTTTGGTGTAATTTATGTGAGATTATACAAAAGTCCCTGTCTAGCACCCATTGGTGTTTGTCTTGCTGCTTCAAACAAACACTGACACTTACATTGATACAGATACAGCCATAAATATAAAAATGCATGTACAAACACACATGCACATTTACATGTACAGTGCCTTCAGAGTGTGTTGTAGTCTACTCACAGCAATCTTCGGTGGCTTCCTGGAGGTCCACCCTCTTAACTGTTCGGTCAAAGAAGTCTGCCCACCCACTGTTGTCCCCTGCAAGAGAAGGATGAGTGATGCACATCCAGAGTGAGGAGGGAGTGGGCTGTGACATCAGAGAAGCATGACTGTCCTTTATTATCAAAGACACGGGGGTCACAAGTGATGGAGCCCCTCAACACACACACACACACATTTTCAGAACCGCTTGTCCCAGATGGGGTCACGGGGAGCCGGAGCCTACCCGGCAACACAGGGCGCAAGGCCAGAGGGGGAAGGGGACACACCCAGGACGGGACGCCAGTCCGCCTCAAGGCACCCCAAGTGGGATTCGAACCCCAGACCCACTGGAGAGCAGGACTGTGGTCCAACCCACTGCGCCACCGCACCCCTGTAGCCCCTCAACAATCAAAATCTATTACTCTATTAATCTATCACTGACTTTCCAGCAGAAAAACCATGGCAATCTACTGAGATGATTACTGAATGTCTACCACTCCATGTTCAAGGGGCAACATTCCTGGACACAGTTGAGCATGATAAAATTTGTTTGGGGAATGTGCAAATGTGAAGAAAACGTTCTGTCTGCGCACTCAATGTTTTCATTCACTGCAGACCACACAGATTCAGTTTAGTTTAATTTTTCACATGTCCAGATTCAACCCATGAGTCTTCAAACTCAAACAATGAGTCTCTTTGCCACAAATCCAAATTTCTAACTTGGACACAACTTTCACTGCAATTATTACAGTGACTCACCACAGTTCTCTTCATCAGCTCCATTCTGGCAGTCTGTCTGGCCGTTGCAGTGGAGCAGCTGAGGCAAACAGACAGTCAGGTTCCCACAGGGAAACTGGCCAAGTGGGCATCCCTTTGCCGCTGCCTTGCTGGCCACCATGGCCTCCCCTGAAGGGTTAACAAGAGCACACGAAGAGAGAAATGTAATCCATTGACAAGTTACACACAAATTCTCACAGGTGTACTTCTGATCAGAAGATGGAAGCCAGACTGAAAAGTTATTTTATTACATCATTTATTCTAGTGAAAGTGACACATACAGCACAGACCTCTTATGCACTCAAGCATTCAAAAATTATGAATATCAATGAAAAATGCTCCTCGTGCAAAAAAGGAAAAAAGCAGCTCCTTCCCCTGAAATCTGAACGAACACCCGCTTGGTCACAAATTTCATTTGTTCCCTAGTCATTCCTTACACTTATAATGCATAAATATACTTTAGTCTTTAGGTTTATAATAAAAAATGTAAAGTCAAACTTTCATTTCAAAGTTAAAATTGAATGGTTGCATTAAACATTAACAGAATATGAGAACAATCCAATCTGAACCATTACTAGATTATTCTCCACTTAATTTAATAGATAACTGAATTAAGCAGTTAGTGGAAATAAATGAATTCAATTAAAAATGTCAGGGGGGCTTTATGAAAACATTTCATAGTCCCTAAGCAGTATAGCTGACAGTTAAAACACAGTTGCACTGGCTGAGCCACAGTAAAAAAATCTGTGTTCTTCCACTGAGCTGTTTAATTTCAGCCCAGGTACCTTGGCGGGATGTTGCATGAGCGCATCTATCAGGCCTGTCGAAGAATCCGTAGGTCTTCATCTTCGCTGGGAGATGTGCAGGCCTTCTAGATGACACTCATATGTCTCAATGGACGTCTGTGTTTTACTTAAAACATTTATGTTGGAAGAAAGTGTTTGATGGAACATTTGATTTGTCCTCCAGGTGAACCATTAATTGTCCACTGGAATCACATGAGGTTGGACACTCAGCTGAATGTATATAAAATTGTACAACTCAATTAAGATTTATTTAATACCATCTTGTATAGAAATTAGGGGATCACTTGATGCTTAATAAGCATGGAAGTCTACCAGGTGCAATACAAACATAGCTACAAAGTACTGCATGAAACAATATGATGTGTTCTGAGATCCAGTCAAAGCAGAGAAATCTTCTCCAACCCTAGGTCAAAACAAGAAAAGTTTTTGCTCTTTTTTTCTTTTCTGTTTGCTTCCCCATTTTTGTCATTTTATCTCCTTCATTATTTTTCCTTGAACAGTATTTCCATCAAAGCAAAATTTAATTTGAATTGAAATGTGAGAATGAAAAAGGAGCTGTAGAGAATGAGGGACTGAGGGTGTGCAATTTACATACTGAGGTTTTACATTGGATTAACACATCTTCTCTGATTGCACAAAAACTATAAGAAGCACTATATCAGTCCTAGATGGAAAAAGATGGATATCCACGAGGATACAGAAATCATTGCATATCTGATGGTATTGCATTTGTTTGTTTGTTTGTTTGTTTGTTTGTTTGTTTGTTTGTTTGTTTGTTTGTTTGTTTGTTTGTTTGTTTGTTTGTTTGTTTGTTTGTTTGTTTGTTTGTTTGTTTGTTTGTTTGTTTGTTTGTTGTGGGGGTGTGGTGGCGCAGTGGGTTGGACCAGGTCCTGCTCTCGGGCAGGTTGGGGGTTCAAGTCCTGCTTGGGGTGTCTTGTGATGGACTGGTGTCCTGTTCTGGGTGTGTCCCCTCCCCCTCTAGCCTTATGCCCTGCATTGCCAGGTTAGGCTCTGGCTCCCTGTGACCCTGTATGGGATGAGTGGTTCAGATTTTGTGTGTGTGTGTTTGTTTGGGATCCTGTAACTCCCCATACAGTGTGACATTACAATTGGTATAAATTCACTGACAATTTTCATCCTTTCCTCAGATCATTATAAAGCCACTATGCTTTAGGGAAACTGAACCCTGATTAATACTAGGAAGAAATCCTCAGTTTTTTCATTATTAAAATTTATAATTAAACCAATAGTCACTTGAGGGCTATTTTCTTATGACTTTCTGATTTCATTTTTAAAAAGCATTTCCTTATCCTGGCTGCCTTCATTACAGTAGTTGTAGTGCCATATAGCTAAAAAGAAAGTGCCTTCCGGTAGCTCTAGAGAAACAAAACAAACACTTAGATGATAACACTGGTGAAGGGATGTCATAAACTCATTTTTAATATGGGGCTTCTGCAGAAAGCATTTACCAAATACATTACATGGAATAAATGTAAATATCTTACATTGCTCAACTGTGGGGAGGCACACAAAATCTAAAATCTATCATCATGAATGAGAAGAAATGCTTTGCAAGTCGAAGTAGAGATATTAAATGAAACTCCTGAAGTTGAATGGGTGCATCTCGAGATATAATTGTACCCATAATTAACTCATGTCATCAGTATCCATTTATCCATTTTCATTAACTGCTTGTCCTGGCCGTGGTCAGGATGATCTGGAGCCTATCCTGGAATCACTCGCCATAAAGCCTAGGGAAGGGGAACGACTCCCTTTACAGGATGCCAGTGTCATCAGTATGATAAGTAATACAAGGACAATATCCACTTGGATTAATTAGGCCTATGCATTTACTCAAACCAAGGTGTTAATTAAGATGAAAATACACACACACACACATTTTCAGAACCGCTTGTCCCATACGAGGTCACGGGGAACCGGAGCCTACCCAGTAACACAGGGCGTAAGGCCGGAAGGGGACACACCCAGGACGGGACGCCAGTCCGCTGCAAGGCACCCCAAGCGGGACTTGAACCCCAAACCCACCAGAGAGCAGGACTGCGGTCCAACCCACTGCGCCACCACACACACACACACACACACACACACACACACACACACACACACACACACACACACACACACACACACACACACACACACACACACACACACACACACACACACACACACACACACACACACACACACACACACACACACACACACACACACACACACACACACACACACACACACACACACACACACACACACCTTCTGAACCACTTGTCCCATATGGGGTCACGGGGAACCGGAGCCTACCCGGCAACACAGGGCGTAAGGCCGGAGGGGGAAGGGGACACACCCAGGACGGGACGCCAGTCCGTCGCAAGGCACCCCAAGCGGGACTCAAACCCCAGACCCACTGGAGAGCAGGACCCGGTCCAACCCACTGCGCCACCGCGCCCCCCAAGATGAAAATATTAAACCAAAAATTAGGATTAGTCTGACAATGCAAACTAAAAAAATAAATTGTTAGGCATATGTTTATCTTGTTTAAATGTGTTTTAATTACAACACAACTGATCTCAGAAGAGAATAGAAGAAGAGCTGCTATTAGGTCTTTTTTTACAGGTCTATAAACTCTTGCCAAAGCACAAAGAGGTTATTTTGGCTTACTTGACGTTTTAAAGAGTGTACAAATATTTTGAAGAAACTATGAACCCTATATTTTTAACTGCTGTTGCCTTGGACTATCTATTAGTCAGTCAGCTATGGTTAAATGTCTCTTTCTTGTCTCTTTCTCTTAATGTAATGCATAAATTGTACTTTTGCTGAGATGTACGTCGTTTTGGAGAAAAGCATCTGCTAAATGAATAAATATATATGTAAATGAATTGGGAAACTATGGGGTTTCCCCTTACTATTGTGCATATTCAGTCATTAAGAACATCTTTGTATTAGACAGCATCTATTGGATCACTTCAATTTTATAATGTAAAGGGTTGTATTTCAAACCACCAGGGGGTGCGGTGGCGCAGTGGGTTGGACCACAGTCCTGCTCTCCAGTGGGTCTGGGGTTTGAGTCCCGCTTGGGGTGCCTTGCGATGGACTGGCGTCCCGTCCTGGGTGTGTCCCCTCCGGCCTTACGCCCTGTGTTACTGGGATGGCTCCGGTTCCCCGCGACCCCGTATGGGACAAGCGGTTCTGAAAATGTGTGCGTGTGTATTTCAAACCAGTACTACCTGTTTTCTTCTTTATTTTCTCAAAATCTCAGAGACTCTGTCTTGTGGCCTTTAGAAGCAGTGTTCAGAGGGCTGTGACGTGAATCGCTGCAGGCCTACATGGATCACGCTTTTGGAATAAAACTCTGCGACTCAGGATTATCTGTGCTACCCTGCTTACAACGAGCACCTTTTCGGTCGAAATAACTCTAACATTTGTCTATAGATAGACCAAAGAACATGCAATAACACACACACACACACACATAGACGCACACACAATGTGTACAACCGCTTGTCCTGAGCAGGGTTGCGGTGAGCCGGAGCCTAACCCAGGAACACAGGGCGCAAGGCTGAGGAGGGAGGGGGAAACCCAGGACGGCACGCCAGTCCATCGCAAGGCACCCCAGACATGCAATATCTTTGTTGTTTAATATTAGTTATTATTATTACTATCTGGTTTAAGTCAAGTCTAAAGATGAGTTGTACTGAAGGAAGGAGTAAGGATCATTGGGGCTGGGCTGATCTCTGGGACTCTACCACACACACACACTCTTATTAACGTTTTTAACAGAGTAACACGCATCTTAAGTCACAATTCCCCTCTTACAAACAGCAGTGTAACAAACTGTCAGGGATTGAGGTGCCAAAGTATTAGCACCACTTTTGAATGGAATAACACACAAATACTGGGGGAGACAGAAGGTTCATTTGAACATTGAGGGTTATCTCCCCCACACCCACCTTATTATTACACCTGTTACTAAAGGGAATAAAAAATAACTTTTGGTCTTTCAAAAACCGTTTAGTATGTATTTATTTTCTAAGTTCAGCAGAACGTCATTACATTAGAGAGCTGGACACAGAACATTAACAATGTATATAATCAAGGGAGCGGTCCTATTATTTTTGCCTTTCTTTCACAAGTACAGGTATTAAAGCAAGACAAAAACGCCCAAGTCAACAGCTGAACATTTCAGGGTTTTCAAGAACAAGCGGGAACTACAAAGCTTAATTTAAGATGTGTTTATCATGAGGGACATTGATTGAGACACCAAGTACAGTACAGTCCCTAATGAAAGAGCAAATAAGATCAAGTATCATAGACACACGATGGCGATGCGTGGAGTACAGCAAAACACATTTGATTTACCGTGGTACACGTTTACCTGTGGTAGCCGTCAGTGCCAAGTAGTGGATCCACAGTATAAAGACGGGCAGGTCCGCACACAGCGACAGAGGAGTCTGGGAGCCGACGGGGGACATCGCTGCCACGGTCGCGGTGGCTGTCGGACACGGTGGTTTGTCACCTGGTCCTGGGTGGCTGGGAAGAAGGAAACAGAGTGCGGTGGGAATGAATGACGCCGGTAAGACTGTCGCAAGTCCGACTTCGGACTTCTCATCATCGCTTCGGCCGGGTGGAGCCGCCGCGGAGAGCGCGCGGTGAGTCCACTCACACTCAGAGACTCGGAAGCAGTGACCCGTCTGTCACACGGGAGGCTCGCAGTTCGGAGTCCCGGCAGCGCTTCGCCACCGACCGAGCGCCAACTGCTGCGCGCGCCTCCGTTCGTTCGGTCCGCCAGACGGTCCGTCCTCTCGCGGCGCGCGCACCGTCTCCTCACACTCGCACTCACACTCGCGGCTCCTGAGTTCCGGTCCCGGAGCGACTGATGGAAACGGTGAAGCTGTGAAACCGGAGTCACTCACCCTCGGGGACGTACGGGCAGGCAGGGTATCATGCAGGATGTACAACAACGATTAAATCCAGAACTCGACGGAGTGAACTGAAGAAGCCAGGAAATATAAAAAGTGAACACAGCAGGGCAATCAAAGGGTGTGTAGGAGAACAGCCTGTGGAATAAAGAACACATTTCATTGTGTTCGGAAGCCCATTTTTTCACGATAAAAGCACGTACGTTATTTTCACTCAGACAATTTCACACTAATTTCGTGCAGAGAGAGTGTTTTTCTGGTGGATCTAGTCTAGAGATCGATCACTACGCGTACAAATGAGATAAAAGCTGACCGCAGATAAAGTGGTAAGAAATTAGCAATAAATTTAAAAAATAAAACGGCTGAGAGAAATATGATAGATGAAATGAATGGTTTTACTTGAGGACTCTTAATATGATGAAGAGAAACTGTTATGAGACAGGTACCAGAGGGTGTTGAGGTCACTGAGGTTACAGTGGAATTTACATTTACATTTATTCATTTAGCAGATGCTTTTCTCCAAAGTGACTTCCAATGAACTCTATGTGTTATCAGCCAACCAGCTTTAGTAATACGGATGTAACTGTGATTATTTCGCCTCCTGGTTCCAGATGTTGGTACACTGAAAAAATTGGAAAGTAGCTCTACTGAAAATACTAAAACGATACATTTGCAATCAACTGAATACATGTATGTTTGAGATGAGAACATAATTATATTGCACGGCAGTGGTCATGATAGCCGCGACTTTGGTCGTGATAATCGGGACACTTGGTCTCGGTTGCGATAGACGCGATAGTTGCGTGATAGTCGCGACAGTTGATCACGATCGCAAATGGTTGCGACAGTGGTCATGATAGCCGCGACTGTGGTCGTGATAGTCGCGACACTGCCCGCGATACTCGCGACAGTCGATCGCGATCGCGATAGTCGCAACACAGTAGTCGCGATCGCGGTAGTCACGACAGTGGTCGTCGCGAGGGGTTGTCGTGATAGTCGTGGGAGTGGCCTCTCGCTGTGTCTGCCGGTGTTCCAATGACTGTTTGTAAGTTTCAGGTGCTACACTGTAGCTTACTGTGTAAGTCTAGTTAAAAAATAGAAACTGGTCTTTTTTCTTGAGAGTTTATGTGGAATTCTTTTCTTCCTTGAAGCAAAACTCGCTACTGCAACAGACAGCATTAAGGCTTCAACCATGATCCAAGCTAAGAAGAATGTCTGAAAGAGGAATATAAAGACTTACTGGAGGAGTTCACCTTCACAATTCTCTAGAAAAGCAAAAATTAAAGCATGCACATAAAAAAAAAAAAAACAAGAATTAGTCAATTGACCTGACAATAGTACGTATGTCCTCTGACTAAAAACCTGAGATATTAGGGTGACTGGAAGGAATATGTGAGAAGTAATCATTGGACAAGGTGAGATCTCATCAAGCTATCAATTCTGCAGAAAGGAGAGGGTGATGGGAAATCTAGGAGGACTGAAAGCAGGGTGAAATACTACATTCTAGAAAAACTAAGATTTAAAGACAAAGATTAAACCAACACCAAAGGATCTTTACGGGAAAAATTAACATTTTTTTTTTTTTTTACGATGTTCAAGCAACCAACAAAACAAAAAACAAAATCTTTGTGAAAAAACTGTGTACTCCAGCCTTACCTAATACTTCAAAAGAACAGCAAACACAGAAGAAAAGCTTGGAGAAAAACACTACTGTGAACAACACTCATGCAAGGCAGCAACTCCTCTTTGCCCATGAAAGTTCCATTTTCAGAACCACTTGTCCCATACGGGGTCACAGGGAACCGGAGCCTACCCAGCAACACAGGGTATAAGGCCGGAGGGGGAGGGGACACACCTGGGACAGGACACCAGTCCGTCGCAAGGCACCCCAAGCAGGACTCGAACCCCAGACCCACTGGAGAGCAGGACTGAGCTCCAACCCACTGCGCCACTGCGCCACCACACCCCCGTCCATCAAAGTTTGCCTTATTATTCCCGCATTTTCAGTTGTATCCTGTCACTAATTAGTTAAATGCTTTAAACCAAAAAGACAGAAAACAGAGCACCACAGCTAAAACTGAACATAATTCGCCCACGCTGGAGTCCAGAAATACAGTACTGAAGGTTTGGCCAGTCATTATTCAAAACAAATCCCATATATGAGATTCAATAATTCATGAGTTCACAAAGTCTGTTTAATATACACCACAGAACCATAATTCATAATTTAGTACTCATAACTACATTTCCCTCACATTTTGGATGTATAAATTGAATTGCAGCTGGAACAAACTCCATTATGTTGAAAACGGTTTAGCATTTTTCATTCAGAAAAAGACAGGATGAATATTATCTGGGCAGACAAAGATAGGTACCTCATCTCAAGGTAAAGGGCAAGGCTGTCCTCCTCAGTACCTCAATAATTACACTGATGTTTATTCAATTTTTATAAGAGGTAATCCAATGGATGTTCAGCTCTCAGCTCCCATGGCTTCACTCATTAAAACTCTGCCAGCAAACACATGGTTTGCACTTACGGCAATATTGAAAAGTAAAATAAAGGGCTACCAGCAACAGTGAGCTAAAGTGGTTTTGAACAGTATATTTGGTAGCCAACTGGCATCTCTGAAAAGGTACTTTGTACAGGGTAGGTCAGTACATGGAGCAAGTATGTTGACAAAGTTTTTTACAGATGCAATAATGAATAACCATATTGAGGAATTTCTGCATGTTCTAAAATTTTGAGAACTGATTTATTGCTTCCAGTTTGCTCATAAGTGGATAAAATTTTACTTGTAAGACTACCCTAGTCTAGGACAGTGAAGGGTGACTGGTGCTGTCGTGGTTAGAGTAGCTGCCTTTGGCTCTGATGGTTGCTAGTTCAATCCCTGCTTCTGGCTGTAGTGCCATGGAACAAGGTGCTTGCGCTGCAATTGCTCTGGTACCTTTGCCCAGCTGTGTGACTGCGTACATAGTTTTGGCCCTGTGATGGACTAGTGTCCCGCCCAGGGTGTGCCCCCCTCACTCTTTCACCCACACCGTCTCTGGGATAGGCTCCGGCTTGGGATGAGCTGAAATTGGTTGGTACTGAGGGAAGAATTACTTTTTACAGATGATGCCCCATTAATCATCCAAATCCTAGGTCTGAAAAGGATGAGAAACATAATTCCTCAGTAGCTAGAGCACATCCTCCACTTCCCCATTTTAAAGATGGGAACCACCAGCCTGTCTTGCAGTCAACAGGTATTGTCTCAGCATTCTGTACGATCTTGAGTAGTCTCACACCCCTACTTCAAGTGCTTTCGAAGATTCGGAATGAATATCCCCTACCTTAACAACCCTGTCCATACCACTGGGGAGCTGTCTGATTGATGCAGGACCCACTGCTCAAGAGGTGATATTAAGATGCTTGTAGCACTTCCTCCTAGAAGGACCGTATTGGGTTCAGGCTTTTCTCAAAGTGTTCAGAGCACACCTTCATCTGGCAGACACTTTTCTTCAAAGTGACACATATCTCAGGGAATAATGGAAAGAGTACGTTACCAATGTCTGATGGTGTCATGACCTCTTTGTATTGTTCTCGGCCATGTATGTCGCTTTAGAGAAAAGCGCCAGCTAAATGAATAAATGTAAAAACAAAATGTAAAATGCACAACAAAGGTTACAATCCTGATAGGCTAAGGAGGTCTATCAGTATGGCATAGAATGTAGCAGGACCTGCTAGCCAGAAGGCAGGCCATAACATTTGTCAGAGAAGGTGAAAGAGTAGAATAAATACCCAAGGCCAGCTCAGGACCCCTGTCGACAGCATCAGATTTACAGTCAATGGTCAACTGAAAAGGACAAGATTTCTGTCTCTCTCTAACATTTTCCTGTTGTTGGTCCTGTCTAGACAAGTGATCCTGTTGGAGCTTACAGTCTTGTGGTATAACACATGTACGAGGCCAGTAAGGTTATGCCACTTAGCTGACACCTTTAACCACAGTGATTTACGAATGTTAACCATTTTAAACAGCAGGGTATTTATGCTGGAGGAGCTAGATTTTTTGGGAGTGCATGAAAACCTGAAAAAGATGCAGCTCAGGCAAGTACATAAACCGAACGCTGTAAGATGCTTTGGAGAAAAGTGTCAGCTAAATGAAAAAATACAAATATATTAGTATTATGCACTCCTTTTTTATTTTTGTCGTTATTAAATTGCGCTGCTCCACAGCAAAGCAACGTAGACACTTTTAACATGCTTCTAAACGAGGATTGAGTGTCAATCATTCAGCAATTAATTAATTTGACTGTTGCGATGGAGCTGATATTAATGGGTGTGCTTTTCCCAGCATCTGTACCACTAGAGTTAAAGAGTGGGACAATGTATGTTTTTTGGACCCAAGTCCAACTGTGTGCATTGCTGTAAAACCCTTGAAAGACATGAAACTAACCCTAACCTTCATAAAAAATACTATCTGTGTTAATTTTAATTTGTAAAATTAAGTCACAAAGCTATGAAATAACATCTAGATTGTTGCCATTTTTAACAAAAATCATTTGACAGTTGCTTCATGACCTACTAAAATTTTCAATAGAGGCTATAGTACAAGACCATGCGCTATCACTTGCTTCTTACCTTCGGTCTTACAAGTAGTTAGTTAGGTACAGAACGAAACTGTCTCAATTATCCTTTTTCATGCCTCTCCCATAAAAAGAGTAAGGTGAAGGGAGAGAAAAAACTTTAATATCACTGAATGGAGGAGTGTGATCCGATATGAACCTACATTGCAGTCGTCGTACTGAAAAAAGTCTCACAGAGTGACATTGCTTGGCCGTGGTGTTCATCAGTTGCCAAGAGTAACGTGGCCTCAGCATCCCTTACTTGCACAAAAGGGTCAACAAGTTGGTTTTCCTTGCTTTAAAGACTAATTAAACCTCATGAGTCAGAGAAAAATCCATGCAACATGACACAAACATTGCTGTGAATTCATGACTTCTGATGGAACCTGTTGATTCTCACACATCAGTCAACGTGAACAGTGTTTATCTCAGTCTTTCCTCTGTGCCAAAATGCATGAGTATGTATATTAAAGTGTCACAGGAGAGTTCCCTTCCAGCAGCACTGTCGACATATGGCTGGTGTTAAAATCACAGAGCTTGTCCCCCGTCTTTGATCCTACTTCCTTCAAGATTTTACCAACGAGACCATTCTGACTGCGATCCATACCCAGGAAATGAAGCCCCCTCCTTCCCCATGGAAACAGTGAAAAGCCCAGCATTGACAATGAAGGCAAAAACATTTCGGAAGAACATTTTTGGGAGGGGTGCAATCTTGCGGATGTCACGATGTGAGGATGTCACGCTTTAAAGGGCTCTGAAAAGAAGCAGGGAGACTCGAGCTGCACTCATTTTCTGTGAAAAGTCTGAGCCGCTCTTCAGCCACTTATGCACCAGAGCACGATGGGAAGCGCTGCTAAGAGAATGGTTGCCTCACAGTCTGGGAGACAGATGCCACTTACGTTTAGCCCATACAGTGCAACGTGGCTCAACGACAACGTCAAATAGCTCATCCTGCTTTCAAGAGGGCGGTGCATACAGCACGTGACATGACATTGACGCCTGAGAAACTGCGTCAGATGATGACATCAGTTTTTTTTATTCTCATGGCCCTAGCAACGGTGTTTTAAATTGCCCCTCAAAACTGATCTCTGTGTGCATTATATTTATTATATTTCTGTTTATGTCAGGGGCTGCCTGGACTTGGTCCTATAACGTACAAGGGTAAGTCAAGGAAGTATCTGCAATATTAAAAATCTGGTGGCAGGCAAATTATTGCAAATACTTTTTGACTTACCCTTGGAAAATACCTTTGTACTTAACGTATTAGTGTCGGTAACCTTAGAAATAGTGTTTAAAGATGACTATAAATTTTGAATTCCTGGCATGCACAATAATGATCACATATACCAAGATGTTAAAAGACATTAACATCACCGAAAGATGATGTAAATGACAAGCTCATCTTGGTTGCCACAATAACATATGTAATGCCAACATTGGTTTTGTCCTGCATTCACCCACTGACCAAAAACCAGAAACAAGACAAGCCTCTGCCAGTATAATTTATTAAATGAATGGATTTCATAGTCCATTTACAGAACTTTTTTCATAAAAATGTTCGGGTGTTTCAACAATGCACCCACACCGCAAGACATACACAACGTGACCCTCCAATAGAAAAAACAACTAATCTAAAATAATTTATTGAATCTAAATTATCCAAATTTCAAGTATTCTAAGAAAACTACAATACAGGCACACAAAGAGTACTTTCTCAATGCTTGCACTGTTCCATTTGCTATTTAAGATTTTATGTTGAGAGATGGTCTCTGGAAAGCATTCTGAAAGCTCATATGCTGGACAGCTGGTTCCTGCTATCCTCCTATGGGGCCACTATACACCACTGTAGCTCGTTGCAGAGTCTCAATACCGTGGTTCTGTTTCTTCAGCAACACACAGAAAAACTGCACCACAGTCGAGTGTGACCAGGACAACGCAAAAGAGAAAATCAGTGCTTCCAGCACCGCTCTTGACCTTTATGACTCCTGCACACTCAATCGGATGATTCCTTTTTTAAACTTTATAGCTCCGCTGCCAGCCCTTAAGGGGTGGTATTGCAAAGCAAGGTATATGACAAGGTTTTTGCTTGGATAAAATAGAGGCCATATATAAAAAGATGTGAAGGGCACACTTCCACACGCCCAGGCTAATTTTACCCTCACGTTGCCCAAGACTTGTTTAAATATTATTTAAATGATTAATTTATTACTCACATACACCTTCTGAACTGCTTGTCCCATACGGGGTTGTGGGGAACCGGAGCCTACCCGGCAACTCAGGGCATAAGGCCAGAGGGGGAGGGGACACACCCAGGACAGGATGCCAGTCCGCCGCAAGGCACCCCAAGCGGGACTCGAACCCCAGACCTACTGGAGAGCAGGACCTGGTCCAACCCACTGCGCCACTACACCCCCGTGATTAATTTATTATCATTACATATATTGTTTCATACAAAAATAAAGTCCATGAATTTCAAAACCCTAGAGACACTAAGTAGATGTTAACCGAAGGACAATGTGAACTTTACCTGGAATTACATATATCTCTATTTAAATATTACAAGTATTGTAAATGTACACACACACAAATTAACTGGAACTGCTTGTCCCAAGTGGGGTCGCGGCAAACCGGAGCCTAACCCGGCAACACAGTGCATAGGGGGAGAGGACGCACCCAAGACAGGATGCCAGTCCATCACAAGGCACCCCAAGCAGGACCCCCAGACCTGCCGGAGAGCAGGACCTGGCAAAACCCGCTGTGCCACTGCGCCACCGCACCCCCTGTGTAAATGTGCAAGAAAACCAAATTCAGACAACCTAGTTACACTTTGAGAAGGGCGCGGGGGGCTTGGCCGAGTCCCGGTCTCTGATGGGTCTGGGGTTCAAGTCCTGCTTGGGGTACTTTGTGATGGACTGGTGTCCCGTCCTGGGTGTGTCCCCTCCCCCTCCAGCTTTGCACTCTGTGTTGCCGGGTTAGGCTCTGGTTTGCCGCGACCCCGCTTGGTAAAAGCGGTTTCAGACAGTGTGTGTGTGTGTGACAATCAACAAAAAGTACCATAAATATTCAGACACAATCAGATACACACATACAATATGGCTGAAAAATATGTTAACCCTATAGGGACGGTCATTATTCTTGTATAAAGTATTAAAATAAACTTATAAAATCTGAATCTTAAGTCTCGTAAATGATAATGATTTACATACCTGAGTCTACTTACCTATTTGGCTTAACTAATGCAACTTGGCGTTCACTTATTTTTGCACTTGCACTACTTCTATTTTTCCACTATACACACGATTTCCTCTAAAGCAGCATATGGAGTTGGTCATTACACACCAGTTATGTCAGATGAGAAAGACTGGTTTTGATTAAGTAACCAGTTTGTCGTAAAACTAAGGGACACAAAGGGTTCAAATACTTCCAAGCAGCACTATATACTGACATTCAGAGACTAGCAGACAAAACAGTCACACAAGCACTCATGCACTGATTTGAAGAGAAGCATCTACTATGGATAAACGTAATTCCAGGACCACACAGTCTATTTCCCCAGTGGTGCTTTTTGGTTGTCATAGCTCTGCTCTCCACTCCCAGTTCGATGGATGCGACGTTGGCCCAGCGTTACCAGCCAGCCACTCGTAGTACACCTTAACCGGGTCAATATTCCAGTGCTTGTGGAAGGACACCGGAGTCTGGTGGACCAGAAGATCTTTGGGATAGTCACTTGGCCGTGCCTGGATGCCAGGGGAGATGAGCAGTATACCTGATCAAAACATTTCCATAAAATATATACCGAGGGAACTGTTGCGCTGTACAAAGAAGAATGCCAGGCATGAGTTCTGTCCCACTGTGTCCGGAGCGAAGGAAGAATTTCAACTTTATTACCATACTACAGTCTGAACATCTTGCCTGTGATGATGCACTAAAGACTGTGGGCTGCAGGAATTAAGCTACAATGAAATTTCAAAATTAACCAGCAATATAACATTTTTTTCTATTTTTTATGTAACTGAAAAGGGCATAACAGAGTGCATTAACTGATGTACCTGCCAATGTGCCACAACTCTGTGTAAATGGGAGACTACCTGGTGGAAGAGTGGGCTGTGCGTGACCGGGATCCCCAGCGCATTGAGACACATGCCCAGAACCATGTCATCAGGGGCATTATCACTGTAACACCTGCAGCTGCTGGCCAGCAGTTTGGACACTGCCATCCTGCTGAACACCATCCTAGAGCGGCGAAAGGCAGTGAGATTAGCTTTTTTTGTGAGGACATACTTCAAAAATGCACATAATATAGAGATTGTGGTAACCGGCACCACGGTTGACTACTCATCAATCAGCTTCAAGTCACTTTGATTCAAGTGAGCTCATGTGCATCCAGATAACCTAAAATTATTTATTAATTAGATCCTTGATAACACTTTTGTCAAGGTGATGATATATGACCCGTTTATAGAGATGAAGCAATTTAGTGTCAGTACCTTGGTCAAGAGTACTAGAGAAGTAAAAGGGAGTGGAACTTCACCCATCGTCCTTAAAGTCTGAAATCCATACTCTTAACTGCTACTCTATATACTGCCCTAAATGATATCCGGTGTACAGAGAATGATGCAGAAAAAAGAAGTTTTCTTTTTATGTTACAAACATCCAAGTTTTTGAAGATAGTTTAATTTTTTTTTTTTTTTTTACCTTTACCGTTAGATTTCCTGAAATGTGTCTGTTGCAGGGCAAAAGGAAGTTGTATTTTTGATTGCTGCAACTTAATGGCAGCAAAATACACTCAGATAAAATAAAAACTCTAATGTCACTGTCGGGGGAATGGGGGGTGGAGCGAGCAGCTTCACAGGTTGACTTTGGTCATCGTATTTTTTTTGTTTCTGCTATTTTAGACTTTTACAGCAACAACAATAATTAATGTATTTATTATTAACAATAATTAATAATAAAAAATTTTCTATTACTATGTATTTTTTTAACTACAAACTTAACCAGATGCTTAAAAAACATGTTTATGCACTGGTCTCTTCATGATTAGCAGTTTTGTTAAAGTTTAGTATGAGCGAGGTAGTCAGTATTTAAGGTGAAAGACTTTTTAATTTGTTCTCCCCACATGATTCTCCATTACACTGCAACGCACACTCCTTTCTCTACCCTACTGTGGCACCGCTGTCTTGCATGTATAAAGCAGAGCAGAGCACTTCGAATAGGAGGTTGCAGACATGAGTTACTATTTTATTTTCAGTCATTTTAAAGCATACAGATTTACCGGTGCTCCACGTTAACGAAAGATAATAAAATACTAGAATCCAGTTCACGTTGTATTGTATATCACGCCCAGTGTATCTACAACAAAGGAACACTGAGACCCTGCATTGTGTGTGCTGCTGATGAGAACAAATGAATAAAGTCAATTGCAGAGAATTTTCACTTAATTTTAGCCTTATCTCATGTTTTTTGCGAACCTACACCATGAATAAATTCTAGGTGTGAGTTTTATTATTAAGAATTTATTGATTATGCCATGATGAGTGGACTTGCAATACATTGTTACAAACCAAATTCCGGTCTTAATTGTGTTCCGAAACTGAAATAAAAGTGTAGCCTATTTCCAGTAGTTTTCTTTGTTCAATAAAATGCAATTTTCTCTTGTAAACATGTTTTTATTTTCCCATCAATGTTGGGAGATAACCAGAACTGAAATACCACAGTGTGTAACTGCACACAAGGAGTCAGTGTAATTTTCAAAATCCTCTCCATAATGACTGTTGAAAAGTCAGCTTACCCGCCTCCTCCGGTAATGTAGCTGTAGCCGCCTTGGCCCAGACCATACCCATAGCGCTCCCCCAAGGCCACCGGTTCACGGGGGTTGTAGCAGCGTAAGAGGGTCCTAAGTCTTGGGAGGCTGTAGAGCAGAGGTCAGCACCTTCAGTAACATTTCGCTACTATAGTCTTCATCACACACATAAGGGTGACAACACACTTTTCAGTATAGTTTTCAACACACACAGAACCTTCACCATACATTATTCATTCTAGTTTTCATCTCCCACAGCCGTATCAGTGTTCCAGGGAATGATTTTCTGCTTCAAACAGTCACGGGGGTTTTGATTTATGCACAACTACGACAGACACTGAAAACAACCGCGAAGTGGACTTAAATGGGAGTGTACAGTAACCATAGCTTGAAAAACAGTTTGGAAAGGGGTGGCTACTGAATACTGCACTCATTCGCGGTTTAGGTATAACAATGGCTGTTACATGTGGTGCAAGTCGCACCTGATCAGAGTGTCATCATCCACAATCAGTAGCCAGTCAGCCTGTGTTACCACATCTCTGGCAAACCTCTTTAGGATGGCAAAGGTTTTCCCACAATGCCCTGCACAGAGAGACAACACAGAAAATGAGATCTGACAAGATTCAACCTCCTGGGACTTGGTGGTGGGAGATGTATGTGGCATATCTGCAAAGAAGGCTGAACCCCCTTATAACAATCTTCATTTCCACCTCAGTCCTACCGCAATGAAGAAATTACACACACACAGAGTCTGAAACCGCTTGTCCCAAGCGGGGTCGCAGCGAACTAGAGCCTAATCCGGCAACACAGGGCGCAAGGCTGGAGGGGGAGGGCACACACCCCGGACAGGACGCCAGTCCATCGCAAGGCACCCCAAGCAGGACTCGAACCCCAGACCCACCAGAGAGCAGGACCCAGCCAACCCCACCACACCCCCTATGAAGAAATTACTTATTTGCAGTTTCAGCCCTACTGGTATGCCTTCATTAGAGATATGTCAGGGTCTGTCATTCATGTAATGGGGAGAAAGAAGACAAAATTTAAATGAGCATTTTTTACTTAATAATATCAACAATACAATACAATACAATACAATACAATACAATACAGTAAGATCACCTTGGGCAACCTTTCACATGGAATGAAAAAAACACTAACTTTTCAGTCTCCGAGGACTAGACTGGTGCTATGGTGACCAAGGGCAGTACTTCTGCGAGCAATTAGCATTTTCTACCACTTCTCCAGTCTTCTCTCCCCTTAGTTTGGGGCAGACCGTGTGTAATATCACCTCCCTTTATGCTTGCTTAGGAATACCTTTGGTCAAAGGTGTTCAGCACATTTTCTTCTCCCTCAAGATCTCCATCCACTAGACTGTTGTCCTGCATAGGCTTAGGCTGACACTTTGTGAAAGAAACACAAAGTAACATGAAACACTGTTGTTTGACTGGCTCTGACCCTATATACTGTCTCCCGCCTGATGGCAGCGGTTCCGACAAGTTTCACAGAGCAAATTCCTCCAGCAAATTGAACATGTGAACCACCGTTGTCCCTGTCTGTATTTGTGTTCTCAACCCCTCCTCATTTCTGTGGTCTGGGCTGTGCTATGGGTCACCCGGGTCTCAGAGGAACAATTAAGTTAAAATCTGGTCTATTTCTTAATGAATTTACCTCTGGTAATGACCCAGCATTAAACCTCGCCACCAAGTAATGAGAAACCATCCATCCCTATAAAATCAAACAATTTATCTGATGAAAACAACAAAAAAAACTCATTTCTGTACATCCTTCTCATTCTATACCTACTAGGATCTGCCGCCCCGTGGAAACAAGTCTCCAAAAGTAACAATTCCGTGAGCGCTAAGTAAGTGGACATACTGAAGGTGGAGATTTATACTTACCTCTCTCTGTGTTTGGCACACCTAGATCAATGGTTGGTATGCTGGGGTCAGCGTAGTCGCTGTAATACTCCAACAGGGCAGCGTCTTTCTCCCAAGTCTTTTTCACCACAGGAACTAAGTGAAAGAGCGGCCCCCAAAGACACCCCCCTTGTGCTCGCATCACAACAAGGAACAGTAAAAAGGAAACAGCAAAGCACCTACATCAACTTCATCAGCTAAAGGAGAAAAAAGCATGAAAATGTACGTAACTGGGACAATGTGATGGCTGAACCTTTCTGCAGCTCTCATCCCTTGGAGTAGAAATTACAACAAACTATGTAACCACAATTTCGAAATAAAAGGTTGGTACCAGTGAGAGGAAATGGACCCTCTGCTAATTTACTCAGCAGTCACCAACAAATAAGGAAAATAAAGTCAAAGAAAGAAGAGCATACAGTAGCTTTAACCCAAAGTAGATGTTTATGAAACAGTTTTAAGCTCATTTAAAATCCCTAATGTTCATTTTAATATTGTTTTCAAACCAAATGAATCTAATAGAAGAAACTCTGACATGGATGGTCCTAAACCAGGCTCAGAAAGGAGGAGGGTTGAGCGTGGGGCTAGATACCCCACACCGTAAAAACTTGCAAGCTACAGAAGCACCAACAAGAAAACTTCATGATATCTCAGCTCTTAGGGACACCTCGAGTACCCTTGTTGGAAGCCTATGCCCCCAGGAGGGGTGGAAGGCATAAGAAGAAGAAGAAGAAGAAAATATAAAATTGTGCAAAATTCTCTCAGATAAGAAATTCATCAATTCCCAGTTTAACCCTCACTCTCCGACAGAGGCTAGTTAATTCATCCCTTCAGGAAGACCCTGGCTGCTTTGTCACACTACCACTTACTTCTTTCCATGTGGAACTTCTGGCATGTTTTCACAGCCACAAAGATGTCCTCTTTCCTCACTGGATCACCCTGTTGACATAGAAACAGAACCAACAGCATTAGCGATGATATGAAAGTAATACATGGACATCAGCTCATAATAAGCAGAAAATTAACAAACCATTTACAAAAAAGACATTCAAACACAAACCATTTTATCATGGTTTTGTGCTTTGTCACATGTTTTAAAACCACAGTATTTCACTGCGGAACAAAAAATAAAGTAGTAATCAATGTTTTTGATATTTCCGGGAGCATTTGAAAGGGATCATGTAGTTCTGCTCCATTTACAGCATTTCTTGGCTAAACAGTGAGAAAGGATGAGCAAGACCAAGCTTCCTCATGGCACTCGCCAGTCCCAGCCTTGGAGCTTCTAAGCAAAATTTGGAAAACTTTCCAAATGAGTAACAGTGGCTGCTAACCACTCTTAACCATTACATAGTCTTTTTGAAGCACCACTCTCAGCCATAACCCACAAAAAACTAACAATAAATTATTAAAGTAAATCTAAAAAGACTTTTTTAAAAAAAAAAACTGACTCAACCACAGCGAAACTATCTTGCTGATGCTGAAGGAAATACTCATCCTCCCTACTGGAGACATTCCAGTTGAAGACATACCACTGACACCAACATAAACATCCAGACAAAACTAATTTGCATCCACCACTCTTTCATGAGTAATTATGATACCTTATTAATAATGTCTGTGACACACTTAGAAGAAGTTTCAGGTTCCCCCTCTCAGTCCTGGAAGGACTTGAACGAGCAACCCTCAGACAAATTAACTTGCTATGCCACCTACAGCATGTCCTTCGTAAACCTGTCCGTCGGAGCAAAAGGGTGCAGCTTATCAGCAGCTGCTCATAGGGATACAGTATAAACCCTTATGAAAAGACAGGAACCTACACAGTGGGGCATGTGAGTACTGAGGGTGGTGATGCAGCTCCTGGCCCGCAAGGAGGTCTCTAGGTCGGTGCAGAGATCTGGGACAGCAGTCAGGCTGGGTCCTTGCCCATCTTCCCAGATGTACAGCGCGATCTGGAAATGGAAGAGGAAGGTAAGCACTCGAGGTGGGAAGTAACAAGTTACACCGACTCTCTTAATTTCTAAAGAAATTGTACTTGTCCGAGTAATTTCTTGGCAATAATACTTTCATTTTTATGCAAGTACATTTGTTAAAAAAAAAAAGTACTTTTACTCTGGTTCCCCTTCTGTCCTCTTTTTCTTCCTCCTTTTTATTTTGTTGTGTTTAACATTTGAACCGTCTCTCCT
The DNA here is from genome assembly GCF_900964775.1 of Scleropages formosus. NCBI lineage: Eukaryota > Metazoa > Chordata > Actinopteri > Osteoglossiformes > Osteoglossidae > Scleropages > Scleropages formosus. The sequence continues at coordinate 24,684,442 of NC_041809.1, forward strand.
TAAAACCAATCAAGTCACTTTTACAGTGAGTCTAGTAGCAGGATCGCCTTAATGTGAGTTATCTTCTGCAGATTTCACTGACCATTGTTAAATCTTTACTGTTCAGTTTATTTCTGAGTTCTGTCAATGACTTTATGAATATGTTAATGAATATGCTAACTGTGCACGCATCCTGTCCAGGGTGTACCCTGACAAGCCTAGTGCATGGTGCATCCAGGATGGGCTTCGAACCACTGGATCCCTATTTTGGACGTGCACAACTCCTAAACAAGAGAGTAATGGGTCAGAAGCCTGCACTACACAGTACTCAGTTGTATTTGTTAATTTTATTGGTGAACTCTATATTTCCCTTTACTAGTAAGTGTGAACCTTGAGCAGTGTTTTGAAAGATGTTTTTCCATGAAAATGTTGTAACAAATCTTTGAGACTAATTCTGTGAATTTATTTGGCAGTTATTTTAATTTGGGGGGGTGAGGTCTGGGCCAGACGTCCCGCTCACCTAGGGAAAGTGCACGCACAATACATCGCCTCTCCTTCCCGGTGTAGCGATTGCCGCGTGGCCACTGTCTGGCTCACCAGCAGCAGGTCGCTGCAAATTGCCTCTCCTACACTACTGTGTCCTTAGCAACACCTTCTCATCAATCCCCCCCCCCACAGAGCTTCTCATGGCACAACCGAGTCATGGCGTGACCGAGTGTCGGACGGTATAACTGGATTGGTAGGCCGGACTGGTTAGCCTTGGTTGGCAGCCAGCCTATGAGAAGGACAACTCTGACTCCAAACCCGGGCCGATGAAGCTCGTTAGCCCTGTTAGGCCATCCATCTCGGAGAAGGACACTCCGATATAACACCTATGACCCAGGGCGGCCATGGCAGATGAACCCCATGCCATGATGATTTTAATTTAGGACAGTTATTTGCCTTTAGCTCTGCTCTCGCTTTGGCACACCACTACATCACATTTGAACCAGCACTCTGGTTAGAGTTAGGGTTTTTCAACATAAAAGGTGTACTGTCCACTCATTGATCCCAACTGGAAAGGCTACACAGATTACACGTGCACCCTAACCCTAAAGTGTATATTGGCTACACATTCATCCTAACTCTCAAGCACATACTAGATAAACATCCACTTCACACACGTGTTGTCTTTTTCTGCCAAAAGATTCCAGTATCGGTATACATGAACTCCACGTTCAATATAAAAGACATATTACAGTAAGTTATTCTCCTGTTATGTTGATATTTTGTTAACTATTCGCTAAGTAAGATCCCCTGGATGCTTTACACCCACAACATCAGTGTCAGCGTTTTGTGTTCGGAGCGACAGGTAGCACAGTGTTTGGAGCTGTTGCTTTGCAATCAATGCACATGACTCTAAATCCCGACTCCTGCTGTATTACCTTATGGTATTTACGCTGAATTGCTGCAGTAAAAATTATTCACCTGTATAATAGTGTGTTTCTACAGATGAATAATTGTAATTACTTTAGTGTACATCCCTGCCATTAAGACAAGTTAATGACATTTGGCTGCCTGCGGTCTTATATTTGTTTTGCATTTATTTGGTTAGCGTAATCTAGATTTTTACAGACGTTTAATCTTGCATTGCAAGTCTCTTTGAACAAATACCTCAGCTAAATAAATAATAACAATAATTTGGAATAATGTTTTATTGTCTAAATGAAGGTCCGCTCCATGTGTCAGATATCCAACGCTGCAGCTTTTCTGAGTTCACACGGAATACGTATCTGGATTTGACGTGAAATGGTAAAATAAAAACAAAAAAATCACTTTGACCTCCATTTTATGTAATAAACTGTTCAAAATTCCCAGACCAGAACACATGCATGTTGTTTACCGCCATTGTGCCCTTGCCGACTAATATACTGTAGACATTTATTCCAGTTGCCAAATTTAAAGCGATTACCTCATTAGGGCAATTAGATAAATCAGGTGGTGTTGTGCATAGCGGGAACAAATATTCAGAGGACACGTATCCATGAACACTTTAATTTAGAGCTTCTGACCTTCACTCACACACTGGCCAAAACCCAAGAAACCAAATACAAGTTTGCTCCCTCACCTCATGCTTCAAGTCAATGGTGAAATCGGATTTAGGAGGCTCTTCTTTCACCTTGCTCGCAAGCCTGTAACAAGATCAGTTAAGCTGTTAAGGCTCAACTGCGCATGGGACGTAAATGCAATCCGAACCATTTCCCGTCCTGGAAGCGGAAAGGACCCCGATGCGGAAGGCCTCTGACCGCTGGATCAAGGGTTTGCTCAGGACCCAAGCGGCTGCAAAGTCTGGGTAGCTGAAGGAGGACGGGTCGTTGGCGAAGGCATAGTGATGGATGATAGTGGCCTCCTTGTCCTGAAGTGGCTTCCCAAGGAACCACTCCTGAGTGGGGAGAAAGAGAAGGCATTAATGTTATCGCTGACGTCGCATTTCCGTTATACTCAGCTAACAAACAATATCATCATAAATCTAGAAAATTAATGTGTGAAACAAAAGCAGATCAGTTCTACATTTCAGAGGGGGATATGCTTTTGGCTTATCTCATATCTGCACCTGAACGGATTCGTTTCAGCACTGCACAGTCTGCTAAACACCATGTGTGCCAGAAGTTGCATTTACATGTTCTTACCTATTTAGCAGACATTTGTATAGCAAGTAACATAGTACCATCTTTACTTACTAATTTTTAACTGACACCTTTGTACAAGGCGACTAACACTACTAGTACCGGGGCAGTTAGTATCATAGTGGAAAGTGTGGCTGCCTTTAAACCAAAATGTTGCAGGTTCAAATCCTCCCTCCACTTCTAGTACTGTTGAGAAAAGTACTTGCTCTAGTAAAATTACCCAGCTGTAAAAATCAGTAAGCAATTGTAAGTTGCTTTGGAGAAAAATGTCAGCTAAATGATCAATGGAAGGTAAAAGGTAGATGCACTACAATAAGCTACCTGCAGTGATTTGCCCATTTTTACACCAGGACAATGTAATACACACACTAAATGTAATTTTAGATTCCCCAGATTTTTAGATTCACCTGAAACGTATGTTTTTGGACTTTGGGTGGAAACCAGAGCACTCTGAGAAAACCCACGGAACAAGTGGAGAAAACGAGAACCCCACACAGACCGAGTGAGACGAGTTTAACTGAAACTGTAGCTGAAAATATGCTGGCTCCATGAATGCATGTCTCGCATCTTCACACCCGAATTACACCATCACTATCTGGAGATGTTCAGACACACACTGAATATGGCAAATTTGTCACAGAGGAAATGGGCCCAGTGAAAAACAGGGTGTCCTCAAACAACCGGTACCACTGACTTGCTTCTTCTTACTATAAAAACATGTGAAGCTGCGAGTCATTCAAACCTGCATCTGACTTAGTGATTGAGACTATTGTCGCAGTTTACATCAGCTCTTGAGTACTGCCACAGCTTGCACCGGCGTGTCACTCAGAATTGTTGCCACCTAATGTGATGCTGAATAGCTGCTTTACTGAGGTTTATTTAGCTGATGCTTTTCTACAAAGCAATTTACACTGCTGTGTGAAAGTATGTGAACCCCTTGTGTCCCTTAGTTTTAATGAGAAGCAGTCTTTCTCATCAGACATAATTGGAGTGTAATGACCAATTCTATATCTGGGTTGCGGGGTGCGGTGGTGCAGTGGGTTTGGCCTGTGCCTGCTTTTTAGTGGGTCTGGGGTTCGAGTCCTGCTTGGGGTGCCTTGTGATGGACTGGTGTCCCGTCCTGGGTGTCTCCTCCCCCTCCAGCCTTGCGCCCTGTGTTGCCGGGTTAGGCTCCGGTTCGCCACGACCCCACTTGGGATGAGCAGTTTCAGACAATGTGTGTGTGTGTGTGTGTGTGTGTGTGTGTGTGTGTGTGTGTGTGTGTATCTGGGTTATGACGAAATCATATGTGTAGTAGAAAAACAGAGGTAGGGAAGTTGCAAAAATAAGTGAACACCAAGTTGCATTGATTAAACAAAGTAGGTAAATAGAATCAAGTGCGTAAATCATAATCATTTGTGCGTTTAATGAGTTTATTTTAAGATTTAAATAAGTTTATTTTAATATTTTATACATGAATAATGAGCATCCCTATAGGGATCGCATACTTTCACACAGCTCTGTATAATGTTAAGCTACTTACAAGGATTTACCTATTTACTATATATACTTAGGTCATTTTTACTGGAGCAATTTAGGGAAAGTGGGATCTGAGAGAGTATCACAGTGGGCAGTGGGATACTGTATTGTACTGTATTATACTGTATTTGTACCAGCATACACTACGTGCTGCCCCCAGACTATAGAATCATAAAGGCAGAAAGCTAGCAGTTAGAAAAAGTGAGATTTTTTGAGAAGCCAAGCAGGGCGTTCACTCACCTTCCCTGCATCAAAGCGGCTCAGGGTACAACGTAGCTGGCCTACCCTCACATTGGTCTCTTCTTCCAAGAAGACAAACCAGGAGGATGTCTTCCCATGCGCCTCGAAGAGGCTGATGATGGAAAAGAAATGTGTCACAGATCACCAGAACCCAGATCAAGGAACCCTTTCTAAGCAAAACCTCACTGCATTTTCCAAAGGTCTTAGAGAATCAATGGGTTTGTTGGGCACCATTCTAAAGGCAAGAAACAACATCAGTGAAGGGCACACAACACTTCTCAATGAAAATTTTGCTCACAAATTGTTGTGTCCTTTAAGGCCAACAAAAAACCTCTACATCTGCAGGAAGACTCAATACTGGTGTAAGACAGAAATTTTTCCAGACCAAAGCTGAAAATCTTAGAACTGGACACAAGGGTTTTCTTTAAGTGCCTAGTCAATCTTCATGGGTGTGTCTTCAAATACATCTTCCTGTCTGTGTTCGTTGGCATAAGCGTTTTCAATAGATTACATGCAAGACTGTGCATGCATGTGTTAGGGACAAAAAGGTACCAGGGTGCCTATCTGGTTATCTCGTAGATTAAGACACTGCTCATGTATTTGCATCTTGCATCCAATCCAATGTGTGTTCTTGTGTCAGACTGTGATGCTTGTTGCATGCAGTGCGGTACTCACAGTGGTAACACAGGAAAAATACTCCAGTCCCCTTCATTGTGATTTAGGCTATGGAGCAGCAGGACTGTGGGTGGATTCTGGAAGGCACAAAAACTGGATTAATTGCTGGAAATTACTCTATACAGGTGGTCCCTGATTTATGATGGTTTGACTTACGATTTCTCAACTTGACAATGGTGAGCTGGCGATAGATATTCAGTAGAAACCGTACTTCGAATTTTGAATTTAGATTTTTTTTTCCCGGGCAGGCGATATGCATTGCGATACTCTCTCACCATGCTGGGCAGTGGCAGCGATCCGCATCTCCCAGTCGGTCACGCGGAGGTGCGTATTAGGTGTCTTAAATGCACCTTTGACTTACGAAATTTTTCACTTCCAATGGGTTTTGCGGAACATAACCCCATCGTAAATTGGGTTCACTTGTATGTCCGAAAACCTTTTGTCAACCTTGATCAAAGCAACTTTTATGGCTCCTCAGTATTTTACAGGTTGTTCCTCCCCAGGATTTTATAGCATTATTTATTTGGACATTAAGAAAAAAACTCTGCTGTAACAAAATCAAGTTCACATGTACCAGAATGTTAAAATAACTCCCCTAATCTTTAAATTTAAAATTCTCTTTGTAATGAAGACCAACCAAAACAGAGATTTTTTTCATATTTATTTTTGCTACGATCATTTAAAATATAGTTGATTTCTCTTGTCCGCTCAGCTCTTTGATCTGGAAATGTATCTTGTCAATACTGAAATGTGTGCATACAGGAGGAAAAGTTTTAAACATAAAGTGTTTTACATCCATTCAGAGCAGAAAATGCATTTAGTTGTTAACAACAACAGCTAAAATTTTTAAGTTTTTAATAATTCCAGCGCTGAGACTTAAAAAGAAATTGGTATTCTTTTGAGCTCCACTTGTTGTGTTCATAGAACACATTAATTCATTCAGCTGACACTATCTCCGAAATGACTTAGTGTTAAGCCACCCACAACTTTTTGACCCATTTATGCAGCTGTGGCCCTGCTCTAACAGTTTCTATATTAGCTATTTCAGAATTTTAGAAATTGGGAATTACACCCTTCTGAGCTTTAGAGGGAAGGGGTGAAAGCACAGGAGCTACTGCGTCTCATTCCAACATTATATTTATTCATTTAACTGATGCTTTTCTCCATAGCGACTTACATCATTAAGCTATTTACAATTTTTTACCTACTAATACAGCTGGGAAATTTTACTGGAGCAATTTTAGGGTAAGAAGTACTAGAGTCAGAGGTGGAAATTGAACCTCTGGGTCCAAAGGCAGTAGATCCAACTCCTACACTACCAGCTGTCCCCTAACATCAAAAGCCGGAAAATGTGGAACCACATAATTTTGGCACTGTTTTTGGGAAAAAAAAAAGATTCAAATAACAAAATTTCTTGAGGAAATAAGAAATTGGATGTTATCAAGGGCAGGGAGGTCTCCTGTGACTGTTTTAAGGAGAGCAATGTTTGTTATTTTCCAGTCTGATTTTACTGAAGGAGGAGGGAACTGGGAACTGGGGACGATACTTTAATAATACACTATGCTTAACAACTGTTCACCAATTAAAAAGCTGGGCAATTTTAACCAGAGCGATTTACGGTGAGTGCCTTACTCAAGTGTACTACAGCAGAAAGTGGGATTCAAACCTAGTCCTTCAAGTGCAAACGTGGTCGCTTGGACTACTGTGCTGTCTTCTGTATCTTTTGTATCCTTCATGTTTCTGTATTTCTACTGGGAAAGCAGCTCACTGATTTGTAAATGGAGGAGGGGGGTGCAGTGGTGCAGCAGGCTTGGCCGGGTCCCACTCTCTGGTGGGTCTGGGGTTCGAGTTCTGCTTGGGGTGCCTTGCGGCGGACTGGTGTCCCGTTCTGGGTGTATCCTCTCCAGCCCTGTGTTGCTGGGTTAGGCTCCGGTTTGCCGTGACCCCCGCTTGGGACAAGTGGTTTCAAACTGTGTGTGTGTAGAGAGGGGTTCAATGCCATGGAAATCTCTAGAACATGAGAGTCAACATGAAACATGCTGCTCTGGAACTCAGAGGGGTTTTGTCTTGAGTTGTAAATATAATGCTCTTGTCATGGCCACTAAAAATCAAGTCTATGTAGAAAGCAACAGTCTGTACAAGAGACGCTATTGGTGGCGGGTTCCGAATTGTGGACTGTCGAAAAAAGGCCAAACATCTCAGACCATTAAACAGGCAAACACTGAAAGCTTAATGTGTCCTTTGTGGGTTTCAGCTCATCACCTTTCCATTCCACACAAACTTCTCCCGACTTAGGCACAGAAATGTCCGAAGTTGTACATTAACTGACTCATGTGATCCCTTTCATAAACGCCACAAACAAGCCCCGCAGACGTTTAAAAGTTCAATCTGGAGAAAAGCGGACAGAAAAGACACGAGGCCAAAATTAAAGTGGAAATGTGCTGCCGGAGAAATGCGCGTCATTCCCAAATGACGCATTTTCAAAACGCCCTTTCCTGACGAGGATTCATTTAAAAAAAAGACAATTAAAAAGCACAAACGGAAGTGTCAGGAAAACACAAGCCCAAAGAAAGGAACAAGCCGACATCTCGAGCAATTAAAAATCTACTTTTTCCTGTTCACAAGCGAATCCATAACAAGCAGGGGCCACACAGGTCGATCTATAATTTCGATCTATAATTTCACCCTTATTAAGGAAATGTCCTCTACGTCACTCTAAAAACAGCGATTACTTGTCCACACCTCTGCCTCTGCTCTGCAGACTTTCCAAGATGGATGTTCTGGCAGCTTGAATAACTTCCTATCTTTAGAGGACTGGGATAACTGAGGTGGCCATTCAGCAGCATAAAAGTCAGTATCACATTTTCAGTCACCGCAAAATGGAAAAGCGGCCAAAAACGGATCACAAAGACCCGAGTGACACCAAAATGCTCCCCTGCATCGGGGGACCAAACAGTGGGCAACAGCGAACGTGCAGTTCTTAATGGTGGGAAATCATTAAATTTCCAAAGTGTTTCAGCCCACGGTTTGGTAAATGTACAATAATTAGTGTCACTACCCTGCAGCCCCATTTACATTATAGCAGTAACAATGATGATGAAAATGAACCCACCCCTCTCGAAGAAGAGTCCAACAAAAGACTGAAGTCTCTTCTACGTGTGATGAAGATGTATTTCAATTCGATGGGTCATCGTGACTTGACAGAGTTCTGAGAGCTCAAAGAGCGCACGGATTCTGTAGTGGGGTTGAAATAATTGGGGCTACAGCGAGCAGACCGGCAAAGTCAAATGCACCGGCCTTTCAAAATCAAGCCAATTTTTCAACCGAACTCATAGAGAAGATGAAGAATAAAACACCCATCGTACAATATTTGCTACAACTGCATTTTCACGCATTTGGGCAAATAAGGACAGTTTGTGCCACTGCTGCTCTCTTCTAGGCAGCCCAGGAGCTGAGGTTACCAACTGAGAAGCTACTGGGTTTTGAAACAGTGCGGCTGGAACAAGGCAAACAGAGAGAAGTGCACGTAAATGTTACTGGCGCGGTCTGTTTACTTGTGTCCTGGTGAAATGCCAAAGGTCAGAGGCCGGTGCTCAAAGCCCAGACATAGTGTCCTTCATCCAGTTTCATTCTCTTTACTTGGAAGAGCAGTTAAGTGTATGGCGAGTGAAAGGAGTAGAGACTTGTTGGTGGTGTACGAAGGAAAATGAATTAACAGCAATAAGGCGAGGGAATTAAAATGAAAGCACAGAGAAAGGGATGTTTCAGGCTCACTCTACTCCAGATGCCCTGTACTCTCTGCCCCCCTCACTCAGGACTTCTGTCTGGCTACGTACACCAGGGTCGCCCAACGGATGGCCATCCCGAGCCCCGCCGTGAACACTGGGCAGCCAGAATGTTCTTTTATTTTCCCCTAATGCTGGTGATAGTCATACTGCAGACACGCTCCATCGGAGTGTCCTTCTACAAGGCTAAACAATCAAATAACAATCAAATAATAATCAGATAAAATGTTACACAGCCCTTTGTGTTAGATTTTTTAACACGGTCAAGTTTTTCATAGTTTTTTGCAATGCACAGTCTACAACCGCTTGTCCCAAGTGGGGTCACAGCAAGCCAGAGCCTAAACCAGAGCACATGATGCCAGGCCAAAGGGGGAGGAGACACGCCCTGCACGGGACACCAGTCTGCTGCAAGGCACCCCAAGTGGGGCTCGAACCCCCGACCCACCAAACAGCAGGCGCTGCCCAAACCCTCCGCACCACCCCGTCCCTACTTTTCATAACTTCTTCTGAGAGAATATTTTTTAATTGACCATGTCTGAATTGTGCTTATAATTGTCAGCGCAAACACAGGCCTACAAATGAACTCATCCCGAGCCTTCGCTTTTTTTTACCCTACCTACCTCACGGACACGTTTTCCCGTCTTATCGACAAATAATTAAGCAGCTGAAGGAGCACAGGAGTCAGTGGTGTGAAACAATGTTTTTGAAACAGCTTCCTCATTCCGCATCCCTGAATTTACATGTACATTTAGAACAAAGATAAGGACAGCACATTTTCTTTATTATTCTGTTCTATAAATTAATGCCTACATTAAAGATGTGTTATTTTGCAGTTTCTTATTATTCTAAGGTTAACTGAGTCTATGGCGTCCTGTCCTGGGTGTGTCCCCTCCCCCTCCAGCCTTACACCGTGTTGCCGGGTTAGGCTCCGGCTCCCCGCGAGCCCGAATGGGACAAGCGGGTCAGACAATGTGTGTGTGTGTGTGTGTGTGTGTGTGTGTGTGTGTGCGTGTGCGTGTGTGTTAACTGAGTCTATAGGGGGATCTAGTCACACAAATATCACTTTCATAGAGCTATTGCTATTGACAGGGCCTTTCTAGAGCAAGGGTGGCACCTAGTGGCCAGTCTGCACTGAATTGAACTGCAACTGAAAGAAAAGCAGCGGAATCCACCGTCTTTACAGCAACATTTTCACCACGACCAACAGGAGGACCTGGAATGAAATACTTAACAAAACACCTGCCACTGCTGTGCATCCACTGTGAAACTTGGAACAATCTAGCCATCCTATAGTTGATGAACCTGAAAGCCTACAAGAACCATAGAAGGTTGTTAGTTATTTATTTTTTTGCAGATGCTTTTCTCCAAAGCAACTTCCAATGAACTCTATGTAGTATCAGCCCACGCACCTTATTCACCAAGGTGACTTACACTGCTAGTACTGTACACTAGTTACAATGGGTCACTCATCCATATATCACTGGAACACACACTATGGGTGAACATGAACAGCAAGTCTTTGGACTGTGGGAGGAAACCAGAGCACCTGAGGAAACCCATGCAGACACAGGGAGAACACGCAAACTCCACACAGACTGAGTGGGGATCAAACCCACATCCTCTCATACCACCTAGGAGCTGTGAGACAGCAGTGCTACTCGCTGTGCCACCATGCCATCCCTCATTTATTATTTGAATATATATTCATTAGTCCGGGGGGCGTGGTGGCGCAGTGGGTTGGACCGGGTCCTCCTCTCTGGTGGGTCTGGGGTTCGAGTCCCGCTTGGAGTGCCTTGCGGCGGACTGGCGTCCCCTCCTGGGTGTGTCCCCTCCCCCTCTGGCCTTACGCCCTGTGCTGCTGGGTAGGCTCCGCGACCCCATATGGGACAAGCGGTTCAGAAAGTGTGTGTGTGTGTGTGTGTGCATATATTCATTATTGTAATATTAGTACTATTTTAATAATAATTATTATTATTTATTATTATGGTAGGGGGGCGCGGTGGGGCAGCGGGTTTGGCCGGTTCCCGCTCTCCGCCGGGTCTGGGGTTCGAATCCTGCTTGGGGTGCCTTGTGATTAACCGATGTCCTGTCCTGGCTGTGTCCCCTCCCCCTCCAGCCCTGCACCCTGTGTTGCCAGGTTAGGCTCCGGTTCACCAGGATCCCGCTCGGGACAAGCAGTTTCAGACTCTGCGTGTGTGTGTATGTGTGTGTGTGTGTGTGTGTGTGTGTGTATGTGTGTGTGTATTTATTATTATTGTTAATAATAAAAGATGGCAAGTAAATAATTTGAAATGCTAACAGTGGGGAAAAATCACTTTCACCACACTTGATTTGTGGTTTACCTGCAGGGGCTTAATGAGGTCAAGGAAACAGTGCAAGTCTACACGCTTGTGGTCAGCCAGTGCTGTACAGCATTACAGTACTATACTGCTCTGGTACATAACCATGAGAAGGCAGTTTAGGTTAACCATCTCATGTTGGGGCTAAGTTTCGTTCCATGAAATCAGAAATTAAATTGGTGATATGCCTAATGTGAAGCTTTCATCCAAAGCATTAATGGATTGGTAACCAAAGCAATTGAAGCAAACCTTTGTTCCCAAGCGTCTAACAGAACAACCCTTTATCAGAGACCCTGTTCAGTATTCAAGACCAGTTCATTAACACCTGCACATCGGACAGTAGGGAGAGCTCAAATGCAATGACTTCCACCTAACCACTTCTGGATTTAGGGAAAAAAAAACTCAGAGCTCCACCGGCTGCCAGCGTAGAGGGCAGAAAATAAAATTCTGCTAATAGCAATTCCACTTGTTAACGTGACTATTATATAACAGTGTTAATGTTGTCAAGGTGATGCACCCATCCCTGCGGTGGTGACGATCTTCCAGAAATGCTCTGGTTATCTTCCTGAGGACTAAACTGCGACTGAGCAAAAACGACTAAGGACGAGATGGGGGAGTTGATCTACCTCTAACATAAGCCATATCTGGTTCCCTAAGTACTGCACCTCCTGCTGGCCTGGTGCAAATTGTGTGGACTGCTGGAGGCACTTCTGTTACCACTTTGAGCTCCACCGCCTGTCGTAAAAGCTTCGCCCTCCGCTCTTCTGCCCGCTGTGCATGAAAGGAGTTCCTCTGGCTCTGGATGACAAACACCACCTCTTGCAGCTCTGAAACAAAAGGGTGTGAGGTCAGAAGTTGGGAGATACAGCTGGTGAAGCAGGAGAGAGGGAAGAAAAGAGAGCAAAATCTGTAAGGGAAGCTCACATTTTGCTAATACCGTGCATCTTCAATAAAAATGTAGAGAAAAAACTCATACCCCAAATACAACAAGCATAGGCCCTTTTCAGCACTTCAGGTAAATCATAGTAAATGCCCTTTTCAAGATCATTGTGGGTTCATTTATCTTGGAACACTGCAACTCAGCTTTATTCTTTAATTCACTGTGACTCAAGCAGGGAACAGAGGTCAGTTCCACCACCCCGGCTGCAGTCTATAGTCGACCGCAGCGTCTCAGCCACTGCAAAGTCAAAACCCAACTCCCAGTACTCTTCTGGAAAGAGCCCGGATGGGAACAAAGTTGAAGGGAGAGACATTCATTAAAAATGTTTTGACCTCAGCCAAATACAAACATTTAGTGATGTATCGCATTGACACGCTGAGGTTGAAACACATAACAGTCAGAAATGGAGGAGACACCTGCTTTTTCATAGGCTCTGATTAATTATTGATGATTCTGTTGCATTGGTGTTAGGATGCACAAAAAGTCTGAAAAATTAACTCATGTTCAGCCTTTACTTATTCTTACAGCACATGACAATAATAAATGGACACAAATTCATGCGATCAGAGTTTTTTGTTTACTAGGCTCTCCAGGAAAACTGAGAGGTCTGAAGGTCTAAAAGCAGCTCAAGTGTCTGGATCTGAACCTGCTTCTGTTAAACCTCCATCTGGACATTAATTTATGCTGGTCCAAAATCCAGGTTTTTGTCTTCATGGATTGACATTGACAGAATTTTGTAATGATTGATCTGGCACAACTTTCCTCTGACCTGATGGGCTGGGTGATGGAAATTAGTAGTGAGGACACATTTAAAACCATTCCCCCTGACACCTTGAAAGGAGGCAAAGAGGTCCCTGCCTGAGGTCCATCACCATGGTCATTAGCAAACCCACAGAGAAGGGAACTGCAGCCACATGTGGGACCGGGGGGCTTCCTCTTTTAGCTCAAGCGCTCCAGTGCTCCTATTCCAGGGCCCCCGCTCTCCCCTGTCCTCCTACCTTTTCTGCCTCCTCTCACTCTTTGCTCTAGAGCTCAGCTACAGACTTGATCTGCATCCAATAATATGAAACTCACCAGAACATAATGTAAAACAGTCCAGCAGCAAGCAGGATTTTTTAATAACACGTAAGCTTTAAAAAAAGTTTTTCCTTTCAAAACACAATATAACAGAGATCAGCAATATTTTCTTTGTCGCTTCCATCCTATCAGAAGTGCTGAACAGACAAATTCTGTTTGCCACACGCGATCAGAGAGCTTTAAGAGCTCTGTTTTTTCAATGCAACAGGTGCAGTGTCAATACTGTAATTGTCTTTTTGGCACGAGTAATTAGTCTAAAGTCACATTTACATGTAACTGTTAGCCACTTGACAGATTCCCTAAATATGAGCATTTTTTACATGACTTACATTAGTGAAAAACATATATTAGTGAAATATTAGTGCTGATCTACTGGAAAATCATAGCTGCATTTTAGCATCCATCTTTCTAAATGGAAGAACTGCAGTTCCCCGCAACGAACGTGACCCTGCATGGTTGGAAAACACTTACCTGTTCCTCCTTCAGCATCTCCACAATGGTCATCTTGAATCTGTAAAAGGTTTCAGAACTGAGTTTCCTTTTTAACTCAAGCGACTTTTTGTACAATGACATACTTTCTCTATTTTAGCATACGCCAAAGCGACTTACAATTTTGCTTCCACGCGCACCTAAATGTTTACTTTATAAACACTGTAGAACCTCTTATCTGAAAGGTGCAGTAACAGTTTCACAGCTGGGATTTGAAACTGCAACCATTCTGGTCATAAGTCCATTTCCCCCGACTGCTGTGTCAGCTGCTACCAAAACGGCCTTATTAGAACAGGCTGACACTCACCGACAACAACAGCTAATCTGAAAGCATATAAAAGACAGACAAGGCAGGATGTGTTGCCATGGAAATTTTTAACTTGAAATGAGGGAATGACTCAGTGTGTCTTTCCGATCTACAAATAGTCCAATGTTAAAAGACGGACATTTCGTTGCCAGCATGTGTCATATAAAATTTAAAAGGTAGACCATTCAGATAATTTACTTAAAGCGGGTTTTATATCTGCCACCGGTTCTCTTCAGACGCGGAAGGCCGGATCAGAACTTTAGTTATAGCAGAAACGTGAGATGTTACTTGTGCGGTTAGAATCTTCGCACTTAAGAAAAGGCAGGAGTGGGATTGATAAGAATTCCAGTGTCACTAAATCAAGAAATTTCTCCCATGCAAGACACTCCTGTGGCTGCTCTAGATCACCAGGAAGAAGTGTCCCTCCAAAAAAAGTCCCATCCATCCTTCTTTGCTCCATCTGTGAAAGGAAAGACAGACGCATCTCCCAGAATCACTTGGGACCTTTTTGGTTACAAGAGAACAGCAATGTGGTTTGTTTCTTCACCAGTGTCCACATTTGATTTACGGAGAGCGAAATGTCTAGATGGCACGTTTCAGATAACCCTCTTACAGACCTGCACACATGCACACCGAAAAGAGAGAGGAAGGTAAGTGAAAGGGATGAGCTCAGCTTTCCAAATGTACTATCCCTACCCATCAATATCAGAGCCGGAGAACAAGACTGTACGGTTCCTTGGCCGCAGTGGCAAGTTGTTTCAAATAATCTCTGCTATCAGATGGAGCACAGTGAAGCAATAAAAAGCTGAGAAGTAAATTTACACTGTTAAAAATACCTCTGAAATTCCTCCAGCTCCTGCCACCAGAACTGGTTCCAGGTGATACTTGTCTCAGCACAGTCTCACTTTACAGCCCATGGTACGTTACAGAAACACACTCGTACACCCAAGACTGAACGCACAAAAACACTCGTTCTCAAATTCCTTACAAACAGGTCATTGCGCTACAGTGTCTTTTAACTTTTTACAGCTAGATAACATACTAAGCATTTTTTTGATATGCTACTTTGCTCACACGCCACACTACCTACTGTATATACTGTCAATAACTGTACACGCTACACCTCACACTACGTACATTACACACATCCTCCTGGAGTGGCTGTGGTCTATGTATGTGCTGCATGATCTACACCCCAAAGAAAAATTATTCACCGCCTCAGCGCAGAGCCCAGTCTGTCCTGGGGGCTCAGTCACTGTGGCCAGTATGCCCCCACCCCCACTGTAGAACTAGACTCAATCCAGACAAACGTTTCTCTTGAGGTCAAAACACGTAGAGGCTTCCGCGGCTGGTGTCAACTGACTGGGGTTTTAAGTCTTCTGGATGAGACCGTGTCGTGTAGGAAACCGGTTCCGGCGTTTCGCTTCCCCCGTTGGAAGCATCTTCAGGGAGCTTCCGCATCTTGCGAAGGCTGGATGTGAACTGGAAACCACCTGGAAAACACAGCAGGGACACCACCCAATGGGACCTCCGACCCCAACCCACCCATAAATACACCCACCCTCGTCGAACACTCCGGTTCACATCCAGCCTTCGCAAGATGCGGAAGCTCCCTGAAGATGCTTCCAACAGGGGAAGAGAAACGTCAGAACCAGTTTCCTACATGACGCGGTCTCAGCCAGAAGACTTAAAACCCCAGTCGTTTCTCTTGAGGATTTTGATAGTCACCTGGGAAGGTGTACCTGTGGAAACATTCGTGCGTAAAATACATTTAGTGTCACTTCACTTCAGCTAAATGTAAAAACTTACAACTTTAGGCTTGTACACTTCACCGAAACCCTCAGCCGCTCATGTGACTTTTCTAAGCAAGCAGGGCAAACAAATGAGTGGTAAGCCTACTAATGCGTTATGAAAAAGACGCCCGTGACCATGGGCTTATACAGATGCACATTGCCCTGCAACAGCAGCTTGTTCACAACAACCAGAGTGTTGGGATTTTAGCACCATGCAAAAGCCATTGTGCTTAATTCCAGCGCTGGACTCAGAAAATTGGGACAGAGTTAGTCAGAGCTCACAGACTGCGGCAGCGGAAACCCAACAAGCGAGTTGGTGGAAAAAAAAAACCCCCAGACTACATTTTTCCCAAAGGCCTGGAGAATGCCAAAAAGGGACTATGGTAATTCTGCTTATCTGGTTCCCTCCAAGACAGTAGCTTTTTTCTCCGTGTCATGGTCGCGTCAGAGGGAGGCGGCGGACCCAAGTGCAGAGCGCTGATCGTGGTGTATTCGGGGAAATCCAGGAACGGAGGTCAGAGGACGGGCAAAAGGTCTTCGAGGTGCGAACGTCGTCACAGGGAGGATCCAAAAGGCGAGGTCAGTGTTCAGGCAAGAGGTCGATAATCCAAAGGAGGCAGTAGATTGGGGGAACGAGGTACGGGTTCGGGGAAGGCGTTCAGGAACAGGTAAAGGGCTGGAGATGGTCGCTAACTAGGAGGCAGATCAAGGTTCCGCATCAGCTGGCTGTCCGACGCAGCCTTTTATGCTGCGATCTGCGTTGAGTCACAGGTGTTCCGTGTTGGTCTGAAGGTGTGGGCGTGGCAGTACCCCCCCCCTGAGGATCGGTCCCGAACACTCGAGGGCGACCAGGGGGACGGCCTCGAGGCCGAGGTGCGGGCCGATCCGGATGACTGCTGTGGAAGTCGGAAACGAGGCTTGGATCAAGGATGTCCCGTGCCGCTACCCAGGACCGTTCCTCAGGTCCGTATCCTTCCCAATCCACCAGATACTGGAGTACCCCTCCACGACGGCGGGAATCCAGGAGTGCCCGTACTGCATACGCTGGTGCACCACCGTCCGGCAGGAGAATTGGGTCCGGAGGCGTGCTTGCGGGCTGGTGTAGGGAGGTGGCCAAGGGTTTGAGGAAGGATACGTGGAACGTCGGGTGTGCGCGAAGGTGTTGGGGCAGTTGCAGGCGATAAGAGACCGGGGTAACTCTGCGGATTATCTTAAAGGGTCCTAAGTACCTGGGGCTGAGTTTCTTAGACATATACGGTCCTTGGAGACCCCGGGTGGACAGCCACACCCTCTGACCGGGTGCAAGGGAGAGGTGTCGCCGATGCCGATCGGCTTGATGTTTGATACGGGTTTGTGATTCTTGGAGGTGTCGTCTGACAGCTGCCCATACCTCGCCGCTGGTTCGGTACCAAGAGTCCACAGCTGGCACATCGCTGGATCCCGGTTGCCATGGGAACAACGGTGGCTGGTACCCCAAGATGCACTGAAAAGGAGAGACACCTGTAGAGGTATGGGTGAGCGTATTGTGGGCGTACTCTGCCCACGGAAGGTATCGAACCCAGTGAGTTGGGTGTTCAAGGCAATAGCTTCTGAGGTACCGACCGATGTCTTGCTGTAGCCGTTCAACCTGCCCATTGGCTTGCGGGTGGTACCCCGATGTCATACTCACTGTGACTCCAAGTTTCTTCCAAAAGGCCCTCCACACACGCGATGTGAACTGAGGACCCCTATCGGACACTATGTCTTCCGGTATACCGTAGAGTCGGAATACCTGTTGAAACAGCAACTCTGCTGTCTCCAAGGCAGAGGGGAGTTTGGGCAAAGGAATCAAGCGACAGCCCTTGGAAAAACGATCGATCACGGTCAAGATGGTGGTCTTACCATCTGACAGTGGGAGGTCCACTAAGAAATCTAACGCTAGGTGCGTCCAGGGACGGTTGGGTACCGGCAGGGGTTCCAGGAGCCCGGCTGGACTCTGATTTGAAGCCTTGGACTGTGCACAGACTGGACACGCCCGGATGTAGTCCTGTACATCCTCCCGGAGGGACGGCCACCAGTAGAGCTGCTGGATCCTAGCCTGAGTCTTCCCAAACCCTGGGTGCCCTGCTGCTGGATGGTCATGGGCCCATTGTAGGAGAGTCGTCCTCAAACCTGGCGGAACATATTGTTTTCCAGAAGGTTTACCTGGTGGTTCGGGGTCCCCTTGTTGGGCTTGGGCCAGATCCTGGGTGAAGTCCCACTGAACGGGTGCTACAAAGCAGGACCTGGGCAGGACGTAGTCCGCTTCCGTTACCTCCTGCGTTTCGTCATGCAGCCGGGAAAGGGCGTCCGCTTTGATATTCTTGGGACCCGGTCTGTAAGTGACAGTAAACTGGAACCGAGAAAAGAACAGTGCCCACCTGGCCTGACGCGCGTTGAGGCGCCGGGCTGTTTGCAGATATTGTAAATTCTTATGATCTGTGAATACCAAAAAAGGGTGTTGTGCCCCTTCTAGCCAATGCCTCCACTCTTCTAGGGCTAACTTAATTGCTAGGAGCTCTCTATTTCCTATGTCGTAGTTTCGTTCCGCCTCCGACAGTTTCCTAGAAAAGAATGCGCAAGGGTATAATTTCATGGGCTTACCTTGCCTCTGAGAAAGGACAGCGCCCACCCCTGACTCAGAGGCGTCAACCTCCACCACGAATGGCAACTCAGGGTCGGGTTGATGCAGAATGGGGGCTGTAGAGAACTTGGATTTGAGGTTCTCGAAGGCTCGTTGGGCTTCTGGGTTCCACGGGAGACGAGGGGTTTTACTCACTGTAAGTGTTGTCAAGGGTGCGACGATCGTGCTGAAGTTCCTGATGAACCGGCGGTAAAAATTGGAGAACCCCAAAAATCGCTGGAGGGCCTTAGTTGTGGTTGGCCGAGGCCATTGCTGGATGGTCTGGACCTTACCCGGATCCATCGCAAGACCGTCTCGGGTAAGTATGAACCCCAAGAAGGAGACCTTCTGCTTGTGGAACTCACATTTCTCCAACTTCACATATAACCTGTTCTGCAACAGTCTCTGGAGCACCTGTCGGACAGTCAACACATGCTTGGACAACGTATCAGAATAAATCAGGATATCGTCAAGATAGACCAGGACGCCCTTGTGGACCAGGTCCCCAAGCACATGATTCACAAACGCCTGGAATACACTGGGTGCGTTGGCAAGACCAAAAGGCATAACCAGGTATTCGTAATGACCCAGGGTGGTACTGAAAGCAGTCTTCCATTCATCCCCCTGCCGGATACGAACTAGGTTGTACGCACTTCTCAGGTCTAGCTTTGTGAACCATCGCGCCTGCTGAATGTTCTCAAGCGCAGCCGAGATCAAGGGCAGAGGATGTGGATATTTCACACAAATATTATTCAACCCCCGATAGTCGATACATGGGCGTAACCCCCCATCCTTCTTCTCGATGAAAAAAAACCCAGCAGACGCGGGGGACGTGGATGGTCGAATAATTCCTGTCTTTAAGGCTTCGGTGATATAAGTCTGGAGGGCGGATTGTTCGGGTCTGGACAACGGGTAAATGCGACTACGCGGAGGCGTGGTACCCGGCAAGAGATCAATAGCACAGTCCCATGAGCGATGCGGTGGGAGCTCGGATGCGCGTTTCTTGCTAAAAACCTCCGCAAGATCCTGATACTCGGGAGGAACTGGCACCGGCCGTGCCGATTCTGAGCCTTCTATAGACGTAGCTCGACAGGGTAGCTGTAAGCAGGTTCTCTCACATTGGGGTCCCCAAGCCACTAATTCCCCAGTACTCCACTGGAACACTGGGTCATGCTTGGAGAGCCAAGGGAACCCGAGAATCAGGGGCAACTCCGGAGACGAAATTAAATAAAAACTCAACATTTCCTGGTGACATACACCTACTCTCACAGTTACAGGGGCTGTCTGGTGGTCCACAAAACCCTTCCCGAGGGGCTGGCCATCTAGGGCGGTCACTCGAAGACGCCCCCCAATGGGTTTGGAGGGTATGCCATGAGACCGAGCAAACCCAATGTCCATGAAGCACCCTGCTGCTCCTGAATCCACCAGTGCTTGCGTCTGTACCTGTCCATCTCCCCAGGATAACATTACAGGTACCGCGAGGCGGTTACAACTGAGGGTGCCACTCACCTTGATCTCGGGGCGGACAGGGCACTGGAGACGGAAGTGACTAGGGTCACCACAGTAAAGACAGAGGCGATTTTGTAGTCTTCGCTGTCGTTCGGGAAGGGACAGGCGCCCCAGCTGCATCGGCTTTGCTTCCTCCTGTTTGGGACCGCATCTTTCTGGAGCCGGTTCTGAGGCTGGTCCCTGGGTTCTGATCTGATTGTCTAATGTTACCGCGGTTTCTATGTACCGATCAAGGGTGCCTCTTTCTCCTCGGAACACCATTTCACTCCGGATGCGTGAGTTTAGACCACGGCGAAAACTAGCCCACAAAGCTTTCTCTCCCCAATCGCTGCGTGCTGCGAGAACACGAAATTCTAGGGCGTAATCTGCCACGGGTCGGTTACCTTGCTGAAGATTCAGGAGTCTTTCACTTAGCTGTTCCTCCGGTTGGGCCAGTCCGAACACGGCGAGGAACAGGCTCTTGAGCTGTGCATAAGTGTTGGGGAGGCCATTTGTCCAGACTGCTGTCGCCCATTCAAGTGCTCTGCCCGTGAGCAGAGAGAGGACGTAGGTGATCCGGCTCTGTTCTGTGCTGAAAACTAGGGGCATACTGGAAAAAACAAGCTCACATTGAAGCAGGAAGCCGTCACATTGTGCTGGGGTCCCGTCAAAGCGGGTCGGGGGAGACAAGTGAAAACCGCGTGAAGGAGAAGGAGTGGCGTTCGACGAGTCAGGCGCTGCAGGACCGGCTGCGCGTTTCTCGATGGGTTGTGTGGGCGCACGCGACGTCTTCAGCACGCTTACCACCTGGTTGTAAGAGGTGATGAGGTTGTGCAGCGTCTGTTCCATACCTGCCAAGCGCGCTTCACGCGAGTCCAACTCTGCTTGGAGGTAGTTCAGCTCCGCTGGATCCGTATAGATGGCGGAACCTTCTGTCATGGTCGCGTCAGAGGGAGGCGGCGGACCCAAGTGCAGAGCGCTGATCGTGGTGTATTCGGGGAAATCCAGGAACGGAGGTCAGAGGACGGGCAAAAGGTCTTCGAGGTGCGAACGTCGTCACAGGGAGGATCCAAAAGGCGAGGTCAGTGTTCAGGCAAGAGGTCGATAATCCAAAGGAGGCAGTAGATTGGGGGAACGAGGTACGGGTTCGGGGAAGGCGTTCAGGAACAGGTAAAGGGCTGGAGATGGTCGCTAACTAGGAGGCAGATCAAGGTTCCGCATCAGCTGGCTGTCCGACGCAGCCTTTTATGCTGCGATCTGCGTTGAGTCACAGGTGTTCCGTGTTGGTCTGAAGGTGTGGGCGTGGCACTCCGCAGCAGTCGACATAGTGCCTGGGTGCACAGGATAAGTTCTGCTTCTGGGATCCCTGTCAATCGAAATATTGGAAGATGCCCCATTCTAGGGCATCAGGTCGCGTATCTGCACAGCAAAAGGCTGCCAGTTTTGTTCAAGCCAAGGCTCAAACCCTCCTATAGAGAATAGCACCAATATCTAATCTGATCCACTAAGTGCAGTTTTGTGTTTCACCTACTCAGATCTGAGAGACAAAGTGGGAGTGTGTGTGTGGGTGTTTGTTTCTGAGATTCATTTTTTTATTATTTTTTCAAATGATGAATGGGGATACAACACATATGATTAAAAACTAAGAAAATTCTATCATGACAATATGCTGCCGATGATGTGCTGCAATGCATGTAAGAATTACTTTTTTTAGAAATGATTCCATGTTTTGGGGGGGGTAGATCTCAAATCTTTGGTTGGGTGCCGTGGCCAGAAAAAGCAAAGTAATGTTTTCTCTAAAATGGAAGAGAAAGGTATTTTCCTTCTAAACAGAATTTTATCAAGATTTCTGCAGTTGTGGATGTAGGTTTCTGAATATCATACGAGTCACTGTCAGTGTGGCTTTTGGCAGGGCATGTGGAACTGCTGCGCCCATTTTTTCTCTGAGAGTAAAACATATTTTCAACGTGTTCAGAAAACACGTGAATACTTCCCTCTGAAGGCACCATTTTTCAGATCCAAGCAAAGGAAAATTCTGAAAACAGAATTCTGAGCATGCTCAAGTATAGCACTAAATCTGTGCCTTAAAATTATAAACCCCAGGACACATTCCTTCTAACAGGCCAGATATGCTTACCTGTGAACTTCTGTGATTTAATGCTCCAAACACGATGCTGAGAGGCACTAGAGAGGGTGATCAAACAAGAAGGGGTGGAGGTGGGGTGAAGCATTAGAGAAAAAATAAACAGTCAGTGGCCAAGCAAGCAAAATAAACATCAGGGTCATTCAGGCAGATGCAGCGACCCATGGAAGGAGATGCCACATACCATCATACCCCCACCAACACTGGCCCCGCAAGGCAGTTTATGTCTCTATTTTAAGCATACACTGGATTTCACACACACTGCTGGTCTCAATAGTAATTCAGCTGAAATAATCTCAAAAAACAGCAAAGCATATAAACTGACAAGTATATTTGTTAAACTTTGCTCTGCAGTGAGTGGTAGAAAAAAATCGAAAACCTAAAAAAATCATTCATAGGAAGTGAATAAACACTGGCGGCTTACCTCACACAATTACTCTGTTCATTGTGCACAGCTTAGTGTATGATAAAAATGAAATACAAAAGACAATACACGAAAGGTCTTCAACTACACCTAAGCCAAAATTAACTAAAAAAACCTTTTTTTCTTCAAAATGATGGGGAGGAGTCCAAAAGCAGAAGTCTAACCAAGGTCCCTTGTTGTGCCACATCTGCCAAATGTCTGCCACCCTTCCATGCAAGATCCAGAGGAAGACGAACCCAAGGGCTTGGAAACGGCTGTTTGTGGCCCGTGGTCTATTTAAGGACTTCCCCAGAAACCCTTGCTGGAGATGTCTCAGCAAGCTGAGCTTTCAGAACTTGTGCCTGAGGGAGTTTAGAATAAGTTTGCTTATTTTATTGTATTTATTTATTAATTTGAGGGCAGAGAGAGGCTCCTTAGAGGTTAAGCAACTGGCGATGCAGGCAAATGGTTGCCCTGTTTTACAAAATCTGTGTATATTCAGTTTCACTGTTAACTGTTAAATTACCCTGCTCTTAATTCCTATGACCTGCCAATGCTAAAATCACAAAAATTGTCATAAGAATTGTTACGTTATAGATACTTCAAAAAGCTAGGCTGTTACATGCAGGTTCTTTTAATAATTATTTTCTCATAAAAAGGGATATTGAGACTAGTTTTTTCTTCCTATAACCTTGTTAAAAAAAACGTGCTAGCGGGGTCTCAGCCCAGCCTCCCTGACAGTGAGAACGATCCCAACATCCATACTACAGCCTGCTTCACTACAGCTCGATTAATATTTGAAGTCAGGCGGATGACAAAAATGCCCCTATGCATGTTCCAGTATTCTGAAATTAGATCATCGCTTTCATATTTAATGCAACATATGTTTGCCTTCCATTACAGCAGTCAGAAACACTGAATTTAACCAGCCAGCTACACTTCCTCTTCCAGTTTACATAAAATAAGAGCAATATCATAACAACAAGATAAAAATCAGATGTACAACTGTGAAATAATTTTAATAAGGTGTCATCCAGTTTTTTAGAACTAAATGGATCAAAAATCCTCACGGAAAAATTAAATGTTACGAAAAGAAAAAGCTTACATACTAGAGCAGTATGTGATTGTCACAGACTCCTTGTATTTTAACAGATTAGAACTGTGGTTAAGCATTATGAGTTATGCAAAAATTAGTTTGGCCTAATTATGGAAAAGAGTGGAGCTGCAAAACACACACAGTCAATGCACAGGTGGAAGACAATGGAGAAACCTTGTTCATTATCCCCTAGTGCAATGAGGGTCTAATTGGCCATTTTTTCTGCAATGCCTGTTTGATTCGAAAGAAAATTAACCATAACATAAGAATGGCTTAAATATCCAACATCCCAACCGCACCGCATGTTGTTGCCCGTCGCCGTAGAAATTCATGACCTTTTTTTTTGAAAACCACAAAACCCTCCCCTTGTTTTTCTCACTCAAGGAATATGGTTTTATTTTATCATAAAGTGAAGTAATAAATCATGAGTATTCTTCCGTTCACATTGACAGATTACCTAAAGATGGAAAGCATGCAATCGAGAGCACCGTACTGTGAAAAACGTGTGTATGTTTTGTATTTTGCTGCAACGCAAAACAGGACTTAGTACCGACAAGCATCCTACCAGTTTCACTGAGCTACTTTTCCAATTTCGCATCGTCTAAAAAGACGCTCATACACCTTTTCTCGAGGAAAACGCAACTGACAGCGCCAAACACAGCCCACGCACGACAGCAGAGCCGCTGTTCGTATTTCTGCGCACAGATTTTGCCGTTAGTGCGTGTGTGTACGGTGTCATGTGCGCAGCTCAAAGTCTCTCAGTGAAGAAGCAGGTTCACTGACAGCTGTGTGTCCGACCAAGTGCGAGAGGAATCCAGCGACGCGGGTCTCGAGTCTTTTATGCGCCCGATCACCCACGAAAGACGAGCGCGTGGAAATGAATGACTGCGAATATATATATAATACTGTACTACTACAGTCGGCTGTGGCTGAGATGTGCGCGCGACCCCTACTTACGAAGCGAGAGGACGAAGATGCTGCGAGTCGCCGCGCATCCGGCGCGGAGCCTGTGGGACGGCATGATGCGCGAGCGGGAGCGCGAGCGCGGCTCCACACGCGCACACGCACACAGAGACGCGCGCGCGCGCGCGCGCGCAGACACACACCGCCCGTCTCTGTCGCACGGCTCGCGGCTGGACGCCGTATCTGTGTAGGACTGCGCGCTTCAGACACGCTGCACCGGTGTCGTTGTCGTGCAGTTGCGCGCTCTTGTGCTCAGTTGGAGTAAAACGGTCGATGAAGCATCGGGGAGAAGAAACGGACCAGGCACGTGCTGCTAATACGACGCTTGAGTAACGTCGTTTCGCTAGACGCACTTTCCCGGTGCATATTCGAGCAGGGACTTTCTGTATTTTTTCTCCAACTTTATTAAAAGTCACTAAAGTTATGTATAACACTCAAAATACGAAATGCTGCAATTAAGGACAATACTCAACGACATCACCATACATCGCAGGAAACTTCTTAGATCATTATAAATACATGACAGCAATTATTTAGTTGTCAGTAATAAACCCATTTTCTCATCTTCCTATAAGTTTAAACCTCTAAAATCCAAAGGTGTTCAGTATGGTTATTAAATTGTGCAACAAACCGTAGCGCTGCTGTCTCGCAGTACCTGGGTGGTGCCGGAGGACGTGGGTTCGATCATCGCTCATCATGTCTCTGTGTGTTTGCATGCAGCATGTTCTCCCCGTGTCTGTGTGAGTTTGGATGTTTGGATGAGTGACCCATTGTAAGCAGTGTATCTCCTAGTGTAAATCACCTTGGGTGAATAAGGTGTGGGCTGGTAAAATTACACAGTGTTCATTGGAAGTTGCTTTGGAGAAAGGCATCTGCTAAATGAAGTAACAACCCTAAGCCTTGTACCAAAGTCTAGTTTAATTACCACTATTGCAAATTTGTCATTCATTACACCTTAAAACACACACATCCGTGCACCATTGCATGCACATTTTAATAAGTTATTAAATTAAAGAATTACAAAATTATATTAAAATCAATAATAATTAAATTTTTCTATACAAAGGTTCCCTCTCCACTGGCATCTCATCCGGGGTGTAACCCACCCCCTACCCCATTTCCAGCCTTGCACCCAATGATTTCAGGATAGGCTCCAGGTCACCATCATCCTTCCCAAGACAAGATGTTGAAATTGGATAGATGGAGTTCCCCCACCTTACCAGCCACCAGGTAGGACTTCTCTCCAAGTTATGATTAACTGAACCTAGGAGAAGATCCCACCCTGGACAAGTCAACAGCCAAGATCCTTGAATAATCAGCTGGAAGTAGGGAGGGGGCTAACCTTCTTTCTTCCTTTTGAGGGGTGCCAGTCAAAACTGGCTACCCCAGAACAGCACTGGTGATTGCACCAACCTCCTTCCTGCGCTTCTTTTTCCTCCTGGTCACTCTTGAAAAAACTTGTGCATGCAACCAAGCGTACCCAAGACCTCCTCAGCCAGAGACCCCACAAAGCAGCCTAGAGACGATGACCCACCAGCACTGGCCACAAACAGCCCTTCCTTTACCTCAGCCCCCACCACTGGTGCCCTCTGTTCCACAGCACCACTTGAGGATTTCAGGGTCCTTTTACCATCCCATGTCAATACTGCACCAGCCAGTACCACGCTGGCATGGACGGCTTATGGTGGACACAGCTGCAAGAGAGGTGATCCTCTCCCCTACACTGAGCACAGCAATGGGGCTTACACCATCCTTTGCCAGGTGGCCAATCTCGAAACAATATGGGCACTTCATTATTTTACAGTCTCTACTTGTATATCTCTGGCTCAAACAGAAATGGCAGGAGGGAGACTGACCATGATAAAATAGTTAGCCTTTAGCCTTACACAAGGTGAAGTATGTATGCCAGAGCACGGCGAAGCCCACCTGGCTTCACAGGGTCAGGAGGCAAACCAACCAAAAAAACATCTGTGCCAATTTCAGATACTGAGAATGCCCCTGTCATCTTCATGCCCCAGAAAAACAGGGAAGGCTTCCACTACATGTGATAGAAAAAGGGGTCAAAGATGCGGACAGTCCCAATTCTCTTATGGATCCTCCACAACGGCTTAGTGGAATATAGGAGCAGCTTCTGATATAGCACAGTCACCCTACATGCTTCAAACACCTGTCATCCACAGGAAGTCCCAGGAGTCCAAAGATGATGTCCCAGGTGAAGGGGACCTGATCACGAAATCCCCCAACATCCTCACAATTTTCCGACCGCGCCTGTTACTGTCAGTCTACTTCCAGCTCCTACTCCTAAGGGTGTCACTGAGTAGCGGTCGCCACAATATTCTGAAATAATCCTCTAAATAAACAGTTTCCTTCAGTTTAATGTGACGTTTTATGTCTTCACTGTTATTTCCCGGGGCATGACGCCGCGCGCACAGACAGTGGGACGCGCGGGAACTTGGTCGAGAAGAGGACGAGCAGGACGGACGATAGAGTCCAGTTTGTTGAGTCATGGTGGAAGGAGTAAACTACAGTATAGTGCAGTACAGTAAAGTCAGCAGTAAAATGATGCTGCTTATCAAAATCCCGAGGAATTTTGCAGTGCAGGTGCGGGTTCCAGGGATGAAATATCGCTGAGGGAAGTCTACTAGTGTTCATTGACGAGTTTGAGAGCGCGAACGGAAGTTAAAATCTAGGACTCTGCGGGAAGGTAAACCGTAAAGGCTGAAATGTCATATCGCCAC
This sequence comes from Scleropages formosus, assembly GCF_900964775.1. Lineage (NCBI taxonomy): Eukaryota > Metazoa > Chordata > Actinopteri > Osteoglossiformes > Osteoglossidae > Scleropages > Scleropages formosus. The sequence continues at coordinate 24,711,722 of NC_041809.1, forward strand.
ACTTCACAGATGCATAGGGTGATGCTGCCTGGGTTGTTTTCTTAAATACACTTTCCTGTGTGTCGTCTTGCAGGGCAATAGAAGTCCGTAACCTTCTTTGTTCGGCCTGTTTGCCGGTTGCTCGGCTCGTGCACTTGTCACACTAGACATTGCACTTTGCACACGAAGACACTGACTGAACAGAAACGCCGCACGAAGAGGACTAAATCCAAAAGTTGCTTTAATAAAAATAGCTAGGCAGGTGAGTCGTGCTGCGTTTGAAAGTTTTTACTAATTATATTTATCAGTTTAAAAGGGGTCTGACAAGAAGGAGGTTTCTAAACACGAGAGACAGCTAATACAACAGTTGCTCCGGTTGCGAGACGTGCAGAATTGTTTAATGTCGCAATGAGGAAAGTGTTGAAATTCTTGACAGAGTGAGTGTCTCCAAAACAATCTTTGCACAAGAAAAGTGACTGCCAGATTAACCACACCAGCAGGGAGAGAAAGACACGTATTTGCAGAAGTTGAAAAGTGGTTAAAACCCAAAAACTTACTTTCTCCAAACAAGAACTATCAATAAAAGGTACATACCAAGCTAGACAAAACAGGTATTTATGGTAAGACTGCTCTTCTGATACTGATAATGACAAAGCCAAACCCTTTTTCTCTGCACTTTTTCAAAGAACATAACTCTTTGGAGCTGCCACTTTAGAATTTTTAAATCTATTGCTTTCAATGTGCAAATGCAGTTATGAAAGGGTTGGGGTTAGAATCAGCCTGAATTCTAAGGTCATTGCACAAAAATGTGCAACCTTGGGTAATGGGAAAACCAATACAGGCCGGGTGTAGGGATTGTTCTGCATGTCTGTACACTAGAATTAAAAAGAAAAGTGAAAATGTGAAAATATTTTAGGAAGACCGTTTCCTGAAGCAACACTCATATTGAAAGAGAAGAATCCTCCCATGCATTGTTACATTGATTCATCAGTGGTTTCACGAACTCCGGGATGAAGTCAAAACTTCCTTCCGTAGTTTCTCCAGTCACTAGATCTCAACGTCAGTGAAGGTTTAGGGGAAGTTTGAAGCTCAGTGAGCGGCGCAGTTTTCCACTTTCTTAATCCCTTGCAACGGGAAATTGTTCTTGTTGAAGAATGACCCGGTTTCACAACAAACAACATGGTCCTAAATCACATCACCCACAGCTTTCACGGAATGAAGCTGTTTGAAAGCAATAAGTGAAGGTACTTTTTATTGGTCTTTCTACATATTGTTTGGTGTTTCCATTGTTATGTCTGTCTACCACAGACTGTTTTGTAGACTATCACTAGGACACTGTGACCTAAGTGATGATTGATGTTTTCCACTCACACACTAATTATTTTTGTTACTCCTTCATTGTTCCATAGAGATGTATTGTCATCAACAATGGGAACAACCCCTAAGTTAAATGGGAGATTGAGAGAGGGCTTGATTGGGCCATCTGTTCTGTAGCAGGGAAAAGCTACCAATGAAATATATACTAAAAACTATGATAACCATGTGTGTAGTCTAAAAACTATTTAACATTGTCATTTTCTGGTGTGTCTGGGCATGGTATGTATACAGTTAGACTATAGATTTAAATGTTGTGTGACTTAGACTTGTGTGATCTATGCAATGAGTAATTCAGTTTTTACAGTTTATAACCAGTTTTCAAATGTAGACTTAAATTACTGTATTATGGTCTTCTGTTACCTGTAGGTTTAAATGTGGTTTCTAATTAATGTTGTGAGGAAAAAAGCTCATTCTTATCCTATTCTATAATATTAATACTCAGTATCATGATTGTTGAAGCTGGTTCTCAGTGACGCTTTGGATAAATGGCCAGGTGAGACCATACCTGCGGACGGCCAACAGTGAAACCAATCAGAAGAAACACACACTTCACGCACAAGTACTACTGTGATGCCCCATCAACTTTCCACGCTGGCTTGGCTTTAGCAACTGCTGGTTCAAGGTGAGGACACAGCTGCTGATAGTATTTTGAAACAATGGTAATATTATTCTGTAACAATGTATAAATTGTTACAGAAAGTTGATGAAAAATGTTCGTTGTTTGCGATTAATTTTTAGGCCTCCAAAAATGAATAGTCAACATGTAACTTGGCTGCGCTAAATAGCAGCTAATTCAGCCCTTCTTGACTGTAGCCACTGCCAGCTCATAAGCAGGATAATATTAATCATTTACATCCCTCCTAAAGATCTCCTACAGAGGCAGATGAAGGAAAACAAGATTTATATTCTTGGTTCTTAGAACAAGAAAAACCAAAGGAATGTTGGGGCCAACGCCTCAATGGTTACTCATACTTTGCCAACAGAACAGTTTGCTGTCTTAAATTAGGCATTTGACTCCAATACTGTTACACCAGATGGTGCTGTTGGACCAGCTGTGAATGAAGGCCTCTTTATACAATGTTCCTTCTACTGAACACTGGCTGTCTTTGTACAGTGAAATGTCAGCATAGCTTTAATGTTTTAATACCACGTGTACTTGATTTTTTGTTCCTTACACTAACAAAGGCTGAACTGTTTTCATACAGTTAGATTTAAGTATTAACCAACGTGGGAATAATAGGGTAATTAAATTGCCATCTATAGTACAATTTTAAAACAGGAGAGTCCAGATAGCATTTAATGCAAACTGCCATTTAGGCAAATCCTAAGAAAATAAACTGACCATGTGAAGAAATTACCATTGCTTCTGTGTCAGAATGGATACGTGCAGGTGACTTTTTGATATTTTCTGTTCGCTCTCTAATCGATTAAGTCTTTAATGCAAGGTTCTACTATATTTTGAAATAATTAGGTACACATTTGGAGTTTTTAAGCTCTTTAAGTACTTAAAGACATGTTTAGTGAGAGAAAAGTTTCATGAGGTGATCCTTTTTATTTTTTTTGTTTACTTTGATCCAGAGCCTAAGGCACAAGGCAGGGTACTCCCAGGGCAGGATGCCATTCCATCACAAGCTGATCTCACACACACACACACACACACACTCATTCCTTCATTCAGTCAAGCATTCACCATGGACGGCGAGAGGAAACCAGAGCACCCGGAAGAGACTCTCATGACCATGGCCAGAATATGCAAGCTCCACATAGACTAAACCAGATCCGAACCAACGTGTAAAAGCTCAGCCCAAAAGCTATGAGACAGCAGCTTTACCCACTTCACCACCCTGATACTCCTGGGTTTCCACTGGTAAATAAAATGAACACTTCAAAACACCGATTTTTTTTTTAATTAAATACAAAATATTTCAAATCTTTTGAAAGCTTTTTTGAGAAGGAACATTACAAAATTTGAGGAACCCCCAAAGCTGACTAATGAGATGCAAACTCATTTCTCAGGGAATGAGGAGCAAGGCAGAGGCAGCCTTGGTGATAGTCTGGATGTACTCCTTGTAGTCAATAGCGAGGTACTCTGCCAGCAGGAAGTTGATGACTCCCACAACAGACATGAGGAACAGGAAGGCGATGACACGCTTGCCAAACAGGTACCCAGGGGTGCTGTTGGAGAGAGCAAGACAAGTTCAGAACAGTGTAAAGGAACCCAAAAAGGACTTTAAATATAGATTCTCCATCTCATTCCACAGAAAAAAAGTGAATACATGTTTTTCTCAACCCTCTCTTTTAATTAGGAAATAAGCGCAATGAATATGGTGCATTACATGACATGGAGGGTTTCTATAACATGTAACAATTTAATTTCACTCTGCCAGTTTTCAGGCAATACTAAATATAATTTTCTCCAAACCTGATGACTGAAACAAAGGAATTTGGATTGTAATGAAAGCATGCATAAAAAAGACCCCATGTGGGCTGCAACATTAAACTGTTAGTAATAATTAACCTCAATCAAAGTGTGCACAGGTGTTCCTTCTACCTGAATAGCTAATTATAGACTTGAACAAACTAACCCAGCTATCCAATTTTCTTTTAGTTTTAATAATGCATTAGAAAGTTAGGGTTTCACCCTGCCCAAAGGTACAGGTCACTCACAAGCCCACATAATGCACTGAAATTATTTTGTGGTCACTGATATTGTGAAAAGTATAAGGAAGCAAAGGAACCTGCCAACACTACAACCTTCCAGGGATAAGAGTCAAGGGCTGGGGTTCAAAGATTTTTTAAAGGCAAGCAACCATCTGGACCGACACAAAATCAGAAAGCAAAAGAAACTGTTGAAAAGGCCGAAGGAAACCGAAAGCTTGCAGGTATCGCTGTACCCTTTTTTAAGGCAGTAAACCCAAAGGATCTCCAGTAAAAATGTGTATTTCTGTAAAAGGGTAAAGTTATAGCACTCTAATCTACGTAAACGTCTTTGAATTATGGCATCTTAAACAAGTGAAGTAAAAGACTGAAACCACATCAGTGGCGAGAGGAAGCGTCTATGGTTTGGCAGATGTACTCTGTGATGTAGCCACAATTAGACATTGCTTCACATCCCATGCTATTTCACTAAAGCATGGGGTCTCAGATTTCAAAACAGGAAAAAGAGTGATACAATCAAATTCCTTGTGTGTGCGTGCACATCTGCATGCATTCCAGATATTTGTGTACATATATCTGTTCCCTGCATGCTACATGTCTGCACGTATAGTGATACTGGCAACATGTTTGTTTATTGAATGTTAATGCACAGATATGACTATAAGCAGGATCATGCCTAAACAGTGAGACTGATAAAGCAGACCATTATAAGCATACACAGAAAAGGAATTGCAGAGTACTGAGCAGGTGAGGACCCCTCCAGTATTCACCAAGCTGTGTCACCAACAATATAAATGACAAAGCACGTTAAACACAAAACTTCCATACCTAACAGGCACGTACGGCTGTGTAGCTCTTTTCAGTCTCAAAGGGAGATCAGTTAATTTTACCTTTGATACTGGGATTAAATGTGAATGGCTTTAATACTCTATAACGCTGGCTACATGAAAGATGCAACTAAATTCTTAAGATGCATGAGTAAATAACACCAAGAAAAGATTGTCCTCTCCAGTTGCAGAGGTGTCAAACCAACACCCGGGTACTAATGTCAGGGAACGCATCAAATAAAACCACACAAACTTGAAAGTCAGACAAGATCAGAGACATTAAAATGCTTACAGCTTAAATTTTTAACAGAAGGCTTTCACTTCTGAAGGTAAAATGTTCAAATACTAATACTGGAGATCTCCAAATACAATGTTGAATTGTTAATCAATACACTTCCTCAAAACACAATAGCATAAATAAAGCAGACACCTCAACCAAAAGTCTACTGAAGTAGTGATCCTCTTAAACTGGATCCTTAACTAACAACCTCAGTTACATTTTCCCTTCATTTAAATGGAGGGTGTACTCTGCCCCACGTTCTATGCTTCCATGATTGGCTCATGACCACCAAGGCTTTGCACTGGACAAGTGGTTTATGATAACGGATGGATGGATTAAATGAGGGCAGAGATGAATGAAGGGGTTAAAGACTATAGAGAGTGCCATGGTCTTGAAGTAGGCCTTTTAACCAGATTTGCTTCAATAAACATTTAAACTGCAGAAACTGTTAATGCATATAATTCTACATTGTAAGACAAATGATAGAAATAAGCAACTTACTGATTTCTATCAATAACTAAAATATACAATGACGTGTCTTGATAATCACATATTCTGTCAAAATGAAAATATACCTCTGAGATACTTGGCCCATGTAGCCCACAAAGTACTTCTGTCTGACCAACAGGTACATCAGTCCTGCAAAGGCAGCTGGTGCTGAAACACACAGAGAAGTGCACATTTATATCATTTGATGCATATTTTTCAAACAGTAGTGGGGTGCGGGGATGTGGTGGTGCAGTGGTGGTGTGGTGGTGCGGTGTGGCGGTACGGTGGTGGGCTTGACTGGGTCCCGCTCTCTGGTGGGTCTGGGGTTCGAGTCCTGCTTGGGGTGCCTTGCAGCGGACTGGCGTCTCGTTCTGAGTGTGTCCCCTTCAGCTGGGCTAGACTCTGGCTCACCACGACCCCACTTGGGACAAGCAGTTTTAGCCAGTGTGTGTGTGTGTGTGTGTGCTTTTCAAGCAAAATAAGATAGGATCAAATAACAAAAGAAACAGACAAGAAGAGCACAAGTAATTCTAAAATCAGTACTTGATTTAGTGCAACTCTCTTAATTCAGCTCTATGCACTATGTAGTAATAAAGCATGTAAGTAACTTCTCTTCCACTAAATTTAGGAAAAAGCATATCGGTAACATCAAGGTTCTGTGGTAAAGCACAAAATAATTTTGACCCATCAGCAAATGTTCCTGTTAGTTTTTGCCCAATAACACTATTTACAGTTTACAGTTTCTTCTGCTTGGTACCCCAACTGTTGTTTGTTACATCTAGAGCCATATTTCACAGTCTGTAACACTGCATCCTCTTTGTAGCAGGTTAGTTGGTCATTTTCTGCTGTCTTTCTGGAAGCTGTCATGCCAGGAGTAATGCCACCAGCAAGGTGATTGTTTCCTTACCTTGACTCAGACATATCCCAGCACACCACATGATTGCCATGAAGGTGGGGTATGTATCCATGCAGTTCCGGCTGCAAGCAAATAGTTGAAGGCCCATTTTAGGAACACAGTGTAAATAATAATACTCTGGTGTTAAGTTCTACTGGTCCATCTGACAACCAGAGCCCAGTACAGAATGTGCAGAAGTACTCATGTGTACCAAGTGCAAAAGTAATTTATGTGACGAAGTAACAAAGTTGCACTGTCAAGAAATATCGACTCTATCCACCATAGAGGTCTACATTATATATACTACCCCAACCCCAAGTCTTTTTATAAAATTAAATTTTTTCTTAAAAAAAAAGTCTTTTTAAAGCATCATATTGATTTATTAACGTTAACATATTGCAGTCATGAAACACTATTTGATTTTACTCACGGTAGCCATAAAACATACTTAATCATATACAGTAATAATAATAAAAATAGCAAAACGATTATTATTATTGTTATTCTTATTATTATTTTAGGATTTAACAAATATGTTCAGATAAGAGTGAATAGAAAATTTTGTGCACACGAGGAAGTGAGGTCATGCTGGATTTACTAAGCGGTCAGCAAACGGTTTGGGGATGCTATTACGGCGCTTCCTGACTGTGGCAACAACGAGGCGACACCCTGCCAAGGGGAAATGAACATCTGTGGTCGAAAGACACTCCTGCAGAAGAAGTAGAAACCACAGTCTGCTGCAGAAGTGCAGCATCAGGACTATGGCCATCTATTCTTGACAGCTTCTGGCTTGTGCTACTATGGTACTCCCACTATCACTCCAATTTCAAGTTTTTATTTGTCACATACACATTTCTGTGGTTATTTTACTGTTTCAGCACCATTTACAGGTGTTTATTTAGCTGACCCTTTTCTCCAAAGCATATAACATTGGCAAACTACCTACAGTTACCCATTTATACAGCTAAGCAATTTAGAGAAAGTACCTTGTTCAAGGGTACCATACAGCTGGGTGCGGGATTCAAACCTGCAACCTTCCGGTTCAAAGGCAGCAGCTCTAAGTACTACGGCACCAGTTGCCATCTTTTACTACAAACTTGCCATGGTCAGTTAAATACAGACAATATTAATTCAATTCAATTCAATTCAATTTATCTTTATAGAGCACTCTTCTCACACAGTGACACAGAGTGCTTTACCACAGGCATAAGGCGAGAAAAACAAATACATCAGACAAGAAACAAAGAAGACAGTTGACTAATGACTACCATAATACAGTACTTTTATAGAGCTATAAGAAATGCGTACTGGCCACTGAGGAAAGGAACAAAAACTCCCAGTTGAAAGCTGAACGAGGAAAGAAAACCTCTGGGGGTCCAAGGGCCAGCGGTTGCCCACCCCTCCTGGGCATTCTAGATTAAGTAACAATTCTAAGACAGTTACAAAGTAATAATGATATCACTGCCAAATAAGAATAAAAACACTTTGGCATCATCAGGTTAAATCATCCCAATATTGTTTGTTAGCGTGTGTGCGGAAAAGAAGTTTCTTTTCAAAAAGCCGCGTGCAGAGATCGGCTGTGTAGTCAGTGTGTTCCTGAAATGTCTCGTTGAAGGTTTTTTTTTTTTATATTACGCATCATGATGCAGCGATGCAAAAGCAAATGCAAATTTGCACGCTGGACGGAAACGGGTCCTAACTGATATTATGCAAAACACGTCGCCCTGCGGCAACGGTAACAAAAACAAAAGCTCGTGTCATGATCATGTCCTGCAACAAAATAACCGAACGTACGAGAAAGTTAATGATGAAACAGTGGCTGTTACGCGGACTGCTCTCGAACTCATAACCACACGGACGGAGACGAGAAGCTACTCACTTAGCGCAGTACACTCGCTCGAAGGAGCTCGACTTCACGTTCGACGTCTTGCATTCCTTCTCAACCTTATGGGCAAAGAAAGCTGCGAGGAAACAGGAGGGGCACGGATCAAAAGAGCATAGTCGGACACAAGACATGATGATGATGATGATGATGTTTCAATAGCGCCACACAGCCGCCACGACACACCCTCCACAAGAGCAGCGCCAACACGTGTCACGTGTTCTTCACACCTCGGACCCGTCAGGAGCAGGTCGCTCTCCCACTTCTTCACCACTACAGAGAAAGCTCTTCAACAGAGGAGGTTTTGCATCCCACCAGGAGCAGCCAGGTTTCCTCACCGTTCTGCAAAGCGCTCAGCAGGGTAACAAGGACAAGCAAAAAGATGTTCTCCATCACGCTGCCTTCCATGGTGCCTGGGGGTGGAGGCCTCGAGCAGTTTGCGGGGATCCCTCGATCTGCTCGATCTGCGAGCGCTCTCAGCGATGCCTGTGTGCGCTGTGGCCCGTGAACGTGTCGTGCGTGGAGAGAGCAGAAGACCGCTCTCTGTGTGTCTGACGCCACGCCTCCTGGCGCTTCCTGCTTGCGGCGCGAAACACGGTACATTTACGGGAACCTGCGCTGACCAACAGCGAGAGCTACTTTACATTTATTCACTTAGCAGACGCTTTTCCTCAAAGCGACTTCCAATGGATTCTATGTAGCGTTATCAGCCCACACACCTTATTCACCAAGGTGATTTACACTGGTAGATACACTACTGACAACGGGTCACTCATCCATATAATATCAGTGGCACACACACTCTCTCTGTCACTCACACACTACGGGGGACCCTGAATAGTATCTCTCTGGGAAGAAACCAGAGCACCCCAAGAAAAACCACGGAGAGAACATGCAAACTGCACACAGACCGAGCGGGAATCGAACCCACGTTCTCTCGCACCACTGAAGCACTGTGAGACAGGGGATGCCTTTCCAGTTTCCCACACGCTTATCGTCGATTGCTACGTTGTTTAAATCTTATTCTTTATGTTAATTAATGTTAAACTGCAGGTCCCCGAAATGATCTCAGGGGTCCGGGCGCTTCTCACTGTGCAACGTGAACACGGCAAGCATTGTCACAAACTTTGTTTAAATTAAAACTGTAAGAAAGAGCCTACCTACAGACATTCACATTGTCCTGCGAGGAAATAACAAATAATATAATTTTCATGGCAATGAAAGAGAACACGCAACTGGCATTGTTAAAGCCCACGGCAACACATCATTTACCAGACCAATGCCCTTTTTGGATTTTTTTTTTTTTGGATTTACTGCCATTACATCCTCACCTAAGCAGTATTTTCCCAGAAAAAAAAAGATGTAAAATTGGAAGATTTTCCAGGTAAAAACGAAAACCTAAGGTTGGAAACTTGGCTTACGGACTTCATCTGTAAATAGACCCCATCGTGCTTTTTATAAAGATGGAATCGATTAATTATACAGCAATATGTACGTGATTTAGAAGTGAGTCTATCCGATGAATGTTGCCATAAGATTACGCAATGTTATCATTTTTCATACCGTTAGACGAGTATTTAAATTTTTATTTTAAAACGTGAAACAGCTGGTTATGAGAAGTACATAGAGCTCACATTTTTATTTTTAGAGCTTGATTTTCTGCTTAGACCATGTACATAACAAGGTAGGAAGTGTATGAAACAGCGTAGTTCATGATAAAAAGTTGAATACTATACTGTTCATAGCTGCCCCGTGTTTGCAGTTGTCAGTCTTTACTGTACCATCACTGTGTTTTACTGCAAATTCTTAGCTCATCCGGCTTTGCGGGATAGTTCATGTTTAACGAATCCCATCGTTAATAATTAAACACAAAGCCGATGATGGCACCGAAACACATAGCTGATGAGCCCGTCTACTAGAGAAAATACTGCGAAAGCAGATCAAAAGTTCGTTAAGTACGAAAACAAACGAGAGAGGGATAACAGCAAGATCCAGTGTGTCTCAAAACTCGAATAATCCCACACAGAGATTCGATTTTTCCTCCGATGGTTCCTATAGGCTATATCACATATATGCCATGGTTTTACAATGAAAGTATTGCTTTGTTTTTATTGAACCGCTCTTCACTTTTGGTCTCATTTCGCTGAAGAAAATATAATAATATAGTTTACAATATAACACTCTAATTAACTCCAAAGTTGAGAGTTAATCAAATTGTTACATTAGGAGTTACAATGTCACAGGACCACAGTAATCATTTTCTTTTATGGTAATACGCACTCGCGTATTAAAGCTCCCATATGGTCTAGCGGTTAGGATTCCTGGTTTTCACCCAGGCGGCCCGGGTTCGACTCCCGGTATGGGAAGTTGCAATTTTTCCCCCAAAATTTTTATTCTCTTTGTTCTACATTAGAGGACTATTTAAATTTAGACGTATAATATACAAATTTTTAAGCACATAAATACAAGAAAACGCGTAAAATTAAGAGAATCTTCGCTTCCGGCGTTATGAAAACATGTAGTACCAACCGTTGACTCAAGTGTCGTGAACCAGTAACACGCAGTAGAATTTACAGTCTAGTGCAACACAAAGTAAAACATTATGACTTATAACAAACCTCATTAATCTTATTATATACTATCATATTGCATTATAGTAAGAATGAATTAAGTAACACTACTGTGAAAGTTTCCGTAGTGTAGTGGTTATCACGTTCGCCTAACACGCGAAAGGTCCCCGGTTCGAAACCGGGCGGAAACATATTTTTACGTTGTTTTCACTACGTTTTTACGGCACCCGTCGTACCCTTCAGAGTCGAGGTCTGTACACTACGTGAGCGCCGAGAGTTCCGCGAAAAACTAAGAAGGCTTTCTAAACTTTAACTTGCTTTCGCCGAAAACTTAGCACTGACGTGTACACTAAATACGTCACACTGTTTACCAGCGCATAACATTCTCCAGTATTATGACCCGACATGATCATACAAACTGGCAGATTATTTCGCGCTCCTATGTGACAGCGCAAAAACATCTCAGAACTATGTTTTATGTGTTTGTGGACACATTTGAATAAATATTTATTACGTGTGCAGGCTGTCTCTGTATAACGACGAGTAGATAATGCAGAAGAGGTCTAGTATGCAAATATTTTCACGTAGCATAGGAGTCGACCATCAAGAAACAAAAACATCTATTCATGTGTACAGTGAGTGTTAACAAAGACAAAATATTAGTGTTTTTTCCAACGGTGTGTAGGCATAAAACCTCCGTAACTTAAAAAGCAGCTTTTTATTTACTGTACATTAGTTATGTATGAAATATTAAACCTCGCAAAACAGGAGAGTTTTTACAGTATATCTTTCTAGTTACAGTGTAACAGTCGTACCAGTCTGTCCCTTCGCGTCTCCTCTGCGATCTTGCACGTCTCAGATCTGATGTGCGACGGCTGAGCGGACACGTCCCCGTCTTCTTCAGCCACGAAAACAAAGTTTGCCGGCGACACATCTCCAAAAGCGACAATCGCTTCCTCGTTAAATGCAACGTGGAGTCGGACTGTTGGGTTTCGTCGCGGATTATTCGTGTTATTAGTGCGAGACGGTCCGCCGAGGCGTTGCCGCCGTTTGCGGCCGCATTTCGGTGAAAGGGCGGCCGGAGCTCACGGACAGTTTGCAGCTCAATCAGAGCCAACCCACTCGTGCAAAAACTCCTCGTACGGTGCTGTGCAGCATCAACATTGCACTGTCTTTTCAAATATTTTAAGGAAGGATGCTGCTTTTTTCACGATATTAATCACGCATTTCCCGCTCTCTTTAGTTAAAAGAGGAAGAAGTAATTAAGCGTTCCAACATACTCCAATATTCCCGTTTCACTGGCCGTGTCTTCGCTACTCCCGGACTCGATGTTCGCAGGCGCTTTAAGCCTCCAACCCTGGTATCTTAATTTCGTTCATCAATTCATCATTGTTAACAGTAAAAGCTGCCTTAGCTCATTGAAGTTTGAGGTCATCCCATCATTCATACTCACTGTACCCTGTTATGGACTGTGTTCTTTCCAGTGCGTACCTGGTGTGTACCCACACGAGTCTTGCGCCCTGTGCTTCGGGGAGCGGCTCCGGACCACCGGGAGTCTGTGACTTACACTGATTTGCCCATTTAGAGACGTAGGTACTTCTTGGTAAGAGTAATTAAGGGCAGCAGGAGGGAGGATCTTAACTTGATACCTCCAAGTCCAAAAGCAGCAATAGCACTATGTTACCAGAAATATTTCATACAAATGAAGAAAATACAATTAGTAACCAAAACAGACAATGTATCTTTCAAAACTCAAATGTTTCTGCAGATATAGCCACCATAACAACTTGATTAACATTTAAAAAAAAAAAAAAAAAAAATGTATACATGCGGTTTCACACACAAAATTGAGAAGTTTGCTTTGGGGTAATAAGTGTTTCTTTAACCATCTATCTACCCTAAGAGAATGAACAACATTATAAATAAATCAAGGTGGAACAGTCCAACAGCCAGTGTTGTTTCTTTGAAATGACAGGTCGGGGGGGTGCAGTTTCTCAAAGCTGTACTGCTGTACCACATATTTCACAAAAAAAATATTCCACAGTTGACTGTTTATACAAACTTTAAAGATTTTGGACCTATTTGAACCCCGAGGAGAAAGGGGAAGCATGCATTACTCATTTAGCAACAAAGTACAACTGTTATTGTCACCCCCCCCATCCCCCGCTTTACAAGGTCAGTTGTTATTGTCTGTTCTAGAACCTAGGATGACTTACATTTATCCTACACCCTTCTCCAAAGAGACTCAATATTAACCGACAATTTATTCATTTATACGACTTGGTAATTTTACTGGAGCAATTCAGTGTACCTTGCTCAGGTTTACTAGAAATGGAAGGTAGGATTGGAACTTGTGACCTTTGGATCCAAAGACAGTAGCTCTAATACTGAACTACCAGCTGTCCCTGAAGAACTCAAGTGAATTAATCTGAGGGGATGACCCAAGCACCATGGGATGATCATTCTGTGTTGTGCTGTATTTTTACCAGCTGCACTTATAGGGGGTTGTGGCAAAACCAACTCAAGCATCCCCAAGTATAACACAGGACTTAGAAAACCTGTTACAAATAAGTACCTAATTCTCTGTAAAAAGGGTATTGATTACAGTTACCTAAGTTTGTTGGACAAATTCATGGACGTTTGTCCATTTTACAGGAGCTATAAAATTAACCAAAAAGGATGCTTTTAAAAAAAAAAAAAAAAAGTCCAGTACATTGCACTGCTGGCCATCTAATCCTTATGAATATAACCATTTATGCACCTTTGTTCAGATTTATTGTAACTGTAAAGTTTTATACAAATTACATAAACATTTCAAAACATTCCAAAAAAGTACTTTAAAAAAATTCAGATACTAACAAACAAGAACTAGTTGCTCAACTTCAACTTTTAAGTAGTGCATATAAAGTGTGTGCAAAATTTTGCATCTCAAAGCAACAAAAGCATAAGTTAAAAGAACAGATCAAATGCACTTAGATCCACATTTTTTGTTACACACGAATCAGACATGAACTCCTCCAAGAAGTCATGCTCCACTGAATTGATGCCATAATCTGTGTGTTCTGGAAGCACTAAGTCCTCTGCTCTATTAGGCAGAGGGTTCACATTGTTGTCCACGCAGCGCACCTCCCCATGGGGGGCATCAGCAACCCCCTCCTGTCCATTTACAAGCATCTCCAGGAGGCCTGTGCTGTCTGGGGATAGGCTGCTGGTGGTTTTGGAGGGTGAAACGATGCCAGAGAAAAACTCACTGTAAGCAGGGCTGCTGTACACAGATGAGGTGGAGCTGACTGTGGATGGGGAGTTGAAGCCTGTGCTATCAGGTGTCGGCACAGACTCCAAAGGCGCTTTCTTCAACAGCGCATTGAGTGCAGCTAGCTTCATTTTCTTCTTCTTCAGTTTTTTGAGAAGCTTGTGACGAAGGGAGTCTGTACCATCGAAGCCCTTCATGATGGACGTGTCACTGACGTCCTGATTAGGAAGCGTTTTGGGGTCTGCTGAACTGGCCCCAACTGTTCCCAGTGGCTTGGTAAAAGACAGCAGGGAAGGTTGTGGTCCTGGAGACTTTGTCCAAGGTTGTTTAAAGACATCGCTCTCCTTACCACACTCAACCCTTGTACAATCCTGGCTTTCACTGAGCATCTGCCCTTTTGGCTCAACATTGCCCTGTGACTTAAAGCCCACAAACATGTCTGCCGCCTTTACTGGGAGGCCCTCATTGTCAGTTACCTTCAGTGCAGGTTTCAGCAGTGGCGTTCCTGGGACTGACCTCTGGGAAAGAGGTGTGGACTGGAGTGAGGGGTGCCTACTTAGTAGTGAGGACCAGCGGGCATTGGAGGCAGTGGACAGAGCCACTGATGTGTTGGTTGAGACTGCCTGCATGGCAGAAAGACATTTAGAAGGTGAAGCTGTCTGAGATTGCTCTACTTGTTTCCCCTTCCTTTGTTTTGAATTCCGTCCTAACCTCTTCTGCTGTGGGCTTGGAACGACAACATCTGTGGTTGCTTGGTCTGAAGAGGGGGATTCAGTCTTTGTGGCAAGGAGGTTCTGGTCTTTAATGTCAGCCTGATCAGATGTGATGCCAGAGTTGCAATCCTGAGGCATTCCTTGAGCATCTACCCTCACCTCCACAAGAGTGAGGGTCACACTATCACTGTGTGACAACCCCTTAAAGGCATCCATCACTGTGCTATTGCTGATGCTGACACTTTTTTCATCTGTTCTCTCAGCACTCGTATTTCTGTCGTCTATCGTCAGTGCGGAGACAACGTCCGTGTCGCCATGCAGGGAGGGAAGTGAGAGGTTGTGCTGCTGGACTTTAGACTGATTTTCTACAGCCTTTCCCCGTGACTCCCAGAAAACAACGTGAATCTGATCAGGAGGGACATCCAGCTTCTCATGGACAATGCATACTGGGTGCTTCAAGTCATCAAACTCAATCCAGGAACCTAAAGAAAAAGACTTAAAAGTTATTCCTAAGTTTCTATTAGAAATACATACAAAATAACAAAATGGAATACATTTTTATATGTGCTAATATATACCCTTAAGGCATATTATATTGTAACAAGACAAACAAGTAAAAGAAACTAACCTCGGTCTGTTTGCAACCAGGTGACAAAATGCATCAACTTTTGATCATACTGGATGATAATTCTCACAGAATAGTGAGTGCCTTGAAAGTCAAATGAGTACTTCGAGACATCACTGTGAGGCAGTCCATCCACAAAGTGCAGGGCAAACACCTGAGACAACCTGACAAAGGAGGGGGTAATTTAATGGACAGAACACAGAGAAGAATGTAACACCTCTTGACTGTTAACAGGTGGTATGATGATTAATGTAATGGTTCCTGCACATTTATGTTTACAAACATAGACCTGTAAACTCCCAAAGAGTCTGAAAATGGTTGAGTCCATATTTTTGAAAGTGGTCAGTTTTTCCATAAATTTTAAGATAGTAATTTGCTGTAAAAAACTAGCAGTCTTTTAAACTCGTGTTTTATTGAATTCCCCCATGCGGCTTATAAGGGAAAGAGCACCCTCTCACCTTTCCAGCACCATCCTCCTACGCTGCTGTTTATGGTGGCAACGGCTGCATGGCGCTCTATGTACAGCAGTCAGTGGATGCCACTCAGGCAGGACATGTGTGAATGTGGTGATAGTCTTTTTGCACCTTAGGGTAACAGAAGCACAAATCTGTTAATGAATGTTGCACATGTTCGGAGGCCTGAACACTTCCCATTTCAGATATACTGTTTCCCAAGCAAATATCCAGGCATCACTCAATTTAAGGAGTTATATCAATAAAAGTTTGAAAGATATACACAAAAAAGAAAAATCAAGCAAACTGACAACTAATTTTATAGCTTATGCTCATTTAATTTGGGAGAAAATGTCAGTCCTGTGACAAAGGTTTTATAACCTGGCACTGAGAATTACCTAAAGAAGGGAGGCTAAAAATGAGCAGAGAGCATAACCTGAGTCAAAATAATCAGATTCACAATTAACAGAACTCATCTTTCAATTCAGTTTTAGTCCAGAATATTTTCAAAAGTAGATTTCAGGCAAGAATTGTTACCAAGCAAAGCCAAATTGGACAATTTAAAGAAAAGCTTTTTCAACCTTTATCCACACCCAAAAAATCACTAACAGCACACCCATTCCATCAAAACATCTTCTGACCCACTACATGCTACAGTCAAGATACTGTCACGTTCATATCTCATTCTTTTTCACCACAAAACAAAACAGAATCAAACTTGTCTTGCTTCCATTCAAAAAACAGAGCCTAGCACTGCAAAGCCAACCCCCAGAGAGAACCCACCACCTCTTTGCAGGTTCATACCTGTTGCTGAAGGTGTGGCCACAGGCAGCACACTCGAATGCCCACTCCAAGGCATGCAGAAACAGCTCCTCCACAACCACATCTTGCCTGAGTAGGAGGGGCAGGGCAAACACCGGGGACTCCTTGTCTCCTGCAGGTGAGGCAACAGAGGCAAGATGTGAAACAGAGACAGACAGTGTGCAGCTATGAAAAACCACAGGACAGAAGTTAGCGTGTGGCACCCTGAAAGTCGAAAATTAATTGCTGAACTTAATCAAATATCTTTCTGACTGTTCATAAGAAGTGGTACTATCGTGTTATTTCTTAAAGCTACAAATTTTTTTTGGTTTTTAATAGCATTTTATTTGTTAATATTCTACATATTTTTTTCTGAAATTAAGCATAAATGACTATTTATATGTGCCAAGCCCAGGAGTCTGAGACCAGAATAACAACTTCCACAGTCATTATAGCTGGTCACAAACAGCGACGATTAAAACTGATTAAAACAAAGATCTTTTTGATCAATTACAGTGATATCAAGTCATCTTACCCAGTTGACACTGCAGCTTCGGTTGTATGCGCTTGAAGATGGACATTCGGATGTCATCTAGTGCCAGCTGTGCCTGGTGAAGAACTTCAGCAGGTACCTTTACAACTTCCCAGCCAGGGAGAGGAAAAAAAAAAAGTTAATTACAGGACACAATAGACAGTTATGGGATTCAAGAGAAAAATATGAGAGAAATTTCCACTACAAACCTTCCTTGTATAACTGTTCTTTTGCTTTCATGAGAGAGCACGATTGGTTATAAGTGCCCAGGAGCCTGCAGACAGGAGATGTGTCCTTTAAGAGGCCAGGCGGGACCTCCCTCAAAGGGTGGCAGTAGACAAGTGCCACCAGAAGTGTGTTAAGCCAACAAAGATTTTGCTCATTTTTCCAAAACAGGTGAGAAGGAGCAACGACAAGCTCCTCCTCCGACACTGCTAAAACAAAATCAAGGTCCTTTCCCAATTGCTGTTCTGCATTTGTCTCCTTCCTTTCTGCTGGCTCCACCTCACTCAATCTTATACGTATTTCAGAATTTTCTTCATGCTTGCATTCTGGCTGGGGCTTTACTGCTGACTTTGATTCTGGCTCTGATTCAGAGTGCTTCACAGACTTCAGTTCCGAGTCCTTCTCAGCATGGTCTTCTGGGCTAATAGGTATTACGTCCCCGCACAAGCCCGCCGTCTGTAGTTCGGTGCTGGTTTTGGTGAAACCAAGTAGAAGAGTTGATTGGGAGACAACACTGCTGCTCAGATCTACACTGCAAGGTCTACACCGTATGCCATTGGTAGAGCTGAGCTCCTCAGTAACCCGCTGCTTTGGAGAGGGAGAACACCACTCTCTATCAGGGCTCCCGGGGGTTTTCCTCTTCCACTGTGTTTTCACATCTCTTGGGGTACAGCCAGCCAGAACATCTTCCAAGGGTTTACTTACCAGAGGAAAGAGACACTACAGGCAAAGAAAAAAATAGACCATGTATGTGCTGAAAGACATGTCAATAGCAAAGGATCATCACCAAACCACAGAGCAAACAAAAAGTGCCAGGTTTCACCTATCACTAAAAAAATGCTTTTTTGCTCATGATAAAAGGTATACACTAACCTGGTAACACACTCATGCAGATTCAAGGATGGTTATTGTAACAGCCATTTTCAAACAGCCTGAAGTACAGTACAACAGTCTGACTCACCTGTGGGTTGGTGCAGAGGGTGACCGACTCCTGGAAGCTGACACGGTAAGAACGGAGAGCATGGGTTTGCCCCCTGACAGCACACCAGGGGCAGGTGTCCGGCCCCTAAGACGTTAATGGGGGATAAAATTATATATACTGTTTAAAACTGGTGAAACGCTCAATGGTAGGGAAAAAATACTCCAACGACATCACATGGCAAACCATGATGACATGAGTTTCAACAGTCAGATAGGTATAAAATAGATACAGGAAAACTCACTATTAACCTGACAGCGGGGAGGAGGAACCCCTCATTTCAAGGCTGTCTAAAGCAGCAACACTTAAAAACATTCAGATGTTCTATTAATATAATTAGCAGAATTTTGCAGCAGAACAGTGAGACATTCAATACACTTAAACCACTATTATTCAAAATAACAGCTTAATCTTTCGCCTTTTGTAGAACTAAAGATTTCCGTTTTTTTTTTTTTTTTGGCTTTGCTGTAGCATAATTTATAAGGAAAATTGGAATAGAAAACAGAATCCAATTAAAATTTCACTTTGATTTTGCCCAAAACAGCTTTGCACAAGTGACAGAGAGAGAGAGAAGACTTGAGTTCAACTGACTTTTCCCAAATACCCCGCCAGTGCTGGGGTTGGTACCCCTAACCCAGTGCTTTCACCACTCATTGGTAAATCACTGCAGATCTTCAGGTCCGGTGCTTTCCATAGCCATGAGCTGAACATTACCATGTCACTGGAACTTAGATCAGCCAGGTACTAAAAACCGGAAAGGGGAGAAAGAAAAAAAAAAAAAAAAAAAAAAACACAGTCAGCTTCATTAGAACACAAGTTCCCAGAACTCAAAGTAGGATTTATACTTCCTATTACTTGGGAATCTGTTTACAAAATGTAGCTCAGCAAATATAACATTAACAGTGACACAGCACTCCACGGACACCAGTATGATTTCACCTATAGGGTCCTTTATTGAAGCTTGGGAACCTTGCAGTAGCAGGTAGTGTACTGTTTAGGGCTTCTGCCTCAGCATCGAACAGTCTAAATTCACTATGGTGCAGTACCTTTTAGAGTATGTAATTACTGAATAATACTCTGCTGCGCACGGGGGGTGCGGTGGTGCAGTGGGTTGGACCGCAGTCCTGCTCTCCGGTGGGTCTGGGGTTCAAGTCCCGCTTGGGGTGCCTTGCGACGGACTGGCGTCCCGTCCTGGGTGTGTCCCCTCCCCCTCCGGCCCTACGCCCTGTGTTGCCGGGTAGGCTCCGGTTCCCCGCGACCCCGTATGGGGCAAGCGGTTCTGAAAATGTGTGTGTGTGTGTGTACTCTGCTGCATAAAATTAATAAATCACTGTACATGTGCTTATGTAAATCTGCAAGCTGTCTTTGGTAAATGAGTCAAAGAATTATATCTTCACAACTTTTCTGTAACATAAGCAGTGCTATCAATGGGAACAGGAATACACATTGGTACTTCCTGTTACGAACAGCTGACTTACAAACTTTTGAATATACAAACATTTCCAAATTTAAAGTTTCTTTTTCATTCTATTTTGTAAAATTTCTCTGTTGTGGAGAAAAAATAATCTATCTTTCTACTTACTGCAATCTGTTGACAGCAAAATACATTCAGAAAGACAAGAAACAGGTGTGTGGGACCACCTTCAGTCCATGCGCTTGTTGTTTACAACTCCTGTCTGTTGTTGCTAATTTTGGTAATCAATAGTATGTTGAGGAATGTTACACATATTTATGGGATGAATTGCTCAGAAGTCTTCATTGAATAGTGGTTTGTGGAGAGAATGAAGCCTTATTTTCAGTTTTAATTCCAAATGTACCTTGAACTTATTTTCAGAAAAAAAAAAAAAGAGTTAACAGTATTTATCTGTAGCTATTACACAAGACACTTAAAGAAGCTTGACTAAGTAGATCTATTTCATTAAGCTTTTTCTGGCTGCATCGATGACGTATGCTTCTGGGTTGCAAACAACACCGCAAAGGATAGGCATCTTTTGACAACAGGTTAATTAGACGTGTTAGAGTATTTACAATAGCTTTGTCAGGTTTTTCATACAAAATCTAATCTGTTAAGAAGTGGATGGATGTCCAAGGGCTGATGGAACAGTCCTGAAACCAACTGTAATGCATGTGACCTCGATGTACTGGGGCTTCAGAGTAGTGAAGGAGCCACGGTTAACATCTAACTGTACACCAGTAGCAGGACTACTGTATGTTTAGTCCTTGAGATGTCATGCAAAGGAAATTAAACTCGATTTTGTGGTGACACAAAGGATGCTTCATCAACTGCGTGACAAAGATGTGCAATTGAATTTTGTGTAACGCTTCGGAGAAGAGGTCAAGGAACATTTGAGTGCTGAATCAAACAAAAAATAGAATATAACATGACAAGGGCAGAAAAAAAACGATGAATAGTTGAAGAACCGACATCAAAAAAATACTGCTGCGCATCTTTACATTTTTGAAGCAATGCCTAAAACGTGAAGAAAGGCACTTTGGAAAAGATGCATAAACCTGAATAATCTTCACATGCGAAATGACTAGTCTTAACTTAGTGGGGAAAGTTATTTCTAGTTACGGACAGATGAATACAGACAGATAAATGGAGTTGATCAGATTTCCGGCCCTATTTGTTTTCGCATATTGAGAATCCAGTGTAAAGTGTGCGCAAAAAAAAAAATCATGCTGAGCCATATGTGTACGTTCTCACATTTACATCACTCACTGGGACCATTTAAAGATTAGTGACCCCAGAGCCTCACTGAAGTGCTAGTTAGAAACACTGACCAATTTCTATCTAGATCATCAGTCAGTGCTGCTGTCTTCCCTTTAAATCATAATGATCTATAGCTCTAGAAGGAACTGCCTTCACCAGCAGCCCTTTCCCCTTATATAAACACCTCATTACCATGATACACTGCGAACTGACACGCCGTACTTCACTGTTTAAGGGCTTATGATATTTACGTCACGTGTTACTGCTAAAATCTCATAATTAACATACATATGTGCTTTGAAACGCGACAGAGGCGCGAGACGCCTAAGAGAACGACGCACGGCTATTTTTAAAGAAACAGTCAACGGGGAAAAAAAAAAAAACCAAAATATATTTAAATTAATAAGATCGAATCGAACGCTCCAGATTATTACATTTTTTAATTGAATTACCAACACATTTTTACAAACACCAAAAAAAACGTACTAAAAATAGAACTAAAGCTTTAGTAACTATAGTTGTTTAATTTATTTCCCCCGGCGGGAACACATAACCGTGTTTCGTTAAATTATTCTTCAAAATAATACAGAGCCTTAAGCACACGCCGTAGGTCCTTTGTGCAATTCCCGGCGAGTTTCGAGACACGGAACGCGTGTCCCCGACCGGATCGGCACCATCGCCGATCTAGTAACACACAGCAACCGCCGCGGCCGCTTTCGGTACATAATTATTGCGACTGCACGAACGAAGGTCGGAAAATCAGAAATTATTCCACTTACCTCCAAACAAAGTCTATGATATACTGTACTGGAACATTTGGCCACTAATAATTATAGACTATTCATTCGCCTCGCATCCGAAACTATTCAACCGGCTTCAACGTGCTCCTTTCGTACGGCCAACGTTCAGCTTCCGCTTGTGCGTCCCCTATTATGTTCCCCCAGAAAACTCGGCCCGTTGACAGCTCGCGTAGCGCCTGGCACAGAGACTGAAGTGAACTATAACCTCATTTTTGTACAAAACTGTAATATTCACTTGAAATTACAAAATAAACGAAACGGATGGACTTGTCGTTCGTGTTTCACTTTAGTATCAGGTTGACGTATTAAGCCTTGCTATCAATTTTATTGCTTCTGAAATTAGAACAATACAATGCCCTTCCCCGTAGTACTTTCTTTTTCTAGTAAAGCCACGAGCAACATATTTTAATTAGTTTAATAAATCAGTATTTGTATGACTTAGATTTGTTTAAACTTCCGTGAGAAAGAACTTCGAGTTTAAGTCCGTGGCTGTGTATATCTTATAGTTGAAGATCTCAAAGAAGACAGCATTGCTTTCTTCCTATCCTATGCTATGCCTTAGCGATTGCTTCTTATTCATGTAGAAGAAGACCAAGAAGTCTGGTAGGAAGACTGTCTGCCAGTCGGCTCCTGCTCCCTTCGTAACAATAAACACCCTAACACCACAGCCCCTATTTCCCTTCTCCGGCCCCTGTTGTTGTATCTGCCCTAATCCGTTTTTTTTTTTTTTTTTTTTGCGCAGATATTCGTTTGCGTAAGTTTCCAGGGACGTGCTGCTTCTCATTAATAAAATCGCATTTACCCTCAGCCCTTTCCGTTTTTCATGCCTGTAGATGTACACAAACAAGAGCCTTTCCCCTGAATACTACCACCATATTATTATACAAACAGTTTTTTTGACCGCGAAAAAAAACAACAAAAATGCGATCCTTCCGTAGACGACTCCACCACGGCCGTGTGGAAAGTTTCCCGTCAGTCTCCCGATTAGCGCTCCTGAACCCAGTGGAGTCACTTTGTCTTCGGTCTTTATGGACTTAAATCACGTTTCAGAAGTCCATCTTTTCTGTCACAGCATAAAAATACCTTTATGTTATAGGCATGATCAAGTCTTTGGAGTAATTCCTACCAGTACTAGGAGTACACACACACACACACATTTTCAGAACCGCTTGTCCCTTACGGGGTCACGGGGAACCGGAGCCTACCCGGCAACACAGGGCGTAAGGCCGGAGGGGGAAGGGGACGCACCCAGGACGGGACGCCAGCCCGTCACAAGGCACCCCAAGCGGGACTCGAACCCCAGACCCACCAGACAGCAGGACTGTGGTCCAACCCACTGCACCACCGCACCCCTACTAGGAGTACTATTACTAATATTTTTCAGTTCTCAGCAACACCTGAAGAGTTGTTACGCTACTGATTTACATTCTGTCAGTCTACAGCTGTCTTATACACCTACCAGTGTACCCCCACACTTAAAATACTTGTCTACCTTAAACTACTTAGCCATTTTATAAAGTACAGTTAATGGACTACTAACCTGAGCAACATCTATGGTTACAGTGTTAAATCTGCACTGAAAAATTCTACAACTGTAATGGTTCACTATTTTTTTGTAGGGGTGGAATACTGGGTAGCGCTGCTGCCTCGCATCTGCTCGGCCCCGGCCGATTTAGGACTTGGGTTTGTATCGGACTCGGTGAGATAAGTTTGCATGTCCTCCTGGTGTTTGCGCTGGTTTGGGCCGACGGCCCCAAAACAGGCAACAGTGGTCATCAGTTTCGTACACTTTCGCCAAGTTTTCTCCAGGGGTCAATTTTGACTGAATGACACTTAGCCCAAACAATAATTTACCAATGGTTTCTTAATCTTGGGCAAGACTTAAGAAGTGCAGAAGGGTGAGTGAAGCCATTTTCCCAATGAATAATTTTGCTGATATGCCAAATGCACTGTACTGAACTCCCTACAAGCACTCACCATTATGCAGCAGAGTAATATAGTGGCATCCCAAGTCTCTGGAAATAAGTGAGTCCACCCTAACTCCTGCAAGTGTCCACAACTCCCGGAAAGAGCTACCCGCCCCCAAAATTTTCTCTTGGCAACACCCATGGGCCAAAAAAAAAAATCACCCATGATTTATTTCAAGTTCAAGTTCAAGTTCAAGTCCAAAGGGTGGCACAATGAGTAGCACTGCTGTCTCATAGTGCCTGGGTGATATGAGAGGATGTGGGTTTGATCCCCACTCAGGCTGTGTGGAGTTTGCGTGTTCTCCCCATGTCTGTGTGGATTTCCTCCCACAGTCCAAAGATATGCTGTTTAGGTTCCCCCATAGTGAGTGAGTAACAGAAAGAATGTGTTCCAGTGACATATGAGTGAGTGACCCAGTGTAAGTAGTGTATCTAGCAGTGTAAGTCACCTTGGTAGATAAGGTGTGTGGGCTAGTAACTTTACACAGTATGCATTATAAGTCGCTTTGTAGAAAAGTGTCTGCTAAGTGAATAAATGTAAGTGGTTTTTATTGTCATTCGTCTATATAGCTTGTATACAGTGGAATGAAATGTCGTTTCTCTGGAGACCATGGTGCAACACAGAACAGTAGGCAGGACTACATAAAGTGCAACTACACAACAGTGTTAGACAAGTACAGGACAAATAAATACACAGGACATGGGCTGTAAACTGTAGACTGTTTGTAGTGTGTGGAGTCATGCCGGGTTAGCTGTTTGACTGTGCCAGGTGAGCATTGGGAGGCAGCAGGGTGTTGAGTAATCTGACTGCCTCAGGGAAGAAACTGTTGCGGAGTCTGCTGGTGGTGGCACGCATGCTCCTGTACCTTCAGCCAGATGACAGGACGGAGAAGAGTCCGTGAGAGGGGTCGTCTGAAATACTGGCAGCTTTGCGGATGCAGCGGTTGTTGTAAAAGGTGTCGATGGTGGGTAGAAACACTCCGATGATTATTTAATTACATAGCATTGATTTCTTTTTTTCAAGGGGGGTGTATCTACCATTGTAAGCAACCTTGGTTAAAGGCATCAGGTAAATATTACATAATAATCATTGTCCATGCCAAGGCATTAGTTGGCAGTAAAATGTACTCAGAATAGAAAGAGAACAAGAGTGTGGGACCACCTTCATTCAACTTGATTCCACAATGTTTACAGCTCACATCTGGTGTTCCTGAGTGTCAGTAATCAATAACAAGATGCCCAATGTTGCACTGTTGTAAGATGTATTAATCAATAGTCATTAATGAGGAGGAGGTTGTGGGGAATTTATTTTCAGTCATGTTTAGTTTTAACTTTATGGTACCCCAAGTAAATAACACACACACACATTGACTGAAACAGCTGGTCTGTGGAACTGAATGGGAGTTTGTGGAGATGAGGTATTTTTTACTTTAAATTAAAGGAAATTTCAAATTCATTTGAAAAAATGATTTTTTAAAAAAAAACAAGCTTCCTGTGGCATGGTGGTGCAGCAAGTAGGGCTGGTGCCTCACAATACTTGGACTTTTGTCATCATGCTGATACTATCATACACTGGAAATGTAATGAGAGAAAACGGTGGGAAGTTTTTAAAAACCTTATACTGTCATCTAGAGTGCATTCTGTTCTTTTTCAGCCTCAATAATATATTACAGTGTAATATATTGGTCACATTGGTACTCATCTGCAGTGACTCATTAAGCAAAATCCTGGAGTGGAGCGTATTTCTCACTCCTAGTCTGACAGCTGTCACTCATTTCCGCTACAGTTTGCACGGGCGCGAGCCTCTGCGCTGCCCACGAGCCACCGTTACCACAACCATTTCATATTGTTCATTGAGGGCAAAACTGTGTTTGATATTTCAGCGCTCTTGAAGTGAATGCGAAGGTGTAACACTTGCAAACATCAGCATCAATCGAAGTGGGTCAATTCAATACTGTTTACCCGTCTAATGAACGTGCTTTCGGAGCAGCAGCGCTCAGTCAATACTACAGTAATGCAGCGTAACATCTATAACAGGTTGTCCGAGCTAATCATCGCTTCGAGCTGTTTGGGTATTTGGAACTTCCAAGCACATTGATTTATTTATACAACAACCCCCCCCCCAGCTTTTACTACTCTCATTTGTGTACTATGGGGGAAATCATGTGTGGTGGTAAAGCTATCATCTATGCCAGGCAACTTCCACGAATGTCATAGAAACCGAATAGAAAGAAACTGAAAATCTATATACTGTAAGGCACGATATGATTATACACACAATTTTAACAAACAAACCGTTTAGTACATAAACAGACGTGAAGAACAGTGATGGCAGCTTGATCTTTCTTGGGAAATAAATCGCTATTAAACAGCATGTGATAGCAAGCGTAATATTATATCTTTAAACACGGACTGCAGGTAATTAATCGTAATCAACTGTACGGTACCATCATTAGTTTTCCGTTACACTGGTTTATCAGCCACAATTATATTCTGCTTTTCTCAGAGAAGAAGGCAAATAAGTCAAATACTCTGATTCTTTCACGGTTACCCCGCAAGTCCATGCACTTCCTATGGAAATAGACAAACGGATGTGATCATGATTTGTAAACCAGTGTTTATCTTTTCACTAACCACAGATGTTATTCAAAACTTCCAAACTTGTCTAAATGAATATCTGCGTAATTGCCAAGCCAAAAGAATGTGTGCAAAATGTTCATTTATATTCAAATAAAAAAGTGATTATTTCTAAATAAATGCAACATACAGCGTTGTGGATGTGCGATGAAGCAGTTTGAATGTGTAGGTAATCGCCTGGAGTCATCGCAAGATCATTCCCATACTGTATTCGCATTCGCCACAGCGCTCCGTAAGTCCTCATTCATCTCAATACACTGAGAGCAACACATAGAACTTAGTACTATGGCAAATACAGTACACTATCTAGCAGCAGCCCGCCTGAAGCCGAAGTCTGCAGGATTTTTGTATATACGCGCCATTTAAAACTTTGCTGACGTTTCTCAGTGGAGAACCAATCACCTTACACCTCCGATTAGGACAATGGAAAGGCAAGGGCAAATCAGCTGAGGCTGAGACTTGGCGGTAGCCAATGGCATGCGACTCCCTTCGAGAGTAATGTTACAGAACCGAGGACTGAGTGAGGAGACTGCGTATCGCTATTGCTCCGCACATACAGCCATTGCAGTACATTGAGATAGAGCGACAGCCTTTGGTAAGTATTATATATAGAAATTTAAAAGTGTAGGTAAGTAAGGAATACTAAATGTATCAATTTGCTATATAAATACTCGTAATATTCAAATGTTACATTTTCGAGATAGCATTTTTTGCTTTGTATTGAAATGTCAAAATAAGTCATTAGTATTTGCTAGCGAGCCCAGGGCTTAGCCGCTCATTGTGAAAATAAGGGGAAAAAAAAATCCGTTGCCACATTTACCCGGTAAATAATATTTTTAATTAATGCAAATAATTTGTTTAATTGTTGGTCACAAATCGAAACGATTTTCAAGGAAGCGAGTGTCCAATAATTCTATTTAAAAAAGCCAACTTGAGCGGACACCTGAAATTGCGTACAAACAAGGTCCGTGGCTTAACACATAGCCATTGCAGTGCATTGCTAGACCGATGAGCACGGGACGCGAGAAATATCTTTTGAATCGTAATGAAATTAAACGAGCAAAAAATATGATGCGAGTGAATTGTGAAAACACGTCTGTCTAAATTGTAATTTTTTTCTGGTAAAACCGGTGTAATGAGATTGAAGGGAAAAAAATCACCTCAGGATCCCGTGCTTTACTGTAATGGCTGACTGTACTCACATAGGAAACCAGGCTGAGGCGGTCTGCTGCGAGAGCGCAGTTCGGCTCAACTTTTTCAAACCGCGTTTTTTCGTTGTCCCGATGACATAGCTCACTGCTTCGAGTCGGAAAATAAAAATTCGACTTCTCCTCTTTCCAATGCCGTCCTTTCGGTGTTTTTCCGACTACGTTTAGCGCTTTAAATCGCGCTGTGAAGAGAGGCGGGTATCCCGCTCGGCTCCACCGTCTCCATTGCACGCAGTGTAATGGCTGTGCGCTACGGACACAAAGAGAAGGAGCCATATTCTCAGTATTAGTGCATGAAGACAAGCGGCCATTCCGAGCGCATAGGCGAGCGGCTCAATGCAAGCGGCACATAGACACAGTGCAGACCCAGCGCTACCATACACCGGGGCGACTGCATGGGAACCGCCGAAGAAAATAATAGTCAAGAAAGCGGACGGCGCGGACCTCTCCGTCGGGTAAAAAACCGAACAGGAAGGCGGGTGGAGACATTTGAAGGGGACTTTCTTTCATGAAGAAGGCTTTCTCACAAAATGGAAGAAGAAATATTGCTGTCGTTGTTGACCTCCTTTTCCTCAACGAAAGCCTATGCGCCATTGCTAAGTCCCAATATACAGCGAATGACATGCAATTTAATGGGCAATACGGCACAAATCGACGGAATTTTAACGCCTTTAAGGAATTTATTTTTTAAGGCGTACATTTAATGCGCGCAAGTACAAAAAGGAGTTTTATACTCGTTTTACGTCTTTTTTTCCGCGGATTTTCAGTTTTTAACAGCGTTAATGAAATTCACCGCATATTATCAAAATGTGAAACATTCTTATTTAAAAGTATCCAGACACGATTATTATGAATGCGAACCAATTTCGCGTGTTGTTTTTATTTTTTTTTTTTTTTTGCACATACTCCCGAAATGTGCTTTTAGTAAACGGGGGAAACACATTTCGACGATGTTTCTAAAAATATATGAACTTGACGAAGTTGCAAAATAAGAATGCTGTGTCTAGTTTTCGGAAGTTTCGCACATTTTTCGCTCCTTTTACAAAGTGCGGGAAACCGAAAAGGGATTTGGTAGCTAAGCCAGTCACCGTCCTGCGAAAATAAATGCCAGAAGGATGTGGCTGCTGGAGTGGAGTTGTCGAACGACAAGTAAATAGACTTTTCGTTGTGTCACGTAGAGCGCGTTGAGGGGGAGCGCTGCCGGACGCGCTCTTGCCTTACTGGCGGAACGCGGGACGGCGCGCTTGTACTCACTGTTTACTGTTCAAGTTCACGCAGCGATGTGTTTCGTGACGGAGCCGCGTTTACCGCGTGGATCTCTACCCTCCGCCTGCTGACCCAAAGTGGCTGCGCGTGGCGCGGTCCCGCCGAGCGCATCTCCGGCACCTTCCTTCCCCAGCGGCTCGGATGGGAAGCCCGCACCGCGCAGAGAGCCTCAGGCTGCTGGCAGCACGTGAACGCAGCCTCCCTCTGGAGCTCTTGTTAAATCCTACACGTTTGCGTTCTTGCATCTAATGGCGCAATGAATTTTTTATTGATGTACCTTTTTCCAGGAACACTTGTCAAGATGGGTAAGGATCCTACTAAGCCCAGGGGCAAGATGTCTTCCTATGCCTACTTTGTGCAAACTTGTCGGGAAGAGCATAAGAAGAAACACCCAGAAGCCTCTGTCAACTTCTCGGAATTCTCCAAGAAGTGTTCGGAAAGATGGAAGGTAGGGAGGTATTTGTGAGGGGCTAGGCCATTCGTCGCTAAGGTCTTCTGGTGTTTCTAATAGGACTTGTCCTCCATAATGAATGAAATGCACGTGTGTCCCTTTTTGACATATGGACACTATTTCTTGTAATTCTCTCTTCTTGTTTTGTAGACTATGTCTGCCAAAGAAAAGGGCAAGTTTGAAGATCTGGCTAAGCTGGACAAGGCACGTTATGAGAGGGAGATGAAGAACTACATCCCACCAAAGGGTGAGAAGAAGAAGAAGAGGTTTAAGGATCCAAATGCTCCCAAAAGACCCCCGTAAGTGACTTTTCACGTCATTTGGCCAATAAAAGGAAAACAAATTGTAATAGGACATGCACATGGTTATCCTGACCGGCGTGATTTGCAATAACAGATTTTTGTGTTATCTTTGTAAGGTCTGCTTTCTTCATATTCTGCGCTGAATTCCGCCCGAAAGTCAAGGAAGAGACCCCTGGCATGTCCATCGGTGATGTGGCCAAGAAACTTGGTGAGATGTGGAACAGCACCTCATCGGAGGACAAGCAGCCGTATGAGAAGAAGGCTGCCAAGCTGAAGGAGAAGTATGAGAAGGTGAGCTTGAGCACTGAATGCAAAGACTTCCGTGGCAAGCAGAAATTGACTTATGGAATGCAACATATTTAGGCCCATAACTGGTTTCCTAACGTGAAATAGAAATTCAAAATATTACTGGAATGACTGAATCAATCCACTGAAGTTAATTTGTCAGCTGGAAACATTTAAATTACTATGTAGTGTATTCCCACCTCTTACCAGTTCAGAAATGGAGCCCCTCATGCAACAAGTTAATGTTTACCTTTCTTGTGCTGTTTTGGCTAAAGGACATTGCTGCCTACCGTGCTAAGGGCAAGCCTGATGGTGGGCCCAAGAAGGCACCTGCCAAGCCGGAAAAGGCCAAGAAGAAGAAGAAGGACGACGATGATGACGACGATGATGATGATGACGACGATGACGACGATGAGGAGGACGAGGACGATGAGGAAGATGACGATGAATAAATCAGTTACACCTAGAGCTTAAATTTCTTGTTTATAAAGCATTTAACCCCCCCTGTACACAATTCACAAAAAAGACAAACAAAAAGAAAGGCTGTGTATATGATATGTTTTTAAGCTGTACAGTTGTTTTTCTTTCTTTTCTCTTGCTCTCTCTCCTTCTCCTTTTGTATAGTTAACACTACAAAGTGTCATCTGTGTTTGTTTTCATTAACTTCTGTGGTCCTTCTGAGCCACTATCCTGCCCTGGTACAGTTAAAGGGGGTTGTAAAACAGCTTGGAGGCAGTGAATTTCTTAGTGGTGCACAGCACACATTGTAGTTCTGTGAGCTAGTAGTTCTCTTTTCCCGATGTATTTGCGTGTTTATTTTTTTATTATGTATTATTTTGAAATTTTTGCCGTATTATAAGTTTCTTTTACTGTACTTTGAATACCACTCTGTAAGCGCAAGAATAATAAAAAAAAAATTGACGCTGTTTTTGTTGAAATTCTGAAATGCTTCTGAAGTAAATAAACCCTTTTTATAAAAATGTGTTCTTCTTTGCTCAAGTAACTGCCTACCCATAAATTAGACCTACCATATGTGATACCATATGCTAAGTGGTATTAATATGTACATACATATGTATTCTTTAAATGAATTTAGAACAAATGATTTTTTTTTTTGGAAAAAATAGAAAATAACACCACCTTTCAATGTGTCTATAGATTAAGAACATGCGATTACAACATCAATGCCTTATCTCTGCACGTGATGGCTTGAAGTGTCAACATGCACATACTACCATTTGGATTGAGCTCAGCAGTCAGTGGCCGTTGAGGGAACAGCATTTGGCTGGCCCACCAATGAATAGGGATGCGCAGATGGGCGGCAGAGGGCGAGCGCCGTCCTCTATTCACCACAGCCAGGCCTTTCAGTCGACCGGACAAGCGGCGCTCTGTGAGGAGAAGTCCATGAGTCATTGGCGCGTTTGCTGCCTTATTAGTCGTGGACTATTGTGCCAGCAAAGAGGCAAAAACAGGAACCCATTAGTGGCTCGGACAGGCCTGCTTTCCCCACTTACTCCTACCTGCTGTTGGCGGATGGTTGGGTGGGGGGGCGGGTGCAGGAGAATCTGTGCTGTTAACTTTCACATAAAAACAAGGTTAATACAGAACGGACGCAGTACGTGTGTATTGTAACGATTGAGTTAAGAGTGATAAAACACTTACAACGGCAAATACAAGGTAAAATGAGGCCGAAGAGTTTATCTAAATGTTTCTTACGCTCTCCTTAAGTACACAGGTATTAGGAATTGAACTTGCTGGTCTCTCTGAAATACCTGAAACTTTGATAACAGACCTACCGACTAAAAAAATCTTAGCTATGATTTCTGTCGGAAAGACTACCGAAAAATGATTACATTTTAAATGAAATCCCAAAGGTTACCTTCAAACAGGTTACAGAGCTGTTAAGTTGTACTGCTCTTCAGTTTTAATCTTATTCTATCCCAGCATAACACAAATGCATATTGTGAAGATGAAGGCTGAACGAAGACGGTCCAGGTGTAGCAACTGCAAGGTGACGCGACCTTAAGCCTTGAAATAAACTCCTTTTTAATCCGTGCTGCAGGTGTCTGAACTTTAAAGTCACATTTCACATACTGTAACTGAGCTCCTTAATCGTTCGCTGATTACTTATAATAAACATAAGCAGCATACATCTGAGTAATAATTAAACGAAATCAGCATATCGCTTCATGACGTTTGCGTGCGAAAACAGAACGCGGTCTGAAGGCGCACTTGCGCTGGGCCACCTGCTGTTCTCTTCCGAAATGACACGCCGGCGGCGGGGGCACAGGACGCCACCTAGTGGTATTTGCCCTTGTCACTACTATTTAGACACAGCTCGTTCTTCCTTTAAAAAGACGTGGTTCGCGGTCGGTCGTGTCGGGAAACTCGAAGCGTCTTCGGTATGAATGTCCCAATATTATGCACGATTAATAAGGTCTATGTGATTTCGTTTCCTTTTTTCTTTTATTTCTGGTCATAATACCGGAGTTTTGGACACCAAATATACCAGCTTTCTTCAAGTTATTGAGTCAGGTCCGTGTAAATTGCCGTCAAGACAAGAGTGCTTTCTTCTTAACGGAAGGTGGGTTTAAATGTATGTAGAGCGACATCAGAAACGCATCACATTGGGCTATTAATTTACCCACAAGTATTTCTGACTTAAGTTTCACCGTATCTATTTTATTTTTATTAAGCCTATTCGGCCTTCTCTACACTTCATTTCATTCGTTGGCGACGTTTTAATATTTCGCAGGCTTTATTGCAGCCCTGTAACTGTACAAGTGGCCAGGTAAAAACATATTTGGCTGCCACTGCCCTCGATGTGCCGCCTCACGTTCCTGGCGCGCGCCACGGCCGGTGACGAGAGTCAAGCGCGCGCCCTTGACCTTCGGCACGTGAGGGGTGTTAGATAGCGGTGAAGCACAGCGCAAACCCACGGAAAACTGTTATTACTTTTGGCTCTTGGACATAGTTTGTGTCCTGATTTGCCTCTGCAAATCGCCGCTCCCGCTGGAGTGCCCTCACGAAACGTACTCATCCTGAATTGCTCTAGTCTAGTCAAATGTGGCCAGCCCTAGGAGTAAATAATACTGTCAAAATAAACATAACACTACCAGTTGCTTGAAGAAAAGCGTCAACCTATTATAAATATTACTACATGTACATTTATTCCTTTAGCAGACTCTTTTCTTCAAAGCGACGTGCATCTCGTTACATTAGGAGAAAGACACTTTATGCACACAGTGTTACTTCCCGTATGAACCAACCGATGTTCATCACACGAGTAGCTGCACAAAACTTAGGTTCGAATATCGACGATTCCTGATCACCTGATAATATCACACACACACTGACTGAAACCACTTGTCCCAAGTGGGTTTGCGGCGAGCCGGCACCTAACCCGGGGTGCAAGGCTGAAGGGGAGTGGACACACCCAAGACAGGACACCAGTCCATAACAAGGCACCCCAAGCAGGACTTGAATCCCAGACCCAACAGAAAGCAGGACCCAGCCCAACCCACTGTGCCACCGTGCCCCCCTTCACTAATAATATATATAAATATACACACACACATTTTCGGAACCGCTTGTCCCATACGGGGTCGCGGGGAACCAGAGCCTACCCGGCAACGCAGGGCGTAAGGCCGGAGGAGGAGGGGACACACCCAGGACGGGACGCCAGTCCGTTGCAAGGCACCCCAAGCGGGACTCGAACCCCAGACCCACTGGAGAGCAGGACCCGGTCCAACCCACTGCGCCACTGCACCCCCCTATATAAATATACACACACACACATTTTCAGAACCGCTCGTCCCTTACGGGGTCACGGGGAACCGGAGCCTACCCGGCAACACAGGGCGTAAGGCCGGAGGGGGAAGGGGACGCACCCAGGACGGGACGCCAGTCCGTCACAAGGCACCCCAAGCGGGACTCGAACCCCAGACCCACCGGAGAGTAGGACTGCGGTCCAACCCACTGCGCCACCGCACCCCCGTATATAAATATATTTTTCTATATTTACATTTACGTTTACTTTCATGGGGGGGTGTGGTGGCATAGCAGGTTTGGCCAGGGCCTCCCATTGGATGGGTCTGGGGTTTGAGTCCTGCTTGGGGTGCCTTGCGGCGGATTGGCGTCTGGTAGGGGGTGTGTCTCTTGCGCCCTGTGTTGCCAGGTTGGGCTCTGGCTCGCCGCAGCCCCACTTGGGACAAGCGGTTGTAGACGTGTGTGAGATTTACATGTATTTATTTAGCAGACGCTTTTCTCCAAAGCGACTTCCAGTGATCTCTATGTGGTGTTATCAGGCCACACACCTTATTCACCAAGGTGATTTACACTGCTAGATGTGCTACTTACAATGGGTCACTCATCCATACATCAGTGGAACACACTCTCTCTGTCAGTCACACAGACTCTCTCTGTCACTATATATGAACATTTATGTTGCATTACAGGAGTAGCTGCATGAAGGTTTGTCTGTGATTCAGCAGTTATTATCTCAAAGTTATAGAGCGTGAACATTTACACATTACATGAACTTAAGAGATCATGGGTGATGTGAGTCCGGAAGAGGTGAGTTTTAAGACCCTTTTTAAATGTGGACAGAGATTCAGCAGTTCTGAGTGAGAGGGGCAGGTTGTTCCACCAATTTAGAATCCAATTTAGAAACCATAGTGTAAAAACAATGTGAAAATGTGAAGCTGGAGAATGTGACCAGTGAACCCAAGAGGTGAAGCTGTTCAAATGTTAATTTCTAAAGCAACAAGTGAGAGCTATCGAAATTCTAAATACGCCAGATTATTGCCTTATTTGTAGATACAATGGTCATGCATCTCCCTATTGATAATTGCTTATCCTGGGCAGGGTCATGGCAGGGTGGAGCCGATCTTGTAAGAACAGGGTCCTGGGCTATTCAGGGTACATTCCAGATGGTGTGTCCATCAGTTGCAAGATAGCTACATAATCACACACACATTCGCACTACAGGCAATTTAGAGTCACCAATCCACCTGAGACAAATATCTTTTGAATGTAGGAGGAAACTGCAGCACGCAGCAGAAACTCCCGTGATCATGGGTATAAGATGTAGACTCCACATAGACTGACAGATTGAACGCATGCCCAATCACAGTCCAGGCCCTGCGTGGCACCTGTGCTACCTGCTGTGCCACCATGCTTGTTGGGAGGCGTTCCTCAATTTTTGTGCTGTTTGCACTAAATCTTCCGCATTGCCGTAAATGTCAGCGGACAATATGGCAAGAGTGTGTCATATTGTGGGCTGGTGGTAACATTTTAGGTGGTGAATATAAAGTAAATTTTTAATGCTTGAAGAAAGGTTTGATATTATCAAGAGTTTTGAACAAAATGAAAGAACATGTAACATTGTTACTGGAAAAAAGGAGCAAATATTATGTACAATTAGAGGAAATGTTGACAAATTAAAGAACTACATTGTCTACTGTCATTTGGTACTCATGGCATTGACTCTGTAATGTTCTAGGAACTGCGCTGAATAATAGCTCATGTCATGTCAAATCGCTGTTATTTATCTTAAGTTTATTTTCCATTTGTCCACTTTTGTAAAGTTAACATTTTTTTCTTAAAAAATTAACCAACTGGTTGGTGTATTTAAGTGTAAATAAAGCTGGTGTTTGTTTTGAATTTAATTGCTTTCCCTTCACCTGAATATTACATAGGGTAAGTATACCAGTGTGGAAGTGGGTATGAGAACAAGTGGAAGACTGGAAACTTTTTGAATGACTTTCATGCATGTTTTCCAGTCTGATATTGAATTGAACTATAACAGCTATAATAAAAAGGGCATAGAGTTGTACTGGATCCAGATTCAGGAAATGCAAGTCCAAGATGTAACATGGTCGAGAAACAGAGGTGTAGGAAATGCAGATTCAGAGATGCAAGAAAAATTAGGAATATAATCATACAAGAGATCAAGGAATCACCATGCTGTTAGAGGTGCTGCTTGATGTTAAAACAAATGTTTGATTCTAGATTGTCTTCATTTTATTAGAAGATGTAAGGCTTTATTCACGGTAGTGTTAAGTAATTCATGATATTAAAGCTGTTTATATGATCGTGGGGTGAATGCATGCGCCCGTTTCTCTGTGGGCATGGCATCGTGAAGGTCAGAGAGAGGTCCAGTCCCTCACCAGTCACGTTTCTATAAGTAGCACAAACAAAAGCACAAGTGTGACACACTCTGAGTCCGTCCTCCATCCTTTTCCCTGAATGAACCTGGTGTTTCACAATGATTTAAGTAAAAGTTAATAGTTGCATATTTACGGTTTATTTCTGCAAGGACTTACATGAGTCCTGCATTCACCTACTGCTGTAGTACCTTTGCTCGAGTAGAAATGATCCACCTGAATAAATCGTGAAATAAGTAGTGAAAAGCATAAGCTGAATAATAATAATAATAATAATAATGATAATAATAAATCTACTGTTTTAATTGTGATATTACATTGATGCTGATTAGTACTGCAAATGGTTGAGAATGTCATTATAACAGCACAGTGTTCTCCAATTTTGTCTTCACCTTAGCATATAGTTTTATATAGTTTGCACACAGTTGAATGAATTTATTGTGCGCTATATCGTTCTTAAATGTTCCCATGAGTATTCAGTGTTTACTGTGCTGCTGTGTTGAATAAATGAATCGATAACTGGGGATGGAAGTTTTATTGTCAGGGGTCATCCACCTGGGGCTGCATGCACATGTGTGATTGAAACTGCTTCTTGCGTCTTCGTCAGGATCGTGCAAAGCACAGTTATGTAAAAATGAAAACGTAATGGGCAAATATCCTGCTGTACTGAATTTACAAACCTGTTATATGGAGAAATAGGCCTATATTGCCACAAACTGGAATAAATTCATTTACAATTTTTCATTGTACTGGGACCTTGTTAAGTAAATGATGAGCGGACTTAGGAAAGGGCTGTTCCTAGGCAGCTATGACAGCCTGGGCCAAGAGAATTCCCTCTCCTCTATAAACAGCTCCTGAATCAGAACTCTGGTGCCTAGGAGGGTGTCTCATGTGGCACAGTGCTGGGCAATGTGGGATGTTCCCGTGTAATGTAGCAGTGAGGGAGGTGTCCAGAATGTCTTTGGATGGGATCCAAAAGTGTTCACACTGTAACCTACCCAATCTCCTTGGTAACATATACGGCCTCATTATGGTTAAGAATACAGAGAATGGTGGGGAGCTGTATGCTCCAATTGGTGATGGAGAATCTGTGGGAGAGGATTTCCACAGAGCACTAGAAGTAGTAATGAGAGGTGAAAAGTGGGGTATATGTGACATATAGGAGAGCTGCAAATGGTTATTGACTGGATTTATCAGCTTTTTCATGTGGTAGAAAGTCATACCCTTCGGCCTGGTTAGTATTGTGTGACCTTATTGGTCAATCTGTGTCTGATCTGAAGTTTGTTAAAATTAAATATTAAATATGAAGTATTGCACTAAAAGTTGCCCACACAAACCTGTCAATCACGGAACTCTATAAAAAGCACTGCAAACCATGACCCTAAAAATTTTAATTTTGAGTCAAACTTTGAGAAATAAACTTTTGGAGTCAAAGAGCAGAGGTTTACTTTCATTTCGAATGGAAAAAAGTCAATACGAATCACAACTTTGGCAAATGACAATGTAGGTTTCACATAGCTCGTATAAAACTCAAACAAAACAAGGAAGGAATTGAATGAAAGCCGTAATTTCACCAAATCAAAAATCTGAATTTTCATTACAAAGAAATACGAAGGAACACAGGACAAAACTATTCAATCTGAGTTGCTGTTTTGGCAAATGAAAGCGAAATTTCTGCACCCAAGGTCAGTACATGCTTCATGAGTCCAGTTTCCAGCTCAGTACCACACAACACAAAGTTCATCTTCCTCCTCAGAGTCAGATGGTGGTTTGGGCATTTTTCTTTTCTTGGGAAGTGCCTTTCCTTTTCCTTTGCCTTTCATCCCCTCACTTGCTGATTGCTGACTTCCTTGCTGGCAAGGCATTCTTCGCCGGTCTATCCGGGAGCATTGTACTTTTTCTTCTGCGTCGATTCTGCTTGGCAGCCTTTCTTTTACAATGTGGAAAAGGCAAAATGTCAGCAGTGAACAGCATTTGCTTGTCGCCAGATGAGCTGATGATGGACGGTGGCCCACTGAAAGAAGAGAAAATGGATGCAGTGTGTTATCCTGGCTATACTGGTGTTTTCTGCAATGCGAAGGGAGAACTGATGACGCTGACTGAATGCCAAAAGCCAGTCCATGCCAGCCATTTTGTTTTCATCTAAACTGGCTGGCCTGTGCACATTAAACTTTACAGCACACTAACATGCTAGTTTTTGGGCCTCCTTTGAGTAAAGGCCATAGTGGAGTTCTGAGCACTTGATGATATAGTTGGCAAAAATTTCTTCCTGTCTGCTAAAATTTTTTTTTTTGCTGCTTTCTGTAGGCTGGAGCTGTTGCATTGCCCTTCTGAAGCTTCTTTAAATACCTTGACGATGTTACATGACAAAGGCCATGCTCTTGGGCAGCCTTTCTGACTGTTGGCTTGAGCCATTTCTGCAGCAGGCTTGAAGACCTCTTCACCGGCCTACCCTCTTGTTGTGTTTCGCTTGTAAGCTTGCACCATCGTTAACTGTGGTCTGCAAAACGTTAAAATAATTTAAAAAATGCTAGGAATACAATTAGATGAGAGAGAGCAATTGAAAGCATATGATATGTGGGGTTACTATGTACATTTATCTGATGCTTTTCTCCAAAGCAACTTACAATGTTAAGATCACAATTATTACATGCTTACAATCATTCCCCCATTTATACAGCTGCATAATTTAATGGAACAATTTAGGATAAGTACCTCGCTCAAAGGTACTACAGCCAGAGGTGGGGATCAAACCTGCAACCTTCAGGTCCCAAAACAGTAGTTCAAACTACTATGCTACTGTCTCTAACTTCTACGCTATCGGCTGTCCCCAACCTACGTACCCCACCTATACTATGTTGTTACTTTTTACCCCATCCACCCCATCTTCTAAACTGCTTGTACCCACAGCAGTTGCAAAGGAGTTTCAAGCATTTTCCATCAGTAATTATAAAGTCAGCATGTTGATCTGAACAGCCTAATGTTAAGAGATGTAAAGAAGTCCGGAAGGCAACATTTTTTACTCACTGGGTTGCAATTTTTTCCCCTCTTTACTTGGAATTCCTTCACTGCCATTGGCCCTTTTTCGCAGATGGCGGGAACAACCATTGCACATCATCCTTGACCCAATGTCGTTTCTTTATGCCCCACTTTACCCTATACAGTACATGTAGGTAACACCTGACTGTAACAATATAATAAAATAATTTAGAACATAAACCACATATGAACAATTTAGTCTACATTATGTTTTGTGCATGTTAATAGCTATTTGTTTATAAGTGTTAAAAAAGACTTCATCCTTTTCAGCGTTGTATTGCCCAATCAATGGACAAACAAAATAACGGCAACACAACTTTGACTGATACAGGGGGCACAAATATGTTAATAATAGTATGCAGTAAAAAGTATGTTCAAATATCTGGTTTTCAGATCAGATTTAATGCTCACATGGCCAGTGAACTAGTCGCTAATCTCTCAATCCGGAGCCAAACGAGGATCGGACACGAAGCCCCCTCCCCTCCTTCTCCGCCCCCTCCTTTGTGAGGTAATCCGAAACCACAGCGTCTTTCTGCGGCCATGGTAACACAGACGAGTAACGGACTGCTGCACAGAAGGACCGGAATAAGTTCTTTTTAGAAGGTAACAACATCCTTTCTGCATTTTACGTGGAATCAGACAGATGTGTTAATTCGTGTAAAAAGTTTTGATATATGTGTTCGCATATATGTGTGCAAATCGGATTTTATAATCATGCTGCCATGCAATCCCTTTTTGCTGACTGTGGCCTATATCTGGGTCGTAATCCGCGGTGTTGATGGGAAATGTTGTTCTCTAGTATCACGCTGTATGAAACCCAACGTGAAAATGTCACTATTAAACTACATTTCCCGAGAAACTGTCTGTGGTAGAACGACCGTTCAAGCAAAATCTGATGTATGCTTAGAAACGTTAACGATAACATTTGGGATTGTTCTATTATAGAACGAGATTTTGAATTTAAAGGATTAGATAGCTGTGAAGAAACAACAATATTAGCATTCTTTGTTTGGTACTTTCCAGTAGCGACATAAAACGAGTCATGTAGACTAGATTCAGAGGTAACAGCAGACCAGAGATGCAGATGAGATGGCAGATCCCGACGTGCTACAATTCGTGTAAAAGTAGTACAAAATATGTTTATTAGTTTTGTTGTCAGCAATTATTCGCTAGTACTTAAACAATGCAGTAGTAAACAGTATTAATTGAATACAGAAGCAGCTTTACTACAGCCTTTTCATCAGGAGAACGCAGTGCTGTGTAATCAAGCCTGCTTGGCGGTGCTTGACTTTTCTTGAGGGCCGTGTGAAGAAATATTACTCAGACAAGCCGTGTTTTAGTTGAATTATTATATTAAGACGTAATTGGACCCGAAAGTTCGTT
Organism: Scleropages formosus; assembly: GCF_900964775.1. NCBI lineage: Eukaryota > Metazoa > Chordata > Actinopteri > Osteoglossiformes > Osteoglossidae > Scleropages > Scleropages formosus. Next base: position 24,752,477 of record NC_041809.1, read on the forward strand.
CCTAACTCGATTTGCTTGTAAATCTAATTCTTAAGCTTAGTACTGAGAGGTCCCCAGCGTTTTTACTGGCTGGTTTAGCCACTAAGATCTGTAAAACCTCATAATCTCACTGTTTCTGTAATACTCTCTAAGACGTATTTAATTAATTAATTAATGTCATTATTTTTTTATTTTCTTTAAACAATATTAAAATTAATTTAATGAAATATCTATGTTGGCACCAGGCTGTGGTTGATGTGGTGCTTGGGGGAGGAAATTAAGCGGCCTGGTCTTGTCATGGAGATGTATGATGGCAGTGCTGCATGTTTTTCTCTGTGGCTTCACGGTGATGTCGGTCCGACTGGGTCCTCGTGTACACCCTGGTAAAATAGGCGTTTGGTGTAACACCTTGTACTGTATGTCGAATGAATTAATTAATTAATGGAGGGGAAGCAAAGTGGCACAGTGAGTAGTGCTGCTGGCTCCCCGCGCCTGGGTGGTGCGAGAGGACATGGGTTCGATCCCCGCTCAGCCCATGTGGAGTTTGCATGTTCCCCCAGTGTCTGTGTGGGTTTCCTCCGGGTGCTCTGGTTTTCCCTCGCAGCCAAAAACTTGTTGCTCAGGTGGACTGGTGTGGTCATCCATAGTGTGTGTGAGTGAAGGGGGAAAGTGGGGTTCATAGGTATATGGGTGAGTGACCCCTTGTAAGTAGTGTGTATATAGCAGTGTAAGTCACCGTGATAACACTGGAAGTTGCTTTTTTAAAATGACTAAAAAAAAAAAAAACCCCATCATTTCCACAGCCTTGTTATCAATCCTCACAGTCACTAATTCATCCTATAAAGCTTCTATAATGTTCTGCAGTCACTGGCCATTTTGCACTTTATGTACACAATCAAAATATTAATTATGTAATATATAAATACCAAAGTGTACTATAATATACTCTTCCATAGCTGTTATATATGCTACACTTTACAAATGCTCTCAAACAATTAGCTACTATTTGAAGTCACTTTGGACAAAGGTATCAGCTAAATACTAGTTAATCACTGTAACTTGCTATGGAAGAAAAGCATTTATAAATGAATAGATGTCAATGTCTTACACTTTTAAGGTGTCGAGAGGCACAAAAAAATACAAATTTGGCCCACTTAAAGTCAAAGAAATGCCTTGTAAGCCAAAGTAGGAGTATTAAATGAAACTCCTTGTAAATTCGAAGTTTGGTCACTGAAGTGGGCGTCTCGGGACATGACTCTGTATGGTTTTAGAATGTTTATGACAGGTGGTAATAGTTAAAGCTTAGTTACAGATTATTGCATTTCACTTATTATGTTTACACATTTTTTCTAATTGAGCATGTGCTGCTTTTGCAAAATGCCATGAATCAAGTTGTCTAAACTCTTCTTTCTGCATACTTTGTTATCTTCTTCCAGCTCCGGCAGTAACATGAATTTGACAGAGATCTGCGACAATGCCAAGAGAGCACGAGAGTACGCCCTCCTGGGGAACTATGACTCCTCCATGGTGTACTACCAGGGTGTGGTGCAGCAGATCCACAAACACTGCCAGTCTCTCAGAGACCCTGCGCTGAAGGTCAAATGGCAACAGGTACCTCAGCTAATTCATACACGTCTGCTGCAAAACTTTCACAGTCGAACCCTCTTTTTTCTCCCTAATGATTATTTCACACATTGGACTTCATTTTACTCGGACCTAGATGTCAAAACAGTAATCAAGAGTAATATAGCTTTTTTTTGTAAAATTTTCTGAAAAATTGATGACGCGGACTGGTTAAAAAGCTTTTTGTGGTGGATCTAGGTGAGGCAACAGCTGGTAGAAGAGCATGATCAGGTGAAGGGTATTATTAGCACTCTGGAGAGCTTTAAGGTGGACAAGCCAATGGACTTCCCAACCCCCCAGCCAGAGGAGAGTCCAGCAGACCCCACGGTCTGGCCGCCACCCATTCCAGCTGAGCACAGGTAATCCACTGCTTCCAGTAGACCGATGTCAGCTGTGGGTTTTTGTGTAATCTGTTACTAACTAAAAAAAGTAAGCAGTATTCTTAAGGCTTAAATAGTACAAATAGCCAAATATTTCAAAATTAAGTGCTCTTACACATATATGATCCAGTGATCATATTTATCTCATATGTGCAATTTGCATAATTTTTACCTCCAGTAAAGTCCTCCATTTGATTCATAGGTACAGGCAGTGCTGAGTGCTTTATTTGTGGACCTTTCAGCATCAGTCGAGATGTCATCATCACGTAAAGATGTCCAGGAAGGGTAGGCCATTGTACGCAGCAATGTTAGTTTTGAAAGAGAGCACTGAAGGATGGTTAGAAACGCTGGTCTACAGATAAGCAATACATAGAAAACACATTGCAACACAGATAACTTGGGCAAAGCCAAAGAGGAACAGCTATATGAAATACTCAGGCTGACCGGATACCCACGCAACTTCAGGTGATGCACTCATACCGAATGTTTACTTGCTGAGAATGTGTCAGCACAATGCGGGTCGCATTACCTTATTTTAAAGATGTATCAGAGATTGCAGTCAGATTTCTGCATCCACACGGAAACAGGTGGCTCACAAACAGAGAAACAGACTGCGGATTGCACTCTTGCACCCCAAGCGGACCATCGGGGATGTTAAAATGAGGAGTTCTATCTACAGGACACAGTGTGGGAACTGTGAGCATCACTGCGTGGGATAGATGGACAGAAAACTGTCAGCAATAGAACATGGAGATCAGCTGGCAGCAAGGAGACACGTTCTGCTGTCGTTCATTGCGGTCATGGAGAAAATACAACATACCTTCAGTTGGGAGAGCAAGATTCTGGCCAGATCCAGCTGTAGACAAGCTAGGGCGTTCCTGCGGCCATGGTCTTCCAGAGTGGATTCGATCAGCTGGCACCTGGACTTAGACGTTGTTTACGAGCCAATGAGAGATAAGGAACGTGGTTTTGACTGGAGTGGATGAGATCAAAGCATCTGGGAGCCAAGTGGTGTTGGCAGCAAAAGGTCAAAGTCTGGCACACTGATCAGCCAATCATGATTGCCCACCTGCTCTGGGTCACCTGATAACCTATATAAACACTGTTTACACAGTGCCCCTGTTTTTTCTCACTTTCTTTGTGCTGATGATGGCATCTCGATTATCAGAATGTCTGCAAATAAACTCCTTGGCCTGTATGAATCTCAATAATCCTTTAGGGCCACAGGGCAGCTGGTGTTTAGAGCTGCTGTCTTTGGACTCAAAGGATGCCGGTTTGAATCCCAGCTCCAGTACCCTTGAGCAAGGTAGTTACCCTGAAAATTGCTCTAGTAAAAATTACTCACCTGTATAAATGGGTAAGAAATTGTAGGTAGGTTAACATTCTAGATTGCTTTAGAGAAAAGGGTCATGTTCTCTTTTATTTTTAAAGTCCATATCTGTGGCCTCCTTCATGATGTCTTATTATCATCATTGTACTTCTCTCTATGGCTGCAGGGCTCCTGGCCAGGTGAAAAGACCCAATACTGGGGTGAAATCCCAGCGGAAAGAGTCTCCTGGACTTCAACACCGAGGTGGTGTAGGCCGAACACAGCCGAACCCTAAGGCAGACAAGGCAGGACCCAGGGATGCAAAAGGGGTCAAGACCAAAGAAGAAAAAGTCAGTAATATACTATACTACTATTATCTCCATAGTTCTGTTTCAACTGCATACTTTCTCATTATTAGTAAATAAAATCTGAGTGTTACCCATGATCCAAGGCTGCCTTTGATGTCAGCTGTTTTTCCTGCTGGGTTTGTATCATAGTTGCTCCCAAAGCTGAGTGAGAAAGGTGAATTATTTGTGGCAATCGTTACTGGACTTGTGCAGCGGGTTTGGCCAGGGCCCCCTTTCTGGTGGGTCTGGGGTTCGAGTCCTGCTCGGGGTGCCTTGCAACAGTGTGCCGTCCTGGTTGTGTCCCCTCCCCCTCCAGCCTTGCGCCCTGTGTTGCGAGGTTAGGTTCTGGTTTGCCGTGACCCTGCTTGGGACAAGCGGTTTCAGACTGTGTGTGTGTGTGTGTGTGTGTGTGTGTGTGTGTGTGTGTGTGTGTGTGTGTGTCTTACTGAACTTTGATGTCACATCCTTAAATTAACCAAATTTCACTAAATAGAATTGTGACCTGTAGAGAAATAGTTATGTCAACACTGAATGCGGCAGTTTTGCTGGATTGGTTCTTTTAGCACCCTAAATTTGTTGCCAGACAATAATTAGTGACATGGTCCGGGACTGAAATACTGAGGTTTTAGACTGATGTATATGATTCAAAGGCAGAGTGTTACGCAAGCAGCTTTGAAATAATGTCACTTGGGCTTCACAATACTGATTTTTAATTCCAGTAAAAATGGACATGACAGAGGCTTTTTCCTGGATTTCTCTCGACTTTTCAGCTTCTAATTTCTTCAAGTTGAGGTTGTCATTTTACCTGTGAATTCATCTGGTCTCCTCGTTGGACACTTATAGGGTAAGAAGAATGCTCAGGAGGGGGCTGTGGAAGGTGAGCTGAAGAGATTTGACAGCACAGGCTATGACAATGACCTAGCCGACGCCCTCGAGAGGGACATTGTATCACGGAATCCCAATGTCCACTGGTGAGTGGGGAACTTGCTGCTCATACCTGGGACACTTGGATTTGATCTTTGTCATGATGCTGTATGGAGATGAATGGAATAGGGATTGTGGGAATGAATTCTGCGTGGAAAGTTGTTGTGACACTCCCTAGAGGGTGGGATTGGGTGTACCACAGGTGACTGTGACTAGATTAATAATTTAGGTTTCAAGAATTGAAGGAGATGAAGCTGAAGTGCATAGAATTGTGATTTTTTTATTTGCAAACAAAGTCAAAACATGCCCTGTTTGGGCAATATGTGCAAGTGAAGCATGGTCTAGCTCTGTAAATTGCCTTAGTTAATGGCGTCAGCAAAGTAAAGAATGATATAACAGATCACTGAATATAGAATAATCCATCACCCCAGGCACATGGTCTGATGTTTTTTTTGAAAAATAAATCAGGAAGGTGTCAGCTCTGACCCTCACTCGGTATGTATGCATTTGCCAAGTGGCAAAAGAATAATTTAACATGAAGTTGAAATGCAGCATACTTAAGGATGCTGATGATGGTCATTTCTTGGGAGAGACTGCTGTCAGTGTCAACCTAGCAGAGGGGAGTGAAGGGTGACCAGCTGATAGACTTGCGTTCTCAGGGATGACATTGCTGATCTGGAAGATGCTAAGAAGCTTCTGAGGGAGGCTGTGGTGTTGCCTATGTGGATGCCAGACTTCTTCAAGGGTATCCGACGGCCTTGGAAGGTACCACGCACTGTGTTTGCGTATGTGTATGTTTCTGTTTTAGTCTGTGAGTGTTTCTGTTTGTCTGTTACAGTGTGTCTGGTATCTGTGTGTTTGTGAGTGCTCTGATACATGTGTGTCTTATTAGTATCTAGTAGTCCTTCAGAGGTACCAAAGAATGCTTCTTAGGCATTCAACACTCTTGAAGGGCAGCACAGCCTGTGCATTTTTGAGTGTACATATCCTTGTGTTTTTATTCCACAGAAGAGAATGAATCATGAAATTTAACAATCTCTTTTTGTTTATATAGCTGTAAGTACTTAAGTATTGGCCAGGACATAAATTACATGTCATTTATATCTGGACTGTTTAAGTGTTTTTTTTTTTTTAATATAAAACACATACGCATACATTCATCCAAGTTATGAATTTTTGAAAATATAAACATTTAATTTTAATGGCATTTTCCTCCCTGAAGTTATTTTCTCAAATTTTTGTTCCAAGGCACAGATGACCTGCATTCCTTGTTGCTGCCGTTAGAGGGCAGAAAAAGACTCAGAATAGACACTCAAATGGAGCTGTATGGGAGTGGAGTGGAGTGGGGGGGGCATGCAGTATCCTGGAGGTAAACAGGTGCAGTTTTGCCTACCCTAAATTTATTTATTACAGCTTTTTACAGGACTTTTACAGAAACTACCTAGGGAATCGGGGTGCGGTGACGCAGTGGGTTTGCCCTGTGCCTGCTCTCTGGTGGGTCTGGGGTTCGAGTCCTGCTTGGGATGCCTTGTGACGGATTGGCATCCCGCCCTGGGTGTGTGTCCTCCCCTGCCAGCCCTACGCCCTGTGTTGCCGGGTTAGGTTCTGGCTCACCGCGACCCCATTTGGGACAAGCGGTTTCTGTCAGTTTGTGTGTGTACCTAGTGAATAAAAATGCATGTCTTTTGTGCTTTTTTGACCGGAAACTTAAAGTGACCGAATACAAACTTTTTACGTGATGCATTGATCTCTTCACCATGTCCAGTTTTGTGAAGTTAAGTGAGACACGCAGTTGGCATTTAAGGCGAAACACGTTTTAATACACTCTCCCCAGGCAAACCTTCATACTGCAGCCTACCATCCTTTGTTTTATTCTCCTCTGCTGTCTGATGTGCAAGGGAAACATGGCACTGTCTTGCATGTATAAAGCAGAACACATGGCACAGTAAATACATTTTAAACTTATACTGTTTTTGTTTTCAGTCATTTTGAAGTACACTTCAATGCTACTTCATGACAGTAGAAGATAATGAACTGCTGTTCAGTCTGCAGTGTTCTTTGTTTCACCCCTTGTGTTTCCAGTATAGAGGAGCATTGAGACCCTGTATTTTATGTATTTATAATGAAAACAAACTCAATACACAGGTCATACAGTGAAATTTTAATTCATTGTAGTTTTAGAAATTTCTAATTGTCAACTTGTTAAATCTAAAATTAAAGTAGTATAGTATAGTGATTAGAGCTGCTGGAGTGGACCCAAAGGTTGCAGGTTTGAATCCCACCTCCAGCTGTATTAACCTCGAGAAAGGTACTTACCCTAAGCTCCAGTGAAATTGTCGAACTGTGTAAAGGTGTAAATAATTGTAGGTAAGTTAATGTTATAAGTTGCTTTGGAGAAAAGCATCAGCTAAATGAATAAACATCTAGTGGCTTTTTTTTTTTTTAAGTAACACATTATTTAACAGCAAGATTATGAGCCAGTAGATAGTGTCATTGCACTGGAAGAGCAAACATTGCACTTGCTACTGTCTTGGTGGATATTTCTAATTTGCTGTGTGAGATATTTTGTTTCACACAGATTTTGCTATTTGTTTAGGACTTTACAATAAACAGCTTTCTAATACTGTGTAGTTCAGATATGTATATTAGATGATACATCTGCTGTCTGCCATTAAATGGGTCCGTGTACGTTGCATCTATTTGTTTGTTTTTTTGATTCGAAATTGAAAAACAAAATACGAATTGCAATGCCTTCATCTGTTTTTTCATTTAATATTGAAAGCAGAAAAATTTGAAAAATGACCTTTTGTTTTTGAGCACGCACACACAAAAAAAGAAAAGGACTTATTAACCTTCTCTTTTCATTTAATCATACAAAGTCAAAATCTCACAATACCAAATATGATGAATTCCCTAAAGTGCACAATATTTCCATTCTCTCAACAAGTAGCCTAACCTAGAATTTCACGGTGCTTCTAACACCTGCACTTAATTAGTAATAAGCACGTAGTGATCCATATTAACTTATGAATAACTCGGAGCAAAGCCAGCATGTTCCATGAAGCCCCAGGCATATTTGAAATATTTTACGTTTTGAGCAAAAATGGTTTTTAAACATAGTTAATTCATAATTTGTTTTTCATTTAAAAAAAAAAAAAACAAATAAAGGCATTGTAATTCCCGTTTTTCAATTTCGAATAAAAAAAATGAATGAATGCAACGTACACAGACCTAGATAACCCCTAAACAGAGTATTTATTACTTAGCTCGACAAAGATAGGTTGAACCTCTGGCCCTGAATAGATGTCTTACTATTTTTCTAATTAGCTTTTGCTCTTGAATAAATAACTATCAGTTTTGAAAAACTGTAACTTGTACAACATTAGCTAGGAAAGCAAGTCAGTTTCATAAAGCAAAACATATTGTTTGTAAGTCTGTCATTGAAAACTTGTGAACGATGTCTCTCTGTTACAGGGTGTTTTGATGGTGGGACCCCCAGGCACTGGAAAGACCATGCTGGCAAAGGCTGTAGCCACTGAATGTGGAACCACCTTCTTCAATGTCTCTTCTTCTACACTCACCTCCAAGTACCGGGGGGAGTCAGAGAAACTGGTGCGACTGCTGTTTGAAATGGTGAGCAGCAAAAAGCCCTTTAACGTGTGTTCACTGTGTAGCAGATGAATCCTGCAGAAGTCTGCACATCTTTATAGAAACTTCATTTTTAGGAAACGCTAAAAGAAAGGCAAATTAGACCTTTGTCAGGCCATTTCTTGCTTGTAATAAGATCTTGTGTCAATATTTAAATAAAAGCAAATGTATGATGTTTTAATTTTTTAGCAAAATTATAAATCAAAAGTAGAGCAAATAACTTCACATACATTTCAGGGTGTTTCTATAGGAATTGTGTGCAGGTTGCAACAGTTGAGAAGACCCGGGGCTAACTGTGCATGACTGGTTAAGCTCATTTTGGTTATGTGAGAGAAAACAAGATGTTGTAGCTCAACTGTCAACATGCCTCTCAAGGAAACAGATGGTCCCCAACTTAGATATATTAAGAAAGCAGTCGCAGGACTTCTGTGTCTGTTTTAAAGGTGTCCTGCGGCTGCTTTCTTAATATATCTAAGTAAAACGGATTAAACATCCGCTACAGTAGCATATTAAAAAGATCAGTACAAGGCTGCTTAACAGCCTGAAAGTTCTGAGGACCCTGGTTGGATGTTTATGCCCCGCTGTAAATAAGAAAGCACAGTAAAGAACCCTGGTCAGAGCTACAGTAGGATGTGATTGCTATCTGTCTGCAAATCGGGTTAAGCTTTCTTGTGCAATTTAAATTAGTATGCTAGCTTTCCTCATAAAAAAATAAATACTAAATACTCCTCAAAAATATTTGTAATAGCTATAAGTTCGTTACTCAAAAGTTTGAAAGTTGGGAACCTACTGTGTTTGGAAAGACTGCTTACTACTGAATGGCTCTAATGAAGACTGCTCTTCAGTAAATGCTCCAGTTTCTCCTGAGGAGATCTAGAAAATTCTGCAGTCAGTGCATTGGGAAAAACTCCAGGGCCTGATGGCTTTCTTGTGAAATCCTATAACAATATAATCATGACCTGAATTATGCCCTATACTAATACTTGCAATTAACAACATGTTTAAAGAGGGCTGTATCCTACATGTAATAGGGCTTCAATTAGTGTAATTTATGCCTCTGATGCAGAGAAGTCTTATGGTTTCCAAATAATGAGATGACAGTAGCGTAGAATATCCAGGCAGGCATCTCTAACACTGCATAAAATCTCTGTCCAGAAGTCTGCAATAGCAAAACACTGAACAAATGTGATGTTTAGTAGAGGGTACATGTAGGACACTATAACTTTGCAAAAATGCTGCCTGTCTCAAATTTGCTAAAGGCTGCAACACCAAAAACTGTTGAAAACTATGAAGCATGTAGGGCGGTGTATTATTGTGCTTGGACACTTTACCTGTTTAGCTTGTAATCACTGAGGGAACAGTGAAAACTTGTGTGAGAAAATTTTGCAGGATTGTATTAAAAGCTGAAAAAAGTTGGACCATGCAGCATGACAGTGCTCCCAAAGGAGTCAGTTCATGACAGAGTAGCTTAAACAGACAGAATTCTGCATTTTAGGTCGTGTCTGAGTCTCGACCTCAGTCCTACTGAAGTGCTCTGGCATGATCTGATGTAATCTATTCATTAAAGACAACTTTAATATAACTGAACTGACAATTTTGTAGAGTACTGGGCCAGTGAAGATATGACAATGTACATATTTGTACGTTCTGTTTGGCTGATCAAACTTTGTCTGTAATTATGGCTTTAATAAAGAGAAACCATTCATGCCGAAATCCTGATAATTTCTAAGGGTTCACAAGTTTCTTCTCACACTTTATTTAGCAGTTTTAAAAAGCTGTTTGTTTTTCTGAAGCAGTTTAGGCAAAACATCTTCTACCGGGAGACTGCTACCCTTCTGTATCACCAGATGTGACATTGCTTTTGCATGTGTTAGTGTAGTTAAATACTTCCAGGTGATGACAAGGGACCACAAAAACAGTATAACTGATGTTGTTTTCTGCCCTGTTTCTTAGCACTTCCTCTTAAGTTACACTTTCAGTTCCCCTTTAAATTCCTGGTTCCTAGGCGCGTTTTTATGCCCCAACTACAATCTTCATCGATGAGATAGATTCCATCTGCAGCCGCCGGGGTACATCAGATGAGCACGAAGCCAGTCGGCGGGTCAAGTCTGAGCTGCTGGTTCAGATGGATGGTGAGGGAGATAATAATGGACTTTTGAGACAGAAAAAGAGAAATGCACTTGAACAAGATAATCAAATCAACTAAACATCATGCCCATGATGAGTGGAGCAGATTGTGTGTGTGTGTGTGTGTGTGTGTGTGTGTGTGTGCTGGAAGTCGTGAGTGTTTGCTGAACTGGTCGCTTTGTATACAGTTTTTCCATCTCCCACCTCCTTTTCCATCCACACAATCTCACACCTACTTGGTGTTCCACCAAGCAAAAAACTTGCTGTGATTTATAGTATCTAACGCAGCTTTGTGTTCCATAAAAACACCCTCCTTAAATACTGTATGCATTAATTTAAAAAAGGCCTTGGTCCAAGTTGTCTTAGGCTTTAACTGAAACTTTCTATGTAGACTGTTTTCAGTCTGCTAGAAATAGCCAACTGCTTTTTTGTTCTAATAACATTTTCTCGTAACCTGTGACCTGCTCACCTTTAGTGCACATCCAAAAGTAAACCTTAAACCAGAGAACAAATAACACCCTTTCTGGATTAACTGACGTTTACAGATATATTCGATCTACTGATATTTAAAGGTGTTGGGGGAGCACTGGAGAATGATGACCCCTCCAAGATGGTGATGGTTCTGGCTGCCACCAACTTCCCCTGGGACATTGATGAAGCTCTGAGGCGAAGGCTGGAGAAGAGAATTTATATTCCTCTTCCAACAGGTACAACAAATACAGAGCCAAAGAGTCATATTCTGAAAGAAACCAAGCTACAGTGAGGCTCCCAGATTCTAAATCGTCTGTATGTCACTTCAGAAACTGCTCTCATGGGTTCTCTGTTCCAGACTGAGAATAGTATATACAGTGCTGCTGAAACATGTGAACTCACTCACTTTTACCAGAAAATAATTAATCAAAACCAGTCTTTCTCATCTGACATAATAGGTGTGTAATGACCAATTTCATATGTTGCTTTAAACTGTGTAGTAGAAAAACAAATAGTGTAGGTGCAAAAATAAGTGAACCCCAAGTTGCACTGGTTAAACCAAGTAGGTGAGTAGAATCAAGTGGGTAAATTACAAACATTGATTAATGTTACAATTTTAAGATTAAGATTTTATAATTTTTAATATTTTATACAAGAATAATGACCATTGCCTTAGGGTTCACTTACTTTCAAGCAGCACTGTATGTGTATTGTCGTGATATTGCTGTTTCTGTATGCCTGCTCCAGTGTTGTCTGCTCTCCACACAACTCAGCCAAAGGGCGGGCAGAGCTGTTGAAGATCAACCTGCGTGAGGTGGAGGTGGCGCCTGATGTGGACCTCGCGCTTATTGCTGAGAAAATCCAGGGCTACTCTGGGGCTGACATCACCAACGTGTGCAGGTCTGTCTTTCTCCATGCTTAAGTACAACATTAGTTGCAGGTAGCAGATTATGTGATTGTAGTTATCCATCAATTATCAAATAACCTTTGTAAAAGTTGAACAGCAATTTGCAAGTTTTTAAGTATACACGCGCGCACACACACACACACTTTCTGAACCGCTTGTCCCATATGGGGTCGCGGGGAACCGGAGCCTACCCGGCAACACAGGGCGTAAGGCCGGAGGGGGAGGGGACACACCCAGGACGGGACGCCAGTCCGCCGCAAGGCACCCCAAGCGGGACTCGAACCCCAGACCCACTGGAGAGCAGGACCCGGTCCAACCCACTGCGCCACCGCGCCCCCATTTTTTAAGTATATACCATTTAATATATTACATTAGAATAGTATTTTATATAACATATTATACTTACTCAGCATCAGCAGCTGCTGCATAAATACAGCATCTTTATGTGAATACCCTAAGCACTGTGTGCTAAAGAAGCAAACCTCTGGCTACTTTCCTGTAGTCCCTTTGTAAACAAACCAGTGGTAATCAGTTTTCTCCCATTTCTGGAGACAAGAGTCCCATTTTTGAGCCCCTGCTTCTCAAGTCCCCCTTCAGCCCTGCTGCATCTGATAGTGACAGCAACATCCAGTAAAATCTTGGCCTTCAAGATCCCTAGCTATGATGTGCAGTTTATCCTAAAAGAAAATCCAGGGGAGTAGGTGCATTGAGAGGTATGGGCCAGAGAAATCAGTAATTTTTGAAAACTCCAATAATAAGATATTGTTTTAAGGGTTTTGCACTTGTCCTCTGAGTACATGATTAGTCTGGAGGTGGACATATGTCAAAGCAGTCCCTACCCCCTCTCTCTGTGGCCAGAGCACCTTTCTTCATGCATGCTCTCATGTTCTTTCTCCTCAAACAGCTGGGAGCCAAGAATGTGCATAGGGAGGGGTTGAAGAACTGCAGGCAGGGTGGATGATTGTTGTGTTAACTCTCCAAACCCCACAGGGATGCCTCCATGATGGCCATGCGGCGACGCATCCAGGGTCTGGCACCTGAGGAGATTCGCGCCTTGTCCAAGGATGAATTGCAGATGCCTGTCACTATGGAGGACTTTGAGCTTACCCTCAAGAAGATCTCTAAATCTGTCTCTGCTGCAGATTTGGAGAAGTATGAGTCCTGGATGGCAGAGTTTGGGTCAGTGTAGCTGGAGATTGGGGCACACTCCCTAGGCACCCATACTCCAAGGAGTAGGATCTGTATCACAAATGGAGGGCTGGAATGCTGATTCTGGGACATCCATACTTCCCTACCTAACACCCTCCTCCAGATACTGCAAATAATACTTGAAAAGGATATCCTTTATGTCTCATAACACTCTTCATTTCCAAAACACATTGATCTGACGCATACAACTAGTCATAAATCATTCACTCACACACTCAATGGAATATAGGATTAAAAAAGTCATATGTAGTCTTGAAAGTTTCCAGTCCTGATGCTCTTTATTACACAGTGCAAAGGACTGATACTTTGGCATTATGATCACCATAAGCCTCAGTAGTATATTTTGTAACACTAAAAATCAGAGTCAGAGCAATTCATTAAAACAGTCAGTTTCCTCCTCATCCTGAAGAAGATCACAGTGGTTATGTGGTCTCCTCTCAGTGGAATGTACCCCATGTAGTTCCAGTGGGAGCCAACCAGAGGACATTCTTATGATATGCCCAAACCACCTCGGCTGACTTCTCTTGTTTTGGAGGAATAACAATTCTATTCTGAGGCTCTCCTAGATCGCCAGACTTCTCAACCTGTCGTGAAGAATGAGCCCAGTGATCCTGTGGAGAAACGTAATTTCTGCTGCTTATATCTGTAGTGTTGTTCATGTGGTCACTACCCAAAGCTCATGACCAGAGGGGAGGATGAGAGAAGTAAATTGAGGCACACTGAAGGTGACAGTTGCATGAGATCAGAAGGACAACATCATCTGTGAACAGCAGAGATGCCACCCTTAGTCCCTCCAGCTGGATAGCCTCTGAGCTTCTGCTGTTTTGATATCTTGTCCATTAAATTATTAACAATAGTGGAGAAAAAACAACCTTGGTAGAATATAGACTATAGACACGTTTCAAACAGAGCTCAAAAATTGATTGGATAGTACACACCAGTGGCCCACATTCCTGCAGTACCTCCCATTGCGCATTCCAGGTGATGTAGTCAAATGCCTTATCCAAGTCTGAAAAATCTATGTAGATAGAATTTGTGTATTTCTATGGCCCATCAAGCAACTGTGCTAAGTAGAAGAGCTGTTCCGCTGTTAACATCTCTAGTCAAATCTCAAACCCTGCAGCCTTACCACCATGTAGCCCTCATACCAGCAGCGTGATGTCAGGAATAGTGGTGGTTTTTCATCCACCAGAAATGTCAAAACATTGACTGCCTTCTTATAAGAAGGCATGCTCACCTGCTTGAGGAGTTCCTCAAAGTGTTCCACTTTCTTCTGAACAGTCTCCCCTGGATGGTCTATCCAGTTCTTCCTATACCCAAGCTTTTGCTTTAGCAACTGCCTTTGCTGCAGTTATTTTGGCCTGCTGATACCCTTCAGTCATATCAGGAGGTCCCTCTCAAAGCATTGAAGTTCAGATGTAGTGAGCTATTCCTCCCAGTCATGCCCCCATCATCCCAAAGTGAATGTTGCTTTCTAAGCAAGCTGAATACTGTGAACAGTTATTTGGTGCATGCACACAATTTTTTTCTCTGTGACTCAGTCGAATTGAGGCAACACACTCATTGTCCAGGAATAACTCCAGAGCCCTCAAATAGGGACTTGTATCTACACTCCCACACAGAGCCTTTCAAGGATGAACTCCAGGTTAGGAGAGAGACCACCCTAATCAAAAAGCTTGCTTTTAGAGCCGATGGAAAGTGAAGAGGTGACACAGAGACTAACCGTTACTTTTCCACTTCCCACACCTTCTCAGGCCCCTTCCACAAACACGTGAGGTTCCAAGTCCAAGAGGGTTTAGTTCCTCTAGTTCTGTGCCACTCATTCCTGCTACTTGTCTGGAAAAATACGAACCCCATCCTGTCATCAGATTTTTTTTCCACAGTGTCATGTAGGGCTGAACTTGACTAAGTTATTTGGTTTGCCCAGCCATTAGATGTTCACTGACATGTGAACTAAACCGGGGTACGTTCAGGTAATCTTTGCAAACTGGTGGGTCTTTATGGACCTATTTGGCAAAGGGAGATCCACCAAGAGCACAAGGCTCCGGGCATTGTAACGCTGAGCTAGTCCCATAGCTCCACCACCTAAAGGTGGTCATGGTCCCTTGGTGGAGCAAATCATTTAACAATCAGTAAATTAAGACATAAATCTGAAATGTTGGTCACAAAGATTGTGCAGAGTGTGTGAGTTTAGTTTCTTTACTATTGATTTTTGCACACTTGAAGCCATACATTGAATAATTTGGAAATTAAGGCACATACCACTTCAGATATTCTGTAAATCATCATTGAGCCAGTTAGTATTTGCTGAGGTGTGGAGGTTAGAACATGTTATGTCTTCAAATGCACTGTCATGTTGCACACTGAAAAACCTGTGGGAAGAGCCACTAACTTCATTTACATTTTTAATTTAACTTGTGTTTGCCGTTATCTTTTAATGAGTGTTTTGAGTACAATTCAAAAGGGTCACCAGAGGTGCACCTTTGTTCTAGCTGAATGTCTTGAAATATGTGATCATGAATGTTAAGAAAATGCCGATGCAGTGTGTGTCTGGCAGTCTTTAGGTACAGAGACTTAACTTTTTGTCCATGTAATTTACTATGTCTTCGTTTTTGGTGTAAATGTTATTGAAACTAATAAACAAGTTGTTTAAACTGTGAAAAAAGCCAGGAAACATTCCAACCTTTTATTTACAGAGCTGAACTTTTGTTCTTTCTCTAATGGACATGCATTCTTCCTGCAATAACAAGAACAAAACATTTTTTTGCTTGACTTGTGTGGTGATTCAAAATATAAATAATCCGATTCAGTGTTTCTGTTGCCTGCTTATAGTCTGTCCTGCAACTCCCCTGATCTGCACTGAGGTTGACAAAGCTTTCCCTCCAGTGACTTTTTAGATGTGAAAGGGTGATTTTCAGAAGAAATATATAACCCAAGTATACTGGTTCTAGGACTGGATAAGCGTTGCCCCCAAGTACGGAAAAATCCTGAAGGAATATTCCTGGGTTACAAGTTGTAAGGCTATTGGGACCAGTCTGAGCATAAAGGACCATAAATGAGTGTCTGTGCTAATTTTCTTGAATTTGTGAGGAATCTGTAAAAAAATGTGCATTAAGGTAGGTGTGTGCACCTCTGTGCTCCCCTAACCGAGTCCATACTGGAACAATCAAACTAAAGGCAAAAAGCAGTTT
Source organism: Scleropages formosus (assembly GCF_900964775.1). Classification (NCBI taxonomy): domain Eukaryota; kingdom Metazoa; phylum Chordata; class Actinopteri; order Osteoglossiformes; family Osteoglossidae; genus Scleropages; species Scleropages formosus. The sequence continues at coordinate 24,768,592 of NC_041809.1, forward strand.
CCTTTTTTACCCTCCATCAGGCAGGTGTAATTTTTCATGCCTTCATAATCAATGTTCCAGACATATAGATGGATATGCGCTTTATTCATCCCAGAGCAGAACTGTGAAATTTCAAAATCTTTCAAATGGAATTTGCTTGAGTAAAAATAAAAGTACAAAGACAAAAAAAAAAAAATATTCAGCTCACTCTGATAAACATTAACCTCAAAAAAAAAAAACGATTTGCAACAAAACACTAGGTCAGTGCAACAAAGAAACAGCACCACAATGAGGTTATTCATACAGTACATACACATATATATAAAGCAAGGACTAAAAAGTGCAATATTTCAAAATCATGGTCATTTACTGTCCAAGAAAACCACAATCCAAAGAGGTGTCCAAAGTTTGTATGTGTTGCTATACAGATCAAATGTTAATTTTTTCTAGGGGGAAAAAATTCATCACTTCCGTCATCCATATACTGTTTTTACAGAGGAAATTTCAGGTGGAGGCCACAAGAACAAAATAATACTACTCATATATTAACGAGAAATGAAGGAGGGCTAACACATGATGTTTTCAACACCGCTGAGCTGAACGATTTTCCATTTACTGTATCTGTAAGAACACATATTAAAACCCTCCTGTTGAATTATATTGACATTCCAGGTAATAATTTTAAATTGAAACCATTCTACCATGAAACAGTGATTTATTCTCAGTAACAACGTCTGTCATATAACCAAAAGCAACAAGAACTGCAACATGTGACCCGTTTTCCATCCATCGATCCAATTTCAATAAAAAGCGAAGCGTCGATCGCACACAGGAACGCCCCCTCCCCGCCCCCCCCCCCCCCCCCTCCCCCTCCCCCTCCCCCTCCCCCTCCCCTTTAAAGCCGCCGCAGCGTCTTCCTGTTGCCATGGAAACATGGACGAGTTACGGATTGTTATGCTGGACCGAAATAAACGCTGCTGATAAGGTGAAAGCGTATAGGTAAAAAAAAGGTAAATTTCTCAGTTTCACGGCAGATTTAATAGAAAACGTCCCTTGTGAACAAGTCCAATACAAAAAAAAAGAAAAAACTGTCCTGAGGGCCGGCGTTTTTTCATTCAATTAAGAGACAAAAGTTTGAAAATACAGACATACGCGACGTGTAGTTCAGGTCCGCGAATCCACCGATGTTCTTTCATGATAATGTAACTGTTAATGAGCCCAATTTAGTTCCTGCAAAAACTTGTCATCAGGACAATGAGTCTGAGACCCAGGCTGTGAGGCAGAAGCACTCAAGCCATCCAGCTGAATTAAGGTGATGTATCTTGCAACATAAGAATAAAACAGTTTAAAATATTGTGGTGGTAAGCTTGGGTTGGTGCCATTCGCTCCCTGTGAACGATGTTGTGCTCAGAGAAGGACACAGAATCGAGTTGTCTAAACTCTGCTTTCTGCATACTTTCTTTGTTATCTTCTTCCAGCTCCGGCAGTAACATGAATTTGACAGAGATCTGCGACAATGCCAAGAGAGCACGAGAGTACGCCCTCCTGGGGAACTATGACTCCTCCATGGTGTACTACCAGGGTGTGGTGCAGCAGATCCACAAACACTGCCAGTCTCTCAGAGACCCTGCGCTGAAGGTCAAATGGCAACAGGTACCTCAGCTAATTCATACACGTCTGCTGCAAAACTTTCACAGTCGAACCCTCTTTTTTCTCCCTAATGATTATTTCACACATTGGACTTCATTTTACTCGGACCTAGATGTCAAAACAGTAATCAAGAGTAATATAGCTTTTTTTTGTAAAATTTTCTGAAAAATTGATGACGCGGACTGGTTAAAAAGCTTTTTGTGGTGGATCTAGGTGAGGCAACAGCTGGTAGAAGAGCATGATCAGGTGAAGGGTATTGTTAGCACTCTGGAGAGCTTTAAGGTGGACAAGCCAATGGACTTCCCAACCCCCCAGCCAGAGGAGAGTCCAGCAGACCCCACGGTCTGGCCGCCACCCATTCCAGCTGAGCACAGGTAATCCACTGCTTCCAGTGGACAAACTGCAGCTGTTTAATCTTCAATTATTTAGAACAGTATTATTAGATTCCAATGGCAAAAGCAAAATATAATCAATATGTTTGATTGTAAAAGTCAGAGGTGTTATGCAATTACACATACAGAAGACTGTCTCCTTGTGTCCCGCTATTTTGCAGATCCATATTTCCATATTTTGTACTTCTTCCCTATCACACTGGCAGTATAGTATGCCAATCAGATACGGAAGAACACAGACACACACACACACACACATTTCCTGAACCGCTTGTCCTATATGGGGTCGCGCGGAGCCGGAGCCTACCCGGCAACACAGGGCGTAAGGCCAGAGGGGGAGGGGACACACTCAGGACGGGACGCCAGTCTGCCACAAGGCACCCCAAGCGGGACTCGAACCCCAGACCCACTAGAGAGCAGGACCCGGTCCAACCCACGGCGCCCCCTATGGGGAAGAACATTTCATTCAAATACACACACACACACACACACACACATTTTCGGAACCGCTTGTCCCATACGGGGTCACGGGGAACCGGAGCCTATATATATATTTGAATAAATATTATTTATTCACACCTTTAAACCAGGATGCTTGCTGTTCTCTCCATGGCTGCAGGGCTCCTGGCCAGTTAAAAAGACTTAACACTGCGATAAAGCACCAGCGAAAAGAATCCCTCGGATCCCAGCACCGAGGAGCAGTAGGCCGGGTGCAGCCCCACCTCAAGGCAGACAAGGCGTGGCCCAGGGATGGAAGCAAGTGTGCCAGAGATGGTGATGACAAGGTAAGCTGTGTGCCCTGCTCTCGATCATTTAGCTCTGCTTTCACATGGACAGGTCCTCGCTGTCAGTATCAGTTATCTGCATCCCACTAGTTATTGTAAGCCAATTCACTTGTCAGATATAGCGCAGATTTTGCAGCTGGTTCTGCATCCCAGTAACTCCTGGTTTTGGGTAAGAAAGGGAAATCCCTTTTTTCATGGTCTAGAAGTTGCACAGGCTTCTCATGTTCTGAACGTTTGAGTTAAGTTTCGGTTATTTCAGTTTGTTGTTTGAAAATAATACGGAACATGAATAAAATTCAGAGATTTCACACTCAGTACGTGATTTAAAGGCACATTGTTATACACGCGGGAGGGGGGTGCAGTGGCGCAGTGGCGCAGTGGTTGGACCGAGTCCTGCTCTCTGGTGGGTCTGGGGTTCGAGTCCTGCTTGGGGTGCCTTGCGACGGACTGGCGTCCCGTCCTTGGTGTGTCCCCTCCCCCTCCGGCCTTACGCCCTGTGTTACCGGGTAGGCTCCGGTTCCCCGTGACCCCGTATGGGATGAGCGGTTCTGAAAATAGTATGGAACATGAATAAAATTCAGAGATTTCACACTCAGTACGTGATTTAAAGGCACATAGTTATACATGCGGGGGGGGGTGTGGTGGCGCAGTGGGTTGGACCGAGTCCTGCTCTCTGGTGGGTCTGGGGTTCGAGTCCTGCTTAGGGTGCCTTGCAATGGGCTGGCGTCCTGTACTGGGTGTGTCCCCTCCTCTGGCCTTTTGCCCTGTGTTGCCGGGTTAGGTTCTGGCTCCCCGTGACCCCATATGGGACAAGCGGTTCAGACAGTGTGTGTGTGTGTGTGTGTGTGTGTGTGTGTGTGTTACATTTTTCCCTTCTCCACCCCACACTTTGTAAGGTGTGTTCTCATAAAGATGCAATTACCGTTACTTTCAATTATAATATTTTGTATTTGTTACTGAGCCCCAGACTGATGCCCAGTTCTGCTAAAATTTCACCAAATTCCATAAAAATGGACACAGTTGCTTCACTAATTACATTAGTTACCTTAACACAACATAAAGTATTTTCCTTTCATTAATAACGCTGTAGTTCTGCATGGCCACTGGTGCGACTGCATCTCTTTTGTAGCTGTTGAATATTGTACACTTAATAAACACTCAGAAACAAAACATACATACAAATGATACTCAAGGTTTATACGTATATAAACTGAACCTTTATTGCAAAACAAAACAGGTCTGCTAAGTTAAAACTTGTGGTTTTTAGCTGTAAATCTAATTTTAGGATGGATTCAGTAAATTTCACAAAAAAAGATTTTTTAGTATTTTAAAAGTCACTCAGCTGAGGTGTGAAATTAAACTGAACACATAATGTACTCTATATGTACTAAAATATAATGTACTCTATTTGTAAGGTTAATGTACTCTGTATGTATTAAATATAATGACACTTATAGGGTAAGAAGAACCCTCAGGAGGCAGCCAAGGAAGGTGAGCTGAAGAGGTTTGACAGCACAGGCTATGACAGTGACCTAGTTGACGCCCTCGAGAGGGACATTGTGTCTCGGAATCCCAATGTCCACTGGTGAGAAAGGGAAATATGCCTGGGACACTTGGAGTTTAAAATTTTCATTTTAGTATGTACGGATAGGGGTGAAGTAGAGAACTGAGATACCCACACAGATGCCCACGAATCCTACCATCCCTGCCATGTGGTGCGATGGCTTGTTGATGGCTTGCACAGCAAAATAAAAACTTTCTCAGGAAGTTATCAGCTTTGAGCCTTAACCACTATGTAGGCATCTGCCAAGTGGGCAAAAAATAATAAAACGTGAAGTTGCTGTGCGATACAGGTAGCGCTGCGGATGATGGTTGTTTTAGCGGCGGGGCCGGCTGTAATTGAGCCTTATGAAGGCTGATCAGCTGACTGACTTGAGTTACCAGGGATGACATTGCTGATCTGGAGGATGCCAAGAAGCTGCTGAGGGAGGCTGTGATGCTGCCCATGTGGATGCCAGACTTCTTCAAGGGCATCCTGCGACCTTGGAAGGTACCGCACTTTACTTATCTGTGTCTTTATGTGTCAGTCTGTGGGTCTGTTTCTGTGTGTTTGTTTGTATATGACTGGTGTATTTGTGTGTGTGTTTGGGCTTTCCTCCATGTCTGCTTTTGATCAGGTGTTTTTACATAACGTGCATTTTTTTAGGACTTATTATTTTTCAGTTTTTTGTTCCAGTAACTTAGCATCTTTTTGTATCAAAAAGTCAAAATGTTAAAATGGCTTACTCTTACTTATAATCTTTGAATTGCTCATATTTCTGTAATATAATATTCTTTAAGCTCTGAAAATAAATTGTTGCAGTCTGGTGGGTCCTTTTTAGCAATTATTAAACAGTAACCTTATGAGCCAGTAGGTGGAAACATTGCACTAGAAAAACAATTCTTTCATTCTGACTAGTCACTGTTGCCACTGGCTCAGCATTCATTTCTAGTCTTTTGTGTGTAGCTGTTATTATTATTATTATTATTATTATTATTATTATTATAGGGACAGCTCGTTGCGTACGGGTTACAGCTGCTGCCTTTGGATCCAAAGGTCTCATGTTTAATCCCCACCTCTGGCTGTAGTACCCTTGAGCAAGGTGTTTACCCTAAATTGCTCCAGTAGAATTACCCTGTTGCATAAATGGGTAAATAATTGTAAGATTGTAATGATTATAACCTTAACATTGTAAGTTGTTTTAGAGAAAAGTGTCAGCTAAAGGTAATAATAAGTTATGTACAGATTTTATTCACTTATAGCTTTTATTAGAAAATTTACCTTTTGCTAATTCCTTTTGTCACAAGTGACTTACAACGCTAGACATACTGTGTTAACCTACTGTACTTACATTTTTAATGAACACTTTATACAACTGATCAAAGTAAGACATTTCCTCACACAGTCATACACAAGGGCAATTTCGATTCCAAAATTTGCATGGAAGACACATAGAACTTCTGGTCCTGGATAGATTTGTTTTTTTGCCCTTTGGCTGATGTACTTGGGTAAATTGCAGGCGGTATCAATTTGAAGAAGTGTAAACTGGACAATCTCGGCGTGGCAAACAGATCAATTAAAGCAGATCATACACAGTACGTGTCTTTGTCACTGCACGTGTGACAAGAGATTCTCTCTCCTTCTCTGTCTTTTAGGGGGTTTTGATGGTGGGACCCCCAGGCACTGGAAAGACCATGCTGGCAAAGGCTGTAGCCACTGAATGTGGAACCACCTTCTTCAATGTCTCTTCTTCTACACTCACCTCCAAGTACCGGGGGGAGTCAGAGAAACTGGTGCGACTGCTGTTTGAAATGGTGAGCATCATCAAGGCCTTTAAACTGTGCGGAAGTAGGTGGCAGAACCACCTTCTGTACCAACAAATGGAGAGAATTAAAGGTGCCTTTTGTGTGTATTATTTATTATGAGGTTGTTTTGCTCATGCTTTTATCATGTTTTTACCTCTTCTGCTCTTCTTCTGTTAACTATTTTCTCAAGATAACAAGGAGCCAAATCTTAGCCAGCAGTTGCTCTATATTCAGTAGAACTACAGCGTATTTAGTCTTGTTGTTTTCTGCCTTGTTTCTTAACAGTCCCTCCCATTCAGTCATAGTTTCAGTTCCTCTTTAAATTCCTGTATCTCAGGCCCGTTTTTATGCTCCGACCACAATCTTCATCGATGAGATTGATTCCATCTGCAGCCGCAGGGGCACTTTGGATGAGCATGAGGCTAGCCGGCGGGTCAAGTCTGAGTTGCTGGTTCAGATGGATGGTGAGGGACACAGGAGAGCTCGCCGGCTTCTTCCTCTTTATGAGCCACTGGGTAGATAAAATGGGGACCACACAAGGAGGAGGAGAGAAAACTGATTATGTGAGAAACAGTGAGAGTACAGATTCATTGGGTTCCAGAGAGAGAAATGTGCACAAGCTATAAAATAACAGTCTAATCAGCTGAACTCCATGCCGGTGTGTGTGTGGGGAATCACGAGTGTTTGCTGAGATAGTAGTTTTATCAATAGTTTACATCCTCCTACCTATAACGCTCACCACCTCCCTCATTCTCATCCACTCACTCACAAACCCACACTTGCTTCGCCTCCTACCAAGCAAAATAAACTTTACAAATTAACAGTGTGTGTAACTTTATGGATTAAGTGACATTTGTAAATGTACTGGATTAATTGACTTTTAAAGGTGTTGGAGGAGCAATGGAGAATGATGACCCCTCCAAGATGGTGATGGTTCTGGCCGCAACCAACTTTCCCTGGGACATTGATGAAGCTCTGAGGCGAAGGCTGGAGAAAAGAATTTATATTCCTCTGCCCACAGGTGCAGCGCACACAACCAAAGAATCATGTTCTGAAGCAAACTAAGCTACAGCGATTCTCAAATGCTGAAGAAACCTCATTGTCAAAAAACCACTATTCAATGTGGCAGAGAAACAAAGCAGTGTTTGTGTGAGTTGGTCATGTTGCTGCTTCTCTTTGTCTACTCTGCTGTTTTCCGTTCTCCGCTCAACTCAGCCAAAGGACGGGCAGAGCTATTGAAGATCAACCTGCGTGAGGTGGAGGTGGCGCCTGATGTGGACCTGGCCATCATTGCTGAGAAAATCCAAGGTTACTCAGGGGCAGACATCACCAATGTGTGCAGGTCTGTCTTTCTGCATTTCTAGATGTTTCATTCCATCGTGGATTGCAGGTTACGCATGGTGCTGGATTAGGGTGATATTTTGTATAAAATAGTAAATGCATACCTAAACAGATGCAATAGCTGTGTACGTGAACCCCCTGACTAAGCCTTCCTTGTAAGAGAAACAAATTCTGGGTATTCTCCTCTAGCCTCTGTGCAAAAACAACAGCTGTTATTGTTTCCTTTTCATCCCAGAGGCTCAGAGATTTACATTTTTGAGCCCCTGCATCTCAAGTCCCTCTTCACCCCTGTTGCTTCTGTTAGTGATCAGCAGATTCCAATAAAGTCAAATCCTCCAAGGTTCCAACCCATTTTCTGCAGTCTGTTCCACTAACAAATCCAAGTGAAGAAGGTGTGGGGTGGTCAGTCATTTCTGAGCACTCCAGCAGTATGATTTTGTTCCAAGAGCATTACAGTCATCTTGTGAGTGCATGAGAGGTCCAGTGGAGGGCATACGTCAAAGAAGAGTCCCGGGCCACGCTCCCTGTGCTCAAAGTCTCTTCCCACCGAAATTTTCGTGTTTATTCCTTTTGCGTAATCTTCAAACAGCTGGGACTCAGGCATCAGCACAGGGAGGTGATAAATAACCGCATGTGGCATGTACCGGGAGCTGTTGAAATCAACATTCCTGTTAATGGTCTCTCTGTCATTCATTGCTTTATGGAGTTATATATATGGTTAGTTACATTGACCTTGGTCAGCTGATCAGGTTGCATAGTTTATAAGATTGAAAATGAATTGAATGATAGAGCTGGATGGGGAGTGGTTATTGAGCTGTTACTTGTGGATTTTGGGTATGATGATTGTTGTGTTAACTCTCCAAACCCCCACAGGGATGCCTCCATGATGGCCATACGGCGGCACATCGAGGGTCTGGCACCTGCAGAGATCCGTGCCTTGTCTAAGGATGCATTGAAAATGTCTGTCACTATGGAGGACTTTGAGCTCAGCCTTAAGAAGATCTCTAAATCTGTTTCTACTGCTGATTTGCAGAAGTACGAGTCCTGGATGGCTGAGTTTGGGTCAGCATAGCTTCAGGCTGGCTTTTTATCCCTAGCCACTGTACCCTGCAGTGATGCCCAGAATGTTGACTTTCACACATGCATATTATCCTACCAAACACCCTTCCTTAAACATCCCGGATGTTACTTGAAAAGGAGAACTTTTCCCAACTTGCTGACATATGCAGCCTAAATAGATAGCCATGCATTAAGACACTCAAAAGAAATGTAGGATAAAAGTCAAAAGAGGTACAGGAGGTTTCAGACCTGATTCTCTTTATTACACAGTGCTATAGTTGGAACATTTTAGGATTTTTGTGCAAAGGTGTCAATTATATCTTTTATATAAAACCCAGCTCTCACAGTTTTTAGCAAGCGGTTAACAAATCAACCAGTTAAGACAAGCCCCACTGAAATGAAAGTCCCAAGAATATATGATTCATACGTCAATTTACATAGAAACTTTTTGAACCCTGCAAAAATAAATGAAGAAAAATGTAAGAAAAATGTAAATGTGAGATTGAAGTGAATAAGAGATTTCATGTTTTAATATACAGTACATATTAGTGGTGGAATATCGTGGGAATATCATGGGATCCACAATATAGATAAATTATAAAAGAGTTTTGTATACTGTACATTTTTTCATTAATTCCAACAATTAATATCCATTTACACTGATTTATGTAATTTTTATTAGACATCATCACCCCTGCATGTGCTAGAAATCTGTTGAATATTATGAAAGAAAACATAGACTGGGAGGAATACCCATAATAAAATGCTGGGCAATTTCATGCCCCTCCAACATTGTGTTTTTATGTTCTCTTAAATGTAATATTTTGATGTTAAAGAAGACATATTATTAGAAGACGTATGTTAGAGTTTAATATTTACATCAAGATGTGTAAGTAATAGAGGTGCACATACAGATACACATTTTGTGTGTGATTTCCTATGCTATAGAAATGTAGCCAAAAGAAGGGCATGAAAAAGCCATTTATCCAATCCAGCTGTCTTTGCCTCTGTACAGAGAGGGTTTAATAATCATCATACTCCAGGTATTATAACATTCCTCCCTCACAGTGAAAAAAGACTGATTTTTACAATCAGGATCAACAAGAGTACATTCCAATGTCCTTTAATAATTTCCTAAATAACAAACGGAGGAAACAAAAATACAGGGAGAACATTTTTCACACTGTTTTCCTTGGAGAAAGTGATGCTGTCAGAAAAAGAGGTTTGGGAACTGATTTTGTAAGGATTGCAAAGACAGGCACAGAAAAGCACAAATGAAAGGGTTTAATATCCTTGTGAAGAGCACGGATATTTATAATATTTACAAGTACAAAGAGAAGAAGACAACACAAAAAAGCACTATACAAGGTCTGTACAACTGTTAGCCTCCAGCTTCTAGACTTCCAAAGCCAGCCTAATACATTTGAGCACCTAAGGTATTACCTGGTATCTACTGGTATACCACAATCCCCTACCTATTTTGACCATTCTATTTTAATGACTTCAAAAATTATGTATCATCACCATACCTAATAGAATACAAGTAAACATTCATTTGACACCAAGCAGACAACAAAATATATACATTTCACACCGAAGTTGCTAACACACATTAAACTTCTTTGCAATAATGGACATTCTTAAAGAAAGGGCAAAGCATTTCCATGAGGCACTATTAAGTCAGTTCTAAGGGTTGGTTTTGATAAGATTTATATTAAAAAACAGTACATGCATGCATTTATATGAATGTTAATGTCAAGATGTGGTAGGTAATTGTAAGGGGCCAAACAACTATATACAACTCATGAGTTTAAATCTTTTATGTATCTGATGAGGTGAGGTGCTGTAAATCCAGATGAATGATACATTTACTCCTGCAATGTTATCCCAGCAACAAGCAACTCTCTTAGTAACACACTGACACCGCACGCCATCATTTACTCCCACCAGAGTAGAACAGTCTCATGCTGAGACTGTTACAGGTGAGGTACCGATATGAGGTGCGAGGTCTCCGTGGCAACAACTGCCTGCAGTGTGATATCTTGTTCAGCGCATTTGTGTATGTGCTTCTATGTATGTGGTGAGAGATCCCTGCCTCACTCAGAACCCTGCAGTAGATGAGCTCCATTGGGTAATTCAAGAGGATGGTAGAAGGTTACAGTTTCTTTTTCCTTACTCTTCCTTTTTTTTTTTTCTTCTTTTTTATGGCTTCACAGCATGACCAAGGTTAGTCGAAACTTCCAGGAGACGACAAAGACCATGAATGCAAATGGAATGGATCTCTTCTCGGAGCCATGGCAACCAAGTAACGACGGAGACCAAAGACAGTGACACAGACAAGTCTGAACTTTTTTCATGACTCAGTCAAAGTAGAATGTTCTGTGCTGGTGTTTGGGAATGTAGAACAACACGACGGGTGGGGAGGGGTGTATGTGCAGAATCTTCTAGCTCTTGTGCGGAAGCAGCACACATAGAGCAGAGGCCAGATATTTAATATGATGTAGCAGGCAGAAGCACGGCAACATCCACACCCTGCTGGGACTAACAGCCCCACCTGGGATGAGCTCGTTGGGAGGAAATGAGCACAAGATTCGGCCAGATCTGAATATGAGAACTTTAAAAAGACAGTTGCGCTTAAAGTTAAAAGACACTTGGGCTTAAAGTCAGGTTTAATTTTCCATTGTCTTTATTCCTTGTCTGCTGGAGTAGGTAGGACAAGAGAGCATAAAAGTTATCAGTAAAATGGGAGCTTTTGGGGGATTTCAAGTCAAGAAATTGCGGTGAATTAGAGAATAAAATCATATGTTAAAGGTTTAAATTGTGTTTATGTGCCGTGCTCTTGACTTTCACTTGAATGTCAGTAGTTATTTTAGGAACAGTCATTTGAATTTCATTGCTTGGTTTGTATTAAAGGAACAAAATAGGCATAAATCCACCCAACACTGCTTCCTGCCTGGTCACACCATGAATTTGATATGCTCTAGTGCGTTGCAATTACATGTGCTACCAGAACTTAGTTTTTATTTTACATGCCGTAAGGTTTTATCTAGAATCCCCTTACAGAACTACTATGCTCAGATGTCAAAACAGTAATCAATCAGTAATCTTTTCACAAGCACTCTTGACAAAAGTGCCCCAGACAGTACAAAGCAGTCTCGGAACTCTTGAGGGCTCCCCAGGTCACTCTAAGCCCCCCGACCCCGCACAACGGTTAGGAGATCACCCCTAGAACTACGCAGAATTCCCCCATGACAAACTAAGCATAAACAATACAACAACCAATCAGAACAGAACACCAAACTATACGCAGAAATAAACACTAATTCCAACTATTTACATTAAATTACAGCAGCTCCAAGGGGGGTGCGGTGGTGCAGCGGGTTTGGCTGGGGCCGTCTTTGTTGTGGGTCTGCAGTTCAAGTCCTGCTGGGGGTGCCTTGCAGCAGACTGGCATCCCATCCAAGGTGTGTCCCCTCCCCCTTCAGCCTTGCGCCCTGTGTTGATGGGCTAGGCTCCTGCTTGGGACAAGCAGTTTTAGACATTGTGTGTGTGTGTGTGTGTGTGTGTGTGTGTGTGTGTGTGTGTGTGTGTGTATACCGGCTCCCCTCAGCACTGCTACAATATTTTACTCCATCTGGCAATGTTGTCTTTAGCCAACATTCTAGCTGCTGTCTCCAGTGCAAAGTATGATAAAATTGCATTGCTGGATCTATTGTAAAATGGTAAAAATGCTGAAGCGTCAGAGTTCTATGGGTCAGACTAAATGCAACCCTGCTGAACAGTTGTCTTGCTTTTGTTTACAGCTACTAATATCTGTCCTAAACGCTTAAGCTTGTAAACCTACCAAAAATTGCCATCTAGACAGCATCTGGCCTGGCAGCCATGTCATAAGATTCAAGATTCAAGAGTTTATTGTCATATGTACAGTAAACTGTCTGTTACACCGTACAGTGAAATTCTTACTCTGTGAATCCCCCCAGCAGCCTATGAGAAGTCTTTGTGGAAGATTTAAACTGACATTTGAGAGCACCGGATGCAGCCTTTGTCAGTGACCTTTCAGCCCATCGTGCTTCTGAAAAGTCCTTAGCTTACCTATTTTTGCTCACAGATCAGTTGTTTTCATCTCAGAAAGAAGGGTGGTACAGCAAACAGTGCCGGTGCCTTGCAGCTGCTGGGCTGCGCTCAGATTGGAACTCAGAACAGTCTGTAAAATTTGCATATCCTCTCCATTTTTGCATGGGTTTCCCTCGCATGCTGGAGTTTCATCACAAAATCCAAAGATGCCTTACAGCTGACACAGGGGAGTCAAAGTGGCTTGTTGTGTATATGTATATGTGTTACACTGATGTGCTGTATGATGGGTGCAGTGGCACAGCGGGCTTGGCCAGGTCCTGCTTTCTGGTGGGTCTGGGGTTCAAGTCCTGCTCGGGGTGCCTTGTGATGGACTGGTGTCCCATCCTGGGTGTGTCCCCTCCCCCTCCAGCCTCGTGCCCTGTGTTGCTGGGTGAGGCTCCGGTTTGCCGTGACCCTGCTTGCAACAAGTGGTTTCAGTCTGTGTGTGATGTGCTGTGTAGATGAGTGAATGAGACTATGGTATGCAGTGCAGCTAGCAGTGATCGTTGCCTTGGATAAAGGTGTGGCTAAATACTACTTAGTAAATTGTATGTCACTATGGTGCCTAGGGGGGTGCAGTGGTGCAGCTGGTTTGGCCAGGTCTTGCTGTCTGGTGGGTCTGGGGTTCCAGTCCTGCTTGGGGTGCCTTGTGATGGACTGGCATCCTGTCCTGGGTGTGTCCCTTCCCACACCTGCCATATGCCCTGTGTTGCTGGGTGAGACTCTGGTTTGTTGCAATCCCGCTTGGGACAAGCAGGTTCAGCCAGTGTGTGTGCTACGGTGCCTGCTAAACAGATACATGTAAGAGACCCCCATTTTTAATTGACATTGCTGCTCCCACCAATTATTTCATGTTGGGGGTGGTAATCAGTAGGCAGAGGACTAAAATTAATGACAGGCTATTATATTTGTGACAGCATGACGCTGTAGTGGGTAGCGCTGTTGCTTTAGAGCATCTGGTATGTTTGGGCATAGATACAAATCCATCTATCTGTGTGGAGTTGGAGTTTGCATGTTCTCTTTGCCTCTGCGTAGGTTTCCTCCCACAGACTAAAGATTTGTTCCAGGTGAATTGGTGACTCCAAATTGCTTGTAGTGCGTGACTGTGTAAATTACTGTGTGCATGCGTGACTACCCTGGGATGGACTGGTGTCGCATCCAAGGTGTACCCCTCCTGGCCTGGTGCCCAGTGATTCGAGGATAGGCTCTGGGCTGCTGTGACCCTGACAAAGGCAAGCAGTTAATGAAAGAGAGTGGGAATTACATTTGTGTATCGATCAAACTACCTGCCAGCTCAATACTTTTAAGTAATCCTGAGCGTCAGTATCAGTACATGTAGGTGCGGGAGTGCATGTACATCAGAGGGCATCTGTCTGTGACTGGATACAAATACACATTCTCATTTTTTATTCTTAATAAAAAATTAAGAAAATAAGAATAAATAAAAAAATTCTTTAATTCTTGTGTGTTGCCTTTTCTGTAATATGTCGTTGTTCTGAAGGAGAGAGCTGATACCACACACACACACACACACACACACACACACACTCCAAAACCACTTGGCTCGTACAGGGTCGTGGGGAGCCTGAGCCTAACCCGGCAACACAGTGTGTAAGGCTGGAGGTGGAGGGGACGCACCCAGGACGGGACGCCAGGCTGTCGCAAAGCACCCCAAGCAGGACTCGAACCCCACACCCACCGGAGAGCAGGACCCGGTCCAACCCACTGCGGCATTAATTACGTACAGCATGTAATGTGTGTATTTGCTGATGTAGAGTATCGCGGGACTCATTAACCAGCTCCCTAAACAGTGCCGTGGAATATGATCTGACATCTCTATAACACCGACCATGATGTAAAGATCAGGAAGTTAGTGAGAAATGTAAAGTAACTGCCTTTCTGTTTACTTTGAGATCACCCTTCTTAAATACACGTATTAAATCCCTCACGCATTGTCCAGTCTACTCAACTTTCTCAGATTCAAAATGAAGGTTCTTAAATATGCAAGTATACGTTTCAGATTTCGTATTCCTCACAACTAGCTCCTCATATTGCTGAATATGTTCTGCGACTTCCTGCAGGAAAGGTAAATGTTCTTTCCTAATGAGCGGGGATTTAAATGGGTCCGCGGAGTGTGTAAATCACCACAAATGGAGACAGACCAAATGCAGCGACCGTATTTAATTGAGGTCAGTTTAAGAGAAGGCATTCACTCCCCAAGGCAGGTAGCATTGTTCAGATCACTACCAAAGTCAATTAACAGAAGAATGTGTTGTTATGAGTATGCGATGTATGACTGCTGGAACTTCCTACGGGCTGACTGTATTGCAAGGTACACATACTGCCCCAAGCAGGGGTAGAATGCTAGACAACGCATGCCTACTTGCACAATTCCCGCATAGAAAAGGCACCAGCTGTCACAGCATGAGGTTTTTTGAAAGAACAGTTCTGAAATACACAACCGCTTGTGTGAGCGGCTGGGTCAGTACACAATACCGAAACTGCCTTTCATTTCTCATTTTGATTATGCTGTGCATCTAGCTTGGGAGGCCAAACGCTGTGTGTGAGTGTGACTGCTCTAGAGACAGATCTATGTCTGGCACAGAATCCTATGCTTTTGCCTTCAATTAATCCTTTTAATTTGGCTTTGGGTTAGTTTAGCAGTGAGTTAGTCAACACCCTCATCTTTAAACACCACTTAAATACAAGCAACGGTTTGTGGTAGACAATTGGTTTTTAGTTTCATCATGTGCATTATCTGGTTTCGGTTCATTAAATGTATTATCGGAAGTGAGCCTGTATGTATTTCGACACATCCAGGAAAGAGCAGTTCGCAAGTTCACCGCAGAGCTAAAACATCAGTAAACTCACCCTTTGCTTTGCAGTCAGCTGGTGATTCAAGACATATTTTCAACTTATATTGTCCTCCAGCAGCGTAACCCTCTCTTCAATCCTGGCATCTGAAAGTGAAGTTAAATAGTAAGGTAACCAAGCACCGCCATAAGCCAGTTAAGTAAGTTAGTAAAAGTATTTATTTTGGTCAAAAAAAATATATAACTTTGGCTTTCAAGACAGTACAAAAGCAGAAAAAGTATACAAAAAATCTGTGATTAGTACATAATATAAAAACAACCTGTGGCTGAATAAATGTATTTGAATCTTCCTTGCAATTTTGCCTGCTTGATATATGAGTTTTGCCAGTCTGATTTTGTTCTGTGCTATCAAGTGGCTGAACAAGGTGACCAGATCAAATAAAAAAATTTCTGAAAAATTTCAAGTTTGATGGGTTTGATTGGTTTCCTTCATAGACTGATCTCTGCTGTCAGCCTATGGTCATCTTACAGTGTTCTGCCTTCTAGTAGGCCTTTTTCAATCATCGGTTTGCCATTTTCTTGCCTGGCTCCTCCAGCTAGAGCAATAAGGGCATGAGCAGAGGGGTAAACTGGACTGTGCAGAGGAAAGAATGAGACAAGAGAAGAGGCTAACAGATGGCCTTTTTCACCGTGATGTGGGCAGGAGAAAGAGGAGAGTGTGAGTCATGGACATCAAGCCAACCCTGGCTGCCAGCCTGGATGCACTCCCACATGCTCTGAGGCTAGGCAGCCCACACCTAAGTTCATTGCTCTCCACAAGAAAATGATGTCCCTAGTGGAACACTGCCAGCTCAGTGACAGGAAGTCACGGCTCAATGCTGAAACGGCAAATTTTAATTGTGGTACTGCATGTATCGCAATTAACGGCCAAGGTGACTCTTTCGTCCACTAGCAAAAATCCACACTAATGTCCTGGATCTGTCTGACTTATTGCTTCGCGACATAACACAAAATTTTTTTCTTCACAGAAATGTCAGTCCAGTGATGTGCTCAGTTTAATGCATTGTACAGCTTTAATTCAGGTTAAGTATTTTTATCAATGGTGCAACAGCAATTTTGATCAGGTGACTAGTGCCTTAACCGCAAAGTACTAGGTTTGGGCGGGACGGTGGCACAGTGAGTAACGCTCCTGTCTCACAATGCCTTGGTAGTGCAAGAGAATGTGGGTTTAATCCCTGCTCAGTCTGTGTGGAGTTTGCATGTTTTCCCTGTGTCTGTGTGGGTTTCCTCTTGGTGCTCTGGTTTCCTCCCACAGTCCAAACATATGCCATTTATGTTCACCCATAGTGTGTGAGTGACACAGTGAGAGTGTGTTCCACTGATGTATGGATGAGTGACCCATTGTAAATAGTGTATCTAACAGTGCAAGTCACCTTGGTGAATAAGGTGGATGGGCTGATAACACTACACAGAGTTCATTGGAAGTCGCTCTGGAGAAAAGTGTCTGCTAAGTGAATAAATGCAATTGTTTGTGGTTGTGAGCATATTGGTGTTGTATGCTGCTAACAGAAAAACTCTTTACAGGTGCCTCATTGGAAGCTTCCCCTTTCAAGCTGAAGAACTGTGTGGATAGTGATGATCCTCTCATTCTTCTCATGCTTGTTCTGTCTGGCCTGGACTGCTAAACTGACATATCACTAATTGATTAATGGTCCCTAGGGGCTATGCATTGCTCCAAAAAAGACAGGCCTGCTTTCATTATGTCATAAAAGAGACAGCTGTTAGAAAATCAGTGGGTGTGGATGCTTATGTAGAGTAAGAAGACCACATTAAACAAAAGCTTTAGAAATCACACCAGCATGTCTGGTTAGATCATGGACTGCATATTCCCAGGTCTCTCAGGTATA
Organism: Scleropages formosus; assembly: GCF_900964775.1. Classification (NCBI taxonomy): domain Eukaryota; kingdom Metazoa; phylum Chordata; class Actinopteri; order Osteoglossiformes; family Osteoglossidae; genus Scleropages; species Scleropages formosus. Next base: position 24,785,976 of record NC_041809.1, read on the forward strand.
GTAGGTTAAGGCTGTGTCTATGCAAGGCATCTAATTGTCTCTCTTAGGTAATCAAAGCTTTTTGTACAAGCTGTGCTCTGGCAAAACAGTGTGGGTGGAGGGGGTTGTGAGGGAGGGAGGATGGTGTAGCTATGGTTTGTCAGCAACTTTGGAACCAGACAGAAATGTGACACTGAAGGGGAACAGAGCTAATGCAAATTAGCATTTGATGAGCAACAAACAAGTACACTGTGCTCCACCTCAAAGCACTCCATTCAACTGTCAGCAAGGTTCTGGGCCATACTTTTTAACCCTTGCAAGCTAACCCTCTAAGTAATGATATACTAGTTACTGTGGGGTGAATTTGTCACCCCACAAAGTTTTAGAGCTCTAGATGTAAGTCAAATTGTCTTTATTGAATAAGCCACAAACACCAAGTCTAAATGGTGAGTGTCACACACACATTTTCAGAACCGCTTGTCCCATACAGGGTCGCGGGGAACCGGAGCCTACCCAGCAACACAGGGCGTAAGGCCAGAGGGGGAGGGGACACACCCAGGACGGGACACCAGTCCATCACAAGGCACCCCAAGCAGGACTTGAACCCCAGACCCACTGGAGAGCAGGACTGCAGTCCAACCCACTGCACCACCGCACCCCTGGTGAGTCAGTTTTCTCAAATGGAGAACTTCAACGTGAATTTAAAAAAAAAAAAAAGAAACACAGGGCAGATAAAATGTTTTTTCAACCCACAAAAATTTAAATGCAGATCTCAATTTTTACAATTCAACAAAGTGGAGAATATCTTTTTTTTCTTTCCTCAAGGTCAGCTGTCAGCAAAGTCATCCTCACTGCAGTCATCAGCACAAATGTTTATTATGTGCTGTCTGCAAAGAAAGATACTACATGAGTGGCAAAGAATGGTCGTCTTATTGACTTTTCAGGCTGTTGCAGCAACCCGTACAACTGCTTTTTTGTTGACTAGCCCTTGTTTTGTTGCTAAGTGGCCCAACCACATACATCTGGGATCCCATTACTGAGGGTTGAAGACTCATTGCAAATTAGGATGACAGGAAATGCCATTATACTGGTTATATGACAATAAACCAAAGATGACATGATGTCAATAAATGCAAAAAGATGCCTATAAGCACAAGGAGCACAAACGCGAGAAGTAAGATGGCAAAGCTTTGGAAAAATAAATTGCAGAAAACTGGTACAGGGCTAAGAAATTTACCCTGTGGTAGTCAACAAGAGGGGGTATGGTGGCGCAGTGGCGCAATGGGTTGGACCGGGTCCTGCTCTCCGGTGGGTCTGAGTCCCGCTTGAGGTGCCTTGTGATGGACTGGTGTCCCATTCTGGGTGTGTCCCCTCCCCTTCCAGCCTTATGCCCTGTGTTGCCAGGTTAGGCTCTGGCTTCCTGCGACCCTGTATGGGACAAGCGGTTCAGACAGTGTGTGTGTGTGGTCAACAAGGGTTAAAAGCAGTAAAAAATTACTGGATTTTTCATATGGAATTGCTCCACAAGGTGGGTGCATACTATTCACAAACTTGCCACCAAAGAACAGAACTGGTTTGACTACAGCATATGTATACCTGTCCTTCTCCATCATGGAATATTTAGTCTTGAATGAGGCAAAGTCAGAAACTTCTCAAGGTGCAGAGAACATCTGAGCAACATTTGCTGGTCATGCTTTTCAAACATAAGGGGTGAAATTTGTGTTTTATTAAGGACGGCGAACCTGGAGACTGTGATAAGGTAAAAGAACACTGCTATCTGGGAGAAAAATATAAAATGTTAATTCAGACCTATGAGGAATATTATTTATATATACTGTATGTCCTGGGGGCACGGTGGGTTTGATCGGGTCCCACTCTCTGGCGGATCTGGTGTTCGAGTCCTGCTTGGGGTGTCTTGGGACAGACTGGCGTCCCATCTAGGATGTGAACCCCTCCCCCTCCAGCCTTGCATCCTGTGTTGCTGGGTTAGGCTCCGGTTCGCCGCGACCCTACTTGGGAGAAACAGTTTCAGACAGTGTGTGTACTGTATGTCAAATATCAAGACTTTGATGTATCACACAAGTTATACAATTCTCAAACATTTACTACAAATTAGAAACAGAAATCTCGACACAAATATGATAAAGAGTGACATCTACTAGATTGCTACTATCTGCAACTGAAATGTTTAAATAATATTTGTTTTGCCCATGGGTACTCAAACTTATGACCGGTGCTCAATAAACAGGCGTAATAGTCATGAGGGGCATTCTAGGAACAAAAAATTTTATATCTGTACATTTATCATTGAACACACTCTCTGTCACCCACCGACTTTCCTTAATCCGTTGTCCAAGTCAAGGTTGTCTCAGATCACAGACAATCCCTGAAGCACAAGGTGCAAGGCTAAGCAGGGTACATCTTGGCCCTCTTGGCCATGCCACACACCCACACACACATTCACTCACCTATAAGCAACCAAGAGCACCTACAAGAAACCCACATGAGTACAAGGAATGGATGCAAATTCCACTTGGACAGGGCTGGATTTGAACCTATGCCAAAACAGTCTAGGCACTGTGAGGCTGTGTGACCTCTGTCACTGAACTGTAAAACTAAATACCAACCATAGGTTGGGGATATACTGAGCCAATAAGTTATGTAATGTAATATAATTAACATAGTGCTCAATACCAGTGGTATTCCCTGCTGGGCTGACCCATTGGTCTTGGCAGATGCTCCTGCTTTCCAATCAGTTAATCTGACTTCTAATTTTCACCACCAAAGTCCTAGGTACTAGGATCATATGTGTCTGTGAAACCAGCTTGACTGGCATGACTTCCTGTGGGAACCAGGCTGTGCCCAGAGTATAATTTTTGTGAGGCATATTTTTTCTCTCTATTTCATGGAAAATTACAATGGAAAATATCACCAAACGTGCTAACAAACACTGGACCCTCCTAGGACAGGACTAAATGCAGGATATTCTATCTATCTTAATCCTGCTTGGCATCCTGCTCTGAAGTGTACTATACCCCAAACCCAGATATACAATCACACTCCTACAAAGAAGTCCATTTTCCATTATCATCAACTGCTTGTCCACTGCAGGGTTGTGCTGGTCTGGAGCATATTCTGGAAGCATAGTATGGTAAATTGCAGGGCAATCTCACACATACACACACTGCAGGCAACTAGGGTTACCGATTCACCTAAAACACATGTCTTTGGATGTTGAGAGAAAGTAGGCTTCATTTGGATACTCCTAACTAAACGTGGACAATAGACTCAGCTAGATTGGAAACCACATCTGAACCCACAGCCCAGGGGCTGTGTGGCACCAGCGGTAACCGGTGTGCTTTCATTATGTTCCCTACAGATAAGTGGATGGGAAATTTGAACAATCTGTTTGGACACTGTATGTTTTTGCATAAAGGAATTTCCATTCGATTCGGGACAGGTACTGAAAAGGAACACTGTCATTGTGAGAGTGAAGAGGGTGAAAGCTGCAACTTCCTGCATTAGACTCCTATGATTACATAATTCTAGGCTGTTACTCATTTGACCTGCAGGCGTCCTTGTAATAGCAGAACTACATGTAAAACACAAACATGCAAGCTGACAGGCCTGGAGAAAAACTTCAGTAAATCTGTTCAGCCAGAATAAAAAATGCTTTCATACTTCATGACTGCAATAGAATGGAATGTAGTTGCTTGGGAAACATAATGACAACTGGTTTGTATCCATTTCTTGAGCATATAAACAACTGTGGGTAGTAACGACTTACATTACTTGTACTTGAGTAAGTTTTTCAAAAAATTGATGATTTCTGAGTAGTTTCTGGCAACTATTCTTTTGACTTTCACTAAAGCACATTTATAAACAAACGCATTTACTCTGTTACATTTCAGGCCTCAAATTCAATCAGTGTTTATGAAAAAATAAGCAATTATATCTTTTTGTCATTTATGTAATTTGTCTTTATTCAAAGCAACTTACAGCAGTGTACTCATTTACAGAGCAGGGAATTTATACAGGACTGTAATGGCCTGACATCCTGTCCAGGATTTACTCTGCCTTATACCTTGCGCTTTCTGTGATGGGCTTTGGACCACAATTTCCCCTGCTTTGATCACTTACTGACAGTAAATTATAAATAAATCAAGATTTTATACTGGATCTATTCTGTGTGCACTACTTAAAGTCAATACAACAGTTTCAAGAAATGGGTTTGAACTGACAACATGATGGTTACAAACCATCATCTCTAACCAGTACGCAACATAAGTTCCCACTATCTTCAATAAGTTGACTGTATGTGAGAGTTTTGTGAGTGCTGAAATTGAATTTTCAATTCAATACACACACCCTCTCTGAAACTGCTTGTCCCAAGCAGGGTTGCAGTGAACCAAAGCCTAACCCAGCAACACAGGGCACAAGGTTAGAGGGGGAGTGGACACACTCAGGACGGGATGCCAGTCTGTCGCAAGGCACCACAGGCAGGACTCGAACCCCAGACTCCCCAGAGAGCAGGCCCCAGCCAAACCTGCTGCACCACCGCACCCCCCTCAATTCAGTCCAAAATATTGAAAGGTACTCTACATAGACACACATTTATTTCTAACTTTTTTTTAAATAACTGTACTTTAATTGAGTATTTTGGAAAAGCTAGAAAATGGCTACCCCTTCAATAAAAGGTGAAGAGAGAAAATCGTACTGCCATGGGAATCAATGTTTTAAACAAAGAGCAGGAACTGAAACACCTGACTGCCAGAGGAGGGTGCCTGTCTTCAACCCTTTGGAAAACAGTACAATCTGTGCTGTTCATGAAGCCCACAGGCTTAATTATGAGGCCTTCATCTGAACAGGCAAGGACAAGCATTGTGACGGACAATGTCAACAGTATAAAGACTCTTCTTCCCTACTATCACGACCACTGTTCTGCTTCAGTCAACATTGTTTCCTGTCCACATTCTCTGGAAGCTTTTCTTTATGACCATTAGAGTATTTCTATGCAGTTCAATCTCCCTCCTCTTATCCCCACGCTCCAATGCAACTGAAGCTGCAAACTGACCTTGCACACATTTCTCTGCTCTTTAGAGTCTCCTTCCAGTCACATCAGCTTTATCACTGCACTACAGCTGCTGGAAAATGGGTTTTAACTTACTACATATTTATAAATTGATTAAAAAAAAAATATTCATTCAGAACACACATCAAAATCCACATACAAGACATTGAAGAGACAGTCGGGAGAGGTCAAGAGCCTGGGAAGCACGTCTCAGCTAGATACAGATGGGATACAAGTGCAGCGCAGGAGCAAATTTACCTTCTGGGGCACCAGTTCTCCTTGACTGATCCATCATCAGCTTTCGCCATGAGCAAAGCTCTGATGTTGTCATAATCTGCAGGTGATGAGGGGGCATAAGACGGGCATCGTGTGGATTACAAGGCAAGACCAAGGGTTGGTAGTTTAAAAAAAGAAAAACCACAATGTCAGATTGTATGTGTTAAAGTGGGGTACAATGGAAGTGAAAAGAAGAGGGGTTACAGCATGAAGCAGTGCAGTTACTGGTGGTATATGATGTGAAGGAGATTCAGAAGGCCATTTGGACCAATCTTGGGGTGGGACTGGAAGGCAAGGTGAACAAAGGCATTTTAAAGGTGCTCCAAAACAGTCACACTCTGAAAAGTGTGTGTCTGTTTTGTTAAGAAGGGACTAAGTCCCGTAGTGCAGAGAGTGCTGTGGCCTTTCTGGGGTTTACCACTGCCAGAGGTGAATTTTTTTGCTTTCTGTAGGCCCAGGTCTGGAAAAGAGACAAACGAATAATAACTCCTTTGCTATGTTCCCTTGAGTGCCAGAATTTACAAATAACCTTAGTTAATGGGGGCGTTGTCTGACTGGGGATAGTAAGTGTAAATGCACAGGGGATGCTAGTGGGAGGGGGGTTCTAACTGTGCCCATCTCTTCCACACATGAAGTTTCGTGCACGCACACTTCCCACGAATAGGAGCCACTGAATCAATCGCAGTGTTCTGTCCTTGTCATAACAAAGGAGCGTCTGCTCCCAGAGGGCTTCATTAGCCTGAATTTCAACATCCTTGACTGCAGGGAGGAGAGAGTGAGAAAGAATGAGAAAGAGGGAGAATTCACGTTCCACCAGACACAGAAAAGGACTGGAATTCATTTACCTTTTAGGTTTAGCTCATTGTTTTCAATGTTTCAAAGGCCACACAAAAGCATGTCAAACGTAAAATCAAGATTTTGGTGATGTCACACATCGTCCATGTGCGATATCACCGAAACCTTGACTTCAGGTTTAAGAGGGGCTTCTGTATCCTTTCTGGATGAAGTTTGGGATTCCACCACACTTTATCCAGAAAGAATACAGAAGCCCGAAGATTCAGTTTGGAAGTTTGAACCTGAAACTTGAAAACAGGAAAAGACTTGCATCCTGTGAAGACGGAAGAGGAAATCTGGATGTTTGGACATTGTATGCTAATACACCATTAATATACTTTGCATTATGATTTAAATTTTTATATATAACTTTATAACTTGAAAACATTTCAGGTCATTTGTTCCTCTTTGTTTTCCTGCTTTGATAATTTAAAAACAGCACATATTGGAATGAGAGTCTCAGCAGTAAAGACAAATTTTGCCTACACAGCTTGGGGTCTTTCAGAAATACTCTTTATTTATGGTTGCAGAACATAAAGGACTACAAGAACAACATTACATACACAAAGCATAAAATGTGTTATGTAATCCTCTCATGAGGATTGACAGCCACACAAACACACCCAACAAGTAGACCCCAAAACAATCAGAAAAAAACTACAAGGAAAAAAGATGCGATGTCTTCATGAAATGATTACAAGTTGTATAGAAAGACCTACAAACCGGTTTTGGAGAAATGTGATCAGTGTTTACATATAACCACAGTCTCACTACAGGTACACAGCAGCTCACTGTGCCACCCAACAACTTGCCCTTGGCTCCAGGAAAAACAAGATTAAAATAGAAATGCACATTACTGTGTTGGGTGAGAGCATGCTAGGAGGTTCTCCATGTGCACTCTATTTAAACACCACATCTACCCTACGCAAAACCATTTTGCAATGATGTTAGAAGTATGGCAAATGGAGAAGTAAAGGGATTGCATAGACTAAATAAATAAATTAAAGTCAGATGTCTCATGTAGATTTCAGTTTTATAATATTGATACATTTGATAGTAGACCATGGCCATTTTTAAAAGTTGCACTACAAGGTGATCTTTTACTGCATTGTCTATCTTCAAAAAATGTAGGGTCATGAAAAGCAACATCAATAAATTCCTTTTCAAAAACACATTTTGGAGTTGGTATGAAAGGCTAAATTGAGGTGCGAAGTAATACTGTCATATCTTGGGAAAGAGGTGGAGTAATCCCTTTCAAAGGTGCTACGGTCTCAGCAGCAGCCCTTTCTCCATCCCATTCCTTGGAAAGAAAGATTAAGGTGTTTCAAACTGGTCACATCAGAATGGTTAGGGCTGCCATTTTTTAATCATTACCTTGGGACTGGTGAGACAGCACATCAAGCTATACACACACACACACACACTGACTGAAACCGCTTGTTCCAAGGGGGGGGGTCGCGGCAAACTGGAGCTTAACCCGGCAACACAGGGCATAAGGGGACACGCCGAGGAGAGGACACCAGTCTGTCACAAGGCACCCCATCAGATATAATATATACACATACACAATGTCTGCAACTGCTTATCTTGAGCAGTGTTGACCTTTCAACACAGGGCGCAAGGCTGAGAGGGGAGGGGACACGCCCTGGACAGGACACCAGTCCACCACAAGACACCCCAAGCAGGACTTGAACCCCCGACCACCATAGAGCAAGCCCCAGCTAAGCCTGCTGCACCACCGTGCCCCCCAGATATAATATACCACTGTGGAATTTTTACATTGTGTGTGTGTGTGAGCCTATGGTTAGTATAGAGGAAAAAGGTACATAGATAGCGTAAGCAATAGAAGAAAAGCATCTGTCAATTAATATGTTTCATACGATGAGAAACAAACCTACAGCCAAATTCAGTTATTTCTGGGATTGTACTGTGCTACTTCAGATAATTCATTTTTCCCCAGCATGTTTAGTCTTGACTAGAAAGTGCCTTCCAGCCTCCTCACATTAATATTCTTACAGCATCTGGGAATCCTGGTGACAGGGAGGCCACATTACAATGTCTTAGACTGGAAGTGATCGCATTACAATGACTGAGGCAAACAAAAACAGGAACAGGAAATTTTCTTTAGATTCAGCGTTTCAGATTAAATGACTAAACTGTTTTCCTTTTTATCGTTGCACAATTCACACTGGAAGATAAAACGGAGAAAGAGCGAGAGAGCACGATGGAGCGGGAGAAGAGAACTCTTGAGAATTTCTGTGAATTGAATTTGCAACTGAGGAAACCACCTGGATTAGGCAGCGGACTGTTGATGGGATAAGAGACCACTGTTGGCTTGGAACAGCTCAAACCCTGAGCCACAGAAAAGAATCAGTACAAGATTTAGAAGTTAATCCCATTGTAGATCTTGGAGAAGGACTCTCCTGTGTCAAAATTAATTCCTCTCCATGCAGCAGGAAGCAATCGAGACAAGCCAACAATAAAGATTTAAATTTCTGGCTCTTAGTCATCACCATGGACTGCAGGCAATGCAGAGTAATGCAATGTTTCCAAAATCTTCCTTTCTGGGGCTAGTGCAATGTTTAAAGCATAATGTGCAGGCAGTACATGGATGCTCCCTTCTACTTCAAGGACCCAGGTTCAAATATCACCTTTTGCTGTAATATGCTTAAGCAAAGTGGATGAACTGAAGTGTCATGAAGCTGAATCTGACTTATAGCAACCACTTGCATGATTTACTAGGTAATGAAGGGAATGGATGGTTTACCATTGTCTTCTCCATGCATGTCTGCAGGGTGCAGTGCAAACAGAAGGAGAACATGTAAACCCTGAGCTGGATATGAACCTATACCCACAGAGCAGCTCATTAGCTGTGAAGCTCTGGTGTTATCTACTGTGCTACTGTGTCCCCTTGAGCAAAGATGCCTCCGCTGAACCGCTTGAGTAAAAATTACCAGTCTGTATAAACGGGTAAATCATTTAACTACTGTAAAATTAACATTGTACAATGCTTTGGAGAAGACACACACAGACACATCATCTGAAACTGCTTGTCCCAAGCCGGGTCGCAGCAAACCGGAGCTTAACCCAGCAACACAGGGCGTGAGGCTGGAGGTGGAGGGGACACACCCAGGACGGGATGCCAAGCAGGACTCAAACCCCAGACCCACTGGAAAGCAGGACCCGGCCAAACCTGCCGCACCCCTGCTCAATAAAATAATGTTTTTCAAAATATTTTCTGGGAAAAAATGTATATATATGTTTCTTGTTTGTATAATTACTTAACAATGTGACATAAATTGCAATTACAAACGCAAGTTATAGGATATGTCATTGTGAAAGGAGCATCAGGCTATGTATATGTTCCCAATATGTACAGCAATCAGACTAACTCAGTATCATGTTGCACAATCTGCCGTTGGATTCACATGGAAATTAGGCTGCTGTTGTCGACATAGTGGTGCATGCTAACAAAAGGTTCTAATTACATTTGAGCTGTATGCCTCCCTGGGAGATGTGAGAAGTAGGACCATGGTGGACTATTCGAGCAGTCATTCACACCTGCTAATGTGCTTTCTCTCTGTCTTGGCCATTGTTTTAGAAGAACAAATAAACATAAATAAGATCTATTTGCAATGGCCAAAGTGATTGGTAAGGTTTATCTTGTGTGTCTGCTAATCTGCTAGCTCCAGGTGCTATTGAGCACATTTCAAACTGCAGTTACATGCAAGCACACAACACAAATTAGAAAACACATCTTAATGACTTGAACGAACTAAACTAAAAAAGTTATACTTCGATGTGACTGTATACTGAGCTTCATCAACAGACACTTTCACTTGTATGATATACGTAAACAACGTTACTGAGTTTGACTTCAGTGGCGGGGGGAGCGTGATAAAATATGATAGCTCAACAGTCAAGCAGAAGGCTTGTAAATTTGCTTTAAAATGATGGAGAGAAACTGTTCTAGGTGTTGCACACATTTACTTTTATTTATTTAGCAGATGCTTTTCTCCAAAGCGACTTCCAGTGGATACTATGTAGTGTTATCAGCTCACACACGTTATTCACCAAGGTGACTTACACTGCTAGATACGCTACTTACAATGGGTCACTCATCCATACATCAGTGGAACACACCCTCTCTGTGTAACTCACACACTATGGGTGAACCTAAACAGCATGTCTTTGGACTGTGGGAGGAAACCAGAGCACTCAGAGGAAACCCATGCAGACACAGGGAGAACATATGAACTCCACACAGACTGAGTGGGGATTGAACCCACATCCTCTCGTACCACCCAGGCGCTGTGAGACAGCTGTGCCACCATGCCACCCATTAAGACATTAAGTATTACTGTGACACAGGTCTGGCCTTAAGCTAACTGAACCCGTTTGACCCAATGGCACCCTGTACCCACAGGAATAGGGAAACACCCTACTGAAGAGTTTGGGTGGGTATAAGGGAGAGGCATTGTTCTGTTTACATATAAATAAATATAAATAAGAGATTGCTTTGTTTTTAATACAACCTAATATGAAATAACTGTCAGTACAGGAGGTCCCACCAAAAGGTCTGAACTGGCCCCTAACAAAATTACTGCTGACCCTTATTGCCTCAGGCATCCCTGATAAGATGACCTTCATCATTCACTCGAAGATTCGCCGTTTTATTTGTAAACAAAAGGGAGCTGATCCCAAGTCTAAGAGCACAGTAAAGGAACGTACTCCTGCGTTTAGTCACGCGTGTTCTACTGTGTTCACCACTCTCTGTGTGGGTGTGTTTGCGCCGTCTGTGTGTGCGTGCAGCTTTTTTTTGTTTTTTTTTTTTGCTCGTTGGCACGCGCGTGCCCGCACTGACTGTGCGCGCGGAGCCCCGTCCTTCCAGCCCAGTCCGGCGAGGCGGTTCCTCGCGCTCCGCTCTTCTAGTTCGGCTTTTTTTTTTTTTTTTTTTTTTTTTTTTTTTTCCACGAGCGCTGCCGCCATGTTTAGTTGAGGCAGAATGACAGCGAGACAGCGGAGGAGAAACACGGACTAATTCCGAATAAATGACAAAGGAACCCTGCTTATAAAGGGCATGGCACGTAGCTATCGAGATTTACAAAACAACTGGGCGATGCGTGTTTTTTTTGTGTCCCTCCCAAAGTAAACTGGAAGGATTTAAAGCCAAGTGCGATTTCCTGGATGTGCTGTGTGTGTGTATATTTCGTTTTCCTATGGCGTAGGCACTTTTTTTAAGGCAGTATTTTTGTTTTTTTGGGACAGAAGGGAGATCTTTTAATAAAAGAAGAGCATTATTTTGTACATTTTTTTTATAAAGCGGTTTTCTTAATAAAAAAGCGCCAAATGTGTAATACATGAACACACTCCGAGTAAACGTTTAGCTACCTCTTCGTATTTCGTCCTCAAGAGTGAAGGAGTAGCCAGACCGGCAGCAACTTGTTTTTATGACCAACTGATAATTCAAGTACTTGATCAAGGGTTTTTCAGACCTTTAACCAAGGAAACACTGCGGTTTTTTTTCTGGAAGGTCACGCTGAAAAGGGATAAGTCGACGCAAAAATGACGAACAGTATTCCAAGCGACATGGTGAGAATCGATGAATTTCTTCTGTAAAAATCATTGTAGTCACTCTTAATCGCCGGTCCTGTTCTGCTTATTGTTTATAGGTTCCACTGCCAGCATCTGGAAGTATTTTCTTTCCAGGAAGTGGTAATTTTAGAGACACAGTAACTGTGACAGTTGGGCAGGAAAAGGAGTACAGCGACACGATTGAAGCGGTGTTTACTAGGTTTGTTTTACACGGAATAGTATAAGGTGTTACTTTGTTACAGGTATCATTCAAGTAATTCTAAGATCAACACTTGGAGCCGTACAAATTTGCAAACGCACAACACATTGGAAACGGCGTCTCAGTGAGCTTAATAGGAAGATCATGGCATGGGCTTTAGGCTAGCGCCTTGCTGTTTGGTGTTGGGTATGATGACCTGCCCTGTCTTACAGCTTCTCTGGGTTGAGATCATCATGGCAGAAACAGTGAAGCAGTCCTCTTTCCGACATGCCCATGAACGTTGATTTCCTACCAGCTCTTCTGAGTAATACACTGATTGTCTTTTTATACAAGTTAACTAAAATGTTGTATCTATCAGAGTTTACGTCTTTGCTCGGTTTCCAGGTTAAGTGCCACTTAAAGTGGCTTTGGTGTATTTATTATAGGGTTGCGAAAGGTATGCCATTTAAGTTAATTGCCTGCTGTAAATGGGGGTATTTAAAGTTTCTTCCCCCTCCGGGTAACCTCCCCTTTGAAAGAAGCCCTTTGTGTTGTCCGAAGTTCAGAGCGCACCCATAGACAAAGATGCTGTTGTATATGTATCGCTGTGTATTTTGTCTCCTCTTTAAGTCACTACACAGATAATCACTTGAAGATGTGATCTTTCAGTGCTTCTCCAAGACTAATCCGGTCAGGTCACACATACAAGGCAGTGTTGAAAACCAGTGATGGCACCCACTTTGGTCTAGATCCACATATCTTGAGTGACCAGCTGAGTACTGGAAGAACAAAAAGGCCTTTTTATCAGTATCGAAATGTCCCTGAAGGGCACAGTGCATTCATCTGAAGCAGAGATCCTCCTTAATGTAAGATAACGTTAAGTGATTGAATGTCAGTAGACCTATAAGGTAATGGCAGAGCAGGTAGATGGTGGGAATTTCATTTGCTTTTAACTCACCGATCTGTGGAGTTGAGGGAATGTTACAGGGAATTTTGGGACTTCCTTAGTGGGTGAGAACCTGTAACGAATCACCTTGGGCTGAAAGTCGTAAACTTTATTGGTTGAGTGTCCCTGAGAGTTAAGGATGAAAGCGCTTCTGTGGGAGCTGGTGTAACCCCAGGGGGATATTACCTTGGAACTAAACAGCGCAAAGCTCCTATTTGTTGGGTGAACGTCTACTGGGGAATAACTAACAGGCGTTTTCAATTCAGACTTAATTCCTTTACAAGAAATATCAAATGTGTCACTATCTTTTAGACTGAAAGAAAAGAGCCTGAAACTCAGTTAGTTTTTGCAGTGACTTAGGCTTAGCGGTGTACAGAAGGACCGTATTAGGGGACTGAGTAAAATCTCTACTTTGCCAGGAGGTGTGACAAGCCCCATGTCAATCCAGTTGTTCAGATGGCTGGGGGACAATGCTAGGTGTCATGCTGAAAGACTGTTGGTGATTTCAGCTTCTACATAGTAAGACTGTGGCCTGCTGGTGTTCCCTTGATGTCCCTTAGCATTGATCTGCTTTTGCCAAGATGTGTATTTGGCTGTGTATGTGGAGAAAGTTTAAAATGTAGGCCGTGCCATTTGCTGTGGATAAATGCATCTATTAAGCAGCTATTTTGTGTAATTCTATGTAATATTGTTAAGACCTTAGTTTGAGTTGGCTGGGTGGATAGATATCCCGGTGTTCTGTTTAGGGCCACATTGCAATACCACTGAGCCACTGTGGGCAGGGTTAGATATTCGGTAAGCTGTCACCTTGAGAGAGTATTACGTTAAGCCCGGTGAGATGAGAGTGCTAAGAGAAAATAGATATGCTCTTGAGTTATTGCAAAAATAGCTAACATAGTAGAAACTGCTTCAGTATTTCTATTTTTAAAATATGTTTATCTGTCTGTCTAATCTATTTCTGTAATTTTTGTAAATTTAAGCAAAATAGCACAACAAATGACTGCAAGAACTAAAATGCCTCTTGAGTCACGTTCACTCAGCGACAGCTAAGACCGGAGAGCTTCCAGTTTGAGACTGGATCTTGAAAAAGCACTTTTTAAAATAGCCTTGATGTAGAATAAATCCAGTTATTTAACTTGCAAAGATAAATAATTGTTGTCGGGGTTTCTGTCTTCTCATTTTGTGTCCATAACCAGCCACCTCTGTGCTTCTCGCTTTCCCTCAATCAATTCTCTGTTGTCCAGGTGGAATGAGGAGTGAGGAGTGTTTTGCTAAGTGTGGACTCAGCATCAGGACTGGGAAGATTCAGGGGAGAGAACATTGCCTAATATGAGAAAGGAGGAATGTACCAAAAAAACTAATTATGCAATTGCTTGGCTGGTTATGCTAGGTTTAACATTACAGGAAATTGAGGAAAGAAGGGCTCAAATAGTGAAAGTTCAGGTTTTCTTGGTCAGGTGATGAGTGAATTAAATTATTAAAGGGAGGGTTTTTGGAATGATGAAACTTTTAGGATGTTTGCATTATTTTGTACGAGTCTCAAAAACAGAACTGTAATACCCTACAAAGCAAAACTCTGTGTGAAAACAGGACACGCTGGATGGGCGTCTCCAAGAAAACGGGTATCAAGAATTAAAAATTTGCAGTAAAGAATGTTTTTCTTCCTTGTCCTTCAGAGTCTTGTCATCTCATTCCTTTGTGAGATGGTTTCTCATTTGGGATACTCATAGCTCATCAATGTTCACAGCAAACCAGCTCAGCTGGTTTTGATGCTTGTGTTAGACATAAGACATTCCAAACATGTCAGGTTATTCACTGGTTTAGTTAGCGCAACATAATGGGAGTGGATTGCTGGGCCAGGAGGGCAGACAGCATTGGACCAGAGCTGTATCCTATGGAGTTATTTGGGCTGCAAATGCCTCTTCAGTAGTGTGGCGCACAGTGCTCTGGGTTTGGGTGGGGTGAAGGACACACTGGCAGTGTTCATTACGAATGTTTATTGGAACACCGGCAAACAGGGAAATAATGCTCTTGGTTCGAGGACCCCTTTTCCTCAAGGACCTTTACCTCAATCCAGCCTTCCCAGCCTGCTTAGCACCCCCAGGCTTTCTCCCTTTCTTACTGGCAAACACAGTCACCCCATTATATTCGCTCTAAGTCCCCCCCCAGTGGTTGAACACTTTATTCACATCTTACTCACAATACAACTATTTACAATAAACACATTTCCTGCTCAAACTCTCAGTAAAATGGGTCATTACAGTAGTTTGCATGACTCACCAATTTGTATTCTTCACCAAGGGAAGAAAAACAGGAGTAATTTTTTGTTGGAGATCAATGCAATCATGTGTCACATGGTGTAGGTGTTCCGTGCTATATAGTATTTGGTGGTTTAGAAAAACGTCTGACATCTGTATACAAACAAGCTTTATTAATTGCTTTGGGAATTTGAATACATGAGCAGCATGCTGTGGTATTGGTAATGGAATATTCTTTGTTGTCTGCATTTTGTTGTAGAGGTTTTTAAATTGCTCATTCAGAGACCAGCAGACAGAACACAACTACAAATACTGGAGATATTGTTTTCAGTTATTACATTTTGATTTCTGAAGTGTTTTGCTTTTTGGTTTTATAATTTGAGTTCACACGAGACCGTGTTTTCTAGCAACAACATTGTACAGTTTGATGGCAAAGAGAGACTCGGAGACCAGCTAAACCTGTTTTGTGAGTATTGCGTAAATTTGCCCATTCATCTAATCACGTTGCTGAACCTGTGTGGCTGTTTAAGGGGTATGATTGGGTAATAGGTGTAGGACTCCACTTTGGGAGAAAACAGAGAGCGCTACATCAGTATTTTAATGGAATAAATCCCATACCAACAATTCTTTAACACAGAAAAATAGCATTGTATTTTGTTTTTCTTTTTACTGAAATGTAGAAACTTGAAGTATTAAAAGTACAACCTTTTCAGGGTCCTGTCCTTTGTCTTCCAAAAGATGACCAGTAGCAGGGTACTGTGGCCTGAGCCATGGTAATACTGTGAGCGTCTCACTCTTCTGTCTGCTAGTCTGCCAGCCACCACCCAAAGCAAGTGGGCAGACGGAAGAGAACGAGGGGAAGTGGAGCAGACTAGCTCAATAAAGGAACCTTTCAGGCTGGACTGGGAACAATTTACACAAGTATCTACAGTGCTTGTGTTCTCTGTTGGCCATGCACACAACCCACTGATGGTCCTTCCTTGTGAAACAGAAGAAAATTGATGCTGCTGAAATACACACACAAACTGCATTTGTACATTTTGTATTTTAATGTATTTTTTAAATATCCCTGTGTACTGGCAACATAGACAAACAGTACAGTAAGAAATTTCTATACAGCCACTTAAAGGCAAAAGATTTACTACTGTCTAAAAAGTACACAATCCAAAAAATTAGTCCAGACATCCCAGAATTTGTTTGCACTATCATGAAGATGTTAATTTTATAAAGAAGAAAAAGTTAAACACTTTTGACATCCTTGTATGGTGTTTATAGAGGGAAATTTAGGTGTAAGCCATAGCAACAAAATGTATTTTTTTGCCAAGTACCTAATAGTAATCAGCATATGTTCCATATCTTGGTTAAAAGTGCTGTGGTGTAATAATAAGAAAATAGAGGGTAATAGGATAGAATCGTGTTCAGTCAACCATTCAAAAAACTAAGAAGCTTGTATCCTGGTGCAATTTCAGAATTAATATCAAAGTACCATGAGTGGCTATACATATTTATACTAAAATAGTATGATGGCTTGAAGAGAGATGGACAAATGTTGCTTTATACTGAGAAAGTTCGAAGTAGTTAAATTAGTTGTTGCTCTAATAAACTTGTACTCACTCCTTGTTTTGAGGATAAATGTGTCAAGAGTACCTGGACTGCTTATCCTCACTTAAGATATAGCTAAGATGCCCCTATAAGTGTCTTGTAAAGATATACTGGATAAAGGTAGACTGTAAATAAAGTAGGAATACAAATAAAAGTAATGGTGTTACTACTGTATGTTTAGAAGTAAATTCAGTTTGATTTACATTTGGAATGCACTGTTGAGAATTCTTTCATTTCATGAATATTGAAGTATATTTAAATCCTTAAATTGTTTTGACATTCAGAGGGATAAGTTTAAATGGAAACTCACATAATTTAAAAAAAGTGATGTAACACCACTAATAGTCTGTCATTATCAGAAATCATGTAAACAGGAACACCTCACCCAGTAAAACGGAAGGCAGATGAAGATGTAAAATCCAAACAACGACGGCTAAACTATAGACAAAAACTCAAAAAACTGACAGCAACACTTACCTGTCTTGCTCCCCCAGGAGCCTGTCAATCACCAAATTATTTATGGGTGCTTTGCAGACCTCACACCAGGCTTCTACCCCTGTCATCCCCAGCTGTACTGTCACTCCAAAATCCACCATACATAACACCAGGAGAGGAACCCTCCTAAACAGTTAAAAACATAGAGAAGTCAGAAAAATAAAGTGGAAATTCAGCTTTTTGAAGTCATACAAGTGATTCTTCCCTTTGTGTAATTTTGTACTCCATATGGAAGCTAATGTCAAATTCATGTTGTCTTCTTAGGACATTAGCTGCCAAATTGTGGTAGAATTGCAATAATTTCTTTGTACTTTCAGACATCTCTGAGTGTGTGAATATTACATGAGTGAACTTATGGCAATGTTTTAGCCTTGCAGTTTGCAAGTTGTTTTGTTTTTTGTTTCATACCCCAAGAAATGCACATGCAATGTGTAAGAATTCTTATATGAGTTCTTAAGAGTTTTTATGCTCCAAATTATATGTTGTTTGAAATGGCCTGGGTTGTTGAGCTGGTTGTTCATTCTTTTGTTCTGTACCTTTGTTTTTTTCCAGCCTAATCTTTACAAGAACTATTTGTATATTTACATTATAAACCAGGTTTCTTAAGCAGTGTGATACTTGCTGGTTGAAAGTCAGTTTTTGATTGATAGAAGTTGATTAAAATTATGGTAAACATCCATCAAACCATGGTGTTTAACTTTTTAAATTCCACATCTTCATCAAGTCAGTACTCAGACTTGGATAACTTATGTGAAAATGCATGTTTTGTTTAGGCAATTTCTCAGAATGAAAGCAAACTAAGTTTGTATTATTCTGCCATTATTGTATCATTGAGGTAAAATTCAGTCAAAATTCTCAAGATAATGAACTGTACATGCCATCCTGGATTAAGGGTGTGTTCTGAAATCTCAGCAGTGTGGCAGTGCATCTTCTGTTCCTTAGCAACCCGCCAGAGGAACATTCCGCAACAAACCTTGCCATGTTCTGCAGCTGCAGCAGTGACGTCATGTTAGATTGACCTCATCACCCCTGTATTCATGTACTTACCCATGACAGTGACATCGCCCTCTGGAGAGAGGGAGAACATCACATCTTTAAAATAGAGGGTTCTTTGTTTACATGGATTCATAGGTGTTAACATACTGATGTCCCTTTGTTGCCTGAAAGCAGTAGCTATTGTTTGCGGAATTTTCCTGCTTGTCAGCAATTTGTTGGACAATGGTTATTTTAGATGCTCTTTAGATGGCCCTTGGCTGTTTCTAGCAAGCTTAATTTTTTTGTTGCATATGGTTTCTGACATAAGCTTATATTTGTCATCTGCAGAAATGTTCTTGTTTACAGGACACAACATATGTTACACTCAAATGGCTGCTGCATATTGCAGACCTGCTGTAGTTGAAAACCTAATAGATTATTACGTGTCTTTCAGCTTATGTCTTTTTCCAAAGTGACTTGCAACTTGGCTGTATTCCAAGCTATTTACTGTTTTTTACCCATTTAGTACTCATTGTAGTGGTGCAGTAGTGCAGTGAGTGTGCCTTATAATACCTAAGTTCCACATTCAGCTGTCTGCTCAGATCTGGCTTAAGATTTGCAGAGATTGCAGGCTATCCCTATGTTTGTAATCAAAAGTCATGCACAGAGAAATACAGTGGTAAACCACTTTCATACCCTTCCTTGCCTTGACATCATGCAAGTGGTCAGTTTGAGTTGAATTACACTCGGCAGCACTTATCCTACCATACAACAGTGTAATATATACTGGAGAAATTTAGGTTAAGTGCCTTGCTCAAGGATACTACGATAGGAGCAGGGATTCGGAGCAGGGATTCGAACCAGGACTATTTGATTGCAAGATGACATGTCAAATCACTACATGACTTGCTGCCCCTATGGATGACACATTAAACTGCTGAACATTGCGCACGTCAGCATATTCCGTTACATCTCTTGATTATTGCTGCACTTGTGTGTTTGCCATCCTTTATGCATGGAGTCAGAGCTATGTTGAGTCACTGAAAAGTGCTGGCTCTCTTGTCTTGTTGACTGGGCAATAGCACCGTGTCAGTGATGAGTGTGATGAAACACCGTCTGGAGAGAGGCAATTATCATCCCATTATGCCTGCAACCTGTATCTTGGCTTAGACACAATCATGGGTTGCTGTTGTCAAGAGGGGACTGGGATGTTTTATTTACTTAAACACAAGGCTTGTGTACCTCCTGCAAAAGGCTTCATCGTCCATACAATGGCTCTTGTTGGGGTGATTAAGTTTGCTGACGTGTTCCTATTAGGAAGGCAGATTGGGTCACCCTTGTAAACTATAACTTTGATAGGCCTTGTCTTCCAGCATGATGGTTTGTTTGGCTCGATTAACAAAATGTAATGTCAAGGATACAGCGAGTCATCAATGGCTGATAATAATGCTGATGGAATATGTGTTATTAATGTTAATAGATAATGCCTATTATTTTTGTCCACCCACATCTCTATTTTAAGACCTCTAGTGCTGCTTCTAATTGGATTTAAGGAGGAGGACTAGAGTGAACATAACCCTGGAATGTGATAGGAGCAGTACAAGAATTTAGTACATCAAAAAATTTAGTGGAGGATCTCAGGATGCAGTTCTTCACAGAAGTTATTTTGTCCTTGTAAAAAGCATGTTCTAACCACAGTTTTTTTTTTTTTGCAATGATACTGATGAGCCCTTTCTTTTGGATTTTGCTTAAATTCTGGTTATTTATAAGATGCAGGTAAGGATGAGGGGGAACATGATGTTAGGAGATCAGTGTGATGGAGGGAAGAGAGCATCAGTTAAAAAATGACTCCAGCATGTCTGAATTGTGGAGTAATTATGTGCTTTTTTTATGAACCACCATTTGTCAGCCTGGCACAGTTTCATGGGGCTTAAGTGTTATTTCAGTAATTTTAATGATCTGTGTACAAATTAGTGAATATTGTTAATAAACAGACCTAAGTTTATAATTTTGAAACTTTTTATGAAGCAGACATGAGCTTATTTGAGGTTGCTATTCCTCTGTTTTCAGATCCTTTCTCCCTCCCTCCGCACATGACCATATTAATTTTTTTCTGAAATTCAGGCTGACACACAGCAAATAAATGCATTGCTGGCAGCTCTGAATTAGTGGAGCTTTTGTGCATGTAGGAAGTGAAATTTTTATTTGTCTAAGATCCATCACTCCCCGTGATATTGTGCTACCCTTGAGGATTTCAGGTTCAGGGTAACGAGGCTTGACATTCAGAAGGTTAGTGGGGTCAGGGGATAATGTGAAGTATGATGTAACAGGCCACTCTTCTAGCTGCTTTTGCTGTGGCACCATACACCCCCAAGGGCTTTCTGTATTTAGCCCACCCCACCCCTTCATCCACCTTTACAACTGCTTTATGGACAATTCATTGAGTGAAAAATGAAAATGTCCTTTTTTTTGACCTCAGAGGAAGGTTGCTAAATCTTGTTGTGCGTTTAGGGATGTGAATTATTGATCTTGGGATTCAGAATGAGATGCAGTTGTTATTTGAGAAAGTAAGCATTTGTTTTAATATTTGTGTTCATGTTATGTGTGTTTTACTGTTGATCCTGAAAGAGCTCCTAGCCAATGATCAGACACAACAAGTGTTCTGAACTTGTAGGCCACGCAGTGGTCAGGGCCCTGGCTCTCAGTTTTTCATTCAAAACTTTTCATCTTAATCTGAGGTGTATGCCTCCCTATTGCAGTTTTTTTTTTTTTTTTTTTAAACTGTTGTCCTGCAGACTTAGTCATTCTACACTTTTTGCCCTGGGAGGTGTCCATCCCAAATTAGCAGACTCTTCTGTAATGCTTTCTTTTCCACATTTAGTCACTTAGAAGAGCAGAATATATGCTTGAAATGTCAGCTGTTTTCAAATTAAGCAGTAAATAAAGAAGTTGTAGGTTTACCTCTCATCTCTCTTGAAATTCCTTTTAACAGAATGTTTTTCAGTAATGAACCTCCACCTAACGACAGAAATATTTTAGGAAGGCGAATATGAAAAAGGCTGTGGGCACCCTAGAAGTGAAGAAGCTGCAAATAGAACAGATAAGTTTAGGTTTAAGATTTGGGAAGAACCCGCTGCTGTGCTTAACCTGAATTCCTTTGCTTCAACATCTAGCTGCGTAAATGGGTGGAACTAATATTCATATTGATTTGGCGACAGGTAAACAACAACAGCAGTTGTCATCTGAAACGAGTGAAATGCCCCACCCTTTGCCTCTAATACTCTGAAGCTGTGTCGGTCCTGTTAAGTGCAACCAAAAAATCAACACGCCAGTGTCATGGCTGTCACTGCCCATCGCTGCCTTTGTGTAATTATAGTGCTGGACAGAAATAGAAGTCTTCTGTTTTCACACACTGGATGACTGTAGGCAGAGCAGCACCACGGTGTGTTTTCACTGGCCAAAATGTCTACAAACACCTGGTGAATAGGTCAGACCAAACTGCATTTTTCAGTGTCTGGACCTGCAGAGCTCACTTTGTGTTGATGACACCCTTGAATTGCACAGCTACTGGACAGACAGGGTGGGTTATGAAATGTGCTCTTTATGTGGCCAGAGTGTAGGATCCTGTCTGTGTGATGTCTGGTTGTTTCAAATCCATTTTTGGTCCTTACATGTGATGGCTGATGAATGCAAGCTATTGTTTCTTTGATTAAGTAGTGTAGGACTTTCTAACCGTACTGCAGTTTTTCTGAAAGTAGAAAAGAGGCGTGGCAGAAGACTCTTGAGAAATGGAGCTGATTTGTAATGTGCCATTGGAGGCATGCTCCTTGTCTAAGAGTAATAAATGGAAATGTGGAGCTTGAAGCAACGTGAGTCATACTAGAAATTATTTTGGATATTTTAATATGAACAATGTTTTTCATGCTCAGGACAAACATTTAAAGTATTTTAAAAAGTTTGAGTAAGATAACTGTTTGAGTCTTTCCAGTATGTTGATTGACACTTGCATCATATGTATGCTTTGGTGCCATGGTTAGGAGGGTGTAAAAACAAAAAGAAATTAAAGCCAAATACAGTAACAGCAAAATCGTCTGTGTCGTATTGAGCGCGGAGGAGACTGAGGTGTGTGTGTGTGTGTGTGTGTGTGTGTGTGTGTGTGTGTGTGTGGACCCAATAGTCGAGGAGGCAATGCAAGTATTGGGAGCCATAAATGTCAGGAGCGGGAACAAGGGATTGAGGAGAATGAGGAACTTGGAAGGGAAGGGCAGGTAGATTGTCGTGGGTTCACTCGAGAGCGTGTGTGTGTGGGTATAAGAAATTTTAATGTTCGCTTTTCTAGAGCACTGGAGAGACGGGTTTCTCAAATGAGATTCCGCACCCAGGGTGTGCAGGTGTGGCTTCTTTATACCCCGCTGTCTTGACTGGCAGGTGCGGACGTTTGGGGCGAGGTCGTAGGTATGACAGTCCGACTGAAAAGAAGGAAGTCTTTGTCCTACCTTGGGCTCACGCGCCCATGAGCTGGCGAACCGCTCTAGACGTGTAATGTTTTGATACGTGTTGCAAAGTAGCGCCCGTTTGTTATTACGAATCATTGTATGTGGTTCGTAACTACGGGTTTTACGTAAGTTGGATGTTTGTAACCCGGCGACTGCCTGTACATTGTTGCTGTAGTGTGGTTCTGGGGCTATGTTTCAGGAAAAAACAAAGAGGAGGCTGTTTGAAGTTCATTATTCCCAGAATATATTTTGTTCATTTAAGTGTGAATACATGTTATTTTATAGGACGTTACAAAGGAATTCAGTATGTAGTGCAGATTACTGTGGATGCCTTTTACATTATGAATATGTTTGTTTGAACTTTTAAATATGGTGTAGAGAGACACAAAAAATAACACACCTGCGCGACTGACAGTATATCAGGTTTGGGTGTTAAAAGGACCACACAGTGTGATGATAACAGGGAGCAACCCTCTACTCATCCCCCATAGACCACTGCTCCTCCAGGCCACAAAGGCCCCATGGTGATCTTCTGTCCAGCTGGCATATGATAAACAAGCCTTTGGCCCTATCTAACCACATCCTCTGTGGTGTTGCCATTCAGCTCTATCTATCTCTGTGTCTTTGAGCTTGTTTGATTGCCTGCATATAACTCTATGTGAACCATACTGTAGGTAAATCCACCATAATCCTTGTGTGCATCTTGGATGGATATCATTTTGTTTAGTACAGAATCCAAACATCCCAATCTATCATTATTTAGACTACATTGCTTTTTCCTGATACTGCAGAGTGCACTGGTTTCCATCATAGCTTTACACACGCACACGCACACGCACACACACACACACACACGCATGCCTTACCCCTGGCTGCAGATGCCAGCTGGTGTGTGACCTTTGCTGTCAGACAGACTGTGATGAGCTCAGGTAGGAGGCTTTGACCAAAAGCATTTTGGATTCTGAAGTGTTTAAACATACATCTAGGACCAGAGTCTGCCTGCTCATACTCCTTGCCCTCAGTTTTACCTGAGAGTTTTTGACCCTCTTTGTCTGCCCATGAGCAGCCTGGGTGGGCTGATGTTCACAGGCCAGCAGGAGCCGGATCAATACGAGGGAGCATGTGAAAGCAATTTCAGTGGCTGTGCGAAAAAATTTCCCAGCATCCTGTTAAATCTTGTAGATCTAAGAGTCACCCACAGAGTGGAATGATGTAATTTCCTCGGAACCCCCCCCCCCCACCCTAAGGCTTTTATCTGGCGGCCTCTATTGTTTTAGTGACTTCCTCTTACCTTGCTCCTGCGCCACAAACACGCCTCACTAAAAGAGTCCATGAGGCAGCCGCTATCATCGGAATCAGAAAGTTTTCTGGGCAGCTCATGAACTGGAACAGCTGAATAATTTTGATCCTGGCTTGTGGTAATAGTAGCATTGCCCCTGTGTTATTTGTAATGGCTGTAGTGCTGTTTGTATAGAAGATGTGTAGTGATTTATATACTCTTCTAATATGTGTTTTTTTAACCACAGCTTGTAGCATAGCGGGTAGAGCTTTTGCCATACAATCAGACACCTTTAGGGGAGGCGCTTAACCCTGAATC
Source organism: Scleropages formosus (assembly GCF_900964775.1). Classification (NCBI taxonomy): domain Eukaryota; kingdom Metazoa; phylum Chordata; class Actinopteri; order Osteoglossiformes; family Osteoglossidae; genus Scleropages; species Scleropages formosus. The sequence goes on from NC_041809.1 coordinate 24,810,278, forward strand.
CCTGCTCCAGGAAAAATCACTATGGCTTTATGCATGGGTAAATAATTATATCTGTATCTTAGTGTACATGCCTTACATTGTCACTTTGGATAAAGGCATTAACTGAATCTGTACATTTAAATTTACGTACATCCTTATGTACATAAATATTTGCATAATCTGTAACTTACCTGCTGTCAAATCTGATTTGTCAATGAAAACTGAAACAACTACATTGCTGGTAATTTCAGCCAATTAATAGCACCCTCTTTCTGGATGCTCTGTGCCGAATGATTTCCTTGGCAACCTCCCTTGAAGTTTCACAGTGCGTTTATACTAACAGCCCAGAGAACATTTTGCTTTGAGCAAAGTGTTTGTACCTTCTGAACTCAATCGCTGTGGCCTTAGCTAAACTATTGTGCCCCAAAGCTCTCAGCTCATATGCTCACTGGGTGCTGAATGGTTGTGATAAGTTAAGAAATTATGCATCTCTAGACTGGAGTTGTTGGATACTTAAATTGACTGACTTGAACTTCAAACATTCAAGAAGTTAATGAACCTGTAATTTTTGACACTAACACAGAAGCTCCTACTTTATACAAGACTTTCAAAGTTTATTGTGCCCATCAAGTATGTTTTTCCCTTTGGGAGGGAATTTTGAATAACATATTGATTGTGATAATTCATCATTTTCTGTAATTTATATTTACTCATTTAGCTGATGCTTTTCTCCAAAGCAACTTACAGTGTAAAGGTTACAATTATGTACCCATTTATACAGCTGGGTAATTTTACTGGAGCAATTTTAGGTTAAGTACCTTGCTCAGGGGTACTACAGCCGGAAGCAAACCTGCGACCTTTAGGTCCAAAGGCAGCAACTCTAACCACTACGCTGCCAACTGTCTCTGTAAGCTGAAACAAGGGTGAGTTATGCACTCTTTCTGAGCAGAATTACACCATGTTTGAAAAACACATTCTTTACTCTGACGAGCATTTTCTTGTTTATGTTCGAACTCCAAAGTCTACTCTGAATTAAGTCCTTGTCTGATTCAGTGGTGTGTTACAGGAAGCACAAGAACTTTGATTTGGGTTGCAGTGAATATGGTCAGATGCTGGAGACTGAGAAAAATGATGATTAATGAGATTGAAGGGTGTTAGTCATGGTTGCACATTGGCTATTGTATTATGTTTTATATTTATTATTTATTCTTACTAGCCATTGATAAGTATCCATGATGGGATGAATACATTTTTGCTCCCACAAAGACAATCTTGGAGATGGTCTTGGAAATGGAATTTCCTTGAGAAATTATAATATTTAAGTGATCTTAATGGATGTCTTCTTGCCTTTGAGCAAATGTCTGTTTTGGAGGGCCCACATTCTGCCTAGTTGCTATAGGGATGACACAGCTCTTATGGGAGGCAGTGAGAGATGTGATTCTGCATTATGTCAAACACAAGTGAGCGAGTGGGCAAAATTATAGGGTGCAGCCTAATTGCTGCCTGTTGTTTCTGACTGTTAACACTTTTAATTACCCTCCTATTGTGTGTGTCTGTGTGTTTATGTAGTGGTCAAGAACTTGGAACATGTTTCCCCAGTAAATGACCCAGAAAAATGGCAGTTCATGTAGCGTAAAGATGTTGTGTTAAATAATCTATCATGAGAATAGTCTGTTTAAAGAAGTATTTATGAGTGCATAGTTGGAACATGAAGCTCAGTAACTCCTGATCATCAGTGGAATAGTGAGTGGTAATTGGTATAAACTGGCATGCCCTCACAGGGTGGTGTGGTGGCACAGTGGGTTTGTCTGGGTCTTGCTCTCTGGTTGGTCTGGGGTTCAACTCTTGCTTGGGGTGCCTTGCGATGGACTGGTGTCCTGTCTTGGGTGTGTCCCCTCCAGCCTGGCACCCTGTATTGCCGGGTTAGGCTCTGGTTCACCGTGGCCCTGCTCGGGGCATGTGGTTTCAGTGTGTGTGCGGCATGTCCTTCATTTGACCTGATGAGGTTTGGGTTCAGAAGCTGGGTGTATAGGAGTTTGTGTCTTGAGTTTGCATGTTCTTCCTGTGTTTGCTTGGGTTCTTTCTGTGTACTCTGGTTTCTGCCCACAATCCAGAGATATTTTTCAGATGGATTGGTGACATCAGATTGCCTTTAGTATGTGTGAGTCTGCCCTGAGTTGGAATGACATCTCATCCAGAGTGTACCCTGTCTCATGTCTTATATTTCCGGGATAGGTTCTGAACATCTGCGACAAAATGACGGGCTGTGGGAGGCAGGGTGGCAGGCTCTTTTCTTTGCTGCTTAAATTACTTTAATAATGATGACAGTGCTTTTGAAGAGCCCTGCAGTGATGCTGCGAATTACTTATGCTACTCATGTTCATTCTGTCCATCTGTCCATCTTGGCATTTGGGTAGTCACTGCTTAGAAGTCAGGCATCACTGTGCACTGCTGGGCACATACCAGTGCCTTCCCCTTCTCAGTCTGGTTTGCTATCTCTTCTGCAACATATCAGTCAATCAAAATTAAAATATCTCAAAATAAAATTATCACTGAAATATACCATGTCTGTAAGTTCACTCATTTTCATTGTTTAAGGTCATCTTGTGTTGACACAGGTAGAATGGAACTTGTGGTCCAGTTGAGGATCAGCACAGCCTCTTGATTCAAAGCACCATAACAAATACCAAACAGCCTTTCATTCTAGTGTTCTGATTCCGTCTTGATTTGACTTCTACGTGTGCTATCCATAAATGCAAGGATTATACAGTTGATTACAGTTCATACAGTTGATTTTCCCTGCACCGGAGAGAGAAAAAGACACATAGTTGATTTTAAATAAATCCTTGCCCATGGCCTTTGTGTCCGGTGTCTCGCTGTCATCAGTGTGTGGTTGCATAACAGCCAGTTATTACTGTTTTCATCAGGCAACTGTTAGTCCTGGTAGTGTTTGATTGCTTTAGGACTGCTGGGAGGCAGAGAACTTGACCAATTTGCAACGCCCCCAGTGAAAAATGCTAGTCTACCCTTTATTTAGTCATGATGAAGGCTGTGTGCACAGTGAACAGTTCACCATTTGTGCAGAGTTTGGGCCACAGAGGCAGGTTGATAATCCCTGAGGTTATGGACAAGTACACATCAAGCAAGGCCCCATAATTACTTGTTAAATGGAGTTGCCACCTTTTGGGTTTAAAGGATTCTGTTGTGACCCTGATGAGCACCAATCCCCACCCCTGCCTTACTCATCCCCATGGAGCCATCATCTTAGTAAGTCAAGGAGCTGTAATTAGACCTCTGTAATTTGGCCTCCTAATTACTGTTGAGGTTCTCATACAGATGCCTGTGGCCTTCAGCAGGATGATGGTAATTATTTATGGTGAAAATTACTTTGTATGCACTTAATGTTTTTATCATTCCCTCCAGCTGACTCACTTGACTTGCCTTATCTTGGTTATTTGGATCTGTCTTTGGTTGTTCCCTTTGCTTACAGATGTTCCTTTCTAACTGTCTGTGTCCCCTTTTCAGATGGCTGTCCTGAACATATGTCATGCCCCTAGGTTCTAATTTGCTGCATAGGTCTCTTCACACACATTTGCACACTGTGCTTGCTCATATAGTAAAGATAATATTGTTTCTGTATACCCACACATTCCCTGCACCCTGTGTGTATTACTGTGATTTTGGTTGCTGGCTTGTTTTCACAGCGAGAGATAATTGGATTTTTCTTCTTCCCTTAGATGCTTCTAGTGGGGGGAAGCATAGAGGTTGGAGATGCCATAGGATAGCACATGCTGGACAGTATCTGGGAGAGAAAGTCACTGGAATAATGGGGGCTTTCTTTTAGGGATCTTGAGGAAGCCACATTTTACTTTTATTTAGGTTTTTCATTAATGTGTAATCTGTAATCTTTGGAGGAGATTTACAAAAGCAGTACAGATTGACATGCAGTGAGGGTGATAGCAGTGAATAGTGTTTTCAGATTCCTTGAAATGCACTAAGTGCTCATGAAATGCGTTGTGTTACACTGAGGAAGTTCTGACTTTTGACACTTCATGAAATAATAATAAGGAACTTTTAATGGTGCCTGAAGCTGTCATTCTTAACATTGCTTTTTCAGTATTTTCCAATTTCCATATACAGTATTTTCAGTAAAAATAACATTAGGGAACCTTTTAAAGCACTCAGCAAATCAATTTTGTTAACTGCTTGTTCTTTGTTTTCGGCAGTCCAAAACCTGCCCCAGAAGCACTGGATGCTGGACTAGGAACTAAAGAACTATATACATTATATTTATTATTTTAGGCTCCTGAAGAGATCTCCAAAGCCACCTACTTGAATAACGTAAGGATTAAACATTGATACATCCATTCCTCGCATCAGCTGGGTTAATTTATTCCATGAAATTCAACTGTGAGGGAGTCATGTTACTATTATTTATTACGGAAAAATAATTAGTTCCCAGACTACAACATGTCACCAATATTTAATCAAACTACTACAATAAAGTATATTATATGGATGGCGATAACACCAAGATATTGTCTGGTGTCTGTAAAAAAAAAAAAAAAACAAAAAAGTTATTTTCTGTATATTTCTTTTATTGCTGTAGTTTCATTCATTCATTCTTTATGAAAAACTGCTTGTCCAGGTCAGGGTTGTGGTGGTCCGGCATATATCCAAGATGCACAGGGTAAAGACAAGTTTTTGTTCATAATTAAATGAATATAAATGTGTTTTTATCCATGTTTTTCTTGTGTTAAATGACTTCTCTAAACCAATAGCTGGGGACTGGAGATAAGTTGTCGAGAATCACCTATATGGCGTTTACTGCTCATGCATGATTGTACTCTGTGTTGCACTTTAATTAAGAATGCACAGAGGACATTAATGGGAGCAGAAAAACTTCACAATGGGTAAAATAATGTTGTGCTGAATACTAAGCTCATTGTATGTAGAAAGGTATTTCACAAGCCATAGCAGTAGATTTTTGTTGTACATGATCCTGCTCTATGAGGGGTTGAGTGTGCTGTATTTATATTAGGATGTAAATATTTTTTCCTCTTTTTCTTCCCCTCCTCCCTCCATTGCTGTTGTGATTGAATTTGTTCAGTACCATAATCTGATCTGATAAACCGCTTGGGGAAGGAGTAGATCACTGCTCTAGTCAGCTGTTACATCATCTGCCTGAAGAGCAGACGACACGGCCATGTGCTCCCCCTTGGGAAAGCTGGGAGATCCCGAGGACATGTCTGAACACACCAATCACGCAGAAATAGAACAGCCCCATCTCCCACTCTCACACGTACAGTTAATGCCTACTCACTCTTACACGAACTTGCACATATAAAAACAGCCAGAAATTCTACAGTCGTCTAGCTTACATGTTTTTTTTTTTTTTTTCCCTCCCAGTCTGGCAATGCACAGGTGCCTGACAGATGCAGCGAGACTGGCCTTAAATGTCATTATGGAATACTTTAATATTATTTATTTTTCAGTTGATTATTTATGTTTCTTCAAGGTCTATGCTTAACAGTAATTTAAAATAAGTGTTATCCAGTATTACTTAGAAGGGTATGAAAAAGCATTTTACAGGATATTGTATTATTTTGCAGACTGCTGGCACAGGTTAAATAGTGGTAGTCAGTTTTTTAATTCTCTCTGCAAAATATTTTGTAAAGGACTTTCTTTATACCTTCTTGTGTGAAATAAAATTTGATTTGTACTAACCTTCTGTCATACCTTCACTCTGACCTCCAAGTGTATGTTCTTTTAAAGCTTTGCTGTCCACTCAGAGCTTGACAGAGGTGGTGCACAGTGCACAATGTAATATATTAATCTCTTTAAGCGAAACTGGTATTTGCATGTGTCAAGTGCTCTGAAGATGAAAAAAAGTCAAGCGGGTGGAGGTATTATATTTCTGCTGCCAACAGTAGTAAGTCTTTTGTACATATCACTGCAAGGTTATAATGCCCTTGCTGAGCACTGACAACTTTCACTACTAGCCTAGAATGACAAAGCTGCATTTAATGGAGTGAAAGATGAGTATCAAACTATTACATAATGAGGCCTGTTGAGAGTAATATAGTTTCAACAAAGATTTTGAGAACAAACTGAAGGATAATTTAGAATGACTAGCAGACTATATCATTGTTCTCTAAGTTCTATTCCATTTTTAAGTCAATTTTTAAGTCTCAGCACATCGAAGCCACAACCTCGACCTGCAGATACATCCTGCATAACATCCGCAGGATTCATCCTTACCTCACAGCAGACTCTGCCAAACTACTTGTCCAGGCCGTGGTGACATCCCGTCTGGACTACTGCAGCTCTCCCCTGTCTGGCCTCCTGCTACTGCCATCAAACCTCTACAGCTGATACAGAATGCTGCTACCCGAGTTGTTTGACTTGCTGAAGTGTTCGCATGTATCTCCTCTACTCGTTTCTCTGCACTGGCTTCTTATAGCTGCCCAGATCAAATTTAAGACCCTGGTTATTGCCTACAAATGCATCAGTAGAACTGCTCCCGGCGATCTACAAGACTTGATCATTTGCTACACACCAACCATACTGCTACACTTTTCCACATCTGCCCGCTTGGTGGTCCGATGCACGGAAGGTAAAGCATGGAGGTTCTCGGTTCTGGCTCTGTTGTAGTGGAACGACCTCCCCCGCTCACTCAGAACTGCTGAATCTCTGTCCACATTTAAAAAGGGTCTTAAAACTCATCTCTTCCGGACTCACTTCTCCCATGATCTCTTAAGTTCATGTATGGTATAAATGTTCATGATCATGCTCGGACCAGTCCTTTACAGAGCCGCTCCTGCAAAGTAACGTAAATGTTTATATGTATCTCAAAGAAAAAAAACACTCTAGGAAGGTGATTAGAAATCGGCAATATTCTGGTAAAGTTATTCTGGTTAAGTTTTTTGTGTGATGAACGTCGGTGCATATGGTGAAGGAAACTAACTGTACTTAAGAGTCACAGATCTGCAGCCATGACTCTTTCTCCTATGTAGTGCACAAATTTGTATTTTTTGTGAGATGTACGTCGCTTTGGAGAAAAGCATCTGCTAAATGAATAAATGTAAATGTAAGTCATGTCTTATATTACAAGGTGTTTTTTTTGCTGATCAGAACACTCATCTTGAAATAACTATCCAGGTCTTAACTGTTGCTGTTGTTTCGTGTGTCAGCACAGGAACCTTTAATTTGGATTGGCGTTATTTGCATTTTATCAGATCATGGAATCCAAAGGAATTTAGTTGAAATTCTTAACACTTGTCAGCACAATCAATACTCTACTGTCAAGCGAAAACGAAACAAGTTCTCTCAGTAGATTTCCTCCCACAGTTCAAAGACATGGAGAGAGGAAGGCAATGGTAAACAACTTCCATACTCCACAGCAAAAACTAAACGGCTGCCATGAGTCAAAGTCAACCAAACTACACTTAACCCATACGACCCTTACTCTGAGCTGCAGTTACAGCTCTGGGACTGTTACGGCAATTCTAGCACCATTGCTCATCTGAACAAAGTCCATTCTTCTCCGCAATACTGTGCAAGCTCCTTGATGTTTAATATGGACAGCAGTTTTCCAATCATTCCACGTATTCCTGATGAGGTTAACGTCTGGGTCTTCAGTAGGCATTTCTTATTTTTAAGTATTCCAATGAGGCTTTTCTTGTAGCTGTGTACATTTTCCAAGTCAGCAGTAGGTTTTTCTCCAAGATTTGTCTTATGGTTGAGTTCACTCTTGGTCTCATCAGACTGGAGAATCTTCATTCACTTGATTTAGGGCTCTCGATGATCTGTGAGTTTTCCTAAACAATGCTTATCTTTGTGCCACTCTCTCATAAAGTATACTGACCTGAGCATTTTGTACATTTCTTCCAACCTCTGTTGTAGACTAGTATAAGTCTGTCAGGGTTGCCATATGCCTCTTAGTGGCTTTCCTAACAAATTCCCATCTTGCACAGGTTGTCAGTTTTATAGAATATTCTACACAAATTCCAGTTGTTCCATTTTATCTTTGTTTTTTTTATGATGGAGGTTAAGGTGCTTTAGAAATATTTTTGTATACTTCCTCTGGATAGTATATAGAATTTTAATATAATGGTAGTTGGTAGATAGTGTTTTCTTGGATTTGCTTAGAATGTTTTGTCCACTCGACGAGGATTTTGATTAGAAATCCTTAACAAAGGTTACAGTATATATATCACTCACAGGTGTATTTATTTTCAATAGCATGAACCTTTATTGCCATTTACACATACAGTGCACTGAAAATCTTAGTGTTTTGCTCAGTCTCAGAACACTTAACATCACAAATATAAGCACATGGAATAGGCACATCAACACGGACTACATTCAGAATTCTTTCACTGTAAATAGGTATCTTGTAATAAAGTAGTTACCTCTGAAGAAAGCTTTATTTATTTATTATGGGTGAATTCTGCAACCAGTTGTGGTCTTTATTTGCAATTAATTACAAAAGCTGTGAGGTTTTTTTTGAAGGTATCTGTGTTGATCAGTAGTGAGGATTTTTTATTCCCTGATTAAAAAAATAAATACGGAAAAATCTCAAAGGGGGGTACGTGATTTTATAGACACCGTTGCACTTATCTTGTGAATCTAAAGAGAACATCAGGTGGCCTCTGTCTCCCGGTTGATTTGGAGGAGGGCATGTACAGCCAAGTGAGATCCAAAGGCCCTGACTATCCTACTGTCTTTGGTCTGTTATAGATTAACCTGAGGCTTATCCTAGTGAGCGGCAAGACAAAAGAGTTTCTCTTCTCCCCCAATGACTCAGCTGCAGACATTGCCAAGCATGTGTACGACAACTGGCCGATGGGTGAGTAGTCCTGTTTGAGCTACAGCGTTTGTCCTCTGGGGATGGGGGCTGAAGACACTTAAAAGGGTTAAATGCAGGCATTGCGGGTTTTATTTTCAGAAATAACACTGCTTGTCACTTTCTCTGCTGCTGGCTCTTTCTTTCAGTCTTTCTTTCTTTTTTATTTATCTCTGTCTTGTAAAGTCTTTGTCTCCCTCCCTCTCTGCCCTTGAACCTCTCCTTGGTTTTCTCTGGTCCCCCTGCACCTTTCTCTGTCTCCCTGTAGTTAGCTTCTTGTCTCTTGGTCTCTATCCTTGTCCTTGACCCCATCTCTGAAATTAGTACAGTGCCATTGCAGGCATAACAAAGCAAGTTTAGGCGTGGACAGGAGTGCTAATGAGTTGCACATCTTTGCCCGCTATGACTCGGAAAATTCCAATCTGGTATAGGCAGATGGCATGCAGATGCAGACTCTTGGCACCTTATCCCAACATAAAAATGTTGTGCCTTTCAGCTGTTTTATTCTGAAATATATTAAATAATTTTTAACACTGCAAATTGATAGTATGTATTATATATGCCATTTTCTGTTTTCCTGTTTTATTACGCTTTAATACCAATTAAACTTACCTGTATACGTGTCCAGTTATGCAATATGTAGAATGTGCAGTTATGTACTTTGCGTGGAGCAATGGCTTAATAATGTAGTAGTAATGTGATTGTTGTTGGATGGGTGCCAGGTCAAAGCAGCACACAGGAAAGAGAAGTTCTACCCTGTATGTTCAGTGTACCTTTGGGGAAGTGGAATTTTTGCTATAAACCAAAAGCCTCTTCTGTTTTTCTTTTCCTCTAGCTTATTCCAGTGAGTGGCAGGAACAAAGCAAAAGAGTCTTAGTTAGATATTGCACTTCCGTTTCATTATTAAACCTTTTTCCTGGACAAATTCGAGTTAAAAACATATGTAGAAATTTACACTGAAACTAAAAACAGACCCAGTCAACTTCTTGAATTTCATGTGAAGACTGTGTCACCCTGTTAATGTCTTTCTCTCTCCCTATCCAACACGAAGACTGGGAGGAGGAACAGGTGAGCAGTCCCAACATTCTGAGGCTCATCTATCAAGGCAGGTTTCTGCACGGCAACGTGACGCTAGGAGGTATGCATCATACCAACTCCACCCTTTTTACACTGTGACTGCATGTGTTTTTCTTCTGTGCCGATGTCACCACCTCATTTGACACAAAAGACAAGCATCCAGTTCGAACCTGGGACACTCCATAAACTAAACTGCTTCTTGCCATCATGTGTAGTGTATGTGTCTTTGCATTTGCTTGTTGAATTGAGTGGGGGGTAATGGACTTGTTTAAACATGCTGTAAGATGTAAAACAGTAAGATGGCAGAACTCTGAGTTTCTGCAGAGAAACATTAGTTGGCAGTAAAATGCACCCAAACAAAATAGAACTTAACTGTCACCTTACTATGGGGGGCGCGGTGGCACTGTGGGTTTGGTCTGGGTCTGCTCTCCGGTGGGCCTGGGGTTCAAGTCCTGCTTGGGGTGCTTTGCAATGGACCGGCATCCCCTCCCCCTCCAGCCTTGTGCCCTGTGTTGCCGGGTTAGGCTCCGGCTTGCCGTGACCCCTCACAGGACAAACGGTTTCAGCCTCTGTGTGTGTGTGTGTGTGTGTGTGTGTGTGTGTGTGTGTGGTTTCTACTGACAGTTATAACATGTTGACTTTCAGTCATATCACAGTTCCTGCTGCCAATAGTCCTACCACACTAACTTGTATTTGTGCTGTATTTACCGCTACCCACTATGCAAATACACTGGCTTCCACTTGTTTTGTGGTTGCCTCTATTGGTAGTATTGTCACATGTAGTACTGATAATTATTGCTACTGACAGTAATATTACACTGGCTGCTACTAATACCTTTAACACTTCTACTGATATTAATATAACATCGGCTACAACCCATTTCATAATGAATGTTACCATTGTTACCATTTCTGCAGACCATTAATGTTACTACTAATACCACATCTAATGAATAATCATTACTAAAGTCACTGCTACTGCTAGTCTTCTGGTAACATTATTTTAAGTACTTTTAATAACTGTTTTGTAATGCTGGTAGTAAAAAAGAGGTCATGTAAAACACTGTAGTGGTATGTATATCTGCACTAAACCTCTCACTGTTGGCAAAGGTGTTGGGTTTTTTCCATTGGAGTAGGCCATGCCAGCTCATGGTTTCACTTGCCTTTCCTTCTTGACCAAAAGGAGCAGCATATCAAAAGTAGTCCTCAAATAGGTATAACTGGGACAAGCCTTTTGTCTCATCAGAAGTTTGTCACCCACCTCTACAGATACTGGACTTGGGGTGTTGTTCATTTTGGTGATCACTTATACTCCCTTTTGCTCTTTATCCTGGTTAAAGCTAATGACCTTGCACAGTTTTCCAGTGTTCTGCTGCCGACTAGTGAACCCTTTCGGTGTTGCCTTTTTTCTTGAAGTGCAGCCAGAGGTGCTCTAAAATGGCAACATTTCTCTGCTCCTGCAAGAAGAATAATAACAGGGAGATGCCAGCCTTCAGAGCTCCCAAAAAACCAGAATAAAGGGGTGCTATGGCTAGGGAAAGCTATAACAGCATTCACATGCTTATTATGTATTTTCTGTAAGGTAGAAGCCCCTGTTGACCTGTGTTAAGGAGAAAATGGATGCTTGGAATAGAGGGTAGAATATATGTCCGGTTATAAAGAAGTAAAGTGCCTGTAATGTAGCAGGAATGAAAATGTGAATGCTGAGCAATAGAAACACCGCAGCATTTCTACATATTGTCCTGATAGCTGTTGTCACTAATGCAGGATCAATTACTTAAGTACTGTGAACTACAGTTTAGATTGTTGGAGTGTGAAATAAACTGGGTTGTGCTGTTTATCATGTGGCATGCGATCCTGTGTTTTTCCACCATTCTTAGCAAATCTCAGAAGAAATGTCTTGATCTCCTCTGATTCATTTCTTTTTATATATTGCTTCCTAACACTCATTCATTCTGTGTCCTCAGCACTGAAACTCCCTCTTGGCAAGGCAACTGTGATGCATTTGGTCGCTAGGGAGACATTGCCGGAGCCTAATTCCCAAGGTAACCATTTGCTTTCACGTGTACTTGCATTCAGGGCTATTCTTTAAACAACTGGGCAGATCATATTGCTGTTGCCGACCTACCCCTGGAAAAGTAGGGCTTTGCATAGTTTTATGGTTAATAACCAGTTTTCGCTTTGCAGACTAAACTAAGAGAAGTACAAAACTAATATGTTGAAGCGTCAAAGTCCTTATGGATGAAAGTAATCTTGCACCTTCTACTCTTTCTTGCAGAAAGATGATTAAGAAATATTTTTGATTTTTTTCATTTTCTATGTATGTGAATCTGGAAATAAGGAAATGTAGTGTAACGATGGTTGACACCATCCCTGCTGACCTTCAAGATAACCTTCTCCCTGGCTCCTTAGGTCAGCGAAACCGTGAGAAGACTGGCGAGAGCAACTGCTGTGTGATCCTGTAGAATGGCCAGAAGGCTCCCAAACACCGGCGTGTAATATAGTCTTTGTCTTTCATGCTGCTGAAATACACTGACAAACACACTCAGAACATAGCTTGGAGGACCAATGGGCTCTTTATAAGAAAATAACTAATTAATTAACAATAAATATTACAACGGAAGTGGGAGAAATGTCACTAGATGGAACTTGATCAATCACACTAGTTCTTTTGTGTTGCACTTCAGTCTTGGGTTCTTTCTGCTGCATCTTGAAAGATAGGGCAGCTGTGTCTGAAATGGCTGAAATCTACCCCTTGATTTTTCTCTCCTTAAAGTTTGCAGGTTTCCTGTGGTGGCATCACTTGTATGGGGGAAACCTTTTTGTACCCAGTGCTTAAATCAGTGTTGTGTTTGAAGGGAGAGGTTTCCAAAGAAGTGGCATGTTAGGCTTGGTGAGGTTTCTATAACCACACTGAAGTCCTGGCAGCTAATGCATACAGATGCTCTTATGATTCAAGCCCAGTAAATGCAGCAAAACCACTAAATTTATCTGTTGTAATTTAATCCATTACTTTTCAGCATAATGCCAGACTTAACGTTAAAGTGCCTATATTCTGTTCCATCATAAACATGGAACTGGAGAATACTTTTATGTTTTCCAGAAATGATACCTGCATTCTTTAACGTGCAAGTTCTGGACTAAATTCCTAACAAAAAGTTGCTTTCCCTATTACTGGCTTGGGGGAAAATTCTCCTTCATACAAGACTTGTACTTAAATTACCCACCCTTATTTATATTTGCGACTGTATTTTGACAGTCTAAGACTTCATTGTTTAGGGCAGTATACTGCTGACTTTCAGCTAAAAGAGGATGGGGTGGCATAAGTTTCTTGCTGTCATTAACCTTTTTTAACCTAGTGTATTAATGGTTATTGGTGCTTGCAGTTCAAGCAGAAGGTAAATTTGGAATGAAGTTTTTAAGCATCCAGCAGTTGTATTCTTTGCATACATTAGAATTCATTTGCACAACACTGAAGCATGACCTATTTCATCTAAATCTGTAAAAAAAAATTTTTTTTTAATATTTTTCCAATGGGAATTATATTACAAACTAAGGTTACATATGTGTAGAATATATTTAATATGAATCTTATATAGTACTTAAATAGAGATCTTATTGATATATATTGGTGTTTAGTGTAAGATGGTCTGTATGAATAGCTTGCTAGCAGTTGAAACAGTCTCTTGCTGACAGGATGTCTTGTACTTTTAAGTAAACAAACCCTAATCATGGACTCAGATTATTGTGTGCTTTTCTTTTCTTTTTTTGTTTTTTGATCTCTTCATAATTTAATATTTTTTTTTCTGTGGTTATTATTGCTTTAAGGAAATTCTTTATAACAATACTAGATCACAAAGAGTATTGTTCATAAGTTTCATATATGTATAGCGCAAGGTTTTCAAACCAGTCTGTAAATAGCACTAATTCTTTTTTCAAACTACAAATGGAATAATTCTGTAAACTAAATAAAGAATATTGAAGTGAATGAATGTTGGCTTGGACCATTTCTGGTTATCTGGGTTCTCTCTAGAACTGGGGATTGGGTGTATGAACCTGAGGGTTATGTTTGGATTAGAAAGAGTAAAATGAAATAAACTTTACTGCGTAGTGTGGGTCACAGTGAATCCCCACAATTCTGTGGAAAAGAGGAGATGGAGTAATTCCTGACTTAATCTCTGCCCAGCTGCTAGGCAGGAAACTAATAGGAATCACAGGGTTGAGAGGCTGTATAAGGCTGCCTGCTCAACAAAGCCAGAATTGTTGTGAGCTTCCAGTGCCTATCCAGAGTAAGCAGAAAAAAAGTAAAATTGAATGAATGAGTTTCATATGAATTTGCTGGTTAATCTGTAAAATTGATTTTTTTCCTAATGTTCTATAATTGTTATGAATTTAGGAAGGAAGCATAAAAGTGTTAAAATTAAAGTTATTCACTTATGAGAAATCTTTATCCTCCCTGGTCCTTACTCTTGCCTTTAGTCCATTCTTATGCAGAAGATAATTGGTTCTTGGATGAAAAATGTCACCTAAAATTAATTTAAAAATGAAAATGAGAAATTTCAGTATGAAAATGACAACACCAGCATATAATATTTAACAAGGGAACTCCTCATGAGACAATTCTGGACCCCTTCCTGTTCATACTGTACACCTCTGACTTTAGGTACAACACTGAGTCATGTCATTGGCAAACGTTCTCAGATGACAGCGAATGTTGGGTGTATCAGGGTCGGACTGCCAGAGTGGTGCCCTCTTAACAGTGGCACTGAGCTTGCAATGAATCCCACCACATCTTGCATCACCTCACTTCACTCCTGTCTTTCTTGCATAAGATATGTTTTCCTGTTTTGTCCTTTTACCTACATACACCGATCAGCCACGACATTAAAACCACTGACAGATGAAGAGAATAACATTTATTATCTTGTTATAATGGCACCTGTCAAGGGGTGGGATATATTAGGTAGCAAGTGAACAGTCAGTTCTTGAATTTGATGTGTTGAAAGCAGGAAAAATGGGCAAGCGTACAGATCTGAGCGACTTTGACAAGAGCTAAATTGTGATGGCTAGACGACCGGGTTAGAGGATCTCCAAAACGGCAGGTCTTATGGGGTGTTCCCGGTATGCAGTGGTTAGTACTTACCAAAAGTGGTCCAAGGAAGGACAACGGGTGAATCAGCGAGAGGGTCATGGGTGCCCAAGGCTCACTGATGTGTGTGGGGTGCGAAGGCTAGCCCGTCTGGTCCGATCCCACAGAAGAGCTACTGTAGCACAAATTAGTGAAAACCTTAATTCTGGCCATGATAGAGAAGTGTCAGAACACACAGTGCATCACAGCTTGCTGCGTATGGGGCTGCGTAGCTGCAGACCGGTTAGAGTTCCCATGATGACCCCTTTCTACCGCCGAAAGCACCTACAATGGGCACGTGGTGAGAAGGTGGCCTGGTCTGATGAATCACGGTTTCGGGTGCGTGTGAGTCGTTTACCTGGGGAAGAGATGGCAGCAGGATGCACTGTGGGAAGAAGGCAAGCCGGCGGGGGCAGCGTGATGCTCTGGGCAATGTTCTGCTGGGAAACCTGGGGTCCTGCCATTCGTGCGGATGTTACTTTGACACGTACCATCCACCTAAAGATTGTTGCAGACCATGTACACCCCTTCATGGCAGTGGCCCTACCACACAGCAAAAATTATTCAGGAATGGTTTGAGGAACATGACAAAGAGTTCAACGTGTTGACTTGGCCTCCAAATTCCCCAGATCTCAATCCGATCGAGCATCTGTGGGATGTGCTGGAAAAACAAGTCTGATCCATGGAGGCCCCACCTCGCAACTTACAGGACTTAAAGGATCTGCTGCTAACATCTTGGTGCCAGATACCACAGGACACCTTCAAAGGTCTTGTGGAGTCAGAAAAATACTGTCTTTTGCATCCAATGTGGTGCAATAAGCTCTTTCTGTCACACCTCAGAAAATGCTGAATCACTTAAGGCATTCCATGAAGGTGTCGAATTGCATCTCTTCATCTGAGACGCTTCTTTCCTGATCTCATACCTGCTTCATAATCGGTCACAATCACCTTGTCTTCCCTACAGCCTCGGGTGTATATATAGCACTTAGAGAAAAATGTCTGCTAAAGGGGAATATTTCAGAGGGTTCTTTTGCAAATAATTTTGTAAATACAAAACGTTAGCGCATCATCAGTGTAGATCACATACTCATTCGAACTGCAGCGTTGATGTGGCGACAGAGGAAACGAAACATTTCATGTGCGTTTGGCTCCACCTGTTGGTCAGACAGACCTACTACGTGTCAAAGTGTGTGTGTGTAGGTGTGTATTGGGTTCGGGGATCAGTAATATGACCGAAATTAAGCTGCTGTTTGATAACAATGGGTTCAGACACGGAGAAATTTGTTTTGTGCACAAAACCAAGGAAACTGTGCCATGTCCCTTCCGGTGACACGCTGTGACCTCCGTAACTGACTGTGACTCCAAGTTGGTTTGAGTTCTTCCGTGTTTATGACAGAATATTCACTGAAATATTATCTCTAGAACTCAAGAGACCATATATAACATCCGCGACAGCGAAGTGGGAGCCGAGCCTTCACACTGTCACCTCAGGTGACGAACGAAAAGAATTATGGGGCAATTTAAAGACATACTTCTTTACGCAACTACGGAGACCTTTAATAATTCGACGGAGTTTACGGCCCAATCAGAGGTAAGGAACGCAGAGCGGTGATCCCCGCCGGAACAGGCTGGACATGAACTTCCGGGAACCCCCATAACGACAAGGCAGAAGGTCAAGGTCAGAGGTTAACCAACCTGCCAATCGCCATCGTTCACCTCCGAAGAGCTATTCAAAGATATTCTCACCCCCTCACACCTCCTTAGTAACCTGGAGGAAAGTGAATTAAAGCATACATGAATTTAGAATTACTTTAAAATAATCATTAGAAACGGTTTAACTGATAACTATTCAGCCCCCAAATTAACAGCTGAAACTTGAGAGAAAATGCCACTTATTTAATTGTTGGCACTTAACCGAGGATATACATGCAGTTTGCTTAAATATTACAATGCTTCAAGTTTATGGGTTTTTTTTAAAACGTCAACTATAATATGAAAATAGTTAGCTAATGAAAAAAAATAAAGTTAGAATGTTCAGTATAAATGAATTCTACTTTGGCCATTCTTATAATAGTTATTATGCATAAACACATGTATTATTCCCAAATGTGACATGTTTATTTGCTTTAGACATAGCATGCTCATTTTTTTTTAACAATACCATTAAAAACAAAAAGAGAATACAGACTATTGTCACAACGGCAGTGCTGATTCGTGGTTCGAATGGTGATTTCCATTTGGCGAAGGTGAAAATGTCCTTGTGGCTCCACCTGTCGGTGACATTGATGTACTACTACCGCTCAAAAAAACAAAGAGCTCAAATGAAAGGAGGAGGGAACATGAAGTGATGGATTTGACCAAGGATGTGGAGACAGTGGTATCCTCGTATGACAGCACAAAAGATTATGACGCGTAACATGAAAATACACCCACTTCTGGAATTGTTAAATAAAACACCTTAGCAGTGCTGCAAACACATCTCCACAAACGAATGTGAAAATATTTTCATATTTAACACTTTTTCTGCATAAAATCCCCAAGTGCTACTATTCTACAAAAGCACTTGCTTTAAAAAATAAAGATTTGGAGTGACCTTTTTGCATTTTGTAGATCTAAACCAAAAACAGTTTATGAATCATACAATTTCACAGAAACAAGCAGAACTGAAGATAATAGTTTGGTGGAAACTTTAATGCCATTTTTCAAGTCACATGCTGATATTAAAAAGTTTACGGCATGTGCAACATTAATTCAGAAAATACAGTTTTTAATGTATTTTTAATCATATGTATTATGATGTTTTTAATTATGGTATTAAATTATTAATTGTAATTAATCATACCTTCCCATACCACTAATCCTGAAATATACTAGAAAAAATATCCTAAACACTAGTTTAAAGTCCTATTAGACAAATTATACCTATAGTAATACATACATAAATGATGTGGATGATGCAAGTTTTTCTAAATAACTTTTAGTCCTATACAAACACAATAAAGATATTAGAAATAGTTTTTTTGTGTTGTCTGTTATGTTTACATTTACATTTGTTTATGAATAATATTTTTTATTCATAATATTTATTCATATTTACAATAATATTTGTTATGTGAACAACTTTTACAAATTTTGTGTGTTTAGCATTTTGAATATATGCACTGTAATGGTATATTATTTTGTTTTCTAAATTCTTTACTATAAAACATGTTTCTGGCCATCTGGATGAAATTTCATTTGGAAATTGTCATAATTTTGAATTTTGGACTTACAGCATTCCTTCTCTGAAACCATGTGTGAAAAATCTCTCTGATTTCTTTTGTTCTGAAGCTGTAAATTATTGGATTGACCAGAGGGGGCAAAAGGCTGTAAATGAGAATAAGCCCAATACGCATGTCGGTATTGATCTTAATGGGTAAATAGGGTGTTAGGTAGACAAAGAAGCGAGGTATGTAATATACACCAATGATGCAGACATGGGTGATACAGGTGGAGAAGGTCTTCAGGTAACCCTCTTTGCTATCAATGCGGAGCACAGCAGTGATAATATGGACATAAGACAGCATGATGAGGGAGAAGGGCAAAAGCAGAACAAACATGGCCAGTGAAGTTGACAAATTTACTTGCATACTGACATTTCCACATGCAAGGCTGCTTACTGACATTGAGTCACAGAAGCAATTAACAATCTGGTTGGGTCCACAGAATGACATCTGGGAGGACATGATGGTGGTGATGCTTGGGGAAACCATGGAAGTCACCCATGCAAGCCCATGGAGGAGCCCCATGACCCTATTAGTCATCAGCGTTGAGTACCGGAGTGGGAAGCATATAGCCATGTAGCGGTCTAGAGCCATTATCAGCAAGATTACAGAGCTTAGCGTGCCAAAATAATGGATTAGCAGCCTCTGAAACAGGCAGACATGGACTGATATTGCTCCTGCATTAAACCAGTACCTGGCAATGATCTTAGGCAGTGCCACAGTACAGAAGCCAATGTCAGAGAGAGCAAGGCTCACCATGGTGATGTACATGGGCTTCTGAAGGCTGTGCTGTTTCACAAACAGTACAATGAGGAGAATGTTTCCAGCCACAATCGTCACATATATGATGAAGAAAGTTGTAGCCATAAGATCATAGTATAATGGCTGAAGCCCAGGAAATCCCACAATGAAAAACTCCGTCACGATGGCGGTCTGATTTCCCTGTGACATTCTGACGAAAAAAGAAAAAATGGAGAACATAAGTTTCATAAATCCAAAGCAAAATGTGAATTTGATTTTGCGACCTTGGTTGGATGCCAGTCTCACAGAGTGCTCACATACACAGCTACAGAACCATATTCAAGTCAGAGCAAGACAAGAGTTACCACTACTTTACCATTTACCACTTGAGCAGTGTGTATTTGAAATATCAGAAAAACAAATAGGGTACCTGGAGATAACCAGCTCACAGACATATGGAGAAGTAATGCAAACTTCATAAAAACATAACTAGTGCCAGATACAAATCTGCAGTCCGGGAGCTGTAAAGGAGTAATGTAAACCTCAGTTTTCTTTGTCCTTGTATATAAAAAAACTGAAGAAAAACCAAAGAAGATAATCATATGAATTCTGGTTGACTGTTACTTCCACAACTGAAATTTCAAGACACTGGTGATTTTTCACTGCAATTTTTCTGATAAATTGAGTATTTTATCAGAATGCAATATTTTCGCATTAATCTTTAGTAAAACTGGCATTAAAACAATTGAAGTTAAAAGTAACCGTCAAATAAAATAACATTTTATGCAACCAAAAAATCTTTTACACAGAGACAAATGAGTGTAGTAAAATCAGAAATAAATTGAATACAAAGTTCCCTTCCAGTGAAACTTGGCCTTACCTCACTGGCAGTGGACAGAGCTTATTTGTCTTCCTCTGTGTTGCGTGTTTATATGTAATTTGGATATTCACTAGAGTGGTGTGTCCATAGAGTCCAAGAGACCATTCTATCACCTGCACATTCTGTAATACGTTACTCTTTTAGTGGCCTCAGATGCCAAACAAAAAAAGTGAGAACCATTATGTCTATACTAGAATTAGGAATTTCATTGTTCTAGTGTTTATAACTGTTTATTATTATATGCATTGTATTAATTGTGCTCACATTCTTACAATATGCAGGGGGTGATCAAAATTACATAAAAAACACAAAAGCATGAATGTGAAGGACCTTAAAATGGGTAAAGACACCAACTACCTTCAGAACCAGGCTTTTTTGAAATGTTATCATACAAGACCTGAACTGCGTGTAGCGGGATATTTCACCCATTTTTAAGAAGAAAAGCCTCCGGTTCTAAGAGGCTTGAAGCAGTTGGAAATGTACTTGCACTCTTCATTCCAGAACTTCCCATTAAAGTTAAATGATGTTTACATCTCGTATGAGAACGTTATCATCGTGGAATATGGGAACATCATGAGGAAACAGCGTTTGCACCATAGGCTACCCCTAGTCCTGTAAAATGCCCTCATATTCTTTGGTTGTTACATGATAATGTAGAGCATATCGGACCTAATGTCTACTGTGAGATGCTGCTCATACCGTTTCAGATCCATAACCATGCTTAACAGTTGGCCGCAACCATTGTGAGTTAAAGGCATCCTTTGTTTTATCGAGATGGTAGTAGGCTCAAATCCAGCTCAGTTTGTTCAGTGTTTGTATTTTCTTCCAAGTGTCCAGTGATTTTGGCATTTACAGACTGCGAGAACCCTAACCAGGGTCAGTGGGTAATGAAAGTGAATGAGTAAACCATTAGTCTGATAACATTTATATCTATTCATTTAACTGACTTTTTTTCTCCAAAGCAACTTATACTGTTAATCTACTTACAATTATTTATCCATTTATACAGCTGGATTTTTTTTTTGTGTACTACTGTTTATGGCAAGCACTTTGCTCAGTGGTACTATAATAGGAGGTAGGATTCCAAACTATTTCTTTTTAATGGAAAGGGAGCAGCTGTATCCCCTACACTACCTTCTGCCTTTGTGACAGTAATAATGTCACCCGTGACCACAGAGTCTTTAAAATCATAGTGTGTATAATATTAGTATTATCGTTTATTGTACTTTGCTATGGAAAAAGCTGGGTTGCATGGTGGTGCAGCAGGTAGCACCACTGCATCACAGCACCTGGGCTATTTGTGAGTAGGTTTTCTCCTGCAGTCCAAAAACATGAATTTCAAATGAATTGGTGACTTTGAAGAAAATTGCTTGTAGTGTTTGAACATGTGAGTGGCTAGTTGTCCTCTCCGGGCTGTATCAGTGCACATTTACATTTTTTCATTTAGCAGACATGTTTCTCCAAAGCAACATACATCTTCCAGAACAATACAAAAAGTGCATAACAACAACAGTAGAGGAGATTTGGATGCAGACACATTATTCTCGAGTACAGTCAATTTTTACACCATATAAACCAGTATAGATGAGTAATACATAAGTAGGTGCATATAGGCCTTTATTAAAAATGATTAAAGAGATAACATAAATGTACACATGTACATGGATCACAGGAATGACAATGTTAATGTAAGATATGATGAGAGAAAATAGCAACAGCAACACAAACATGGCTAGTGAAAATGGCAGTCTCTCATACTTGCTGATATCAGTTCATGCAAGACAATTTACAGAGATTGTGTCACATGGCAATTGAGGATCAGGTTGGGACCACAGAATGGCGGTTGGGAGGACATTATGGTGGTAATGCCAGGGGAAATCATGGCTGTTGACCAGGCAAACCCAATAAGCAGCCTCATGACCTTGTTGGTCATCAGCATTGGATATCTTAGTGGGGAGCATATAGCCACATAGCGGTCCATGATAAGCATGATGAGAGAGTTGAGAGTTCCAAAATAATGGATCAGTTGCCTTTGAAAGAAGAATCAATGATCATATTTGCATATGAATGAATGAATGAGCTTTATTGCCAAGTATGTTTACACATACAAGGAATTCGTCTTGGTGACAGAAACTTCCACAGCACAGACAGAATGACAGTGACAAGACACAGATAATAAAAGTAGATTGGGCTAATAAAAGATTAAAAAAACACATATATATATAAAGTACACAGTATACAAAATAGACACTAGACATTAGATGTTTGTACAGGTATGTTATATAGAATGCAAAGGAAAGTAAATAAGAGATATGATGTGAAAAATAAATATAAATATAAATAGCATTGTTTATTGCACCAGTTTACTCCCTAGGGGGCATTTAGCTGTTCATGAGGTAGATGGCCTGAGGAAAGAAACTTTTCCTATGCCTGGCTGTCCTGGTGCTCAGTGCCCTGTATATTCTATCACAACAAATGTCAGTTTTGTACACAAGACTGGAGAGATCTTGGTTGTGAAAATTATGACATATTTCATAGTTAAGAACCAGGAGGACAGGACTCTGCACTAACAGACTCTTTGGCCTCCTTTAATTATGTGACTGAATGTCAATGGGGCATAATGCTGGCATGTAGGAATTTATGACTCAGATATTTAAAAAAACCAAAACCACA
Organism: Scleropages formosus; assembly: GCF_900964775.1. NCBI lineage: Eukaryota > Metazoa > Chordata > Actinopteri > Osteoglossiformes > Osteoglossidae > Scleropages > Scleropages formosus. Next base: position 24,832,867 of record NC_041809.1, read on the forward strand.
TCAAACCAAAAACTGAAAATGATTTGTGTTTTTCTGATAAAACACTTTATAAATTTACCATAAAAATTGCAGTGAAAAACAAATAATTTAATTACCAAGAGGTACTACTGGGCAGTGAGAACAGCCAATTTAAGAAATAGGCACTCCTTTTCAATAGTGCTGTGGCACCATTCCCATAGGCATAATTTAGTACCAGCCAAAAGGGGGGACATGAGCTGTTCAAAATTGGTGGTGATCCTGCAGGCAGTTAGCTACCCCCTGAAAGGACCTTACCTGCTTTTTGGACTTGGGTGTATGGCAGGCCAGAATGGCCACTGTTTTGTGTTTTATTTTGTGTACCTGGCCCTAACCCAAAAGAAACCCCATATACCTTGCTCATTGCAGTCGCACTTTTGCTTGGTTCACTGTGAGCCCCTCCCATTTCAGGGACTTTGGGACAGGCCATGGGTGGTTTAGGTGTTGGTGCCAATCATTGCTGTAAATGATAACGTTGTCCGGATAGATGGCAGCATGGAGCTGCAGGACTTTGTTCATCAGGCTCTGAAATGTAGATCAAATGGAAGGGTGACAAATTGGTGTAAGCCAAAAGTACCCGAGAGAGCCAGGATCTGCTTGGACTCTAGAGTCAATGGAATTTACCATTAACCTTTGATCAAGTCAAGTGCTCAATAAAAATGAAAATTGCCCAGCCAGTCCAGCAGCTCATCCTCCTGGGGCATTTGGTATGTATCAAATCTCGTGGCTGCATTAATGTTCCTGTAATCAACACAGAAATGAAGAAAACCATCACCATTTGTGACCATCTCTAACATCTGGTCCATTTTGGTCCTCTACCAGGCATGTGTTCCTTATGCACAGAAAGGTGACATGGTTGGCTACATAGAACAGCCCCAGGTTTAATGGTGTTTCTTGAGGCAAGTCCCGCTGGGGAAAACACATTTGCAGATTATACATGTTGGCAAGTTCTGCCTGTATCCTGTGTGTTACTTTCTGCTTGGCATAAAATAAAATTTTGGTGGGTAGTTAAACAGCAGCTGGTAGATATTTTGCCAGCATTAAAATAGCTATGAACAGCAGGGCTACACACCATGTGTAGAAAGTGTTCGATTATAAGGAACTCAATTACATTTTATTTTCTTGGAATACTGCTGCTACAAGTCCGTGTCTTCATTGCCCTTACAAACTCTCTTGACAGTGATTTCCCATTTCTCACAATTTTAACATTCATGCATATTGAAAGTGGCTTATTGATTTTAACATTTTAACAATTCATTTAAGTACCTTTCTGTATAATAAAACAACGGCAACTTTTCTTTTGTACTTTCACAATCCCTAGTTCAGTTATTTAATCAAAAACCCAACATCCAGTATTGCTCTTATTATTTAGATTACACTATTATCCAAGGCCACTTAACAATGCTAGATATGCTACACTAAGCTATTTACGATTATCTACTTATCCTGACAGAAGAGCATTTTAACACATGTTCATGCCCCATTCATACAGAAATAACAGTCCGGTTTAAATGGAAAAGCCTGTAAAAATTTAATAATCATTGGCCCCAAGCCCTGAAAACCCTGGCCAAGAGACAGCACAGAATATTTTTTTCTGATGCTGTACCACAGGTACAGCACTATAGTATTGCACTATAGTATTTGCATTCCTCTCTCAGTGGCAGTGTTTGGTGCCTTGGGCCCCATTGCCTTTGAGCTCAGGTGTCACAGTGTTAATTGACCCGGTAATTAGTGTTGTTGCTGTTCTCGGCTGTTACAGCTAGACAACCCTTGAGAACATCGAGAACAAAACTGACAACACTCAGCTTCTTAGTGAGCCCATAGGTGATGACCAGTAATCCAGCTCTCTGTTAATTGACACGCAAAGCAGGCACCCATTTGCAGATGGCTGATGGCATTGCTGTCCTGGGCTCAGATGAGCTAATCACGTTTGTTTTATTAACTAACCCCTATACTTAGGACTGTGTCATTATGTTATTTTGAATTTATGATATCAATACTGCAGAGTAGTACTTATTATTTGTTCGTGATTGTCAAAATGTTTGGTACTGCCATTGACCACAAGCCTTGAAAACCATGGCCAAGAGACAACACGGAACAGTTTGGCTGATGCTGCACCTCAGCCATGGCACTGTAGCAACTGTGAAAAACACAAAAACAGTTTAAATTATGTGTTTACATGTAGTCACTGTTGTTGTGACCACATGTGCTTCTCTGTAATTTTAATATCTTTGATATCATCCATCCAGTGAACCAAACAGGACATCTAGTGAAACAGGCCTTCATTCAGCCTACATTTTGTGTGTCAAAACAAAATATTTACCTATAAAATTTATCACCAGGGGTGCGGTGGAGCAGTGGGTTGGACCACAGTCCTGCTTTCCGGTGGGTCTGGGGTTCGAGTCCTGCTTGGGGTGCCTTGCGATGGACTGGCGTCCCGTCCTGGGTGTGTCCCCTTCCCCCTCCGGCCTTACGCCCTGTGTTGCCGGGTAGGCTCCGGTTCCCCGCGACCCCGTATGGGACAAGCGGTTCTGAAAATGTGTGTGTGTGTGTATAAAATTTATCTAATATATTTTCCACATTTTCCAGCATACCAGAGTATAAAAAATGCATTGACATGATTGTATCACAGAGGGAGTAAGAGACTTGACTCAGGTTTATTTCAGTGTTTAAATACCCCAGGTTAACATCAGTTAAGTTGACCCTCATTGCAATATGTGCCTCACTAGCACAGGGACTTTTAATTTAATAAAACACCTACTAATACAGTCCTGTTCCCCAGAGTTTGTTATCTATACAGAGAAAATGTCCTCAATTATTAATTAGATGACAATGCAGAGCAATGATTAGACCTTTGGACCCATGGATATTAGGACAGCGTTCATTTCTACCCCCGAGAGACACCACGGGTATTTAATGGACTTCTTTTCTGTCGATTCGGTAGCATATACCAGTAATGTCCGTAGTACAATAATGAGACAAACAATACACAGTAATCCACATCAATGCACAACATGTCTCTGTTACAAAGCAATTTTGCTAAAACATGAAAAACAAAACCCTGAATGAATTTTTTAATCTTTAATGTCAGTTCTTCCTGAGCGATTCAATAAGAGTGAAGACATTGACTTTCATACCTCAAGGTTAATATAAAGGTTAATTAAGTCCTTTGGTTCTTTGTACACCAGATTTGCATGACTGTTCACAGGAGCTTGTAATGTGAACTACTGAAAGATTATTCGATTGGTCTCTATATTTTTTGAAAAATTCATTCATATGACAAATAACTTGTCAATTATCAGTTTATATAGCACGATTTTTTACTAGAGCATGTTACTGAAGAGCTACACTACAGCAGGAACAAGAATTTGAATAGATTACAAGACCACCGCCTAGACCAATACACTACTTTTTGCCTTGGAATCAACATTTTAAAGGATAATTTAGGGAGAAATTTGAAAAAATAAGCTTTGCAAAAAATTATTTTGGAGAAAATGACAGCTAAATAATATAAAAAGTAACAAAGCAGTGTAAACAAAATTCCAGTTTGTGTCTAGTATATCAGGCCCTGTTTGACCTTCACTATTATTGGAAATGGAATATTACAGTAAGTTGTAATTAATAAAGCCCATGGAATGACAGCATCTGAGACTGTTTTCTCCAATGACATCACTGATTTTTTACAATAACAAGCTGAAGGGTGGTAATATGTTCATCTGCCTTTCCCCATAGTGCACCTCCGGCACCCTATAAAATCCCTTAGAGCCTTTTAACAAAGACAAAACCTCATTATTATCAGCTCAATTAAAACTACAGTACTTGAGCTTAGGGACTGTAACTTAGAAAACAAACATCTAGCAAGCTTAGTCAAGAGTTGCCAGGTCATCCCTGGAAATGATGCAACTTCTCTCTAACATCAATAAATGCTGCTTACCTTTGGCCATGTAAATAGAAAATGGCAAGACATAGAGTATCACTTGCTATCAATTTTTGAAATAAATAAAATCCCCATGACTAGAACATCTGTATTTCATATTAACAGATTATAAAAATAAGTAGATAATGATTACAAGTTTTAGCACTGAAAAGAAACTTCAGAATTTATTTTTTTATGATATGCTTAACATATATTTGTATACATTCCATATGCACAGTTGATCATTTCATTTTTCCACAGATAAATATGTTAAGAAAACAAGTTGCTTGAGGGCCCTTTTGTTCACAACTCACTCCACTTTTCCATTACAGTCCATGTTGCTGAACTACAGCTGTTTAAGCACCGGATTACTTGGTGCACAAAATTGTACAGAAATTTGAACAGAAGGCAGTGTAAAGCAACTTTTGGGGAGAGACTTTATTTAATTTACTAATCAAATCTATAGGCAAACATCACAAAAGTCTTTAAACTGTACTGTAATTTCTGCAGTCTGGGTGTTGCAGAAAGTATAGCTTTACTTTCTTTTGGAAAAATATTTTTCTTTGGAAAATACTGAATGATTAGTTTAATGACAAATATGTCCCCAACAAGGTTATACACATAGGAGATTTCTATTTTACTCCGAGTTAACAATATGTAACAAAAAATATAAACAATATGTATGTTAAGTAATTGAGTATATTTTAATACTTAATTGCTTTCACATAATTTCTTCACAGTATTTGAATTAAACCTTCCTCTGATTTAATTTTTCTTGAAAAAACTAAACAACTGGATTCATAAGTGATGGTATCAGTGACATTGCTAGTAATGTGTGTCTTTCTGTCAGATTCAGAGTGACACTCACGCTTGTCAACAACACCAAAATTAGTTTGGGGAAATACAAGCAGAATACAACAATGGCATGGCTCAGACATACCTTCATCATCTGCTTCTGGCCTTCAGTGTTAGCCAGTTATTCCACGGCTAAGATAAATAATGTTCACATATGTTGCCAGGATGAGTGGGAAGTGTCCACCCAGCAGCCATATGGCCAGAATGGTGGTAAACATAAAATATGGTTCTGGATCAACACAGGCAGCTCTCACCAAAACAGCATAATCACAGAAGCTGTATTTGATGATGGGCTGGCAGTTGGGAGGCCTGTCAGTGATTCCTGCCAGTACACCTGCAGCTGTAAGGGCCACCAGCCAGGACAGGGCAAGTAGTGCAAACATCTGTGAGTTGGTGAGGATGCTGTGGTCAAATGCCATCAGTTTTAGAACAATGCAAAGGGAGATCATATCAGCCAGGATGTAAATGAATATGGATGGCAAGCCAAGTAGCACTGCAGTCTCACAATGCAAGAGAATGGGGGTTTGAACCCCGCTGAGTCTATGTGGGGTCAGCATGTTCTCCCCACATCTAGATGAGTTTCCTCCCGCAGTCCAAAGACATGATATTCAGATTGGCTGGTGACTCCAAATATGTCCCCTCCCCCTCCGGCTTTATGCCCTGTGTTGCCGGGTAGGCTCCGGTTCCCCGTGACCCCGTATGGGACAAGCGGTTCCGAAAATATGTGTGTGTGTGTGTGTGTGTGTGTGTGTGTGTGTGTGTGTGTGTGTGTGTGTGTGTGTGTGTGTGGTGACTCCAAAAGTCACCAATAGTGTGTGTTAGTGGCAGAGAAAAAGTTTAACTGATCTATGGATAAGTGACTTATTGTAAGTAGTGTATCTAGGATTGTAAGTCACCTTGGGTAAATAAGGTGTGAGCTGGTATTACTGTATAGTGTTTATTGGAAGTCATTTTGATGACAATAAATAAATGTAAATATATACATTGGCCTGTACAGGTGTCTATCTGATGCAATGATACCTATGTTGATACTGCAGCCCAGCAATATAAGGGAATATGTGATTAAGAGAGGGGGCGCAGTGGGTTGGACCGGGTCCTGCTCTCCAGTGGGTCTGGGGTTTGAGTCCCGCTTGGGGTGCCTTGCGACGGACTGGCGTCCCGTCCTGGGTGTGTCCCCTCCCCTCCGGCCTTACGCCCTGTGCTGCAGGGTAGGCTCCGATTCCCCGCGACCCCGTATGGGACAAGCGGTTCTGAAAATGTGTGTGAGAGATTAAGAGTCCCAAAACCTTTTGGTTTGAGAGCTACAGAGTATAAACTCTAAGTGTTAGTATGGTAAAATTTTTCCCTGTCATTTCAGAGCATACCTAAATAAAATGAAAACTATAACCAATAAAAGCGTTATTTTAAAAGTTTTTCATAAAGAAAACCTTTAACAAAAGTTATCTTGTCATTTTATTTTCTTTATATAACTGGTTGCAAGAAAGGGGTTTCTCCTTCAAAAACCACTAATGTGCACTTTGAACAGTACAAAGATAGAACTTACGGTGTGACACAGAAGGCGTCTGAGACTTTTTAACAGCCTTGTAATAGCTTGAAAATATGAGTAACTTTTTCAAGTTTCTGTAGGTTACTTTCTCACTGGGACTGTACCTAGTGAGATGGGAATTTTGCAGTAACCAAGAGAATTGCAGGTGTCATTCTATTGTTTAATGGGGTCATTAAAAATGTACTAGTTGTTAACTCAGTGTTACCTTCTTTATGGTAACACCATTCAGAATGGAATGAATTCACTTCTAATAACTCTCTTGACCCTTTCTGTAATGTCTGTTCAGTTTTGATAGAAGTGACAATGTAACAAGAAAGGGTATGAAAGAAGTAATTTCTTCTCCTGCTCATGCTGTGGCCCTCCTGGCTGACAGACAGCTCTCTCTAGATTCTTTCTGTAATATTTTGGGCAATGTAGTAATGTTGTGTAGACAGGAGAAGTGCCAGACAGTCAAGGTTAAGGGATCGTTGTCATGTCACCCCATCTGATCAAGGCAAGAACAGCCTGATTTAGGATGGCCAAAGACAAGACCCTCTTTGGACAGCAGAGGAAACTGCACCACCTCAGAACAGGGCAAAAGGGTGCAGTCGCAAGTGTCAAAACTGATTAAGGCAACTCCCCTTCTATCCAGATAATTGATAACCCCTGTTATTTTGAGACTGTGCCCACCTTTAGGGCTGACCCCTGGTGATTGGAAAGGGGTAACACAAGGGAGACAAAGAAAGGGAATGGACAGAAGCTTGTTCTGCTGATGATCAACCCTCAAGAAATAGGCAAACCAAGAGCAGTGTCTCCTGCGCCTCTCATATACGGGGCCGGATCTGACATGTCCTCTGAATTCTATGTTAGGCTTAGGATCAGCTGGCAAGACTGGATGACAGATATGATGCAGTTGATAATGCAGAGTTAATGCAGTTTTTCTCAGGTCTGGAATGCAACAGGGTCAAAGATGCTGCCTAAGTATGCAAGGCAGATTGATAGGCTTGAGATGTGTTTCTCAACTGAAATAGGTATGCCAAGACATGAAACAGCTCTGAGCTGTGCAGAAATGTCTGTAATGGATGGTTTGGTAGATGATGTGACTATGAAGAAGTCATCAGGTATGTGGGCTAGAAAGGGGCTTTGTACTCATTGAGCAGGAAGGATCCAGCACAGGGTCTTGTATAGACAGCAGAATATTTACTGTAAGACAAGAGAAAAGGCAGCAGCCAATCTGAGAAATAAAATTTGTCCTTGAACAAGAATCTGAAGATGTGCCAGACATTTGGACTGCGATAAAGACATTTCAATACAGTCCTTATGTTCTGTGAGAGAATAATTTATGCTGCCTGTTGTGGACTATGGAGGTCATGTACACAGGGCCGCTATGTCCTCCCTACTGCCAGACATCCTGGTTCCATCTTGTCTTCTACCTTATTCCCCTGTCAGGTACAAGATATTCAGGTTTTGATGTTTGTCTTTCTTCTATCCACTGAAACACACTATGTCTCATCCTAAGCATCATGTTTTGCAAATTGTTAGCTTTGTTTCAGTTACTAAGTTCATGTTATGTACACATCTGACTTGACCAATGAGAAATTTTTAGTAGCTGGCACCCATTGTAACTGTATTTAAGGACTATATTGTTTTTCTTCATGGAGCCCTGCTTCATCAGTGCTGGTTTGAGTGCTGAACTGTTGTTCAATGATCTGCTGAATAAACTTTATTGCTTTTAGTTACTGAATGGTGTTAATAGAATTCCTCGACAGTTCACCTTGACTAGCCAGCTGCTGTGAATTCAATGAGGGAAGTGGTGTGGTCATCCTGTGGAGTGAGTTACTGAAAATTCAGAATTTTGAATTAGGTTATTAATTGTGGGGACAGATTTATTGCTGGTGTCACAGAGGTTTGTGATGAGCCTCCCTTTGCTGGACTATTCATGAGTGAGCACAAGAAATATAGGGGTAAATGCAAAAGGTGGAAAAAGAAGTAGAAGAGAATGGACCTATCAAAAAATCTCACTTTAGGAATTAAAATGACCACATGTTGAAATATGCTGTTGTACTGAATAATAAGTCTGTTGTATTAAAAAAAGGTACACTGGGTCCTCAACTTACAGAACAACTTATTGTCACTCAGACTGGCATTGTTTATACATTTGGCTTTCAGTGTCATTGAAATTCTGAAATACATTTATTAGCAGTTTTATAAATAAAAATTTTTGCCATTTCTGTGGTTTTACTGGCCATAGAAATGGCCAGAAACAAAAACTGGTTATCCTGGTATAGGTGCTTTCTTGTGACACAAATGCAAACTCTCTCTACAGACTTCAAATAAAAGTGTGATGGTTCCAGGTTTCCAGACATATGAACATTGACTTTATGGATGTCACTTTTAATTTGCCAGTTTCTCTAATATGTCCCGTTTTCACCTTCATAAGTAGAATTTTATCAGTGGCATGTTATAGTTCACGGGCCCAGACCCAAAATTTCAAGTATCTGTACCACCAAATTATTTCATGTGTTAAGTAAAAGAAATGATACGAGTTACAGTGATATATTCAGTTAATTTTTAAATATGACTTTTAATATCACTCAAAATCAAAATAAGTTACGTTACTGACTGTTTTGCATGTTGTGGTTTTAAATTGTGGGTAGCATGGTGATACAATTTGAGTTTAAGTCTGTCCAGAGATTGTATGTTCTTCCCGTGTTCATGTGGGTTTCCTCCATGTACTCTGAATTCTTCCCACAGTCCAAAGGCATGCACTTCAGGGGGACTAGTGATTTTAAATTTTTCTGTGAATGTCTGTGTGTGTGAATGTCTGAATGACTGTGTGTAGGTGTACCCAACCTAGCGTTCCATGTTTCTGTGATAGGATCTGAGCCACCATGACTCTGCATTAAGGCAAACAGTTATTGACTGGACCTGTCAATAGGAAAAGTCAATAAATATCCGGTAGGAACTGGACATTTATAGAACTGAAATTGCTTTGAAATCCTTATAAGGAAACCCAGTACAGTGTAATACAAGCGATTATTATACAACACAGATCTTCTCACGGCTGCTAAAAAATTACATATACCCAATTGTAAAGAGGTGATGAGCTGGCAAAAGATTCAAACCCCAGCACTATTTTCTTTTACCCAAAGACTTCAGCTTCATCAAACTGATCATGATTAAAAGCTACTTTTGTGGCAAGGCCTATTTTCAGCATTGCAGGAGAATGGATGTTGCAGATGGACTTGTACCCTTTCACTTCCAACAACATAAAGATAAAGAAGACTGATGTGTGTTATATGATGCAATGATGCAGTAAAACTATGAAGAGAGTGATTATCAGGGGAGCTCTTATCTTTCTAAACATCCATTGGTGGAGGAAACAGACAGAGGGTTAGTTCATTTCTTTTGCAGGCAGATGCATATAAAGGCAAAGCTTGGGCATGAAATTTCAGTACTTTCACTTCAGGTACAGGTATATGTTATTGTGCCTCTCTTCATTTCAGTTTACTCTTCTATGGCCACCAATAAGGGTAACGATTCGAACTGAAAAAAAATTAAAAGGCACACATTACGTCTTTCATTTATTATTTTCAGATTTCCTTAGTATAAAGCTGATTCAAAGAAGAAAAAAAATCAAGAAATTTGTAAATTAACCTGGATGGAATCAAACATATCATTCAGTCACCCAGTTGGCTTTTGGATCATGGGTTTTCAGTCTTTACTGGACACAAACTATTATTTTGTTTTCCTGGCTTTTGTTTACATTGGAACACTTCTGGGGAACTTCTTCCTCATGATGGTCATATGGCAGTCTGAGGCTCTTCACACACCTAAATACCTGGTGGTATTCAGCTTGTCTGTCGTGGATGTGAGCCACAGTACTGCCCTCATTCCAAAATGCATCAACCAGTTTCTTTTTGATTCAAGGTTTGTGAGATATGACTTGTGCCTGACTCAGATGTTCTTTGTTCACTATTTTTATGCCATTGAATCTTTTTCACTGGTGATCATGGCTTTTGAGAGGCTGGTCTCCATTTGCTTCCCCTTACGAAGTGACGCAATCATCACCAACATACGCATGTTTGGCATCATTGCTTTTTTCTGGGCTTTGACCCTTGCAATTCAAGTGGCCTCCTTAGTTCTGATCAATCGCTTGTCATTCTGCAAGCCAGTTCCTAGTGTAATGAGCTACTTTTGTGATCATGGCCCAGTGTTCAAGATGGCTTGCAGTGACTACACTCCAAACTGGGAATTAGCCACTGTATTCATGATTGCTGTCATTTTTGTGCCGTTAGCCTTCATCTTGATGTCATATGTTTGCATCATTGTTGCAGTCTCCCGAATCACGTCGGCAGAGGGTCGGTGGAAAACATTTAAAACCTGCTCTGCACACCTGATTTTGGTGGCAATATTTTTTATACCTTTTCTGGTGATATACACCATTGCATGGATATATGTCAAGATTGATATTAATACACGAATCCTGAACACATCTTTGTCAGCAGTGTTACCACCTCTTCTCAACCCCATCATTTACACACTGAAGACAGAGGAGGTATTGGAGCAAATCAGAAGATTTCTAAGACGATTTTCGGTCAAGCCACTAGGTTGAAACTTGTACAATAATTATTCTGTAAAACCTCTTTGGCTGTAATATTACCCTGAACATGGAATTAAATTGAATGAGAAATATGAGTAATAACAGTAATAACAAAAAAGTTTACAAAAAGAGAGAGCATAGGATTATAACATATCAGATAAAATACTTCTTCCATTTGTTAACCTGGTGTTTTATAATTGTTTCTCTTTATACAATTTCCCCCCCTCCGGCCTTACGCCCTGTGTTGCCGGGTAGGCTCCGGTTCCCTGCGACCCCGTATGGGACAAGCGGTTCAGAAAGTGTGTGTGTGTGTGTGTGTATACAATTTCCTAAATTGTTTTGGAAAATATTTCCTATATTAATGGATCTGTATTATTTATAAAAAGCTAAAATTGTGTAGGACATTGAAATAAGCCTGTTGTGTACACCTTATTTTGGTGGCTATAACTTTCATGTTAATTCTGGGGATATACATCATGTTATGGAATTATATCACAATCGATGTTAATACCCAAATCCTGAATACATATATGTCAGCAGCATCTCAGAAGAACTTAAAACTTCTATGTTAAAACTTCTGTGGTGAAACATAGACAGGGATATTTTATAAAATCTTATAGGACTTGATGCTCAACCAGAATTGTCCTAATGATAAAAAAGAGATGTAAGACAGGTTCTAGGAAATATTGGTTAAATTTTACCAAAGAATGAAATCCTGTGATCAGCAATTTTACTGAGCTTTTGTATTTTGATTAGGCAAAGAGGTACTGTTTCACAATTGAACAAAGATCACTACTATAAATAGTTTTTTTATTACTTATACAAATGAGACTTCATGAAAAAAAGATTGCGTAAGTGAAATTATTACATTACATTTACATTTATTCATTTAGCAGATGCTCTTCTTCAAAGCAACGTACATCTCTTATTAACTTAAAAACTGCTATAAATAATATAGCTACATAAATATAATTACCAGCAATTTAGAGCTTAGCAGTAGATTTTGTAGACTTATGAAATATTACCTTTGAATTATCTCGAATTATGGTTGCATCAGTACAAATCCAACTGTAAAATAATTTTCAGCTCTGTATTCTGCTCTAAGTAATAAATTAAAAATTAATGTTTGTAATGTCAAATATAACTAATTTATTCATATTCTATCTATTTAGATGATAAACATATATTGACACATTTGTAGGAGGACATAGCTTTAATTTTATTCATATTTGTAGCATTTTCTGAATATGACCTATTTAGCCCTAAGGATGGTGCATGTCCATGCATTTTAATTAGACAATAGAAATTCCTAAATTAAATTTTGAAATCGGATAAAACTGAACATCTTTTAAGAATGTGATTATTACTACAAATTATATTTAAATACACTTATGTACATTTGCTGATAATCCTTCAAAAATAATCATTTTATGACAACTCCAATCTGCCCAACATAAGCAGCTGATGAAAATGGAAAAAAATCACTGTTCTTTGTTCCATGGCATAAATCATTTCCATCTACCATTTCAAGCAGTGGATATCATACTGTTAAGGACATTGGCTTATAACCGGGAAAGTTTAGTTCAAGCCCACTGCTTCTATAGTGTTTTTAACCTAAATACTTACCTTTAACTCCTCCAGTACACATCAGGACGTATAAATATATTGTTTTTGATTATAGCGTCAGCTAAGCAACAAATGAATTCAGTCACACCTTAAGATATGCTCATTCCAGTTATGAGAAACTGATTTTGAACGAATTTTCATGTAATATCCCTGTTTTGTCTTATGAGGCATTTCTTTATATCTGCGAAGAGCAAATTTGGATTTCATACACCTCGTTGTTAATTCACCTATAACCTTGGTCCTGTGAACAGCTTTTCAGAATTAGTTCATGTCTTACGTTTGATTTATATTATCTCACTGAGACAAAATTACCAATAAAGTCAAGAACTTAGAGCAGAAAATTTTTATTAGTAAAGAATGTGATCTCATTATCAAATGTTCTCCTTGAGTAAATCTTAACAGCTCTTCCACTAAATACACAGCTGGGTAAAAGCCTTTGTGCAGGTTCAGTTGCATTGGTTTAATGTATATTCCTTCCTATATGTAGAACTGTGGCCGATGCAGAGGCAGCCATATGGGTAGGGCCAAGGCACGTAACAACAGGTTTTTTTTTTTTTTTTTTTGTTTTGGATTGGATTTACTCAAGCCCTGAGGGCATTCCATTTGCAGGTCCAACAAGCACATGCCATAGGAACAACTGAATCCTGCCTTTGAAAATAAATTTATTGTAAACCAGCCCTTCCAAGCAAATTCAATAACAAAAATCAAGCAGAACTCAAACATCTCCTTCTCCACGCCACCCTCCCAACCAGTTCTTCACCAACACTACCTCTGAAGTTTTCAGGCTAGTTGTTGTTATAGGCCTTCCATATGACCCTTAAGTGTGTGCAGCTGGCCTTCATCATTCACTTAGGACAGGAGTTCCTTGGGAGTTGTTTATCTTCTAGCTCCTACCTCCTGCCCTGGGCTGAATAGCCCACTAGTTCACAAACCATATAGATTTTATTTTTATCGATCTTTGTGGCATGTTTTTATATATATTGAAAATAATAAATCTGATGTTATGGATTTGTTCTCTCTCTGTATGTGTTTCAAATAAAAAAATATTTAATAATTTTAAGGAATGTATGCACAATTCTGCATCAATGTCAATTTTGTTTTTTCACACAGAATGCTGCTTCTTTTTGCCTTTGTTTTCCAAAAACTTCACGACATTGAAATTGCACAAACTGATACTAAAGACTCCCTGTTGCTAACCACTTGTCCAATTCAGGATCACTGTAGTCTAGAACCTATTTTGTAAAGCAGTCAAACATAGTAAAGGTATATCCTGGTTTATGGACTCCTGATTCAAAGATCTACAGTAAAATGGCCCTAGAAGAGTTCTTCCCATGTTTGGTATATGGACTGACTGCTCCTGGTATTAGATACTTTCTTCATGGTATTTGAAGCAGACTTTTCTCCATGATGAAGTTATGAGGCATTCGGGCACAGACTTTCCAAAATGTACAATAACCTCTTCTTAATTCTACGTTATTTTATTATTACAAGTTGTTTTATTACAATTTTGAGAAATGATTTCCTTTATTGGTAGGGGGTGCGGTGGCGCAGTGGGTTGGACCACAGTCCTGCTCTCTGGTGGGTCTAGGGTTCGAGTCCTGCTTGGGGTGCCTTGCAACGGACTGGCGTCCTGTCCTGGGTGTGTCCCCTCCCCCTCCGGCCTTACGCCCTGTGTTACCGGGTTGGCTCCGGTTCCCCGCGACCCCGTATGGGACAAGCAGTTCTGACAATGTGTGTGTGTGTGTGTGTGTGTGTGTGTGTGTGTGTGTGTGTGTGTGTGTGTGTGTGTGTGTGTGTGATTTCCTTTTTTTTGTCTTTTTTTTCACGTACCTCTCTACATTTAAAAGCAGTCTCAAGACTCGTATCTTTCTGACTCATGTCTCAGCTGATCTCCTAAGTGCTCATTAAATGTGTACATGTTTGTTATGTTTCATATTTTTTAACAATTTGTTTAATAATGGAAAAGCCTATATACAGCTACTCATGTAAATTTGTACTGGTTCATATAGTGGAATGCAACAAATTGACTATACTCAGGAATCATGCCTCTGCATCCAAATCTCTCTGTCTAGATTTTAATGCACATTTTGTAATGTTCTCTGAGATGTACATTGCTTTGGAGAAAAAATATCTGCTAAACCAACATATATAGATGTACTGTATGTGTCTTTCTTATATTTACGTGTACTTATTGCATAGCAGTTTAGTAAAAAAATTAAATTTCTGCTCTAATTTAGTCTTTGTTAATTTCCTTTTTGATTATATTTAATGTCATCACCCTAATGTTTTGATTTCCTGAGACAGTTTTTAAATATTTGGACTGTATTTGTGGAAATATTTGGGCATGTCTGTAAAGTCCGGGGAAAGGACCTCCCAATTTAGAAATGAATTGTCCCTATAATGGGGCATACCTTTACTCAAGTAAATGTACAGTCACTTCCAAAAAATAATTACTTGAGAAAAAGAACTTATCCAAAAATGTGAGTGAAATTGAAAAAGTACCAAGGAAAGAAACTACTCACGTTACAAAAGTTTTTTAATTTTATTAGTCCGTAATGTGCAAAGCATTATTATTAACTATAATTTAGCTGACCTTTTTGTCCAAAGTGGCTTGTCCAACATGTTGCAGGCATCAATTTCAGTATAAATGTATATCTTCAAAAATAAATGCAGTTGATGAGATCCATCCACCATCAACAACCGCTTGTCCCGAGCAGGGTCACGGTGAGCCAGAGCCTACGCTGCAACACAGGACGCAAGGCCAAAGAGAGAAGGGACACACTCTGGACAGGATACCAGTCCCTTGCAAGGCACCCCAAGCAGGGCTCAAACCCCAGACCCTCCACACAGCAGGCACTGGCCAAACCCACCATGCTATGCCATGCCACCACATCCCCCCTAGTGGATTAGGCAAAACATGAAATACCTTGTGTTTATACTGTCTTTGTTTGAACACAAGTCAAAGTAAATTTACAAATCACTCCTTTTTGTCTTTATTGACATTTGCGACCCCGTATGGGACAAGCGGTTCAGATGGTGTGTGTGTGTGTGTGTGTGTGTGTGTGTGTGTGTGTGTGAGAGACGTTTGCCCCAGTTGTAATTTTATTAACCATACTGTCCCAGCTTTTTTGGAATATGGGTTGTACAATGATTCACCCATTAATAAAACAGGGTAAATTTAATTAAACAATTCAGGGTAATTACCTCGATTCCGTGTACAGCAGAAACAAGAATTCAAACTCATCTCTTTTACAAGGTGATACTAGAGAAGTTCAGGATAAATGCCTCTTTCCAAAGCAATACAGCAGTGAGACAATTGTTATTTGAACAGATAGCCTTTAGGTTGTTAAACATTATCCCTAACTGTTACACTACTGACTGACCAATGATAAGAACACCCAGACAGAAAGAAACACTGTCCAAATTACACACACGGGCTGAAACTGCTTGTCCCAAGTAGGGTCACAGCTAACCGGAGCCTAACCCAGCAACACGTGGCATGAGGCTAAAAGGGGAGAGGGCACACCAAGGACAGGATGCCAGTCCATTGCAAGGCACCCCAAGCAGGACTTGAACCGTAGTCCCACCAGAGAGCAGGACCCGGCCAAACCTGCTGCACCACCGCACCCCTGTCTGTCCAAATTACAAACAAATGAAAAAGACCAGTATGTGCATGTGTGGCTACCCTGCAATGGGCTAGTGAACCCCTCCTAGCCTTGTGCCCAGTGATTCTGGGATAGGCTACATACTGCTACAAACCTAACCTGGGTAAGTAGGTAACAATGAGTGAGTGAGTCAACTGCTAGTCTGTTAACATTTACTTCTATTCATTTAGCTGACATTTTTTGCAAACGGCAATTTACAATGTTAATCTACTCACAATTATTTACCCATTTACATGGCTGGGTATTTCTTTACTGTTTATGGTAAGTATCTTGCTCAGCGTGAGGTAGGATTCTAAGATGGTTTTTTGAATGGAAAAGGAGCAACTGTAACTACTGCACTACCTTCTACATTGGAACGGTAATAATCTCACCTGAGATCACAGAATGTTTAAAATCATACTTATCATGATAGTTGCATTATCATTTATTTTACTTTGCTATAGAAAAAGCTGGGGGCGTGGTGGTGCAGTGGGTTGGACCAGGTCTTTCTCTCTGGTGGGTCTGGGGTTCGAGTCCTGCTTGGGGTGCCTTGCAACAGATTGGTGTCCTGTCCTGTCCTGGGTGTGTCCCCTCCAGCCTTATGCCCTGTGTTGCTGGGTTAGGCTCCAGCTCCCTGCGACCCTGTATGGGACAAGCGGTTCAGAAAGTGTGTGTGTAAAAAGCTGGGCAGCATGGTGGTGCAGCAGGTAGCATTGCTGCCTCATAGCACTGGAGCTGTTTATAAGTTTTCTCCTGCAGTCCAAAGACAGGCATTTCAAGTGAACTGCTGGCTTTAAAGAAAATTGCTTGTAGTGTGATGTATGGATGAATGACCCATTGTAAGTAGTGTGTCTAGCAGTGTAAATCACCTTGGTGAATAAGGTGTGTGGGCTGATAACACTACATAGTATCCATTCTAAGTCGCTTTGGAGAAAAGCGTTTGCTAAGCGAATAAATGTAAATGTAAATGTGTGTGAACATGTGAGTGGGTAGTGGTGTCCTCTCCAGGGTGTACAATATAAAAACAGATCCCATGTGTGCGAGTACCAGTAGCTGCTGTACACTTGCTTAATGATTGAAGACTGAAGGAGAGAGAACCAGGAGTAAGTCACAGCTACTACAGATATAACCAAGTGAACAGCTGAAGTTCATTTTTGGTGTGTTTGTTTTCCAAGCACAAGGGAAAATTTTATTAAAGGGAATGTTTCTGTGGAGCATAACGCAGTCTGTAGCTTTTCGTAATTTTCTAAAGTTTAAATTTTCTGTTCGTGATACATTAATGCCTGACAAACTTTGTCCTCTTTCATGTAAACTGTGTTTTCCCCATTAGCCAAAAATTCAAAAATATACTTCTAAATATACATCTAATACAGACATTTGCTGCGCTGTCCATATTAAAAACTGCAGTTTTTTGATTATCCTGTAGTCTGAGTGAAATCTGTTTTTTGAAATTTCATTCAACTCCAACCTGCAGAACAGATAATCTGTAGAATGTAATATAACATGTATATAAGTTCTCACAAAATAAATTTTCCAAAATTGTACTTTGCCTAGGGGGTGCGGTGGCGCAGTGGGTTGGACCACAGTCCTGCTCTCCAGTGGGTCTAGGGTTCGAATCCCGCTTGGGGTGCCTTGCGGCGGACTGGCGTCCCGTCCTGGGTGTGTCCCCTCCCCCTCCGGCCTTACGCCCTGTGTTGCCGGGTAGGCTCCGGTTCCCCGTGACCCCGTATGGGACAAGCGGTTCTGAAAATGTGTGTGTACTTTGCCTTTACAAATAAAATTCTCATCAGTTACTTTATTTTCATATGTACACATAGAGCAGCTATGCTTAAGAAATTGTAGAAAATATTATTGCATAGGACATCTGAAATATTGTATGTGGATCATTTGGAGCAAAATTTTATTATTTAGTGCACATCCTCACAAGGAAGCAACAGAATGGTGTTTAGCAGATTTTGTTCTCATTTGAGACTTAAGGGGAAAAAAACTATTCAGTCACATGAGTTTTGCTTAGCCACAAATTGCTTCAACTTTGCATTTCTGAATAAATGCATTATTTTGTTGAAACAATTTGTTTAAAATCCTTCTAATTTCTTTAGTTCTAAAGCAGTAAATCACTGGGTTTACCACTGGGGGCATCAGGCTGTAGAGCATTGTCAGTGCAATGCGAGAATCTATGTTGAGCTTAATGTTGGGTATGTAAGTTGTTAAGTACACAACAAAGCGTGGGATGTAATATATGCTGATGATGCAGATCTGGGTGACGCAAGTAGAGAAGGTCTTCAGGCGTGCCTGTGTGCTGCGGCTGCGGAGCACAGCAATGATGACATTAATATAAGATACTATGATGAGAAAAAACGGCAGCAGCAACACAAACATGGCTAGTGAAAATGACAGTCTCTCATACTGGCTGGTGTCAGTACATGCAAGGCGGTTTACTGAGATTGTGTCACAATAGCAATTGAGGATCAAGTTGGGACCACAGAATGGCAGTTGGGAGGACATTATGGTGGTAATGCCAGGGGAAATCATGGCTGTTGACCAGGCAAACCCAGTAAGTAGCCCCATGACCTTGTTGGTCATCAGCATTGGATATCTCAGTGGGAAGCATATAGCCACATAGCGGTCCAGAGCCATGATCAGCATGATGAGAGAGTTGAGAGTTCCAAAATAATGGATTAATTGCCTTTGAAAGAAACACAGATGAAAAGATATTGCTCCTGCATTAAACCAGTACCTAGATATAATCTTAGGTAAGGCTACAGTACAGAAGCCAATGTCACACAGCGCAAGGTTCACCATGATGAGGTACATGGGTTTCTGAAGGCTCTGCTCTATGACAAACAGTGTGAGGAAGACAGTATTTCCTGTCAAAGTTGCCACGTAGATTAAAAAAAATACAGTCCCAAGTAGGTCATAATATTTTGGCAGAAGCCCAGGAAAGCCCACAATAAAGAATTCTGTCACGGTGGAGGTCTGATTTCCTTGTGACATGCTGAAGAAAAACAGATTGAGAGACATTCAACAAAACGTTTGAGCAAAAGACTATCAAGAGATAATCTTGTGCTTATCAATTCATTCATCATTTTTCTTTCTCAGATTGAATCCTAAAATGTTACACTTCTTTTATAAAAAAATTTAAATGATCATGAACATAACTCTCAGGAACCACAGCTCTGTCTGAACTAAAACAGAAAAATTTTACACAGTGCTTTGGTCAGGATAGACATAAGCCACCCAGGGTGATAAATTGTTCTTGGTCATCATGCTACAAAAGAAGTACTTACAGTTATTAAAAAAAAGAAAAAAATGTAATGAACTGTATTTCTTTTTTCTGATAGCCTTACTTTTATTTGAAGATGATACTGTGTGACCATGAATATTTTGCAGTGAATTACATTGGGAAAAGCTACACTGCTTTTTAAACTGGTTGTAAACTGTATACAGAGACATACATACAGTAAAATCAGACATAATAATAACAACAACAACAATAATAATAATAATGTATATAGACATACATATAATAAAACAAGGCAGCATACAAACTTGTCACTTGGTGACATCTTACCTCACTGACAGTGCTCGGAATCAGATCTGCCTTTCTCTGTGCCACAAGCTTATATATAGACAAGATATGTACATATGTGTCATTTTCAGAGCCAACAGAGACCATGCCTTTACGTCAAATGATGTCCCTTTTTTAAAAAAACATGATGTCTGTTTTAATGTTTTTATGATAGCAGATCAACTCAAGAAAAATTTTATGTGATGCAAAACAGCAGTAGCATTACTTTAAATGCAACTTATACTGTATTTTGTTCTTAGATGTCAATTATTTTACAATTCCTGATGCTGATGAGAAATGTTTTTATTTGTAAATATAACTGTAATCTACTTTAATTGAACTTAAAGTATTTTTTTATTAAAATGCATATTGAAAAATTTCTATGAAGCATTTTGTGTAAATATGAAATGCTACAATAATGTTGTTATTTGAGACAGAGTGACAAAGTATGAAAGAAAAAAAGAGGCTTGGAATGTTCATGTTGTTAATTTTTTTTTTTCATTCTATTGGGAAATTAAAATTTAGACCAGAAAAATTGTCAACTTTAACTTCAAAACATGGCAAATTGCAACAAAAACAAAAGACCTTAATTCACATGACTGAAAATGTTTATGTTCCTTTATTTTAAAATTACTCTAGGTGTGTGTAGTCAACAAAATGCAAAATTACTTTTCCAGGGACAACAGTTTGCATGTATCTAACAACTGAACTAGTTCATTGGGAGAAGAGGATGTTGGCACAAAGATCCTCATTTAACTGTAATTTTATTTCAGATTGGGCGAGGTATCAAGGAGAAGGAAGTCAGAGCTTCAGGCAGAGATCTGAACTCTCAGACTGGGTTCCCTGGTCCTTCTGGTCCCACTCACTCCAAATGCCGCATCTACAGCTCAAATCACTGCATGCAGAAGGGGCTCAAATAGGGGAGTCATAGTAACATACTGTTAAACAATTATAGTCAATGGTGGTGAGACATGTCAGTGTTGCTCGTTAGCTGTTAGCTGCAACGAAGACAGGTTTCCAGGTGCAAGTGGGGTGATTCGCCATATTCATCACGTGGTGCTTTGTGTCAGTTTCAGTGTGTCAGGGTGTCAGGTTTGGCTGTGTGCCACACCCTTCCCCAGCCAGAAACAGGCAACGGATTACCAGGGTGAGCCTGGTCTAATGGGTGCCCCCATCAAGAGAGGAAGTTGAGGAGGTACCCAGCCTATCAATATAGTTATTATAATTATGGTTGTAATTATTGTTACTGCTTGGGCTGCATAGGGGGACACGGTGGTGAAGCGGGCTTGGCCAGGTCCTGCTCTCTGGTGGGTCTGGGGTTCGAGCCCTGCTTGGGGTGCCTTCGATGGACTGGTGTCCTGTCCAGGGTGTGTCCCCTCCCCCTCTAGCCCTATGCTCTGTGTTGCCGGGTTAGGCTCCAGTTTGCCATGGGGTTGCAGGGACAAGTGGCTTCAGACAGTGTGTGTGTGTGTGTGTGTGTGTGTGTGTGTGCACCTGCTCTTGGGCTGCTTCTGTGGGGTCTTCCACAAGTGAAAACAAAAGGTATTGTGACATTAATCAACAGACAAGAACTCCGGCTGCTTCTTGCTGTATTGAACTGTGGTGTTTTGAAATGAGGTGGTGAAGTGGAAGCTGAATCCTTGAGTGTTACTTTCAAAGTACTGGTTAAGCTATATTCCTAACACATTGAAATATTGAAAAATAGGCTTACTTGTAGAGTGAATTAACTCATGTTGAAAGGGTGAGGGGCTGAGCAATAAGGGAGGCCTATAGCCTTTGGAGAACTGGTACCCCTCCCCCAAATTGAGGGGATCCAGTTGATGTGGTTCAAGCATTTTAATGAGGATGTTCCCTGGATGCCTGCTGTATACCTTGCATACACTACCAGAAGGTGGAACGGGGGGGGGGGGGGGGGGGGCATTTGCCACATTAAGGAAGGTCTGGCCTGTACTGCATAGCCTGTTTTACTACAATCTTGACCAACACTTGTACTTTGGAAAATGGATGGAAAATGGATGAAAATTTATTCACTCATTCACTTTCATTAACTGCATGTCCTGTACCTGTCAAACATAACTATCAATTCAAAGGTTATTTGGATATGGGAAACATAACTTGCATTGACTTGAATGACCTTTTGCACATTAACCATTCTTGCCCGTTATATATATTCTCACTCACTGAATTTCCATAACTGCTTGACCAAATCAAGAGCATGGCCAAATCAAGAGCATATTCTGGAATGACTGTGTGCTAGGCTAGGAGGAGAACATAGGATGCACAAACCATTGCAGAATGAAAGTCATTCGTGCACAGATTCAGACATCCCGTCACAAGATATGGGCAATTTAGATTCATCAATTAACCTGAACCACATGTCTTTGGACTGTGGGAGGGAATTAGGACATGTGACAAAAACCCACGCAGGGTGGTGTAAAAACTTAATCCGAAATACAGATATCTGAATATGCTCTGGATCAAAAGGTAGTCAGCATTATGTTATTAGTGACTGCTGCAGGAGCAGTTTCTGGCTGAAACATGGTAGACAGAACTATGCCATGAAACTAATTAGTGGCCAGTCAGCCGACAGGTCTGAATTAATATCAAACAGATGATCATTGACACTGCACCAGCAATGTTTTGATCTATTGATGGATGTCATGACAGTGTGCAGTAGTTAATTTGCCAACATTAACTTTGATCAACAGGCTGCACATTACATAAAATTCCAATTTCTCACAATCATGTCTATTACATTTATTTATTTAGCAGTTGCTTTTCTCCAAAGCAACTTCCAATGAACTTTATATAGTGTTATCAGCCCACACACCTTATTCACCAAGGTGATTTACACTGCTAGATACACTACTTACACTGGGTCACTCATCCACACATCAGTGAACACACTCTCTGTCACTCACAAACTATGGGGGAACCTGAACAGCATGTTGTTGGGAGGAAACCTAAACAGACACAAGGAGAAGATACAAACTCCACACAGACTGAATGGGGCTCGAACCCGCATCCTCTCACACCACCCAGCCGCTGTGCCACCATACCACCCGATATTGACAGTGGTTTACTGATTTTAATATTCAAACAATTAATATGTTAACTACTCTTTTGTACCTTTACAATCCCTACTTCAGTTCTTTCATTAGAAACCTGCCATCCAGTTTTGCTCAGTCTTTCTCTTATTATTTAAATGAAACCATTATGCTACTTACAGTGATCTACTTAAGGTTATCTACTCAATAGAGCATTTTAACAAATCTTCATGCCCCATTCAGACAGATAACTGGATCTGAACCCACATCCAAACCACCACTCCAGTTTAAATGGAAAAGCCTGTAAAATGTAATAATCTTTGGCCCCAAGCCCTGAAAACCCCGGCCAAGAGACAGTACAGAATATTTTTTTCTGATGCTGTACCACAGGTACAGCACTATAGTATTGCACTATAGTATTTGCATTCCTCTCTCAGTGGCAGTGTTTGGTGCCTTGGGCCCCATTGCCTTTGAGCTCAGGTGTCACAGTGTTAATTGACCTGGTAATTAGTGTTGTTGCTGTTCTCGGCTGTTACAGCTAGACAACCCTTGAGAACATCGAGAACAAAACTGACAACACTCAGCTTGTTAGTGAGCTCATAGGTGATGACCAGTAATCCAGCTCTCTGTTAATTGACACGCAAAGCAGGCACACGTTTGCAGATGGCTGATGGCATTGCTATCCTGGGCTCAGATGAGCTAATCACGTTTGTTTTATTAACTAACCCCTATACTTAGGACTGCATCATTATGTTATTCCGGTTCCCCGCAACCCCGTATGGGACAAGCGGTTCTGAAAATGTGTGTGTGTGTGTGTGTGATATCAATACTGCAGAGTAGTACTTATTATTTGTTCGTGATTGTCAAAATGTTTGGTACTGCCATTGGCCACAAGCCTTGAAAACCATGGCCAAGAGACAACACGGAACAGTTTGGCTGATGCTGCACCTCAGCCATGGCACTGTAGTATCTGTGAAAAACACAAAAACAGTTTAAATTATGTGTTTACATGTAGTCACTGTTGTTGTGACCACATGTGCTTCTCTGTAATTTTAATATCTTTGATATCATCCATCCAGTGAACCAAACAGAACATCTAGTGAAACAGGCCTTCATTCAGCCTACATTTTGTGTGTCAAAACAAAATATTTACCTATAAAATTTATCTAATATATTTTCCACATTTTCCAGCATACCAGAGTATAAAAAATGCATTGACATGATTGTATCACAGAGGGAGTAACAGACTTGACTCAGGTTTATTTCAGTGTTTAAATACCCCAGGTTAACATCAGTTAAGTTGACCCTCATTGCAATATGTGCCTCACTAGCACAGGGACTTTTAATTTAATAAAACACCTACTAATACAGTCCTGTTCCCCAGAGTTTGTTATCTATACAGAGAAAATGTCCTCAATTATTAATTAGATGACAATGCAGAGCAGCGATTAGACCTTTGGACCCATGGATATTAGGACAGCTTTCATTTCTACCCCTGAGAGACACCACTCTACGCAAGGGGTATTTAATGGAAAATTCATTCATAAGACAACTTGTTAATTATCATTTTATGTAACATGATTTTTTTTTTTTACTGGAGCATGTCATTGTTTGTATGTTACTCAAGAGCTACACTACAGAAGGAACAAGAATTTGAATATATTATAAGACCACTGCCTAAACCAATACACTACTGATTGCTTTAGAGTCAACATTTAAAAAGATAATTTAGGGAGAATTTAAAGAAATTTAGCTTTGCAAAAGATTGTTTTAGAGTTTTCATGCTCTCTTCGTGTCTTTGTGGGTTTCCTCTAGGTGCTCCAGTTTTCTTCTACAATTCAAAGACATGCTGTTCAGGTAGATTGGTGGCTCTAAAATCACCTGTAGTGTGTGTGTGTATGTGTATGTATGTGTGTGTGTGTGTGTGTGTGTGTGTGTGTGTGTGTGTGTGTGTGTGTGTGTGTGTGTGTCTGAG
Organism: Scleropages formosus; assembly: GCF_900964775.1. Classification (NCBI taxonomy): domain Eukaryota; kingdom Metazoa; phylum Chordata; class Actinopteri; order Osteoglossiformes; family Osteoglossidae; genus Scleropages; species Scleropages formosus. Next base: position 24,857,641 of record NC_041809.1, read on the forward strand.
TGTCAGAGAGAAAGTGTGTTTTACTGGTATAGTATATCTAGCATTACCACCTTGGGTGAATAAGGTGTGGGCTGATAACACTACAGGCAATCCCCGGGTTATGAACGTTCGACTTACATACAACCCATAGTCAGTCGGTCCATGTTGCTGTTACCAGTGGCTCGTGTGTTACTGTATTTGCCTTTAATTTTTTTGTTTTTACCCTCCTAACCATCCTACCAAAGCGTAAATGTGATGCAAGTGATGCATCCAAGAAAAGGAAAACGATCACGATTGAAACTAAAGTGGAAATAATAAAGCTATTGGAAAAAGGTGAGACGCCAACGAACATGATTGGAAACATTAAAGTTTCTTTAATGTTTTACATACACATGCACACTCTCTCTCTCTATTATAAATACTGTAGCTGTTACAGCTTCTCCCCCCACCTCAACCAGCAGCTTCAGTCGGAGCACTCGACTTTAAAAGACACTTCTCAACCTCTTCCCAGTTGAAGAATCTCACTCAACACAACCCCACCTCTGTGTTCTCAGACCTACCTCGCTTTGCTCTTTCAAGCCCTGTCCCTTATTGTTCCCCAGTCCCATTCCACATCTCTTTGGCAATGACCGCCTGCCTTGTCTGTCGACATGGAACGGTATGATATACAATATACTAAGACAAACATTTGACAAGCTGACGTTAGATACCCACCGTGCGACTTATGTCAAAATTCAACTTAAAGACAGACTGAGGACATGGAACTCATTCGTAATCCGGCGACTGCCTGTACTTAATGTTCACATGAAGTTGTTTTGGGGAAAAGTGTCTGATAAATGAATAAATGGAAGTAGAAATGGAAAAAATGAGAGCTAAATTAAATAAAGGCAGCACAGTCACATGAACAAAATGTCAGTTTGTGTCTAGTATATCAGGCCCTGTTTGACCTTCACTATTATTGGAAATGGAATATTACAGTAAGTTGTAATTAATAAAGCCCATGGAATGACAGCATCTGAGACTGTTTTCTCCAGTGACATCACTGATATTTTACAATAACAAGCTGAAGGATGGTAATATCAACATCTGCCTTTTCCTACAGTGCTTCTCCGGCACCCTACAAAATCACTTAGAACCGTCTGAACAAAGACAAAACCTCATCATTATCAACTCAATTAAAACTACAGTCCCCTAGCTTAGGGAGTGTAACTTAGAAAACAAACACCTAGCAAGCTTAGTGAAGAGTTGCAAGACTTGCAGTTGAAAAATGACAAGATATAAAGTATCACTTGCTATTCATTTTTAAAATAAATAAAATCCCCATGACTAGAACATCTATATTTCATGTTAACAGATTATAAAAATAAGTAGATAATGATTACAAGTTTTAGCACTGAAAAGAAACTTCAGAATTTATTTTTTTATGATATGCTTAACATATATTTGTATACATTCCATATGCACAGTTGATCATTTCATTTTTACACAGATAAATATGTTAAGAAAACAAGTTGCTTGAGGGCCCTTTTGTTCACAACTCACTCCACTTTTCCATTACAGTCCATGTTGCTCAACTACAGCTGTTTAAGCACCGGATTACTTGGTGCACAAAATTGTACAGAAATTTGAACAGAAGGCAGTGTAAAGCAACTTTTGGGGAGAGACTTTATTTAATTTACTAATCAAATCTATAGGCAAACATCACAAAAGTCTTTAAACTGTACTGTAATTTCTGCAGTCTGGGTGTTGCAGAAAGTATAGCTTTACTTTCTTTTGGAAAAACATTGGCTTAAAAATGGTGTGATTCAAGAAGTTCAGGTTTCCTTCTGCATTAGAAGAAGCATTCATACAGGGTATTGTTTTCACCATGACTCAGGACACATAAACAAGCATCTAAAAAATAGTCCATTCGTAGACATCATGGTATCAGTCCATCTATTTGCATTAATTGCTTTTTCTGAGCAGGCTCGTTGCAGTCTGGAGCCTATATTGGAAACAGTAGGCACAAGGCTGACAGGGGGTACAGCCTGACAGGACGCCAGTCATGCTTTTTAAAACATTTTAAAAAAGTATGCCGTGAATTGTAATCATGCTTTACATCCGTGTTGGTGCAATACTGATTAATATGACAAATGTGTCTCTTACTGTAGACACAGATGATTTCTGATTTACTCCGAGTTACAGAGAAAATTGCTTTTTTATTTTACACTCATTGTTATTGAACACAGCGGAATGAAAAAAATGCAAACAATGTGTCACTTCATTGCTTTCACACTGTTTCTTCTGAGTATTTGAATTAGCCTGCTTCTAATCTCCTTTGTCCTGAAAAAATAAACGACTGGATTCATAAGCGATGGTAACAGTGTTGACGCTGTTAGTAATGCATTTCTCTCTGTCAGATTCAGAGTGACACCTACCCTTGTCAACAACACCAAAATTAATTTGGGGAAATAGAAGCAGAATACAACAATGGCATGGCTTAGACATGTGCTGAGCATCTGCTTGCGGCCTGCAGTGTTAGTCAGTCTCGCCACAGTGTAGATGATCTTCACATATGTTGCCAGGATGAGTGGGAAGTGTCCACCCAGCAGCCACATGGCCAGAATGGTGGTAAACATAAAATATGGTTCTGGATCAACACAGGCAGCTCTCACCAAAGCAGCATAATCACAGAAGCTATATTTGATGATGGGCTGGCAGTAAGGAAGCCTGTCAGTGATTCCTGCCAGTACACCTGCAGCTGTAAGGGCCACCAGCCAGGACAGGGCAAGTAGGGCAAATGTCCGTGAATTGGTGAGAATGCTGTGGTACCGCAGTGGATTACTGATGGCAATCACGCGGTCAAATGCCATCAAGGTCAGGGCAAAACAAAGACAGATGTCACCCAAGTTGTACACAAACATGCGAGAAATACATGAGTGATATGAAATGTTTCGGACCCCAGCAAGCAGCAGAGCGATCAGAGTTGTGCTAGCACTGGTTGTGAACATGATATCAATAACAGCCAGGTTACAAATGAATATGTACATTGGCCTGTGCAGGAGTCGGTCTGATGTAATGATACATATATTGATACTGCAGCCCAGCAATATAAGGGAATATGTGATGAGGATTAGGAGTCCCAGAATCATTTGGTTTGACAGCTGATCTGAGCCAGTAAGTATAAACTCTGTAACCTGTAGTCCTGTAAAATTTTTGTCTGACATTTCTGAGCATACCTGAAAATAATAACCAAATAAAAACAATATCATTTTAAAATAACTTTTTATAAAGCAAATTATAAACTTTAACAAGCGTTTTGATATTTCATCTTATTCTTTATGTAACTGGTAATAAGAAAGAAATTTATCCTTGAAAAATAACTAACGTGCATTTTACACAGTATAACAGTTACTTACAGTGTGACATAGAAGGAGTTCACTCTGAGACTTCTTAACAATCTAGCAGTAGCTTAGTAAACTGTGTAACTATTGTGTTTTTATAAGTGACTTTCTCACAGGAACCATATCTGATGACACAGGGGAGTGCTGCTGTAACCAAGACGATTGCAGGTGTCATTCTATTGAGGAATGGGGACATGAAAATTTTCCATTTGCCATTTTTTTACTCAGTGCTGCCCTCTTTACGGTAGCCACATTTTACATTCAGTGAGGGAAAGGAACTCACCTGTAATAACTCTCTCTAGACCCTTTCTGTAATGTTTTGACAGAAGTAACAAGCAAGGGGTATGGCAAAAGTAATTCCTTCTCCTCCTGCTCACGCTGTAGCCTTCCTGGCTGGGCAAAGGCAACAGATGTGCCATTAGATCCAATTTAGACAATATAAATTAAAGGATCTTTGGACAGCAGAAGAAACTGCACTACCTCAGAATGGGGCAAAAGGCTGCAGTGGCAAGTGTCAAAACTGATTAAAGCAACTCCCCTTCTGTCCAGATAATTGACAGCCCCTGTGGTTTTGAGACTGTGCCCACCTTTAGGTCTGACCCCTGGTGAATGGAAAGGTAACATAAGGGAGACAAAGAAAGGGAATGGACAGATGCTTGTTCTGCTGACGATTGCCCCTGAAAATATAGGCAGACCAAGAGCAGTGTCTCCTGCATCTCTCATATACAGGGGTATGTCTGACATGTCCTGTGAATCCTATATACCCAGGCAAACATGATATTCTACTGCAGCAAATTATGTATAAACTGTGTTCCTCAGGCTCTGGAGATCATGGTCAAGGTGAACATTGTTGTTGAACTGAGCATTTTTACTTTTTCATCCAAAAAGGAGGAACAGAGTTTATGCAGGAGGTGTATGGTGCTTGCAATGAACTGAAGCTCCATTAGGAGAACTGTGTCTTGCCAAGTGAGTGTCAGAGGAGTCTGTGAGACCTAATGGGGCCTGTATTCTGTGACTACTTTGTTACCACTGCTTATCAATGATAAATCAGCTATTTTTTTCTGTTTCGTAAGGATATTGGTGAATGTATAGAGATATAATAGAATTGATCTTTCAGCTTGTGTAGAGAAACAAAAATTATTACAATTAATTTCTAGGATGAAATCCCTAACCCTGCTATTGACTGGAGTTCTGTGCAAGGTATACACTCGCTTACCCTTGTACAACTGCCAGTCTCCCTGGTTGCTTTCGTCCAAACCAAAAACATTGCTCTTTGACGGCAAATTTTATCATTCTAATTAGTGTGTTGCTGTAATTCTTAATAGACAGCACCATAGCCTCTTTCCTTGTTTACTTGTCATTCCAGGGGCTAAGGATGTGGCCCAGGCTGCTGCCTAAAAGAAATTTTTATCCAGGAGTCTTATGTAAAGACACACCCACACACATTTTCAGAACTGCTTGTCCCATATGGGGTCACAGGGAACTGGAGCCTACCCAGTAACACAGGGCAGAAGGCCAGAGGGGGAGGGGACACACCCAGGACAGGATGCCAGTCTGTCACAAAGCACCCCAAGCGGGACTTGAACCCCAGACCCACCAGAGAGCAAGACTGTGGTCCCACCCACTGCGCCACCACACCCCTTATCTTATGTAAAGACTTTCTTATAATAGTCAAAGAAAAAAATTTCTTCAGATCAAGGGTGTGGATTTTTCAGTTTTTTCTTGTTTCTAGAAATATTATATAGTGTATAATATTTCTTTTGAAAAGCAATAGTATATGTACAATAAAATTGGACTGATTGACCGGAAACTGCATCATGGCACTTGACCTGAATTGTTTGTGGAAACATCAAACTGTTTTGATTGGTTATACATCTTGCTCAAAAATACAACATTTCCTCCTCTGAGAAATAAATCTCCCATCTCTTAGTCACGTTGTTTAAAATACCTGTAACACAACAATTACAGAACTGCTCTTTAAATACACTTAGAAAAAAAACTATATTATCATGAAGAGATTCAAAATTCTTCTTTTAAAATCAATTAAAACATTAAAAAACCCAACTATTTTTGTTTCATTTTTATTAACTACGTTAAAAACACACGGTCAGTGAATTTACCAGAATATCAGTTTTGTTAGATGAGCCAGTTTTATTAATGGACTGTGGAAGTAGGAAAATAAAAAGCACAACATATAACACAAGCAGTAAAACTCTAAAAGAAATTTTCTAAGAGATAATTCTGAAATTTAAAGTACAAAACTACCAATGAAAAATGCTCTATTGAATTATTGTAGAATTTCCATGAATGAATATGAATATATTCCATTGTAAAGGCTTTGGAATTTTTACTATGCTGGTAATAACTGATATCTGTTTTAACAAAGTAATTACTGACCAGAATAACAAGAAAACTCTGGGAATTTTCTGGGAGGTGTTTTTCACTTTTTAGAGTGACAAATGCTCCATTTTTTTTGACATGCATAAAGAAACCTTTTTTTATTTAAAAATGGAAACACAGATGAAATGTTACTTTACAGCAAATACACGATTCCTTTTCAGTATTTGAATCAGCCTGCTCCTGATCTCTTTTGTCCTGAAACAATAAACAGTTGGATTCATAAGTGAGGGTACAAGAGTTGAGATGATCTTTAGTGCATTCCTCTCTGTCAAATCCAGAGTGACACCAACTCTTGTTAACAATCCCGAAACTAATTTAGGAGCATAGTAACAGAACACAGCAACAGCGTGACTCAGACACGTGCTGATCATCTGCTTGCGACCCTCGGTGTCAGCCAGTCTCACCACAGTGTAGATGATCTTCACATATGTTGCCAGGATGAGTGGGAAGTGTCCACCCAGAAACCACATAAGCAGAATGGTGGAGGGCACAAAATATGGTTCTGGGTCAACGCAGGCAGCCCTCACCAGAGCAGCATAATCACAGAAGCTATATTTGAGGAGGGGCTGGCAGTAGGCAAGTCTGTCAACAATTCCTGCCAGCACTCCTATGGCTGCTACACCAATCATCCAGGACAGGGCAATTAGTGCAAACGTTCGCGAATTGGTGAGGATGCTGTGGTACCGCAGTGGATTACTGATGGCAATCATGCGGTCAAATGCCATCAAGGTCAGGGCAAAACAAAGACAGATGTCACCCAAGTTGTACACAAACATGCGAGAAATACATGAGTGATATGAAATGTTTCGGACCCCAGCAAGCAGCAGAGCGATCAGAGTTGTGCTAGCACTGGTTGTGAACATGATGTCAATAACAGCCAGGTTACAAATGAATATGTACATTGGCCTGTGCAGGTGCCTATCTGATGCAATGATACATATGTTAGCACTGCTACCGAGCAGTATAAGGGAATATGTGATCAATATTAGAAGCCCAACAATCTTCTTATTGGGCAGGTGGTCTAAGCCTGTGATGATGAACTCTGTAATGCGCTCTGTTGTGATGTTTGATTCCAGCATTTCTCAGCAAGTCTGCAAAAATTACAGAAGGGTAGAAATTACTTTTACTAAAAAATTTACTTGGAAGATTATTTAAGCAACAACTTGCCATTAAATTTTGTTCTACTGTCAAAAATGTTTACGTTTAAATTCATTCCAGTTACAAAAAGATTTGAAATTCCAGACAGTAGCAGAACTACTTACTTACTAGAGGTTCAGGCTAAAACCTCTTAAAAGCCCAGTAGTCGTCTTCCGAACTGGGAGACTATACAGGCTTTTTATAGCTGACTTCCTCGCAGGGGCTGTACCTGGTGATGCAGGGGAATTCTGCAGTAACCAAGATAATTGCTGGCGTTTTTCTCTTGAGGGATGGTATCCAGACCCTCCAGAATTTATTACTTGTTATGTAAAGCAAATGTACATTTCCTTGGCAAGTTTGTAACAGTAACCAGTCTATTTACCATAACATTACTAAAAAAAGAATTTGGGTTGTGATTTAACAAGAAAACACGCACACACACACTGAAACCACTTGTTGAGCAGGGTCATGGCAAACCAGAGCCTAACCCGGCAACACAGGCCACAAGGCTGGAGGGTACACACAGGACAGGGCACCAGTCCACCACAAGGCACCCTAAGCAGGACTTGAACCCCAGACCCACCAGGGAATGGGACCTGGCCAAGCCTGCCACGCCATTGCGCCTCCCTAACAAGAAAAAACACACACACACACACACACACACACACACACACACACACACACACACACACACACACACACACACACACACACACAAACTGTCAGAACCGCCTATCCCCATACGGGGTCACAGGGAACCGGAGCCTACCCAGTAACACAGGGCGTGAGGCCGGAGGGGGAGGGGACGCACCCAGGACAGGACGCCAGTCCTTCGCAAGGCACCCCAAGCAGGACTCAAACCCCAGACCCACTGGAGAGCAAGACCACAGTCCAACCCACTGCGCCACTGCACCCCCTCACCACAAGAAAACACACAGAGACAAATCAAACTTTTTGTAACAGATTTTCTGAATGGTTGTGTGAACTCTGTTCTTGTGCATTTAAATCTTATGGAATTCCTGGAATAATTGTGAAAAGGCTTGGAGAGGCTTTGCATTTAAAGCACAACTGAGATGCCTCCAGGAGCACAAAGTTTGTGCAAACAGCTAGTACCTGAGGAAGATGAAATGGGCAAAATGACAGCCACCTCAAACCACTTGAAATAGGAATACAATGAGGAAAGTCTCTCCCTGGAGTGGTCCTACTAAATCAACAGAAATTCTGGACCAGGAGTTGACTGGCAATATCCAGGAGTACAGGCTGCCCTTGGTGGCGCATAGAGGAACTGCTTGTATTTATTACAAATCTTTGCAGTCTCCTCCATGTGTTAATCTATTTCTGGTCAACACACATAACTTCTGGCAAGGGCCTTCATGTGGACACTTGTAAGATGGTAGTCCTGAAGCAACTACATGACATCTGCATAAACCAGAACCTTTTCTTGGAGACAGCTAATGACAGCAATTAATGTAGTGTTTGAATGCTCCATATTGCATTTCAGAAGGCCAACCATGTAGCAGCCAGCATGTCACATAGGACAGAACTGGGTCCTTCTGAGTGAAAGGAGTGATTCAGTTAGCATGCACAAGTGCTTCAGGCAGTGACTGTAGAAGTAGACCAATCCAATGGCGAACGAGTTTCAGCAGGAGGCAATGTTGCTGGTAGGCAGCTCATTGCATGCAGAACTGGCAGCTGTTTTCCTCGTCCGTAATAAAGTTCATAATCGTAAGCCGCAAATATCAAATTCCAGTCTTGCATACAGGGTGACAGAATATGTTCCATGGATTTGGCATAATGATCTCCCAGTCATGGGAAAGCATGGTGTCTGCAATGATCAACCGGTACACCCCTGCCAGGCCCCTTCGCTCATCTACTTCTGCTCGCTTGGTGGTCTTGCGCACGAAAGGCAAAGCTTGGAGGTTCTCGGTTCTGGGTCCGTTGTGGTGGAATGACCTTCCCCTGTCACTCAGAACTTGCAGAAACTCTGTCTGTTTTCAAGAAGGGTCTGAAAACCCACCTTTTCCAGATCCAGTTTGCCCAAGATCTCTTCAGATCATCTATGGTGTAACTGTTCACGCATCGTAACTCCAGAAGCATTCCCAGATACAACCTTTATTCAGCCATTACTCTGGTATTGTACTGCTCATTTGTGTATCTTCTAATATTTAATAAAAAAATTAAAAAAAAAAAAATTGGTGTGGGTATCGGGATTTGTCTGTGTCTTATGCACCTACTTGAACGATGAACCTCGGTGTAGCAAGTGGTAAGGAACAAACTAGGCTCGCTTGAGACTTTCATGTCGGCAGCTATTTCTCCTTCTCTCAATGTAATGCATAAATTGTACTTTCGCTGAGATGTACATCGCTTTGGACAAAAGCGTCTGCTAAATGAATAAATGTAAATGTAAATGTAAATGCAATGAGGACCATTTGAAGGCACCCATCACTGAGGCTTGTGCAAGAATCTAACTAGAAGTATTTTAGTGTGTTCAAACTGCCTAGGAGCAACATCTTCTGCTGTGTCTTGCTCAAAATGGGCAGCATGTTAAATTCAGTTCATGCGTGTATTACTCTTAGCATGGTTGCTCAGCCGGATGAGTGAATAAACACAAAAACTGGACTGGAGATGATTAAAAAAACACTGAATGTGTCATGCTGGAATAATGGAAGCTGGGCTGAAGGTGAGTAGGACCCAGTTCCGGGTTCTGTTTATTAATGAACGGAGCCAAGGAGCAAGACGAAGAGCAGTAGTTGGGGACAGGCGTGGGTCAGGCGATGAGCATTCAGGGTTTCTTGGGGCAGACAAGGGATGTAAAAGATGAGACAAAGTGAAGGCTGGTAGCCAGGAGATCAGGAATTTCGAAAAGACAGGAATCATTGGATACACAGGGTAGCGGTTGCTCGAGTGAGGTTCCGCAAACAGGCGTGGAATCCTGGTCCCTTTTATCCCGTGCCACCTTGGTGAGAGGCAGCTGTGGGCGAGGTATGCGTGACAGAATATCTTTCATACATAATTCACAGATTCAACCACTGCTGTAATGCAAAATGGTATTGGCTACATCAATCCAACATTAAGCATCTTAAATGTATTTGGGTGGTTCTAGACATTTAATTCACCTGTATATTAATAATTATGTTATGCTGGGTTGTATAATTTCCTCAGGACTGAAGACCAGAGACCATTCAAGCACTTGACCTGACATCAGTGTCGTGGTTATGTATCTTCATGATTGACTTGGGCACAAAAGCCATCAGAGTGACCCAAACCCTTATTGTGTGACAGCTAACTGTCAAGGGGCCCTAACAGGTAATGTTTAATGTCTTCAGTTCCCCAGAAGCTATGGGCAATTTTGCATTGCTATTTCATCTGGGGGGGGGGGACGATGGCGCAGTGGTGCAGTGGGTTGGACCGGCTCCTGGGGCTCGAGTCCCGCTTGGGGTTCCTTGCGACAGACTGGCATCCTGTCCTGGGTGTGTCCCCTCCCCCTCCAGCCTTATGCCCTGAGTTGCCAGGTTAGGCTCTGGCTCCCCGCGACCCCGAATGGGACAAGCGGTTCAGAAAATGTGTGTGTGTGTGTGTATTTCATCTGAACTGCATGTCTTTGGACTGTGGGAGGAAACTGAAGTAGAAGGAGGAAACCTGAGCAAACGTGCAAGCCCCATATGGACAGAGCAGGAGTGTGCCTATATTTCAGGCCCTGTGAGGCAGCTGTTCTACTTGCTGTACTGCTTGTTAAAAAATACAATTACTTATTATAACATCTGGGGGACGCGCAGGCGCAACGGGCTTGACCGGGACCTGCTCTCTGGCGAGTCTGGGGTTCGAGTCCTGCGTGGGGTGCCTTCTGACAGACTGGCGTCCTGTCTTGGGTGTGTCCCCTCCCCCTCCAGCTTTGTGCCCTGTGTTGCCGGGTTAAGCTCTACCTTGCTGTAACCCCTACCTGGGACAAGCGGTTTCAGACAGTGTGTGTATTATAACAATGACTACATTCTATTAAAAGAATATACATTTTCTTTAATCATACAATAATACAGTTGTATACACATTTGAGCACACAGAGCACAATGGAGCACACTGGCTGGTGTCAGGATGGCAGATGGTGGGCCTGTTGCCAGTTGTCACTGACTGAGCTCACAGCTTTGCGTGTTGTTCAGCTGCAGCTTTGTGATCCTTAAGTGGCGTCATGTCCGTCTTGTGCAGGTTTTTGTATGCTGTCATTATGACTAAACTCTTTAACAGTGAATTTGTTTCTAACCTGAATAAATGTTCTGATGAAAGCAAAACAAAGTGAGGTGGATGAAACTGCACTTCCTCACTGAACTGAGGAACAAGCCACTGTCATTTTCAGTTAAATGGTTCTAGAGCTTAAGGAACATAATGTTAAAAGACACTATCACACAAAGCATTCATCTGCATTTCACAAACTCCAAGGCCAATTTGATAAAGTCAAGGTCTCCAGACTAAAATGTAAACTTTTGTCACAGCAATAGCTTTTTAGTGCATATGCTCCCAGCTGACATCACTTTTCAAAGTGACCCGTGCAACATCTGAAATTATTGCTATGGAAGAAAAACCCTTTTCCGGACACCAGATTTGTGTGAAAGCATGTTTTGAACCGTGTTCATAATGTCACTGTTTTGGCAGCACATATTAATGTAACAAATGTTCATCAGGATGAAGTATGGAAAGAGGTGATGAGACCGCAGAACATGGACAGTCGTTTTGTTCTGTGTTACAACATGGTCCATCATGTGTGACACTGAAAGTCTTGCTCATGAGATGCAGCTCAACATCTCAGACTGACGTGTTGTTATCTGGAATGCAAAGTTTCTATAATCATATAAAGTACACACACACACACACACACACACACACACACACACACATTTTCGGAACCACTAGTCCCATATGGGGTTGCGGGGAACCGGAGCCTACCCGGTAACACAGGGTGTAAGACCGGGGCGGGGGAGGGGACACACCCAGGACAGGACGCCAGTCCATCGCACGGCACCCCAAGCGGGACTCGAACCCCAGACCTACTGGAGAGCAGGACCCGGTTCAACCCACTGCGCCCCCCCCCCCAAATAAAGTACTTCCTTTTTAAATTAATCATCTTATTATATTTTATTCAAGCAGTCAATGCAATTAATACTTTTGCATTATACAACAAAATAATTTCTCAATTTAGGGGGTTAAGACTCAGCATGTGGACCTACTACAATTTTTACAAGGGCAGCCATGAGCAGTACATGATAAATATTCTGGTCTTTGGCTGAAAAAGGCTGGGCAGCCCTGATTCTAGGTGTGACTTTTAATAATAGTACGTCTCTTGTTTCATTAATTGTATGTTAGCATTTTCGCTACTTTGTAAATCGGAAGAACCTGGAGAATTCAATATGGGACACAATAGTTAATTTGTTGACTCACGCAGAGAAATTAACTCAAACAAAATTAATTCTTTGGATGAAGTTCCCAAATATAGCAGAGCAGGGTTATCTTATTTACTTTCAATCCTGCATTTTTAAGCACTGCAGCACACAGCGGAAAGTAATCAGGATTTGTCTGTTCTGAGTGTTATGCACATATTCGTGTGAGGAACATCAGTGCATATAGTGGATAGAAACAAACTATATTTATTTAAGAATCACGTGTCTGCAATTATGTCTCTTTTTCCCCTAATGTAATGCACAAACTGTATTCTCTGAGATGTACGTCGCTTTGGAGAAAAGCATCTGTAAAATGATATAGATATTGTGGGAATCCAAGCTGCAGACCATCTTGCTACTCCTTTGAGGCCCTCACACACTGCTGCCAGTAGACCTACACTCTTTTCATTAAAAACTGAAGACCTTCTTCCTTTTACCAGTAATTGAACTAAACTTAACAAAAATCTAATGTAAAAAAACATAAACAAGTACTTGATCATTTCACCTCAATGGGGAAAAAAATACATTTTTGGATCTAATGAAAATATAAATCAGAATATATAAATGAAAACACAGTTCTAAACTCTCTGGTCCCTTTTCTTGTATGTAAAAATCTCACTGTAGATTAAAATTTTGCAATTCTGTTTCGTATGTTGTATAATTCTTAAAGGGTGGACCTCAACCTCTTGTTAACTTGTTATTTAAAGAGCTCAGGGTGGGGCCTACATTACTGCCAACAAATTTTTATCCAGACCTCTTACACAACCTTCTTAGAGGAGTCTAAGAATACATTTCCTCCACACTGGTAATGTGGATTTTGATGTTTTTCCTTCATTCTGGAAAATGTCCTATATATTGACTGAAAGCTTAAAGCACAGCTCTCCATCTGAATTGTTTTTGTGTGAACGTCATACTGTTTCAGTGGGTTAAGTAGCTTGCTCAACAATACACTGAAGACATAAACTTCCTACCTGTTAGTACATATTGTTTAAATTACTTGCTGCACAACAAGTAAAAGAAGTGTTCGGGTAAATACACTTAAAAACTGCATTGTCATCCAGAGATTTAAATCTCGACATTTTGTGGACATTAAAAAATAAGAAATCCTGCTTTAGTCAGTTAGGCAAACTGAAGCATACATGTATGAATTTTTTAGAAGACCAGTTTTATTAAAATAATCTTAACTGATGGCTTCCTGATACAAGACAACAAAAGTACTATTCATGAAACAAAGTCTATAATATTTCTTTCTCTTCCTCTTATGCATTACTTTTGAGACATAAAATGCAAAACAAATGACAACTGGTCTACACTGAATTATTGTACAAATTAAAAAAATATGAATATATCCCAGTGTAAAGGCTTTGAAGTTTTCTTGCACTAATCATGTCATATTTATTCTATCAAAGGGCTATTTCTGCTGTTGTTCAAAAATGCAAAAAACGGAAAGCTAAGATACTACTTTATAGCTAATGCACGGTTCCTTTTCAGTATTTGAATCAGCCTGCTCCTGATCTCTTTTGTTCTGAAGCAATAAACAGTTGGATTCATTAGTGAGGGTACAAGAGTTAAGATTATCATTAGTGCATTCCTCTCTGTCAAATCCAGAGTGACACCAACTCTTGTTAACAATCCCGAAACTAATTTAGGAGCGTAGTAACAGAACACAGCAACAGCATGACTCAGACATGTGCTGATCATCTGCTTTCGACCCTCGGTGTCAGCCAGTCTCACCACAGTGTAGATGATCTTCACATATGTTGCCAGGATGAGTGGGAAGTGTCCACCCAGAAACCACATAAGCAGAATGGTGGAGGGCACAAAATATGGTTCTGGGTCAACGCAGGCAGCCCTCACCAGTGCTGAATAACTACAGAAGGTGTATCTGATGATGGGCTGGCAGTAGGGAAGTCTGTCAACAATTCCTGTCAGCACTCCTATGGCTGCTATACCAATCATCCAGGACAGGGCAATTAGTGCAAACGTTCGCGAATTGGTGAGGATGCTGTGGTACCGCAGTGGATTACTGATGGCAATCATGCGGTCAAATGCCATCAAGGTCAGGGCAAAACAAAGACAGATGTCACCCAAGTTGTACACAAACATGCGAGAAATACATGAGTGATATGAAATGTTTCGGACCCCAGCAAGCAGCAGAGCGATCAGAGTTGTGCTAGCACTGGTTGTGAACATGATGTCAATAACAGCCAGGTTACAAATGAATATGTACATTGGCCTGTGCAAACGTTGGTCTGATACGATGATACATATGTTAGCACTGCTACCGAGCAGTATAAGGGAATATGTGAGCAATATTAGAACCCCAAGAATGTTCTGATTGGGCAGGTGGTCTAAGCCTGTGATGACAAACTCTGTAATGCGCTGTATTGTGACATTTGATTCCAGCATTTCCCAACATGTCTGCAAAAAATACAGAAGAAGATTTTAACTTTCACTGAAAATCTTTTTGGGACATCAACAAGCTGGAGTGGTTTCTTGCTTCTCTACAGAAATCTAAAAATTTACATGCAGCAGAGAAAGTTTTTTATTCTTAGTTTTACATATTATATAATACTCCATATTATTACATTATAAGCTGTTTTGGAAAAGAGTGTCAGCTAAATGAATAAAAGTAATTGTAAATGTCGACATGTTAGAACATCTACTTACATATAGGTTGGAGATGAGAATTCTTTAAAGTCCATCAATCTTCTTTATTACTGGATGACTAAACTGAGTTTTTATAAGCGCCTTCCTCACAAGGATTGTATCTAGTGACACAGGGGACTTCTGCAGTAACCAAGACAATTACAGGTGTCATTACACTGAGGATTGAGGGTCCTTAAAAATGTACCAGTTTCTAACTCAGTGCTGCTCTCTTTATGCTAACTATATTCAGTGGGAAAAGGATCTCACCTGCAATAACATTGTCTCGACCATTTCTGTAATCTTTTGATAGAAGTGGGCATTGTGGTAAGCAAATGGCATGACAAAAGTTATTCCTTGTCCTCCTGCTCATGTTGTAGCAACTTTATCATGTTGTGGCTGGGGAGGGCAGCAGATGTGCCCTTAAATCCAATTTAGACACTACATGAAAGAAATGCTGTCCTGACAACCCATCCAGTCAAGGCACAAACAGCCTCTTTAGGATGGTCGAAGACAACACTCTCTTTGGACAGCAAAAGAAAGAGCATCCCGTCAGAATAGGGCAAAGGCTACAATGACACCCATCAGGACTGATGAAGGCAGCTCCCCATCTGTCCAGGGAATTGATAGCTGCTGTGACTTTGAAAATGTGCCCACCTTCACATTGTTAGTAAACACCTGTTACTTGGTGAATGGACAGGGAACAAGGACGGGAGAGAAGGAAAAGAAATGGACAGAATCTTTTTCTTTTGACAGTTAGCCTCAAGAAATAAAGTGTCTGGGAGCAGTGTCTCTAGCATCTTACATATGCAGTGTTTGACTTGATATGTTGTTCTATGAATTCTAAATTCTGAGACAAAGGCTATAACCACTTGTCTCAAGCAGGGTCGCAGCAAACCGGGCCCTAGCCCAGCAACACAGGGTACAAGGCTGGGCCCACCCAGGATGAGACGCCAGTTTGTTGCAAGGCACCCCAAGCAGGACTCGAACCCTAAACCCAACGGAGAGCAGGACACGGCCAAGCCACTCCACTGCGCCCCCCTAAATTCTGACATCTCTTCGTAAATGTAATTATTTTACTATAGCAATTTATGTCTGCACAGAAACATGTCAAGGTGACATTGAAGTGAAATGTTAGTGGAAAGTGCTTTGACCTTAACATGGAAAAAAAAATGACATGAAGAGGGAGGACACCTCTCTATAATTTTATGCAGAACTGAGTATCATTAATTAAGAATATTTGCTTCATTGTCAGATGAGAACTACCTAATGTCACGTTCTCCGCATCAGGCACCTCTGCAACACCTGCCGCTCCCTGATGGGAACGACTATAAAGAGGGAAGCCGAGGAAGCCCAGACGCGGAACCTTGTTTTGCCTCCTTGTTTCCCTGCGAACCGTATTCCTGAGAGACCCATTACGACTTCGACCCTTTGCCTGTTTCTTCCTGACCACGTTCTTTGCCTAGCCCTTTCTACGACGTTTGCTGATCGCTTGACCCTCGCCTGCCCCTCGACTACGATTATGGATTCTGATTCGGCTTCCGTGCACGACGATTCGAACACTCTGCACTTGAGTCCGTCCGCGCTACGCGCAACCGTGACAGAAGGTTCCGCCTGCTACCAGGACTCAGTAGAGTATGCGCAACTGCGTACTGCGCTCACCCTGCAAAGCGACTTTTTGGGAACGCATTCCCAATCGTTGCAGCGCATACAAAAAAAGGTCGACGGATTAATCCAGGTCCTCCAAACCGGAGGTATTCTCAACCCCGCCTTCCAGGGTGCACCCGCGACTCCTGCTGAGCCGGTCCCGCCCACACCCCTCGAGGCTTTGGGGACGGTCACAAGGATCGTGACCCCAGAGAGGTATGACGGTTCGCCCGATCAATGTCAGGACTTTCCGATGCAGTGCAAGTTGGTTTTTGAGTGTGAAAGCCCTGGATGGTCAACCCCTGGGTGATGGGGTGGTTGATTCCCGGACGGCACCTCTCGTGCTCGAAACAAGCGCGTGTCATCACGAGAAACTCACCTTCTTTCTGATCCGAGCTCCAGACACCCCTGTCATTTTAGGTTACCCCTGGTTGGCACGACATGACCCCGTCTTTAGGTGGAGTACCAAGGAGCTGGTTTCTTGGGAAAGATCCTGTCACGCATCCTGCCTCACTCTTCCTTGCCGGGCCACGTCGGTGGAAGGGGTAGAGGGCCTTCCCCCGCCGGTCATACCCCCGGACTATGAGGATCTATGAGAGGTCTTCAGCAAGGTCCGCGCCGCCGAACTGCCTCCTCACCGGTCCTGGGACTGTGCTATCGACCTCTTGCCAGGTACCACACCACCTCGGGGCCGGGTGTACCCCCTGTCGTTACCAGAACAACGGGCCATGCAGGAGTACATCAGGGAGGCCCTCGAAGCTGGTCTGATCCGGTCGTCAACGTCACCAGCAGCGGCGGGGTTCTTCTTTATCGGTAAGAAGGACGGGGGACTGAGGCCGTGCATAGATTACTGAGGGTTGAACGCCATAACGGTCAAGTACCCGCACCCCTTACTGTTGATTACCTCGGCTCTGGAGGGAATCCATGGATCGACCTGGTTCTCGAAATTAGACCTCCGCAGTGCATATAATCTCATCCGGATCCGTGAGGGGGATGAATGGAAGACGGCCTTCTCCACGTCACTAGGTCACTATGAGTACAGGGTCATGCCCTTTGGTCTAGCTAATGCCCCCTCAGTTTTCCAAGCCTTTCTCAACCATGTGTTGTGCGATTTCCTTCATCACTGCGTCATCGTTTACCTGGATGATATACTGATCTACTCGAAGACCCGAGAGCAGCATATCCAACAGGTCCGGGAGGTCCTCAGGCGGCTCCTACAACATCGATTGTATGTGAAGGCAGAGAAGTGTGCATTCCACCAACGCCAAATCTCCTTCCTGGGCTACATCCTGAGCCAGGAGGGAGTTTCCATGGACCCCAGGAAGGTGGGTGCAGTAACCTCCTGGCCTCGACCTACCACGGTAAGGGCGCTCCAGCGCTTCCTTGGGTTCGCCAATTTCTATCGTCGATTCATACGTAATTTCAGCACAGTAGCCGCACCCCTTACCGCGTTAACAGCAAGCAAGGACCGAAGACTCCCGTGGGGGGCGGAGGCGGAGAAGGCTTTCCAGGAGTTAAAAACACGGTTCACCTCCGCCCCCGTGCTGAAACAGCCGGACCCTTCCTTGCCGTTCGTGGTGGAGGTCGACGCCTCCTCGGTAGGGGTGGGTGCAATCCTGTCACAGCGGCAAGGGGACCCTCCCAAGTTGTACCCCTGTGCCTTCTTCTCCAGGAAGATGACCCCTGCCGAGCGGAATTACGACACTGGGAACAGGGAACTCCTTGCTATCAAGCTCGCGCTTGAGGAGTGGCGTCACTGGCTGGAGGGTGCGGTCCATCCCTTTGTGGTACTCACGGACCACCGCAATCTAGAGTACCTAGAGACCGCAAAACGGTTGAACTCCCGCCAGGCCCGATGGGCCCTGTTCTTCACCCGTTTCCACTTTACTGTTTCTTATCGGCCAGGTTCCAAGAATGGGAAAGCTGATGCTTTATCGCGGGTTCATGACCCCGAACCACTGCCCCCCAACCCAGAGGAGATCCTACCCCAGGGATGCGTGGTGGGTCCGGTCCACTGGCAACTCCTCCAGGACATCCAAGAAGCCCAGGACAGCGAACCAGAACCGCCCGGGAGGCCAACCAACTGTGTGTATGTCCCCAGTTCCTTCCGCGCAGCGGTGCTGAAATGGGCCCATGAGGCTCCGGAGGCCGGGCATCCCGGGATCCGCCGTACCCTATCCCTGGTCCAAAGACGGTTCTGGTGGCCCTCGCTGTCCGACGATGTCAGGGACTTCGTCCAGGCCTGTGCCACCTGCGCTCAGACCAGGACCCTGCCCGAAAAGGCAGCGGGTCTCCTACAACCCTTGCCTACGCCGACCCGACCCTGGACCCACGTGGCACTGGATTTCCTAGTGGACCTCCCGGTCTCAGAGGGTAAGACCGTGATCCTTTCTGTCATAGATCGTTTCTCTAAGGCTTACAGACTGGTGCCCCTTCCGAAGCTGCCCACCGCTCTCGAGGTGTCGGAGGTCCTATTCGAGCAAGTCTTTAAACTCTACGGACTCCCCGAAGACATTGTTTCCGATCGAGGTCCCCAGTTCACCTCTCGGGTATGGAAGGCCTTTTGGAGCCGGCTCGGAGTGACGGTCAGCCTTACATCAGGATATCACCCGCAAGCCAACGGTCACGTGGAACGCTTGCAACAGGATGTTGCAAGGTTTCTCCGAGCCTACTGCTCCCAAAGACCCCACCACTGGGCTCGCCACCTGGCCTGGGCAGAGTATGCCCACAATTCCGCGCCTCACACATCCACAGGTATGTCGCCCTTTCAGTGTGTGTTAGGCTACCAACCTGTCCTGTTCCCCAGTGAGACCTCTCCAAGTCCTGTTCTGGCTGTGGAGACATGGCATAAGGAGAGCACCCGCGTCTGGAGGATGGTCCGGGCCCACCTGCTCCGCAGTGCGGAATGCCACAAACGTCAGGCTGACCGGCACCGGCGCACCCTTTCGTTCTTGCCTGGACGAAGAGTTTGGCTCTCCACCCGAGACCTTCACCTGAAGACCCCCTCCAAGAAACTCGGGTCCCGCTACATCGGCCCTTTCAAGGTAGTACGTCGTGTCACGCCGGTTACCTACCGTCTTCAGTTACCTCCTGACCTCCGAGTGCATCCAACATTCCATGTTTCCCTCCTGAAACCGGTTGGGGTGTCCTTGCATCAGCCACCAGTAGAAACAACCTCACCACCGTCGACACTATCCCTCGCAGGGGACGATGTCTACACGGTCCGAGCCCTGCTAAACTCCCACCGACGGAGAGGTCGACTACAATATCTGGTGGATTGGGAGGGGTATGGTCCGGAGGAGCGGTCCTGGGTAGCTGCTTCGGACATCCTGGACCCCGACCTGGTGGCCGCTTTCCATAGGGACCATCCCGAGTGCCCGGCTCCGCGCCCCCGGGGGCGTCCTCCTTCCCGGCCCAGGGCGTCCGGAGCTGCCCGTGGAGGGGGGGGTACTGTCACGTTCTCCGCATCAGGCACCTCTGCGACACCTGCCGTTCCCTGATGGGAACGACTATGAAGAGGGAAGCCGAGGAAGCCCAGACGCGGAACCTTGTTTTGCCTCCTTGTTTCCCTGCGAACCGTATTCCTGAGAGACCCATTACGACTTCGACCCTTTGCCTGTTTCTTCCTGACCACGTTCTTTGCCTAGCCCTTTCTACGACGTTTGCTGATCGCTTGACCCTCGCCTGCCCCTCGACTACGATTATGGATTCTGATTCGGCTTCCGTGCACGACGATCCGAACACTCTGCACTTGAGTCCGTCTGCGCTACGCGCAACCGTGACACCTAATCTTGCCTCCATGTGTTTGTTCTTTTTCCCTTTCATGACCATGCATGTCACTTAAGAACTTCAGGTGTATCTAATCAAGCGCAGTGATAAGTTACTCAGTCACGAGCAACTAAGTAGGCATTTTCCACATTTTAGAGTTAGGTGTTGTATGTCATGGGTCTAGCGGGGTGCAGTGGGTTTGGGAAGGTTTTGCTCTCTGGTGGGTGTGCAGTTCGAAGACCCGCTTAGGGTGCCTTGCCATGGACTGGTGTCCTGTCCTGGGTGTGTCCCCTCCCCCTTCAGCCTTCCACCCTGTGTTCCCAGGTTAGGCTCCGGTTCATCTCAGGACAAGCAGTTGCACACAAGCGTGTGTGTATTTGTTAGATCAGTTTATTGCTGTTATACCACAGTACTGGCTGAAAAGGGAGTTATGCAGTGGCTCAGCGAGCTTGACTGGGTCCTACTCTATGGTGGGTCTGGGGTTTGAGTCCCGCTTGGGGTGCCTTGCAATGGACTGGCGTCCCATCCTAGGTGTGTCCCGTTGTGGACAGTGTTGCCAGGTTAAGCTCTGGCTTGCTGTAACCCCCGCCTGGGACAAGCAGTTTCAGACAGTGTGTGTATTATAACAATGACTACATTCTATTAAAAGAATATACATTTTCTTTAATCATACAATAATACAGTTGTATACACATTTGAGCACACAGAGCACAATGGAGCACACTGGCTGGTGTCAGGACGGCAGATGGCGGGCCAGTTGCCAGTTGTCGCTGACTGAGCTCACAGCTTTTCGTGTTGTTCAGCTACAGCTTTGTGATCCTTAAGTGGCGTCATGTCCGTCTTGTGCAGGTTTTTGTATGCTGTCATTATGACTAAACTCTTTAACAGTGAATTTGTTTCTAACCTGAATAAATGTTCTGATGAAAGCAAAACAAAGTGAGGTGGATGAAACTGCACTTCCTCACTGAACTGAGGAACAAGCCATTGTCATTTTCAGTTAAGTGGTTCTAGAGCTTAAGGAACATAATGTAAAAAGACACTATCACACAAAGCATTCATCTGCATTTCACAAATTCCAAGGCCAATTTGATAAAGTCAAGGTCTCCAGACTAAAATGTAAACTTTTGTCACAGCAGTAGCTTTTTAGTGCATATGCTCCCAGCTGACATCACTTTTCAAAGTGACCCGTGCAACTTCTGAAATTATTGCTATGGAATAAAACCCTTTTCCGGACACCAGATTTCTGTGAAAGCATGTTTTGAACCGTGTTCATAATGTCGCTTTTTTGGCAGCACATATTAATGTAAACAAATGTTCATCAGGATGAAGTATGGAAAGAGCTTGATGAGACCGCAGAACATGGACAGTCGTTTTGATCTGTGTTACAACATGGTCCATCATGTGTGACACTGAAAGTCTTGCTCATGAAATGCAGCTCAACGTCTCAGATTGATGTTTTGAAGGACTTTCTTTTTATATTAATTATCTTATTATATTTTATTCAAGCAGTCAATGCAATTAATACTTCTGCATTATACAACAAAATAATTTCTCAATTTAAGGGGTTAAGATTCAGCATGTGGACTTACTACAATATTTACAAGGGCAACCATGAGCAGTACATAATAAATATTCTGGTCTTTGGCTAATGAAGGCTGGGCAACCCTGTTTTTAGGTATGACTTTTAATAATAGTACGTCTCCTGTTTCATTAATTGTACGTCACCATCTTCGCTACTTTGTAAATCTGAAGATACTGGAGAATTCAGCATGGGACAGAATAGTTAATTTGTTGACTCACGCAGAGAAATTAACTGAAACAAAATTAATTCTTTGGATGAAGTTCCCAAATATAGCAGAGCAGGGTTATCTTATTTACTTTCAATCCTGCATTTTTAAGCACTGCAGCACACAGCGGAAAGTAATCAGGATTTGTCTGTTCTGAGTTTTATGCACATATTCGTGTGAGGAACATCAGTGCATATAGTGGATAGAAACAAACTATATTTATTGAAGAATCACGCGTCTGCAATTATGTCTCTCTTTCCCCTAATGTAATGCACAAACTGTATTCTCTGAGATGTACGTCGCTTTGGAGAAAAGCATCTGTAAAATGATATAGATATTGTGGGAATCCAAGCTGCAGACCATCTTGCTACTCCTTTGAGGCCCTCACACACTGCTGCCAGTAGACTTCTGTTTCGTACCTTGCTATAATTCTTAAAGGGTGGACCTCAACCTCATAAAGCAATCTTAATTGATGAGTTCCCAATACAGGACAACAAAAGCTCTATTCATAAAACAAAGCCTATAATATTTCTTTCTCTTCCTCTTATGCATTAGTTTTGAGACATAAAATGAAAAACAAATGACAACTGGTCTACACTGAATTATTGTACAAATTAAAAAAATATGAATATATCCCAGTGTAAAGGCTTTGAAGTTTTCTTGCACTAATCATGTCATATTTATTCTATCAAAGGGCTATTTCTGCTGTTGTTCAAAAATGCAAAAAATGGAAAGCTAAGATACTACTTTATAGCTAATGCACGGTTCCTTTTCAGTATTTGAATCAGCCTGCTTCTGATCTCTTTTGTTCTGAAGCAATAAACAGTTGGATTCATTAGTGAGGGTACAAGAGTTGAGATTATCATTAGTGCATTCCTCTCTGTCAAATTCAGAGTGACACCAACTCTTGTTAACAATCCCGAAACTAATTTAGGAGCGTAGTAACAGAACACAACAACAGTGTGACTCAGACATGTGCTGATCATCTGCTTTCGACCCTCGGTGTCAGCCAGTCTCACCACAGTGTAGATGATCTTCACATATGTTGCCAGTATGAGTGGGAAGTGTCCACCCAGCAACCACATAAGCAGAATGGTGGAGGGCACAAAATATGGTTCTGGGTCAACGCAAGCAGCCCTCACCAGAACAGGATAATCACAGAAGCTGTATTTGAGGAGGGGCTGGCAGTAGGGAAGTCTGTCAACAATTCCTGTCAGCACTCCTATGGCTGCTATACCAATCATCCAGGACAGGGCAATTAGTGCAAACGTTCGCGAATTGGTGAGGATGCTGTGGTACCGCAGTGGATTACTGATGGCAATCATGCGGTCAAATGCCATCAAGGTCAGGGCAAAACAAAGACAGATATCACCCAGGTGGTACACAAACATGCGAGAAATACATGAGTGATATGAAATGTTTCGGACCCCAGCAAGCAGCAGAGCGATCAGAGTTGTGCTAGCACTGGTTGTGAACATGATGTCAATAACAGCCAGGTTACAAATGAATATGTACATTGGCCTGTGCAGGTGCCTATCTGATGCAATGATACATATGTTAGCACTGCTACCGAGCAGTATAAGGGAATATGTGACCAATATTAGAAGTCCAAGAATCTTCTTATTGGGCAGGTGGTCTAACCCAGTGATGACAAACTCTGTAATGCGCTGTGCTGTGACATTTGATTCCAGCATTTCCCAGCATGTCTGCAAAAAATACAGAAGAACATTATAACTTTCACTGAAAATCTTTTTGGGAGATCGACAAGCTGGAGTGGTTTCTTGCTTCTGTAAAGATATATAAAAAATGACATGCAGCTCACATAAGAGGAAGTTTTTATTCTTAATTTTATACATTATATAATAGTCCATATTAATACATTGCAATTTGTTTCGGAGAAAAGTGTCAGCTAAATGAATAAATGTAATTGTAAATGTCAACATATTAGAATAGCTACTTACGTATAGGTTGAAGATGAGACTTCTTAAAAGTCCATCAGTGTTCTTTATTACTGGATGCCTAAACTGAGTTTTTATAAGGGACTTCCTCACAAGGATTGTATCTAGTGACACAGGGGACTTCTGCAGTAACCAAGACAATTACAGGTGTCATTACACTGAGGACTGGGGGTCCTTAAAAATGTACCAGTTACTAACTCAGTGGTGCTCTCTTTATGCTGACTATATTCAGTGGGAAATGGATCTCACCTGCAATAACATTGTCTCGACCATTTCTGTAATCTTTTGATAGAAGTGGGCATTGTGGTAAGCAAATGGCATGGCAAAAGTTATTCCTTGTCCTCCTGCACATGTTGTAGCAACTTGATTATGTTGTGGCTGGGGAGGGCAGCAGATGTGCCCTTAAATCCAATTTAGACACTACATGAAAGAAATGCTGTCCTCACAACCCATCCAGTCAAGGCACGAACAACCTGTTTAGGATGGTCGAAGACAACACTCTCTTTGTACAGCAAAAGAAAGAGCATCCGGTCAGAATAGGACAAAGGCCACAATGACACCCATCAGGACTGATGAAGGCAGCTCCCCATCTGTCCAGGGAGTTGAAATTTAAGACCCTGGTTATGGCCTACAAATGCATCAATAGAACTGCTCTCAGCTATCTACAAGACTTGATCATTTGCTACACACCAACCAGACTGGTACACTCTTCCACATCTGCCTGCTTGGTGGTCCCACGCACGAAAGGTAAAACATGGAGGTTCTTGGTTCTGGCTCAACAAAGGTTGGTAGCCAGGAGATCAGGAATTTCGAAAAGACAGGAATCATTGGATACACAGGGTAGCGGTTGCTCGAATGAGGTTCCGCAAACAGGCGTGGAATCCTGGTCCCTTTTATCCCGTGCCACCTTGATGAAAGGCAGCTGCGGGAGAGGTACGCGTGACAGAATATCTTTCACACATAATTCACAGATTCAACCACTGCTGTAATGCAAAATGGTATTGGCTACATCAATGCAACATTAAGCATCTTAAATGTATTTGGGTGGTTCTAGACATTTAATTCACCTGTATATTAATAATTATGTTATGCTGGGTTGTATAATTTCCTCAGGACTGAAGACCAGAGACCATTCAAGCACTTGACCTGACATCAGTGTCGTGGTTATGTATCTTCATGATTGACTTGGGCACAAAAGCCATCAGAGTGACCCAAACCCTTATTGTGTGACAGCTAACTGTCAAGGGGCCCTAACAGGTACTGTTTAATGTCATCAGTTCCCCAGAAGCTATGGGCAATTTAGCATTGCTATTTCATCTGAAGGGGGGGGACGATGGCGCAGTGGTGCAGTGGTGCAGTGGGTTGGACCGGCTCCCGGGGTTCGAGTCCCGCTTGGAGTTCCTTGCGACAGACTGGCATCCTGTCCTGGGTGTGTCCCCTCCCCCTCCAGCCTTATGCCCTGAGTTGCCAGGTTAGGCTCTGGCTCCCCGCGACCCCGAATGGGACAAGCGGTTCAGAAAATGTGTGTGTGTGTGTATTTCATCTGAACTGCATGTCTTTGGACTGTGGGAGGAAACTGAAGTAGAAGGAGGAAACCTGAGCAAACGTGCAAGCCCCATATGGACCGAGCAGGAGTGTGCCTATATTTCAGGCCCTGTGAGGCAGCTGTTCTACTTGCTGTACCGCTGTACTGCTTGTTAAAAATTATAATTACTTATTATAACATTTGGGGGATGCGCAGGCGCAACGGGCTTGACCGGAACCTGCTCTCTGGCGAGTCTGGGGTTCGAGTCCTGCGTGGGGTGCCTTCTGACAGACTGGCGTCCCGTCCTGGGTGTGTCCCCTCCCCCTCCAGCTTTGTGCCCTGTGTTGCCGGGTTAAGCTCTACCTTGCTGTAACCCCCGCCTGGGACAAGTGGTTTCAGACAGTGTGTGTATTATAACAATGACTACATTCTATTAAAAGAATATACATTTTCTTTAATCATACAATAATACAGTTGTATACACATTTGAGCACACAGAGCACAATGGAGCACACTGGCTGGTGTCAGGACAGCAGATGGAGGGCCAGTTGCCAGTTGTCGCTGACTGAGCTCACAGCTTTTCGTGTTGTTCAGCTGCAGCTTTGTGATCCTTAAGTGGCGTCATGTCCGTCTTGTGCAGGTTTTTGTATGCTGTCATTATGACTAAACTCTTTAACAGTGAATTTGTTTCTAACCTGAATAAACGTTCTGATGAAAGCAAAACAAAGTGAGGTGGATGAAACTGCACTTCCTCACTGAACTGAGGAACAAGCCACTGTCATTTTCAGTTAAGTGGTTCTAGAGCTTAAGGAACATAATGTAAAAAGACACTATCACACAAAGCATTCATCTGCATTTCACAAACTCCAAGGCCAATTTGATAAAGTCAAGGTCTCCAGACTAAAATGTAAACTTTTGTCACAGCAATAGCTTTTTAGTGCATATGCTCCCAGCTGACATCACTTTTCAAAGTGACCCGTGCAACATCTGAAATTATTGCTATGGAAGAAAAACCCTTTTCCGGACACCAGATTTGTGTGAAAGCATGTTTTGAACCGTGTTCATAATGTCACTGTTTTGGCAGCACATATTAATGTAACAAATGTTCATCAGGATGAAGTATGGAAAGAGGTGATGAGACCGCAGAACATGGACAGTCGTTTTGATCTGTGTTACAACATGGTCCATCATGTGTGACACTGAAAGTCTTGCTCATGAGATGCAGCTCAACATCTCAGACTGACATGTTGTTATCTGGAATGCAAAGTTTCTATAATCATATAAAGTACACACACACACACACACACACACACACACACACACACACACACACACACACACATTTTCGGAACCACTAGTCCCATATGGGGTTGCAGGGAACCGGAGCCTACCCGGTAACACAGGGTGTAAGGCCGGGGGTGGGGAGGGGACACACCCAGGACAGGACGCCAGTCCGCCGCAAGGCACCCCAAGCAGGACTCGAACCCCAGACCTACTGGAGAGCAGGACCCGGTCCAACCCACTGCGCCACCGCACCCCCGAAATATAAGTCAGAATATATAAATGGAAACACAGTTCTAAACTCTCTGGTCCCTTTTCTTGTATGTAAAAATCTCACTGTAGATTAAAATTTTGCAATTCTGTTTCGTATGTTGTATAATTCTTAAAGGGTGGACCTCAACCTCTTGTTAACTTGTTATTTAAAGAGCTCAGGGTGGGGCCTACATTACTGCCAACAAATTTTTATCCAGACCTCTTACACAACCTTCTTAGAGGAGTCTAAGAATACATTTCCTCCACACTGGTAATGTGGATTTTGATGTTTTTCCTTCATTCTGGAAAATGTCCTATATATTGACTGAAAACTTAAAGCACAGCTCTCCATCTGAATTGTTTTTGTGTGAACGTCATACTGTTTCAGTGGGTTAAGTAGCTTGCTCAACAATACACTGAAGACATAAACTTCCTACCTGTTAGTACATATTGTTTAAATTACTTGCTGCACAACAAGTAAAAGAAGTGTTCGGGTAAATACACTTAAAAACTGCATTGTCATCCAGAGATTTAAATCTCGACATTTTGTGGACATTAAAAAATAAGAAATCCTGCTTTAGTCAGTTAGGCAAACTGAAGCATACATGTATGAATTTTTTAGAAGACCAGTTTTATTAAAATAATCTTAACTGATGGCTTCCTGATACAAGACAACAAAAGTACTATTCATGAAACAAAGTCTATAATATTTCTTTCTCTTCCTCTTATGCATTACTTTTGAGACATAAAATGCAAAACAAATGACAACTGGTCTACACTGAATTATTGTACAAATTAAAAAAATATGAATATATCCCAGTGTAAAGGCTTTGAAGTTTTCTTGCACTCATCATGTCATATTTATTCTATCAAAGGGCTATTTCTGCTGTTGTTCAAAAATGCAAAAAACGGAAAGCTAAGATACTACTTTATAGCTAATGCACGGTTCCTTTTCAGTATTTGAATCAGCCTGCTCCTGATCTCTTTTGTCCTGAAACAATAAACAGTTGGATTCATAAGTGAGGGTACAAGAGTTGAGATGATCTTTAGTGCATTCCTCTCTGTCAAATCCAGAGTGACACCAACTCTTGTTAACAATCCCAAAACTAATTTAGGAGCATAGTAACAGAACACAACAACAGTGTGACTCAGACATGTGCTGATCATCTGCTTGCGACCCTCAATGTCAGCCAGTCTCACCACAGTGTAGATGATCTTCACATATGTTGCCAGGATGAGTGGGAAGTGTCCACCCAGAAACCACATGACCAGAATGGTGGAGGGCACAAAATATGGTTCTGGGTCAACGCAGGCAGCCCTCACCAGAGCAGCATAATCACAGAAGCTATATTTGAGGAGGGGCTGGCAGTAGGGAAGTCTGTCAACAATTCCTGTCAGCACTCCTATGGCTGCTATACCAATCATCCAGGACAGGGCAATTAGTGCAAACGTTCGCGAATTGGTGAGGATGCTGTGGTACCGCAGTGGATTACTGATGGCAATCATGCGGTCAAATGCCATCAAGGTCAGGGCAAAACAAAGACAGATATCACCCAGGTTGTACACAAACATGCGAGAAATACATGAGTGATATGAAATGTTTCGGACCCCAGCAAGCAGCAGAGCGATCAGAGTTGTGCTAGCACTGGTTGTGAACATGATGTCAATAACAGCCAGGTTACAAATGAATATGTACATTGGCCTGTGCAGAAGTTGGTCTGATACGATGATACATATGTTAGCACTGCTACCGAGCAGTATAAGGGAATATGTGAGCAATATTAGAACCCCAAGAATGTTCTGATTGGGCAGGTGGTCTAAGCCTGTGATGACAAACTCTGTAATGCGCTGTGTTGTGACATTTGATTCCAGCATTTCCCAACATGTCTGCAAAAAATACAGAAGAAGATTATAACTTTCACTGAAAATCTGTTTGGGAGATCATTTTAAGCAACAAGTTGATGTGGTTTCTTGCTTCTCTACAGAAATAGAAACATTTACATGCAGCTCACATAAGAGGAAGTTTTAATTCTTAATTTTATACATTATATAATAGTCCATATTAATACATTGCAATTTGTTTTGGAGAAAAGTGTCAGCTAAATGAATAAATGTAATTGTAAATGTCAACATATTAGAATAGCTACTTACATATAGGTTGGAGATGAGACTTCTTAAAAGTCCATCAGTGTTCTTTATTACTGGATGACTAAACTGAGTTTTTATAAGCGCCTTCCTCACAAGGATTGTATCTATTGACACAGGGGACTTCTGCAGTAACCAAGACAATTACAGGTGTCATTACACTGAGGATTGAGGGTCCTTAAAAATGTACCAGTTTCTAACTCAGTGCTGCTCTCTTTATGCTAACTATATTCAGTGGGAAAAGGATCTCACCTGCAATAACATTGTCTCGACCATTTCTGTAATCTTTTGATAGAAGTGGGCATTGTGACAAGCAAATGGCATGGCAAAAGTTATTCCTTGTCCTCCTGCTCATGTTGTAGCAACTTTATCCTGTTGTGGCTGGGGAGGGCAGCAGAGGTGCCCTTAAATCCCATTTAGACACTCTACATGAAAGAAATGCTGTCCTGACAACCCATCCAGTCAAGGCACAAACAGCCTCTTTAGGATGGTCGAAGACAACACTCTCTTTGGACAGCAAAAGAAAGAGCATCCCGTCAGAATAGGGCAAAGGCCACAATGACACCCATCAGGACTGATGAAGGCAGCTCCCCATCTGTCCAGGGAATTGATAGCTGCTGTGACTTTGAAAATGTACCCACCTTCACATTGTTAGTAAACACCTGTTACCTGGTGAATGGACAGGGAACAAGGACGGGAGAGAAGGAAAAGAAATGGACAGAATCTTTTTCTTTTGACAGTTAGCCTCAAGAAATAAAGTGTCTGGGAGCAGTGTCTCTAGCATCTTACATATGCAGTGTTTGACTTGATATGTTGTTCTATGAATTCTAAATTCTGAGACAAAGGCTGTAACCACTTGTCTCAAGCAGGGTCGCAGCAAACCGGGCCCTAGCCCAGCAACACAGGGTACAAGGCTGGGCCCACCCAGGATGAGACGCCAGTTTGTTGCAAGGCACCCCAAGCAGAACTCGAACCCTAAACCCAACGGAGAGCAGGACACGGCCAAGCCACTCCACTGCGCCCCCCTAAATTCTGACATCTCTTCGTAAATGTAATTATTTTACTATAGCAATTTATGTCTGCACAGAAACATGTCAAGGTGACATTGAAGTGAAATGTTAGTGGAAAGTGCTTTGACCTTAACATGGAAAAAAAAATGACATGAAGAGGGAGGACACCTCTCTATAATTTTATGCAGAACTGAGTATCATTAATTAAGAATATTTGCTTCATTGTCAGATGAGAACTACCTAATCTTGCCTCCATGTGTTTGTTCTTTTTCCCTTTCATGACCGTGCATGTCACTTAAGAACTTCAAGTGTATCTAATCAAGCACAGTGATAAGTTACCGAGTCACAAGCAACTAAGTAGGCATTTTCCACATTTTAGAGTTAGGTGTTGTATGTCATGGGTCTAGCGGGGTGCAGTGGGTTTGGGAGGGTTTTGCTCTCTGGTGGGTGTGCAGTTCGAAGACCCGCTTAGGGTGCCTTGCCATGGACTGGTGTCCTGTCCTGGGTGTGTCCCCTCCCCCTTCAGCCTTCCACCCTGTGTTCCCAGGTTAGGCTCCGGTTCATCTCAGGACAAGCGGTTGCACACAAGCGTGTGTGTATTTGTTAGATCAGTTTATTGCTGTTATACCACAGTATTGGGTGAAAAGGGAGTTATGCAGTGGCTCAGTGAGCTTGACTGGGTCCTACTCTGTGGTGGGTCTGGGGTTTGAGTCCTGCTTGGGGTGCCTTGCAATGGACTGGCGTCCCATCCTAGGTGTGTCCCGTTGTGGACAGTGTTGCCAGGTTAAGCTCTGGCTTGCTGTAACCCCCGCCTGGGACAAGCGGTTTCAGACAGTGTGTGTATTATAACAATGACTACATTCTATTAAAAGAATATACATTTTCTTTAATCATACAATAATACAATTGTATACACATTTGAGCACACAGAGCACGATGGAGCACACTGGCTGGTGTCAGGACGGCAGATGGCGGGCCAGTTGCCAGTTGTCACTGACTGAGCTCACAGCTTTTCGTGTTGTTCAGCTGCAGCTTTGTGATCCTTAAGTGGCGTCATGTCCGTCTTGTGCAGGTTTTTGTATGCTGTCATTATGACTAAACTCTTTAACAGTGAATTTGTTTCTAACCTGAATAAACGTTCTGATGAAAGCAAAACAAAGTGAGGTGGATGAAACTGCACTTCCTCACTGAACTGAGGAACAAGCCACTGTCATTCTCAGTTAAGTGGTTCTAGAGCTTAAGGAACATAATGTTAAAAGACACTATCACACAAAGCATTCATCTGCATTTCACAAACTCCCAGGCCAATTTGATAAAGTCAAGGTCTCCAGACTAAAATGTAAACTTTTGTCACAGCAATAGCTTTTTAGAGCATATGCTCTCAGCTGAAATCACTTTTCAAAGTGACCTGTGCAATAGCTGAAATTATTTCTATGGAAGAAAAACCTTTTTCCGGACACCAGATTTGTGTGAAAGCATGTTTTGAACCGTGTTCATAATGTCACTTTTTTGGCAGCACATATTAATGTAAACAAATGTTCATCAGGATGAAGTATGGAAAGAGCTTGATGAGACCGCAGAACATGGACAGTCGTTTTGTTCTGTGTTACAACATGGTCCATCATGTGTGACACTGAAAGTCTTGCTCATGAGATGCAGCTCAACGTCTCAGATTGATGTTTTGAAGGACTTTCTTTTTATATTAATCATGTTATTATATTTTATTCAAGCAGTCAATGCAATTAATACTTTTGCATTATACAAGAAAATAATTTCTCAATTTAAGGGGTTAAGATTCAGCATGTGGACTTACTACAATATTTACAAGGGAGCCATGAGCAGTACATAATAAATATTCTGGTCTTTGGCTAATGAAGGCTGGGCAGCCCTGTTTTTAGGTATGAGTTTTAATAATAGTACGTCTCCTGTTTCATTAATTGTACGTCACCATCTTCGCTACTTTGTAAATCTGAAGATACTGGAGAATTCAGCATGGGACAGAATAGTTAATTTGTTGACTCACGC
Source organism: Scleropages formosus (assembly GCF_900964775.1). NCBI lineage: Eukaryota > Metazoa > Chordata > Actinopteri > Osteoglossiformes > Osteoglossidae > Scleropages > Scleropages formosus. The sequence continues at coordinate 24,890,010 of NC_041809.1, forward strand.
AGAGAAATTAACTGAAACAAAATTAATTCTTTGGATGAAGTTCCCAAATATAGCAGAGCAGGGTTATCTTATTTACTTTCAATCCTGCATTTTTAAGCACTGCAGCACACCGCGGAAAGTAATCAGGATTTGTCTGTTCTGAGTGTTATGCACATATTCGTGTCAGGAACATCAGTGCATATAGTGGAAAGAAACAAACTATATTTATTTAAGAATCATGCGTCTGCAATTATGTCTCTCTTTCCCCTAATGTAATGCACAAACTGTATTCTCTGAGATGTACGTCGCTTTGGAGAAAAGCATCTGTAAAATGATATAGATATTGTGGGAATCCAAGCTGCAGACCATCTTGCTACTCCTTTGAGGCCCTCACACACTGCTGCCAGTAGACCTACACTCTTTTCAGAAAAAAACTGAAGACCCTCTTCCTTTTACCAGTAATTGAACTAAACTTAACAAAAATCTAATGTAAAAAAACATAAACAAGTACTTGATCATTTCACCTCAACGGGGAAAAAAATACATTTTTGGATCTAATGAAAATATAAATCAGAATATATAAATGGAAACACAGTTCTAAACTCTCTGGTGCCTTTTCTTGTATGTAAAAATCTCACTGTAGATTAAAATTTTGCAATTCTGTTTCGTATGTTGTATAATTCTTAAAGGGTGGACCTCAACCTCTTGTTAACTTGTTATTTAAAGAGCTCAGGGTGGGGCCTACATTACTGCCAACAAATTTTTATCCAGACCTCTTACACAACCTTCTTAGAGGAGTCTAAGAATACATTTCCTCCACACTGGTAATGTGGATTTTGATGTTTTTCCTTCATTCTGGAAAATGTCCTATATATTGACTGAAAACTTAAAGCACAGCTCTCTATCTGAATTGTTCTTGTGTGAACGTCATAGTGTTTAAGTGGGTTAAGTAGCTTGCTCAACAATACACTAAAGACATAAACTTCCTACCTGTTAGTACATATTGTTTAAATTACTTGCTGCACAACAAGTAAAAGAAGTGTTCGGGTAAATACACTTGAAAACTGCATTGTCATCCAGAGATTTAAATTTCGACATTTTGTGGACATTAAAAAATAAGAAATCCTGCTTTAGTCAGTTAGGCAAACTGAAGCATACATGTATGAATTTTTTAGAAGACCAGTTTTATTAAAATAATCTTAACTGATGGCTTCCTGATACAAGACAACAAAAGTACTATTCATGAAACAAAGTCTATAATATTTCTTTCTCTTCCTCTTATGCATTACTTTTGAGACATAAAATGCAAAACAAATGACAACTGGTCTACACTGAATTATTGTACAAATTAAAAAAATATGAATATATCCCAGTGTAAAGGCTTTGAAGTTTTCTTGCACTCATCATGTCATATTTATTCTATCAAAGGGCTATTTCTGCTGTTGTTCAAAAATGCAAAAAAAGGAAAGTTAAGGTATTACTTTATAGGTAATGCACGGTTCCTTTTCAGTATTTGAATCAGCCTGCTCCTGATCTCTTTTGTTCTGAAGCAATAAACAGTTGGATTCATAAGTGAGGGTACAAGAGTTAAGATTATCATTAGTGCATTCCTCTCTGTCAAATCCAGAGTGACACCAACTCTTGTTAACAATCCCGAAACTAATTTAGGAGCGTAGTAACAGAACACAGCAACAGCATGACTCAGACATGTGCTGATCATCTGCTTTCGACCCTCGGTGTCAGCCAGTCTCACCACAGTGTAGATGATCTTCACATATGTTGCCAGGATGAGTGGGAAGTGTCCACCCAGAAACCACATAAGCAGAATGGTGGAGGGCACAAAATATGGTTCTGGGTCAACGCAGGCAGCCCTCACCAGTGCTGCATAACTACAGAAGGTGTATCTGATGATGGGCTGGCAGTAGGGAAGTCTGTCAACAATTCCTGTCAGCACTCCTATGGCTGCTATACCAATCATCCAGGACAGGGCAATTAGTGCAAACGTTCGTGAATTGGTGAGGATGCTGTGGTACCGCAGTGGATTACTGATGGCAATCATGCGGTCAAATGCCATCAAGGTCAGGGCAAAACAAAGACAGATATCACCCAGGTGGTACACAAACATGTGAGAAATACATGAGTGATATGAAATGTTTCGGACCCCAGCAAGCAGCAGAGCGATCAGTGTTGTGCTAGCACTGGTTGTGAACATGATGTCAATAACAGCCAGGTTACAAATGAATATGTACATTGGCCTGTGCAGGTGCCAATCTGATGCAATGATACATATGTTAGCACTGCTACCGAGCAGTATAAGGGAATATGTGAGCAATATTAGAACCCCAAGAATGTTCTGATTGGGCAGGTGGTCTAAGCCTGTGATGACAAACTCTGTAATGCGCTGTATTGTGACATTTGATTCCAGCATTTCCCAACATGTCTGCAAAAAATACAGAAGAAGATTTTAACTTTCACTGAAAATCTTTTTGGGACATCAACAAGCTGGAGTGGTTTCTTGCTTCTGTACAGAAATCTAAAAATTTACATGCAGCAGAGAAAGTTTTTTATTCTTAGTTTTACATATTATATAATACTCCATATTATTACATTATAAGCTGTTTTGGAAAAGAGTGTCAGCTAAATGAATAAAAGTAATTGTAAATGTCGACATGTACTTACATCTACATCTACTAACATCTAACATCTAACATCTACTTACATATAGGTTGGAGATGAGACTTCTTAAAAGTCCATCAGTGTTCTTTATTACTGGATGACTAAACTGAGTTTTTATAAGGGACTTCCTCACAAGGATTGTATCTAGTGACACAGGGGACTTCTGCAGTAACCAAGACAATTACAGGTGTCATTACACTGAGGATTGAGGGTCCTTAAAAATGTACCAGTTTCTAACTCAGTGCTGCTCTCCTTATGGTGGCTACATTCAGTGGGAAATGGAACTCACCTGCAATAACATTGTCTCGACCATTTCTGTAATCTTTTGATAGAAGTGGGCATTGTGACAAGCAAATGGCATGGCAAAAGTTATTCCTTGTCCTCCTGCTCATGTTGTAGCAACTTTATCCTGTTGTGGCTGGGGAGGGCAGCAGAGGTGCCCTTAAATCCCATTTAGACACTCTACATGAAAGAAATGCTGTCCTGACAACCCATCCAGTCAAGGCACAAACAGCCTCTTTAGGATGGTCGAAGACAACACTCTCTTTGGACAGCAAAAGAAAGAGCATCCCGTCAGAATAGGGCAAAGGCTACAGTGACACCCATCAGGACTGATGAAGGCAGCTCCCCATCTGTCCAGGGAATTGATAGCTGCTGTGACTTTGAAAATGTACCCACCTTCACATTGTTAGTAAACACCTGTTACTTGGTGAATGGACAGGGAACAAGGACGGGAGAGAAGGAAAAGAAATGGACAGAATCTTTTTCTTTTGACAGTCAGCCTCAAGAAATAAAGTGTCTGGGAGCAGTGTCTCTAGCATCTTACATATGCAGTGTTTGACTTGATATGTTGTTCTCTGAATTCTAAATTCTGAGACAAAGGCTGTAACCACTTGTCTCAAGCAGGGTCGCAGCAAACCGGGCCCTAGCCCAGCAACACAGGGTACAAGGCTGGGCCCACCCAGGATGAGACGCCAGTTTGTTGCAAGGCACCCCAAGCAGAACTCGAACCCTAAACCCAACGGAGAGCAGGACACGGCCAAGCCACTCCACTGCGCCCCCCTAAATTCTGACATCTCTTCGTCAATGTAATTATTTTACTATAGCAATTTATGTCTGCACAGAAACATGTCAAGGTGACATTGAAGTGAAATGTTAGTGGAAAGTGCTTTGACCTTAACATGGAAAAAAAAATGACATGAAGAGGGAGGACACCTCTCTATAATTTTATGCAGAACTGAGTATCATTAATTAAGAATATTTGCTTCATTGTCAGATGAGAACTACCTAATCTTGCCTCCATGTGTTTGTTCTTTTTCCCTTTCATGACCGTGCATGTCACTTAAGAACTTCAAGTGTATCTAATCAAGCACAGTGATAAGTTACCGAGTCACAAGCAACTAAGTAGGCATTTTCCACATTTTAGAGTTAGGTGTTGTATGTCATGGGTCTAGCGGGGTGCAGTGGGTTTGGGAGGGTTTTGCTCTCTGGTGGGTGTGCAGTTCGAAGACCCGCTTAGGGTGCCTTGCCATGGACTGGTGTCCTGTCCTGGGTGTGTCCCCTCCCCCTTCAGCCTTCCACCCTGTGTTCCCAGGTTAGGCTCCGGTTCATCTCAGGACAAGCGGTTGCACACAAGCGTGTGTGTATTTGTTAGATCAGTTTATTGCTGTTATACCACAGTATTGGGTGAAAAGGGAGTTATGCAGTGGCTCAGTGAGCTTGACTGGGTCCTACTCTGTGGTGGGTCTGGGGTTTGAGTCCTGCTTGGGGTGCCTTGCAATGGACTGGCGTCCCATCCTAGGTGTGTCCCGTTGTGGACTGTGTTGCCAGGTTAAGCTCTGGCTTGCTGTAACCCCCACCTGGGACAAGCGGTTTCAGACAGTGTGTGTATTATAACAATGACTACATTCTATTAAAAGAATATACATTTTCTTTAATCATACAATAATACAGTTGTATACACATTTGAGCACACAGAGCACGATGGAGCACACTGGCTGGTATCAGGACGGCAGATGGCGGGCCAGTTGCCAGTTGTCACTGACTGAGCTCACAGCTTTTCGTGTTGTTCAGCTGCAGCTTTGTGATCCTTAAGTGGCGTCATGTCTGTCTTGTGCAGGTTTTTGTATGCTGTCATTATGACTAAACTCTTTAACAGTGAATTTGTTTCTAACCTGAATAAACGTTCTGATGAAAGCAAAACAAAGTGAGGTGGATGAAACTGCACTTCCTCACTGAACTGAGGAACAAGCCACTGTCATTCTCAGTTAAGTGGTTCTAGAGCTTAAGGAACATAATGTTAAAAGACACTATCACACAAAGCATTCATCTGCATTTCACAAACTCCAAGGCCAATTTGATAAAGTCAAGGTCTCCAGACTAAAATGTAAACTTTTGTCACAGCAATAGCTTTTTAGAGCATATGCTCTCAGCTGAAATCACTTTTCAAAGTGACCTGTGCAATAGCTGAAATTATTGCTATGGAAGAAAAACCTTTTTCCGGACACCAGATTTGTGTGAAAGCATGTTTTGAACCGTGTTCATAATGTCACTGTTTTGGCAGCACATATTAATGTAAACAAATGTTCATCAGGATGAAGTATGGAAAGAGCTTGATGAGACCGCAGAACATGGACAGTCGTTTTGTTCTGTGTTACAACATGGTCCATCATGTGTGACACTGAAAGTCTTGCTCATGAGATGCAGCTCAACGTCTCAGATTGATGTTTTGAAGGACTTTCTTTTTATATTAATCATGTTATTATATTTTATTCAAGCAGTCAATGCAATTAATACTTTTGCATTATACAAGAAAATAATTTCTCAATTTAAGGGGTTAAGATTCAGCATGTGGACTTACTACAATATTTACAAGGGAGCCATGAGCAGTACATAATAAATATTCTGGTCTTTGGCTAATGAAGGCTGGGCAGCCCTGTTTTTAGGTATGAGTTTTAATAATAGTACGTCTCCTGTTTCATTAATTGTACGTCACCATCTTCGCTACTTTGTAAATCTGAAGATACTGGAGAATTCAGCATGGGACAGAATAGTTAATTTGTTGACTCACGCAGAGAAATTAACTGAAACAAAATTAATTCTTTGGATGAAGTTCCCAAATATAGCAGAGCAGGGTTATCTTATTTACTTTCAATCCTGCATTTTTAAGCACTGCAGCACACCGCGGAAAGTAATCAGGATTTGTCTGTTCTGAGTGTTATGCACATATTCGTGTCAGGAACATCAGTGCATATAGTGGAAAGAAACAAACTATATTTATTTAAGAATCATGCGTCTGCAATTATGTCTCTCTTTCCCCTAATGTAATGCACAAACTGTATTCTCTGAGATGTACGTCGCTTTGGAGAAAAGCATCTGTAAAATGATATAGATATTGTGGGAATCCAAGCTGCAGACCATCTTGCTACTCCTTTGAGGCCCTCACACACTGCTGCCAGTAGACCTACACTCTTTTCAGAAAAAAACTGAAGACCCTCTTCCTTTTACCAGTAATTGAACTAAACTTAACAAAAATCTAATGTAAAAAAACATAAACAAGTACTTGATCATTTCACCTCAACGGGGAAAAAAATACATTTTTGGATCTAATGAAAATATAAATCAGAATATATAAATGGAAACACAGTTCTAAACTCTCTGGTGCCTTTTCTTGTATGTAAAAATCTCACTGTAGATTAAAATTTTGCAATTCTGTTTCGTATGTTGTATAATTCTTAAAGGGTGGACCTCAACCTCTTGTTAACTTGTTATTTAAAGAGCTCAGGGTGGGGCCTACATTACTGCCAACAAATTTTTATCCAGACCTCTTACACAACCTTCTTAGAGGAGTCTAAGAATACATTTCCTCCACACTGGTAATGTGGATTTTGATGTTTTTCCTTCATTCTGGAAAATGTCCTATATATTGACTGAAAACTTAAAGCACAGCTCTCTATCTGAATTGTTCTTGTGTGAACGTCATAGTGTTTAAGTGGGTTAAGTAGCTTGCTCAACAATACACTAAAGACATAAACTTCCTACCTGTTAGTACATATTGTTTAAATTACTTGCTGCACAACAAGTAAAAGAAGTGTTCGGGTAAATACACTTGAAAACTGCATTGTCATCCAGAGATTTAAATTTCGACATTTTGTGGACATTAAAAAATAAGAAATCCTGCTTTAGTCAGTTAGGCAAACTGAAGCATACATGTATGAATTTTTTAGAAGACCAGTTTTATTAAAATAATCTTAACTGATGGCTTCCTGATACAAGACAACAAAAGTACTATTCATGAAACAAAGTCTATAATATTTCTTTCTCTTCCTCTTATGCATTACTTTTGAGACATAAAATGCAAAACAAATGACAACTGGTCTACACTGAATTATTGTACAAATTAAAAAAATATGAATATATCCCAGTGTAAAGGCTTTGAAGTTTTCTTGCACTCATCATGTCATATTTATTCTATCAAAGGGCTATTTCTGCTGTTGTTCAAAAATGCAAAAAAAGGAAAGTTAAGGTATTACTTTATAGGTAATGCACGGTTCCTTTTCAGTATTTGAATCAGCCTGCTCCTGATCTCTTTTGTTCTGAAGCAATAAACAGTTGGATTCATAAGTGAGGGTACAAGAGTTAAGATTATCATTAGTGCATTCCTCTCTGTCAAATCCAGAGTGACACCAACTCTTGTTAACAATCCCGAAACTAATTTAGGAGCGTAGTAACAGAACACAGCAACAGCATGACTCAGACATGTGCTGATCATCTGCTTTCGACCCTCGGTGTCAGCCAGTCTCACCACAGTGTAGATGATCTTCACATATGTTGCCAGGATGAGTGGGAAGTGTCCACCCAGAAACCACATAAGCAGAATGGTGGAGGGCACAAAATATGGTTCTGGGTCAACGCAGGCAGCCCTCACCAGTGCTGCATAACTACAGAAGGTGTATCTGATGATGGGCTGGCAGTAGGGAAGTCTGTCAACAATTCCTGTCAGCACTCCTATGGCTGCTATACCAATCATCCAGGACAGGGCAATTAGTGCAAACGTTCGTGAATTGGTGAGGATGCTGTGGTACCGCAGTGGATTACTGATGGCAATCATGCGGTCAAATGCCATCAAGGTCAGGGCAAAACAAAGACAGATATCACCCAGGTGGTACACAAACATGTGAGAAATACATGAGTGATATGAAATGTTTCGGACCCCAGCAAGCAGCAGAGCGATCAGTGTTGTGCTAGCACTGGTTGTGAACATGATGTCAATAACAGCCAGGTTACAAATGAATATGTACATTGGCCTGTGCAGGTGCCAATCTGATGCAATGATACATATGTTAGCACTGCTACCGAGCAGTATAAGGGAATATGTGAGCAATATTAGAACCCCAAGAATGTTCTGATTGGGCAGGTGGTCTAAGCCTGTGATGACAAACTCTGTAATGCGCTGTATTGTGACATTTGATTCCAGCATTTCCCAACATGTCTGCAAAAAATACAGAAGAAGATTTTAACTTTCACTGAAAATCTTTTTGGGACATCAACAAGCTGGAGTGGTTTCTTGCTTCTGTACAGAAATCTAAAAATTTACATGCAGCAGAGAAAGTTTTTTATTCTTAGTTTTACATATTATATAATACTCCATATTATTACATTATAAGCTGTTTTGGAAAAGAGTGTCAGCTAAATGAATAAAAGTAATTGTAAATGTCGACATGTACTTACATCTACATCTACTAACATCTAACATCTAACATCTACTTACATATAGGTTGGAGATGAGACTTCTTAAAAGTCCATCAGTGTTCTTTATTACTGGATGACTAAACTGAGTTTTTATAAGGGACTTCCTCACAAGGATTGTATCTAGTGACACAGGGGACTTCTGCAGTAACCAAGACAATTACAGGTGTCATTACACTGAGGATTGAGGGTCCTTAAAAATGTACCAGTTTCTAACTCAGTGCTGCTCTCCTTATGGTGGCTACATTCAGTGGGAAATGGAACTCACCTGCAATAACATTGTCTCGACCATTTCTGTAATCTTTTGATAGAAGTGGGCATTGTGACAAGCAAATGGCATGGCAAAAGTTATTCCTTGTCCTCCTGCTCATGTTGTAGCAACTTTATCCTGTTGTGGCTGGGGAGGGCAGCAGAGGTGCCCTTAAATCCCATTTAGACACTCTACATGAAAGAAATGCTGTCCTGACAACCCATCCAGTCAAGGCACAAACAGCCTCTTTAGGATGGTCGAAGACAACACTCTCTTTGGACAGCAAAAGAAAGAGCATCCCGTCAGAATAGGGCAAAGGCTACAGTGACACCCATCAGGACTGATGAAGGCAGCTCCCCATCTGTCCAGGGAATTGATAGCTGCTGTGACTTTGAAAATGTACCCACCTTCACATTGTTAGTAAACACCTGTTACTTGGTGAATGGACAGGGAACAAGGACGGGAGAGAAGGAAAAGAAATGGACAGAATCTTTTTCTTTTGACAGTCAGCCTCAAGAAATAAAGTGTCTGGGAGCAGTGTCTCTAGCATCTTACATATGCAGTGTTTGACTTGATATGTTGTTCTCTGAATTCTAAATTCTGAGACAAAGGCTGTAACCACTTGTCTCAAGCAGGGTCGCAGCAAACCGGGCCCTAGCCCAGCAACACAGGGTACAAGGCTGGGCCCACCCAGGATGAGACGCCAGTTTGTTGCAAGGCACCCCAAGCAGAACTCGAACCCTAAACCCAACGGAGAGCAGGACACGGCCAAGCCACTCCACTGCGCCCCCCTAAATTCTGACATCTCTTCGTCAATGTAATTATTTTACTATAGCAATTTATGTCTGCACAGAAACATGTCAAGGTGACATTGAAGTGAAATGTTAGTGGAAAGTGCTTTGACCTTAACATGGAAAAAAAAATGACATGAAGAGGGAGGACACCTCTCTATAATTTTATGCAGAACTGAGTATCATTAATTAAGAATATTTGCTTCATTGTCAGATGAGAACTACCTAATCTTGCCTCCATGTGTTTGTTCTTTTTCCCTTTCATGACCGTGCATGTCACTTAAGAACTTCAAGTGTATCTAATCAAGCACAGTGATAAGTTACCGAGTCACAAGCAACTAAGTAGGCATTTTCCACATTTTAGAGTTAGGTGTTGTATGTCATGGGTCTAGCGGGGTGCAGTGGGTTTGGGAGGGTTTTGCTCTCTGGTGGGTGTGCAGTTCGAAGACCCGCTTAGGGTGCCTTGCCATGGACTGGTGTCCTGTCCTGGGTGTGTCCCCTCCCCCTTCAGCCTTCCACCCTGTGTTCCCAGGTTAGGCTCCGGTTCATCTCAGGACAAGCGGTTGCACACAAGCGTGTGTGTATTTGTTAGATCAGTTTATTGCTGTTATACCACAGTATTGGGTGAAAAGGGAGTTATGCAGTGGCTCAGTGAGCTTGACTGGGTCCTACTCTGTGGTGGGTCTGGGGTTTGAGTCCTGCTTGGGGTGCCTTGCAATGGACTGGCGTCCCATCCTAGGTGTGTCCCGTTGTGGACTGTGTTGCCAGGTTAAGCTCTGGCTTGCTGTAACCCCCACCTGGGACAAGCGGTTTCAGACAGTGTGTGTATTATAACAATGACTACATTCTATTAAAAGAATATACATTTTCTTTAATCATACAATAATACAGTTGTATACACATTTGAGCACACAGAGCACGATGGAGCACACTGGCTGGTATCAGGACGGCAGATGGCGGGCCAGTTGCCAGTTGTCACTGACTGAGCTCACAGCTTTTCGTGTTGTTCAGCTGCAGCTTTGTGATCCTTAAGTGGCGTCATGTCTGTCTTGTGCAGGTTTTTGTATGCTGTCATTATGACTAAACTCTTTAACAGTGAATTTGTTTCTAACCTGAATAAACGTTCTGATGAAAGCAAAACAAAGTGAGGTGGATGAAACTGCACTTCCTCACTGAACTGAGGAACAAGCCACTGTCATTCTCAGTTAAGTGGTTCTAGAGCTTAAGGAACATAATGTTAAAAGACACTATCACACAAAGCATTCATCTGCATTTCACAAACTCCAAGGCCAATTTGATAAAGTCAAGGTCTCCAGACTAAAATGTAAACTTTTGTCACAGCAATAGCTTTTTAGAGCATATGCTCTCAGCTGAAATCACTTTTCAAAGTGACCTGTGCAATAGCTGAAATTATTGCTATGGAAGAAAAACCTTTTTCCGGACACCAGATTTGTGTGAAAGCATGTTTTGAACCGTGTTCATAATGTCACTGTTTTGGCAGCACATATTAATGTAAACAAATGTTCATCAGGATGAAGTATGGAAAGAGCTTGATGAGACCGCAGAACATGGACAGTCGTTTTGTTCTGTGTTACAACATGGTCCATCATGCGTGACACTGAAAGTCTTGCTCATGAGATGCAGCTCAACGTCTCAGATTGATGTTTTGAAGGACTTTCTTTTTATATTAATTATCTTATTATATTTTATTCAAGCAGTCAATGCAATTAATACTTCTACATTATACAAGAAAATAATTTCTCAATTTAAGGGGTTAAGATTCAGCATGTGGACTTACTACAATATTTACAATGGCAACCATGAGCAGTACATAAAAAATATTCTGGTCTTTGGCTAATGAAGGCTGGGCAGCCCTGTTTTTAGATATGACTTTTAATAATAGTACGTCTCCTGTTTCATTAATTGTACGTCACCATCTTCGCTACTTTGTAAATCTGAAGATACTGGAGAATTCAGCATGGGACAGAATAGTTAATTTGTTGACTCACGCAGAGAAATTAACTGAAACAAAATTAATTCTTTGGATGAAGTTCCCAAATATAGCAGAGCAGGGTTATCTTATTTACTTTCAATCCTGCATTTTTAAGCACTGCAGCACAGAGCGGAAAGTAATCAGGATTTGTCTGTTCTGAGTTTTATGCACATATTCGTGTGAGGAACATCAGTGCATATAGTGGATAGAAACAAACTATATTTATTTCAGAATCACGCATCTGCAATTATGTCTCTCTTTCCCCTAATGTAATGCACAAACTGTATTCTCTGAGATGTACGTCGCTTTGGAGAAAAGCATCTGTTAAATGATATAGATATTGTGGGAATCCAAGCTGCAGACCATCTTGCTACTCCTTTGAGGCCCTCACACACTGCTGCCAGTAGACCTACACTCTTTTCATTAAAAACTGAAGACCCTCTTCCTTTTACCAGTAATTGAACTAAACTTAACAAAAATCTAATGTAAAAAAACATAAACAAGTACTTGATCATTTCACCTCAATGGGGAAAAAAATACATTTTTGGATCTAATGAAAATATAAATCAGAATATATAAATGAAAACACAGTTCTAAACTCTCTGGTCCCTTTTCTTGTATGTAAAAATCTCACTGTAGATTAAAATTTTGCAATTCTGTTTTGTATGTTGTATAATTCTTAAAGGGTGGACCTCAACCTCTTGTTAACTTGTTATTTAAAGAGCTCAGGGTGGGGCCTACATTACTGCCAACAAATTTTTATCCAGACCTCTTACACAACCTTCTTAGAGGAGTCTAAGAATACATTTCCTCCACACTGGTAATGTGGATTTTGATGTTTTTCCTTCATTCTGGAAAATGTCCTATATATTGACTGAAAACTTAAAGCACAGCTCTCTATCTGAATTGTTCTTGTGTGAACGTCATAGTGTTTAAGTGGGTTAAGTAGCTTGCTCAACAATACACTAAAGACATAAACTTCCTACCTGTTAGTACATATTGTTTAAATTACTTGCTGCACAACAAGTAAAAGAAGTGTTCGGGTAAATACACTTGAAAACTGCATTGTCATCCAGAGATTTAAATTTCGACATTTTGTGGACATTAAAAAATAAGAAATCCTGCTTTAGTCAGTTAGGCAAACTGAAGCATACATGTATGAATTTTTTAGAAGACCAGTTTTATTAAAATAATCTTAACTGATGGCTTCCTGATACAAGACAACAAAAGTACTATTCATGAAACAAAGTCTATAATATTTCTTTCTCTTCCTCTTATGCATTACTTTTGAGACATAAAATGAAAAACAAATGACAACTGGTCTACACTGAATTATTGTACAAATTAAAAAAATATGAATATATCCCAGTGTAAAGGCTTTGAAGTTTTCTTGCACTAATCATGTCATATTTATTCTATCAAAGGGGTATTTCTGCTGTTGTTCAAAAATGCAGAAAAACGGAAAGCTAAGATACTACTTTATAGCTAATGCACGGTTCCTTTTCAGTATTTGAATCAGCCTGCTCCTGATCTCTTTTGTTCTGAAGCAATAAACAGTTGGATTCATAAGTGAGGGTACAAGAGTTAAGATTATCATTAGTGCATTCCTCTCTGTCAAATTCAGAGTGACACCAACTCTTGTTAACAATCCCGAAACTAATTTAGGAGCGTAGTAACAGAACACAGCAACAGCATGACTCAGACATGTGCTGATCATCTGCTTTCGACCCTCGGTGTCAGCCAGTCTCACCACAGTGTAGATGATCTTCACATATGTTGCCAGGATGAGTGGGAAGTGTCCACCCAGAAACCACATAAGCAGAATGGTGGAGGGCACAAAATATGGTTCTGGGTCAACGCAGGCAGCCCTCACCAGTGCTGCATAACTACAGAAGGTGTATCTGATGATGGGCTGGCAGTAGGGAAGTCTGTCAACAATTCCTGCCAGCACTCCTATGACTGCTATACCAATCATCCAGGACAGGGCAATTAGTGCAAACGTTCGCGAATTGGTGAGGATGCTGTGGTACCGCAGTGGATTACTGATGGCAATCATGCGGTCAAATGCCATCAAGGTCAGGGCAAAACAAAGACAGATGTCACCCAGGTGGTACACAAACATGTGAGAAATACATGAGTGATATGAAATGTTTCGGACCCCAGCAAGCAGCAGAGCAATCATAGTTGTGCTAGCACTGGTTGTGAACATGATGTCAATAACAGCCAGGTTACAAATGAATATGTACATTGGCCTGTGCAGGTGCCAATCTGATGCAATGATACATATGTTAGCACTGCTACCGAGCAGTATAAGGGAATATGTGAGCAATATTAGAACCCCAAGAATGTTCTGATTGGGCAGGTGGTCTAAGCCTGTGATAACAAACTCTGTAATGCGCTGTATTGTGACATTTGATTCCAGCATTTCCCAACATGTCTGCAAAAAATACAGAAGAAGATTTTAACTTTCACTGAAAATCTTTTTGGGACATCAACAAGCTGGAGTGGTTTCTTGCTTCTCTACAGAAATCTAAACATTTACATGCAGCAGAGAAAGTTTTTTATTCTTAGTTTTACATATTATATAATACTCCATATTATTACATTATAAGCTGTTTTGGAAAAGAGTGTCAGCTAAATGAATAAAAGTAATTGTAAATGTCGACATGTTAGAACATCTACTTACATATAGGTTGGAGATGAGAATTCTTTAAAGTCCATCAATCTTCTTTATTACTGGATGTCTAAACTGAGTTTTTATAAGCGCCTTCCTCACAAGGATTGTATCTATTGACACAGGGGACTTCTGCAGTAACCAAGACAATTACAGGTGTCATTACACTGAGGATTGAGGGTCCTAAAAAATGTACCAGTTACTAACTCAGTGCTGCTCTCTTTATGCTAACTATATTCAGTGGGAAAAGGATCTCACCTGCAATAACATTGTCTCGACCATTTCTGTAATCTTTTGATAGAAGTGGGCATTGTGGTAAGCAAATGGCATGGCAAAAGTTATTCCTTCTCCTCCTGCACATGCTGTAGCCATCCTGGCTGGGGAAGGACAGCAGAGGTGCCCTTAAATCCCATTTAGACACTCTACATGAAAGAAATGCTGTCCTCACAACCCATCCAGTCAAGGCACGAACAGCCTCTTTAGGATGGTCGAAGACAACACTCTCTTTGGACAGCAAAAGAAAGAGCATCCCGTTAGAATAGGGCAAAGGCTACAATGACACCCATCAGGACTGATGAAGGCAGCTCCCCATCTGTCCAGGGAATTGATAGCTGCTGTGACTTTGAAAATGTACCCACCTTCACATTGTTAGTAAACACCTGTTCCTTGGTGAATGGACATGGAACAAGGACGGGAGAGAAGGAAAAGAAATGGACAGAATCTTTTTCTTTTGACAGTCAGCCTCAAGAAATAAAGTGTCTGGGAACAGTGTCTCTAGCATCTTACATATGCAGTGTTTGACTTGATATGTTGTTCTATGAATTCTAAATTCTGAGACAAAGGCTGTAACCACTTGTCTCAAGCAGGGTCGCAGCAAACCGGGCCCTAGCCCAGCAACACAGGGTACAAGGCTGGGCCCACCCAGGATGAGATGCCAGTTTGTTGCAAGGCACCCCAAGCAGAACTCGAACCCTAAACCCAACGGAGAGCAGGACACGGCCAAGCCACTCCACTGCGCCCCCCTAAATTCTGACATCTCTTCGTAAATGTAATTATTTTACTATAGCAATTTATGTCTGCACAGAAACATGTCAAGGTGACATTGAAGTGAAATGTTAGTGGAAAGTGCTTTGACCTTAACATGGAAAAAAAAATGACATGAAGAGGGAGGACACCTCTCTATAATTTTATGCAGAACTGAGTATCATTAATTAAGAATATTTGCTTCATTGTCAGATGAGAACTACCTAATGTCACGTTCTCCGCATCAGGCACCTCTGCGACACCTGCCGCTCCCTGATGGGAACGACTATAAAGAGGGAAGCCGAGGAAGCCCAGACGCGGAACCTTGTTTTGCCTCCTTGTTTCCCTGCGAACCGTATTCCTGAGAGACCCATTACGACTTCGACCCTTTGCCTGTTTCTTCCTGACCACGTTCTTTGCCTAGCCCTTTCTACGACGTTTGCTGATCGCTTGACCCTCGCCTGCCCCTCGACTACGATTATGGATTCTGATTCGGCTTCCGTGCACGACGATCCGAACACTCTGCACTTCAGTCCGTCCGCGCTACGCGCAACCGTGACAGAAGGTTCCGCCTGCTACCAGGACTCAGCAGAGTATGCGCAACTGCGTACTGCGCTCACCCTGCAAAGCGACTTTTTGGGAACGCATTCCCAATCGTTGCAGCGCATACAAGAAAAGGTCGACGGATTAATCCAGGTCCTCCAAACCGGAGGTATTCTCAACCCCGCCTTCCAGGGTGCACCCGCGACTCCTGCTGAGCCGGTCCCGCCCACACCCCTCGAGGCTTTGGGGACGGTCACAAGGATCGCGACCCCAGAGAGGTATGACGGTTCGCCCGATCAATGTCAGGACTTTCCGATGCAGTGCGAGTTGGTTTTTGAGTGTGAAAGCCCTGGATGGTCAACCCCTGGGTGATGGGGTGGTTGATTCCCGGACGGCACCTCTCGTGCTCGAAACAAGCGCGTGTCATCACGAGAAACTCACCTTCTTTCTGATCCGAGCTCCAGACACCCCTGTCATTTTAGGTTACCCCTGGTTGGCACGACATGACCCCGTCTTTAGGTGGAGTACCAAGGAGCTGGTTTCTTGGGAAAGATCCTGTCACGCATCCTGCCTCACGCTTCCTTGCCGGGCCACGTCGGTGGAAGGGGTAGAGGGCCTTCCCCCGCCGGTCATACCCCCGGACTATGAGGATCTATGAGAGGTCTTCAGCAAGGTCCGCGCCGCCGAACTGCCTCCTCACCGGTCCTGGGACTGTGCTATCGACCTCTTGCCAGGTACCACACCACCTCGGGGCCGGGTGTACCCCCTGTCGTTACCAGAACAACGGGCCATGCAGGAGTACATCAGGGAGGCCCTCGAAGCTGGTCTGATCCGGTCGTCAACGTCACCAGCAGCGGCGGGGTTCTTCTTTATCGGTAAGAAGGACGGGGGACTGAGGCCGTGCATAGGTTACCGAGGGTTGAACGCCATAACGGTCAAGTACCCGCACCCCTTACTGTTGATTACCTCGGCTCTGGAGGGAATCCATGGATCGACCTGGTTCTCGAAATTAGACCTCCGCAGTGCATATAACCTCATCCGGATCCGTGAGGGGGATGAATGGAAGACGGCCTTCTCCACGTCACTAGGTCACTATGAGTACAGGGTCATGCCCTTTGGTCTAGCTAATGCCCCCTCAGTTTTCCAAGCCTTTCTCAACCATGTGTTGTGCGATTTCCTTCATCACTGCGTCATCGTTTACCTGGATGATATACTGATCTACTCGAAGACCCGAGAGCAGCATATCCAACAGGTCCGGGCGGTCCTCAGGCGGCTCCTACAACATCGATTGTATGTGAAGGCAGAGAAGTGTGCATTCCACCAACGCCAAATCTCCTTCCTGGGCTACATCCTGAGCCAGGAGGGAGTTTCCATGGACCCCAGGAAGGTGGGTGCAGTAACCTCCCGGCCTCGACCTACCACGGTAAGGGCGCTCCAGCGCTTCCTTGGGTTCGCCAATTTCTATCGTCGATTCATACGTAATTTCAGCACAGTAGCCGCACCCCTTACCGCGTTAACAGCAAGCAAGGACCGAAGACTCCCGTGGGGGGAGAAGGCGGAGAAGGCTTTCCAGGAGTTAAAAACACGGTTCACCTCCGCCCCCGTGCTGAAACAGCCGGACCCTTCCTTGCCGTTCGTGGTGGAGGTCGACGCCTCCTCGGTAGGGGTGGGTGCAATCCTGTCACAGCGGCAAGGGGACCCTCCCAAGTTGTACCCCTGTGCCTTCTTCTCCAGGAAGATGACCCCTGCCGAGCGGAATTACGACACTGGGAACAGGGAACTCCTTGCTATCAAGCTCGCGCTTGAGGAGTGGCGTCACTGGCTGGAGGGTGCGGTCCATCCCTTTGTGGTACTCACGGACCACCGCAATCTAGAGTACCTAGAGACCGCAAAACGGTTGAACTCCCGCCAGGCCCGATGGGCCCTGTTCTTCACCCGTTTCCACTTTACTGTTTCTTATCGGCCAGGTTCCAAGAATGGGAAAGCTGATGCTTTATCGCGGGTTCATGACCCCGAACCACTGCCCCCCAACCCAGAGGAGATCCTACCCCAGGGATGCGTGGTGGGTCCGGTCCACTGGCAACTCCTCCAGGACATCCAAGAAGCCCAGGACAGCGAACCAGAACCGCCCGGGAGGCCAACCAACTGTGTGTATGTCCCCAGTTCCTTCCGCGCAGCGGTGCTGAAATGGGCCCATGAGGCTCCGGAGGCCGGGCATCCCGGGATCCGCCGTACCCTATCCCTGGTCCAAAGACGGTTCTGGTGGCCCTCGCTGTCCGACGATGTCAGGGACTTCGTCCAGGCCTGTGCCACCTGGGCTCAGACCAGGACCCTGCCCGAAAAGGCAGCGGGTCTCCTACAACCCTTGCCTACGCCGACCCGACCCTGGACCCACGTGGCACTGGATTTCCTAGTGGACCTCCCGGTCTCAGAGGGTAAGACCGTGATCCTTTCTGTCATAGATCGTTTCTCTAAGGCTTACAGACTGGTGCCCCTTCCGAAGCTGCCCACCGCTCTCGAGGTGTCGGAGGTCCTATTCGAGCAAGTCTTTAAACTCTACGGACTCCCCGAAGACATTGTTTCCGATCGAGGTCCCCAGTTCACCTCTCGGGTATGGAAGGCCTTTTGGAGCCGGCTCGGAGTGACGGTCAGCCTTACATCAGGATATCACCCGCAAGCCAACGGTCACGTGGAACGCTTGCAACAGGATGTTGCAAGGTTTCTCCGAGCCTACTGCTCCCAAAGACCCCACCACTGGGCTCGCCACCTGGCCTGGGCAGAGTATGCCCACAATTCCGCGCCTCACACATCCACAGGTATGTCGCCCTTTCAGTGTGTGTTAGGCTACCAACCTGTCCTGTTCCCCAGTGAGACCTCTCCAAGTCCTGTTCTGGCTGTGGAGACATGGCATAAGGAGAGCACCCGCGTCTGGAGGATGGTCCGAGCCCACCTGCTCCGCAGTGCGGAATGCCACAAACGTCAGGCTGACCGGCACCGGCGCACCCTTTCGTTCTTGCCTGGACAAAGAGTTTGGCTCTCTACCCGAGACCTTCACCTGAAGACCCCCTCCAAGAAACTCGGGTCCCGCTACATCGGCCCTTTCAAGGTAGTACGTCGTGTCACGCCGGTTACCTACCGTCTTCAGTTACCTCCTGACCTCCGAGTGCATCCAACATTCCATGTTTCCCTCCTGAAACCGGTTGGGGTGTCCTTGCATCAGCCACCAGTAGAAACAACCTCACCACCGTCGACACTATCCCTCGCAGGGGACGATGTCTACACGGTCCGAGCCCTGCTAAACTCCCGCCGACGGAGAGGTCGACTACAATATCTGGTGGATTGGGAGGGGTATGGTCCGGAGGAGCGGTCCTGGGTAGCTGCTTCGGACATCCTGGACCCCGACCTGGTGGCCGCTTTCCATAGGGACCATCCCGAGTGCCCGGCTCCGCGCCCCCGGGGGCGTCCTCCTTCCCGGCCCAGGGCGTCCGGAGCTGCCCGTGGAGGGGGGGGTACTGTCACGTTCTCCACATCAGGCACCTCTGCGACACCTGCCGCTCCCTGATGGGAACGACTATAAAGAGGGAAGCCGAGGAAGCCCAGACGCGGAACCTTGTTTTGCCTCCTTGTTTCCCTGCGAACCGTATTCCTGAGAGACCCATTACGACTTCGACCCTTTGCCTGTTTCTTCCTGACCACGTTCTTTGCCTAGCCCTTTCTACGACGTTTGCTGATCGCTTGACCCTCGCCTGCCCCTCGACTACGATTATGGATTCTGATTCGGCTTCCGTGCACGACGATCCGAACACTCTGCACTTGAGTCCGTCCGCGCTACGCGCAACCGTGACACCTGATCTTGCCTCCATGTGTTTGTTCTTTTTCCCTTTCATGACCATGCATGTCACTTAAGAACTTCAGGTGTATCTAATCAAGCGCAGTGATAAGTTACTCAGTCACGAGCAACTAAGTAGGCATTTTCCACATTTTAGAGTTAGGTGTTGTATGTCATGGGTCTAGCGGGGTGCAGTGGGTTTGGGTAGGTTTTGCTCTCTGGTGGGTGTGCAGTTCGAAGACCCGCTTAGGGTGCCTTGCCATGGACTGGTGTCCTGTCCTGGGTGTGTCCCCTCCCCCTTCAGCCTTCCACCCTGTGTTCCCAGGTTAGGCTCCGGTTCATCTCAGGACAAGCAGTTGCACACAAGCGTGTGTGTATTTGTTAGATCAGTTTATTGCTGTTATACCACAGTATTGGGTGAAAAGGGAGTTATGCAGTGGCTCAGCGAGCTTGACTGGGTCCTACTCTATGGTGGGTCTGGGGTTTGAGTCCCCCTTGGGGTGCCTTGCAATGGACTGGCGTCCCATCCTAGGTGTGTCCCGTTGTGGACTGTGTTGCCAGGTTAAGCTCTGGCTTGCTGTAACCCCCACCTGGGACAAGCGGTTTCAGACAGTGTGTGTATTATAACAATGACTACATTCTATTAAAAGAATATACATTTTCTTTAATCATACAATAATACAGTTGTATACACATTTGAGCACACAGAGCACGATGGAGCACACTGGCTGGTGTCAGGACAGCAGATGGCGGGCCAGTTGCCAGTTGTCGCTGACTGAGCTCACAGCTTTTCGTGTTGTTCAGCTGCAGCTTTGTGATCCTTAAGTGGCGTCATGTCCGTCTTGTGCAGGTTTTTGTATGCTGTCATTATGACTAAACTCTTTAACAGTGAATTTGTTTCTAACCTGAATAAATGTTCTGATGAAAGCAAAACAAAGTGAGGTGGATGAAACTGCACTTCCTCACTGAACTGAGGAACAAGCCACTGTCATTCTCAGTTAAGTGGTTCTAGAGCTTAAGGAACATAATGTTAAAAGACACTATCACACAAAGCATTCATCTGCATTTCACAAACTCCAAGGCCAATTTGATAAAGTCAAGGTCTCCAGGCTAAAATGTAAACTTTTGTCACAGCAGTAGCTTTTTAGTGCATATGCTCCCAGCTGACATCACTTTTCAAAGTGACCCGTGCAACTTCTGAAATTATTGCTATGGAAGAAAAACCTTTTTCCGGACACCAGATTTGTGTGAAAGCATGTTTTGAACCGTGTTCATAATGTCACTGTTTTGGCAGCACATATTAATGTAAACAAATGTTCATCAGGATGAAGTATGGAAAGAGCTTGATGAGACCGCAGAACATGGACAGTCGTTTTGTTCTGTGTTACAACATGGTCCATCATGCGTGACACTGAAAGTCTTGCTCATGAGATGCAGCTCAACATCTCAGATTGATGTTTTGAAGGACTTTCTTTTTATATTAATTATCTTATTATATTTTATTCAAGCAGTCAATGCAATTAATACTTCTACATTATACAACAAAATAATTTCTCAATTTAAGGGGTTAAGATTCAGCATGTGGACTTACTACAATATTTACAATGGCAACCATGAGCAGTACATAATAAATATTCTGGTCTTTGGCTAATGAAGGCTGGGCAGCCCTGTTTTTAGATATGACTTTTAATAATAGTACGTCTCCTGTTTCATTAATTGTACGTCACCATCTTCGCTACTTTGTAAATCTGAAGATACTGGAGAATTCAGCATGGGACAGAATAGTTAATTTGTTGACTCACGCAGAGAAATTAACTGAAACAAAATTAATTCTTTGGATGAAGTTCCCAAATATAGCAGAGCAGGGTTATCTTATTTACTTTCAATCCTGCATTTTTAAGCACTGCAGCACAGAGCGGAAAGTAATCAGGATTTGTCTGTTCTGAGTTTTATGCACATATTCGTGTGAGGAACATCAGTGCATATAGTGGATAGAAACAAACTATATTTATTTCAGAATCACGCATCTGCAATTATGTCTCTCTTTCCCCTAATGTAATGCACAAACTGTATTCTCTGAGATGTACGTCGCTTTGGAGAAAAGCATCTGTTAAATGATATAGATATTGTGGGAATCCAAGCCGCAAACCATCTTGCTACTCCTTTGAGGCCCTCACACACTGCTGCCAGTAGACTTCTGTTTCGTACCTTGCTATAATTCTTAAAGGGTGGACCTCAACCTCATAAAGCAATCTTAATTGATGAGTTCCCAATACAGGACAACAAAAGCTCTATTCATAAAACAAAGCCTATAATATTTCTTTCTCTTCCTCTTATGCATTACTTTCGAGGCATAAAATGCAAAACAAATGACAACTGGTCTACACTGAATTATTGTACAAATTAAAAAAATATGAATATATCCCAATGTAAAGGCTTTGAAGTTTTCTTGCACTAATCATGTCATATTTATTCTATCAAAGGGCTATTTCTGCTGTTGCTCAAAAATGCAAAAAATGGAAAGCTAAGATACTACTTTATAGCTAATGCACGGTTCCTTTTCAGTATTTGAATCAGCCTGCTCCTGATCTCTTTTGTTCTGAAGCAATAAACAGTTGGATTCATAAGTGAGGGTACAAGAGTTGAGATTATCATTAGTGCATTCCTCTCTGTCAAATTCAGAGTGACACCAACTCTTGTTAACAATCCCGAAACTAATTTAGGAGCATAGTAACAGAACACAGCAACAGCGTGACTCAGACACGTGCTGATCATCTGCTTGCGACCCTCGGTGTCAGCCAGTCTCACCACAGTGTAGATGATCTTCACATATGTTGCCAGGATGAGTGGGAAATGTCCACCCAGCAGCCACATGACCAGAATGGTGGAGGGCACAAAATATGGTTCTGGGTCAACGCAGGCAGCCCTCACCAGAACAGGATAATCACAGAAGCTGTATTTGAGGAGGGGCTGGCAGTAGGGAAGTCTGTCAATGATTCCTGTCAGCACTCCTATGACTGCTATACCAATCATCCAGGACAGGGCAATTAGTGCAAACGTTCGTGAATTGGTGAGGATGCTGTGGTACCGCAGTGGATTACTGATGGCAATCATGCGGTCAAATGCCATCAAGGTCAGGGCAAAACAAAGACAGATATCACCCAGGTGGTACACAAACATGCGAGAAATACATGAGTGATATGAAATGTTTCGGACCCCAGCAAGCAGCAGAGCGATCAGAGTTGTGCTAGCACTGGTTGTGAACATGATGTCAATAACAGCCAGGTTACAAATGAATATGTACATTGGCCTGTGCAGGTGCCTATCTGATGCAATGATACATATGTTAGTACTGCTACCGAGCAGTATAAGGGAATATGTGACCAATATTAGAAGTCCAAGAATCTTCTTATTGGGCAGGTGGTCTAACCCAGTGATTATAAACTCTGTAATGCGCTGTGCTGTGACATTTGATTCCAGCATTTCCCAACATGTCTGCAAAAAATACAGAAGAACATTATAACTTTCACTGAAAATCTTTTTGGGAGATCATTTTAAGCAACAAGTTGATGTGGTTTCTTGCTTCTCTACAGAAATAGAAACATTTACATGCAGCTCACATAAGAGGAAGTTTTAAATCTTAATTTTATACATTATATAATAGTCCATATTAATACATTGCAATTTGTTTTGGAGAAAAGTGTCAGCTAAATGAATAAATGTAATTGTAAATGTCAACATATTAGAATAGCTACTTACGTATAGGTTGAAGATGAGACTTCTTAAAAGTCCATCAGTGTTCTTTATTACTGGATGACTAAACTGAGTTTTTATAAGGGACTTCCTCACAAGGATTGTATCTGGTGACACAGGGGACTTCTGCAGTAACCAAGACAATTACAGGTGTCATTACACTGAGGATTGAGGGTCCTTAAAAATGTACCAGTTTCTAACTCAGTGCTGCTCTCTTTATGCTAACTATATTCCGTGAGAAATGGATCTCACCTGCAATAACATTGTCTCGACCATTTCTGTAATCTTTTGATAGAAGTGGGCATTGTGACAAGCAAATGGCATGGCAAAAGTTATTCCTTGTCCTCCTGCTCATGTTGTAGCAACTTTATCATGTTGTGGCTGGGGAGGGCAGCAGAGGTGCCCTTAAATCCAATTTAGACACTACATGAAAGAAATGCTGTCCTGACAACCCATCCAGTCAAGGCACAAACAGCCTCTTTAGGATGGTCGAAGACAACACTCTCTTTGGACAGCAAAAGAAAGAGCATCCCGTCAGAATAGGGCAAAGGCTACAATGACACCCATCAGGACTGATGAAGGCAGCTCCCCATCTGTCCAGGGAATTGATAGCTGCTGTGACTTTGAAAATGTACCCACCTTCACATTGTTAGTAAACACCTGTTACTTGGTGAATGGACAGGGAACAAGGATGGGAGAGAAGGAAAAAGAAATGGACAGAATCTTTTTCTTTTGACAGTCAGCCTCAAGAAATAAAGTGTCTGGGAACAGTGTCTCTAGCATCTTACATATGCAGTGTTTGACTTGATATGTTGTTCTATGAATTCTAAATTCTGAGACAAAGGCTGTAACCACTTGTCTCAAGCAGGGTCGCAGCAAACCGGGCCCTAGCCCAGCAACACAGGGTACAAGGCTGGGCCCACCCAGGATGAGACGCCAGTTTGTTGCAAGGCACCCCAAGCAGGACTCGAACCCTAAACCCAACGGAGAGCAGGACACGGCCAAGCCACTCCACTGCGCCCCCCTAAATTCTGACATCTCTTCGTCAATGTAATTATTTTACTATAGCAATTTATGTCTGCACAGAAACATGTCAAGGTGACATTGAAGTGAAATGTTAGTGGAAAGTGCTTTGACCTTAACATGGAAAAAAAAATGACATGAAGAGGGAGGACACCTCTCTATAATTTTATGCAGAACTGAGTATCATTAATTAAGAATATTTGCTTCATTGTCAGATGAGAACTACCTAATCTTGCCTCCATGTGTTTGT
Organism: Scleropages formosus; assembly: GCF_900964775.1. Lineage (NCBI taxonomy): Eukaryota > Metazoa > Chordata > Actinopteri > Osteoglossiformes > Osteoglossidae > Scleropages > Scleropages formosus. The sequence goes on from NC_041809.1 coordinate 24,914,542, forward strand.
TCTTTTTCCCTTTCATGACCGTGCATGTCACTTAAGAACTTCAAGTGTATCTAATCAAGCGCAGTGATAAGTTACCGAGTCACAAGCAACTAAGTAGGCATTTTCCACATTTTAGAGTTAGGTGTTGTATGTCATGGGTCTAGCAGGGTGCAATGGGTTTGGGAGGGTTTTGCTCTCTGGTGGGTGTGCAGTTCGAAGGCCCGCTTAGGGTGCCTTGCCATGGACTGGTGTCCTGTCCTGGGTGTGTCCCCTCCCCCTTCAGCCTTCCACCCTGTGTTCCCAGGTTAGGCTCCGGTTCATCTCAGGACAAGCAGTTGCACACAAGCGTGTGTGTATTTGTTAGATCAGTTTATTGCTGTTATACCACAGTATTGGGTGAAAAGGGAGTTATGCAGTGGCTCAGTGAGCTTGACTGGGTCCTACTCTATGGTGGGTCTGGGGTTTGAGTCCCCCTTGGGGTGCCTTGCAATGGACTGGCGTCCCATCCTAGGTGTGTCCCGTTGTGGACTGTGTTGCCAGGTTAAGCTCTGGCTTGCTGTAACCCCCACCTGGGACAAGCGGTTTCAGACAGTGTGTGTATTATAACAATGACTACATTCTATTAAAAGAATATACACACACACACACACACACACACACACATTTTCAGAACCGCTCGTCCCATACGGGGTCACGGGGAACCGGAGCCTAACCCGGAAACACAGGGCGTAAGGCCGGAGGGGGAGGGGACACACCCAGGACGGGACGCCAGTCCGCCGCAAGGCACCCCAAGCGGGACTCGAACCCCAGACCCACCGGAGAGCAGGACTGTGGTCCAACCCACTGCGCCACCGCGCCCCCTAAAAGAATATACATTTTCTTTAATCATACAATAATACAGTTGTATACACATTTGAGCACACAGAGCACGATGGAGCACACTGGCTGGTGTCAGGACGGCAGATGGCGGGCCAGTTGCCAGTTGTCACTGACTGAGCTCACAGCTTTTCGTGTTGTTCAGCTGCAGCTTTGTGATCCTTAAGTGGCGTCATGTCCGTCTTGTGCAGGTTTTTGTATGCTGTCATTATGACTAAACTCTTTAACAGTGAATTTGTTTCTAACCTGAATAAACGTTCTGATGAAAGCAAAACAAAGTGAGGTGGATGAAACTGCACTTCCTCACTGAACTGAGGAACAAGCCACTGTCATTCTCAGTTAAGTGGTTCTAGAGCTTAAGGAACATAATGTTAAAAGACACTATCACACAAAGCATTCATCTGCATTTCACAAACTCCAAGGCCAATTTGATAAAGTCAAGGTCTCCAGGCTAAAATGTAAACTTTTGTCACAGCAGTAGCTTTTTAGTGCATATGCTCCCAGCTGACATCACTTTTCAAAGTGACCTGTGCAACATCTGAAATTATTGCTATGGAAGAAAAACCTTTTTCCGGACACCAGATTTGTGTGAAAGCATGTTTTGAACCGTGTTCATAATGTCACTGTTTTGGCAGCACATATTAATGTAAACAAATGTTCATCAGGATGAAGTATGGAAAGAGGTGATGAGACCGCAGAACATGGACAGTCGTTTTGTTCTGTGTTACAACATGGTCCATCATGTGTGACACTGAAAGTCTTGCTCATGAGATGCAGCTCAACATCTCAGACTGACGTGTTGTTATCTTTAATGCAAAGTTTCTATAATCATATGAAGTACTCCCTTTTGAAATTAATCATCTTATTATATTTTATTCAAGCAGTCAATGCAATTAATACTTTTGCATTATACAAGAAAATAATTTCTCAATTTAAGGGGTTAAGATTCAGCATGTGGACTTACTTCAATTTTTACAAGGGCAGCCATGAGCAGTCTATAATCAATATTCTGGTCTTTGGCTAATGAAGTCTGGGCAGCCCTGATTCTAGGTGTGACTTTTAATAATAGTACGTCTCTTGTTTCATTAATTGTACGTCACCATTTTTGCTACTTTGTAAATTTGAAGATACTGGAGAATTCAATGTGGGACAGCATAATTCATTTGTTGACTCGTGGAGAAACAAACAGAAACAAAATTAATTATTTGGATGAAGTTCCCAAAGGTAGCAGAGCGGGGTTATCTTATTTACTTTCAATCCTACATTCATAAGCACCGCAGCACAATGCCATATAGATATTGTGGGAATCCAAGCTGCCGACCATCTTGCTACTCCTTTGATTCCCTCACACACTGCTGTCAGTAGACCTATACTCTTTTCATTAAAAACTGAAGACCCTCTTCCTTTTAACAGTAATTGAACTAAACTTAACAAAAATCTATAGTGAAAAACATAAACAAGTACTTGATCATCTCACCTCAGTAGAAAGAAAGACCTTTTTAGATATAATAAAAATATGTCACAATACACACACACATTTTCAGAACCGCTTGTCCCATACGGGGTCGCGGGGAACCGGAGCCTACCCGGTAACACAGGGCATAAGGCCGGAGGGGGAAGGGGACACACCCAGGACGGGACGCCAGTCCGTCACAAGGCACCCCAAGCAGGACCCGAACCCCAGACCCACTGGAGAGCAGGACTGTGTTCCAACCCACTGCGCCACCGCACCCCCTATGTCACAATATATAGATGAAAACACAATTCCTAAGCTCCGCCTTTTCTTGTATCTAAAAATCTAAAAATCTCACTCTAAATGCAAATTCTACAGTTCTGTTTCATATGTTGCTATAATTCTTAGACGGGTGGACCTAAACCTCTTGTTTACTTGTTATCTAAAGAGCTCAGGGTGGGGCCTACATTGATGGCAACAGATTTTTATCCAGTCCTCTTACACAACCTTCTTAGAGGAGTCTAAGAATACATTTTATCCACACTGGTAATGTGAATTTTGATGTTTTTCATTCATTCTGGAAAATGTGCTATATATTGACTTAAAACTTACCTCTCCATCTTAATTGTTTTTGTGTAAACATCATGTTCTTTCAGTGGGTTTAGTACCTTGCTCAAGAATACACACAGGCTACAACCACTTGTCTTGCCTTGCAGCACAGGGTGCAAGGGAAAATGCCCGAGACAGGACACCAGTCCACTGCAAGGATCCCGATACAGGGCTTGAAGCCCAGCCACGCCACATGGGAGGCCCCGGCTTAACCCGCTGCACCACTGTGCTACCACACCTCCCAGTCCCCCTTCCCCTTCTCAAGAAAACATCGAAGAGATAAACTTACTACCTGTTAGTACATGCTGTTTAAATTACCTGCTGCACAACAACTAAAAGAAGCGTTCAGTTAAATAGACTTAAAGAACTGCATTGTCATTCATAGATTTAAAATTCTACATTTTGTGGACATGAAAAAATAACAACTCCTGCTTTAGAAGTTAATCAACCTGAAGCATACATCTATGAATTTTTTAGAAGATCAGTTTTATTAAAATAAGCTTAACTGATGGATTCTGGATACAGGACAACAAAAGTACTATTCAAAAAACAATGTCTGTAATGTTTCTATCTCTGTAAGTTCCTCTTGTGCATTACTTTTGAGATATAAAATGCAAAACAAATCACAACTGGTTTACACTGAATTTTTGTACAAATTTAGGAAATATGAATATATCCCACTGAAAATGCTTTGAAGTTTTCTTGCACTAATCATGTCATATTTATTCTATCAAAGGGCTTGCTGATAGGTCTACAGGAAAACTGTCCTCTGGTGTGTCTTTTACACTTTGTATCATGTTAATCAAAGAAATGTAGTGTTTAATATCAGACAATAAGCACCTTAAGAAGGACATCATTTAACTATTTCTGGTGTTGTCCAAAAGTGCAAAAAACAAGAAATAAAAGCTAAGATACTACTTTATAGCTAATGCATGATTCCTTTTCAGTATTTGAATCAGCCTGCTTCTGATCTCTTTTGTTCTGAAGCAATAAACAGTTGGATTCATAAGTGAGGGTACAAGAGTTGAGATTATCATTAGTGCATTCCTCTCTGTCAAATTCAGAGTGACACCAACTCTTGTTAACAATCCCGAAACTAATTTAGGAGCATAGTAACAGAACACAACAACAGCGTGGCTCAAACATGTGCTGATCATCTGCTTGCGACCCTCGGTGTCAGCCAGTCTCACCACAGTGTAGACGATCTTCACATATGTTGCCAGGATGAGTGGGAAGTGTCCACCCAGAAACCACATAAGCAGAATGGTGGAGGGCACAAAATATGGTTCTGGGTCAATGCAGGCAGCCCTCACCAGAACAGGATAATCACAGAAGCTATATTTGAGGAGGGGCTGGCAGTAGGGAAGTCTGTCAATGATTCCTGTCAGCACTCCTATGACTGCTATACCAATCATCCAGGACAGGGCAATTAGTGCAAACGTTCGTGAATTGGTGAGAATGCTGTGGTACCGCAGTGGATTACTGATGGCAATCACGCGGTCAAATGCCATCAAGGTCAGGGCAAAACAAAGACAGATGTCACCCAAGTTGTACACAAACATGTGAGAAATACATGAGTGATATGAAATGTTTCGGACCCCAGCAAGCAGCAGAGCGATCAGTGTTGTGCTAGCACTGGTTGTGAACATGATGTCAATAACAGCCAGGTTACAAATGAATATGTACATTGGCCTGTGCAGGTGCCTATCTGATGCAATGATACATATGTTAGCACTGCTACCGAGCAGTATAAGGGAATATGTGAGCAATATTAGAACCCCAAGAATGTTCTGATTGGGCAGGTGGTCTAACCCGGTGATGACAAACTCTGTAATGCGCTGTGTTGTGACATTTGATTCCAGCATTTCCCAACATGTCTGCAAAAAATACAGAAGAAGATTTTAACTTTCACTGAAAATCTTTTTGGGACATCAACAAGCTGGAGTGGTTTCTTGCTTCTCTACAGAAATCTAAAAATTTACATGCAGCAGAGAAAGTTTTTTATTCTTAGTTTTACATATTATATAATACTCCATATTATTACATTATAAGCTGTTTTGGAAAAGAGTGTCAGCTAAATGAATAAAAGTAATTGTAAATGTCGACATGTTAGAACATCTACTTACATATAGGTTGGAGATGAGAATTCTTTAAAGTCCATCAATCTTCTTTATTACTGGATGACTAAACTGAGTTTTTATAAGCGCCTTCCTCACAAGGATTGTATCTATTGACACAGGGGACTTCTGCAGTAACCAAGACAATTACAGGTGTCATTACACTGATGACTGGGGTCCTAAAAAATGTACCAGTTACTAACTCAGTGCTGCTCTCTTTATGCTAACTATATTCAGTGGGAAAAGGATCTCACCTGCAATAACATTGTCTCGACCATTTCTGTAATCTTTTGATAGAAGTGGGCATTGTGGTAAGCAAATGGCATGGCAAAAGTTATTCCTTGTCCTCCTGCTCATGTTGTAGCAACTTTATCCTGTTGTGGCTGGGGAGGGCAGCAGAGGTGCCCTTAAATCCCATTTAGACACTCTACATGAAAGAAATGCTGTCCTCACAACCCATCCAGTCAAGGCACGAACAGCCTCTTTAGGATGGTCGAAGACAACACTCTCTTTGGACAGCAAAAGAAAGAGCATCCCGTTAGAATAGGGCAAAGGCTACAATGACACCCATCAGGACTGATGAAGGCAGCTCCCCATCTGTCCAGGGAATTGATAGCTGCTGTGACTTTGAAAATGTACCCACCTTCACATTGTTAGTAAACACCTGTTCCTTGGTGAATGGACATGGAACAAGGACGGGAGAGAAGGAAAAGAAATGGACAGAATCTTTTTCTTTTGACAGTCAGCCTCAAGAAATAAAGTGTCTGGGAACAGTGTCTCTAGCATCTTACATATGCAGTGTTTGACTTGATATGTTGTTCTATGAATTCTAAATTCTGAGACAAAGGCTGTAACCACTTGTCTCAAGCAGGGTCGCAGCAAACCGGGCCCTAGCCCAGCAACACAGGGTACAAGGCTGGGCCCACCCAGGATGAGACGCCAGTTTGTTGCAAGGCACCCCAAGCAGGAATCGAACCCTAAACCCAACGGAGAGCAGGACACGGCCAAGCCACTCCACTGCGCCCCCCTAAATTCTGACATCTCTTCGTAAATGTAATTATTTTACTATAGCAATTTATGTCTGCACAGAAACATGTCAAGGTGACATTGAAGTGAAATGTTAGTGGAAAGTGCTTTGACCTTAACATGGAAAAAAAAATGACATGAAGAGGGAGGACACCTCTCTATAATTTTATGCAGAACTGAGTATCATTAATTAAGAATATTTGCTTCATTACGGGGAGGTGCGGTGGCGCAGTGGGTTGGAGCACAGTCCTGCTCTCCGGTGGGTTTGGGGTTTGAGTCCTGCTTGGGGTGCCTTGCGATGGACTGATGTCCCGTCCTGGGTGTGCCTCCCCTCCCCCTCTGGCCTTATGCCCTGTGTTACCGGGTAGGCTCTGCGACCCTGTATGGGACAATTGGTTCTGAAAATGTCTGTGTGTGTGTGTGTGCGCTTCATTATGTTCCACTTACACTGTAGCTGCGTTAGAGAAGACTGGCCTATATTACTTTTATGTCTAGACAGCCACAACTCGCTGTCATCGAAAACCCATGGTTTTATCAACACTTAGGACACAGACAAGAGCCAGTCATCTCTGGATGGTGTAGCGAGAAATTGAAAAACTAGATCAAACATCCTCACTAACTACAAACTGCAGGCACTCATAAGCACCACATACAAGCAAACTAACAAAAAATATCTTATCAAAAGAACATTAATGATTTCATACACTCATCCAACTGGAAACACAATAGCCATTTGCACTAGTTAAAGCATTTCTGAACTGTTAGGTGAAATTATAATATGGCAGTCCACAGGCTGTGGTGTCTGGGCAGACTTTAATGCCTCCATCACTATGACAGGTTCTACCGTATCATCAACAGTTTCTGGTGAGTCTGCAGATTCAGTCTTTTTTTTGACTAACAGGTTGTAGTTGCACCTCAACAGGAGACTCCAGCAGGGACTCTGAATACTGGATGATTGGAGGATTTAATACCCATTTGAATTATCCAGCAAAGGTCTTGGCATATGCTATCACCATAGATAAGAACTACCTAATCTTGCCTCCATGTGTTTGTCCTTTTTCCCTTTCCTGATCGTGCATGTCACTCTGGGACTCTAAGTGTAGCTAATGAAGTGCAGTGATAAGTTACCCATTCAAAAGCAACTAAGTAGGCATTCTCCACATTTTAGAGTTAGGTGTTGTATGTCTAGGGTGGTGCAGTGGGTTTGGCAGGGTTTTGCTCTCTGGTGGGTCTGTACTTTGAGTCCTGCTTGGGGTGCCTTGTGATGGACTGGTGTCCTGTCCTGGGTGTGTCCCCTCCCTCTCCAGCCTTCCACCCTGTATTCCCAGATTAGGCTCCGGTTTGCCTCAGGACAAGCAGTTGCACACATGCATGGGTGTATTTGTTAGATCAGTTTATTACTACTATACCACAGTATTGGGTGAAAAGGGGGGTGCAGTGGCACAGCGGGCCTGGCTGAGTCCTGCTTTCTGGTGGGTCTGCGGTTCAAGTCCCGCTTGGGGTGCCTTCAATACACCTAACCTACCAAACATCATAGCCGAGCATATTTGCGATGGTTGTAATGGGCTTGCTGCTTTCAAGCTGGGCAATTTTCTTGAGTTTCTCTTCAAGAGTAATTGCCCTCCTCTTCTTCTTCCCACTAGTAGCAGGAGACATAGATGGACATTTTTGTAACATCATGGATGGACAAAACACAACCATGTGATGGATTGGGAGATGTTACTTGATCAGTGCCATTGCCAAGCATCACAAGAAAGTACACACACACACACACACACACACACACACACACACACACACACACACATTTTCAGATCCGCTTGTCCCATACGGGGTCGCGGGGAACCGGAGCCTACGCGGTAACACAGGGTGTAAGGCCGGAGGGGGAGGGGAAACACCCAGGACGGGACACCAGTCCGTCGCAAGGCACCCCAAGCAGGACTTGAACCGCAGACTCACCAGAGAGCAGGACTGCGAATGCCAGGACCCAAGGTTTCCCAGCAGAACATTGCCCAGAGCATCACGCTGTCTCCGCTGGCTCGCCTTCTTCCCATAGTGCAACCTGATTCAATCTCTTCCCTAGTAAACAATGCACACGCACCCGGCCGTCCACATGGTCTGAAAGACATGATTCATCAGACCAGGCCTCATTCTTCCATTGCTGCATGGTCCAGTTCTAATGCCCACGTTTCCATTGTAGGCACTTCTGACGGTGGACAGGGGTCAGCATAGGAACTCTGACCAGTCTGCAGCTACGCAGCAAGCTGCGACGCACTGTGTGTCCTGACACCTTTCTATCATGGCTGGCATTAAGGTTTTCAGTAATTCGTGCAACAGTAATTCTTCTATGGGATTGGACCAGACAGACTACCCTTGGCTCCCCACATGCATCAATGAGCCTTGGATGCCCATGACCCAGTTTTGGAGATGCTGTGACCCAGTCGTCTACACACAGACACACAAACACACAGACACACAGACACACACATACACACACACACACACACACACACACACACACACACACACACACACACACACACACAAAATGGGTACTTAACAGTCACAAATTCAACTGAAATGCATGTTTACGGACTTTGAGTATAAGCTGGACCACCGGAAGAAAACCCACGCAAACACAGGGAGAACATATAACTATACAAACTGCTGGATTTAAACCTATGCACAAACAGCACAGGCACTGTGAGGCAGTAGTGGTACCCTCTGCAGCTCTCTACCCCCCTTGTCCTCAGATTTCTGATGAATACTTTCATTTTACAGAATATATATGGGGGCAACACAGTGGTGCAGAAAGTAGCACTATGGACTCACAGCACCTGGGCAGTCTGGTTGTAGGTTCTTTGTAGTATTTGCATATCCTTCTTGTGTCTGTGTGGGTTTACACCTGGTGCTCTGGTTTCCTCTTATAGCCCAAAGACATGTGTTTAAGGTTAACTTATGACCCAGCACAGTTTATGGTGTGTGAATGTGAGAGTGCATGTGCATAGCTCCCCTGCGATGTTCTTAGCTACTTAGTCTACTGTTCTTAGCCTTGTGCCCTGTGCTTCTGGGTTAAGTTCCAGACTACTGTGACCGTGACTTAGACAAGCGGTTATGGAAAGTAAGTGAAAACATATACTAGTTATTGCACTACAGTGAACAATATGTAAATGGTCATTTGGAGAGAAATGAATGTGCATCAAGAATAAATGCATGTTATGTTTCTAATTTCCAAAAACCCTCAGAATTATTTTTGACCGGTACAGGATATAAGAGTTGGAAATGTTTCTCAGAGCTTTGTGCCTTGGGAATGCTCCCATCTTCCAGGACTTCCCAGTGACCCCTGTACACCCTCTGCATGTAGCTGTGTCCTTCTGCACTAATTCATGTTGCAACTTATTGTGACACTAATTAGGTGAAGGCCAGTGTCTTCACCCTTGTGATTGCCCTGCCAGTCATCACCTCCCCAGTCTCCCTGCCACTGTGAAAAGCTTTCAAAACAAAGCTAACAAAGCATCATTAGCAAGTCAATTAAGAGCTACTGCACTTGACCCAGAGGAGCCTTTTGTTTTGATAAGCAGTGCTCTGTGAGAGGGCATCCCTGCCTTAGCAGTCCCCATGTTACAGCCAAGAGGTCATGATGTAACTGGCTTTACAGCGATTCCTGACTGTCAGTGCACCTGTAAACAATCCCATGATGCACTTGGGCAGTGCTGTTGAATGGTGGTTGGGGTTGCAAGGGTGGCATAGAGCAGCTCTTTGGAAATACATAGTGATTCACTATGATTTGTATAATAACTGTCAGTGCTTGATTACAATGAACATTTTTGTACAAGTTCAGTACATTTCTTGTTTCAGAAGTGGAAATATTCTGTAAATGTCTAAATTACCTAATCTCAGATATATAGAATCCAGTTTACATAATGAGCTAAGAAGAAAACAAATAAGGCAATACAAGTGACATACAGCACGCCTGAAAGACATGACAAGCTCATTTTTCAAGGCATTTTTTTTTTTAAATCAAAGGAGATGGCAAAAGTTCAGAATATAACATTTTATCCGAATATTATGCTGTTAACGTGAATAGGACAAACAAATGATGTGTTTACATCAGCTCCACATTATTGTTAGGAGCTTCATAGCTGTTGGCTGCATGTCATTTTTTACAGTTTCTCTTAACAATAGCCTCCTACATACAGTGTATATTAGAACTGATAGCTTCAATTACAATAATGATACGGTTTTACAATGGCTATGGAGTAAGTGCTGCTGAGGACCGTTTACTCCTCCCTACTTCTTCAGATACTAAATATTTTTTCCCCATCTGTTTCAGAAAATCAGATAATTCCTCATTCATCTGTGTTCCAATAATGAAGTGTACCTTTCACTTTGCACAGACTGATGAAACCTGGTTTTACTTCATATCTAATGTCATTATCAAGGGAATCCTGATATCTCTAAGTGTTCACTAGGGGGGGGCAAATACAGAAAGTTTGTCCTTTAATTCCATTGGCTGACGGTGACATATAAATGAGACAGACGTCTTGGGGTAAAATATCATTATGTCCACTCTGAGTTAACATTAGCATTATTGTGCATGGTTTTCATGGAAGTTTTCTTGTTACCGTTACTGGCACAAATAAGGGTGACTGATACTTCAAACTGATATGCAGGCAGGTTTTACTTCATTCATCTCTTACTTTCAACTTAACTCTGAATAAAATTCAAATAGAGAA